>NC_135335.1:76793164-78050075 GCF_023851605.1 Tamandua tetradactyla
CTCAATCCAGTACCACATTTCAATGCAATCTTAAAGCTAATTTCATAAAAATAGCAATAATAAGTTTCATTTATATGAGAATGGCATGATATGAAGTACTTTAATATCATGCTTAAACCTCACAAAAACAGACTTTTTTTCTCCATCATTATCTCCCATAAACATATTAGGAACCTGAAGTTCAAAGAAGTCAAACAAATTCCCTGAGGTATATGTAAACTTAAACAGCCAGTAAAAGGGAAATGGAAATGAATCTGTACTACTTAACCTCAAAGTATGGGGAAATTAACAACTCTATTCCTCCCTCTTATGTTTTCTGTAAATTTATTCTGTTGGATGCACAAGCCATGAACAAAAATTCCATACTCCACTAAAAGTTTTATAGCAGGGCATTCTGAAAGTTGATCTCATCACTTTAGAAAACTATGAATGTAATGAAGTCTAAGCAACTAGGCATCTCTCTCTTCCTATTGTGTTTTTAAATGATGGAATCAGTCATCATTTTTAGACAGATGGAGTTATTAATTAATCATGGAATGAAGAACGCAGTGAGGAATGTTTTGGAAAAATCCCAGGAGCCTAGTGGCAAAGACTCACTCTTTTTCACTTTTAAAGAAATTTTTGGAGTAGGATAATAAATGTTAACATGTACATAAAAATGAAAGAAGCTATAAACAATCTTCAACATAAGACAGCCGTGTTTGCACCTCATGTCACTTAAAATTCTGCTAATTATATATAATACTTGTAAAAATATTATGTTTCCAAATGGTTAGCATACTTGAAAATTAGAATATTTGAAAATTCATTCTTTTAGCTGCATTTAGAGATATAAATTAAAATCCAATGACATAGTCTTTGAAGATAGGAAGGAAATACCATGGATAGAGTAGATGGGCATAGAGTCCTTTGCCACTGTCTTAGTTCTAGCCCCTAACTAGCCCTAACCTTAGCCCTAGCACTTGCACGTCTAGGTTCACATCAAAGAGTATGGCATTTTTACAGTAAGTGAGTTCATAAATGAGGATTCTAATGCATTAGTCAGGGTAAGTAGTCCTAGATGCCAAAACAAAAAATCCCCAAATCTCATTGACTTAACACTCAAATGCTACTCATTCACTCAAATTTCGATGTAAACTTTTCTTGACTCAGTGATTCAAGTGAAAAGTTGCTCCTTTTCTTTGTAGTGACACCGGGTGCCCTCTACTGGATTTTCTGCATGGAACAGGAAGATGTAAAAGCACTGGTGAATGTTCTGAACTAGGAGGCTAAAAGTAGTATACTTTTTCCATATTTCGTACTATGGAACTGGAAACATGGTCTCATGTAGATAAAGCATGTGGGAAATGTGGTTATCTTGTGTGTCTAAGAGGAAAATGGAATAGTGTTTAGTGATAATAATAGGGAAAAGTGCATGTGTGAGGGGTTATAAGGGAATTATGTATTTTCTGCATGTTTTTTCTGTATCACTACACATTCTATAACTTTAAAAAATGTAATGGCATGATGAATATATGACTTTATCTTGATCATAAAAAATGACAATAATTTGTACTGTTCAACCAAATTAGGCATTATTTTCAGCCTGTATATCAACATCAGATTTTGATTCCCAAATCTAATAATGTGTGATCTGGAAACTCACCCCCTGCCTCCTTCAAGGAATAGTGAATTTAAAAACTGCATTCATAATAATACTGAGATGCTTCTTGCCTTTTTCACTTATTTCCTTTAACAATCATGCTGTAGAGTTTTCAAAGTTAGCATGATATATGCTTGCATACTTTTGTGATTTAAAATTTTCCAGAGAAAAAAGACACATACATACAATGGCTGATAACATATCTAAAACCACTGAGAGCAGAAATTAATGCAATGGCTGATTTTAAGTGCTAAAGGAAAAAAAGTAAATCAAGCTCTTAAAAATTATATATATATAAAAAGGATAATCAACGTATGTTCTAGTTTGCTATCTACCAGAATGCAACACACTAGAGACAGACTGGCTTTTAATAAAAGGGGATTTATTTCATTAGTTTTTCAGAGGAAAGGCAACTAACTTTCAACTGAGGTTCTTTCTTATGCAGGAAGGCACAGGGTGATCTCTGCTGGCCTTCTCTCCAGGCCTCTGGGTTCCAACAACTTTCCCTGGGGTGATTTCTTTCTGCATCCTCAAAGGCCTGGGTTGAGCTATGAGTGCTGAGATGAGGTATGCTGAGCTGCTTGAGCTGTGCTACATTGAGCTCTTTCATTTAAACACCAGCCAATTAAGTCAAACATCATTCACTGCAGCAGGCACACCTCCTCGCCGTCTGCGGATGCAATGAGCAACTGATGAGGTCCATGTACCATTGGCTCATGTCCACAGCAACAGAACTAGGCACCTTCACCTGGCCAAGTTGACACCTGAACCTAACTACCACATGTCCACCCCATGTCAACTTGGCAACTACATGCATCACCTGAAACAACTTAAAGTGGCACAGGTTTTCTTCTGGCTGTGGACCTATGAATCTCAAAATAAGTTATCTGGGCCAATATGCAAAGGAGGGACAGTCACAGGATGTATAGGGAGAAGTTGGATGAAAACTTGCATGGCAAACACCATTGGATTTCAAAGTCTGAAAGTCATTTATCCTTCATCTTTAAAAAGTGGCAGTCCCATCTTTTCCAAGGCCCTATGCAGTGACTGATTTCTTTCCAAATTAATCTTGAGGGACATTGAGGAGACCACCTTTTTCTCAGCTCCACTCTCTCCAGGCATTGGGACCACACCTGGGCTCTCTGCCGTTTCCGGGGCACACACTCAAACCCTCTATGTGGTGGCAGCCAGGCTCTCCCCAGTCCCCAAGGAGTGTGCTGTACCTTCTCAAAGGCCTGAGGCAGCACTACTCTTCCTCTGCAACAAGATGGGAGACTCATCCTCTGCCGTCAGGGCAAACTTGCCCTCTCCATGTGTATGGGTGGGTCCACTCTCCTGGCCGAGGTGTCTTGACTTCAGACTGGAGCTTCCACAGTTCTCACTCTGTAAGCTCCAGTTTGTCCCTTTTGTGTCCCCCTTTGTCCAGACTGGCAGTGGTTCCATTTACACCAACAGTCTCTTCAAGCACTCCAGGACTTCTCCATCATTCT
This sequence comes from Tamandua tetradactyla, assembly GCF_023851605.1. Classification (NCBI taxonomy): domain Eukaryota; kingdom Metazoa; phylum Chordata; class Mammalia; order Pilosa; family Myrmecophagidae; genus Tamandua; species Tamandua tetradactyla. The sequence goes on from NC_135335.1 coordinate 76,796,297, forward strand.
CTTCACAATTCCTTATCCTTCCCCTTATCCATCCAAAAGAAACGTTCCAACATATCCACCATTTGCAAATTGCAGTAGCACCCCACTCTCGAGTACCAAATCTGTTCTAGTTTGCTAGCTGCCAGAATACAATGTACCAGAAACAGAATGGCTTTTTAAAAAGGTGATTTAATAAGTTGCTAGTTTACAGTTCTAAGGCCAAGAAAATGTCCCAATTTCAACAAGTCTATAGAAATGTCCAATCAAAGGCATCCAGGGAGAGATACCTTGGTTCAAGCAGACTGATGAAGTTCAGGGTTTCTCTCTCAAGTGAGAAGGCACATGGCGAACACAGTTACAGTTTCTCTCTTGGCTGGAAGCGTACATGGCAAGCACAGCATCCTGTGCTAGTTTTCTCTTCTGGCTTCCTATTTCATGAAGCTCCCCGGGAGGTGTTTTCCTTCTTCATCTCCAAAGGTTGCTGGCTGGTGGTGCTACAGCATTCTCTGCTCTTTCCGAATATCTCCTTCTCCAAAATGTTTCCTGTTTTATAAGACTTCAAAAACTAATCAAGACCAAACATGTCGTCACCTAACCCAGTTTAACAACCACTCTTGATTTGGTTACATCTCCAGGGAGATGATCTAATTACATATACTATTGAATAGGGATTATTCTGCCTTTATGAAATGAGATTTAGATTAAAACACTACTTTTCTAGGGTCCATACATCATTTCAAACCAGCACATTCCACCCTCTGGACCCTAAAAAAGAAGTGTTTTCTCCATATACAAAATACATTCATTCCATAACAATATCAGAGAACCTTCAACCATTTCAGTAACATTTCAAATACAAGATTAATACAAGATTAAAATCAGTACAAAGTCTCATCAAAGTTAATTAAAGGCATGGACAGTCCTAAGGCAAATTTTTCTTCATTTGTTCTGGACCTTTGAAACTCATAGCAAGTTATCCACTGCCAACATACAAAGGAGGAATAGTCATGGGATGCATATACAGATTTCCATAGGGAGGAAAGAACACAGGGGTCGCTGGACCTATACGGTTTCAAAAACCTGCAGGGCAGTTAATATGACATATGCTTGCATATTTGTGTGTTTTAAAATTTTCTGGAGAAAAAAGACACATGCATACAATGGCTGAAATCATATTTAAATAAACTGAGATCAGAAATGAATGGAATGGGAGATTTTAACTGCTAAAGGAAAAAAGTAAATCAAGCTCTTGAATATTTTATATATATATATAAGATAATCAACATATAATATGAATTATTGTCAACAAACATGCACATCAAGAAATGCTAAAGAACACTTTAGGCAGAATGAAAATGACACTAAGTAAAAACTAGGATCTCTATAAAATAATGAATATTAGAAAAGGCAAATGAGTTGTTATGTAGAAATATATAACATATACTTTGTTTTTCATATTTTTCTTAATTTCTTTGAAAGACTAGTGACCACTGAAAACAAATTAATAACACCAAATTGTGGAGCATGTTTTCTATAGAAATGTGAAATGCAAATGAACAGTAGCAAATAGGACCAGGGCATAAGTCACATTTACTATTGTAAATTTTTTTGTTTTTTTTTTGCATTTATATGAAGTGATGCAATAGTAACTTTAAGAGGGCAGTAATTAGTTAAGAATCACAGTGTGACCCACAAATAACTATCAATAGACAAGTTAAAAGGAACTATAAATGATTTGAGTAATCAAAAAAAAATGTAGGAATGTTGATTCAGAGGAAAACACAAACAGAAAAGATGGAGCTACTAGGACAAACAGCAAAAAACAATATAGTAGACATAAGTCCAAAGATATCAATAATTACTTATACGTAAACTATAATAGCAGAAAAGGCAGAATGTGTGACACAGAGATATCCATTGACTACAAATCACAGATAGCTTGACAGCAAAAAAACTAAAAACTAATATATTATGTATATCATAAGCATAAAAATAGAATAGAAGTGTTAATGTCAGATTGTGGAGTTCAAGAAAATGAGTATTATCAAAGATGAAGCGTGACATTTGATATTGATAAAGGGGGGAATTTGTCTTGAAGTTGCAACCATACCAAATGTGCATGCAATTAAGTAACTAGCAACAGAGCTTCAAAACAAGGAAACAAATCCAACAAAATGAAAATAGAAATAGACAAAGCCACTATCACAGTTGACTTTATCACCTCTGTTCTGAGAAAACATTGTCTCTATTTTGCAGGCTGCTATGAAAAATATTACACAATGGGTTGGCTTAAACAATAGAAATTCATAGACTCAGGGTTTTAGAGGAATGAAGGCTTATTTCCTACAGAGTGGCCAGCAATCCATGAGCTCCTGGGTTTCTGTCATATGGTAGTGTGCTCTCCTTTCTCTTCTGGATTCCCAGTACACTTGCTTCTGGCTTCTTCCCCTGACTTTCTCTCTACAAGGTCTGAAGTCATAGAATTAGACCTGTCTTGATTCGGCTGGCCACTTGTTAGCTAAAAACGACGATCTTCAAGCTGTCTTATTTAAGATGGGTATGCAATCAAACGAATGGAATTAAGATTAAGGACATATTTGTTTGTTTGTTTTTCTTAGGTGTATAACTCAATTTACCACAAACATGAAGACAAAAATTTGGGATATAGATCTGAACGTCACTATTCACCAATTTGAAATATTTTACATTTTTAATACTATAGTTAACAACATCAGAAAATACAATTTCTACTATAGAAATGGAATGTTCCCCCAAATAGAGTATATGATAGGCTTTAACAGAATAACATATTAAATATAAAAACTATATTCTCCACCACAAGAGAAATAAATTAGAGGTTATTAACACTAAGAAATCTTTTTAATCTCCAAGTACTAGAAAATTTTTTAAGCATTTGAACTATAAAAGGATCAAAGAAGGAATAACAGGAAATTAGGATATATATTTAATTGATAATGGAAGCAGAAAGTTAAATAATTGGTTAAGTGAATCTAAAGAAGAAAAACTATGGTTTTGACTACTCATAGAATAAATTTTTTAAAGTTTAAAATCAATATGTAAGTTTCAATAAATGAAAAGTATGGAAAATAAAGCCAATAAAACTCAAAGTAATTAAAAGGAAGCAAATAATAAAGGTAATAGGAGAAATAAAAGAAATAAAAAAAGAAAACATATAGAGAAAATTTTAAACAGCAAAATTGTTTCATTGAAAAGGCCAATAAGGTTAACAAAATTCATAGGCATGTTTAAAAGTTGAACAGATTTAAAAAGAGATGAAACATACGTGCAATATCAGAAATGAAAGAGGGCAGTCTATGGAAGATATAAACATGAAGAGGATATAACAGAACAGTACAGCACCCATATGCTACAAATTTTTTAAAAATGATGAATTTTTTGAAAAATAGACCAAATCTATTTATAAGGTAGTAAAAATTCTGAATTGCTCTAATCTATTTAAACAAATGATTCTATAACCTAAATATTTGAACAGAAAAAATAATTGCCAATATGAGTTCACTGAGAATTCTGTTAAACATATAAGAAGGAAATGATATCATTCCCACAGAAAATCTTCCAGAAAATAGGGGAGAAAACCCTTCCCAACCAATTCTATGAGACCTGATTGAGGATAACCATGATAGAAAAATCTATGAAGGAAATAAAACCAAAGAAAATTGCTGAATAAAATCCACCATGAAACTTGGGCAAAAATTTCTCAAAATTGACATAGCAGTAATAACAATGAATGAAAAAAAGATAACCCATGTAAATAGTAACCAAATATGTCTGGGGAAGCTACGCTAATATCAGACGAAATAGATCTTGTATTAGTTTGGGTTCTCTAGAGAATCAGAATCAGGAAACATTTGAAAATACAAAACTTATAAAAGTGTCTCATGTAACTGTGGAAACAGAGTCCAAAATCTGCAGGGGAGGCTGTGAAGCTGATGATTCTGATGGAGGGTCTGGATGAACTCCATAGAAGAGGCTTGCCGGCCAAAGCAGGGAGAGAGCCTGTCTCTTCTGAATTCTCCTTAAAAGGCTTCCAGTGTTTAGATTAAGCATCACTCATTGCAGAAGACACTCCCCTTGGCAGACTGCAAATGGAATCAGCTCCGGATGTAGCTGACATGATCATGATTTAATTCTATGAAATGTTCTCATAGCAAAAGACAGGCCAGCACTTGCCCAACCAGACAGACAGGTACCACTACTTGGCCAAGTTGACACATGAACCTGACCATGACAGTCCACCCCTTGTCAACTTGGCAGCTATGCAAATCACCTTAAATCATACCTAATTTCTAAATAAAAAACAATAAAACACACATTTTTTTCTTTCACCTAACAATACTCATCTGTCCTGAATATAACTGGAAACACATTAAATCACTCCAGAATAGGGTGCAAGTCCTTGGGTAATATTCATTCTTAAATTTGATATCTTACAACTTAAATAGTATAACAGGAACAAAACAGCATTACAGTTCTCGTTTTGGTAACTGATCATGTGGTCATAGTTCATATTTATCACTACCTTCTTCCATTACCCATTCCATGTTCCCTTTATCCTCAGCAAGCATTTCAACTGGCCATGGTTCTTTGCCTGGTGAGATGACCCAAACCTTCATTCCTGAGGTTTCAGAGCCATTGGCCCTCCCTGGATTGTGTTGTTGCAGTTTTCCATTGATTTTAATCACAGGGCATGGTAGCACTAAAAGATGCCTTAGGGAATCTCCTATATTCCAATAAAACTCTTTTTTATCTCCATTGTATAGTTGCAGTCCTATTCCCCCCTGATAGTCAGGGTCAATCACCCCAGCTAATAATGCAATCTCCTTCTTGGCTTGTTGATTCAGGGACATGATTAGCCCAAAGTGACCAGGTGGTAGTCTTAGATTCCAGTTCAATGGAATCATTGTTGTTTCTCCTGGTGGAAGCATAACCTCTTCTGGAACTAAACTCTATAGATCAGCAGAACTCAGGCCCACAGGAACAGGAAGCAAAAATTTTCCTAGTGGATCAGTAGGAGTAATAGTGAGTGGTACCACTTGCATTTCCATTCCTTGGTTCCTGGACCCATGGCTGCTGGCTATGGGAGAAAATGCACCATACAGTGGACACTGATTCAGAGCATATGCAGCTTCCTGGAGAATATTAACAAAGCCTTCAAGGTATTGCCACCTAGTCAGCACCTTAATTGAGTTTTCAAAAGGCCATTCCACTGTTCTATCAATCCAGCTGCTTCTGGATGATGGGGAACATGGTAAGACCAGAGAATTCCATAAGCATGTGCCCATTCCTATACTTCATTTGCTGTGAAGTGCACTCCTTGATCAGAAGCCATGCTGTGTGGAATATATGACAATGGTAAATTATTCTACAAGCCCACAGATGGTAGTTTTGGTAGAAGCATTGCAGGCAGGGAAAGCAAACCCATATCCAGGGTATATGTCTATTCCAATTAGAACAAATTGCTACCCCTTCCACGAAGGGAGTGGTCCAATGTAATCAAACTGCCACCATGTATGGCTGGTCACCTTGGGGAATGGTATCTATCAGGGGCTCAGTGTGGGTCTTTGCTGCTGGCAGATTGGGCACTCAGCAGTGGCTGTAGCCAAGTCAGCCTTGGTGAGTAGAAGTCCATGTTGCTGAGCCCATGCATAACCTCCATCGCTACCACCATGACTACTTTGTTCAAAAGCCCACTGGTCAATGACAGGAGTTGCGGGGAAAAGAGGCTGACAGGGAACCACAGAAAGGGTCATCTTATTCACTTGATTATTAAAACCTTCCTCTGCGAAGTCACCCTCTGGTGCTCATTCACATGGGACACAAATATCTTCATGCTTTTAGCCCACTCAGAAAGGTCTATCTACATACTTCTTTCCCAGACATCTTTGTCACCAATATTCCAGTTATGGTCTTTCCAAGTCCTTGACCATCCAGCCGAACCATTAGCAACAGTCCATGAATCAGTATACAAACATACCTCTGGCCAGTTATCCTTCCAAACAAAAATAAACAACCAGGGGCATTGCTCGAAGTTCTGCCCACTGGGAGAAATTCCCCTCACCACTGTCCTTCAAGGACACCCCAGAAAGGGGATGTAGTGCTGCAGCTGCCCACTTTCAGGTGCTACCTGCATATCGTGCTGAACCATCTATAAACCAGGATCGAGTTTTCTCTTCCTCAGTCAATTCACTGTAAGGAACTCCCCAAGAGGCCATAGCTCTGGTCTGGGAAAGAGAAGGTAATGTGGCAGGAGTGGAGACCATGGGCATTTGGGCCACTTCTTCATGCAACTTACTTGTGCCTTCAGGACCTGCTATGGCCCTATATACCATTTCCATTTTACAATAGAGTGCTGCTATGCACCCCGAACTTTATGGCTTGGTGGATCAGACAACACCCAGCTCATGATAGGCAACTCAGGTCTCATGGTAACTTGGTGGCCCATGGTTAAGCGTTCAGTCTCTACTAACACTCAGTAGCAGGCCAAAACTGTTTCTCAAAAGGAGGGTAGTTATCTGCAGCAGATGGTGAGGCTCTTCTCCAAAATCTTAAGGGTCTGTGTTGTGATTCTCCTATGGGAGCCTGCCAAAGGCTCCAAACAGCACCTCTATTTGCACTGACACTTCCAGCACCTATGGATCTGCTGGATCATATGGTCCAAGTGGCAGAGCAGCTTGTACAGCAGCCTGAACCTGTTGCAGAGCCTCCTGTTGTTCAGGTTCCCACTCAAAATTAGCAGCTTTTCTGGTCACTCAGTAAATGGGCCAGAGTAGCATCCAGTCATTCCCATTGCATTTAAGGATTCCAGCTCAGTGACAGCAGTTCCTACAGTAATATCTGACCTACAGAGAAGTGCAGCTTCAGAGCTCTTCAGGGATGATGGTGCTAGTCTCACAAATTTATTTCTCACTGTACTGGCAAAAGTTGATCCTCTGTATATTCCTGGGGTGTAAGAGCAGGCTTTGTATGATAAATCCACTCTAATGTTCCAATCTCTCTAAGCCTCTGGATCCCCTCATCTACACAATACAAGGACATTTCTGGCATTTCAACCTCAGGCAATGTCATCCACCTTTTCATCCATGTTTCAACTAACCATCCAAACAAACTGCCAATGCCTTTTCTAACTCCTGGAGCTATAACATTGAATACAGAATCTCTTTCTAGTGGGCCCATATCAATAAATTCAGCCTGATCCAGCCTTATATTCCTCCTACCATTATCCCACACCCATAAAATCCATTGCCACACATATTCCTCTGATTTCTGTCTGTACAAATTTGAAAACTCACACTTTTTTTGTACTATGATGTACTTCCTCATCTGTGATACTTTGCACCTAACTTTTAGAGACCTGTTGGGACTTTAGTCTACTTATAGATCTGGACTTTAAACCACTTATGGGGTGGTGGGGGTGGGTCATGAAAAGAATTAGAACTATCTCCCAAGCCATTTGCTTCAGGGCATTCATTTGCAGTTTCACCTGGTGAAACAGGATTGATCACTCTAAATCTAATCCCTTCAGGAGGAGGTTGGATGGCCAACTCCAGGGCAGACTATTACAGGGTTATCTATAGAAGACTCAGCATGACCTAAGGTTTCAACTTCACCTCCAACATCATTAACAATCCATATGTCACCATCTCATTTTTCAGGGTTCCAGTCCTTTCCAATCAATGCCCTCACTTTAACAGCAGATGCCATGCAACATTGAGATTTCAGTTTATGTTGTAAATTTGTTACTCTAACAATAAGATTCTGAGTCTGATTTTCAGAGATCTCAAGTCTATGGCTACAGGAAATAAGATTTTCTTTCAGGATACTCATAGAAAAGTCTACATCTGTCAGATGGCACTTAAGCTTCTTGTTTGAAGCCTTAAGCCCATCCCTTTCACACTTTAATGCATCCGGTGTATCTAACAACAACCAGCCAACATCTCTAAACCTCTTATTTCCACAAAATTCTGTAAAGGTGTCAAAAATATTGTCCCCCAGAGCCTGGCTTCATACAAGTGAAGCATTAGGGGAATCAAATCATGATAGTTTGACTATCTCTTTTGCCAACTCACTCTATGGATTGGGAGTGTCATTCTGATTATGGGAATCAGAGTCTTTAGTGCCTTTGAGTCCAGTCAGAGTAGAAAGCCATTCATAAAAATCCATTTTTAAGATTCTGTTTCTTAAGAACCACTCCTGGTACTAATTTATATTAGGGTTCTCTAGAGAAACAGAATCAACAAGAAACCCTTACAAATATGAAATTTATAAAAGTACCTCACATAACCTTGGGAATGCAGAGTCCAAAATTCACTGGGCAATCTGTTAAGCTGACAATTCTGGTGGAGGGTCTGGATGAACTCCATAGGAGAGGCTCACCAGCTGAAGCAGGAAGAGAGCCTGTCTCTTCTGAATCTTACTTAAAAGACTTCCAATAATTAGATTAAGCATCACTCATTGCAGAAGACACTCCACTTGGCAGATTACAAATGGAATCAGCTGTGGATGTAGCTAACATGATCATGACTTAATTCTATGAAATGTCCTCATAGCAAAAGACAGGCCAGCACTTGCCCAACCAGGCAAACAAGTACCACCACTTGGCCAAGTTTACACATGAACCTGACCATGATGGACTCTAAATCAAAGGCTGTTCTAAGAGACAAGAAAAGGACACAATATTAGTAAGAGGGGGCAATCCACCAATAACAACTGGGATTATAAATATTTACATATGTAATCATGGTAAATGGTTAAAAGAGATAAACATTGGCAAAATTGAAGGGAGAAATAGCACATCTCTACAATAACAATTGGAAATTTTGACAAACTACTCTCATCAATAGCTTGAATATATAGGCAAATGATCAGTAAGGAAACAGAGAACTTGACTAATATAACAAATGAACTAGATCTAACAGACATATACAGACATTGCATTCTAAGCAGTTTACAATGCTCCTTCTCCTCAAGTGCATATGGATCAACACATTCTCCTCAAGCACACATGGATCATTCCCCAGAATAGACCAAATGTTGAGTCATAACATAATTCTTGATAAATTTAGAAGGGTTGAAATTAGACATCTCTGACCACAAATGAATGGAACTGGACATCAGTAATAAGCAGAGAACTGAAAAATTCACTAATATAGCCAAGTTAAATAGTACGCTCATAAACAATCAATGGGTCAAAGAAGAAATTGCAAAAGAAGTCAGCAAATATATTGAGATGAGTGGAAACAATAACACAATACATCAAAACATTTGGGATGCAGCAAAGGAAACATTGAAAGGGAAATGGATATCCCTAAAATCTTACATTAAAAAAGAAAAAAAAAAGAGCTAAAATAAAAGACCTGACTATGACATGGAGACATTAGAAATAGAATAGCAAACTAAGCCCAAAGGAAGCAGAAGGAAAGAAACAACAAAGATTAGAGAAGAAATAAATGTAACAGAGAATTTAAAAACAAACAATAGAGAACATAAATAAAACGCAAAGTTGGTTCTTTGAGGTGATCATTAAATCAATTAAACTTTACTTAGACTGACAAAGAAAAAAAGAGAAAATGAAAATAGATATGAGACAGGGGACATTATTACTGACTCCATAAGAAGGATCATAAGAGGATACTATGAACAAATTTATGCCAACAACAAATTGGACAACCTAGATGAAACTGACAAATTCCTAGAAAACGCCCTGAATCTAGAGAAAATAAAATATTTCAACAGAACAATTAGAAGTAAAGACATTGAATCAATTACTAAAAACCAAATAAGAAAAGCTCAGGACCATATGTCTTCACAACACTCCAAGAAGAAGTAATACATTCCTGCTCAGATTCTTCTGAAAAATTGAGCAGGAGAGAATACTACATAACTTATTCTTTGAAGACAAAATCACTCTAATGCCACCCTAAAACTGTAGCTCCAATTGCTTATATAATAAATATCAAGGCAAGCTAAAGATACTGTAAGAAAAGAAAATTACAGACCAAATTCTCTTATGAATACAGATGCAAGAATTCCCAACAAAATCCTAGCAGATTGAATCTAATAAACACATTAAAAGAATTATACATTATGGAGAACTGGGATTTATTCCAGGTATACAAAGGTGGTTCAACATAAAATAATCAACTGATGTAACACACTACATTAACAAATGATAAAAAGAGCACCTGATCATCTCAACTGTAGCAGCAAAGTTATTTGACCAAATCCATCAACCTGTTTTGATAAAAAAATTTGAAATATAGAAGTAGAAGTAACTTCCTTCACATGATAAAAGGCATCTATGAAAAACCCACTTCTAACATACTCAATGGTGAAAGAGTGAAATCTTTCCTTCTAACATCTGGGACAAAACAAGGGTATGCACGGTCACCTGTTAGCTAATATTTTTCTGGGAGTTCTAGCCAAAGCAATTTGGCAAGAAAAAGAAATAAGAACATCCAAATCAGAAAGTAATTAGCAAAAATTTCACTATTTGCAGAGGACATGATTCTGTATAGAGAAAGTCCACCAAATTCTACAACAACTACTAGAGCTAATAAATGAATTCAGCAAAGTGGCAAGTACTAGATCAGCACACAAAAATCAGTAGTATTTCTGTACACCAGTAATGAACAATCTGAGGAGGAACTCAAGAAAAAAATTCCTTTTATGACAGCAACTAAAACAATCAAATTGTGTTGGAATAAATTTAACCAAGATGTAAAGCATTTATTTGCAGAAAACCATAAAACTTTGCTAAAATAAATCAAAGAAGATCTAAATTAACAGAAGGATATTCAGTGCTCATTAAATAGAGAACAAAATATTGTTATGATGGCAATTCTACTTAAAATGATTTGCAGATTCAATGCAATCCCAATCAACAGCCTAATTTGCAGACATTGAAAAGCCAATTAACAAATTTATTTGAAAGTGTAAGGGGTCCAGAATAGTCAAAATCATCTTGAAAAAAGAACAAAGGTGGAGGTCTCCCACCTTCTGACTTTAAAGCTTATTATAAATCTCCAGTGGTCAAAACAGCATGACATTGTGACAAGGATAGACAAATAGATCAAATGAATTGAATTGAGAGTTCAAAAATATACCCTCCCATCTACAGTAATTGAATTTTGACAAGGCTTCCAAGTCTCAACTGGGAAAGAATATCTCCTTAAAAAATGATGCTGGTAGAACTGTACATCTATAAGCAAATGAATTAATAAGGACCTCTACCTCACATAATATACAAAAGTTACCTCAAAATGGATCTAAGAGCTAAGTATAAGAACCTAAGCCTCCTAGAAGAGAACATAGGGAAGCTTCAGGATATTGTGTTAGGGAATGTTTTTTTTAAACTTTACATCCAATGCAAAATCAATAAAAGAAAAAAACAGATAAATGGGAGCTCATAAAAATTAAAATCTTTTCCACATCAAAGGCGTCTATCACTTAAATGAAAAGACAACCAACTCAATGAGAAAATTTTTGGAAACCACATATATGATAAGTGCTTAATATCCAGTTTATAAAAAGAAATCTTACAACTCAAAAAAAAAACAACAACAAGCAATCCATTTTTAATAATAGATAAAAGAAACTTGTATAGACACTTCCTCAAACAGGATAGACAAATGGCCAGAAAGCACATGAAAAGATGCTCAACATCATTAGCTATTAGAGAAATGCAGATACCCACTAAATTGTCTCAGTAAAAAAAGAAAAATCAGAAAGTTACAAGTGTAGGAGAGAATGTGGAGAATTAGGTACACTCATTCATTGTTAGTGAGAATGTAAAATCATGCAGCCAACTGCCAACTGGAAGACAGTTTGGCAGTTCCTCAGAAATATAGACTGAACCTATGAGGTGGTTTGAAGCTGTGTGTACCCTAGGAAAACATGTTCTTAAATCTAATCCATTCTTGTGGGTATAAACACAATGTAAGTAGGACACTTGACATGGTTACTTCAGTTAAGGTATGACTTACCCCACCAGGGTAGGTCTTAATTCTATTACTGGAGTCTTTATATGAGAATGAAAATCAGACAGAGAGAGAAGAAGCCGCTAAAGTCAGAAGCTGAAATCAAGAAATCCTGAAGAGAAAGGATAGTCTAACAGACACCACCATGTGCTTTGCCCTGTAACAGTGGACCAAGGATCATCGGTAGCTAGTGTTTGTTTGGGAAAAAATGCATCATTTTGATGCCTTGACTTGGACATTTTTCCAACATCAAAACTATGAGTGAATAAATTCCCATTGTTTAAGTCAACACACTGTATGGCATTTGCTTAAACAGCCTTGGGAACTAAAATTCTTTATGACCCTATGATTCCACCCCTAGATATATATTCAAAATAATTGAAAACAGGTGCTCAAACAAGTATTTGTACATTGATGCTCATAGGGAATTATTCACAATTGATGAATGCAGCCATGGGTCTATCAACTGAAGAACAGAATGTATTATATACATACAATGTAGTATTATTCAGCATTAAAAACTAATGATTTTCTCTGTGGGAGGCGCTCCCACCGCCAGCCAGCCAGCCCTCCTCTCCCCCTTTCTCCGCGGGCGGCACTCCCACTGCCAGCCGGCCAGCCCTCCTCTCCCTCTTTATCCGCGGGTGGAGCTCCCACCGCCAGCCATCCAGCCCTCCTCTCCCTCTTTCTCCGCGGGCGGAGCTCCTGCCACCAGCCAGCCAGCCCTCCTCTCCCTCTTTCTCTGTGGGCGGCGTTCCCGCTGCAAGGCAGCCAGCCCTCCTCTCCCTCTTTCTCTGTGGGCGGCGTTCCCGCCGCCAGCCAGCCAGCCCTCCTCTTCCCCCTTCTCCGATGGCAGCGCTCCCGCCGCCATCTTGCCCTTCTCTTTCCCCTCCTGCTCCGGCGCTCCATCCGCCATCTTATCCTCCCCTTTCTCCTCCTGCTCCGGTGGATCTCCAACCACCACCGTGCCCTCTGCCGCCTTTACCAGCTCCTCCACCACCATCCTCGACAGCCTTGCCACCCTCACCTTTCCTCCTCCAGAACAGCTACTGGGGGAGTGGAGACGATACAGAGCAGCTCCTGGAGCCATGATGGAGATCAAAGGGACGGTGTACCCCATCCTGGAAGGGCTGACTGTCTGGGAGAACCAGCTCCGGTGAGATCGTCAAGGGGCGCGGGCTTTCCCGGGCGAAATGGCAAGTGGCCGGAGTCCCTCCCTTCCTCCTTCCCAGGCCAGCTGGCAGAATTGGGCAGGCGGTCCCCTTGGGCCGTGGCGGCTAGCGCCCCCACCACGCGAGGCCTCCTGGACCAACTGAGAGAGTTGGGTTGGAAATCCCCAGCCTGCAGAGAACGGTGACTGGAGGGGTCCCTTCCAAACACGTGACTCCCTGGACTGGCTAGGAATGGTGCACTTTCCCAGGCCACAGCGGCTGGCACACTTCTGCCATGCTTGGCACCCTGGACCGACCAGGAAATTCAGTCGGGCACTCTCCTGGGCTGTGATGGCTGGCGACCCTCCCTGCATTCTGACCCCCGGGCCGGCTAGCACTCTTCCAAGCCGCTTCGGCTGGTGAACCTCCCCCATGGCAAGAGTTTTCCAAGGTTAAAGGACCCACAGCACCTTTTGCTGGTGGAACCCACAGACAAATGTGTGCCACAAGCGCCACCTACTGGGCAGGATAAGAAAAACAGAACCCAGAGATTTCACAGAAATATCTTTCAATCTGTTGGGTCCAACACCCAGGGAAATCTGATCAAATGCCCAGGCGCCAGCAGAAGATAACGGATCACACTCAGAAAATTGAAAATATGGCCCAGTCAAAGGAACAAACCAATAGTTCAAATGAGATACAGGAGCTGAAACAACTAATGCTGAATATATGAACAGAAAAGGAAAACCTCTTCAAAAACGAAATCGATAAATTGAGGGAGGACATGAAGAAGACATGGGCTGAACAAAAAGAAGAAATAGAAAAACTGAAAAAACAAATCACAGAGCCTATGGAAGTGAAGGATAAAGTAGAAAAGATGGAAAAAACAATGGATACCTACAATGATAGATTTAAAGAGACAGAAGATAGAATTAGTGATTTGGAGAATGGAACATCTGAATTCCAAAAAGAAACAGAAACTATCGGGAAAAGAATGGAAAAATTTGAACAGAGCATCAGGGAACTCAAGGACAATATGAACCGCACAAATATACATGTTGTGGGTGTCCCAGAAGGAGAAGAGAAGGGAAAAGGAAGAGAAAAACTAACGGAAGAAATTATCACTGAAAAGTTCCCAACTCTTATGAAAGACCTAAAATTACAGATCCAAGAAGTGCAGCACACCCCAAAGAGATTAGACCCAAATAGGTGTTCTCCAAGACACTTACTAGTTAGAATGTCAGAGGTCAAAGAGAAAGAGAGGATCTTGAAAGCAGCAAGAGAAAAACAATACATCACATACAAGGGAAACCCAATAAGACTATGTGTAGATTTCTCAGGAGAAACCATGGAAGCTAGAAGACAGTGGGATAATATATTTAAATTACTAAAAGAGAAAAATTGCCAATCAAGACTCATATATCCAGTAAAATTGTCCTTCAAAAATGAGGGAGAAATTAAAACATTCTCAGACAAAAAGTCACTGAGAGAATTTGTGACCAAGAGACCAGCTCTGCAAGAAATACTAAAGAGAGCACTAGAGTCAGATACGAAAAGACAGAAGAGAGAGGTATGGAGAAGAGTGTAGAAAGAAGGAAAGTGAGATATGATATAAATAATACAAAAGGCAAAATGGTAGAGGAAAATATTATCCAAACAGTAATAACACTAAATGTTAATGGACTGAATTCCCCAATCAAAAGACATAGACTGGCAGAATGGATTAAAAAACAGGATCCTTCTATATGCTGTCTACAGGAAACACATCTTAGACCCAAAGATAAACATAGGTTGAAAGTGAAAGGTTGGGAAAAGATACTTCATGCAAATAACAACCAGAAAAGAGCAGGAGTGGCTACACTAATATCCAACAAATTAGACTTCAAATGTAAAGCAGTTAAAAGAGACAAAGAAGGACATTATATACTAATAAAAGGAACAATTAAACAAGAAGACATAACAATCATAAATATTTACGCACCGAACCAGAATGCCCCAAAATACGTGAGGAATACACTGTAAACACTGAAAGGGAAAATAGATTCATATACAATAATAGTTGGAGACTTCAATTCCCCACTCTCATCAATGGACAGAACATCTAGACAGAGGATCAATAAAGAAATAGAGAATCTGAATATTACTATAAATGAGCTAGACTTAACAGACATTTATAGGACATTACATCCCACAATAGCAGGATACACCTTTTTCTCAAGTGCTCATGTTTCATTCTCAAAGATAGACCATATGCTGGGTCACAAAGCAAGTCTTAACAAATTTAAAAAGATTGAAATCATACACAACACTTTCTCGGATCATAAAGGAATGAAGTTGGAAATCAATAATAGGTGGAGGGCTAGAAAATTCACAAATATGTGGAGGCTCAACAACACACTCTTAAACAATGAGTGGGTCAAAGAAGAAATTGCAAGAGAAATTAGTAAATACCTCAAGGCGAATGAAAATGAAAACACAACATATCAAAACTTATGGGATGCAGCAAAGGCAGTGCTAAGAGGGAAATTTATTGCCCTAAATGCCTATATCAGAAAAGAAGAAAAGGCAAAAATGCAGGAATTAACTGTCCACTTGGAAGAACTGGAGAAAGAACAGCAAACGAATCCCAAAGCAAGCAAAAGGAAAGAAATAACAAAGATTAGAGCAGAAATAAATGAAATTGAAAACATGAAAACAACAGAGAAAATCAATAAGACTAGAAGTTGGTTCTATGAGAAAATCAATAAGATTGATGGGCCCTTAGCAAGATTGACAAAAAGAAAAAGAGAGAAGATGCAAATAAATAAGATCAGAAATGGAAGAGGAGACATAACTACTGACCTCACAGAAATAAAGGAGGTAATAACAGGATACTATGAACAAATTTACGCTAATAAATACAACAACTTAGATGAAATGGACGGGTTCCTGGAAAAACATGAACAACCAACTTTGACTCAAGAAGACATAGATGACCTCAACAAACCAATCACAAATAAAGAGATTGAATTAGTCATTCAAAAGCTCCCTAAAAAGAAAAGTCCAGGACCAGACGGCTTCACATGTGAATTCTATCAAACATTCCAGAAAGTGTTAGTATGAACTCTCCTCAAACTCTTCAAAATAATCGAAGTGGAGGGAAAACTACCTAATTCATTCTATGAAGCCAACATCACCCTCATACCAAAACCAGGCAAAGATAGTACAAAAAAAGGAAGCTACAGACCAATCTCTGTAATGAATATAGATGCAAAAATCCTCAATAAAATTCTAGCAAATCGTATCCAACAACACATTAAAAGAATTATACATCATGACCAAGTAGGATTCATCCCAGTTATGCAAGGATGGTTCAACATAAGAAAGTCAATTAATGTAGTGCACCATATCAACAAATCAAAGCAGAAAAATCACATGATCATCTCAATTGATGCAGAGAAGGCATTTGACAAGATTCAACATCTTTTCCTGTTGAAAACACTTCAAAAGATAGGAATACAAGGGAACTTCCTTAAAATGATAGCGGGAATATATGAAAAACCCACAGCTAATATCATCCTCAATGGGGAAAAATTGAAAACTTTCCCCCTAAGATCAGGAACAAGACAAGGATGTCCACTATCACCACTATTATTCAACATTGTGTTGGAGGTTCTAGCCAGAGCAATTAAACAAGAAAAAGAAATACAAGGCATGAAAATTGGAAAGGAAGAAGTAAAACTATCACTGTTTGCAGACGATATGATACTATACGTCGAAAACCCGGAAAAATCCACAACAAAACTACTAGAGCTAATAAATGAGTACAGCAAAGTAGCAGGTTACAAGGTCAACATTCAAAAATCTATAGCATTTCTATACACTAGTAATGAACAAGCTGAGGGGGAAATCAAGAACCAAATCCCATTTACAATTGCAACTAAAAGAATAAAATACCTAGGAATAAATTTAACTAAAGAGACAAAAAACCTATATAAAGAAAACTACAAAAAACTGCAAAAAGAAATCACAGAAGACCTAAATAGATGGAAGGGCATACCGTGTTCATGGATTGGAAGACTAAATATAATTAAGATGTCAATCCTACCTAAACAGATCTACAGATTCAATGCAATACCAATCAAAATCCCAACAACGTATTTTTCAGAAATAGAAAAACCAATAAGCAAATTCATCTGGAAGGGCAGGTTGCCCCGAATTGCTAAAAACATCTTGAGGAAAAAAAACAAAGCTGGAGGTCTCGCGCTGCCTGACTTTAAGGCATATTATGAAGCCACAGTGTTCAAAACAGCATGGTATTAGCATAAAGATAGATATATTGACCAATGGAATCGAATAGAGTGCTCAGATACAGACCCTCTCATCTATGGACATTTGATCTTTGATAAGGCAGTCAACCAACTCACCTGGGACAGAACAGTCTCTTCAATAAATGGTGCCTAGAGAACTGGATATCCATATGCAAAAGAATGAAAGAAGTCCCGTATCTCACACCTTATACAAAAGTTAACCCAAAATGGATCAAAGATCTAAACATTAGGTCTAAGACCATAAAACAGTTAGAGGAAAATGTAGAGAGATATCTTATGAATCTTACAATTGGAGGCGGTTTTATGGACCTTAAACCTAAAGCAAGAGCACTGAAGAAGGAAATAAATGAATGGGAGCTCCTCAAAATTAAACACTTTTGTGCATCAAAGAACTTCATCAAGAAAGTAGAAAGACAGCCTACACAATGGGAGATAATATTTGGAAATGACATACCAGATAAAGGTCTAGTATCCAGAATCTATAAAGAGATTGTTCAACTCAACAACAAAAAGACAGCCAACCCAATTACAAAATGAGAAAAAGGCTTGAACAGACACCTACCAGAAGAGGAAATACAAATGGCCAAGAGGCACATGAAGAGATGCTCAATGTCCCTGGCCATTAGAGAAATGCAAATCAAAACCACAATGAGATATCATCTCACACCCACCAGAATGGCCATTATCAACAAAACAGAAAATGACAAGTGCTGGAGAGGATGCGGAGAAAGAGGCACACTTATCCACTGTTGGTGGGAATGTCAAAGGGTGCAACCACTGTGGAAGGCAGTTTGGCGGTTCCTCAAAAACCTGAATACAGAATTGCCATATGACCCAGCAATACCATTGCTAGGTATCTACTCAAAGGACTTAACGGCAAAGACACAAACGGACATTTGCACACCAATGTTTATAGCAGCGTTATTTACAATTGCAAAGAGATGGAAACAGCCAAAATGTCCATCAACAGAAGAATGGCTAAACAAACTGTGGTGTACACATACGATGGAATATTATGCAGCTTTAAGACAAGATAAACTTATGAAGCATGTAATAACATGGATGGACCTAGAGAACATTATGCTGAGTGAGTCTAGCCAAAAACTAAAGGACAAATACTGTATGGTCCCACTGATGTGAACGGACATTCGAGAATAAACTTGTAATATGTCATTGGTAACAGAGTCCAGCAGGAGTTAGAAACAGGGTAAGATAATGGGTAATTGGAGCTGAAGGGATACAGACTGTGCAACAGGATTAGATACAAAAACTCAAAAATGGACAGCACCATAATACCTAAGTGTAAAGTAATCATGTTAAAACACTGAATGAAGCTGCATCTGAGCTATAGGGTTTTTTTTTTTTTTTTACTATTATTATTACTTTTACTTCTTTTCTCTATATTAACATTCTATATCTTTTTCTGTTGTGTTGCTAGTTCCTCTAAACCGATGCAAATGTACTAAGAAATGATGATCATGCATCTATGTGATGATGTTAAGAATTACTGATTGCATATGTAGATTGGTATGATTTCTAAATGTTGTGTTAATTTCTTTTTTTCCATTAATTAATAAAAAAAATAATGAAATTCTGACATATGCCACAATATGGGTGACTCTTGAAGACATCATGTTAAGTGAAACAAATCAGACACAAAAGGACAAATGGTCAAATATTGTATAATCTCACTGATAAGAAATAATTAGAATAGACAAATTCAATAAATCAGAATCTAGAATTTAGTTTCCCAGGGGCAGTGTTGGAGGGAGGGTACGAGGAGTTAATATTTAGATTGTATATAATTTCAGTGGGTGGTGTTCATAGTAACACAACATTATGAATGTAATTAGCACCACTAAATTCTGTTAAATGTGATTACACAGAAGGAAATTATATTGTATACATGTTCGTAGAATAAAAACAAAAAGACACATAAGACTATACAATACAGTGAACTCTATTGCAAACAATTAACAATACTTAATAGTGGAATTATAAAAATGTCCTTTCATGAATAATAATAATGTATCATTCTAATACAAGGTGTTAATAATAGGGTATATGTGGAAACTGGACTTCATGTAATTTATGCATGATATTTCTGTAAACCTACATCAAAAATTAATTATGAATAAAAACACCTAACAAAATATTAGCATAATGCTAATAACAAAATATTAACATAAATATTTTTTATTTTTATATTTTATTTTTATTAACAAAATATAACAAAAATTAATTATGAATAAAAACACCTAACAAAATATTAGCATAATGCTAATAACAAAATATTAGCAAAATATTAGCATAATATTAAAAGGATAATGAACCTTGATCAAATGGGGTTTATCCTAGAATAGCAAGTTGTCTTAACATTTGAAACTAAATTAATAAAGCATATAAACAAAGTAAAGGTGAAAAATTATATAGTCACCCTAAGACATGAATAAAAAACATTTGTGAAAAACCAAGCACTCATGAATGATGAAAAAAAAACCAAGTCAGAATATTAAGAATGAAAAGGATTCCCTTAGATTTGTTGAACAGCATCTCCAACATTATTTATAGTTAATATGATTCTTAATGTTGAAATCTAAAAATTGTTTCCCCTAATTAAAGAATAAGAAATAATAAACTTTTAAAATAATTTTACTCAAAATTTTGCTAGAGTTCCTAAGCAGTGAAATAAGCTAATCATTTAAACAATCAAATATGGCATACAGATTGAAAAAAAGTACAATAAAACTATTAATCACAAGCACGCATTTTTATCTAGTAAACCATAGTGGATTATAGAAAATTGTCAAAGTTTGCCTGAACTGCTTTCACAAATACCACACAATGGGTTACTTTAAATTTACTTGCAATTTAGTGGCTCTTAGTCTTACACTACGGATGCCCAAAATCAAGATATCGACAAAGCTTTCTTTTCCCCAAGAACGTAATGTTCTCACTTTGGTGGCTGGCAATCCTTGGGGTTCCTTAGCTTTCCCATCAAATTGTGAGGTCTTCTTCTTTCATGTTTCTGTGACTTCTAGGTTCTTTTTATAAGATCTCCAGTAATCCAGATTAAGACCTGCCCTATTGCAATTGGCCACAGTTTAACTAAAAATAACAATTTCAAAAGATCATAGTTAAAAATGGGTTTGCATCAATAAGAATATGGATTAAGATTAGGAGAATATGTTTGTTGGAGTACATAATTTAATCTATGGCAGACATAAACTACTGGAATTAATAAGTAAATCACTAGAACTACTAAGTAAATTTATTATGATTTTAATATATGACATAGAAATATAAAGTTCAGTGCTGTTAATGTCTACATAGTGACAATTTAGAAATGTTGCAAAATAATTTCATTAACAATATATCAGATACCATAAATAATTTAGGAATTAATTTTATATAAGAAATGCAATACTTCTAAACACTAAATTGCAATACTGCTGAGAAAAACAAAGAAAGTCCTGAATAAATGGAGATGGTTGCCATGTTCTTAGTTTTTAAGGTTCAATAATGGGAAGATGTTAGTTTTCCCCAATTTTATCTCTGTATTTAAAGCAATCCCTGTTAATATCTCAAAAGAGCTTTTGGAAAAAATTGACAAGCTGATTTTAAAATGCATATGGAAATGGAAAAGGTAAATGCAACTATCTTGCACAAGAAAAGTATTATCAAAAGATTCACTATTCTGATTTCAGGAATTTTTATAAAGCTGCAATAATAAAAAATATCTTTTGTAAGGATAGAGAAATCAATGAACAGAATAGAGAGTTTTGAGTTAGTTTTCAAAACAAGTTTTCAGTGAAGCACCAGAAAGAATCAATGTGAAAAGGAAACTCTTTTCAACAAGTGATACTGAAACTATTGGATAAACATGCAGAAAAATTTTGAACTTTTGCCATATTTTACATCACAGTAAAAAATTAACTCACAATGGATTAAAGACTTACATATAAGAGCTTAAATTTCGCTTTAGTAAACATAAGAAAACATTTTCACACTGTGGGGTAAGCAAAGTTTTTAGACAGAGCTAACCTTAAATTAATAAAACAACGAAACATTGGATTCATTAAAATTTAAAAATTTTACTCATCAAAAGACATTTCTTAGAAATTAATAAAGAGTAATAAAGGCTACTAGAAAATGTTTTCAATACACTTAAAAATGAATTTATTCAGAATATATAAATAATTAATAGAAATCATAATTATAAAGATGAATAACCCAATAGAAAATGGACATGGACAGACATTTTTATGGCTATTAAGGACAATTAAAAGAGCTCAAATCATTAGTTATCATGAAATGCAAGTTAAAAGCCACAATGAGATACCCACTAGTCTGACTGTAACAATATCAAATACTGTGAAGGATGTGTGTGGAACTGTCATAAATTGATTGAGAAAGTATGAATGGTGCAACATTTTTGGAAAATCATTTGGCAATCCATTATAAAATTAAAAATACAGCTACCCTATGACCCAACAATTTCACTCCTATGTATCTACCCAGAAATAAAAATATGTGCAGAATAAGACTTGTACAGATTGTTCCCAGAAACTATTCTTAATAGTTCCAGACTGTAAATTACCCAAATGTCCAAGAACATAAAAATAGATTCAGAAATGTAATGATAGTCATACAATGGTATACCACTCAGCAATCAAAAAGAGATAGGGCTACTAATGCCTGCTACAATGTAGATGAACTTCCATAAATCCTTCTGAGCAAAAGAAACTGAGAAAAAAATGAACCCATACTGTATTATCCTATTTGTGTGAAATTAAAGAAAAGGAAAAAAAAATAATCTATGGTGAAAGATATCAGAACACTGTTGTTTTCTAATGTAATAAGGATTCACTGGAAAGAGGTTGATTTGTGGAGAAAATGAGCTAGATTTCAAAATACAAAGAAAATGGAAGGTAGAAATGAGATAATAAGCACAATACTGTATGCAAAATTTTGATACCCAAATCCCTCCTCTCACAAGCCTCAGAAGACCAGGAATCAGCATCCAAGGTTATTTCCAGTAGAAAAAAAAAGTTTTTACTTATTTATTGTTTATGTATTTAGTTTTATTTCATTTATATATATATATATTTTTTTTTTTTGAAAAACTGTACCACACTTAGAGAAAAGTTGTGCCGATACTGATGTTAGATTGCCTAGCAAAAAGATCCCATGTGATAGTAGTTAATGTAGCAGGCCTGGAAAACAATCAGCCCAGATAGAGGCAGAATCAAGGCGGGTGCATGGGGTTTTGTTTTCTGAGCTCCTCAGAAAATACTAATTAATGAAACATTAGGTATTAGTACATATATTAGTACTTGATAGATTCATCCTCAATTTGAGGAGTTATTTAGAAATATTAGATGTATAAGTAAAAGAAATTGTCATTGAAAGTGTCTATTAGAGAGTAAGCACTAACGGAAAGAGTGGGAATAAACATAATCTTGGATGCTTAAGTTAGCCATTTGATTTTCAATTTTAATTTAATTCAAATTTTTGAATTATTACTATGTAAAACTTTTATTAAAAATGAAAATTTAACAAACATTAAAAAATCATGCTTTCACATTTCTTACCCAATGACTTCTTAAAATTAAGTGCATACAAAAACTGAAGTCTTCAATATGCCCCACAAGCCCTCAATCTTTGTCTCTGTAATCTTACATCACTGCACTCTCTCCTTATCTCACTAGCCTTCAGCATCATTTCATTTAACTTATTCATTCATTGTAATTCATAAAATCTAGCAAGTCATTTCTTTCTCAGGGCTTTCTTCAAATAGAATCCTCTTCTCCCCTCTGTGCTTACACTTATCCCCAGGCTGCATCTTTCTCTAACCCCCAACTCTTCTGCTATGCTCTTTCAGGCCACCCTTTCTTTTCCCTAGTTATCATGTGTCAAACAATACAGTGCTTGACTTATTCATGTTTTCACTGAATTTTGTTCAATTTAAATACTTTTGAAAGTAATCTGTCCACTAATTTTAGCTCTGGTTAAAAATTTTAACCCTCATGGCTTCAAAACCAGAAGAAAAAAAAAAGAAGGTGTGCTGGTTTGAAAGGAAGTATGCTCCCTAAGAAAGCCATGTTTTAATATAAATCCCATTTCATAAAGGTAGAATAATCTCTATTCAATACTGTATGTTTGAAACTGCAATGATATCATCTCCCTGGTTGATGTGATTTAGTCAAGAATGGTTGTTAAACTGGATTAGGGGATGACATGTCTCCACCCATTTGAGTGGGTCTTGATTAGTTTCTGAAGTCCTATAAAAGAGGAAACATTTTGGAGAGATAGATTCAGAGAGAGTGACACTACGAAGCAGAGAGTCCACCAGCCAGCGGCCTTTGGAGATAAAGAAGGAAGACGCCTCCCGGGGAGCTTCATGAAACAGGAAGCCAGGAGAAGACTCTAGCAGATGACACCGTATTCGCCATGTGCCCTTCCAGCTGAGAGAGAAGCCTGACTGTGCTCGCCATGTGCCTTCTCATTTGAGAGAGAGAAACCCTGAACTTCATCGGCCTTCTTGAACCAAGGTATCTTTCCCTGAATGCCTTTGATTGGACATTTCTATAGACTAGTTGTAATTGGGACATTTTCTCGGCCTTAGAACTGTAAACTAGCAACTCATTAAATTCCCCCTTTTTAAAAGCCATTCCGTTTCTGGTATATTGCATTCCTACAGCTAGCAAACTAGAACAGAAGGTTATCAATCAGAATCCATTTATTTGATCATTAACTACCACAAATGAGCATCTGCCTAAAATACAAACAATGATACTTGAATAATTAATCATCTAAAGGATATAAAGACACATGAAATATAAGTTATTAATTAAAATATAATATGGAATTCAAAATGAAATAGTTAAGGAGACTGAATTGCATGCAACTCACCAGAGATATAAAAATTATTATAATAGACTATTATATAATTAGTCATTATATCAGTCTAGCCAATTGATATTTACAATTACTTTGCTGTTAGATTTTATTCAGTTAACATTTTTAAGTTTTCAAATGTTTTATAAAATTATCCTCAAAACTTGGAACAAAATTTAATTTAAACAAACATTTTTGAGTGTTTCAGTAGCATAGTCTAACACAGCACCGTAGAATAAGGTGAGAGTGTGGCAAGGATGTAGAAAACACAGCCAACCAAATCAAATAAACCTCATACCTAATAATAGGATACCTTCTTTCCAATGACCAATGTAATGCGACAATAAAAAACCCCGTCATTGTGAAGGGGAACTGTACAGAATTATCTGAAATGCCAGAGAAAAACAAAAACAAATACAGCTAATATGACTGAGTACATACTATTTGCCAAGATAGCGTGATATACATAAAGAGACAAGGAAGACATATACATAGAAGCAGCGACAGAAGAGCAGAACTAGAATTTTACACCTTCAATTTCTAAGCCTGCCTGAAATACTGCCTTACATGTAAAAGATTTCAAAGCAATAATGTCAACTGTGGATGTTGAGTTATGATTAATTTGTTGGATTCAATAAAACATAGACTTTTCATTATGTTAAAAACTAGTTATTTTAATCCATCTCTTCAAAAGATTTGCCACTCCCAATTCAGAAACTACCACCTCTACCCATCAGCTATTTTTGTTTTGTAATGATTATTGTTATGATCATGTGCTTCAAATGAGTTTTCATGTTACTAGAGATACAATAATAGCACACCTACTATTTATTCAGCTCCTGAAATATGCTGGGACCATTTATAATGGTGATAAAGATGCAACAACTTTGAATTACATGTCAAATATATATAGCTTGGAACTGAAAAAGGTGACTGGACCTCAGAATATATGATTCCAAAAATATTTTTTCTATTCTGTCAATCAACTTCCTATATGAATACGCATAGGTTAAAAAATAATCACTATAACAACTTTCAAAAGTGCAACTCCATCATTAATAAACTCTATACTTTCTCAAATATGTGATTAT
Organism: Tamandua tetradactyla; assembly: GCF_023851605.1. Taxonomy (NCBI): domain Eukaryota; kingdom Metazoa; phylum Chordata; class Mammalia; order Pilosa; family Myrmecophagidae; genus Tamandua; species Tamandua tetradactyla. The sequence goes on from NC_135335.1 coordinate 76,821,745, forward strand.
ATTTTGGTTAGAATAAAATATTCACATCATTGCATTAATATATATTCAGTACTCAGAACAAAATTATAATAATAATAAGGATTATAAAATTGAATATTGATTAAGTTGTACATTGGAGTGCTTTAACAAATATTTCTGGAATTCTGCCTACTTCTCTGTGTTTAGCTTCACTATATCTAGAAAGATGTTTTGACTCATTCTCTCTTACTTTCTTGGTAAATGTGCAAGTTTGGTATTGATTGGAATCCCCATTTTATACGAAGTTAAGTAACTTCTCTGAGGTCAGACAGAGTTAGGATTTAATGCATGTCTGCCTGACTCAAACTCTGAGGTTGTCGTCATTCTACATTGTCCATAAATACCATGCAATATAAACTGTAAGATTTGTGACAATGTTTGTACCGGTTTGAAAGAATGTATGTACCCTAGAAAAGCCACGTTTTGATCCTAATTTCATTTTGTAAAGGCAGCCATTTCTTCTAATTTCTATTCAGTACTGTATATTTGAATATGTAATTAGATCATCTCCCTGGAGATGTGACTCAATCAAGAGTGGTTGTCAAGCTAGGTGGGTCTTGATTAGTTTACTGGAATCCTATAAGAGAGGAAACATTTTGGAGAAAGTTGGAGATTCAGAGAGAGCAGAGAATGATATAGCCATGAGAAGCAGAGAGTCCATCAGCCATCGACCTTTGGAGATGAAGAAAGAAAATACCTCCCAGGGAGCTTCATGAAACAGGAAGCCAGGAGAGAAAGCTGGCAGATGATGCTGTGTTCGCCACATGCCCTTCCAGCTGAGAGAGAAGCCCTGACTGTGTTCACCGTGTGCGTTTCCACTTGAGAGAGAAACCTTGAACTTCATCGGCCTTCTTGAATCAAGGAATCTTTATATGGATGTCTTAGATTGGACAATTCTATAGATTTGCTTTAATTGGGACATTTTCTTGGCCTTAGAACTATAAAGTAGCAACTTACTAAATTCCCCTTTTTAAAAGCCATTCCATTTCTGGTATACTGTATTCCGGCAGCTAACAAACTAGAACAATGCTGATGCCATGTTTTTCCAGGCCTGCTTAATTTACTCTTTCATCATTAATAAAATAGTCTGGCCTTCTCTTTCAAATGTAATTGTTACACCATGGTAATATCTTTTCTAGACCAGCTTTTTTTTTTTTTTAAGAGAGAGGGAGGAAGGGAAGGAAAGACAGAGAAGGAAGGAAGGATGGAAGGAAGGAAGGGAGGAAGAAAGGGAAACATTTTTAAACATTTTCTTGTTTTATTATATTTTGTTTGTTTGTTTGTTTTTTACATGGGCTGGGGCCGGGAATCGAACCGGGGTCCTCCGGCACGGCAGGCAAGCGCTCTTGCCCGCTGAGCCACCGCGGCCCGCCTAGACCAGCTTTTTGATGGACTCTGCACTGGAATGATGCTTTCAACAGTGGGTCCTGGTTAAATCTTTAATACAAATACAAATGTTTATATTTACCTAAAGGTAGGACTGTATATTTGGCAGTCAGTCTTAATTTCCCAAAATTTGTCAGATACTGTGGATTATCTACCTAACAGCTGTCCCTTATCTTCCATGTGATGATTGAGTTCATGCATCAGCCTGACCAGGTTATGGTGTCCAGAAGTTTGGTCAAGCAAACATTGGTTTGATTATTCTGTGAGGATATTTTATGAATTCAAATAATCAGTAAATTGATTGCATCTATTCCTGATTACAACCACAATCAACTGAGGAGATTGCTTTCCACAATGAAATCTCATCTAATCTCATCTAATCAGTTGAAGACCCTAAAAGAGGAAGTGGTGATTTCAGCAGTCAAAAGAGAGAATTTGCAACTTTAATTCACCTAGCCAGCTTCTCCTGGGGAATTCATCATAAACCTTCACTAGAATTTCCAGTTTTCTGTCTTCTATGGAATTTAGACTTGCGCATCCTCATGGTCATGTGAACCAATTTGCATTAAAGAAAAAACTCTTAATGTTTACATTTTATATCTTTTTTGTCAATTCTGTTTCCCTAGAGAACCCTGACTAATACAGCCTCCCAAATGGAACTTCACTTTTGTTCTGGGACTTACTGCACCCAATCCCAGAATATGATCAAGATTTATCTAATCCATTCTTTTTACAGTGATTAGACCAAGAATTACTTTTGATATATTTCTCACCACAGAAAAATTTTGCTTAGTAAAAGAAAATGGCATGTAAAAATTTATATGGAACCATTTTGCTAACATGAAAGTAGATATTCCACACACTGGGGATAGCAGAGTAGAAGCTTCTATTTCAGCTTCTTGCAATTTTTTAAGACAATTTTAGTCCAAATCATTCCTTATTGATATACAAGTTGATGAAACAGTCAGGACAACTGAGAAAACTTTTGCATTTGCAAGACTCCACCAATTAAAATAATCTTTTTTCAATGCTGATTTTTAACTGAGTACCTGATGACCAATCATTAATTCAAAAAATATTTGTACAGCAGCTATGCACTGTTGTTATTTCAGGAAATATACAATTTAACAGTATAGACAAATCTCTTCCATTGGAGTCTTTATATTCTTGAGGGAGAGAGGCAATATAAAAAATAAGTAAGTTAAATGCATCATATATTTGATTCTGACATGAATACACAAAGCAGTATAACGTAAAAAGCTGTGTTGGAGGGGTGAATTTGATAAAAATAGTTATTAGGGAAAGTCTCAATGAGAAGATATTTGAATAAAGGATTGAGGAAGTATAGAAGCAGGGTATATAGATCACAGGAAGAAGGTCATACTCACTAGCAGAAGTGACAAAGATCCTGAGACAGAAAAATGCCTGGCATGTGCACAGAAATCAAGTGAATAGAGATTAGTGTAAAGGGTTTCGCAGTGTAGTAGAAGGTGAGATCAGAGAGGTTGCATGGAGCAGCAATGAGGGGTGGGGATATAGGCCAATTTAAATAGTTGGCCTTAACTGTACAATAGAGAACACTAAAGAACTTTGACCAAAAACATGATATGATCTGATATGCTTTAACAAGATTATTTTGACTGTGAGATGAGAATAGAATGAAAGCAAAGAAGGTAGAGGCAGAAGTCCAGATATGGGGCTATAACAGTAAACAAGGGAAGAGATGATGGTCCTTGAGCCCACCAAACTTGTGTCTAATCTCTGAAGGGAAATTAGTATCCATACTTGTGAATTTTAAATGGAAGAATTTATGATAAAATTTGAAGAGGTGAAGGGAACAGCAGTGGCATTTTAGGCAAGGAGATAATGGAGAATCAAAGTGGCCTAGATGAACATGGGGTATTTGAATGACAAAGAGAATGTCCAGCAGGTTCTGCTTCTGAAGAACTACAGTGGCACACTACAGCAGTCACCTTCACAATCAACGCGCTTGCTTAACCAAGCCATCTGCTTGGTGACTGTACTCACCACCCATTTTAATTTGGTTAATTGCTCTAAAGATATTCATTTCTTTCCATCTCTTTTCCGTTTTCCATCCCCTGTCTACCTCCCTAACTGATTCAACACTCATCACCCCCTAAACATATATAGCCAAGCAGAACAGTACATATTTTGGAGACATTTCAGATCGATGTGGCCTGGGGATTATCAAACCAGCAGTTTAAATTTGATGTGTTCCTGTGAACCTGAAAATGAAGAATATTTAATCTCAAACTGTTACAGTTTGAGGGACTGCTGAGCTTCTGATTGAGACATACACTAGGGCTGAAAATTGTTGGCAGCATTTATCACATGGGACTCTCAAAATTGAAACTAACAGATATCGACAAGGGAGGCATCCTGGGCCGGATACAAACAGACCCGCGAAACAAAACAGATATCAGAGGAAGTGCATATGCAGATGTAAAAATGATGCCCTTTTAGGCACTCAGAAAAGAATAGTGGCAGATAGTGGGGACCAGTCACACCCAGGGCAAGAGAAGAAATGATGGCTTCTAATAACCATTTGGACAGCAGGCAAAACAAGACGTCAGTCCTGAAAGCTTTGCAATCTGCTTCAAACGCAAATACAAATTCTAAATCTTGAATTAGCATGTCAAACACTTAATCTGAAGGACAAGATAAAGAACAGAGATAAATGCAAACATTCTGATAGGATAGCCTCGATTCATCCTATATACAAACAAACTTTAAGGTAACATTTAATGATCTCATAAGTGAAAGTGAAAGTAGTTTACAGATAGATGCCAGAAGAAAACTCAAGGATTTAGATTGATATCATTTTTAAAGAATTGGTTATAAATTGTGGTTATATATTTGTTATTTCTCATTCAATTTTGTGAAAAACAACATAATATTTCAAAAATACAACAATAACAATAATAAAGGAGCTGCTATTTTTGAGGATTTGTCATGTAGCAGGTACAACTCCTCGTATTTTATGTTGTGAAATGAATGTAATAAGTGTGTATGAAGATGCCATTATTCACCTTTGAAAGAGAGGAAACTGAGTTTTTCAGAGGTATCAGGTAATTTTCCCAAATTCACATATTCTGGGAGGAGTTAAATTATAAACCTTATCACATCACACTAAATCTTGCCTTCTCTTAACTAGTTTACAATAGGAATGGCTTTTTTATGAGCTTGTTCAATTATTTTGTTCCAAGTAAGTCAAACTGTAAAAAGGAACTTCCAGAGACTATTAGAGGTGCATGGGAGTTTATGGATCAAAGTGTGTAGTGGTTTTCACAGAGAATGAGAAAGGGAGTCACCAGAATTTTATAAATTCTGGGAAAGTTACAAGCAAGCCTAGGAGCCAACTCTCAGCCCTCACCTACCCCATCTCCTTTTCTACTGTGTGCAGACATTTCAATATGTTTCCACTCCCCTGGGGGAGATGTCATGTCTAGTAGAATGACCTGTTCATACCTTAAACCCCAAATCAGGAACAAGCAGTGAAGTTCTAGCTTATCAGAAAGAAAATTCTCAGTGGCAGACCCCACCTCACAGGGGTGGATAATTACCCCACCTTTAAGCAGCACAGATTTATCTCTTCACTGATTTGAAGCAGGGTGTGCAGTATTGCCATCCAGCCATGGCCACCACAGGAGACCGGCTGTGGAGCGAGTTGCTGTGTGGTATGTCATGAGAAACAAAGGCTTACACACACCAGAAACTTTCAGCAAAAGTATGCTTTATTACTTACACAGGACAACGGATCCAAAAGGACAGAGGACGAGAGCCCATTATGGCCAGTTGCCTGGGGAGGCCAAATGCTTGGGTCAGGGTTGGTGGATGGAAGTTCTGCACGTCCCACTTGGTGGTGTCTGTCTGCAGAATATTTATCCACTCCATACGGGAGGGTGCCCTGACATTGTGAGCCCTTGTTCTGGTCAGAATCTGGGGCTGTTTGCTTCTAGTATCTGTTTAAGTTCTAGCCTTTTCATTAGATCTGACACCCTCCTTGGGTTGCAGAATGGAAAAAGCAGAAACATCTGCACACAATAGAAAAGGAGACAGGGGCTCGGGGAGGGATGAATGATGGCTGCTCTACATGTGTCTGTGACTTCTGCAGCGACAGCCACAACAGGATCTGTTCCCCTGCTCTTTTGGATCCTTTGTCCTGTGTAAGTAATAAAGTGGCCATTTGCCAAAAAGTTTCTATTGTGTTTGAGCCTGTGTTCCCATAATGCACCTTATAGCAACTCACTCCATGGGGAGGAAGTGAAAGGATATTCTAATAGTCAGACATCTAGGAGTGTTTAAAAATAGCAGCCTTCTTTGATAAAGTTCCCCAGGCGATTCTTGTTAGAGATCTTGAACTACAGTCCACCTGCTGCATTGAGCCACATATTTAGGAATTTAATGCTGAAAATAGTGTTTCTGGAATGTGTCATAGACCTTTTGAAATTAACCTCACAGCTTCCAATATGATGCCCAGAAATCTGCTTTTAATACATCTTCTAAGTTATTCCTATTTATAATAATGTTTAACAGAACTCCTGGTCTAAAAGTATTGAAGCATTTGATAAAGTTATGCACCTAATGAGTGTCTGAGGCGATTATATAGTTTCCTCATGTCATCAGAAGCATTCAGAAAGCGTGCCATTTGTGATGCAATGTTTGCATAAGCTAGGGGGACATATAGTTTGTATACTCATTACTAATATGAATATAGAGGTAAATAAATAGCAAGCATTGACTGAATGAACCGACATCATATAGACAAAACTTAAAAGTAATGGAAAAATACTGAGTACTTAGGTTTCCCCAATTTGAAAATGAAAGACACTAAAATTGCAGGCAAGCTGAACAGACAGATTTTTTTCTGTCATATACTGAGTTTATCATGGCCTCACATTACCTTTTGTTTAGTTAGAGAGAGAAAATTTCTTGAAAAAAAGTGTAATCCTAGTTTTGAAAATTGGCAAAGAGTAAAGGATGTTGCTTCTAACATAAGAAAAGCGAATCTCAATCTCAGGAAACTAACCATAAAGGATGTTTCACTAATATAAATACAGTCCTCACATGCTGGCTAAAAATTAAAAATAAAATAAAATACTGTAGAAAATTGCTAGGTGTTCTAATATGGTTTCTACAGTGCAGCATTTCCTGTGTTTAGCTTTATAACCAAAATCATAGTAATCTTAGATAATTGATGTCATGAAAAGAGGCATTAATTTAAAACAAAATTATTTCTAACACCAAAGCACTATTGATTTTTCTACCAATTTAAATTGATAATATTGTATTCCTCAGTTGGTTTCCTTGATTATAGATATATAAATCATTCCCTCTTGGGCAGGGCATGGTGGCTCAGCAGGCCGAGTTCCTGCCTGCCATGCTGGAAACCCGGGTTTGATTCCTGGTGCCTGCCCATGTGAAAAAAGAAAACATTCCTTCTCAATGTTCTCTACATTGTCAAGTATAAATTTGCTAGGCATGAAGTTTTTATTTTTTTATAGGTTGAAATTTAAAATAGTCCTGGAAATTTCATATTTCCTAAGTGCAAACTGCAAAAACAATTTATAACTTTCAGTGTTTCTGATATTTTAGCTACCCCTTTCTTTTGAGGAGTAGATTGTTTTTATAAACTTTTTGTTTTGTTTCATTTTGATATCTTGTAGTGCAGATGCCTGAGAATCTTGTCCAGATAATTTCATTGTTATGACATAATATTTCTGTATTTCTCATCCTCCTCTCCTTCTTCAAGGTCTCTGGTATCTCTGCCCTTCCTCTAAACAGATGAAATGTATGATCTTCTTCAAGATAGATATTAATGCCATTCCATCCTTTTGTGGATATGAGATTAGAATTCTAAATGTTCAAAATCCACCAGACTTTAATGAAAAATGATAGGAATTATCAAATACCCAGAGCTTAGAAAGGATGGAATAGTATTTGCACGTTATTAAAGACCTGAATAATTTAGGTTATTTTTAGATTTGAATTGCTTAGAGGATTTTAGAAAAGCTCAGTTTAAACTAGCACTTGCTAGTTCTTATTTCAGCAATCTTACATCATTAAAAAATTTCCACAGAATGGTTTGGCTGTCACAGTGGGCACATCTTGTACTTCAGAATGATACTGGAGAAATATTGCATTTTCAAAATAAATTATATAAAAATGATTTAGTTCTTATGCTAGCTTCAAAACCTGTCTTTCTTAGAAGAATGCTGTGTTTTTCTTCTACTAAATACAGTCCTCACATGCTGGCTAAAAATTAAAAATAAAATAAAATACTTCTACTTTTTTTCTAGTTCTCTGGTAAAAGTGTTATTTTTTCTTAGGCTTGTAGGAAATACATAATAATAGTATCTTAGTAGTAATACATTAGTACAAGTAAAAATCATCTGCTGTAACCAAAATATATTTTAAATTTTCTCCAAAAATTTAAGTGCCAAATGTTTTGATAGTTCAGTTTTCTCATAGGAAAAATGGGAAAATAGCATGTCTCTGTGTTGCTGTAAGGACAACCTGATGAATGATAGGAAATCCATAAATATTTAGTCATGCCACTTATGACATATAAATAGTAAGGCAAAGAAGCTTGGGTTAATAGTGCAGTATTTTTAATAGAGATAATTATAGATAAACAAAAGAAAGCAAGGCTTATGGCAAGGAACACAGGATACATGCTTTGTTAATTCCCAGGAAAACAAGAAAATATTTCAAACCACAAAGTCATCCCTCTAAAAATTAAGATGAAAGAATTGGATGATAAAATAATACAAAATGGACTACTCATGATTTGTGACTATGGGAAACTGTAATGGCTAAGAAATTGAACATAAAACTACAGCAATTTTCAATCCATTGAATGGAATATGTGGTGCTAATATAATAATAAATTTGAAGCAATTTCTTTCCCTAACAGCATCTATCCCCCATCCCATTTTCACTTTCTTTGCTGTTTTCTATCCTTTGTTTGTTATCAAGAAAAGTTATAAGGTCATTGAACTTGTGGCTGAAACTTGGCAACACACAGTTGCAAGATGTTAATTTTATTAGAAAGTTTCTTCAGAAAAGCCTCTGAACTCAGAGACATAACTGTATGACTTCAATATGCAAAATAATGCTTTATCAAGGTGATTTAAATGCCTGATCTGAAATATTGTACTTATTTTTGTTAATTTATTATTTTAATGATCATGAAAGAGATTGACTTTTTCTTTTAGTGGACAAGTTCTATGAATTTTAACATAAGTATGGATTCATGTAACTACCACCACAGTTAGGATATAGAAACAGTTTTATTACCTCCAAAAGCAACCTTGTACCATTCCTTAATCCCTGGCAACCACTGATCTGCTCTCCATCCCTGAAGTGTTTTATTTTACTGTTATTTTCAAGGATGTAAAATAAATGAATCATGCAGCATATGACATTTTTTTTTATTCTCACTCATTTGCATAGCATAATGCAAAAGATTCATTCAAATTGTTGCATGCATTAAAAGTTCATTCATTTTTATTGCTGCATAATATTCCATTCCATTCCATTGTCTATTTGTCTTTTGTAGGACATTTGGGTTGAGTCCAGTTTTTGGCAACATAAATATAATATACAATTTCATATAGCTTCTCAACTGGTCATACATTTTTTCTTTTGAATAAATATGAGGAGTAGGATGGCATGATCATAAGGTAATTAGCTAAATCTGCAATTATATATTATATATAATTATATATTATATATAAATTGCAGTTTTATAAAGCTAAATCTGCAAAACAATTTTCCAGGCTGTCTGTTTTATTTTGCACTTTGATCAACAATGTATAACTGTTCCAGTTTTCCCATATCCTCCCACCTTAGTATTGCCAGTATATTTTATTTTAGCAGTTTTAATTGGTGTGTACTGATATCCCTTATGGCTAATGATAATGAACATTATTTCGTATACTAAACTGTCATCCTTGTGGAATACGTGCTTAGGTGTCTGCCCTTTTCTTTTTCTATTTTTAAGTTGCATTGTTCATTTTCTTATTGGTAAATTTTAAGGCTTATTATATATTCTCAACACATAAACTTTGTTGGATATGATATTTTCAAATATTTCTCCCAATCTATGGCTTGCATTTTCATTTGCTCGATAGTACCTTTCTCAAAACAAATTTTAGTTCACATGAAATCAGATTTATCAATCTTCGAAAAGTGGATCATGACTTTAGTGCCATGTATAAGAACTCATCATCTAAAACGATATCAGGGAAACTGAACATGCTATAAAGCTAGTGCTGTAAGAGATGCTGCTTGGACCGGCTCCAGGGTGTGACCCAAAGGGTTAGATTTTCCAACTGAAAATCAAAGAGATACTGTAGACAGTTTCTTCATGTAGGTGGAGGTCTGAGAGTGGCATGTCTGAACAGCACAGCTATTCCACAGCTATTTTCCCACCCAACTGCTGTCAGAGGGCCTAACAAAATCATCTATGACCATTGTCAATAAACCTCTCCAGAACCAACTTCCTGCAGAAGTTGCTCGATTTCAGAAATATTTGTGTTTGATACTACCAGTTTCTGTTTTATTGCTTCATATCTATACATTCTGTACAATTTGTGCTCTTTGATATATCTATTGGTTTATTGCCTACTGCTCTAAAATTTGAGTATGGATGCTATCTCTTAGGTGATTCCTACCTGCCTCCAGAATCTGCACCCAACAGCAGATTTGTGAACTACTTTTGAGCTCAACCTGACCCAGAAAATGGTCGCACAATTTAGAATAGATCCAGAGATAGGGAGTGGTATTGATTGGAGTTAGGTTTCCTGTCTCTAGCTGAATTTACAGAATTGTCATAAACTATAAATGTATTGTTTTGTTCCTGCTTATCTTTTTTTGTTTGTTTTCTGAGCAAAACTTCCTAGAATTCTCATGGGGTATTTTCAAATAAGGTTGGAGACAGGGTAATGAAATAACTAATTAAATAAATTGTATATAAAGGTATCTCTATGCTACTTAAAAAGTAAGAACTGCCTAGATACTTGTCAACATGGCCAAGTAGTGGTGCCTGTTTGTCTTGTTGGGCAAGTGCTGCCCTGTCTGTTGCAAAGAGGACATTTCATAGAATTAAATCATGATCACGTCATCTGCATCCACAGCTGATTCCATTTGTAGTCAGCCAAGTGGAGTGTCTTCTGTGATGAGTGATGCTTAATTTGATCACTGGGAGCTTTTAAGTAGGATTCAGAAGAGACAGGCTCTCTTCCAGCTTCAACTGATGAGCCTCTCCTGTGGAGTTCATCCAGACACTCCATCAGAATTGTCAGCTTCACAGCCTGCCCTACAGATTTTGGACTCTGAATTTCCAAGGTCATGTGAGACATTTTTACAAATTTTATATTTGCACGTGTTCCCTGTTGATTCTGTTTCTCTAGAGAACCCTAACTAATACAAATTGGTACCAGGAGTGGTTCTTAAGAAACAGAATCTTAAAAATGTGTTTTTATAAATGGTTTTCTACTCTGACTGAACTCAAAAGCACTAAGAACTCTGATTTCCATAATTAGAATGACTCTCCCAATCCATGGAGTGACTTGGCAAAAGAGATAGTCAAAATATCACGATTTGATTCTTCTAATGCGTCACTTGTATGAAGCCAGGCTCTGGGGGATAATGTTTTTGACACATTTACAGAGTTTTGTGGAAATAAGAGGTATAAAGATGTTGACTGGTTGTTGTTAGATACCCTGGCTACATCAAGGAGTGAAAGGGATGGGCTTAAGGCTTCAAACGAGAAGCTTAAGCGCCGTCTGACACATGTAGAAGTTTCCATGAGTATCCTGAAGGAAAATCTTATTTCATGTAGCAATAGACTTGAGATCTCTGAAAATTAGACTCAGAATATTATTGTTAGAGTAGCAGCTTTACAACATAAACTGAAATATCAATGTTGCATGGTGTCTGCTGTTAAAGTGAAGGCATTTATTGGAAAGGAACGGGGCCCTGAAAAATAGTTGGTGACATATAGATTGATAATGATGTGGGGGTGAGGTTGAAACCCTAAGTCATGATTAGTCTTCTCTAGATAAGCCTTTAATAGTCTACCCTGAGGACATAGCCACCCCACTTCCAGACTGCTTTGAGGAGTTGACCACCCAACCTCCTCTTGAAGGTGTTTACCATAGAGTGATTAATCCTGTTTCACCAGATGAAACTGCAAATGAACGTCCTGAAGCAAATGGCTAGGTTATAGCTCTAATTTTTTTCATGACCCACCCCCACCACCCCTCATTTCTTCCAGGACTGTAACTAGAATAAAGTCCCAACAGGCCCCTAAAGATGAGGTACAAAGTATCACACATGAGGAGGTACATTATATTCCAAAAGAACTGTGTGAGTTTTCCAATTTATATAAGTAGAAATCAAGGGACTGTGTGTAGCAATGGATTTTAATTGTGTGGGATAATGCTGGGAAGAATATAAGGCTGGATCAGGCTGAATTTATTGATATGGGCCCACTAGGCAGAGATTCTGCATTCAATGTTATACCTCAAGTGGTTAGAAAAAGTATTAATTTGTTTGGATGGTTTGTTGAAACATGGATCAAAGAGGTGGCCGACATTACCTGAGATTGAAATGCCAGAACTGCCCTTGTATAATGTAGATGAGGGGATCCAGAGGGTTAGAGAGATTGGGTTGTTAGAGTGGATTTATCATGCAAAGCCTATTCTTACACCCCAGGAATGTCCAGAGGATGCAACTTTTACCAGAACAGTGAGAAACAAATTTGTGAAACTAGCACCATCATCCCTGAAGAGCTCTGTAGTTACACTTCTCTGTAGGTCAGATATTACTATGGGAACTGCTGTCAGTGAGCTGGAGTCATTAAACACAATGGGCATGACTGGATCCTGAGTTGGTAGAAGCCAGATGGCAGCACTTAATCACCAAAGACAGGGTAGATGCGGCTATTATAATAGACAGCCCACTCAAAGCAGGAGTCAAAATTATATGACTCACAGAAATTTGTGGTATTGGCTATAAAATCATGGGGTACCTAGAAATGCAACAGAAGGGCAATGAGCTAATTTTTTGTTTGAGCTGTATAAATGAAAGAGTTCTAGGTCAAGTGGACAGAAATCTAAACTGAATTGCAAAGAAGCAGAGTTATGGCCCCTTAGTCAATTTCCAAACTTGAGGCAGTTTACAGACCAAGAGTTCCCTGAATGAAGGGGTGGCCAGGTCCCTTTGGGGGAGAACCCTGTTACACTGCCACAAATTTATACTGTTAGTCTTCCTCCATGCCTTCCCCAAGGAGACCAATGGCCTTTTGCCAGGGTAACTGTGCATTGAGGAAAAGGAAATAATCAGATATTTTGGGGATTATTAGACACTGGTTCAGGAGTGACGTTAATTGCAGGGGACTCAAAACCTCACTCTGATCCGTAAGTCAAAGAGGAGGCTTATGGAGGCCAGGTGATCAATAGAATTTTAGGTCAGGTACATCTCACAGTGGGTCCAGTGGGACCCCGGACCCATTCTGTAGTTATTTCCCCAGTTCCAGAATGTATAATTGGAATAGACATACTGAGAAACTGGCAGAATCCCCACATTGGCTGTCTAATTCATGCAGTAAGGGTTATTATGGTAGGAAAGGCCAAGTGGAAGCCACTAGAACTGCCCCTACCTAGCAAATTAGTAAATCAGAAGCAATACCGGATTCCTGGAGGAATTGCACAGATTACTGCCACTCTTAAAGCCTTGAAGGATGCAGGGGTGGTGATTCCTGCCACATCCCCTTTCAACTCTCCCATTTGGCCTGGGCAGAAAACAGGTGGGTCTTGGAGGATGAGAGTGGATCATCATAAGCTCAACCAGGAGGTGACTCCAATTGCAGCTGGTGTTCCAGAAGTGGTATCATTGCTTGAGCAAATTAATACATCCCCTGGTACCTGGTATGCAGCTATTGATCTGGCAAAAGCTTTTTTTCTCAATATCTATTAGTATAAGGACCACTAGAAACAGTTTGCTTTCACCTGGTAAGGTCAGCAAAATACTTTCACTGTCCTACCTCAGGGGTATGTCAACTCTCCAGCTTTATGTCATAATCTTGTCCACAGGGACCTTGAACGATTCTCCCTCCCACAAGACATCACACTGGTCCCTTACATTGATGATATCATGTTGATTGGACCTAATGAGCAACATGTAGCAATAATTCTAGAGTCACGGGGAAGGCATTTGTGTGTCAGAGGGTGGGAAATAAATCTAACAAAAATGCAAGGGCCTTCCACCTCAGTGAAATTTCTAGGTGTCCAGTGGTGTAGTGCATGTTGAGATATCCCTTCTAAGGTGAAGGATAAGTTGCTACATCTGACCCCTCCTATGACCAAAAAAGAGGTACAATGACTAGTTTGTCTCTTTGGATTTTGGTGACAACATATTCCTCATTTGGTTGTGCTACTCCAGCCCATTTATCAAGTGACCAGAAAAGCTGCTAGTTTTGAGTGGAGACCCGAACAAGAGGAGGTCCAAACTGCTGTACAAACTGCTCTGCCACTAGGGCCATATGATCCAGCAGATCCAATGGAGCTGGAAGTTTCAGTGGCAAATAGAGATGTTGTTTGGAGCCTTTGGCAGGCCCCTATTGGAAAATCACAACATAGATCCTTAGGATTTTGGAGCAAAGCTTTGCCATCTGCTGCATATAAGTATTCTACTTTTGAGAAACAGTGTTTTGCTTGCTGCTGGCCTTAGTAGAGACTGAATGCTCAATCATGAGCCACCAAGTTACCATGAGACCTGAGGTGCCTATCATGAGCTGGATCTTATCTGACCCACAAAGCCACAGGGTTCAGCATTTAAGACAGCACTGTATTGTAAAATGGAAATGGTATATACAAGATAGGGTGAGAGCAGATCCTGAAGGCACAAGTAAGTCACATGAAGAAGTGGCCCAAATGCCTGTGGTCTCCAGTCCTGCCACATTACTTTCTCTTTTCCCTACCAGAGCTGTGGCCTCTTGGGGAGTTCCTTGCAGTGAATTGACTGGGGAAGAGAAAACTCAGGCCTGGTTTACAGTTGACTCAACATGATATGCAGGTAGCACCTGAAACTGGACAGCTGCAGTGCTACAACCTCTTTCTGGGTGTCCTTGAAGGACAGTAGTGAGGGACAATCCTCCCAGTGGGCAGAATTTGAGCAGTACCCCTCGTTGTTCATTTTGCTTGGAAGGAGAACTGGCCAGAGGTGTGTTTGTATGCTGACTCATGGACTGTTGCTAATGGTTTGGCTGGATGGTCAGGGACTTGGAAAGACTGTAATTGGAACATTGGTGACAAAGAGGTCTGGGGAAAAAATATGTGGATAGAGCTTTCTGAGTTGGCTAAAGACATGAAAATATTTGTGTCCCATGTGAATGAGCACCAGAGGGTAACTTCAGCAGAGGAAGTTTTTTATAATCAAGTGAGTAGGATGACCCGTTCTGTGGATACCAGTCAGCCTCTTTCCCCAGCAACTCCTGTCATTGCCCAATAGGCTCATGAACAAAGTGGTCATGGTGGTAGGAATGGAGGTTATGCATGGGCTAAGCAATATGGGTTTCCACTCACCAAGGTTGACTTGGCTACAGCACTGCTGAGGGCTGAATCTGTCCAATCTGACACACACTCAGCCCCCAATATGGCACCATTCCCCAACGTGACTAACCAGCTACATGGTGGCAGATTGATTACATTGGACCACTCCCTCATGGAAGAAGGGTCAGTGATTTATTCTAACTGGAATATATACGTAGTCTCGATATGGGTTTGTTTCCCTGCATGCAATGCTTCGGAGAAAACTGCCATCTGTGAGCTTACAGAATGTCTTATCTATCGTCATGATATTCCACACAGCATTGCTTCTGATCAGGGAACACACTTCACAACAAATGAATTGCGGGAATGGGCATATGCTCATGGCATTCTCTGGTCTTACTATGTTTCCCATCAGCCAGGAGCAGCTGGATTGATAGAACAGTGGAATGGCCTTTTCAAAACTCAATTAAGGTGCCTACTACGTGGCAATACCTTGAAGGGCTGGGACAATGTTCTCCAGGAAGCTGTATATGCTCTGAATCACTGTCTGTTGCATGGTGCTGTTTCTCCCATAGCCAGGATCCATGAGTCCAGAAACCAAGGGGTGGAAATGGGAGTGGTACCACTCACTATTGCCCCTACTGATCCAGTAGGAAAATTTTGCCTCCTGTCCCTGTGACCCTGAGCTCTGCTGGTCTATGGGTTTTAGTTCCAAAAGGGGGGGAAACACCAGGAGAAACAACAATGATTCCATTGAACTGGAATCTAAGACTGCCACCTGGTCACTTTGGGGTACTCATGCCCCTGGATCAACAAGTCAAGATGGGGATTGCATTATTGTCTGAGGTGACTGACCCTGACTATCAAGGGGAAATAGGACTGCAACTATACAATGAAGGTAAAGATGGGTTTTCTTGGAACATAGGAGATCCCCTGAGGTGTCTTTTAGTATTACCATGCCCTGCGATTAAAATCAAGGGAAAACTGCAACAACCCAATCGAGGCAGGACTACCAATGGCTCTGAAACTTCAGGAATGAAGGTTTGGGTCACCCCACCAGGCAAAGAACCACGGCCAGCTGAAGTGCTTGCTGAGGGTATAGGGAATATGGAATGGGTAGTGGAAGAAGGTAGTGATAAATATGAACTACGACCACGTGATCAGTCACAGAAATGAGGACTGTAATGCTGTTTTGTTCATGTTATACTATTTAAGTTGTAAGATATCAAGTTTAAGAATGAATATTACCCAAGGACTTGCACCCTATTCTGGAGAGATTTAATGTGTTTTCAGTTATATGCAGGAAGGCAGAATATTGTTAGGTGAAAGAAAAAATGTGTACTTTATTATTTTTTATTTACAAATTAGGTATGGTTTACAGTGATATGTATAGCTGCCAAGTTGAAAAGGGGTGGACTGTCATGGTCAGGTTCATGTGTCAATTTGGACAAGTGGTAGTACCTGTTTGTCTGGTTGGGCAAGTACTGGCCTGTCTGTTGTAATGAGGACATTTCATAGAATTAAATCATGATCACATCAGCTGCATCCACTGCTGATTCTATTTGTAATCAGCCAAGTGTGTCTTCTGCAGTGAGTGATGCTTAATCACTGGAAGCCTTTTAAGAAGGATTCAGATGAGACAGGCTCTCTTCCTGCTTCAGCTGGTGAGCCTCTCCTGTGGAGTTCTTCCAGACCTTCTATCAGAATCATCAGCTCCATAGCCTTCCCTGTCGATTTTGGGCTCTGCGTTCCCACAGTTATGTGAGATGCTTTTATAAATTTTATATTTGCAAGTGTTCCCTGTTGATTCTGTTTCTCTAGAGAACCCTAACTAATACAATACTTGATATTTAATTTAATGTATATATTATATAAATCTCAACTATATATAGTTTTGACTAAAGTATATGAATTTTCACTGATCCTTTCAGCTATTGTGCATTCATTTCATGTTTTGGCTATATCTGTAAAATAAACTTCAATTAAAATGCCTTTCTTTATTTAATTAAACTAACTCAGATTAAACTTTCTGTTGAGTCATTTATTTTTTAAAATTTATTTGAAATATTTAAAGAAAAATGAGGGATGCTATGGGCTAGAATTAATGCTTCATATAAAGTAAGAATCTTTGTTTAAAACAAAACTAAACAAATATTTATTAAAAGCCAAAACCAAAACACAGCTCTATCTTTTAGAACCCAGCTTCATATCCATCAATGAGAATGAGAAATTGTCACATTTAAAATCTCATGAACATTAGATAATAAGCATTGTATTTTGCTATTCCATTTATGTGGTAATTAATGAAATTATGGAAAATTATAGATTTAATTTGACTGACAGAAGCCAAGTAAATATGAAAATTTCCAGGAATGGCATGTCCATTTAGAAATTACAAAAGACATAGCTCTAAAACTACAAAGTTCCTAGCTTAAAATTTTTTAACAGCTTCATAAAAGTTTTATAACTTTTATGTTATAAAAATAGCTTTTAAATGTTCAAATATTTTGATATTGTAAATTTAACAATTATTATTATTGACTTCAAACACTTCTTAGTTTTAATTTCATAATATAATAAAAAAGTCTCAAGCAAGTGTCTCTTATTATAAGGGAAGTGCATTCTAAAAGGCAGTCATACTTAATCTATAAAGCACGAACCTGCTGATAAGAGGAGCTAATGCCTCAGACAGATATCACAGGCCCTAAGTATGACTCTTGTTGACAATTTTTCTATTCCCTTATTGTTTTCACCTAATTTTCTTTCTCTTTTCCTGTCATTTTCTAATACCTAACTGATTACTTTGTCTTCCTTTTAGATTTTTTTCCTCTACTTGTAATAATTACTGCCATCAATGCATCTCTCAGTGTTATGGAAGATCTATACTCTCTTCTCTTTAAAATATAAAATGAGGATAAATATGAACAAGCATTATAATGGGGGAACATTGATAACCTTCATGGAGTAACCATACAAGCCCTACAAATCATTTATATTATGTACACGAGTATTTTATGTGTTTATTTATTTTGTATCTATAAATGAAGAACCCAATATGCTTCTGATACATATTTAATGATCTGAATACATTGTCATCTCAATAATGAGAAGTTTCTTTTTAATTATACGTATCATATATATATATGTAATAAACCACTATTTTTGGTTTTGGATACATAGAACAGTTGAGGAAATCACAGGCTTGCCTAGTGACTATCTCCCAGTCATTGTCTGCCCCATCTTTTTCCATTATGTGCAGATGTTTCAACATATTTCCAAATTCCACAATCTGGGTGTGACTAAGTCTACCTTAAGCCTGAAACTGGGATCAAACAGCCCCAATTGCATGCCAGGGTGGGACTTCTGCACAAAGGTTGCTTTATGCATGCTTTTTGTTCATGACAGGGACACCTATTCACTGTGGTGCAAAAATATCACACCCTCAGAAAGCATGAGATTCATCTGCCATATCTAATGTGAAGCAGAGGTGCGCATAGTCACCAACT
Organism: Tamandua tetradactyla; assembly: GCF_023851605.1. Taxonomy (NCBI): domain Eukaryota; kingdom Metazoa; phylum Chordata; class Mammalia; order Pilosa; family Myrmecophagidae; genus Tamandua; species Tamandua tetradactyla. Next base: position 76,840,235 of record NC_135335.1, read on the forward strand.
TCCTACCCTGACCCAAGCAATTTGCCTCTCCTGGAGACCAGTAGCAATGAAGTCTCTTCCCCTGCTGTGCTTTGCAAGTAATGTAACACTCATTTGCTGAAAGACTTTGTTATATCTGAGTCTGTATTCCAATGACACTACAGATTTTTGCTTAACAATCAGAGTGCATGGAGAAGTATGGAGTGGGCCAATTCTTTGGCGTTTCCTTTCATCATATTTGAGGTCCGTTTGTAAAGGAATGTCTTGACAACACAGAACTCATCTTTTTGTGGGATAATATGAGAGGTTGAGGTACTAACTGGTGTCTGGGGAACGTGGGGAATGTAGTCTCTCTTCTTTGTGGAAAGGGTGGTGATAAATTGAAACTCTGACAATACCCAATACCCTCCTGAGTACCAGGGATTTGTCAGGCTGAGATCAATGAGGCTTCCAACACCCTCATACAGTCCCCTGGCTTATGGCTTCATCTATTCTCATTCTGGTACTAGGCATACACGCGTTCAGTCTTCCAACACTGGTTTTGACTTAGTGTAAAGCTGGTCATTATTTAGGAGCTATTATGGTAGGTGAAGAAAGTGTGCAGTGACTATGGTTCTCACAGGTTTTGTGAGATTAAGATAACTTTGATCTTCAGTAACTCTGGAAACCTGACCCACTAGACATGCAGATCATCACACAGAAGGGACAAGAAACATCTGAATTAGGTGGGCTTTTGAGGCTGATGCATTTTTTACTTGCCCATTGTGAAGAGAAAGGAGCAAAGGAACTGTGCTTAAACTGAAAACTGGGGAGGTAAATAAAAACAGAACCAGAATGAGCTATTTAAACGATGCTCATTTTTTATTGCAGTTACTGTTTACTGCAGTTACTCAGGAGCTGCATTTGATTTACATTGCACAATTTTCAGAAATTCAAAAAGAACAAAAATATACTTTTTAAAAGGGGTCATTCATAAAATATTTGTTTTGTTTCTTTCTGTGTAAATTTATGTGTATGACACAGAGTAGACCAAAAGAGTATTTCTTCTTCACCCTCCTCTTGAATTCTCAAGTTTTACTGAATTCTAGTTGTACCTTACATCAGCATGCTAAAAACAAAGTACTTTAGCCATCAGGAAACAGTCGTGGTCAAAAGACATTTTTGGTATTGTGTTCCTGTGGAAATAAGAAACAATGAATATTGTACTGAATGTCCATGGTTTGGGGTCCCTAAACGGTAAAGAAGGAATATACTTGCAGAAAATAATGTGGGATTTTGTCAGAAGACAATGGTGCTGCATGCATGTTTTTCTCTGAGTCAAATGTATATTAAGACTTTTTTTTTTTAACATGACCTGCTATTATAACTGAAGATGGGGACCTGGAGGTGAAAATGAAAGTAAGAGATATGGGATATGAAAGACAGATATGATAGAAGGTTGAGAGGAGCTCCATTAAAATGAAGGTGCCACTACCACCTTAAGCAACCAGACTAAATGTGTACATCTCATATCCAACCCTGATTTCTTGAGGTTTAGTGCCATCATTTTAATGGAATTATTATTTCCCAAGTTATTCTCATAACTTTGCCCTTTTGACTGCTGATTGAAAGCAGTCTGCACCTCTGAAATTCCCTTCCATGTTGCTGAGCTGACCATTTTGCTTATTTTGCATTTGTTTCCTGAGACTTGCTTCCAAGACCGTGGCACTGTGATGGCTAAATCTCATGATAATGGCATTGTCATTCTTCTTTATGGATTTAGAAGAATTAGAAGTAGATGGCACAGAGGAAACACCATAGCCTTCATCTAAGGATTTCTCTTCCAAAACCAAAGCTGTAAAATCGAGTAGTTGGCTTTTCATTCCTAAATGAACCATATTTTTGACACTTTTTCATCTATTTTGGCATATTCTGCAAAGATTTCCTTTGACCCTGCATTCAGCCAGCCCCTGTGAAAATAATGGGACTGGAAAAGGAAAGTGTCCAGGATTTCTTTTCTATCATGGTGTGGGGGACATTTTCTGCATATTTCCTGTTTTGCTGCTGGGAAGGTCCTAAATATGGACTCAATGATCTAAGAGTTTAAATTATATCTCAGACCATTACTGCCATCTGTTTGGGGCCGGACATCAGCCAGAAATGGTGCTGAAATGACAACATCCTGCTTATGATTGGATGTGGATGAGCAATTCATTGAATTCACATTTAAATGATTGGCCCAGAATTCCTCAGCATGGGTCATTAGACTCACAACAAGGTCGATATAAAACTAAAACAAAACAGGTTCTTTTTGCAGTTTTCTGTTTCTCTCTCCTAGTTCTTCATTTGCTGTCCTCTTAATTTTGGGTAACAGCTGCTGAAGTAGCTCCTTCCCTGCCTCTTGCTCTTCAATGCCATGTTTTCATTGATAAAATGGAAGTTAATTGTAGCCCCTCATGCACGATCAGCTGAAGTTGAGTTTTAGCTTTTCCTTCTGGACAGATTTTCTGGCATTTAATATCTGCATGCATATGGCTGATTGGAACTGTATATTTGCCTTCAGGTGCTTAAGCAATTCTTTCTGCCATGAGGCATTGTGCTTCTTTTGATGCACCTTCTGTACAATCAGCAAAATTTCTTCAGATGAAGTTGCCATGATCTCTAGAAGGCATGAGTGGAAGCTACTGTGCTAGGCATGGAGTAATTAACCAGATTCAATTCCATAGAGCTTCACTGCTTTTCTTAGAACAACTGGCTGAAGAAGCTGAATTCCAGTGCCCCCACCTCACCACTGCCGATATTTACTGTGGTATCTCACCGCCATCATTCACTATTAGGACTCTGAGGGTATGTGACTGTGTATAATTATCTAAGATATGTATGTATAGTAACTACAAGAAAGCGGTGATAAAAACAAGAATAACAAAACAGATTGTCATTGCCTAGAAATGACTATTTTCAATGTTTATTCATCTTTTTCCCAAGTAATGGTACTTTATTGCTCATCCAACAAATATTCTTTGAGATCCTACTTTACAACAGGCATAATGCCAATAACAGGCAAGCAGATATTCCTTGCCTTTGAGGTCCCAACAGCCGCTCAGAGGATACAGATATTAAACAAATGTTCAAGTGCTGTGTTAAGTGAAAGAACAGATTCATGGTAGTTCAGGAGCAACCACACAAAGGTTTGCAAGACCAGGCAGAGAATGCGGCTGTTAGGAATAGATAGAAGAGGTGAGGTAGAGTTAAAGAGAGTGAATGTTAAGGGTGATGTGGGAATTGTTCCCAGCAGTGGGGCAAAAGTTGTATGGATCTTGGAGTTATCTTGGGGAAAGGGCTGTCAGAACAGTGTATGAAGACTCTTGTACATGAAGACCCATGTTTTAGTTTCCTCGGCTGCTTAAGGCAGACACCATGAAATGGGTTGTCTTAAAAGATGAGTGGCCAATGAGTCTAAATTCTTCTGCCACATAACCAGGCACACGGGGGCGTCTGTTGATCCCTCCCTTCTCTTCTCGGTTTTGTTACTTTCAGTTTCTTGCCCCTGTTGGCTTTCCTCCTTTCTCTCTCTCTCTCTCTCTCCCTCTCTCTCTCTCTCTCTCTCTCTCTCTCTCTCTCTCTCCCTCCCTCCCTTCCTCCCTCCTTCTCTCTCTCTCTCTCTCTCCCTCCCTCCCTCCCTCCTTCTCTCTCTCTCTCTCTCTCTCTCTCTCCTTCCCTCCCTCCCTCTCTCCCTCCCTCCCCATTTCTGTCTCAGTCTGTTTGTCTGTCTCTCTCTCCATTCCCTTAATAAAGAACTCCAGCAAGAGATTAAGTCCCATCCTGAATGAGGCCAATCACACCCTAACTGAATTAGCCTCATCAAAACATTCTACCTACAATGGATTATACCTACAAGAATGGATTTATTTAAGAACATGTTTTTCTGGAGTATGTATGGTTTCAAACCACCACAACCCACTATAGGAAAAATGTCAAACAGCAGTTTGGATGCAAAATTGGGTTCTATGAGTACAGCACCAATCATTCTAAAAAAGGAACGTACCTGAGAGACATATCCTAGCTTGGTAGGAATGCGCGCCATGATGGGAGAAAGTTAAGTTGCAGAAATGCCTATTCTGGGACACTGACTGATCAATGGAAAATGTTGCTTGATGTTTACCTCAGTTATGTCCCCTGTGTACTTTCTATTCTAGGATGTCAGTGTCTCAAGAGAAGTGGTGAGGCAGATAATAAAAAAATATCTTTCCTACGAAGCCAAACAATTCTGGTTGATATTTCAATCCAGTGTACAGTATTTACCAACTGGATAAACCATCCCTTTCCATCCCATACCTTCCCTAGGTAGCAGGTAGATGAATACAGCCCAGGTATAGTAACCATGGTCACTTTTAAGAAGCAGTGGCTGAGACAGTAAAGGAAGTAAATAAATAAATAAATAAATAAATAAATAAATAAATAGGAGTAAGAGAAGCCAGAGCAGGGTGGGTATTTTAGTTCAGGACAGAAAACAAATTAGCCCTCCAAAACTCAGTGCAAAGTAAGGAGGAGCAGAAGAAAGAGAGGATCCCACCTAGGGACTACTATGGGTGTCCCTACTATGGGCTCTCACTACTATGGGTGAGAGCCTTGCCATAAAAATCTTTCACAGCTTTTTTATCCCCTTGACTCTCCTCGAAGTTGAGAAAATGAGGTTTGAAAGATGGTAAATTTCCAATATTAAGAGGTTTGTATGAGCAGTCTCACTGTCCTTTGAAATAAGTGATAGCCTTTCCTGATTTATAAAGCAGATGATAAACTTCATTATCATCATGCACAGCATTAGAGGTAAATAAAATTCAGATGATCAAAATAGGATTTATAGTTGGCGTTAACCCTTTGGTTGCCCTTGACGCTTCATATTTAGTCTTTCCATGTTCTTCTTTCATTCTTATAGATTTAGATTCCAATATGAGCTTATATTTTAGACAGAAGAACATCTTTCCATATTTCTTACAATGCAGTTCTTGGTGACAGTTCTTACAGTACTGAATTGTATGAAATGTCTTAAATTTGTTTTCATTTTTTGAAAAAAAAATTCACTAAATATAAAAATTTTATTTTGGCAGTGTTTTTTTAAATTTTAGCTCTTCAATAGATCATACCATTGCCCTTGACATCTATCATTTGCATCAGCTATTATTCTTATCAGTCTCTCCAAGATAATGTGTCTGTCTTCTTTGGTTGCTTTTAAGATTGTTTTATTTGTCTTATTTTCAGTAATTTCAATACAATGTAATAAACCCAGGTTATCTTTGTATTTCCTATGTGAAATTTGCTTTGCTTCTTCAATGAGTAGGTTGGGATTTCTACCAATTTGGTCTCATCCTCAGCTATTAATTGTTCAAATAGAGCAATGAGAGGGATTGAAAAGCTAAGAGACCAACTCACATATGGAAATGCAATGCATAACATAGGTATCCTTTAAGTTCATTGAAGGGATGTGGTAGGCAGAATAATGTCCGTGCCCCTGAAGATCTCCACAACCTAATCCTGCGAATGTGTTGCATTACATGTCCAAAGGGACACTGCAGATATAATTTGTGTTTTAAACCATTGGAAGGAAGACTGTCGTAGGTTATGCTGTGGGCTCAAACTTATCACATGAAAATAACGGAGACTGTTTCCCAGTAAGAAAGGTGCAATTTGAGAAGGGCTTGACCCTCCATTTTTTTATTTTGAAGCTGAAGGAAGTTGTCTACAAGCCAAGCAATGTAGTTGGTCTCTGGAAGCTGGGAACAATCCTCAACTTAGAACCAGCCAGACAGTGGGGGACCCTGGTTCAACTGCTGGAAGAGATTAAATTCTACCAGCAACCTAAATGAAAGGAGCCAAAAACAACTCAATCTGCCAACAACTTGATTTTTATGTGGCAAGACATATTTGTATCATCTGGTGAGACTCCTGATCTATGGAACTATAAGATAGTATTTACATTATTTCAGATCACTATGTTTTTGGTAATGTGTTATAGAAGTATTAAAAAATGTACAGCGAAATAGAAATGATTAGAGAAATTGGTTACTAACGAATAAAAAAATAAAGAAAATATCTTCTGCTGTACATTGTACACAAAAAATTCAATTCCTAACCATAAAAAAGAATTGTAATGACAAACTGTATAGTCAATAAAATATTAAGAGATTCACAGCATGCCTACTGTTTAGAAAGATAAAAGGTGAAAATATTGAATGAGCTACTATTTCACAATTGTCAGATTAGAAAATAAAAAAAATAATATATGTTGACAGGAATTTGGACAACAGGTACACATGCTGTTGAAATATTTATAAATTTGAACAGTCACCGGTACATTATTGATATTATATAGCAATGCTGAATATGTGAAAAGCCTACGATCTTGAATTTGCCACTCATTATATCACCTGGAAATGTCATAGGATGAGTAAAAAATCTTACTTTGGTGCCTCATGAAACAAACGATTGCTGCATTTGACTCTGACCCCTTCTAAATGCTCAGATTCTTATCAATTCAGCCAGTAGATTCAGAAACAGAAAAGAAGTGGGTGCAAAATTGTTTTAGGTACCATTGCCCTACTCATATTTCATTGGCCAGAACTCAGCAAGATGAGCATGTCTAACCTTCAGTGAGGCAGGAATCAGAGTCTAGCTGAAAGGGGGGAAAAGAAGACAGTTTTTAGTAATTAAGCAACCACTTTCTGTCATAACTATGCAGAAGCAAAATTACAGAATATTAAACATTTATAACAAAAAACTTATGAAATCATATTTAACTTCACAAATAACAGTGCAATATTTCATTTAAGTAGATTTCCAATTTTAAATATTTATTTTTGTAATGTTATTTAATATGGCCTATTCAACATTGAAATGAGTGCACCTGGTCATATAGAGAAACCTGGAAGGAGCTACTGCATTTAGAATATGTGCATTACTGATTATAAGAAATTCCATTTCTTATAACCAAAAGACATATCCTCCAAAGTGCATTTTTTAGATTACTAACAATTGCACATAACTTAAAATGCAAATATGATCATGAAGTACACCGTCTAAAGCTCATCAATATTTGTCAATACCCTGAAAATTCCTAATCTTTATCAGGTCTTTCAAAACCATGCAATATCTTGCCTCTATGTACCGTGTTAGCACATTCTCAAACCATTCCTCTCTTTCATCCTTAGTGTGCCTCAGGCTCATTTGCTCAGTTTCTTGAAAGCTTTTTCCTACTTGGGGAACATGAAACTTCTGTTCTATCTTTCTAAAATATTTTCCTTTCCATTATTCCCTTACTTAACATCTACTTACTCTTCATATCTAACATCAATGACACCCCTTCAGCTGTTGATTCTCCTTAAGAAACCAATTTTAATTACGTTTGGATATACAGATATAATATATAAGCATAACACATTTTAATGTGTTTCACCTTATTGCACATCACCCATATATGTATTTTTACAGTTTGAAGATTTGTAGCAACCCTGCATCAAGCAAGGCTATCGGTGGTCTTTTTCCAACAGCATGTGCTCACTTTGTATCTCTGCCACATTTTGGAAATTCTTGCGATATTTCAAACTTTTTCATTACTGTTTTATCTGTTATGGTGGACTTTACTCAGTGATCTTCGATGTTATTATCGTGATTGTTTTGTGGCACCACAAACCAAGCCCAGAAATGACAGAGAACTTAATTGATAAATTTTGTCTGTGTTCTCACTGCTCTGAAGAAGCAGCCCTTCCACTGACTCTCTCCCTCTCCTCAAACCTCCCTTTAACCCTGACACAACAATACTGAAATTAGGCCAGTTAATAACCCCACAATGGTCTCTAAGTGGTCAAGTGAAAGGTAGAGTTTAGCTTCTGTCACTTTAAATCAAAAGCTATAAATAATTAATCTTAGTGAGGAAGACATATCAAAAGCTGAGAAAGGCTGAAACATAGGCCTTTGTGTCAAACAGTTAGCCAAGTCATGAATGCAAGGAAAAGTTCTTCAAGAAAATTGAAAGGGCTAATTCAGTGAACACATGAATGATAAATACAGAGAAATTTGAGTGGTCTGAATAGAAGATGAAACCAGTCAGGTTATCTTAAGCAAAAGCCCAATCCAGAAGAGGCCCTGAATCTCCTCAATTCTATGAAGGCTGAGAGGTGAGGAAGCTGCAGAAGAAAAGTTCGAAGGTAACAGAGGTGGTTCATGAGGTTTAAGGAAAGAATCCTCTCCATAACATGAGTGCAAGGTGAAGCAGCAAGTGCTAATGTAGAAACTACAACAAGTTATCTAGAAGATCTAAGTAAGATAATTGATGAAGATGGCTACAACAGATTTTCAATGTGGATAAAACTTCCTTGTATTTGAAGAAGGTGCCATCTAGGAAATTCATAACTAGAGAGACATCAACATCTGGCTTCAAAGTTTCAAAGGATGGGCTGACTCTCTTGTTAGGGGCTAATGCACCTGGTAACTTTAAGTTAAAACCAATTATCATTTAGCATTCTGAAAAGCCTGTGGCCCTTTAGAATGATGCTAAATCTACTCTGCCTGTGGGAGTAGAGTTCCAGTAGAGTTCCATTCCTCTGTAAATGGAACAACAACATCTGGATGACAACACATCTGATTACAAATGGTTCACTGACTATTTTAACTACACTATTGAGACCTACTGCTCAGAAAAAAGATTCCTTCTAAAATGTGACTGCTCACAGACAAGGCACTTGGTCAGCCAAGAGCTCTGATGAACATGTATGAGGAGATTAATGTCTTCATGGCTGCTAAAACAACCGCCAGTTTGCATCCCAGGGATCAAGGAGTCATTTCAACTTTCAAGTGTTATTAATTAGGAAATACATTTATTAGGGCTATAGCTGCCATACATAATGATTCTTCTTATGGATCTGGGCAAAATTTGCCATTCATGATGCCAATTAAGAACATTAATAATTTGTGAAAGGAGGTCTAAATATCAACCTGAGCAGGACTTTCAAGATTTCAGTTGAGTAAATAACTGCAGATGTGGTAGAAATAGCAAGAGAACTAGAACTGGAAGTGGAGCTTGAAGATGCCACTGAATTGCTGCAATTTCATGATAAAATTTAAGTGGATAAGGAGTTGGCTTTTGTAGATGAGCAAAGTAAGTGGTTTCTTGAAATACAATCTAGTCCTTGTGAAGATGCTGTGACCATTGTGTATTGACCACAAATGATTTAAAATAATACAGAAATTTATTTGATAAAGCTGTGACCAAGTTTGAGAGAATTTACTCCAATTTTTTGAAGAAGTTTTACTGGAATAAAATGTTATCAAATAACATCACATGCTACAGAGAAAACTTTCCTGAAAGGAAGTGTCAAGTGAGGTGACACAGACATGATTGCTACCTCATTTTAAGAAGTTTCCACAGTCACCCCAACATTTGACAGCCATCAACATTGAATCCAGACCATCCACCAGCAAAAAGATTACAACTCACTGAAAGTTCAGATGGTTACAGTATTTTGTAGCAATAAAATATTTTAACTAAGTTATATATTGGTTTTTAGACATCATGCTATTACACACTTAATAGATTATATTATGGTGCAAAGAAATCTTTTACAATCACTGGGTAGAGTCATGTAACTTTCTTTATTGCAATATTTACTTTATTGCAGTGATGTGGAATTAAACCTACAGTATTTTTTAGGTATTTCTTTAATTAAATATTACAATAATTACTATGAAAATATTTAGATGTGATTACTAATCAGTGCTCTCTGAGCGCTCAAATATAAACTATTAATACTTGGTTCAAAACTGGATCACCAGAATTTAGCCAAGTGCTGTACATTAGTCAGGGTTCTTCAGGGAAACAGAACTGACAAGAGGTATGTCTACATATTATGTAAATATTATGAGAGTTATTATAGGAATTGGCTCACATGACTGTGGGGGTTGGCAAATACAAATTCCATAGGGTAGGCTGCCATCTGGAAAGTCTGATGAAGGTTTTGATCAGATTTGAATTCCCCAGGAAAAGCTGAATGGTAGAAGTAGAGATAAAAAGTCATCTCTCTGACTGCTGAAATCATAAGTTTCCTTTTAAGGCCTTCAACTCATTGGATGAATCTTCTCTCATTGCTGGAGTCAAACTCTTTAGTTGGTTGTAAATGTAATCAGCAACATATACAATCAACTGATGATTTAAAATCATGAAATATCTTCAAAGTAACCATCAGGTAAGAGCTTACATGATCAAACAACTGGACACTATAACCTAGACAAATTGATACATGAGCTTAACCATCACATGCCTGTGATGTGGTAAAGTTCAATATATATTTATTGAATAACTGAATGGAAATAATTTCTGTTTAAAGCTACACCAAGAAAAATATGTTTCACCTATACTATGATGTACTGAGAAAACCTATTTTTGAAATCAGACACTTGGGCTAGTTTCTTTATTCTAGTTTTACAGCATTGGGTAAATTATTCATATTAATTTTGCCTTCATTTACACATATGTGAAGTAGACATGGTTTTGCATACCATATGTAACTACATCTATATATTTAAATTATATTATATAGGACTATTTGGCATAAGCATGAAATACACTTAGCAATATCTCCAGCATATTGTATATGCTCCAAAATATTACTTTCTGTTTCTAATAACTTGTTATTATCTAATATATATGACTAATCAATGATTATTTATTTTATCTTATATTTCCTTACTATACCTAAATAATCTGTTTGTAGAAACAAAATATGCATATAGGAAAAATGATAATTTTATAATGCAGCCAATGTATATATGTCTCATTGGTGAATAATAAACTACATAAAATGTAGTGGCTTAAATCAAACAAAAAATGTATTATTTGCTCATGATTTTCATTCTTTTGACACAGCTCAGCTCAGGTATTATGTTTGTCTCACCTGAGGTAACTCATGCAGTCATCTGTGGTTCAACTGTGACCAGATGGTCAGATATAGTTAAAACAGCTCTTCTGGAAATTAGTACTGGCTGTCAGCAGACTTAGGTGGTCATATGTGGGATGACTCATCTCTGCTTCATGAGGATTCTCAATTTCTTATATAGTATAGTGAAGACTGTCACATGCTGATTTCAAAGAAACATTAAATATCCAGAAATCCACAAGACCAAGAAATTCACAAAATCAATTCTACTATGTTACCGTTAGATAAAGCAAATCACAAAGCTCAAATTCAAGGAGTGGAGAAATTAACTGCAACTCCTGGTAGAAGAACCTAGAAAATTACATTGCAAAGAGCTATGCAAATTGGAAAGGAGATATTACTGTGGACTTTTAAGCAATTGCTCTACCATACCAAGGGTCTATTATTTTTAATTATTTATCAATTATTGACTTAGTCTATGCAGCATTTATAAATCATAACTACTTTAGAAATAATTAGTCTGTCAATAATTTATTTGATATTGACTAAGGTAATGCTAATCATGATCTTTAATGTGGCATTTCTGTGTGAATTTATATAACAAATTATATTTGAACATAATATATTAATTATTAATGTGCATCATTTAAAATTATGTGATCAAATTAAACCTATTCCCAGAACTCTATTTATGCCCCTCAATTACAGTACCCATGTAATACATCATTTTGACTATTAAACAGAGCAGTATATAAATCTTGCATTATCTTATTGCAGTGTGTTAATAAAGTTATTGTAACACTTCAGTTATTCATTACAGCACTTCTTAAACCTAAAGTAAAGACTTGCTTCTTCCCTCCTCTTGAAAAATCATGACAGAAAAAGAATAACAGAAAAGAAGGATGACTATAATGGAAAAAGGACTTTCAGATGTTTACCAGAGGTTGATATTTGTTGAAGACTATTCAATGGGAAAAAAATAAATGACTTTTCTTCTCATGTGATGAATTTGGAATAATTAAAAACAGACCTATTTCTTCCTTTACAGTAGTAGATAATGCTTTTATATGTTTTTTAGACATTTGGAGACATTGAGAAAGAATTACAACTATTAGAGATGGAGTTTGCTGCATTACATTATATCCAACACCATTATTTCTCCCTTCTTGAGCAACCAAAAAAAGCCAACTTCCTTTTTTATAAAATATTAACTCCTCTATCCACTCTCCAAAGATATCAGTACTTCTTTGTTTCTCAGTTGCAAATCCTACTTCATAATCTTCTTAAGTAGAGGGCAGAGGGAAGTGTTACAGATAGATATCAATCTTGTATTTTAATACAAGAAAGCAATGCAAATTTTGCCATAATATTCTTTATTTTAAAAACTTTTCATGACTCCCCTTTAGGATTAATTTCATTCTGTTTAGCTTAATGTTCCTTTCATCAGTTCTGCTTTGTGACTCCATTTTCCTTATCTCTCACCACTATTCAACATGCCCTACCACTTTACACATTAAAGTAACTGCAATTACCCAAATGCTTTATTTCCAGACATTTGAATATGTCTACAGCTTTAAATATCGTTTCTTTGTCTCTTGCTCATGCAGTCGTTAAATCCTCATCTCAAATATTCCATCATTTGCTTAGCCTTCTCTAGGATTCTGAGCTAGATACTCATTTTTTACACACATATATGAACCCTAAGTATGCACCCTCTGTATAAGTCAATCAGGTTACTTAGACCACAGGTTCCCAAGTTTTAAAATGAAAACAAAATACCTGGGAGATAATTAAAAAATGTAGATTATTGGACCCTAATTTGGATATCCCAATTCTTTAGAATAAGGAACAACCTGAATAGCTGTATTTAAAATCAAACTTTCAAGGGAATACTGTTGTGTGTTGATAGATTCAATACAAAAACAAATACATCCTAATGACACCAATCTTCTCATTGTTTGGTTTATTGTATCCCCCACCTCAATAGACTCTATGTTTTTGTGAGATCCTAAATCACGTTTCTAAAATGATTTCAGATGTCTCTAGGCTTATGCATAATTATAGAACAAACATACATTGTAAACAAATTGAAAATAAAGAAAATGCATAGTGGACATCTATCTATCTTTCAATACATTACTCAAAAATGAAGGAGTAGAAGACAGGAGAATAAGTTCAACAGTTGCACAATTACTCCTTTCCACTTCACCTTTCTCCACTCTTTTTTTTTCTCCTCCTCTCTTTTCCTCTTTCTTCTATTCCTTTCTCCTTTTTTCCCTTTTGTATAAGAATACATTTATGCATTTTTTCTGACTACAAATTTAAGTCATAGGTATTAGACCATATCACATACTTCAAAAATTTTTTAAAGAAGTTTTAAAGCATCAAACATATTACCAACAAGTACAGATAGTCATTGTTAATATGGTTACATTTTGTGCATAAATTTCAATATATTAATATGTAAAACAAATTTGATTTTGTTACTGTTTTATGAATTTCTCACTAAGTATTATAAGAAAAATATGTCTCCACTACACTTAAGGGTTTCTTAGAATTCGTTTTCATGTCTCAGTTTAATTAACATAATCCACATTTTGATGGTTATATTGTTTCAATTATTCAACATAATAGTACAGTTATGAATATTCATACTCGTATTTATGGGGATTCATGAGTTTAATTTTATACATGACAAGTATATTCTCATGCTTATTAATTTATTTCCTCAGAGAACAATCTTAAAAGTGAAAATGTTTTTCAAATTGTATATGCATTTATAGTGATACATATTAGTAAATATTTTCCAGAATTATTTTTTTTTAATTCTACCAGCTTCATAGGCGAGTGACTATTTTTTTCTTATCAACATGGTTGCTTATTATAAATATTTTTGGACACTGCATATATGAAAATTATGTGTTATATTAATTTTTAATTTTATGATTAATTATGAGAAAAACATGTTTCTGCATATGTATCTGATATTTTAATTTTTACCATATGAATTAAATTTGTGCTCTTATCCTATTTCCATTACAATGTTTCTTCTCATATTGACTTTTCATAGCTTAAATAAATAAGTGAATGAATATAAAAAGGTGTGTAATTTATAGTACAATGATTGCACTACAATGATAAGATTTACTTAACAAGGAAAGTAAAAAAGAAATGGTTATCATAATCTCAGCTCCCAGAAATTTTATTTATTAATATTTTCCCTGTCTGGAAGTTCTAAGATCTTTTCTTTGTTGCTGTTCTGACAACTCATAATAATGGGCCTTAGCCTATGTATTTGTCCCTACATGGATGTATTTAGGCGTGTGGATGTGCTTGTGGATGTTCTTTCATTGGGCACCTGATGAGCCCATTTAACCTGGAAACTCAGGTTCTCTTGCTGTGAGCAATTTTTTTGTGATACATTTTCAATATTTTAAAATCTATTTTCTATTTCAGAAGCTCCTAATAGATGTGAGAATTTATGAATTAATAACATAATTTTCTTTTTTCTATCCTATATTCCATTTCTTTGCTTTTTAGCCTATATTGCAAGATAGTTTTACAGCCTAATTTTCAATTATTCTATATCTAAATGATGCATTATTTTTCTTATTTATATGATCTCTTATGCAACATCTTTTTTTTTTTAACACTCTTAGGACACACGTAAGAAGTTTTATTTTTACTTTCATCATCTTCACACATTTTCTCCCAGTTTTCTCTATATAATTTTTGGTGTTTTTTTCCTTCTCTGCCATTTTTGTTCATTTGTTTTGCTCTCTGAAATTAATGTTGAGATATTTTCTAAAATATGTCATAACTGTTAATTTTCCAAATGTCGAATAAGTGGGAAATCCAAAAGTTGATAGGAAATTCTGGTGGGAACAAAAGAGTTGACTGTGGAGAGCTTTTCTGTAGGAGGATGAGAAATATACTTGGCCATTTTGACATGGAACAATAAATGTCAACATCTGAATGCTTTGTACTACTCTCTTTGGCTAAGCTTTCCTCCAGAAAGCAATATTTAATCTAGTGTATGGGTATGAAAGTAGGGGAAAGGAGAAAACATGAATGGTGTCTATGTTGTTTGTAGAACCAGCTGACTGGTAGCAGTCTGTGAGCTAATGGGTTTCAATTTCTAGGAAATGTCACTGTTTATTTTTGAAGCCCTCATCCCACCATCTGTACTCCTATGTTTCAGTCCCAGGGATTCTATGTTTAAATTTTTCTAAAGAGTAAACCCTTCAATTCCCTGCAAAAATGTGGAAGAGGAGTTGGGATTTTAAATATTCTTTTTACAGACTTTTAATGAATCCTCCAATATTCACCCTGTTGTACTTTGCCTTTTGCAGTGCACAATGCTTACAACTGATGAGCATTTATTGGGTCATGCAGCTTGAGACAGTTTACTTCTCATTTACATCTTTCTAATGTGATAGATATCAAAAGCATGTGATTTGTTCATACCATGACTCTGTTTCCATCTTCCAAAAATTACCACACATTGTGCATCTATTTTCTTTCCTCCTTTCTCATTCCATATAACCTTGGGACTTAACATTCAGTCCTTTACTATTAAATGCAGATGGCATGTAGACAATGAATATGTTCAATGCATACTGGTTGTTCAGTTCTGTCATCCATTTAGCTTAGTTTATTTCTCATCCTATCTTTTGTCCCTTCCTTCCTTCCTTCCTTCCTTCCTTCTTTTCTTCCTTTTCTTTTCCTTTTCTTTAACTTATAGGCCCAAGCAGTTATATGCAGTTGTTAAATAATTGTTCTATTATCCATAGTTCAAAAATCTGTATTCCTGGATTCATTCCTGGAAGATCATTAATATTATTCTACTTTGTATAAGAATTAAATTCTGGGTTTCTTGAGGTTTAAAAGAGTATAAACCCTGGTAAATGTTTTAATGTAATTTAGTGTAATCATATATCTATTAAATGAAATATCAAATTAATATTTTACACGTAAAATGCAAATATCTATTATACATAAGCAAAGATGTTAGCAATTTGGTTTTTACCTTTTTGTAAAATTTCAACTCAACATTTTTATGAGACTTGCTTTATTCTTTTGGTGACTATCATTTTCATATATTCATTGAATTTCTGAACCTCTCTAAATTTTGGTGTATATATTTTTAAATTGTCCAAATTTACCAGGAAACGACATAATCTTAGCTTACTATAAGTGCTGTAGTTAACTAAAATTTTCTTAAATAAGGAAAAAGTGTTGAACTGTTTGCAAGTAATCTACATGATTATATCTATATAGTAAGATTCATAATTTTAGAAGATACATAAATACAAAATATAGACTGATTTTTGAATGTATACATAAATAAAGATATGAACTTATTAGCTTTTCATTCCTCATGAAATTATATGAATACAATTTTAATACCTTCTCTTCTCATTTTGTGTTTATGCATTAATTTGAAAATTTTCTTTGAACTTTACATCATTCACCTTTCTGCAGTGACCTACTATAAATTAATGTATCCGGAAAATGTTGGAAAAATACAGAGTACTAGGAAACTAATACATAATTACCTTTTTAAAATGAAAACTAAACCCATTACATCTCTGAATTACCTTTGAAAATATTTACCTGTTTTCCATTAACCTATATTTCACTTTTTAAAATGTCATTATATCATTAAAGTAGCTATTAAACTGCTAATAGGCATTTAACATTGTGGTAACATATCAGAAATAGTGTTCCCAGTCCTACAATTTTTTTTCACACAGTACAGTTAAATACATCATATGAAAGTAAATTAAATGCAATCACCTGAGAAGAAATGAAAATGCCAATAACTAAGTTAAGCAGATATATTGTGAGGACATTATCATCAAAGCTTATAAATGAATTATAAAGTCAGTTTCTTTATATGAACTTATTTTATGAACTTAAATATCATATCTAATCATAACATTTCTCAAAACTTGCTCAGCTTGAACTCACTCAAAAATACACATTTTACATGTGTTTAAAATGTGATTGTTTGACAGCACACAATTCTAATATCTATAAAAATTAAATTCAATGAAAATAAAAAGTAAAATATAAGCACAGAGATTTAGCGTACTCTTGTTCATGTATCTATCAAGAGCTCGAATAGCAAAAAATTATTTCTACCCTGACATAGAAACGAAGTAACTGTTTGGAAGCAGAAGATGTAATGTTGAGAAATGATTTTCTTTTAACTCTGAAGGGCTCACTTATAAACATTATAGCATTAGTTACTGATGATTCATTTTGATGATGATTCATTCATGATAAAATCTACCTCCTTCTATGCCTCTAAAATTATCCTAATATAAGTATTGTTTAGTAATAACTAACTAAAGCTTATGTTGCTATATTATATCATTGAATTAATACAACCCTCTAGAAGTTGAAATTAATCTATCTGAATTTGTATTATCTTTCCTTCTAAGTTCTTAAGATTAATGGGGCACTGGTAAGGAAGGATACTGAAACGGATTCTTCCTGCTTTGTAACAAATTTGTTAAAAAATAGGGTAAGTTGTAGCCAGTCCTTTTAACCTCAATTATTATTTATCATGTAAATGAACATTTTAATAATTCACTGATTTTTACACACTAATGTATATTAACATGTAAGCCAGTAACAGCACATGGTATACGCTTGACAAATATTTGTTGAGTGAATAAATACATGAATGCATTTATACACATAATATCAAGTAAAGGTGAGTCAAAAAATTTAAGACTAATTTCAGAATCTGCATTTAAAAATACCCCCTCATTGACTCAGCTTCATTATTCGAAAATGTAATTAAGTCCAAAGGAATGTTAAAAAAAATAGTAGTCTTCCCTAAAGAGAAAAAAACAATAGTGCTCATTCTTATGAGTAAAATGTAATTTATGAACTCTTATAATGATGGAGAAAATGGGTTTTGTAATCAGAACAATTCACCTGATTCTAATCCTTACTCTGACACTTAAGTAGAACCCTGTGATAGAATCAGAACCCCCTAAATCTTGTTTCTTTATCATTAAGCTTAGAAAAAAGTAAGGTTGTAAAAAGAGAAGGATTATTTAGGAAAAAATTGACATGATTTACCCTACAATAAGCATACCATAAAATGTTTAAATGTTTTTTGTTATATTTCCAACTTGCATTTAATTGGAGTGATGAAAAGAAAGGATGAGATATCCTTATACTAGGAATTGCATAATAACTCCAACGTGTTATAGGTTTAAAACAGACAGCAATTAATTAAATTATTTAATTATCTAAACACTTTATTTTATGCATGCCGCGTCCTCTTTTTCCTCCCCGGTTTGACACGGTTCCCTGGAAGGAAGGGCGGTGGCAAGGCCTTCAAAGCCCCAAAAGAGGACGAGGCATAAAATGGTGTAATAGAAAAATACTGGGATTAACGGCACTAATTGTGTGTTTCTTGTTGCTGGTTGTGCTCCAAGCATTATATCAAAACGAATCAGAAAGCAAAAGAATTGGAAAAAATGATACAAATTGTACAAATTGCAAAACCTTGTTAATGACTGTTTGGAAAAAATTAGGTTGGGACGCCCCCATTAAGCAAGTCATGCTGCAGATACAGCAGGCAGAAGTGCTTTTAGAACAAGTCACAGAAAAGTACCCCATAGAAAGTAAACACTTACAATTAAAAACCCTGCATTGAGCCATCCTGGAAATTTACTCCCCCACCACGGCACCGGTCCATTGCTATAAAACAATAAAAAATCTAAGCAAACAATGTAACCTTTTAATCAAAACAAGCTAACCTTTAACCAGATTAAAATAGGTCTTGACATATTGCCTCACCTGTAGAATAATAGGAAAAGAAAGTCTAAACTCAGAAAACTGCAAACACAATGTCTGTGGTTTAAGCCAATATCTTGCTGCTATTAAAATCTTGTGTAAGTGTTCCTAAGAAAATCAAAACGTGTACTTTCGCTTCGCTTCCCTGAACCTGTAACTTTACCTAAAACGTAAGCCATGACACAACCATGATTCTGTGATACCTGTTTCCTTGCCAAAAATAAAGGTATAAAATCAGTTAAGCAAAAATAAATCTAAGCAACTCTTCTCAGAAGAAAATTCTCTAAGCTGTCTCTTGGTGTTCTTCTCGCGCCGACGACCCTCCACACCTTCAAGCCCGTTCCCTCTGCTGCGGCTGGACCGCGGCATATGCATATTTATTTGCTTGTTATGTATACTGGTAAATCTTAAAGCATAATATCTACCAAAAAAGTTATGTGTTTATTGTTAAAGTAAATACTTCTTAAAACATTTGTGTTCAGTATACATCTAAGACAACCTTTGGAGGGAAAAACTCATTTAACATACTCAGGTATGTGGAAAAATTTTCAATATTTTGTTTAAATCTGGAAATACAAATCTGGTATAAGTTATATCTGGGTATAAATGAATCATAATATATTACTTTCAATGTAATTTGAGTGCTTTTCTTAGCAGTGTCATACTAGTTTTTTAAATTGCCTTTGAAAAATCTATGTGTAGAGAAATCAAATCTTTAATCTTTAGTATCTGTACATTTTGCCTGTATCTTTTGATAACCATTTTGTTTCCTCAAAATTAGTTTTCATTATTTCTAAATTAGTTTTTAATTCCAAACAGGATAAACGTTCTATTTGTCCTTAAATACTCAACTCCTGCTCCTATTATTTTGATATTCCAGACCTTTTATTCCATACCCTATCTTATCTGTGCTAACAAACACCCCAGTTTTGCTCTATTTGTTTATCAAGAAAGAATTTAATTATTAAAAAAGTATAGAAATACTAATGAAGAGTTTCATGAATTTTCAAAAGGTGAACTCACTCATATAAACAGTAGGTAAATCAAGAAATAGATCATTCTCATGACTCAAGTATGAGCCTTGAGGTGTTAGCTACCATATTTATTTTTCCTAATCTCAAAAATAGTCAATATTTTACCATTAAAAACAATATTTATAATTTTTGAATACTTCAGCATATTTTCTATTTGAATATTAGCCATTTCTTTCGCAAATTCAAATGATGCAGAAAATTAAGTTACATTAAATGCCCAATTCAATAAAAGGATCTTCCTAGTTCTATTGTCAAATAATAATTTTGTTTTATGACTGTTAATAACAGCTTTAATCTGCTATACATAATTATGAAGTTTCATCAGAAATGTATTTGATTCTGTTTTTTAAACCATTCAAAACTGAGAATCCCTTCTTCCATTATCAAACCTATACATTTATCCCTACTACTTTCACACAACATATGCACCATAAAATTGCACTGTTTGTCAAGGGTCAGGGACCCTCATTTCTCATTATTTTGCTATTCTTTCCACATTTCTTCATTTTAAAACAAGTAATTATTTTTGAGACAATTTTTTTTCATTTAAGTATTGTAGTAGATTGAATTATGTAATCTAATTTAGATACATTCTTAATCTTAATCTGCATTCTTGTGGATGTGAACCCATTGTAAATATAAGTAGTATCTCCTGAAGATGTTAATTATAATTAAGATGCAACCCAACTGGATTACTGGAAACAGTACAAGTAAAACCTGGAAATCACAGAAGCTAGGAGAAAGGAGCTTGCAATTATATTGCCATGTAATGTGAGGCACAGATGCAAGCCAAGAAACACCAAGGATTGCAGCAAGATGCCACCAACATGTGGGGAATCCTGGCAGGAAGCAAACTTTCTAACTTCTGAGAGCGTGAGACATAAATTTCCATTGTTCAAGCAAAATAACTGGGTGGTATTTGTCATAGCATCCTAGCAAAGTTAGACAAGTGTATGTTTCCCTAGGGTTTGTTTTCATTTTCTAAAGTTGCTGGAATGCAACATACCAGGCATAGAGTGGTTTTTACAAAGGGGATTTATTAAGTTGCAGGTTTGCAGTTCTAAGGCCAGGAAAATGTCCACTTAAGGCATCCAGAGACAGATACCTTGACTCCAAATTAAAGGCCAATTTCCAACACATGGGAATGCATATCACAGTACCTGTTGTTCTTCTCTCCTGGTTTCTGGTTTCAAATAGCTCTCTCCATTCCAGTGGGCCTTCTGCATCTCCAAATATCTGTGCCTAGGCATCTGTTCTCTGTATTGCCTGAGTTCTTTCTCCATGAGCTCTTTTAAGGACTCTAGTAAACTACTTAAAACCCACCTTGAATGGCTGATGTCATACCTTCATTTAATCAAAAATTCTCACCAAAGCACTAGGTTTGTCCCCACAAAATTGAATTGAGAATAAAAGATCATGGCTTTCCTGGGGTGTGTAATGGTTTCAAAACAGCAGGAGTCCATTGTTCCTCTTTCCTTCCTGGGTACTTAGCACCTATGTCACTCATTAATTCACTCACTCACTATTCTGTTATCACACTGAGTATAGTGGGCATCAGTGAAATGGGCTGCTCATTGTCATTCCTTTTTCCACAAATTGTTTTCCTCTTTTGCAACTTATGTAGATATTAAACATCTGTCTTATCCTTATATGATTTCAGTTCCTGGCTGCAGTTGACTGCACTGAATCAGACATCACTGGTTTCCTTATACGTTTTTCTAAATGTGGGATTCTAGAATTTAAGGTCACAATATTTACTTTGAAGGAAAATGAAAAATGCAAAGCCCAATAATTTCTGGAGTAAAATTCCCACTATCTTGTTTTATACAGTAAATCTGAGGTGGAAGAGAATATAGCCATCACGTAGGAAGAATAATGGCAAGAGGGAATAGTAATAGAATGTAATGTATTGTTGATCATAAATAATTTTCTGGAATTATTTTAAACACAATTGCTCCTCTTTGCCTAACCTATTTGATTTTCATTCACTTGCAGTCAAAGTATCATGATGGGTCTTCCATTCCCATTCCCAGTATCTCTTATTGTTTATCTTCTTCCTCTCTAATGAAACTTACTATGCTCCATTTCAGCCACTCTTTTGTATCTCCAGAACTTGTAATTGATTAGCAAGTGGAAAATTTCTGCCTCTAAAATTTAAATTGAAATAAACCAGCATCTAATCAAATATTCTTATCTGATAAGGACTCTCATTCAATTATTTCTTTTTATTCTATTTTATGGCATAAAGCCATATAGTTTTGTGTACCCTTGTTTTCTCACCATGAATTGCTGTCCCCACCTTCCTAACCTGCCTCTATGGTCCTTAGTATACAGTTTTGCTTCTTTTGTGGATTTGTTTATCCTCTCTCTTGCTAATAGGCCACATATTCATGTCTCAACTTTCTTCAAACATGGCCATTTCACAAATCATCAAAATGAACTTAAATTGAATTGTCTTCTCCTTCTATTCTTTGAGCAAGTTTGCACAGGAGAGCTGGAGTCATATGTAATATATGTAATCCACAAAATCTCGTGAGACTTTATTATTACCCAAAAATGTATTCATGTTATTTTAATTCTTTTTAATTTTATGTTCTCCACATGAGTATTTCAAAATTTTCCTGACTATACAAATATCTATCTCTAATACCTTATTGTTAAATTTCATCAAATAGTGACAATTCTAATTCAAACACACAAAAATAGACATTATAAACTGGTAGCTACCTTAACTTTCTACTACCAAACATATATTTTTAATAATTTCTATATCTGAGGCAGCACTTATAGAATGGTCAAATATCATCTTCCTTAAATCTGAGTCTGTAGAAAAAACAATGATAACCCTGACAAAAAATGTTAAAATCACTTTTTCAGAAATCGATATGTAAAATAAAAGGAAAAAAGACTGCTGAGGATATGAAGAATGTTTATTCAGAAAAGGCTGAATATCCATAAGAACAGCCAGCTTTATGGCATTTTAACATTCATTAGTCCCATTACCCCCTCCCTGTGGTAACCTAAACACTAACAGCATTACAACTATTGTAACTGGGAAACCAGCAACCTAACAACTACTGGATAGAACAGATTGTGTTTGGAGCATCCCACAGGACCCATCCTAAGGCAATTGCCACTGTTTGACCTGTCTGGGAGCTCCCAAGATAAAAGATCCATTTGCAGGGCTTATCTCTATTTGATATGACCTACAGATCACACTGTGCAAACAATCTATTCCCTATTGCATTTCCCAAAATGGATAAATAGCAATTGTTTAAAATCACAGCTGTCTGAAGTGGAAAATACTGGTTGGGACTAACAAAAGGCTGATCAGAAACTTAAAAAGGATAAACCATGGAATTAGATTTCCAGAGGTGACTTTGAAAAGGACCCCAAATTCCTGGGAATCTAGAAAGCCATATAAATATGCAACAATATGCTGTTGTCTTGGAAAGACCTCAAAATGTTCTTTCTCTTACTTCTCTTTGAGATTCTGCGCATGTAGAAAGTGAAGGTAAAAGCCACATTGTAACTGCCTGCTAGAGCTCTGAAAACATGCCAGAGCAAACACAAAGAGCCCCTAGAAAATACCTGGGAGATTCCAGTTGGTTCACGGCATTTAAGTAAATATCTGTTCAATCATTAGCTGACACCTAAGAAAACTTAACAGAAACTCCAGTAGTCACATATGATTAAGAATGCAGAATTCACAGAATTAATCCTGGAGGAAAATATCAACAATAAAACCTGCACCAAAATTAAAACAATAATCATAAACCCTAGGTATAGGCAGAAAACTGATTTTCCATGGCACCAGATTTTATTATTTAGAATGTACATTTTTTCAACCAAAACATTTGAGACATGCAAAGAAACAAAAGTACGTGATCCATACATAGAGTGAAAAAATAGCATAAATTGTTCCTGAGGGAGAATAGATGCTGGATTTAACAGACAAAAATGTTAAAAGTCTGAAGAACTAAAATAATAAAATAAAAGAAAATGTAAAGGAGTTTGAAATTCACCAACATATGCTTAATGGGAGACCACCAGACAAAGAAAGGGGTAATAAGAGCCTTTGAAGAAATAATGGGTGAATGTGCTGATTTGAAAGGATGTATGTATCCTGGAAAAACCATGTTTTAATCAAAATCCCATTTAATAAAGGCAGAATAATCCATTTTCAATACTGTATGCTTGAAACTGTAATCAGATCATCTCCCTGGAACTGTGATTTAATCAAGAGTGGTTGTTAAGATGGATTATGTGACGATATGTCTCCTCTCATTTGGGTGGATCTTGATTAGCTTCTCAAGTACCATAAAAGAGGAAACATTTTGGAGAATGAGAGATTCAGAGAGAGCAGAGCAGAATGACATAGCCACAAGAAGCAGAGTCCACCAGCCAGTGACCTTTGGAGATGAAGAAGGAAAATGCCTCCTGGGGGGCTTCATGAAACAGGAAGCCAGAAGAGAAAGCTAGCAGATGATGCTATATTCACCATGTGCCCTTCCAGATGAGAGAGAAACCCTGAACTTCATTGGCCTTCCTGAACCAAGGTATCTTTCCCTGATACCTTTGATTGGACATTTCTATAGACTTGTTTTAATGGGGATATTTTCTCAGCCTTAGAACTAAACTAACAACTCATTAAATTCCCCCTTTTAAAAGCCATTCCATTTCTGGTATATTGCATTCTGACAGCTAGCAAACCAGAACAGTAAACAATTCCCTGAAACAAGAATTTCTACATACAAGAACTTAAATGACTTCCAAATAGAATAAACTCAAAGAAATCCACACCTAGACACATCATATTCCACACACCAAAAAAAAAAATAAATAAATAAAAGACTAGGAGACTAGGAGAGAATATTGAGAGAAGCAAGAGAAAATGGTTCAACATGCACAGAGGGTCTCAATAAAATTAACAATTGACATCTCATTAGAAACCATACAGGCCATAGGCAGTAGGATGACATATTGTAAGTGCTAAAAGAAAAGGTCTACCAGACAAGCTTTGTATATCCAGAAATATTATTCTTTAAAAATGAAGGAGAAATTAAGACATTAAAGTCAAACAAAACTGAAAACCTGTCAGTAGAAAACCAACACGAAATACTAAATAAAATCTTTTATGCTGAAATGGAAAATACACTACACAATAACCTAAAACGAGAGGAAGTAAAAAGAACATGTTGAAAAGTAGCTACACAAATAAAAATAAAAAATTTTAAAATGTACTATTCTTTCAATCTGTTTTCTTCTCATATTGCAAGTCTTAGTTTGGCATAGTTGCTATGAAAGTTATCACACGATGGGTTGGCTTAAGCAACAAAATTTTCAAAAGCTAGAAGTCCAAACTCAAAATGTTTTCAAGGCCATGCTTTCTGCCAGTCTACTGTATACAGTAGATACAGTCTACTGTATCGGGCATTCCTCTGACACATGGTGATCTCTCTAACTTGTCATCTGCTCTTATGGTTCCTAATGATTTCTGGCTTCTGCTTCCTTTGATATGGGACTTCTGCTGATTGATATTATGCAAATTTCTTCTCTACAAAACTTCCACTTTATGGGTTAAAACCCCAGATGATTCAATTTTGCCACTATCTAGCTAACAAAAGCAGTTTCAAAATGTCCTGTATTCAAATGGGTTCACACCCCACAAAGCATAGGTGAAGATTTGGATGTGTCTTTTGTGGAGAATATATTCAATCCCTGGCCAGTTTGAAATTATTATGTAACCCAAAAAAAGCCATGTTCTAATTCTGATCCAAATTTGTGGAGGTAGACCTGTAGTTTAGGATGGAACTTCTGATTATATTGTTTCCATAGAGATAGACCCATCCATTATGAATATTAACTTTTGATTAGTTTATTCCATGGAGATGTAACATACCCAGTTGTGGGTTTGACCTCTGATTAGATGGAGATGTGACTCCTCCCATTTTGGATGGGTATATTCAAAATATTTTATTGATAATTATTTACATATATACATTCCATACATGGTTTACAATCGATTGCTCAAAATATCATCACATAGTTGTGTATTTACCAACATGATCATTTTTTGGAACATTTGCATCACTCCAAAAAAAGGAAATAAAAATTAAAAATTAAAAATCATAGTAAGTATACACTTTAACCCTCCCTCTTTGTCTGCTAGTATTTACATCTACCCAATTTACTTTACCTCTTATCCCCTTATATTATTTATGCATTTTTACCCATTGTATTTTACTCATCTGTCCATACCCTGGATAAAAGGTTAATCAGAAATAAGGCTTTCAGAATCATATAGTCACACTGTAAAAGTTATATCTTTGTACAATTGTCTTCAATAATCAAGGCTACTGGAATACAGTTCAACAGTGTCAGATACTTCCCTCTACCCACTCCAAAACATCATAAACTAAAAAGGGATATCTATTTAATGCATAAGAATAATGACCAGGATACCCTCTTAACTGTTTGAAAACTCTCAGCCAAGAAATTTTATTTTGTCTCCTTTCTATCTCACCACTTTTGGTAAAGAAGCCTTTCTCAATCTCTTGATACAGGGTCTTGGTTCATCCCAGGAGTTCTGCTCCAAGTTGCCAAGGAGATTTATACCTATGGGAGTCACGTCTCACATAGTGGGGAGGACAGTAAGTTCACCTGTCCAGTTGGCTTAGAGAGAGGGGCCATATTTGAGCAACAAAAGAGGTTCTCTGGGAGTGATTATTAGGCATAATTTTAAGTAGGTTTACCCTATCCTTTGCAGGAACAAGTTTCATAAGGTTGAACCACAAAATTGAGGACTTAACATATTTATTTGGCTATCCCAATTGTTTTCAAGAATAACAGAAATTCTCTAATTGTGGAAATTAAATATTTCCTCCTTTCTGCCTAGTTTCCCAAGGGTACATTGCAAGTACGTCTTTATTCACTGCCGAAACTACTCTGGGACCTATCAGAGTATCTTACTAACTTGGGCAAAGCAACAAAATCTCACACCCTATTCAAGATTCCATGTACTTATTGTATTCAACTAAACTGACCAAATAAGTTAAATTAAGTAATTCACTACCCAAAATATGTTTTGGATTTGTAGCAAATAAACATCTCTCCCTTTAGTCTCACACAGAAGTTGACATTTCAAAATATGTATGATATCATCCTTAACCCTGTATTCTGCTATACCTTAGTACTATCTAGATCAGCTTCATTCATATCTCTATTCAAAGTTTGGTTCCTGTGGTAGTTAGATTCAGTTGTCAATGTGGCCAGATGAAGGTACCTAGTTCTATTGCTGTGGACATGTGCCAATGATATGTGAACCTCATCTGTTGCTTATTACATCTGCAGTTGGCTAAGAGACATGCTGCTGTAATGGATGGCATTTAATTTAATTGGCTGGTGCATAAATGAGAGCTCTTAATGCAGCACGGACCAAGAAGCTCACATACCTCATCTTAGCACTTGCAGTTCAGCCCAGGCCTTTGAAGATGCAGGAAGAAATCACCCTGGGGAAAGTTGTTGGAACCCAGAGACCTGGAGAGAAGGCCAGCAGAGATCACCCTGTACCTCCCCATGTAAGAAAAAACATCAGCTGAAAGTTAGCTGCCTTTCCTCTGAAGAACTAATGAAATAAATCCCCTTTTATTAAAAGCCAATCCGTCTCTGGTGTGTTGCATTATGGCAGCTGGCAAACTAGAACAGTTCCTTTTTCAACTTTGTATACAGTTCACATATGGGATACTGTTGACTTTCATAGCTTCAGTGCTGTGAAGTCTGAGTTTTGGGTGTCACATAAATGACCAAAGTTTCTGGAAATGACCAGGTTACATACAAAAAGTGCAGTGTCTTCAAATTTAGAAATAACAGTTACAACTGCTGAATATATGTGACTGCTGTAAGAGCTTACAATCTAGGACCTTTACAATAGGTTCCAACCTGATAACCCATGCTCTTGACCTCAGTTCACCAAGTTTTTCTATTATAGTTAGTCCATATGATTGAGGCATAATAATATTTATCTTTTTGTTTCTGACATTTTATTCAACATACAGTCTTTAAGGTTCATGCACCTAGTTGCATACCTCAAAACCTCATTCATTTTGGGGCCCCACATAATTCACTGTATTTATACACCATAATTCCCCCTTCCCCCTTCAGTCATTGTACCCTTAGGTCACATCCATCCATTGTGAATCATAAACACTGCCACTATAAGCGCCAGTGTGCAAATGTCCATTCCTGTCCACACACTCAGTTCTTCCAGTTGCTATACCAAGCAATGGAGTTGGAGGATCATAAGGCAAGCCCACACCTAGACTCTTGTGGAGCCACTACACTGCCCTCCATAGGTCTGCACCTCTCAGTTTCTACAAACAATGTATTTACCTTTTCTCTAGCACTTGTTTTTCCTCTGTTAATTTTTAAACAGTTTTATTCGCAGGTAATACAATCCAATCTAAGAAAATAGACATGCCTTCAACACTATAATCTACATGGAGGTATTTCCTTTCTTCCCTCGAAGAATCCATATCTCTCACCCATGACCCCTGGTTGTTCAGATTTAGTTTTGGCATAATGTCTTTGTTACACAGTGAGAGCATACTGCAATGTCACTGCTGGCTATAAACCCTAGCTTGTACTGATTGTACTTTTTTCCATATACTATCCATTTCCAACACTTTGCAGTGTTGTAAATAATTTGTTCTCCTTCCTGCAAAAAAAAATTGTATTTGTACATTTAATCACCATCATTGCCCACTCAAAGCATTCCTAAATTTTACCACCTAAGTCTTTATCCTCTTATCTTTCCTTCCGGTTTCATATGTGCCTGTTTAGTTAGGGTTCTCTAGAGAAGCAGAATCAACAGGAAATATTCATAAATATAAAATTCGTAAAAGTGTTTCACATCACCGTGGGAACATAGAGTCCAAAATCTGCAGGGCAGGTTGAGAAGCTGACAATTCCGATACAGGGTCTGGATAAACTCCACAGGAGAGGCTAACTAGCCAAAGCAGGAAGAGAGCCTGTCTCTTCTGAATCCTCCTTCAAAGGTTTTTAGTGATTAAATTAAACAACACTCATTGCAGAAGATACTCCCCTTGGCTGATTACAAATGAAATCAGCTGTGAATGTAACTGATGTGATCATGATTTAATTCTATGAAATGTTCTCATAGCAAAAGACAGGCCAGCACTTGCCAAACCAGACAAACAGGTATCACTACCTGACCAAGTTGACACATAAACCTGACCATGACAGTCCACTCCCTGTCAATATGGCAGCTATATTCATCATCTTAAACCATGCCTAATTTCTAAATAGAAAACAATAAAAGACATTTTTTTTTCACCTAACAATACTCAGCTGTCCTGCATATAACCAGAAACATTAAATCTCTCCAGAATAGGGGGCAAGTCCTCGTGTAATATTCATTTTTTAATTTGATATCTTACAATTTAAATACTATAACATGAACAAAATGGCATTATGGTTCTTATTTCTGTAACTGATTATGTGGCTGTAGTTCATATTTATTTCTACCTTCATCCACTACCTATTCCATGTTCTCTTTACCCTCAGCAAGCACTTTGGCTAGTCATGGTTCTTTGCCTGGTGGGGTGACCCAAACCTAAATTCCTGAAGTTTCAGAGCCATTGGCAGCCCTGCCTGGATTGGGTTGTTGCAGATTTCCATTGACTTTAATTATAGGGCATGGTAGTACTAAAAGACATCCTAGGGAATCTCCTATATTCCAGGAAAACTCTTCTTTACCGCCATTGTAAATACTAGTAAGGGTCTGCATTGTGATTCTCCTATAGGAGCCTGCCTAATGCTCCAAACAACATCTCTATTTGCCACTGAAACTTCCAGCACCTTTGGATCTACTGGATCATATGATCCAAGTGTCAGAGCAGCTTGTACAGCAGTCTGGACCTCCTCTTGTTCAGGTCCTACTCAAAATTAGCAGCTTTTCTGGTCACTTGATAAATGGGCCAGAGTAGCACCCAAATGAGGAATATGTTGTTGCCAAATCCAAACAGACCAACTAAATGTTGCACCTCTTTTTTGGTCATAGGAGGGGCCAAATGCAGGAACTCATCCTTCACCTTAGAAGGAATATTGTAACATGCCCCACACCATCAGACAGCTAGAAGTTTCACTGAGGTGGGAGGCCCCTGTGTTTTAGTTGGATTTATCTCCCAGACTCTGACATGCAAGTGCCTTACTAGTAAGTCTAGAGTAGTTGCTATTTCTTGCTCACTAGGTCCAATTAACATGATATCATCAATGTAATGGACCAGTATGATGTCTTGTGGGAGGGAGAATTATTCAAGGTCCCTGCGGACAAGATTATGACATAGTGCTGGAGAGTTGACATACTCTTGAAGTTGGACAGTGAAAGTATACTATTGACATTGCCAGCCAAAAGCAAATTATTTCTGGTGGTCCTGACTAACAGCTATTGAGAAAAAAGCATTTGCTAGATCAATAGCTGTATATCAGGTACCAGGGATATATTGATTTGCTCAAGCAATGATACCACTTCTGGAACACCAGCTAAAACTGGAGTTGACACCTGGTTGAGTTTATGATAATCCACTGTCATCCTCCAAGACCCATCTGTTTTCTGCACAGGCCAAATAGGAGAGTTGAATGGGGATATAGTAGGAATCACCACCCCTGAATCCTTCAAGGCCTTAAGAGTGGCAGTAATCTCTGCAATCTCTCCAGGAATCCAGTATTGCTTCTGATTTACTATTTTACTAGGTAAGGGAAGTTCTAGTTGCTTCCACTTGGGTTTTCCCACCATAATAGCCTTCACTGCATGAATCAGGGAGCCAATGTGGGCATTCTGCCAGTTGTTCAGTATGTTTATTCCAGTTATGCATTCTGAAACTGGGGAAATAACTACAGAATGGGTCTGGGGCCCCACTGGACCCACTGTGAGATGGACCTGAGCTAAAATCCCATCAATCACCTGACTTCCATAAGTCCCCACTCTGACCGGTAGACCAGATTGATTTTTGGGTCCCCTGGAATTAATGTCACTCATGAACCAGTGTCTAATAATCCCTAAAATATCTGAATATTTCCTTTTTCCCAGTGCACAGTTACCCTAGTAAAAGACCATCAGTCTCCTTGGGGAAGACTTGGAGGAAGATTAACAGTATATATTTGCGGCAGTGTAACAGGGTTCTCCCCAAAAGGGACCTGGCCTCCCCTTCATTCAAGGGGCTCTGGGTCTGTAAACTTTTAGGTCTGGAAATTGATTAAGGGGCCATGACACTGTCTTTTTGTAATTCACATTAGACTTCTGTTCACTTGAGCTAGAACTCTTTTGTTTATATAGCTCAAACAAGAATTTAGTAGACTGCTCATCTATTGTATCCTAGGTACCCCATGATTTACTAGCCAATGCCGCAAATCTCTGTGAGTCAGATTATTTTGACTCCTGCTTTAAGTTTGCTGTCTATTTTAATAGCCATGTCCATGCTCTCTTTGGCAATTAAGTGGTGCCACCTGGCTTCTGCCAACTTGGGATCTAGTCATCCCCATTGTGTTTAATGATTCCAGCTCAGTGACAGCTGTGCCCACAGAGGTATCTGACCTACAGAGAAGTGCAAGTACAGAGCGCTTCAGGGGTGATGTCACCAGTCTCACAAATTTATTTCTCACTGTTCTGGTAAAAAGTTGCATCCTCTGGACATTCCTAGGTAAGAGTAGGCTTTGCATGATAAATCCACTCTAACATTCTGACCTCTCTAAGTCTCTGATTCCCTCATCTACATTATAGCAGGGCACTTCTGGCATTTCAACCTCGGGTAATGTTGGCCATCTTTAGATCCATGTTTCATCCAACTGTCCAAACAAACTATTAATGCATTTTTGAACCCCTAGAGCTGTAACACCGAATGTAGAATCTCTGCTTTGTGGGCCCATATCAATAAGTTTAGCCTGGTCCAGCTTTATATTCCTCCCACCATTATCCCACACCCTTTAAATCCATTGCCACACATATTCCCCTGATTTCTGTCTATATGAATTGGAAAATTCACACAGTTCTTTTGGTGTATTATGTACCTCCTCACATGTGATACTTTGTACCTTGTCTTTAGGTTTCCATTGGGACTTTATTCTAGTTATAGGTCTGGAAGAAATGAGGGGTGTTGGGGGTGGGTCATGAAAATAATTGGAAGTATCTTCCAAGCCATTTGCTTCAGGGCATTCATTTGCAGTTTCATCTAGTGAAGCAGGATTAATCACTCTAGGGCTAATCCCTTCAGGTGGCGGTTGGGTGGCCAACTCCTCAAGGCAGACTGGAGATAGGGTAGCTATGTATTCAAGGCAGACTATTACAGGGATATCTAGAGAAGACTCAGTATGACCTTGGGTTTCAACCTCTCCACCGACATTATTATCTATCCATATGCTGCCATCCCATTTTTCAGGGTCCCCCTCCTTTCCAATCAGTGTCCTCACTTTAATGGCCAACACCATGGAAGATTGAGATTTCAGTTTATGTTGTAAAGTTGCTACTCTAACAAGATTCTGAGTCTGATTTTCAGAGATCTCAAGTCTACGGGTAGAGGAAATAAGATTTTCCTTCAAGGCACTCACAGAAATGTCTATGTCTGTCAGACAGCTCTTAAGCTTCTCGTTTGAAGCATTAACCCCATCCCTTTCACTCATTAATGTATACAGTGTATTTAACAACAACAAGCCAACATCTCTATACTTATTTCCATAAAAATATACTATTTCCACAAAACTCCATAAAGATGTCAAAAACATTATCTCCCAGGACCTGGCTATGTACAAGCAAAGCATTAGAAGAATCAAATGGTGATATTTTGACTATTTATTTTGCCAACTCACTCCATGGATTGGCAATGTCATTCTGATTATGTGAATCAGAGTCCTTAGTGCATTTGAGTCTAGTCAGTTTAGAAAACCATTCATAAAAAAAACATTTTTAAGATTCTGTTTCTTAAGAACCACTCCTGGTACCAAGTTGCATTAGTTAGGGTTATCAAGAGAAACAGAATCAACAGGAAATATTCATAAATATAAAATTCATAAAAGTGCCTCACATAACCTTGGGAATATAGAGTCCAAAATCTGTAGGGCAGGCTGTGAAGCTGATTGTTCTGATGGAGGGTCTGGATGAACTCCATAGGGGAGGATTGCCATCTGAAGCAGGAAGAGAGTCTGCCTCTTCTAAATCCTCTTTAAAAGGCTTCCAGTGATTAGATTAAGCATGATTCAGTAAAGAAAACATTCCCCTTGGCTGATTACAAATGGAATCAGCTGTGGATGTAGCCAGCATAATCATGATTTTATTCTATGAAATATCCTCATAGCAAAAGACAGACCAGCACTTGCCCAACCTGACGAACAGGTACCAACACCTGACCAAGTTGGCACATAAACCTGACCATGACATGCCCTTAGCCATTCTCTCTCAATCATGCATTCAGCTTCTTTCAGTGTACTTATATTAATTGCGGTACAGATAGCAATTTTTTATTCATTTCTGAATGCTTGCAATCAGTCTTGTTGCAAATTCTGTATTCCTTCAGCACCAATTGCCCTATCTCTACCCTATTTTTATTTCCTAATAACCTGTATTCTTCACATCAACTCTCAAACTTCACTCAATGTTGGTTCTCATTAATGAGAACGTACAATATTTGTTCTTTTGGTTCTGGCTAATTTCATTCTGTATAGTGTCCTCAAGTTTCATCTACACAGTTGCATGCTTCTTGAATTTATTCTGTCTTACAGCTGTGGAATATTCCACTGTATGTATTTACCAAAGCTTGAATATTCCATTGTATGCACTTACCAAAGCTTGTTTAGCCACACATCTTTTGATGGATATTTGGATTGTTTTCATCTCCTGTCAATCATCAATAATGTTGTTATAAACATTGGTATGAAAATGTTCATTTGTGTCCTAGCCCTCAAGTCTTTTAAATATATGCCTAGTAGTGGGTTTGCTAGATCATATAGCAATTCTATACTTAGCTTCTTCCAGAACCTCCAAATTGCTTTCCAGAGTGGCTGTACCACTTTACCTTGCCACCAACAGTGGATAAGTGTGCCTCTTTCTCCACATCCTCTTCAGCATTTGTCATTTTCCTTTTTTTTTTTCTTTTGATAATGCCCATTCTAGTGAGTGTCAAATGGTACGTCATTGTGGTTTTGATTTTCATTTCCCTTATTGCTAGTGAAGTTGAGCCTTTTTCATGTGCCTTTTAGCTATTTGTATTTCCTCTTCAGAGAAGTGTGTGTTCATATCTTTTGACCATTTTATGTGGGTTGTTTGGCTTTTTGTTATTGAGTTGAAGAATTTATTTTTATATTTTGGAAACTAAACGCTTATCTGAAATATGGCTTCCAAATATTGTCTCCTATTGTGTATACTGCCTTTTAACTTTCTTGACAAAGTTCTTTGGTGCACAAAAGTGTTAATTTTGAGGAGTACCTATTTATCTATGTTTTTCTTCAATGTTTGTGCCTTGGGTGTAAGGTCAAGGAAACTGCTTCCTATCACAAGATTTATAAGATTTTTTCCTAAATTTTCTTCTAAAAGTTTTATGTTCTTAAATCTAATGTTTAGATCTTTGATACATTTTGAATTAATTTTGCATAGGGTGTGAGATATAGATACTCTTTCATTCTTTTTAGTATGGATATCCAGTTCTTCAAGCACCATTTATTGAAGAGGCTACTCTGTCGCAGATGTGTTGGCTTGACTGCCTTATCAGAGATCAGTTGTCCATAGATGAGATGATCTATTTCTGAATGCTCCATTCAATTCCATTTGTTACTATACCTATCTTTATGCCGGTACCATGCTCTTTTGACCTTGCAACTTCATAATATACTTTAAAGTCATGTAGTTTGAGACCTCAAACTTCATTTTTCATACTAAACATGTTTTTAGTTATTTGAGGAAGCCTGTCTTTTGAAATAGTTTTGGTTGTTGATTTTTCTATTTCTGCAAAGTAAATTTTTGGCATTGTAATTGGCATTGTATTGAATCTTTAGATCAATTTGGGTAGAACTGACATTTTACCCATATTTAGTCTTCCAATTCATGAACATAGTATGTCCTTCTATTTATTTAGGTCTTCTGTGATTTCTCTTAGCAATTTCTCATATATATATATTTTTTACATGGGCAGACACTGGGAATCGAACTCAGGTCCTTGGGCATGGCAGGCAAGCACTCTTACCTGCTGAGCCACCGTGGCCTGCCCATAGTTTTTTTTTTTTGTGTGTGTGTGTGTGTGTGTGTGTGTGTGTGTGTGTATAGGTCTTTTGTAGCCATAGTTAAATTTGTTCCTCAATATTTGATTGTTTTGGTTGCTATGGTAAATGGAATTTTTTTCTTGATTTCCTCCTCAGATTGGTATACTAGTGTATAGAAACACTACTGATTTTTTGGAGTTGATCTTGTAACCTACCACTTTGAAGTACTCATTTATTAGCTCTAGTATCTTTGCTGTAGATTTTTGAGGGGGATTTTTGACATCTAGCATCATATCATTGACAAACAGTAAGAATTTTACTTCTTCCTTTCCAATTTGAATGTAATTGATTTCTTTTTATTGTTTAATTGTTATGGCTAGAATTTCCAGCACAATATTGAGTAACAGTGGTGACAATGGGCATCCTTGTTTTGTTCCTGATCTTAGAGGGAAATCTTTCAATCTTTCCCCACTGAGGATGATATTAGCTGTGGAATATTTTTCATATATCCCCTTAATAATATTAAGGAAGGTCCCATTTATGCCTATCCTTTGAAGTATTTTCATCAAGAAAGTTTGTTGAATTTTGCCAAATGCATTTTCTGCATCGAGATGATCATGTGTTTTTTTCTGCTTTGATTTTTTCATATAGTGTATTACATTAATTTTCATATGTTGATACATCTTTGCATACCTAGAATAAATCCCACTTGGTCATGTTTTATAATTTTTTAAAGAGTTGCTGGATTTCATTTGAAAGTATTTTGTTGAGGAGTTTTGCATCTATATTCATTAGAGAGACTGGTGTGTAATTTCTTTTAGTTTGTTTGTTCATTTTTGGTATTAGGATGATGTTGGCTTCATATAATGAGTTACCTAGGCTTCCCTCTACTTGAATTTTTTTGAAGATTGTAAGCAAGATTGGTACTAATTCTTTATTGAATGCTTGGTAGAATTCACAAGTGAAGCACTGGCGACTGGAATTTTCTTTTGGGGCAGGTTTGTAATGACTGATTCAATCTACCTGTGATTGGCTTGTTGAGATCATCTATTTCACCTTGGATCAATATTCGTTGTTCAGGCTTTCCAGGAAGTTGCCCATTTCATCCAAGTTGTCTAGTTTATTAGCATATAGTTGCTCATAGTACCCTCTCATTACCTCCTTTATTTCTGGGAGGTCAGAAGTTATAGCCCCTCTTCCAGTTCTGATTTTCATTTATTTGCATCTTCTCTCTCTCTCTCTTTTTATGTCAACCTAGCTAAAGCCCCATTAATTTTATTGATTTTCTCAAAGAAAACCTCTAGTTTTGTTGATTTTCTTGATTTTTTTCATGTTCTCAATTTCATTTAGTTCTGCTCTAATTTCATTATTTCTTTCCTTTTGTTTTCTTTGGGGTTAGTTTCCTGTTATTTCTCTATTTCTTCGAAGTGAGCAATTAATTCCTAAAAAATTTTTTTAATATAGGTAGTTAAGATTATGAATTTTCCTCTTACACTGCCTTTGCTACATCCTATAAATTTTGATATGTTGCGTTTTCATTTTCCTCAAGATATATACTGATTTCTGTGGTATTTTCTTTCATGACCCACTGATTCTTTAAGACTGTATTGTTTATCCTCCATATATTTGTGAATTTTCTGACCCTATGCCTGTTGTTGATTTCTAACTTCATTCCATTATGATCTGAGAAAGTATTTGGTATTATTTCTATCTTTTAAAATTTATTGAGACTTGCTTTGTGACCCAGCATATGGTCTATCCTCGAGAATGATCAATGAGCACTCTAGAAAAATGTGTAACCTGCTCTTGTGGAATATAATGGTCTGTAAATGTCTATTAAGTCTAGTCCTTTTTATTGTATTATTCAAATTCTCTGTTTTTTATTGATCCTCTGTCTATATGTTCTATCCATTGATGAGAGCAGGGAATTGAAGACTCCAACTATTATGTTTGAGGTGTTTTTTTCTCCCTTTAGTGTTGTCAGCTTTTGCCTTATGCACTTTGGAGCACTCTGACTTGGTGAATACATATTTATGATTGTTATGTCTTCTTATTGAATTTTTACTTTTATTAATACATAATACCCTTCTTTGTCTCTATCAATTGTTTTACTTTTGAAGTCTGATTTGTCAGATATTAGTATAGCTACTCTTACTCTTTTCTGATTGTTGTTTGAATGAAATATCTTTTCCCATTCTTTCATTTTCAATCTATTTTTGTCATTGGATCTAAATTGAGCACCTCATAGCCTGCATATAGGTGGGTACTATTTTTAATCCACTCTGCAAGTCTATGTCTTTTGATTGGGGAGTTTAATCCATTAACATTCAATGCCATTAATATAAAGGCAGTTATTTTCTTCTACCATTTTGCCTTTTGGATTTTATTTGTCATACATATTTTTTTTCTCCTTTTAACTTTCTGGTAGTCTTCATATCTAGACTCTTCTCCAGACCTCACTCTTCTGCCTTTTCCTATCTGCCTGTAGTGGACCCTTTATTATTTCTTACAGAGCTGACTTCTTAATCACAAGTTCACTCAGTGATTATTTGCATGAAACATTTTAATCTCGTCCTCATTTTTGAAGGGCAATTTTGCTGGTTATGCAATTCTTGGTTGGCAGTTTTTCTCTTTTGCAATCTTAACTATATCATACCACTGCCTTCTTGCCTCCATGGTTTCTGCTGAGAAATTCCCACATAGTCTTACTGGGCTTCCCTTGTATGTGATGGATTACTTTTCTCTTGCTGCCTTCACAATTATCTGTCTCTTTGACACTTGACAATCGATTAGAAACTGTCTTGGAATATTCCTATTTGGAACTATTTTACTCAGATATGCTGAACTTCTTGGATCTGTAATTTTATGTCTTTCATAAGAGAAGGGAAATTTTCAATAAGTATTTCCTCCATTAGTCTTTCTTCTTGTTTTCCATTCTTTTCTCCTTCTGAGATGTCCAAAAATGAATATTCATGCACTTCATGTTGTCATTCAGTTTCTTGAGACCCTGCTCTGTTTTTCCATTCATTCCTCTATATTTTCTTTGATGTGTCAGATTTCAGATGTCCAGTCTTCTGGTTCACTAATCTTTTCTTCTGTCTCTTCGAATTTATTGTTGTAGCTTTCCATTGTTTTCTCATTTCTTCTATTGTGCTTTTCATTCCCATAAATTCTGTGATTTGTTTTTTCGTACTTTTAAGTTCTTCTTTTTGTTCATCCAATGTCTTCTTTATATCCTCTCTCAACTCACTGATTTGACTTTTGATGAGATTTTCCATGTCTGCTCAAATATCCTGAATTAGTTATTTCAGATCCTGCATCTCATTTGAAGTGTTTTTTTTTTTTTTTTGACTTGGACATGTCTTCAATTTTCCTACCATGAGTCATTATTTTTTATTGGCATCTAGACATTCAATTTCCTTAATTAGTTTATTATGGAGGTTGTTTTCACTCTGCTATCTAAGATTTTCTTGCTGGATGGCTTTGTTCTTTATCTGTCCTTTGGCATTCTGTTCAACTTATTCTTGACCTAAATTTTTCAGTTCTTTTTTTTATTTCTGTTTCTTGTCCTGTCTATAAAGAGTATTTTTTTTTTTTGAGAAGGGTCTCCTCAGATATTATAGGCCCCAGTCAGATTTTCATAGACCAGATAGGCCCATATCTCAGGAGGAAAGGAAAGAGTAGCTAGCATCATGTTTCCCTGAGGATGAGAACTGGCATGTTGTCAGACTCTCCTATAGATCCTCTAGATTTTGAACTTTTCCTATCATAACCAGAATGTGGTGCTTGTATGCTTATGGTTTCCCAGCAGTTTAAGTGATTTGGAACCTTTGATTTTGATAGACTCCTTGTCAGGTGCATGGTTGAGACAAGGCTGAAGTTGTAGGATGGCTTTACTTGCCTCATTTTTGAGTACCTATGGTCTGAATTTCTTGAAGGAGAAATGCCACTTGAACTTGGCCCCACCTTTCTCATGGGGAAGATACACCCTTTAAAGATTTAACTCCTTTCACCTGACTCATTGTGCTATCCCTGACACACGTAATTCTACCTTTGCTGGGGCAGTGCTAAAACCTGAAAGTGCTTCCAATACTGTGTAGTGAACTGTTAAGGAGTAGAAAAAAGTAAAAAAAAAAAAAAAAGCCTTTTCAGAGTCAGACTCTCCTCCTTAGGTTTGTCAATTAAAGCTTAAGTTGCTATGTGACTCTATGAATCTCAAGGATCTATGTGCTGCCCTTTCTTGCAGTTCAGCCCTTTATCAGTATTTTGTGCTTCCCAACTCAAAAAACCTCTTCGTCTGTTTGTTTGTTTGTTTCTGTAAGCTCTGCACCCTCTCTGCCAGGGTAAAACCTCCTAGCTCTTTTAGTGTTTATACCAGGTTTATCTGTGCTGGGGGACTATTTTCAGTCATCAGAAGTTATTAATTCTACCTTTGGAGCTTGGTTGAGCTAAACCCTCACTGCTAGTAAAGTATGCTTCCTTTTCCCTCAAGGAACCTGCCAGCTGTGCCCATGGGGGAAAGGCACCAGCCTCTATGTCTTGGAGGATTTACAATTTTCTGTGGGATCTCAGCCATTTCACCTGGTCCAGGCTGGTGTATGCTGTGTGTCCATCACTGATATTCCCCCAGCAGTTGCTCTACACCATTCTTGGCTATTTACTAGCTGTTCTGGGGGATGAATTAAATTCCATACCTCATTATGCCTACATCTTTCCCTGCTTCTTCAAGGTGGGTCTTGAATAGTTTACTGAAATTCTTTAAAAGAGGAAACATTTTGGATACAGTCAGAAATGACAAAAATAACAGAGCCAACAGAAACCTCAGAGCAGAGCTGACACAGATGCTGACACTTAGGTGATAAAGACAGATATTTGGAGATGCTTGGAGTCCAGCATATATTTCTATGAAATGTTAAATGAGCCAGAACATGGAGAGTGCCAAGGGAAGCCAAGAGATGAAGGTCAGCCCCAGAGAAGCAAAATAAAGAATCCCCACAGCACAGAGGCTGAAACCAATGGAATCTAGGAGCAATGGACCAACAGATGTCAGCCATGAGACTTTACAGCTGACAGAGGTGTTGCAGACCCATCAGCCTTCCCTAAATTAAGGTATCATTCAATGACTTAGTTTGGACATTTTTTTAGGCTTAGAACTAAAATTGTAACTTATTAAATTCTCATTTTAATAAGCCATTCTAGTTCTGGTACACTGCTTTTCAGTAGCTTGCAAACCAGAATACACAGATTGGCCTTTCTTGAGTCAAGTTATTTTTTATCTGGATGCCTTAGTTTGGACATTTTTATGGTCTCAGAATCGCCAACTTGTAACCTAACAAATTCTCTTATTAGAGGTCATTCTATTTCTGCTATATTGCATTTCTAACAGCATTAACAAACTAATACAATCTCCAACATCTTAAACCCCAATATCTTAAAAATCTTAAGACATTTCTGTAACAACACTAAGTATAAGGTCTCATCAAAATCAGTTATGATAAATTCTCATATTTCATATCGTGCAAATTCCCATATCATGCAAAATTCCTCTTTACATGTGGATGTCTGTAATCTAAATAACAAGTTTTTTTCCCAAAATATACTGGTGAGACAGTCATAGGATAGACATTTTCATTCCAGAAAGGAGAAATTGGAAGATAAAATGAGGCCATGGGTCTCTCAAAAGTCCAAACCCCACTAAGGCACACTTCATTAGACTACAAAGTTTAACGTTCATCTGGGAATCAATGTCTTTTCCTACAGGCTGCTGAAGAGGCAGCCTCACATTTTCTAAACACTAAAGCAATGGGAATTCTAACTCCAAATGGTGGGGCAATGAGGCCTTGGCCAAACTCTCTCCAAACACAAAAGTAGAAAGCCTGCTTCTCCAAGCACAGGGACAGAAGCCTCACCCTTCCTGTGGTAGAGTGAATTATGGACCCAATTAGACACTGTACTGTTTTGAAACTGTTATGTCCCCCAGAAAAGCCTTGAGTCAAGATATTTTTATCTGGTTGCCTTAGTTTGGACATTTTTCTGGTGTTAGAACTGTGAACTTGTAGCTATGTCCACTATGTGCATATTCTGGCTTGCAAGCTACTGGAAAGCAGTATACCAGAACTAGAATGACTTATTAAAAAGAGAATTTAATAAGTTACAATTTTATGGTTCTAACCCTAAAAAATGTCGAAACTAAGGCATTGAATGATATCTTAATTCAGGGATTATTAAATAATCCCCTTTATAAAAGCCAGCCCATTTCTCATGAATTGCATTCCAGCAGCATTAGCAAACTAAAATAGTGCTGATTTTTCATAATAAACTATGGAGGCAAGAAGGCCTTAGAATGATATATTTTAACTGATGAAAAAAAAATGCCAACTAGGAATTCTATGTCTGACAAAATGTCTTTCAAATTGAGGGAGAGATTTAAAAAATTCCCAGCTAATCAAAAGCAGAGGTATTTTGTCACCATTAGACTGGCAGTACAACAGAAGCTAAAGGGAGTTCTGCAGTTTTTAAAGAGAGAACAATAGATCATAGCCACATGAAGAAATAAAGATCCCCAGTGAGGATAACAACATGACAAAATATAAATGCCAATACTATTGGGGTATTTTCTTTGTTTGTTTGTAACTTCACTTTTTACTTCCTATAGGACACAAAAGGGAAATACATAAAGTATATTGATAAATCAGTGGATCTGGATTTAAAGTGTATAGACACGGGGGAGGGGTGCGGTACAAGGGTAGTTCAGTGGTAAAATTCCTGCCTTCCATGCAGGAGACCTGAATTTGATTCCCGGTCCATGAACTTCCCCAAAAACAAAACAAACAAGCAAAACAAGCAAACAAAAATTCAACAAATGGTGCTGCAATAATGGCATAATCAAGTGGAAAAATAATGAAATGTGACCCGCCATACAGCATACAAAAAAACCAAACATGTATAAACATGAAATTTGTGGCAGGAATTACATAAAGGTGAGGGAATGGAGGGGTATAGAAACATAGTTTGTGCATAATATTGAAATTAAATTGATGTCAAAGAGAGCAAGGCTGTTACAGATTTAGGTTGTTAAATTTAAGCCCCATGATAACTACCAAGAAAATATTAGAGAATATGCAAGCCCATAGAGACAGAAATTAAAGACAGTTTTCCATGGAGAGGGGTTGGGTGTAATCAGGAATTAGTGCATAGTGGACACAGAGTTTCTGTTTAGGAAATGAGATAGTTTTAGTAATGGATGATAGTAAAGGTACACAATATAATAAATACAATTAATCCCATGGAATGGTATCCTTGACAGTGGTTGAGATAGGAAAGTTTATCTTGCTTTTGTGCTCCCATAACAAAAAAAAAAGAAAAGGAACAGCTAAACAGACAATAGTAATTAAATGCAATGCATGATCCTGGATGGGATCTAGCAAGAGAGCAGAAAGGTTCAAAGGGACATTATTGGGACATATGAAAAAAATAGAATATAATCTGTAAGCTTTATATTGATGTTAAATTTCTTCAACTTGAAAATGGCAATTAAGACACATAATACTATATGGTAGCATTAAGTGTCCAAGAAGCATTATACATACAATTTATACTCTCAAATGTTCAGGAAATGGATAGAAAGGTAGGTAGGTAGATAGATAGATAGAGACAGTCAGAAAGAACAAATGATAAAACCAATGTGGCAAAATGTTAAAATTGATGGGTATCTGGGGCATGGTTTACTGTATGTTGGTATTCTCTTTTTGGGGTTTTTATTACTCTTCTAAATGACTTGTCAACTTGAATATATTTCTAAATTAAATGTAAAAAAAAAAACAATTTTTCCTTCTTAACTCATGGAATTAAAGGAGGAAATGGAAAATTCAAAATAATAGCTTAAGACTTCAATACCCCATTTTAAGTGGTGGTTATATACAACAAGAGAGAACAGCAATATGGAATTATG
Source organism: Tamandua tetradactyla (assembly GCF_023851605.1). NCBI lineage: Eukaryota > Metazoa > Chordata > Mammalia > Pilosa > Myrmecophagidae > Tamandua > Tamandua tetradactyla. The sequence goes on from NC_135335.1 coordinate 76,883,188, forward strand.
ACTTAAGAAACCTATAAACTGAATAGAACTGACAGACAACTATAGGACATATCCACCCCACAACAACTATATACATGTTCTTTGCAAACTAACATAGAACATTTTTCTGAATAGATCTTATGTTGGGCCATGAAACAATATAGGATTGAAATCCTACAAAGTACTTTCATAGACCAAAATGAGAAAATAGTAGAAATAAGTAATAGAAGTAAATTGGGGAAATGCATAATTATATGAAATTAAAACATGCAACTCCTTAAAAAAAAGCACAATGAGTTGAAGTAGAAATTACTAGAGAAATAGAGCATATTTTGAGACAAATGAAAACAAAAATCAAACATACCCAAATTAATGGAATGGAGCTAACAAGTGCTCAGATAGAAAATTATAGCTTTAGATATCTATATTAATAGGTATATATTTCATATCTATAACCAACTTCTCACATTAAGAAACTAGAAAAAAGCTAAGAAAGGTCACATAACACACAAAATAAAAACAAGCAGAAGAAAGGAAGTAAATATTTGAAATGGTGGATAAAAAAAAAATCCAGCTTCTTTTCTTCAAAAATTAAAAAGTTGATTCCATAATACATATGGAAATACAAGGGATTCAGCACTGCCAAAACAATCTTGAAATAGAAGAACCTAAAGGATTTATACATTCCAACTTTCCACAAAGATACAGTAATAAAAACAGCCTGATACTTGTAATAGAATAGAAATAGAGAATAACTGAAAAGATTTAAGAGTACAGAAATAACTCCTTACATTAATGCTAAAATTATTTTCAATGAATGCCAAGATATTTCAATGAGAAATAATAGTCTTTTCAACAAATGTTGCTGGGACAACATGCAAGCAAATGAAGTTACCTCTCACCACATTTAAAAATGAACTCACTGACTTAAATATAAGAGATAAAATTATAAAACTACTAAAATAAATTATTGGAGTAAATCTGTGTGATCTTGGACTAGGCAATGATCTGGTAGCTATGACACAATAGCACCAATAACAAAAATAAATACATTGAATTTCATAGAAAACTCAAACCTACTGTTCTAAAAGGACATTATTTAAAAATTAGACAACCCACATGATATAGGGAAATTTTTGCAAATCATATCCCTCATAATGTAAGGATATTTAGAGTGCATAAAGAATTTTCAACTCAACAATAAGAAGCAACTTCCCAAAATTAAAAATTGGGCAACACACATTCAATTTCAATATTTACTACAAAGCTACAATAATCAAAAGAGTGGTTTATGGCCATAAAGGACAGCTATGTGGACAAATGTAATATAATTGAGAATCCAGAAATCAACCCATGCATTTATGGGCAATTGATTTTCAGCAAGGGTATACACTGCATTCAAGGGAGTAAAGAATAATCTCTGCCACAAATGTTGCAGGAAAACTGGAGTCCATATGGAAAACAAAATGAGGATAGACTGCCACCTCACATCATATGCAAAAATCAACTCTGTATGGTTCCAGAACTTAAATATATAAGCTAAAACTTTAAAATTCTTACAAGAAAATGGGGCAAGGGAAAATCTTCATGATCTTTGATTTGGCAATGGGTTCTTAGATATGACATGAAAATCATGAGCAATAACTGAAAAATAGATAAATTAGATATTAGCAAATTGAAAAGATTTTGTTTACAAAGAACATTCTTAGCAAAGTGAAAAGACAAGCTTTCTAGTCAAGATAATACCCACAATTGGGAGAAAATAGTTGAAATCATAAATATGGTAAGGGTTTTAATACCTAGAATATATAAAGAACTACTACAATTCAACAACTAAAAGTTGAACTGTACAATTTAAAAATGGATAAAGGACTTCAATAGATATTTCTCCAAAGAATATGTACAAATGGGAAATAAACATATGAAAAGATGTGCAACATCATTAGTCACCAGAAAAATGCAAATGAAAACCACAATTACATATCACTTCACACCTACCAGGATGGCTATTATTTATAAAAATTGAAAATAACAAGTGTTGATGAGTGTGTCAGTTTGAAGGATTTATGTACCCTAGAAAAGCCATGCTTTAATCCTCATTCAATCTTGTGGGACTAACTGTTTCTCTTAATCCCTGTTCAATAATGCAGGTTGGAAACTTGATTAGGTTATCTCCATGAAGATGTGACATACCATATTGTGGGTATTAACTTGATTAAATGGAGATGTGACTCCACCCATTCCAGGCGGGTCTTGATTACTTTACTGAAATCCTTTTAAAAAGAAAGTATTTGGAGAAAGCTTCAAACAATGGGAGATTCTGAGAGAACAGAGAATGATGACAGGATTAGAGACACGAAGCAGAGAGCCACACCACCAGAGACATTTGGAGATGAAGAAGGAACACATCCCCAGGGGAGCTTCATGAAACAAGAAGCCTGGAGAGAAAACTAGACCTCGTCATATTTGCCACATGCCTTTCCAGTTGAGAAAGAGACGCTGAACTTCATTGGTCTTTCTTGAGTGATGGTGACTTCTTGTTAGTGCCCTTAATTTGGACATTTTTATAAATTTGCTTAAATTGGGACATTTTCTCGGCCTTAGAACTATACATTTGCAGCTCAATAAATTCCCCCTTTTAAAAGCCATTCCATTTCTGGTAATTGCATCCCAGCAGCTAACAATCTAGAACAATGAGAACATGAAAAAATTGGAGCCCTCATACATCATCGATGGAATGCAAATTGGTGCAGCTGATGTGGAAAGCACTTTGGTGTTTGGAAGGTTTGTGCTTGTAAAATTATGATTCCAATTCTATCTTACTCCTAAAAATCTTAAAATAAGGAACTTGTACATCAATATTAATAGCAATATTACTTACCATAGCCAAAAGGTGGAAGCAACCCGAGCATACTTCAACAGAAGAACGGATAAATATAGAGTGGTATATACATAAAATGAAGTATTATTCAGCCATAGAAAGGAATGAAGCTTTGGTAAATGTAACAACATGGATGGGCTTTGAAAACATTATACTAGAAGAAATCAGAAACAAAAGGACAAATACTGTATGTCCACTTACATGGACTATCTAGAATAAATAAATTAATAGAGAAAGGAAGTACATTAATGTTACCAGGGGCCAGGGAGAAGGAGAGATAGGGAATTATTGCTTAATAGTTACAGTATTATTCTTTGGAGTGATGAAAATTTTGGTAATGAAAAGTGGTGATCATTGCATAGCAAATGTAATTAATGCCACTGAATTTTACACTTGAAAAGGGTTAAACTTGGAAATTTTGTGTTATATTACCATAACTTGTTTTTGAATGGGAAAAGGATTTGAATAAATATTTATCTATAGAAGATACAAGTGTCTATAAACACAGAAATATGTGTTCAACATTATTAGACATTAGAGAAGGGAGAACCAAAACCACAGTGGAATATCACTTTCTACCCATTACAGAGAAAATAATAGGTGTTGATGAGGACATGGAGAATTGGAACACTCATGCATTTCTGGAAGTATGATAAAATTTTGCAGCCACTTTGGAAAACATTTGGAGTTCTCCAGGATGTTAAACATAGAATTACCTTATGACCTAAGAATTCTGCTCTTAGTTATCTACCCATAAATTGAAAACATTTGTCTACACAAACCTTGTTCTCAAATGTCCTCAGGAGCACTATTTATAATGGCAAAGGAAAGGAATAACCTAGATGTCCCCAACTGATGAAAGGATAAACAATATGTAATATATCCGTACAATGGCTTATTAATTGGTCATAAAAAATGAAGCTCTGAAACATGTCACAACATGGATGAACCTTGAAAATAATTATAGTAAGTAAAAAAAGTCAGACTCAAAAGGTTTTATTTATTTGCCTACACCCAGAGTAGGCAAATACATGGAGAAGAAAATTGGATTAGTGCTCACTCAAGGGCTGGGTGAAGGAGAATCAAAAGTAGCATTTCTAGAAGTATGAGTACAAATGTGTATGAAATTTCTTTCTGAGATGAACACAATATTCCAGAATTAGATTGTCATGATGAATGCACAGCTAAATGATGAAGCTGTGAGCCACTGATTTTACAATTTGTATGATTATATAGTATGTAATCATATAATATATCTCAAGAAAATTGCATTTAAAAAAGTAAATTTTATAATATATGAACATATTAATGAAACTGTATATATGTGTTATTAATGATATCATTATTATATTTATATATGCATATTTCTAAATTTATTCATTTCTACATTGATTCCTCCAATTTCTGTTTAGAGACATTTTTATCTGTTACTGAGTCCTTCTTGAAAAGCCTTCACCAAAATCTCATTTTATTTATCACCAAGTTATCTATTTTCAAATTATTCCTCCCATGAGTCTTTCAAATTTGCATTCAAGCCATGCTCAAGTTCATAGAAGAAATTTGCAACTCCCAAATCTCCTCTAGATGCAAATGAATTGTTTTCCCCTTCACAGTAAAAAATTTGGGAAAAAAAAAATCATTGTTTTGGTTTGTTAAATGCTGCCAGAATAAAATATATTAAAAATGGAATGGGTTTTTAAAAGGCAGCTTATTAATTTACAAGTTTACAATTCAAAGGCAATAAAAATGTTCCAACTAAGGCATCCAGAGAAAAGTACCTTGACGGAAAAAAGGCTGATGTCTGCCAAATGCGAAGACACATGGTTGGCATCTGCTGATCCTTGTTCCAGGCTCCATGGCTTCCAGCATCTGATGCCAGTGGTCTCCTCTCTAAGCATCTATGGGCCTTCACTTAGCTCTTCTGGCACACAATTTTGGGTTCTCACTTGCCTAGCTTCTCATGAGAAGGCACATGGAAATGTCTGCTGGGCTCTGCGTCTTCAAACATCTGAATCTAGGCATCTGCTCTCTCTATCAGCACTCCAAGCATCTCCAAATGTCTGTGTCTCCCTTGTCTCTGGAGCAACTGTGTCTTCTCCAAAATGTCTCCCCTTTTAAAGGACTCCAGTAAACTAATCAAAGTCTACCTTGAATGAGTGGAGTCACATCTCCATCTAAACAAAAAACTGTACACATAATTTGGTGCATTACATCTCCATGAAAATAATCCAATAAAAGTTTTCATCTCATAATATTGAATTAGGGTTAAAAGAAACATGGCTGCCCCCATAAGATTGGATCTGTAAAAAAGACATGTGTTTTCTGGTCTACATAACAACTTCAAACTGTCACAACCACTTCTTAATTTACTGCCATTTCACCTCATTCTTCAATCATGTCATGAAACTTCTCTCACCAAGAGCAATAAAGAAAAATTTTAATATTATGGGGTGCAAAATCCCTATCCTACCTGAGTCCTTAAGAGCATTTGACAATACTGCCCATCTCGCTCCCTGAAATACTCTCTTTTGTTCATCCATGACATCTTTAAGAGTCTAATTTTTTGATGGTTTTTATGTATTCTTTTTCTTTATTCACCACATTATGTTCACATTCCTGATGAATTTTTTGTAGGCCTCTTTCTCCCCTTATTCTTTGAAGTTCTTACTGTCAATCTCATTGCTTAGCATTTACATGATGATACTTGCAGTTTTTTTTTCCTGATCAAATCTCTATCTTGGAAAACAGCCCTCTATTGCTAAATCCTTGCTGACATCTGTTCTAGTTGCTAGCTGCCAGAATGCAATATAACAGAAACAGAATGGCTTTTTAAAAAGGGGAATTTAATAAGTTGCTAGTTCACAGTTTTAAGGCTGAGAAAATGTCCAATTAAAACAAGTCTATAGAAATGTTCAGTCAAAGGCATCCAGGGAAATATACCTTGGTTCAAGAAGGCTGATGTTGTTCAGGGTGTGTCTTTCATCTGGAAAGGAACACGGTGAACACAGTCACAGTTTTTCTCTTGGCTGGAAGGGAACATGGAGAGCAAGGTATCATCTGCTACTTTCTCTCTTGGCTTCCTCTCTCATGAAGCTCCCTGGGAAGTGTTTTCCTTCTTCATCTCCAAAGGTCACTGGCTTGTGGTCTCTCTGCTTCTCGTGGCTATGTCATTCTTCTCTACTCTCTCTGAATCTCAACTTCATTCCCCAAAATGTTTCCTCTTTTATAGGACTCCAGAAACTTATCAAGACCCAGCCAAATGGGTGGAGACATGTCATCACCTAATCCAGTTTAACAACCACTCTTGATTAAAGCACATCTCCAGGGAGATGATCTGAGTACAGTTTCAAGCACACAGTATTGAATAGGGATTATTCTGCTTTTATGAAATGGGATTTAGATTAAAACATGGCTTTTCTAGGGGACATGCATCTTTCCAAACCAGCACAACATCCTTATTTGTATTTTTCACTAGTAAAACTTAACTTCTAATTTTAATATAACAACCCTGCTTCTACTCCAGTAACCACCATCCACTTTGCTCAATCCAGTAAGGCAATATAATGGAGGGCTTTTTCCTCACCTTCACATACCCTTAATCTCCAACTCCTGCAAATTCAAAATTTCACCCTAACCTGTCCATTGTTTGCTCCATTAAACTTCCATTGTCCCTGATTCCTTCATCATAAGATTGCTTGGGTTATAGTTACTGTCTCTTACCTACTTCTGTGCTCACCAACCATCCTCTGTTGACTTACACAATGTGTTTTTAAGTCAAATTTGATTGTGTAGCTCTCCTGTTTAAAGAATTACAAAGACTCCCTATTAGATTCTAGATAAAATTTTAACACATGATTGTGTCTTCCCAATCCCTGCAGTAACTGATTCTTCTTAACTCATCATGTCATTTCTTGCAGTTACCCCCTTCACATTCAGTGCCAGACAAATGGAATTCTTCATTTCCCAAATGTACATCCTGCTCCTCTCTGCCTCCAGGCCTTCAAATTCTATGCACTCTTCTTAAAATAGTCCTCCTTTGACTCTTCACTAAATTAAATACTGCTTTTAACTTAGAGATCAGTTAATGATAATATCTACTGGATAGAATTAACTGAATTCCCAAGTTTCCTTTTCACTTCATATTAAGCTAAATTCCCCTCTTTCAATGACTAAATTATAATGTAGCTTCCAGTCTTAGTTGCCAAGACTGATAAGACAAACAGCATCCATTGGTTTGGCTTATATCAGAAGAATTTACTGTCTCATGTTTGGAAAGCTAGAAGTTCAGCAACAAGAAATTGGCAAGGCTTGCTTGCTCCTGGAGTCTGGAACACACTGGCAATCTTCCATCACCAATTGTAACATCTTCCAAGGCCCTAGTTACAAATGGGCTCACAACCACAGGACCAGGGATTAGGACTTGAATATGTCTTTCTTGGGTGATATAATGAAATCCCCAAAAGTGCCCTCTACACTGCTAGTGTGAACAATACTAGTATAATAGGTCAAGAATATGTGAGACTGTTGCTTATTGTTATATCACCAGTGTCTAGCACAGAGCAATAATTAAATATGTCTTTATAGAAATACTGTTCAGCATCATTAAAATATGTCTCTCCAGAAATGATTTCTTAAAACATTCAATGTACAGATTGAATGATATAGAGTTTTATATTTTGCCATTTTGCTTCTCTCTGGGCTGTTGACTTTTAAAAAATTATAACATAGTTCAGTTTTAATATGAAACATCAGAAAGACTGTAGAAAATCCTGAGTTAATCAGAATGAGATTCACAGAATGATATTCAATTCACTATATATTTTAAAATATCATTTTAAAAAATTATATTTATTTAGTAAATCAGCTTATAACATTTCCATGTCATATAAAATTGAGGTGAAATAAAATACTGGCATAAGCTTGTTAGATTAAAAAAACCTTGTAACAAATTAACACATAAATGACCAAATATAGATATGAAAATATACTTTGGTGCTATGCTCTTTAGTGCCTTTTTATTTTTATTTTTATAATTAAAATTTTCTGTTCTTCATCAATTAAATATTCAATATGTAAAAGTTACATATTAAACATTAGATAAGAAATGTATACTCAATATTGAATATTGACTATATTTATGGTCAATATTGAATAAAGAAGAACAATAAAACAAACATGGGTGAATCCATACAAAGAGAAAAATTCGAATATATGAAGCCATCTCATCTCACTCTCTTTATAGACATAAGGTAACAATTCTACTACATTATTGTGTAAATTATTTAATATTGTGATTAATATCAATAATTAATATTAATATAAATATTTTAAATAAATCACATAAGTATATAACTTTAAACAACATACTGTTATACTTCACATTTCTTTGAATATCATTTTTGTGAGTTTGCATGTGTGTATATGTGTATAAATATTATAAATAGGTTACAGTTTTTTAATATTTTCTTTTTGTTGCACATTTAGATCGATTGCAGTTTTTCCTATAATAAATATTGCTGTGTGTACTCTATTGAATTGTTTCCTGACTAATTTGAGAGGGTGGTTCAATTAGCAGTGAGTTAGCAGTGGAATTACATGGCTGCTTCTTAGGTAAATATTCAGGTTTACAAAATAATGATAAATTATTTTCCAGTTTATTTAATTTCCATTTTCCTCATTGTTGGTGTTTTTAGAATATTTTCAGTTTATTGTTTTCTAAAGAATTTCCCTCTTCTTTAAAATGCCTGCCTATATGTTTTGCCTCCTTTTCCCTACTGGATTAGTTATATTACCACTATTATTTTGTAGGTATCCTTAATATATTTTGATTCAAAATCTTTACCAGTGTAAAATATATTTTCTTCCAGTTGGTGGCCTTTCTGTTCAATTTCTATTTAGCAAATTATGATTAATTGAATTCTTAGTAAAACTGAACGGGCATTTACTTTAAAGCTTATGGGTTTTGTGTCTTTCAGAGTTTTCTTTCTCATACTTATTTTAAATATATAAACTGCAATGTTTTATAATTTCCCTTTGTTTATTTAAATTATTAGTAACCAGAATTTCTGCATGAGGCATAATAGAGATAGAATTATGTGTTTTATAAGGATAACATTATCTAGCATCATTTAGTTAAAGGTTAGTGGTACTTTAACAAGTCTGAGAAAGTTTAGCATTATGATTGTCTGCAGAGGAAAAATGAAGTAAAATGTTCAAAAAAATTCAGCAAGTTTTTTTTTTTGGTCAAAGAGTATAATTCATTTTCAAATGAAAATAAAAGCAGTCTAACAAATATTTTTCTTTTTTTACCTAAGTTATGTTTTATTTGTCACATTATTTTAAGAAAATAAATTAGTGAAAACGTATATGGGTGATCCAACATGTCATTTGCATCTTAGCTGGTAAGCATTCTAGTATAATTTTCTACTGAAGAGACTTTGAATCTGAAGATTAATTAAGCCCAGCTTACCTGATTTTAAGGCTTTAACTAGCTTCAGTTATACTGTTTTGTTTAAAAAAATATTATGCCTTCCCTCTTCTAATTTACTGTGAAAAAAACTAAAATTCTCTAATAGCAATGGAATATTATTTTATAGTACACTCTGCATTTAAGGAAAGAAGGGAAAAAATAAAATTTACTTGACTTTTGTTCTTAATTTTAAAAATAATTTAATTACCTTGCAAAGCAGATGATGTAGAAAATTACCTCAAATTTAAAGTGGAAACAAGTGTGTGAGTAGAATGTGCTTTTCTCATGATGTTTTGCCTAGCATACAATGGTGAAGCTCTAACATTTCATTCAGGGCCCAGTTTCAACCTGTATACAGCAGGGTCTATTCCAAGAGTGGTCAATGAATGAGGTATCACTTCCTTCCATAGATCTAAACCCCAGCAGACGTTTATCTCCCTTTCATATCTGCCACCCCACACTCAAATTTTAAAATGTCTCTGCTTTTTGGAGATTAGGAGGAGAGATTGTTATTTAATCTGTAACATTCATGGGCGAGTTGAATTCACCTTAGCTAATCATTGTTAAGAACAATTTTTTCATTGAAATCTTCACCTCTTCACCCACAATTGTATGTTTCTCTTCAGTTTTTGGCTTGCATTTTCCCTTGATCCCATTTTACCTCCTCAATTTCCACAACCATTTTTTAGTTATCCTCTCCATTTTCTCCTATTGGAATAAGCCCACTTTTTGTTTCACTTTAAAACAGCTTTTTATCTAGTTTCCTTCATCCAGGTTCAGACTTTGACCTTGCTATTAACTTCACACAACTGGATACTGTCAAACAGAAAGGCACACCTTCCTCACACACAATATACAATTACCATTCTTTATGCTTATGCTGTCTCCTTCCTTGATAACATTGCAAGCCCGTCAGCATTAGAACAAGGCACATCCAATCTTGTACAGTAAGACCCTGAGGCTGTACTTTCAATATATGTGTGTCTGTATCTATATCTATGTGGTATGCTTCAAAATTCTGATGAAAACTAAATACTGTACTTCTTCTAGGAATCTCTGTTATATGTGTTAATTATAGATAAAAGATCATTACCAAGCTGAGAAAAATGTGACTTGTGCTGATTGAAAATAGTGTCTTTGTTATATCTGAGAACGGCTTACCATTTATTCCTGATTACCTTGAAATGGAAAAAATGTTACCTGTATAATTAAATGTTTCAGGTTAATTTAACTGTAAGTGTTCATAAGTAAATTTTAGACATATGTTTCCCGACACATGCAACTGAATCGTATGTCTACAAATTAGGATGGGAGGCGTCTGAATATATAAATCTATCAATATTATTCTTAATTTTCACTCCAAATTTATTTTTTGAAATTAGTATTTAAAGAAATTATGAGTTTAGTTTAACATATTCTTTATAGAACTTTTTAGAGAGAGGAGCAGAAAGAAAAAGCTAAACAGTTCAGATAATTTTCTGAACCTTGGGAGCTCTTTTTGACAAAACCTTTAGCTCAGAATTTAGCTGAATCATAAGCAGAAGTGATTTCAGACACGCAACTAACTATCCAGCTCAGACGGCAATCCTTCAGAGCTTTGAGACCACCTGGGCCTTAAGTGAGAGATTCTTTTTCCGGTAATACAGTATTTCATTGACTGATAACTTTAAAATGTTAGAGCATGTATTAGGTTTGCACAGTCTAGGTAATTCTGAGAGAGCAAAGAACAATTTTAAATTTTTAGAAATGCACGGATTCCATTTAGCCTGTATTAAATGCTATTTAGTTTCTATTGTTCTTATTTTATTTACATTTATTAATTCAGCACACATGAATTGAAAAATTGCTGTGTTTTGAATACTTCTTTTAGAGTATGAATAAAGAGAAAGAAAATTTATTTGCTGACCCCCCCTCCGCGGAAATTTGAGTCAAGTATGTGGTATCTGTGATAAAGCATGCTCTGATAGAAATCCATAGAGACTATGGAATAGAAGAAAGTATTAATCGTCTTTGGGTAGAATAGAGAAAGTCTTGATATAGTAAATAATGCTTCATCTGAGTCCTGAGACATGAGTAAGCCTCTTTCAATAGGAATTGAGTGGTGGGAAAAGATCTGATGTAAAAGGCTGAATGGGACAGCATGATATATTTGGCAAACTGCAGGGATATGCAGAGAGACAAAAGGAGCTAGAGGTCAATAGGAGCTGATTGTGATGTGAACTTCATTACCTGGTGTGGTAATCACGTACTCCTGAATGGACATGCTCTTGTGGGTGTGACCCATTTGTAAACAGTATATTTGAGTATGTTACAGTGTGTCCATTTTGGATACATCTACCAACACCCTAGTTAAGCAAGGCCAACCGAATCAGAGTGAGTCATAATCCATATCACTGGGGGATTTATAAAGAGTAGAAACCTGTAATAAAAAGGCAGAGAAAACCATACAGGAGGAGACCAAGAACACTTACAAGTGACAGAAGACTGCTGTCACCAGAACTTCACTAACACCAAGAGAAAGCATGGCCTTGTTAACATCTTGATTTTGCAATTCAAATGTTCAAAAGCATGAGCCAATAATACTTACTTCTTGTTTGTTTGTTTAAACAGCCCATTGTGTAGTATTTTTCATACTTTCTGTAGCAGCCTGCAAAATTAAGATACCTGAACAACAAGGAGCCATTACAAGGTTTAAGCAAAGGCATGGAAGGACTATTTTTACATTTTAGACTAATCAGTCCAGCAGGCATTATTATAGAAATAATGATTTCTATTATAGAAATCATTATTTCTATAATGATGCCTGATTTTAGAAGAATGAGGAAGATCAGTTAAGATTCTTTAATATAGTCAACATAAGATAAAATGATGCTGAAGTACAGCTGCTTGAAAGAAGCACTCATTTGTGAAGAAGATCAGGAAATTTGAGTACACAGCACCTGGTTACTCAGTGGATATGCGGAGCATTAGAGAGGTTTTCTTTGGAAAATACCTTTAATTTAGGTGTCTGTGAGGTGATGATACTCATTCTTAATCTAACAAAATAATTAAGTTTGGAAAGAAAATATGTGCCTCCTTAAATTTTGTGTCCTATGTATCTCACTTGCCTGACCATTCTTGACACTGCTGATAAACTGTCTTGCTCTGATTTTTAAAATTTTGTCTACATTTGACTCTTATGTGATAATTCCATGCCATATTCTATGACACTGGATTTCTTCCTTGACATATACTATTTATAGATATTTGAATTTTAAATTATCTAATTTATTAAAATAACAAATTCAAAAACCTACATAACAAGATGTTAAAAGGATATTTTCTGCTTTCCTTTCAATAAGCACTTTCACGAGAGATGTCAGATACCAGAGTGGGTGTAAGATCTGTATACCTTGAAGAAAATAAGAAAAATAATTTAAGAATAATTCAATGATACTTGTATCCTGTAATAGATCAAAAATATTAAAAGAGAACTGACTGTGGAGGGGGAAAGAGTGTGTTATGATATTTACATGGGAATGTCTTTTGAAAGTTGAAAGGTATTCTTTAAATGTAAAGATTTAAATCACTACTGAGACTTATATCTGAGAGAAACAAAGCTAAATGATAGGCATGATAAATTCAAATCAGCCTACGTGTGCTTCTGAAAACAATGGATGCATACATATTTCTATAGATGGGAAGTTGGACACTCAGGAGAAAGAACAGAACAGGTTTCTTAAAAGGGGGGTGGATCCTTCAAAAGCAAGAAGCTGAAGAAAAATCCTGGACTCCTATGTACTGAGGAGGGTATTGCAAATGACAAAGGCAAATATTTCTCAATCTCGTTTTCATTAAGTGCATCATTACCATCATCTGTCTTTACAGAATATTTCTTTTGGTATCTAAACTCCAAAAATCTTTGACCAAATCAGGAATTCAAATTCACTGACTTACCAGTATTTTAATAATCCCTCATACTTTAAATAATATCCATATTTTATTTCAAAGAATTATACACTTATAATGTAGTTTCCTTGACTTTCATTTATTGCCTCTTTTCATTCACTCAGTGTTCACTACACAAGAACAGAGATTCTTTTTTACTTTAATGTTTTTTAACATTGATATATGCCCACAACATTTAATGGGTCTCAACATAGTGACATTTAATGACTTTTTTTTTAATAAATGAAGAAGTAAAGATTTACTTAAAGTTTAATTAACTAAATTACTTAAAATATAAGAGTTGCATTAATAAATTCAATGCATCATTTGTCCATACTTAGAATATCTTATTGACAAGTAGCTAAGAAAGGATTAACATTAGCTTTTACTTAAGTATACCTCACTTGTTAAATCTGAACAGGAACTTTCCCTGTTACATTGCAGATGAATTTATTGTAAACCATATTGATGATTTCAGATTTCTCAAAGGGAAATTATTTCATCTGTATTGTTGATTGCCTGCATGCTTTCAAGAATAGGTAACATTTGTGTCTGAGTAACGTCTGTAATCTATGTGAGTCTGACATGACTGTTCAACTCTTTGGTGTTATTTCAACAGCCAACCTATCAATTACCTAAACTGAATAGATGAGCTCACATTGCATCTAAAATTCTCTGAAGGTTCCAAATTCTTTAAAATTGTTTAAACTTCTCCTACCTTTGAAGTTAAAAATTGCAAGTATAAATACGTTACAAATTGAGCATTTTAATTTTCTGTGGGCAATGTTAGTTTCTAATTTGTAAATTTCTTAAATGTGAAATATAAAAAGGTACTTTTACTAGCAAATATTAGACTGATTTTTTTTATTAATTAAAAAAATTAACTAACACAACCTTAGAAATCAATCCATTCTACATATGCAATCAGTAATTCTTAATATCATCACATAGGTGTATGGTCATCATTTCTCAGTACATATGCATCGATTTAGAGAAAGAAATAGCACGACAACAGAAAAAGAAATAAAGTGATAACACAGAGAGAAAACACAAATAAAAATAAAAAGTACAAAAATATATAAGAGAAAAACAAAACAAAACAAACAAAAAAAACTATAGATCAGATGCAGCTTCATTCAGCGTTCCAACATAATTACATTACAATTAGGCAGTATTGTGCTGACCATTTTTTTTTTTTTTTAGACATCATACCATTCTACACATGCAATCAGTAATTCTTAACATCATCACATAGATGCATGATCATCGTTTCTTAGTACATTTGCATCGGTTTAGAAGAACTAGCAGTATAACAGAAAAAGATATAGAATGTTAATATAGAGAAAAAAATAAAAGTAATAATAATAAGAACAAAACAAACAAAACAAAACAAAACAAAAACCTATAGCTCGGATGCAGCATCGTTCAGTATTTTAACATGATTACTTTACAATTAGGTATTATTGTACTGTCCATTTTTGAGTTTTTGTATCTAGTCCTATTGCACCGTCTGTATTCCATCAGCTCCGATTACCCATTATCTTACCCTGTTTCTAACTCCTGCTGAACTCTGTTACCAATGACATATTCCAAGTTTATTCTCGAGTGTCAATTCACATCATTGGGACCATACAGTATTTGTCCTTTAGTTTTGGGCTAGACTCACTCAGCATAATGTTCTCTAGGTCCATCCATGTTATTACATGCTTCATAAGTTTAGTCTGTCTTAAAGCTGCATAATATTCCATCGTAGGTATACACCACAGTTTGTTTAGCCACTCGTCTGTTGATGAACATTTTGGCTGTTTCCATCTCTTTGCAATTGTAGATAATGCTGCTATAAACACTGGTGTGCAAATGTCCGTCTGTGTCTTTGCCCTTAAGTCCCTTGAGTAGATACCTAGCAGTGGTATTGCTGGATCGTAATCCATTCTGCCATTCTATGTCTTTTGATTGGGAAATTCAGTCCATCAACTTTTAGTATTATTACTGTTTGGATAATATTTTCCTCTACCATTTTGGCTTTTGTATTATATATATCATATCTGATTTTCCTTCTTTCTACACTTTACTCCATACCTCTCTCTTCTGTCTTTTCGTATCTGACTCTAGTGCTCCCTTTAGTATTTCTTGCAGAGCTGGTCTCTTGGTCACAAATTCTCTCAGTGACTTTTTGTCTATAAATGTTTTAATTTCTCCTTCATTTTTGAAGGACAATTTTGCTGGATATAGGAGTCTTGGTTGGCAGTTTTTCTCTTTTAGTAATTTAAATATATCATCCCACTGTCTTCTAGCTTCCATGGTTTCTGCTGAGAAATCTACACATAGTCTTATTGGGTTTCCCTTTTATGTGACAGATTGTTTTTCTCTTGCTACTTTCAAGATCCTCTCTTTCTCTTTGACCTCTGACATTCTAACTAGTAAGTGTCTTGGAGAACGCCTATTTGGGTCTATTCTCTTTGGGGTGCGCTGCACTTCTTGGATCTGCAAATTTAGGTCTTTCATAAGAGTTGGGAAATTTTCAGTGATAATTTCTTCCATTAGTTTTTCTCCTCCTTTTCCCTTCTCTTCTCCTTCTGGGACACCCACAACACGTATATTTGTGCGCTTCATATTGTCATTCAGTTCCCTGATCCCCTGTTCAAGTTTTTCCATTCTTTTCCCTATAGTTTCTGTTTCTTTTTGGAATTCAGATGTTCCATCCTCCAGTTCACTAATTGTAGCTTCTGTCTCTTTAGATCTACCATTGTAGGTATCCATTGTTTTTTCCATTTTTTCTTCTTTGTCCTTCACTCCCATAAGTTCTGTGATTTGTTTTTTCAGATTTTCTATTTCTTCTTTTTGTTCAGCCCATGTCTTCTTTATGTCCTCCCTCAATTTATTGATTTCGTTTTTGAAGAGTTTTTCCATTTCTGTTTGTATATTCAGCATTAGTTGTCTCAGCTCCTGTATCTCATTTGAATTGGTTTGTTCCTTTGACTGGGCCGTATCTTCAATTTTCCGAGCGTCATCCATTATTTTCTGCTGGTGTCTGGACATTTGATCAGATTTCCCTGGGTGTGGGACCCAGCTGGTTGAAAGCTTTTTCTGTGAAATCTCTGGGCTCTGTTTTTCTTTTCCTGCCCAGTAGGTGGCGCTCGTGGCGCTTATCTGTCTGCACAGCAGTCGGCCCGGGAAACCGTGCGTGGAGGCGGGGGTTGCTGGCCGCCGCGGCTTGGGAGAGTGCCGGTCCTAATTGCCCTGCTGGCGCGAAACGCCAAGCGTAATGGGAGGGCCCCGCTATCCAACGTTCCCAGTCAGACCGGGGAGCCACGTGCGTGGAGGGGACCCCAGTCACCAGCCGCCCCGGCGGGGAAAACGCGCGCCCCTCGGGTATCTCACTGCAGCAGATTCTCCCTGCCCGTTCAGCAGTTCCAGAATGGGTACGCTGTCTTTTTGGTCTCTGTCGTGACTCCAGGAGCTGTTTTGTATTGTTTCTGTTTCTTTAGTTGCTTTTCTGGAGGAGGAACTAAGACCCCTGCGTCTTACTAAGCTGCCATCTTCTCCGGAAGTCCTCTGATTCATCATTTGATTGAGATCCACTGGACTAACTAGACTGATTCTACTCAACTAATTTCTTAAGCTTCTTTTCTGGCACAATCATGGCTGTTTTTGATATTTAAATACGTGATTTTATTCTAGATATTTCTCCCATTTCTTAGTAGTAAAGATACAACAATGAAATCATGCTGGAACTACTTCAATCTATGGCCCACAAATGAAAATTTACTTGTTCTTTCCTTCGTCACCATAGAATAGGATCCACACCTCAAAGAATAGTTGGTATGCTATATATTACCTTTGCTACATGGATTATCTACCTTGTTTTTCTTTTCCTTGTAAAAACTTATTTCCTTACTTGAGTTCCTGCATCTGCAGAGGTAGAGAATAAAAGGAAATAAAGCTAAAAATAAAGATTATGAAGCAATTGAAATAAAACAAAACATAAAAGAGATAGAGATAGTCTATTGCAAGCCCATTAAACTGACAAGTTATTCAAGAAACATGTCATGTTTATGAAAATATATGACACCACAGCAGATAATTAAAGTTTAGTCATAAAGTTTTGTATTCTGCCTACTCAGAGTTAAAAATAAAGGTAATAATATAATTTTTAAGTTTTTACACTTTATTAAACATATTTTCTTATTTCTGTGACTATGCATTTTTAAAGTTTTTCATCATAAAGTTGAATTATGGCTCAGAAAGAGAAGAGTAAGTTTCTCTGAGAAAACATATTGACTGTGGAGGCTGCAATTATTTTCGGGTGGGGGCTGGTAAATTAAATTAACCTATTTTTCTATTCAGAAAATGAAAAAAATAATTAACATTTGGTGAAATACTTCAGTCACAACGTTTATTTTTAAGTTTTTATCACCAAAAAAGTGCAAAAATCCAGTTAATATGTAAAATCTGAGAATATTTTTCTGACACTTTTATAAGGCAAAGCTCTTCCCTCCAATTCTATTTACTTCAATTAAAAAAAAAGTCTCGTTTCCAGTCTGATTATTGAGATGCATGTGCCCCCATACAGTGTAGAATAAATACAAGAAAGGCAAAAGCTGTAAAACTAAGGACATGCAAAGGTCTCTAAGAGAAAGTCTCAGAAATACACAAAGGGAAACAAAGGTTTGGCCAGAATTTGCAGGTCTTTCAATTATCCTTGTCCTTTGCTATGTGTTTTAAGATGCGCATGAACTCAATGCAGATTGCGTGCCCTTTTTTCTCTGTAGGTGCTTCTCTGCATAACTCCTGCACTTCCTTCTCTGAAAACTGATCCCCTATGGCTGTCACTAGCTTTCTCAGGTAATTCTCCTGGATGTGCCAGTTGCTTCTCCAACGACAGATAAAAAGCATTTCTGATGACATCTTCTGGGTCCATTCCATTTCAATTTTCACCAAACATTGTGAAAAATATGGTAAAATACTTGGGACCTGGGACCTCCTTCATCATGGCATCCAAATACTCATCAGCTGGATTTTTCCCCAGAGAGGCAAGCATATCGTGGAGATCTTCTTGTCCATGAAACCATGCCTGTTCTGATGGATCAGGCTGAAGGCCTCTTTGAACTCCTGAATCAGTGTGACTGCTCAAGCATGGCAGACTCGCTCAGGGCATTCACGGTAGTCTTGGTCTTTGTCATTTTGCGGGACATGGTGGTAGTTAAATCCCTGCGCAGCCGGGAGAATTAGAGCCTTCCCTGCGGATAACAAGAGAGCCACTTAAACATTAACACCTCCAGCCTCTGCTTAGCAATGTGATTTAGTATATTTTAATGATAAAACTTTATACAGACATCTAGTGAAGAAAAGTTTCCTAAATTTAATTTTTAATTTAAGAATAGTTTAAAACTGAGCCTAATATTTTGGTTTTAAAATAAATATATGGGCTTGGATCACAGGGGAAAGTAATATAATGAGGATAAGTACTTCTTAAAATATAAATAAATTGCATTCAGCTTAAGCCCTGGGCATCCTATGCTTTCTTTTAAAAGATCTTAGTAGCATATTTTAAACAGAAATGGATGTTTGTAGGTAATACACTGCTAGCACAGTCTACGTAATATATTCTGGGGAGAAAAAAATCTGCTTTCTGTTCAGGTAAACTTTCTGTGTGCTGCAAACAAAAGGGATTGCCTTGAGTCTATGAAATCACCTTGAGTTAAGTTACAAGAAGACTAACTGAATAGCTTTGTTTGTGTTTTTGCCAATGATTCTGTGAGCAAATAAAATTGATTATCTGGGAAGTTATTTTCATTCAGTATTACTAACTTGGGTCTGGATCTCTGAGTATGAAAATAACATTTTTAAACTGGATTGTCTATAAAGCTTAAGGAAGAATATTTTAGAAGACTTAACATTTCCATGAAAAATGCTTCATGACTAAAAAGTTTGATTTTGGACTCCAGTATCTCTATGTTTTTAGTAAGCTGTTCAGCAAGCCAAGAATTCTTAATTCAATGCATATTCAGCATTAATACAAGTTCAGTTTTTTATTCCTTTGCTCTATTTTTCAAAATCATATAAAGCATTTGTATAAGCTTTCCAATCACTTGCACAATACAAGAAACAATTATAAAAAATGAATGGACCAAACCAGTTTAAGTCTCTTTTTATTAAAGCTAAATATGCCAAAAGATTTGGTTGAGGAGGGAAGTAATTATTTGTGGTATATAATTAGATAGAGATTTTTTAACATAATAAATTGCTATGAAAACTTAATCATAGTGGCCAAAGGTAGTAGTTTGCTAAATGGCACTGATGTGTTTTATTAATTATAATTTCCAACATTCCCCAGAAAATTTCTAGAAATTAATTTGCATAATTAGAGAATATTCATAGACTCCATGAAACCAATGGCGTTGTTCTTTGGTGTGTCTACACTGAATCCAGGAAGGAGCAGAGTGAGAAGAGAATTCTTCTTAATGGAAACCAGTGACCCCTTGAATGTGGATGGGAGTGTAATCTTTTCTTTACCTTCCTACAACATTCTGATCAATATATTTGCCTTTCTGTGTTTGGAGTTCCCACTCTGTACCTCCCTTTCTGCAATGTGAAGAGGAAAACGCACACAAATGAATTGAGGGAAGGCTTATAGTTCGCAGTGAGCGGTGGTCTTCAATCTGTAATACACGCGCCTTTGGCAACCCAGGAAGACCTTCTTAAAAGCCCATCACATATTGTTTTAAAGGGATATTTTAATTTTGCACAGAATTTTTCCAAGTGTGATCTAATGGCACTCTTAACGTTCATAACTCCTTTTGCACCTCAACTGAAATCCCAATAAACTTTCCTTTTCAAATTTATGTGTTCAAAATTTTAAATATTTTATTGTGGTCAATGATGAATAATTAATAAAGGTAATGTATCACAAGTCATGATTTATTACTTAAGTCCTTATTGGAACAGGAAATAAAAGTGTGTATAAATTGTAAATAATTTAAATATACAGCATATATTTTCTATTTTTAAATATGTGTGCAAACACAGAGAGACACAAATGTAAAGTTATATAGATAATTGCTTAGAAGTAATGTTGGGTGAACAATAACACACTTTAAGTATAAAAATATTTATCTGAAGAATTCTTTGGAGACATGAAATTGGAATAAAAATTCAAGAATTGGAATTTCTCTGTTACTAGAGTTATTAAGTTATCACACTTAATAGTGTGATATAAAATTCAAACAATATGAAAATGGTAGAAAATTAATCTATTGTTATTATATACATTAACTTTAAAAATTTAAGATGTTGACCTGAAAATATCATTTGAGGTTTCAAGGGAGAAAAAAAAGAAAGGTAATTGATAACCGCTGATCCAGAGGCCTTCCTGTTTGTCAACTTGCTTATCTCTGCCTTCTATTCTATTTATTGCTTTCATCTAGCTTCAAAAACATGTGATTTGCATCTCAGCCCCAGCTGTTATTTGCTCCCTTAATAGGCAAACAGGTTCATATTCATTTTGCAAGACTTGATACCGATTTTTCTCCACTTTTTGCATTCTCTAAGTTTTTGTCAAGATAGGCAAGGGCTCTTATCCCAAGCCTCTGGTACTGATGTAATAGGTTTACCAGTGCCTCATTTCTGATTGGCCAGAGGCAGAACCTGAAAGATTACCACTGTTGGGTCACATTCAAATTAGTTTTAGAATTTCCATTGCTCATTCTTTTATTACCACTTTCACCAGAATTCTACATTTTGTAGTGTGGAAAGAATGTGATAGCTGTTATTTAATATGTTCTGGATATTTGACACTCAACAGAGAACATCAAAGATGATCACATTATTTGAATCCAGGTAAAATTTAAAACTCAAGAATATAAAATAAATTTACATTAGCAATGCATTATGTAGTTAAGGTGTAAGGTAAAGAGAATTTATTTTTTAAGTACAATTTGCTTTGGAGATTTAAGGTGATACATTTATATATATATATATATACATATATATATATATTTTTTTTTTTCGTATAGGTAGGCCCCAGGACTCAAGCCCGGGTCTCTGGCATGGCAGGCGAGAACTCTGCCACTGTGTTACTGTGGCCCACCTGATAAATTATATTTTAAGCCAGATATGTCTGGAAAGAATTTTTAGGAATTATCTAAGCCTTAACTAAAAAACAATAATTATAGCTAACATTAATTAAGCCTTTCCTATATGCTAAGTAGTTTATATTTTATTTTCTCTTTAATTTCCCAGAGATAAGTCACAGGTTATTGCCATTTTATCCCCATTTTATAGAAAAGGAAGCTCATCTTCAGAAGGTTAAATAACTTATGCAAGGTCACAT
Organism: Tamandua tetradactyla; assembly: GCF_023851605.1. Classification (NCBI taxonomy): domain Eukaryota; kingdom Metazoa; phylum Chordata; class Mammalia; order Pilosa; family Myrmecophagidae; genus Tamandua; species Tamandua tetradactyla. The sequence continues at coordinate 76,904,776 of NC_135335.1, forward strand.
AGAAAATAAATGAAAAAGCTGAAAATAAAACTCAAGTCAGTTGGATTTCAGACCACATTGCTACAATGCCATGGAGATAGATTTTACTGGTGAAGGGAAATACATAAACACTTGCAGGAAGACAGAGAAGAAAGTTATATGGTTTGCCTGTTACATAGCAGCCTTTAAAAGTTAGTAAATAAGTTGCTATTTTGGAAGTAAAATTATGTAAGGAAGAAGCTCTAAAGGTACATGTATAATCCGATATGTTAAAATTGCCAGCAGATTTATGATTTCTAAAAATATAGGAATTTTCTATTATTTAACTCAGGAATAGTTTCATCTTCTCCAGGAAGCTGGAAGCCTAATTGTAAATAACCTTCCACTGCTCTGATAATATGCTTGCTCCTCTTTCTCAGTTTACTCTTACTTCCATATATCTCTAAATTAATTTTCAAAACTCTTTGAAATAAATTTGTAATGGAAGATTAGCCAGTAATGTCCCAACTGAAGAGTTTAGTAGAAATGAAAACACATTATAAAAAAAAAGCACAATATGAAATAATCAAATGATATAAATATGATACCAACTGGAAAATGACTTTATTCCCACCCTTGATTTTTTCCTTCTTTCAATTTTTTTAAAGAAGTTGCAAGTTTACAGAGCAATCATTCAAAAGATACAAGACTCCCATATACCACCCAATATCAAAATCTTGCACTGATTTGGCATATTTGTTACAATTGATGAAAGCACGTTTTTACAATTGTGCTATTAATTGCACTCTATGACTGAACTTGTGAGTCATTGCTAGTGGAATTCCATGGATTGCTTTTTAAAATTTTTATTCTTTTCCATATATTATTCCAACTTTTCCCCTTTAACCATATGCAGATATATATTTCAGTGCCGCACAATGTTTTACTACCATCATCGCTATCCATTAGCAAATATTTTCATCATTACAAATAGGAACCTTGCACTTTTTAAGCATCAACTTCCATTCCCTATCACCAGTCTGACCCCTGGTAACCATTTTCTAAATTCTGACTCTATGATTTTGTTTATTCTAATTATTTCTTACCAGTGAGATCATACAATATTTCTCCTTTTGTATCTGGCTTATTTCACTTAACATAATGTCTTTAAGTCTCATTCACATTGTTGCCTGCATCAGAATGTCAGTCCTTTTTATGGCTGAATTATATTCCATTGTATGTATATGACACCGTTTTTTCATCTATTGATCACTTCATGGACTCTTTTTTTGGCAGTTGTGAATAATGCCACTATGAGATTGGTGTGTAAATATCTGTTTAAATCCCTGCTCTCACTTCTTTTGGGTATATAACTGGTAGTAGGATGGCTGGGTCATATGGTAATTCTATACTAAATATTCTGAGAAACCACCAAACTCTGTTCACAGTGGATGCACCATTTTACATTTCCACCACAATGAATGAGTGTACCTATTTCTCTGAATCCACTTCAACATTTATAATTTTTAGTTTTTCTCATTTAGCCATTCCAATGGATGTTAAATGGTATCTCAGCATGGTTCATTATGGTTTTGGTTTACATTTCCCTGATGACTATCGATATTGAGCATCTTTTCATGTGCTTTTTGTCCAATTTTATATCTTCTTTGGAGAGATGTCTATTCAAGTCTTTTGCCCATTTTAAAAGTAGATTGTCTTTGTTGTAATTTGAAGGATTTATTTATATATTGTGGATATTAAACATTTATCAGATACATGATTTCCAAATATTTTACCCCACTGGGTACGTTATCATATTGCTTTCATTATAAAGCTCTCTAAGGTACAAAAGTTGGTAATTTTTGCAAGGTCTTATTTATCTATTTTTTTCTTTTGTTACTTGTGCTTTGAGTGTAAAGTAAAAAAACACTGCTTAACACAGGTCCTTAAGATATTTACTGTGATAGTTAGATTCAGTTGTCAACTTGGCCAGGTGAGCATACCTAGTCTTGTTGCTGTGGACATAAGCCAATGGTACGTGAACCTCATCTGTTGCTAATTACATCTGCAGTCCGCTAGGGGGCATGTCTGCGGCAATGAGTGACGTTTGACTTAATTGGCTGGTGCTTAAATGAGAGAACACAACGTAGCACAGCCTAAGCAGCTTGGCATTCCTCATCTCAGCACTTGCAGCTCAGCCCAGGCCTTTGGAGATGCAGAAAGAAGTCACCCCCGGGAAAGTTGTTGGAACCCAGGGGCCTGGAGAGAAGACCAGAAGAGACCATCCTGTGCCTTCCACGTAAGAAAGAACCTCAGTGGAAAGTTAGCTGCTTTTCCTCTGAAGAACCAACAAAATAAATTCCCTTTTATTAAAAGCCAATCCATCTCTGGTGTGTTGCATTCCGGCAGCTAGCAAACTAGAACATTTACCTACACTATTTTTCGGAATTCTTTAATCCATGTTCAATTAATTTTGTTGTAAGGTGTACAGTAGGGGTTATCTTTCTTTCTTTTGCACATGGTGATCCAGTTTTACCAGCACCTTTTGCTGAAGAGACAATTCTTTCCCAATTGAGTGGTCTTTGCTGCCTTGTCAGAAATCATTTGGACAAAATGTAAGGAAGGTTTGATTTCTGAGGTCCCAGTTTGAGCCTATTGGACTATGTATTTGTCCTTGTGTCAGTACCATGAAGTTTTGATTACTATGGCTTTGTAATAAGTTTTAAGATTAGTAAATGTGAGTCCTCCAACATCATTCTTCTTTTGTAAGATAGCTTTGGCAATTCAGGTTCCTTACCTTTCCATAAGCATTTAATGACTGGCTTTTCCATTTCTGCAAAGAAGGTTATTGGAATTTTGATTGGGATTGCATTAAATCTATATATCACTTTGAGTAGAATTGGCATCTTAACAATATTTAGTCTTCCACTGCATGAACATGGAATTTTCTTCCGTTGATTAAAATATTCTTTCATTTTCTAGCAATGTTTTTTACTTTTCTGTGTACAAGTCCTTTACATCCTTAGTTATATTTATTCTTAGACATTTGATTCTTTTAATTACTATTGAAAATGGAATTAGTTTCTTGATTTCTTCATTTGACTGCTCATTGTTTGTGTATAGAATCGCTACTGATTTTGAGGTGTTGATTTTATACTCCATCTCTTTACTGATTCATGTTTTAACACTTGCAGCTTTGTTGTGGATATTTCATAATTTTATGTGTATTACAATCATGTTATCTGAAAACAGGGAACCTTTTTTTTGGGGGGGTGGTGCATGGTCCGAGAATCGAACACAGGTCTCCCACATGAAAGGCAGGCATTCTAACCACTAAACTACCCGTGCACCCTAAAACAGGGAAACTTTTACTTCTTCCTTTCTAATTTGGATGGCATTTCTTCCTTCCTTCCTTCCTTCCTTCCTTCCTTCCTTCCTTCCTTCCTTCCTTCCTTCCTTCCTCCCTCCCTCCCTCCCTCTCTCCCTCCCTCCCTTTCTTCCTTCCTTCCTTCCTCCCTGCCTAGTTTCTCTGGCAAGAACTTCTAGTACAATGTTAAATAACAGTGGTGACTGTGGAATTACATACCCAAAATACAATACAATAATTCTGACATTTATAGTAACCCACATGGTTACCTTAAATGGAGGCATTTATTTCTTTATGTTGCTTTGAATCATTGTCTAACATCCTTTCTTTCAGTATGAAGAACTCCCTTTACCATTGCTTATAGAACAGATCTAGTGGTGATGAAATCCCTCAGATTTTGTTTGAGAGTGTCTTAATTTTTTCCCATATTTTTTGAAAGAAAGTCTCACTGGATGTAACATTCTTGGTTGACAATTGCTATCTTTCAACACTTTAAGTATTTGAAACTACTGTCTTCTCATCTCTGTGTTTTCTGTTCAGAAATCAGCACTCAATATAATTGAGACTCCTTGAACATAATACATTACTTTATGTGGCAGTTTTCAGAAATTGACCTTAGACTTTGCATTTGATAATAAATCACTATATGGTGGAGGGTATTTTTCTTCAGGTTTATCCTATTTAGTGTTCTCTGGGATTCATGGGTGTGCCTATTTCACATCTTATGCTAAGTTTGGAAAGTTCTATGTCATTATTTCTTTGAATATTTCTCCTGTCCCTTTCCCTTTGTCTTCTCCATTATGTGTATATTGCTACACTTAATGGTGTCCCACAGGCATCTTAGGTTATTTTTGCTTTTTATAATTCTTTCTGCTTTTTAGCAGAAGCAAAATTCCTTCTGCTTTTTAGCCAATTTGTTTCAAATAGTCTTTTCTTCAAGTTTACTTATTCTTTTCCTTGCCACCTAAAATCTGCTCTAGAAACCCTCCTGGGAACTTTTCATGTCTGCTATTGTGGTCTTTAATTCTGTAAGTACTTTTCACTTCCTTTTCAAAATTTCTGTCTCTTTACTAAGATCCTCATAGTGCTCATTTGTTGGTTTCCTGAGATCCTTTAATTCTTTCTTTCTACTTTGTTTCATTTCCTTGAGCATTTTAAAGATATTTTTAAATAACTTAGTTCAGCATGCCCACATTCTGGTCCTCTTCATTGGTATTTTCTGGATTTTTTCCCTCTTCCTTTAAGTAGATAATCATCTCTTATTTATTTGTTTGTCTTGCTATTTTCAGTTTCACATTGTATATTTTAATATTTAAAAATGTTAGCTCTAGAATTTATTCCATGAGATATCTGTCTTGATTTTGTGACCAGCTGGTGATAAGATGGATATTTTTTCAGCTTCAGCTCCTTTATTAGGAACATCTGCCCAATGAAAATGCAGAAGGCAGGATCCTTTTTGTCTTTTTTGAGTCAGTGTCCTGTTCTGAAATGGTGGTCGTTAGTTGTTTTGGGGTACCCCTGTTTACAGGCGTTTAGTTGTCTCTATTTTCCAGAAAACAGATTATCCTATCCCAGGAGTTTAAAACAGGCAAGCTTTTTTCCTAAGTCTGTCTGCCTCTGTAGTTTCTTACAGTCCTTTTGTTGTCTCAAACTGCTTTTTCCTGAAAGACAAACTCTGGAAGAGGGGCACCCTGGAGTTTCCCAAGTCAGTATTTCTCAGCTGAAACAGGTCCAGGGACCAATATAGGGGGCACAGACTACCTCTATACTTCCCTGGGGAGGGAAATAAAGAAGGGCATAAGGAGTTTCTTCCATTGGTCCCCAAAGTTGAGCTTCTTTGAACTGCCCAGCAGATGCAGCCCTTGAACTTGTCTACCACAGCCTTGAAGAAGCATAGCATTTTCACACAGTCCTCCATCTATTCAATTATTACTCAATGAATGATTTATATAATGTGAATCTCCCGAACTGAACCCCAAATCACATCCAAAATGCAGAATGTTATCTTCCTAGATCCCATCAACTTCAAAAGATGTCCTGTATTAGTTAGGGTTTTCTAAAGAAACAAAATCAACAGGAAATATCCATAAATATAAAATTTATAAAATTGTTTCACATAACCATGGGAACATAGACTCCAAAATCTATAGGATAGGCTATGAAGCTGGTGACCCAAATGGAAGGTCTGGATGAACTCCACAGGAGAAGCTCGTTGGGTGAAGGATGAAAAGAGACTGTTTCTTCTGAATCCTCCTTAAGAGCCTTCCATTGATTAGATTAAATGTCGCTCATTGCAGAAGACTCTCATCTTGGCTGATTACAAATGGAATCAGCTGTGGATGCAGCTGATGTGATCATGATTTAATTCTATGAAATGTCCTCATAACAGTAGACAGGCCAGCACTTGTCCAACCAGACCAACAGGTACCACTGCCTGGCCAAATTGACACATGAACCTGACTATGACAGTTCAACCCTTCTTAACTTGGCAGCTATATACATCACCTTAAACCATACTTAATCTCCAAATAGAAAACAAGAAAAGATATATTTTCTTTGCCTAACAATACTTAACTGCCCTACATAGAACCAGAAACACATTAAATCTCCCCAGAATAAGGTGCAAGTTCTTGGGTAATATTCATTCTTAAACTTGATCTCTTACAACTTAAATAGTATAACATGAACAAAACAGCATTATAGTCCTCATTTCTATAATAGATCTTGTGGCCACAGTTCATATTTATCACTAGCTTCTTATACTACCCATTCCGTGTTCCCTTTACCCTCAGCAAGCACTTCAGCAGGCCGTGGTTCTTTGCCTGGTGGGGTGACCCAAACCTTCATTGGTGAAGTTTTAGAGCCATTGGTAGTCCTGCCTGGACTGGGTTGTTGTAGTTTTCTATTGATTTTAATCATAGGGCATGGTAGTGTTAAAAAATGCCCTAGAGGATCTCCTATACTCCAGGAAAACTCTTCTTTACCTCCATTGTAGAGTTGCAGTCGTATTTCTCTCTGATAGTCAGGGTCAATTACCCCAGCCAGTAATGTAATAACCTTCTTGGCTTGTTGATCCAGAGCATGAATAGCCCAAAGTGACCAGGTGGCAGTCTTAGATTCCAGTTCAATGGAATCATTGTTGTTTCTCCTGGTGGAAGCACTCCCTGGTTTGGAACTAAAACCTGCAGGACAGAAAAGCTCAAGGTCGCAGGGACAGGAAGCAAAAATTTTCCTAGTGGATCACTACAGGAAATAGTGAGTGGTGCCATTCCCATTTCCACTCCTTGGTTCTTGAACCCATGGATTCTGGCTATGGAAGAAACAGCACCATTCAGTGGACACTGATTCAGAGCATACATAGCTTCCTGGGGAACTTTACCCCATCCCTTCAAGATATTGCCACCTAGTTGGCATTGTAATTGAGTTTTCAAAAGGTCATTCCACCATTTTATCAATCAAGCTGCCTCTGGATGATATGGAACACTTTAACGGCAGACACCATTCAAGATTGAGATTTCAGTTTACATTGTAAAGTTGTTACTCTAACAACTTTTTTTTTTTTTGATGCACAGAAGTGTTTATTTTTTTTTTATTAATTAAAAAAAAGAATTAACAAAACAATTAGAAATCATTCCAATCTACATGTACAATCAGTAATTCTTAATAACATCACATAGTTGCATATTCATCATTTCTTAGTACATTTGCATCGATTTAGAAAAAGAAATAAAAAGACAACAGAATAAGAATTAAAACAATAATAGAAAGAAAAAAAAACAAAAAAAAACAAAAACAGAAAACCTATACCTCACATGCAGCTTCATTCAGTGTTTTAACATAATTGCATTACACTTGGGTAGTATTGTGCTGTCCATTTCTGAGTTTTTATATCCAGTCCCGTTGTACAGTCTGTATCCCTTCATCTCCAATTATCCCTTCTCTTTTTTTTTTTTTTAATTAACGGAAAAAAAGAAATTAACCCAACATTTAGAGATCATACCATTCTACACATGCAATCATTAATTCTTAACATCATCACATAGATGCATGATCATCATTTCTTAGTACATTTGCATCGGTTTAGAAGAACTAGCAACATAACCGAAAAAGATATAGAATGTTAATATAGAGAAAAAAATAAAAGTAATAATAGTAAAATCAAAACAAAACAAAACAAAACAAAACAAAAACCTATAGCTCAGATGCAGCTTCATTCAGTGTTTTAACATGATTACTTTACAATTAGGTATTATTGTGCTGTCCATTTTTGAGTTTTTGTATCTAGTCCTGTTGCACAGTCTGTATCCCTTCAGCTTCAATTACCCATTGTCTTACCCTGTTTCTAACTCCTGCTGAACTCTGTTACCAATGACATATTTCAAGTTTATTCTCGAATGTCCGTTCACATCAGTGGGACCATACAGTATTTGTCCTTTAGTTTTTGGCTGGATTCACTCAGCATAATATTCTCTAGGTCCATCCATGTTATTACATGGTTCATAAGTTTATCTTGTCTTAAAGCTGCATAATATTCCATCGTATGTATATACCACAGTTTGTTTAGCCACTCTTCTGTTGATGGAGATTTTGGCTGTTTCCATCTCTTTGCAATTGTAAATAATGCTGCTATAAACATTGGTGTGCAAATGTCCGTTTGTGTCTTTGCCCTTAAGTCCTTTGAGTAGATACCTAGCAATGGTATTGCTGGGTCGTATGGCAATTCTATATTCAGCTTTTTGAGGAACCGCCAAACTGCCTTCCACAGTGGTTGCACCCTTTGACATTCCCACCAACAGTGGATAAGTGTGCCTCTTTCTCCGCATCCTCTCCAGCACTTGTCATTTTCTGTTTTGTTGATAATGGCCATTCTGGTGGGTGTGAGATGATATCTCATTGTGGTTTTGATTTGCATTTCTCTAATGGCCAGGGACATTGAGCATCTCTTCATGTGCCTCTTGGCCATCCGTATTTCCTCTTCTGAGAGGTGTCTGTTCAAGTCTTTTTCCCATTTTGTAATTGGGTTGGCTGTCTTTTTGTTGTTGAGATGAACAATCTCTTTATAAATTCCGGATACTAGACCTTTATCTGATATATCGTTTCCAAATATTGTCTCCCATTGTGAAGGCTGTCTTTCTACTTTCTTGATGAAGTTCTTTGATGCACAAAAGTGTTTAATTTTGAGGAGTTCCCATTTATTTATTTCCTTCTTCAGTGCTCTTGCTTTAGGTTTAAGGTCCATAAAACCGCCTCCAATTGTAAGATCCATAAGATATCTCCCAACATTTTCCTCTAACTGTTTTATGGTCTTAGACCTAATGTTTAGATCTTTGATCCATTTTGAGTTAACTTTTGTATAGGGTGTGAGATATGGGTCTTCTTTCATTCTTTTGCATATGGATATCCAGTTCTCTAGGCACCATTTATTGAAGAGACTGCTCTGTCCCAGGTGAGTTGGCTTGACTGCCTTCTCAAAGATCAAATGTCCATAGATGAGAGGGTCTATATCTGAGCACTCTATTCGATTCCATTGGTCGATATATCTATCTTTATGCCAATACCATGCTGTTTTGACCACTGTGGCTTCATAATATGCCTTAAAGTCAGGCAGCGCGAGACCTCCAGCTTCGTTTTTTTTCCTCAAGATGTTTTTAGCAATTCGGGGCACCCTGCCCTTCCAGATAAATTTGCTTATTGGTTTTTCTATTTCTGAAAAATAAGTTGTTGGGATTTTGATTGGTATTGCATTGAATCTGTAAATCAATTTAGGTAGGATTGACATCTTAACTATATTTAGTCTTCCAATCCATGAACACGGTATGCCCTTCCATCTATTTAGGTCTTCTGTGATTTCTTTTAGCAGTTTTTTGTAGTTTTCTTTATATAGGTTTTTTGTCTCTTTAGTTAAATTTATTCCTAGGTATTTTATTCTTTTAGTTGCAATTGTAAATGGGATTCGTTTCTTGATTTCCCCCTCAGCTTGTTCATTACTAGTGTATAGAAATGCTACAGATTTTTGAATGTTGATCTTGTAACCTGCTACTTTGCTGTACTCATTTATTAGCTCTAGTAGTTTTGTTGTGGATTTTTCCGGGTTTTCGACGTATAGTATCATATCGTCTGCAAACAGTGATAGTTTTACTTCTTCCTTTCCAATTTTGATGCCTTGTATTTCTTTTTCTTGTCTAATTGCTCTGGCTAGAACCTCCAACACAATGTTGAATAATAGTGGTGATAGTGGACATCCTTGTCTTGTTCCTGATCTTAGGGGGAAAGTTTTCAATTTTTCCCCATTGAGGATGATATTAGCTGTGGGTTTTTCATATATTCCCTCTATCATTTTCAGGAAGTTTCCTTGTATTCCTATCTTTTGAAGTGTTTTCAACAGGAAAGGATGTTGAATCTTGTCGAATGCCTTCTCTGCATCAATTGAGATGATCATGTGATTTTTCTGCTTTGATTTGTTGATATGGTGTATTACATTAATTGATTTTCTTATGTTGAACCATCCTTGCATACCTGGGATGAATCCTACTTGGTCATGATGTATAATTCTTTTAATGTGTTGTTGGATACGATTTGCTAGAATTTTATTGAGGATTTTTGCATCTGTATTCATTAGAGAGATTGGTCTGTAGTTTTCTTTTTTTGTAATATCTTTGCCTGGTTTTGGTATGAGGGTGATGTTGGCTTCATAGAATGAATTAGGTAGTTTTCCCTCCACTTCGATTTTTTTGAAGAGTTTGAAGAGAATTGGTACTAATTCTTTCTGGAACGTTTGGTAGAATTCACATGTGAAGCCATCTGGTCCTGGACTTTTCTTTTTAGGAAGCTTTTGAATGACTAATTCAATTTCTTTACTTGTGATTGGTTTGTTGAGGTCATCTATGTCTTCTTGAGTCAAAGTTGGTTGTTCATGTCTTTCCAGGAACCCGTCCATTTCCTCTAAATTGTTGTATTTATTAGCGTAAAGTTGTTCATAGTATCCTGTTATTACCTCCTTTATTTCTGTGAGGTCAGTAGTTATGTCTCCTCTTCCATTTCTGATCTTATTTATTTGCATCCTCTCTCTTCTTCTTTTTGTCAATCTTGCTAAGGGCCCATCAATCTTATTGATTTTCTCATAGAACCAACTTCTGGCCTTATTGATTTTCTCTATTGTTTTCATGTTTTCAATTTCATTTATTTGTGCTCTAATCTTTGTTATTTCTTTCCTTTTGCTTGCTTTGGGGTTAGCTTGCTGTTCTTTCTCCAGTTCTTCCAAATGGATAGTTAATTCCTGAATTTTTGCCTTTTCTTCTTTTCTGATATAGGCATTTAGAGCAATAAATTTCCCTCTTAGCACTGCCTTTGCTGCGTCCCATAAGTTTTGATATGTTGTGTTTTCATTTTCATTCGCCTCGAGGTATTTGCTAATTTCTCTTGCAATTTCTTCTTTGACCCAGTCGTTGTTTAGGAGTGTGTTGTTGAGCCTCCACGTATTTGTGAATTTTCTGGCACTCTGCCTATTATTGATTTCCAACATCATTCCTTTATGGTCCGAGAAAGTGTTGTGTAAGATTTCAATCTTTTTAAATTTGTTAAGACTTGCTTTGTGACCCAGCATATGGTCTATCTTTGAGAATGATCCATGAGCACTTGAGAAAAAGGTGTATCCTGCTGTTGTGGGATGTAATGTCCTATAAATGTCTATTAAGTCTAGTTCATTTATAGTAATATTCAGATTCTCTATTTCTTTGTTGATCCTCTGTCTAGATGTTCTGTCCATTGATGAGAGTGGTGAGTTGAAGTCTCCAACTATTATGGTATATGAGTCTATTTCCTTTTTCAGTGTTTGCAGTATATTCCTCACGTATTTTGGGGCATTCTGATTCGGTGCGTAAATATTTATGATTGTTATGTCTTCTTGTTTAATTGTTCCTTTTATTAGTATATAGTGTCCTTCTTTGTCTCTTTTAACTGTTTTACATTTGAAGTCTAATTTGTTGGATATTAGTATAGCCACTCCTGCTCTTTTCTGGTTGTTATTTGCATGAAATATCTTTTCCCAACCTTTCACTTTCAACCTATGTTTATCTTTGGGTCTAAGATGTGTTTCCTGTAGACAGCATATTGAAGGATCCTGTTTTTTAATCCATTCTGCCAATCTATGTCTTTTGATTAGGGAATTCAGTCCATTGACATTTAGTGTTATTACTGTTTGGATAATATTTTCCTCTAACATTTTGCTTTTTGTATTATATATATCATATCTGATTTTCGTTCTTTCTACACTCTTTTCCATATCTCTCTCTTCTGTCTTTTTGTATCTGACTCTAGTGCTCCCTTTAGTATTTCTTGCAGAGCTGGTCTCTTGGTCACAAATTCTTTCAGTGACTTTTTGTCTGAGAATGTTTTAATTTCTCCCTCATTTTTGAAGGACAATTTTGCTGGATATAGGAGTCTTGGTTGGCAGTTTTTCTCTTTTAGTATTTTAAATATATCATCCCACTGTCTTCTAGCTTCCATGGTTTCTGCTGAGAAATCTACACAAAGTCTTATTGGGTTTCCCTTGTATGTAATGGATTGTTTTTCTCTTGCTGCTTTCAAGATCTTCTCTTTCTCTTTGACCTCTGACATTCTAACTAGTAAGTGTCTTGGAGAACGCCTATTTGGGTCTAATCTCTTTGGGGTGCGCTGCACTTCTTGGATCTGTAATTTTAGGTCTTTCATAAGAGTTGGGAAATTTTCAGTGATAATTTCTTCCATTAGTTTTTCTCCTCCTTTTCCCTTCTCTTCTCCTTCTGGGACACCCACAACACGTATATTTGTGCGGTTCATATTGTCCTTGAGTTCCCTGATACCCTGTTCAAATTTTTCCATTCTTTTCCCTATAGTTTCTGTTTCTTTTTGGAATTCAGATGTTCCATCCTCCAAATCACTAATTCTATCTTCTGTCTCTTTAAATCTATCATTGTAGCTATCCATTATTTTTTCTATGTTTGCTACTTTATCCTTCACTTCCATAAGTTCTGCGATTTGTTTTTTCAGTTTTTCTATTTCTTCTTTATGTTCAGCCCATGTCCTCTTCATGTCCTCCCTCAATTTATCGATTTCATTTTTGAAGAGGTTTTCCATTTCTGTTCGTATATTCAGCATTAGTTGTCTCAGCTCTTGTGTCTCATTTGAGCTATTGGTTTGTTCCTTTGACTGAGCCATATTCTCAATCTTTTGAGCGTGGACAGTTATCTTCTGCTGCTGGCGTCTGGGCATTTATTCAGATTTCTCTTGGTGTTGGACCCAGCAAGGTTGTAATATTTTTCTGTGAAATCTCTGGGTTCTGTTTTTCTTATCCTGCCCAGTAGGTGGCGCTCGTGGCACACGTTTGTCTGCGGGTCCCACCAGTAAAAGGTGCTGTGGGACCTTAAACTTTGGAAAACTCTCGCCGTCCTGGGGGTTCGCTAGCCGAAGCGGCTTGAGCCGGCCCGGGGTCCGAACGCAGGGAGGGTGTCCGAACGCAGGGAGGGTTGCTGGTCGCTGCAGCCAGGGAAAGAGCCCGTCCAAATTTCCTAGTCGGCCCTGGGCAACAAGCGTGGCGGGAGGGCGCCAGCGGCAGCGGCCCGCCCGAGAGAGTGCACGTTCCCCGGGAGTCACGGGTTTGGAAGGGGCCTCCCCCACCCGTCACCGTTCTCCGCGGCCTGGGGGTTTCCAATCCAAGTCTCTCAGTTGGTCCGGGGGCTGCGCGTGGTGTGGGCGCCAGCCGTCTTTGTTTCAGGGGACCGCCTCTCCAATTCTCCCAGCCGGCCCGGGAAGGGGGAAGGGAGTAACTCCAGCCGCTTGCCACCCCGCCCGGTAAGGCCCGCGTGCCTCGGCGATCTCACCCGAGCTGCTTCTCTCAGCCAGCCAGCCGTTCCAGGATGGGGTACGCTGTCTTTTTTATCTCTGTTGTGGCTTTGGGCGCTTTCTGTATCGTTTCTACTCCCCTAGTAGGTGTCCTGGAGAAGAAACTAAGATCCGCGCGTCTTACTAAGCCGCCATCTTCCCTCTAACAACTTTTTGAAGACCTCAAGTCCACAGCTATAGGAAGTAAGATTTTCTTACAAGATACTCCTGGAAATGTTTATATCTGTCAGATGGCACGTAAGCTTCTCATTTGAAGCCTTAAGCCCATCCCTTTCACTCTTCAATGTATACAGTGTATTGAACAGCAAGCAGCCAACATCTTTACACCTTATTTTTCTACAAAACTCCATAAAGGTGTCAAAAACATTATCCCCCAGAGCCTGGCTTCATACAAACGAAGCATTAGAAGAATGGAATGGTGATATTTTGACTATCTCTTTTGCCAACTCACCCCATGGATTTGCAGTATCATTCTGATTATAGGAATCAGAGTTCTTAGTGCCTTTGAGTCCTCGGAGTAGAAAACCAACAGTAAAACCCATTTTTTAAGATTCTGTTTCTTAAGAACCACTCCTGGTACTAAGCTGTATTAGCAAGGGTTCTCAAGAGAAACAGAATCAAAAGGAAATATCCATAAATATAAAATTTATTAAAGTGTCTCACATAACTGTGGAAACATAGAGTCCAAAATTCGTAGGACAGGCTGTGAAGCTGATGAATCGGATGGAGCATCTGGACAAACTCCAGAGGAGAGGCACAGTGGCTGAAGCAGGAAGAGAGCCCATCTTTCTGAATCCTCCTTAAAAGCCTTCCATTGATTAGATTAAATATCACTCATTGCAGAAGACACTCCCCTTGGCTAATTACAAATGGAATCAGCTGTGTATGCAGCCAACATGATCATAATTTAATTCTAAGAAATGTCCTCATAGTAACAGACAGGCCAGCACTTGCCCAAGACAAACAGGTACTACCGCCTGAGCAAGCTGACACGTGAACCTGACCATGACATGCCTCTAGATTATACTGAAACCTGAAGCTGGGTACTCTTGGCTAGAAAGTAGAATGAGAGTTGAGCAGATCTCCGAGAGGAGCCAGCTTGTTACAGCAGATGCGTAGGAGTTTACTTAAGGCATATATAGAAAAATATTTTTTATAAAATTTGTACAGCCATTGGGAGGCTTGTACTATAAGAATCTGAGAGTTTTTACTTGAGCACTTGATTTCATATATAGGTTACCTCTTGTATATAAAGGGAAATCTTCTACTTAACTGCTGTCATCAAAGAGGATGACATTACATTAAGAAGAAATGTAACCACCTCCCCCCCCATTCTACCTACCACAGCCAAAGTGATTTTCAGTAAACAAGCCCAAGCTTCTCTGACTCTGCACATGCAGAGATTAATGCCTTGTTCCACAGTCTCATGCGGCTTATACTTTTCATTTTAAGTGCTTATTAGAAATTTGTTTAAATGATTGTTAGTGTAACAATTTGTTTCGGCTATAGTTAAGTAAGAAGATCTTTTTTTATTTTTATTTTTTATTTTTATTAATTAAAAAAATTAACAAACAAAACATTTAGAAATCATTCCATTCTACATATGTAATCAGTAATTCTTAATATATCACATGGTTGTATGTTCATCATTTCTTAGTGCATTTGCATCGATTTAGAAAAAGAAATAAAAAGACAACGGAAAAAGAAAAAAAAAGAAGAAATGGAATGCCTCTTTGAGAAGAAAGGAAAACAAACAAACATTAATATAGGATTTACCTACTATAACGTTTGCATGTTTCACATGAGATTCTTGAAAACCTAATTTTTTATCTTTTTTGATTTTTGTTGTTTTGTTATTTTCTGGACACCTCCATATATGTGTTTATCTTGCCAGCTGCTTCTTCAGCTTTGCATATGGATGTGGATTTTTTATGACTTTGGATATCTGTGATGCACAGTGTAAATTACTGTGTTTTTCAAGGAACTATGACCTCCATAGTTTCCTGGATCCAGCGAGGAAGTCCTTGGGAGGGCTTGACTAGTAACAGGCTAGAGAGTTATCTCCAGAAGGGAGAGAGCTGACTCAGAAAGTGTTTTTGATGTGTGATGGATATTAAGCCAAAAATTCCTGGCTATTTAACCCCTTGCTAACCACAAACAAAATATATGAAAAACAATTAAAAAATTGAATAAATAAGAAAATAGGCCTTAAATCAGAAAGTAGGTAATAACATAAAAATTGAGTGTCAAAAAAGATATAACAGGGTGGTGTGATGGTGTGATGGCTCAGTGACAGAATTCTTGCCTGCCATGTAGGAGACCAGGGCTTGATGCCCGGTGCATGTCCATGCCAAAAAAAAAAAAAGGAAAAAAAAATGACACTAACAAAAACTAAATAGCAAAATGGCAGAAGAAACTCTTGCATTATCAGTAGTTAGTTAAATATCAGTGGGTTAAACTCTAGTCAAATGCAGAGATTGGCAGAATGGATAAAGAAAAAGCAAAAGAAAACATGACCCAATTACGTGCTGCTTTCTATAGAGTTGCCTTAAATTCAATGACACTAGTAGGCTGAAAATGAAAGGATGAAAAAAATAATTATATAAATAGTAAATTAAGGTGAACTGGGGTAGCTATACTAATTTCAAATAAAATGGCCTTTAGGAAGAAAATTATTCTAAGTGATTAAAAAAGATCACTATATACTAATAAGTAGGTCGATTCCATAAGAATACCTAACAATTATAAAAATATATAGATGAACCATGAAGCCATCATGTTGAATCAAATAAGCCAGACAAAAAAGAACAAATATTGTATGATCTCACAAATATGAAATAATTAGAATTTCACAGAGTCAGAATCTAGAATATAGACTACCAGGGAACAGGTAAGGAATAGAGAGTAGAAACAGAGTTTCTACTTGCCACAATGGAAAAATTTTGGTAATGGATGCTGGTAATAACAGCCCAATAATGTGAATGTACTTAGCAGCACTGAATTATATATTTGAATGTAGTTAAAAGGGAAAATTTTAGGTTGTATACATATTATTATTATAAATATTTAAAAAGTAAATCCATGGAACTAAACAACACACTGAGTCTTATCTTAAACCATGCACTAAAATTAATATTGCTATTATAAAAATTGCTTTCATCAATTGTAACAAATATATCACACCAATGCAAGTTGTTAATAATAGGACTTTTCTAAGGGTTTGTCCAGTTTGGATATTTCATATAAATGTACTTGTTACTCTTAAACCCACTTTTCTTAACATTCGTTATTACTCAAAGATTATTTCAACAGAATCTAAACAAAATTACTGCACTAAATCAAATCAGCATCATTTTTTAAATTCTGCAATTACCCGCACAGAAAAAAAATTACACTATTTTTATACTTTACACAGAGAATAAAAATCCTATTATTTTGCATATAACAAAATATGCAAAAACATAGTTTGTGCATGATTTTTCTGTCAACCCAAAACTTCTCTGATTAAAAAAAAAACATGGCTGTTAGCATTTACTACCAAATTTGTTACTAAAGAATTTTTGAGAACACAAAAGTCTCAAAGAAGAAGAGCAGCACCCAAGACTGCAGCACGATGCTTATTGATGGGATGAGTATGTTTTTCATTGAAACTAGGTACATTTGAGAGCAAAGATGCATGTTAAAATAATGATATGGTTTTAATTACCTATGAACTAACTGAATTTGTCTATGCCTGAAGCAGGACTATCCAGGGAAAAATGGGTCATTCTTTTACACTTAGGTTGAAAGGTAAGATCTTCCAGACCTAAAGTCCCTCTCAAGTTCTGAAATATTCTCTTAGACACCCAGGATCGAAGAGTTCTCAAGGGGAGACCTGCAGACTACTGTATCATCCATTTGTGGTCTAAACTCCCCCAGTTTAAGACTTCCAAATGGAGAGGAGATCAAACATGTCTTGTTGAGGTGAAGTTTCCTCTGCCACCTACTTTCTTCTTCTACTTTCCCAGATCAGTGAGCAAATGAGCAACTTAATTCTCCAGCAGATACAGGAACTTAAACATACACTGGTATCAGGGCTTATCTTGAAATTTATTTGTGAAATTGTTAACAACAATAATTACACTTAATAAAATGAAAATACTGCTTTATATCTTAAATATAAATGTTTAGTAGTAGACATATTGGACTTCCCTAAAATAATATGCAAATGACATTGTAAATTCTCACACAAAGTGATAACAAAATGTGTAATTTTCAAAATTAGTATACATATCCTGAACTTCAACTTTTCTCATTTGTCTAAATCAAAAAACAATATTTATTACTCTTGTTATTGTTCTTTTTGTTTGTTTTTAAAACTTTTTACACATGAAAATGATCAGCATGCATATTTTTATAGCACTCATATAAATCTTTGCATCCTTATTCATTTTCTTAGATTTTAGCCCTAAGAGGCAATTTACTAGCTAAAAGACATTTATAAAAGCTTGTATACCTTCAATCAATGAAATGGGCATATTCTATCATGGATTTTATTTTTTAATTATGTACAACTAGTCTTTTTTTCTAGTGAATCAAAGATTCCAATATATTATCAGAGTTGTGTTGCCTTCACAACAATTTAACCAACATTTTCATCACCCTGATGAAGACTCATTCTTCATTTGACCCCCAGTTCCTAGGTATTACAAATGTTTCTTTTTCTAAAGGTTTGTCCAGTTTGAGTATTTCATATAAATGTACTTGTTATTCTTAAACTCATTTTTCTTAACATTCATTACTGTTCAAAGATTATTTCAACAGAATCTAAACAAAATTACTGCACTAAATCAAATCAGCACCATTTCTAACATTCTGCAATTACCTGCATAGAATAAAAATTACACTATTTTTTATACTTTACACAAAGAACTAGGTAAATATAACTTACATAAAATAAAATTGTAATCAGAAAGACATAATACTGCAACAATGAAAAGGAACAATTTGAGTGTTTACTTAACCTTCAAACTCCCTAAAGAACAGCTATTGTTCCCTTCCTTTGATAATCTTTCCCTGCTCACTTAAGTTCCTCCCATGTGGGCCCCCTAACACTTTAATTCGGAACTAAAGATTTCATGCCAAACCATTTACTTAACACAGTAGGAAAGAATTAACTTATACATTTCGATAATATGCAGTACTTAATTCTATTTTTCCCTAGTTTAAGCTACTTTTCCTAAATATTGCATAAGCCTGTGGTAATTTGATTTCATGTTTTCACTTAAATTACATACATTAGTACCACTGAAATTAATCTCAATACAGAATTTTAAAATAATTAGAAGATAAGCAGACTGGGAGTAACTTAAATTAAAGCACATATCAAAATTATATAGCCTCCTAGAAAAGAATAGTCTTTAGAAATAATTACATTTTTAGAAGGAAAAAAAGGCTTATTCCATTGCAACAATGGGTTATGTTATGCTACATGTGAGAGAAAAGCTAAAATGTCTATTGAGAAAAATACATTTACTTTGTCTATTTAAACTTTGAATTCAATGTTCCATACTTTCCACTCACACAAATTTATTTATGAATTTGTGTATCCAACAATTGTAAAAATATCACTAGCATGCTACATAAAAAATCCTCCATGCTGGGAATATGGTAGTAAATCCTCCATGCTGGGAATATGGTAGTTATCAAGGTAGGCACATATCCAGTGTTAGGACTAATTTGATGTACTAAGTTGAGTAGGTTATGCTGTCCAGTTATGTGGTCAAGCACTGGCTTGCTTGTTCTGGGAGGGCATTCCATGGACAGGGGAACTTGCATCTACAGTCAGTTGACTGAATATAAAATCACCAGAGGAGATTGCCCTCAGCAGCATGGAGATAATCCTCATCCAATCAGGTGGAGGTCTTAAAAGCCATAGTAGAGGATTGCGTGGTGAGAATCTCTACCTCAACTTCTGCATTGGCTCTCGTCAGAGTTGTCAGCCAGCCAGCCAGTTTCCCATAGTGAATTCAGACTAAATACTTCAGCATCAACTCTACTGCAGTTTCCAGGATGCAGCCTATCCTATAGAGTTTGGACTTGCCAAACCCCAAAGTCATGCGAGTTAATTCTTTATAACAAATCTCCATAATTTCTGTTTCTAGAGAGTCCTAGCTAATATCCCCTAGCTCCACAAGCTTACATCAACTCTGCATTGACATCAATTTCTGGTCCTGATTTCTCTTAACTGCCTTCTGTCATTAAGTTTTGTTACCTGTCAACGGTGGGATTAGAGTCTCATTGCAAGCATCATTATGAAGAAAAAATTCTAAGCACTATGTAATTCTTATAAAATAAGGTTGGAGTACTGTGACCTGATCATTTTATGTAGATATCTAAACTTTATATAGATAAACAGAAATATTCACTGTGATATTTACATATATATTTATTTATTTTAAGACTTAAGTATTGCTTATTTTTCTATTATATGTACGGTTATTTTAATTGAATCTCCCTTTTAAAAAGTTCTATTACTACTATCCCTCTGGGCTTCAGAGGCAAACTTCTCACAATTTTTAGAATTTACCTTGAACAGTATGTGCCATAGAATGTACCTAAGAGTCTCCAGCCTTCTGGAGGCAATACCATTCTTCCATATTTTAATGTACTACATCCTTAAGTCAATTCCCATGTTTCTACAATTAAATTTTTACTTAAAACCTTTTGTTTAAAAAACATGGTGAAAGAGAACAGTGTGCTCTAAAACTTAGGCTTCACACTGAGAGATCCCTATAATGCATGTGGTCCATGTGCTGCTTTGAAACTGCTGTGTACCCCAGAAAAGCCGTGTTCTTCAATCCTCACTCAATAGTGTAAGGTGAGATTTTTTTTTTAATTAAATTGCTTCTATGGTGATATGGCCCATCCAATTATGGGTGGAAACTTTTTTATTAAGTGGTTTCCATGGATATGTGTCTTCACCCATTCAAAGTGGGGCTGCTTACTAGAGTTCACTAAGAGGGAACCGTTTTGGAAAAAGCCTCAGAGCTGACATGGGCAGAGACATTTGGATATGAAGAAAGAAAACACCCCCAGAGAAGCTGTTTGAAATAAGAAACCAAAAACCCAGTAGATGCCAGCCACGTGCCTTCTCAACTGATAGAGATGTTCCAGATCCACCAGCCTTTCCTGAGTCACGGTATCTTTCCTTGGATGCCTTAGTTTGGACATTTCTCTGGCCTTAGAACTGCAAACTTGTGATAAATTTCCTTTATATAAGCCATTCCATTTCTGGTATATTGCATTTCCAGTAGCACTAATAAACCAAAACAGTGCATAAAATGCAAGCTGAGATTTTTTTCCCCCAAAGATCAAATTGTATACATTTATTGTGATAATTTGCTATTGGATTTTGAGAGAAAAACAGCATTTTTAGGAGAGTGAACCTATTTTGTGTTTTATGGTAATGTGGACACGTGACGTTATACATTTGTCAAAAGCCATAGAACTATGTACACAAAGAGTAGACATCTATAGAAACTATGGTTTTTACTTACTAACAATGTATCAGCAAATGTAATAAATGTACCACTCCTAAAGCAAGATGTTAGGAATTAGGGAAACTATACCTCTGTGTGGGTGGCAGGGGTGGGTTGGTTCTAGTGGTGGTGGTTATAGGAACTCTCTACACTTTCCATGAAGTTTTTCTGTAAATCTAAACCACTTTAAAAATAAAGTTTATTATTCAAAGAGAGATAAAGTAATGGAATACTTGAAACAAGGGCAAAGTTTTTGGGAAAAAGTAAATAGCTTCGACAGTTGAGTAATGAGCACAGGGTGTTTTATAGAAAAACTAAGCATGTGATACACTTTTTAAAGTGTATATATATATATATATATATATATATATATATATATATGTATAGAACACACACACACACACATATAGAGAGAGAACATATATATAGCATAGATCAAGCAATATATATTCATTTCATTTTTTTGCTATTTATTTAGCAACTATAGGAAGGATAATTGCTTATTTTCTGCCTATTTGCTAGCATAGACAAGGTCAGAGAGATGGGGGTAGAGAAAGAAATATGTCACATATCAAGAAGAATATTCTCTAGATTTTGAATCCATGATATCACTCAATGTTCTTTATACATGCTGGTTTTTCTACCATGAAGGAAAATCAGTTATATTTTATTATGAAAATATATTATGAATATATAATAACACATCTTAAAGTGGAAGCAAAAATTGAAGCAAACACTATGAAATAACTAAATAACTAAGGATAAACAATTAAAATAAACTTGCCTAATTAATGCATGAATTAGGAAATAACCGTCCCTTATAGTAAAGAGATACTGATTTATGCATGTGAAATAACTCCACATTTATAAAACTCTTGTGCATTTATTAAAGACCAATCTTTAACTTAACTATCTTAAGCACACTGCATTTCAATTATATTTAGATTTTGATTCAAGTATTACTTTTAACTTTTATAATATTAAAGCCATGTATGGAAATTATTTTATTCATAGAGAAATTTTGGAAGAAAGGAAGAAAATGTTCACTGCTTTGCAGATAATGGAAGAAGCCAGATTATTGCTCTCCTGGCAATTAATCTTTGGATCCTCAATCTTTCTTAATGCATGTTGTCAGCATATTAACAAAAGAATGACATTCACACAATGTGAGTGATATGTGCCATTAATACATTTTCAAATGTAGAGCTGAGTAGTAAGGCATAAAACAATGTCTCATTGCTTCATATGTTAGCCATTAAAAGATATGACAAAGACTAATTAAAAATGACCATGGTTGATAATATTTCCTGGAATGTTGGAGGAATTAGGAAACCTAACTTTTTCAAACTAAATGCATAGCAACTTTAATCATGACTTCAAAAATTATATTGGGACAAAACAGTTTACTTACCATCTACACTTTCCTAAATAGCTTCTGCTCATTGTCTTATATCAGCCCTGACTATGCCCGTTTGATGCATAAGAAATAAAACCAAATGATAAAATGGCTCATTATGAGGATGTTGAAATGGGAATAATGAAAATTAAATTATTTACAGCAGCAAAATTTAAAATATTTAGCAGTAAAGCGTTGAGAGGCTTATTGCTTAGATATAGGCACACATTTTTCCTAACCCAAAGAACTAGAGATTTTTTTGGTGAGTTCATGCCTACATTTATTGCCTCCAGGAATTTCCTCTATTTGACAATGTGTTTGGACATGAAATGGACAATCCAATCCAATAAATATATCCTGACTGCCTTTTGATTTCAGGTTTCTGAGGGACATAAATTTCTGACTCTATACCGTCAGTTCCATTTTTAATCCTGTACTCACGAACTATAAGGATTACTATATGCACAGGTTTCTCTAATTTTTGTGAAAGAATATTCACTAATATTCCTTATTCATATGTTTAAAAGCCCTTCAAGTCTAAAATAATTTTATTACCACACAATGTTATTGTTATATTGTCTTGAGTACATGTTCAGATAGAGAGGAAAAGAAAACACAGCTATTCTACTAAACTTCAATCTTAATAAATATATTTATACTATCAAAGACCAGCACAATATTGTGATCCTGAAATTAAAATTAGCTTCTACATATCTTTGAGGAAAATACAAATAAATCTACATAAAGATGAAAAGTTACTACTTGGTAATCCATGGAAGAGAATATCTGAAATTCCAATGAACAGATAAATGTATGAACTTCACTCATAGACAGAGAATTGCAAATTAAAATAAGAAGGAAATAAGTCACATTTATCTGACTGGCATAAACAACCATCCAACACCCTAAAATTATTGACAACAGTGAAATTGCAGTAGCAAAACTGACTTTGATTATAATGAGGAGCAAAGTGACCTCTTAAGCATTCGTGATGGATTTAAAAATTAATACAGGAGTTGCGAGGGTAGTTCAGTGGTAGAATTCTTTCCTGCCATGTGGGAGACCTGTGGTGGATTCCCAGCCCCTGCAATTCCAAAAACAAACAAAGAAACCTAAAAAATGAAAAAAAAAAAAAAAGAAAAGAAAAAAGCTGTTTAACAAATGGTGTGACAATAATGGGATACTTATATGGAAAAAGAATGAAATGTGACTCCACCATACAGCATACAAAAAAAAAAATGCACTAATTTAGAGAGCAGTTTAGTGATACCACATAAATTTGAAAAACTGTATTCCCACTAATATTAATCACATATCTACAAAGAAATAAGTATAAGATATCTTTATAACAGCCACACATTGGTAATAATCTAAGCAACCATTAAGAAGAAAAGTGATATATATATATCTATTACTATTGTATATGTCATCTGTAATCATGCTAAAAGCAGAATATGCAGAGAAAGAAACTGCAGAAAGATAGAGGCATTAGGATCCCATTTATATAAAATTTTAACATATACAAAATTATACCATGTACTTTTATGTGGACAGTACATATATATACAATAAACTATAAAGACATACATGGAAATAACTGTTTATGTCTATAAACTTCAAACTCAAGCAAAAATCTGGCAGAGACAAGAATATGGGATTGGGCAGTGTTGATTAAAATTACAGTTTTGTATATCAGTATATCATTAAGCTGGATGGCTGGAACATGTGCATGCATTTGATTTAGGGTGACCAAGTAATTTATTGTCCAAACCAGGGCACTTCAAGGAGTGAAATGGGATGCAATTAATCATTACTTCAAGAAAAAAGGTCTAAACCAAGATTGTCCCAGGCAACTCATGATTTATGGACATTCTATTTTTATTGGCTTTCCATTTGGAATGTTTCAAAATAGGAAGATGGTATTATTCAGATTTATTCACAATATTGATTCATTAATTTTCTTTTATTGAGAAAGTTCAGATGAGGCATTTAGGCATGAAGAGTCACATTTGTTCTTGAATTTCATAACAAATCAATCAAGAATAAATATCTCAAAAGTGTACTGCCTTATCAAATGCCTGAGTCCAGGTTTATTAAGATATATTGATTTGGGGGGTGAGTTACTAATACATAATACAGCCAAGATTTTTAAAATTCCCTTGTTGCTAACTCTTTAAATAAAAGGGAAAATCGAGAGAGAAAAATAAGTAAAACTTTTGTTCATTACTTTGGGTAGACATTTCCTTAATAGTTACTACCAGCTCTTTGATCAAAGCCTTGAATGAGCATGGTAGCTTATCCTTAAATCTGATTATGTAGGAAAGTTACAAAAAGATAGGCTATGATATTTTCATCCTAACCTAAAGATCTGCTCTGGTATTCCATTATATATCCACATTTAACCCTCCTCTAACCTTAAAGGGGCTAAAAGCAAATACCAGTGTCCACAAAAGTCTTCCTTGATAATTACAGACCAAAGGTTTTGCTCCCTTGGGCTTCTGATATGTACATTGTTTATATTTAATAAATTCTGTACAGTGTAAGAGTTGCTTGTATAATATTATATTTTTATATACATTTTAGAGAATATAGATTATATTCTATAATATAATATACATATTATATATATTATATTATATATATTATAATTTAGTCATCTTGTGTTTCTCGAAGCAACAGACAAATATTTTGCATAAAGAAGGAATTTATTACATATTTATTGAATATCTTTTTTGAGTGGATATAAGTTAAAACATAACACAAAAGTCTGGACATTGTGCTTCATCTTGCTTATCTACTCTGCCAATAAATATTTTCATTTCCTAAAGATGTTGTAGTAGAGTAAAAGGAATCAGAACTTACACAATATTTATAAATGTAGAGATGTATTGTTTAAAAATATTTTTTGATGACTTTGTAACATAGTTTATCTCCATTTTAATTATTACTCTGTGTTCCCAAACGTTCTCTCATAGGCTCTTAGATTAAGTACTTTATTGAAGGTCAAAAACCAAAGAAACAAAAACTTCAGGATGTACCCCCATTAAAGCCATGTTTCAATCCTGATCCAATTTTGTGGGGCCAGATGTATTGTTTAGGATGGAAACCCTTGATTATATTGTTTCCATGGATATATAATCCACTCAGTTATGGGTATGATGTTTCGATTAGATGGAGCTGTGACTCCACACACTTACGGTGCATCTTTATTAGTTTACTGGAGTCTTTTAAAATGGGAAACATTTTGGAGAGAACTGATGGTGACAGATCCAACAGGAGACCCAGAAATTTGAAGGTGCAGAAAAAAAATGCCCCCAGGGGAGCAATTCGAAACCAGAAGCCAAAGGTCCTGCAGATGCCAACCACATTCCTCCCCAGCTGACAGGTGTTCTGGATCCATCAGCCTTTTTTAATTCAAAGAGTCTCTCCTTGGATGCCTTAATTTGGGAATTTTTTTTTTTTGTAGCTCAGATGCAGCTTCATTTAGTGTTTTAACATAATTACATTGCAATTAGATAGTATTGTGCAGTCCATTTTTGAGTTTTTGTATCTAGATCTGTTGCACAGTCTGTAACCCTTCAAAACTCCAATTACCAATTGTCTTACCCTGTTTCTAACTCCTGATGGTCTCTGTTACCAATGACATATTCCAAGTTTATTCTCTAATGTTGGTTCACGTCAGTGGGACCATACAGTATTTGTCCTTTAGTTTTTGGCTAGTCTCACTCAGCATAATGTTCTCTAGGTCCATCCATGTTATTACATGCTTCATAAGTTTATTCTGTCTTAAAGCTGCATAATATTCCATCAGAAGAAGTAAAACTATCACTGTTTGCAGACGATATGATACGATGTGTCGAAAACCCGGAAAAATCCACAACAAAACTACTAGAGCTAATAAATGAGTACAGCAAAGTAGCAGGTTACAAGATCAACATTCAAAAATCTGTAGCATTTCTATGCACTAGAAATGAACAAGCTGAGGGGGAAATCAAGAAACGAATTCCATTTACAATTGCAACTAAAAGAATAAAATACCTAGGAATAAATTTAACTAAAGAGACAAAAAACCTATACAAGGAAAACTGCAAAAAACTGTCAAAAGAAATCACAGAAGACCTAAATAGATGGAAGGGCATACTGTGTTCATGCATTGGAAGACTAAATATAGTTAAGATATCAATCCTACCTAAATTGATTTACAGATTCAATGCAATACCAATCAAAATCCCAACAACTTATTTTTCAGAAATAGAAAAAAACCAATAAGCAAATTTATCTGGAAGGGCAGGGTGCCCCGAATTGCTAAAAGTATCTTGAGGAAAAAAAAAACGAAACTGGAGGTCTCATGCTACCTGACTTTAAGGCATATTATGAAGCCACAGTGGTCAAAACAGCATGGTATTGGCATAAAGATAGATATATTGACCTACGGACATTTGATCTTTGATAAGGCAGTCAAACCAAGTCACCTGGGACAGAACAGTCTCTTCAATAAATGGTGCCTAGAGAACTGGATATCCATATGCCAAAGAATGAAAGAGGACCCGTATCTCACACCCTATACAAAAGTTAACTCAAAATGGATCAAAGATCTAAACATTAGGTCTAAGACCATAAAACAGTTAGAGGAAAATGTAGGGAGATATTTTTAATGGCCTTGGAACTATAAACTTGCAGGTTAATAAATTGCCTTTTTAAAGGCCACTCCATTTCTGTAATATTGCATTCCAGTAGCTTTAGCAACCAAAACACTTCCCTAGCATTTGATCATGGATATCTTAAAGATGTTGAAAATTCATGCATAATATCTTTAAAGATATTTTAATCTCAGCATCATTTTTATTTAAATTATCCTAGAGGCATCATCTACATCTTTGGATGTTCTTTCTTCTTTCAGAACTATTTTCTTGAATGAGCAGGCAAGCCAATTCTAGATGTTTGCAAATAATCAGAAGCAAAGAATGGTGAATGTGCATTGTGAAATGGGAGGGGATGGTGAGATAAGGGTAAGGATTTTAGGAATAGGGGATGTTGGCAGGAAAGAGTAAGAAGAAATGGAAATTGACATTATACATTTACTCTCAAAATAATGACTCTTCAGCAATTTTTAAAACTTTCACAGCTAATAAAAAATTGTTAAGAAAAATGAGAGCATGACTGTGCTGTTTTGAGATTATTTGCCCCAGAAAAACCATGTTATTTTAATCCAATAAATCCCTTTTTAAAAAGCCAACTTATTTCTGATATATTGCATTCTGTCAGCTTTAGCAAATTGAAACAAAGACCATAAAACTTTGGAGAAGGCATGGCAGCCCTTATTTAATTTTGTTACTTGTATCAACTATGGGGAAAGATGATACCCTCAATCTCAACCGGGTATAGCTAAGGTTTTTCTGTGATATTATAACATGACTATAACTAGTCACATAACAAGATACTGACAACAACGGAAGGGTAATAGATTGTTCATGCAAGATCTGATAGCATTAAGTAAGCACATCATTCTCCTGAATGACATGGTAAAGATAGTTTACAATTTGTACTACTTAAATTGGAGAAATATTTTGCCAAGAAATTGCTCTATTTAGATGTGTCCACTGTTGAGATTTGTCCAGCATTGAGAAGGAAGCAAGCAGCTAAAACAGTTTATTTATTGTACCCATTTACCTTCAAGCACAAGACTAAATGCTTTTTCAGATTTGTGGTATAGACATTTGAAAACTGATCTCTGTCACTAGCAAGCAGTAGGGAAAAATGTCCCATTTTCTTATTCACTGTTCTATGGTTTCTCAAGTAGTTTAACACTTTATGTATTCACACTTCTATCAGTAAAGACAAAAGCACCCCTGTATACAACTGAAAACAATTATATAGATTTTTGTTTGATTTCATTAAGTGCATTTTTCTGTTAAAACCTTTTTCTATATATAGATCTTCAAAAACCAGCTTCCTGAATGCCAAGGAAAATTGTTTATATCTCTGAGCAGTAAATGCAGAGGTGCATTGCACTGATTATGTTGAAAAGTGCATTATTTGCAATCAATAGTTTAATTCAGTTTGGATAATGAGCATAATAAGTATGACTTTACATAAGATAAAATTTCAAGAGGAAAATATATAAAATGCTAAGAGAATGAGAACAACTATTGCAACTTCCATTTTATTTTGATATTAATTTACATTTATCAGACACATTTACCTGTGTTATCTCAATTATGTTATTTTTATGTAAACATATATCCCAGTGATGATAAGATCTGAAATCATTCAAAGACATTTTCTCTGAAACAAATATAAATTCTTAGACATTTTCTATAGATTGAATGAAGCCTACTTACTACCTAAATTCTACCTTTGCAGAAATTTGTAGATACCATGAAATAAGTTAAAAAGGAGAACGTTTTAATGGAGTTAGAAACAGAGTAAGATAATGGATAATTGGAGCTGAAGGGATACAGACTGTGCAACAGGACTAGATACAAAAACTCAAAAATGGACAGCACAATAATACCTAATTGTAAAGTAATGATGTTAAAACACTGAATGAAGCTGCATCTGAGCTATAGGGTTTTTTTTTTTTTTACTATTATTAGTACTTTTATTTCTTTTCTCTATATTAACATTTTATATCTTTTTCTGTTGTGTTGCTAGTTCCTCTAAACCGATGCAAATGTACTAAGAAATGATGATCATGCATCTATGTGATGATGTTAAGAATTACTGAGTGCATATGTAGAACGGTATGATTTCTAAATGTTGTGTTAATTTCTTTCTTTTTTTTTTCCTTTCCGTTAATAAAAAAATAAAAAAATAATAATAAAAAAAGACTATGGATTCATGTAGTGAGTATTTTTTATGTGTGTGGTGGAAAAATACCAGCATATAATTTTTCCTTCAAAAACCCTCTGACCAAGTGGTGCATCTTGGTGGCATGCAAGGTCCAGGCTGCTGTCTCCAGCAAGAAAAAATCTGACAGAGGAAGACAAAAAGGGAAAACCTGGCTTAAGCCTACCCAGGCCTTTATCCAAGATACCCTGGGTCCAACTTGCCAGGAGACCAATGTACAATTAACTCAGTTGGTAATTGATGCTATGAAGGCTGTCTGGTTGTTCCAATGAAGAAACCAAGGTTTTGCACTGCCCCTCAGCTACAGGGAGGCCCTGGCTGCAATAGCTGAAGAACTGAGAAGTAGAGAAGAGGAAATCGTCTAGCTGGTGCAAACAGCCTAACGTGCCCCTTTCCAAACAGAAGCCTGGAGCCCTCAGGAGTGCACAGATGGATGGATGGGGAGACAAGGACTAGGAAACACAGCCAAGCCACATTCCTAGAATATGCTAGCCTCAATGACTCACCCCACACCCCATGAACATGAACCTTGTCACATTCTCTTATCAGCTTATTTTCCAAGCACACCAGCCTCGTCACAGCTAACCACCACTGCATTTCTATAGAAATGTCCAATTTAAGACATCCAGGGAAAGATACCTTGGTTCAAGAAGACTGGTGATGTTCAGTGTTTCTTTCTCAGCTGGAAGGGTACATGGTGAATGTGGTGTCTGCTAGTTTTCTCTCCAGGCCTCTTGCTTCATGAAGGTCCCCGGGTGGCATTTTCATTCTTCATTTCCAAAGGTCACTGGCTGGTGGACTGGTGGACTCTGTGGTTCTCTTATCATTCTGTCGTGGTTCTACAGCTCTTTCCACATTCTCAAAAAGGAACTCTCTCCAAAATGTCTCCTTCTTGAGAGGATTCCAGTAAACTAATCAAGACCCACATAGAATGGGTGGAAATACATCTCCATCAAATCAAGTTTAATACTCACAATTGATTGAGTCACATCTCCATAGAGATAACCTAATGAAGTTCTAACTTATGATACTTAATCAACAAGGTTGATTAGATTAAAACATTTTTTTTACCATGCATAAATCCTTTAAACCAGAACAGATGTTTAATGACATAAAAGAGATCAAGAAGACACTAGAAGAGCATAAGGAGGAATTTGAAAGAATAAACATAAAATAACAGATATCACAGAGATAAAGGATGCTGTGGACCAAATCAAAAATATATTTGAGATATACAACAGCAGATTCGAAGAGTCAGAAGAAAGAATAGCTGAACTAGAGGAAAGGACAACTGATTTTGAACACTTTACACAGCAAATGGCAAAAAAGATGGAAACATTTGAGTTGGATTTCAGGGAAATGCTGGGCAAAAGAAAGCATGCAAATATAAGAATCATTGGTATCCCAAAAGAGAATAGTAAAGGCTAGGAAAATTAGTTGAGGATATAATGGGGGAAAACTTCCCAGCCTTAACAAGAACATAAATATGCAAATTAAAGAAGCTCAACAAACTGGAAATAGAATAAATCCAAATGGGCCTTACCCAAGACACATAGTAATTAGTCTGTTAAATTGAAGAAAAGCAGAAAATCCTGAAAGTTACAAGAGAAAAACAGTCTACTACATACAAAGACAACCACATGAGACTGAGTTCAGACTGCTCAACTGGCACTATGGAAGACAGAAGGCAGTGGTATGATATATTTAAGATCCTGAAAGAAAAATACTTTCAGCCAAAAATTCTTTACCCTGCTGAATTATCCTTCAAAACTGAGGGAGAGATTAAAGTTTTCACAGAAAAACAAACTTGACAGAATTTGTCAACAAGATACTCACCCTAAAAGAAATGCTAAAGGATGTTCTGCCAGTTGAAAAAAAAAAAATGACAGGAGAGGGAGATCTGGAGGAGGGCACAGAACTGAAGAGTAACAGTTAGGGTAACTTAAATGATAAAAAGAGAAAGATGGAAAAGGATATATAGATCTAACAAAGAAAATCCAAGTGATAATATGGTGGATTCAAGAAATGCCTTTTTGGTAATAACTTTGAACATTAATGGACTAAATTTACCAATTCAAAGATACAGATTGACAGAATGGATTAAGAAATATAATCCAGTTATATGCTGCTTACAACAGACTCATCTTAGACACAAAGATACAAATAGATTGAAAGTGTAAGGATAGAAAAAAATGTTCCAAGCAAGTTTTAATCAAAAGAAAACAGGATTAGTTATGCTAATATCAGACAAAATAGATTTTAAATGTGAAGATATCATAAGAGACAAGGAAGGATATTGTATATTAGTAAAATGGACAATTCACCAAGAAGAAATATCAATCATAAATGTTTCTGCTCCTCATCAAGTAGCCCCAAAATACATGAGGCAGACATTCACAAAATTGAAGGGAGTGATAGATGTTTCAAAAATAGAATAAGGAGACTTCAGAAATACCACTCTCCTCTGTAGATAGAGCAAATAGAGAGAGGCTAAACAAGGAAATAGAGAACTTAAAAAACTTGGTAAATGAATTAAACCGAGCAGACGTATGTAGGTCATTACAACCCCAAACACCCAGATATATATTCCTTGCTATTGCTCATGGAACATTCTCCAGGATAGATCATATGCTGGGGCATGAAACAGGTCTTTATAAATTTAAAAACATTGAAATTAGTCAAGACATTTTCTATGTTCACAATGGATTGAAGCTTGATATCAATAACTGCCAAAGAATGAGAACTTTAACACATACATGGAAATCAAATAACACACTCTTAAACAACAAGTGAGTCAAAGAAGAAATTGCTAGAGAAATCAGTAGCTGTCTGGAGACAAAAAAGAAAACAACAAAAGCAAAAAAGACAAGGATACAACATATCAGAACTTACAGGATGTGGCAAAAGCTGTAGTGAGAGGGAAATTTGTTGCCCTAAAATGCTCATATTAAAAAAAAAGAGTAAAAATTGAGAATTTAACTGCTCACCTGGAAGAACTTGAGAAGGAGCAGCAAGTAGAAGAATAAAATTAACAAAGATTAAAGAAGATTTAAATGAATGGGAGAATAAAAGAACAATAAAAAGAATAAATAAATTGAAATGTTGGTTCTTTGAGAAAATCAATAAAATCAACAAGCCACTAGCAAGGCTGACAAAGAAAAAAAAAATGAGAGCAGATGCAAATAAATAAAATCAGAAATGAGAAGGTTGTGTTACCACAGACCCTGAAGAAATAAAATGAATAAGAAGAGGATACTATGAACAACTATATGCCAACAAGCTAGACTACTCAGATGAAATGGACAAATTCCTGGAAACACGCAAAGAAACTACACTGACTCAGTAATAAATATAATATCTCAACAAACATATCACATGTAAAGAGATTCAATCACTTATCAAAAATCTTCCTTCGAAGAAAATTCCAGGGTCAAATGGCTTCAAAGGAGAAATTTTTCAAGCATTCTGTAACAAACTAACACAAATCCTCCCCAAACTTTTCCAAAAAACATGATGAAAAAGGAACACTGCCTAACTCATTTTATGAAGCTAATATCATTAAATATCAAAACTGGGTAAAGATGCTCTAAGAAAGGAAAACTACAGGCCAGTCTCCCTAATGAACATAGATGCAAAAATTCTCAACAAAATAATAGCAAATCAAATCCAATGGTATGTTAAAAGATTTATATACCATGACCAAGTGAGGGTTGTACCTGGAATACAAGATGGTTCAACACAAGAAAATCAATTAATGTAATGCAAAACATTAACAAATCACATGATCATCTCAATTGATGCTGAAAAAGCATTTGACAAATTTCAACACCCTTTTATGATAAAAACACTTCAAAAATAGGAATCAAAGGTAGCTTCCTTGATAAGATAAAAAGCATATATGCAAAACTGATAGCTTCATACTCAATGGAGAAAGACTGGAAGCTTTACCCCTAAGATTAGGTAGGAGACAAAGATGTCCTCTCTGATACCACTTTTATTCAACATTGTACTAGAATTTCTAGCTAGAGCAATCAGGCAGAAAAAGAAATAAAAGACATTCAAATTGGGAAGGAGGAAGTAAAGCTTTCATTATTTGTAGACGGCATGATACTATACTTGGAAAATCCTAAGAAATCATCAAAGTTACCTGAACTAATAAACAAATTCAGCAACCTAGTGGGATGTAAAATTAATGGACAAAAATCAGAAACATTCTATACACAAGCCATGACCTAGCTGATGAGTCAGTTAAGGAAAAAAAATCCAGTCAAAATAGCAACTAAAAGAGTCAAGTACGTAGGAATGAACTTAACTAGGGATATAAAGGACGTATACACAGAAAACTACATAACATTGTTAAAATAAATCAATGAAGATCTAAATAGGTGGAAACACATTCCTTGTTCATGGATAGGAAGCTTAAACAAAGTTAAGATGTCAGTTCTTCCCAAACTGATCTACAGAGTCAACACAGTACCAATCAAAATTCCAACAACATACTTTGAAGACTTGAAAAAGATAGCTACCAAATTCATCTGGAAGGGAATGAGACCCCTAATAGCTAAAAGCATCCTAAAAAAGAACGAAGTGGGAGAATTATCACATCCTGATATTAAAGGTTATTATAAATCCACAGTGGTCAAAATAACATGTTACTGGCACAGATAGAAGTATTGTCCAATGCAATCAAATTGAGAGTGCAGAAATTGTCAACCAAATCTATGGTCAACAGATTTATGACAAGGCCCCCAAATCCACTGAACTGTAATAAAATGGTCTTTTTAATAATTGGGCATGGGAGAACTGGATAACAATAGCCAAAAGAATGAAAAAGGACCCTTATTATACCATATACAAAAATTAACTTAAAGTGGATCAAATATGTAAATATAAGAACTGGTACCATAAACCTTCTAGAAGAAAATGTAGGGACACGTCTTCAAGACCTAGTAATAGGAGGTAGGTTTCTAAACTTGACACCCAAAGCACAAGCAACAGAATAAAATAGGTAAGTGGGAACTCCTCAAAACCAAATGTTTTTGCACTTCAAAATATTTTGTCCAAAAGGTGAAGAGGCAGCAACCCAATAGGGAAAATGTTTGCAAAACACACACTGGTCAAAATTTGATATCCTGTATACATAAAGAAATCATACAACTCAACAACAACCCAATTATAAAATGGGCTAAAGATATGAATACGCATTTTTCTGAAAAACAAATACAGATGACTCAAAAGCACATGGAGAGATTCTCATTTTCATTATCTATAAGGGAAATGTAGATAAAAACTACAATGAAATATCACCTGACACCTATAAGAATGGCTGCCATTAAACAAAGAGGAAACTACAAATGTTGGCGAGGATGTGGGGAAATTGGGACACTTATGCACTACTGGTGGGAATTTATAGTGAAACAGCTGCTATGGAAGACAATTTGATGGTTCCTTAGGAAACTAAATATTGAATTGCCCTGTGGCCCAGCAAAAGTGCCTCTTGGTGTATACCCATTAGAGCTGAAATCAGTGATGCAAACAGACATTTGGACACAAATGTTCATAGCAGCATTATTCACAATCACCAAAAGATGGAAACAATCTAAATGCCCATTAATAGATAAGTGGATTAACAAAATGTGGTATATATATATATATGATAAAATATTATGCAGCAGTAAGATGAAGTGATATCCTGAAACATATGAGATGAATGAGCCTTGAGGACATAATACTGCATGAAATAAACCAAACACAAAAAGATAGATACTGTATGACTCCACTTTTAAGGCCATGGTAAAGGTAAAATCAGAGGCTTATAATACATAATATAAGGGATTCAGAGTTACACAGAAGCTAGAAATGGGTGAATGGTTAACTAATGAGGTTGAACTCAAATGTAAGGGAATAGATAGAAGTGAAGGTGGTTCACTAGTGGGTCTATGAGTATTATTAGCATATTGAAGGTGAACATGATTGAAAAGGTTAGTGTAGACCTATGTGGCCCACTGATCAATGCTAGAAATCTAAATAAGTTATTGCTGGAACTACTTCAAAGGTATGATTCATGTACAAAAGGTGTTTAAGTCCAGGGTACAGAAGGAAAAATGTTATTGCATGCTATGGGCTATGTTTAACAGGAAATACGAGCAGTATCACAGTACCAGCAGTAAATAATAGAGGGAGGGACAAGAGTTAAGGGGAGGTTTAGATTTCCTATTTGGTGAGGGTGTGTTTATTGGTTATCTTAGAAAGATTTATTTTGTCTGG
Organism: Tamandua tetradactyla; assembly: GCF_023851605.1. Lineage (NCBI taxonomy): Eukaryota > Metazoa > Chordata > Mammalia > Pilosa > Myrmecophagidae > Tamandua > Tamandua tetradactyla. The sequence continues at coordinate 76,940,012 of NC_135335.1, forward strand.
AACCTAAATTTTCTGTACCACATAATCTAACCCAACTTGTCTGGGTAGCTCATTTAAACAACTGAAACACAGGGAGCCAAGAATAAGAATGAGGGCCTTTAATCCTGTATACCTTAATGTAATGCTGGATACATCTTAGAATGTATTAAGCAGAGAATCAAAAAGTTTTGGCAAATTCCCTTGAGGTATGGGAGAAAAAATATGGAACTATTAAACTTTACCACTGGGGAAACCTCTGATAATGTGTCAAACACTAGGAACACCCAAATCAATAGACCAAGTCCTTGATTTTGAGTCTTGCTCTTGCGAAGCTTATGTATGTAGCAGAGAAGCTTAGCCTACCTATGGGTATGCCTATGAGTTACTTCTGGAGTATCTCTTTTTTTGCTTAGATGTAGCCTCACTCTCTCTAAGCCCAACTTTTCAAGTTAAAACATTGCCCCCCCCCACACACACACACACATGGGTCATGAAATCCACAGGTGAAAGTCTCCCTGGTACATGAGAGATGATTCTCAGGGTTGAGTCTGGCCATGACACCTTGGGATCAACAATGGCATCCTGACCAAAAGCAGGAAAAGAAGAGTAAGAAATAAGTTATCAGTGGCTGAAAAAGTTCAAATAGAATCGGGAAGCTACTCTGGAGGTCACTCTTATGCAAGCTTCAGTCAGACATTGCTACCTTCCAGAACTTGCCAACCCTCAAACAAAATCATCCCAGTTAATCCTAGGTGTACTCTAGGGCAATATACAAGATTTTACAAAGGTTTCATCCACTTTCTGGAAGTCTAAACCTCCATATGGGTCCCTGGATCAGATAAATCCTGAAACCTAGAGGGCCCAGCCTCATAGTTCTGTCTCCCCACCTGTTCTAGTTTGCTAGCTACCAGAATGCAATATACTAGAAACAGAATGGCTTTTAAAATGGGGAATTTAATAAGTTGCTAGTTTACAGTTCTAAGGCCGAGAAAATGTCCCAATTAAAACAAGTCTATAGAAATGTCCAATCAAAGGCATTCATCCAGGGAAAGATACCTTGGTTCAAGAAGGCCAATGAAGTTCAGGGTTTCTCTCTCAAGTGAGAAGGCACATGGCAAACACAGTTGGGGCTTCTCTCTCAGCTGGAAGGGCACATGGTGAACACTGTATCACCTGCTAGCTTTCTCTCCTGGCTTCCTGTTTCATGAAGCTCCCTGGGAGGCATTTTCCTTCTTCATCTCCAAAGGTCGCTGGCTCATGGACCCTCTGCTTTGTGGTGCTGCAGTATTCTCTGCTCTCTCTGAATCTCTTTCATTCTTCAAAATGTTTCCTGCTTTATAAGATTCCAGAAATTTATCAAGATCTGCCCAAATGGGTAGAGACATGTCATTGCCTAATCCAGTCTAACAACCTCTCTTGATTAAATCACATCTCCAGGAAGATTATCTGATTACAGTTTCAAACATACAGTATTGAATAGGATTATTTTGCCTTTATGAAATGGGATTTAGATTAAAGCATGGCTTTTCTAGGGGATATACATCCTTTCAAATCAGCACACCACCACCTTATTGACACATCCTTACAACATGAAAAAGTTAGAATGGCCATAGCCCAAATACTTCTAAAGAGTAGGATAGAAAGATCAAAGGAGAGGGTGAAGTTATACAGAGAGGGTAGGGCTTAAAAAATGAATATGATTGCTGAGTCAATATATTGATATTTCTTTCAGTCTCCAGTGTCTAAGAGAAGCTAGAATTAAAAACATAAAATTATGGAATTGTAACCTCTACCAGATTTTGAAATCTGTTCCACAACTAATTGTTGCACTGTGCTTTGAACTCTATTGCTTTTATATATATATATATTATTTTTCACAAAAAAGAAACTAAAATCAATTGTGATGATTAAAAAAAAATATTCCTTCAAACAACCAATGTTCTGGAGCAGTTAGAAGGAAAAATCTGTGATGATGGTATGGTAGTCCATGACAAACTCTGGGATCTGTCCTGTAACTACTTGTTGAAGAGTGCTTTGAGAACTATTGCTTTTTTCTTTCTTTGCTTTGTATATATGTTATATTATACAAGTCAAAAAGTTAAAAAATGCCCTCTGATTAAGACTGTATTTAATATTTAAATAGAACTTTAAGACCAACATAAGAAAGAGATATCCAAATTATAAAAACAGAACCCTTTTCTGAATGGCATACTAAATGATCTGTAATTGCCTATAGATAGACAAAAACTAAGAGTGATGCTGTTATGAACATTTGACAGAAGATGGCTCTCTGGAATCTCACTTTCTGAATATGGAAACATAGAAGAAATCAACATAATTTTTATGGAGCAGAGGACAACATGCTTGCTGGAATTCTTTGATTCCTAATCTTTCTGTAGTTCCTTTCATTGAAAAGAGAATATTAAACCCCAATGAACCAATTTATAAAACTTGTTATCTCTCATTTTGAGGTGGGCAGACCATAAAAGTGACCTCTAATGATTTCCCCCTCCTGGCGTCCTTGTATTTGTATAATACCCTTCTTTTGAATGTTCCTATTAATGAATCCAATAATATGGTTACATTCTGTGGCAAGACATCATAACGTTATATTAAACTCCATCTCAGCCAACTGGAGCAGATTCTCCTACATGGCTTAATCATTTTTAGGAAAACCAAGAGACAAGGAAGTACAGGTGGCCTCTGAGAACTGTGAGCAGCTTCCTGAACCTGTGAGTGGTCTCCAGACAATAGCCAACAAAAGCTGAGACACTCAAGTATGCAGCTACATGTAAATGGACTCTCCGCATAACCTGAATTTGCTTGAAATTAGATTCTTCTCTACTTAAGCCTACATAGGAGAACTTTGCCCAGTTGACACCTGGAATGCAGTCTTTTGAGACACTAAGCAGAACATGTGATAATTTTTTCTTATATAGCAATATAAAGCTAATGCATCTATATATCTATATATATATATATATACACATATTATATATACATTATCTATCTATATCTATCTATATATCTCCAAACCAAATTGTAAGGTATCAAACATTATATTAAATAGAAATGCCCAATTTTATATGCCACCAGTTTTCTTATGGTTGTGGTAATCAGTGTCATGAAAATGAGTTTGACAGAAATGTTGATTTGTTTCAGTCACATTAGTCACAAACTTGTCTAGGTCACAAAAGCATTAGATCACAAGATCATTTGTTTCTGCAGTGTTCTGAATCAAAATAGATCCTATAAGTTTATTAGATAGAAGAAGGCAATGATAAGGTGGGTGGAGCAAATTTAGGAACAAATATCAGGAATATTTCAAGTGGAAGATTCAGAAGCTGCTTCCCATTTAACCCAAACAAAATCAATTAAGGTAGAAAATTATTCAGCCTGACAAATGTTCTTACAATTAAAATTTTTGAGGCTCAGTTGACATTATAACAATAAATAGATACATGTGGCTAAGCATAAACCATTCTCCTTAATTAAAAATATTGTTTTGAATTTCAAATAATAAAAGGCAATTTATATAAAATATATATGCTTTATAACATAGAAGCTATATTTATTTTGATATGGTCTATTGAGATATTAAAATACATTATATAGATGATATTCTAATGAATATCAATAAATTTGAATGTTTTCATCTCAGAAACAGACTCTAAAATAAACATGCTTTTTCTATCAAAACAATATGTGTTTTATGTCAAGCAAGGTTATTGGATGAAGACATTTCTATGAAAAGTTTCAGTCTTTACCTACTCCACAAATATACTCATAGCATAATGCATTTATGGCAAATGCTATACATAGTAATTGAGTAATTCTGTAAAATAGTGCATTTAAGGATTTAGAAATATACTTGAAATCTATTCATCAGAAAACAGAATTAATCAGCAATATTTTTGTAAACGGTGTCTACAATTTTATTAGGAAGAAGAAACAATTGAAAAGTGAAAAACTGGTAGTTGACATGCTTTCTCAGTGAAGGGATTTCTACCATATGTTCTGTGTCCTATACATGAGCAGGTTGGTTGCTGATATTCCTGGATCTCTTTCCATCTCCCTAGACCATGCCAAAGCAAATCCATATATTGGTGTCATTCATTAAGGAATTAGGTTTCAATACATAAATACAATGGTTTGTTCTATGTATGGATACTGGAAAATATATCATTGACCTTAGTTCTCTCTTCTGCAACTATTTTTTTTTTTTAATTTCACTGAGAACAATGAAATTAAGTATCTGAAATCTGTAGGGAACACACACTTCAAATTATCTGCATACTGAAGAAAGACAAATTGTTTGGAATTGACTAAATAAGATTTAACTTAAAATGAGACATTATAACAAAAGCCTTCAACTTCCTTGAGAAAATCAACATCTAAACTTAAGGAAAGGTTAGAAAAATATTAGCAAACATAAAAGCAATTTTAAACAGCAATTTGGTTGGTTATAATTTTATAATGGATCATCTCTGAAAGACAAATAAATGATGGAATTACTTTAATCTGCATTAAAAATGCTAGACAATGGGACTCCATATTTTGCTAGTCAGATTATGTGTAAAACAGAGTCAAATCCTATAATATTTAAGTTGTAAAACAATGTCATTAGGATGCTAGTCATCCACCTAGTCCAATTATCAGAAAGGATCAAGCTAATGATCTTGCCTTTGGATATGCTGAAAGTGAGACAAGGATAAGTAAGTAAAGCCAGTAAATTGGATCTTCATAGGAAGCTCATTTTGAATGGCAACAAAGTAGTTGGCCCCAGATTCTCCTTTGTTTTCTCAGCCCAATCTTTTGGAACCCTAAATAACTTAATTTCCTTGCTTCTCTGTAAGTGCCTTGGAAGCTCTATCTAGCTACGGAAATCAGAATCATTTGAAACACCCAGAGGAACTTCTGGGACACTTCAGCTGCTAGCTGCCAGGGTTATTTCTAGTTATTTATATAATCTTAAGATGTCACAAAAATTTTAAAGAATCGGGATGTTTGGATCTCACTTATTATTAAATGGAGCCCCCAAATTAAGATGCTTGAGAGGTGAGAGACTCTTTAGAAAATGTAAATATGTAATCTTTGGTCCTAAAGAATATAGCATAAAAATTATGTGTATACAAGTTGCTCTGAAGTGAACATTCTAAGAATGAGATGGATCACTTTGGAAAAATATCCTAAACAACCAGATGTAAGTTGATTAGATGACCCACACCCCATCCAAGGAATCCCATTCCTGAGATTTTATATGTTTTGATACAGAATCATTTAAAATGTTGATGTAGATTAACATTGTGACATTAGTTATAGGAAAAGAATGATTCTTTTTCTTTGGATGTAGAAGAATGGAAAATGTGTGTGTTTTGGAGTTACATAAACTTGATTAAAAACCCCTATTGAGTTATTTTCAAACTAAGTGATTCCAGGCAAGTCATGTAAACTCTTAGGAATTCAGTTTTTTTAATCTATAAAATGGAGATCATACAACAAAATTATAAAGTTATAAATAGTATTGCATAATTATAAAATGATAACCACAGGACTGGAGAAACTCAATGACAGTAGAGAAATGTGGCCAATATTCACAAAAGATACACCATGTTAAAAACAGATAATAGTATTGCTGAATTATGCAAAAATGTCTAAAAAAAAACATAACCTTCTACAATCTGTAAGGAAATAATATGATTCAGGACATTATGTTTCTGAAACTATCTTAATTATGCTTGTATTGTCTTTAGTCTTTTGCTGTGGGTAAATCTCTTGCCACTTTTTGTATTTTGAAATTGACTTAGCGCCTTCACTCATAGCATGAACTCTTTGGGCTGAAGCCATTTATTAGGCATCTTATATGTTTTCCATTGCTTAGGTAATGGAGCTTCAGATAATGGAGCATTGATAAATATTATTTGTGTTGATTTCTGGTATGGATAAGTTAAGTTGTAACTTCTCTGAATGATGTATAGATATCTTAGAATGAACAAAAACTGTGCACTTGTACTTCTATTCCTTAACAAAATTTTAATATAGTTGTGCATCATCTGTTTTATGTTTTGTGTTGATAAAACACCACTTGTTAAAAAATCTAGGCAAGTGCACATTTTTGCTCCATCTGTTCTAAGTAAGAAAAATACAGTAATTAGGAATTTTGTTGGCAGGGAAAGAAAGTTTTCCATACAAATTAGTATTTTTTTGTGTTATTTCAACCTCAGATGAGAGCAGCTGAAACAAACAAAAAAATTCCCAAGGATGAGCATAGTTTTATTTTATTATTATTTTAGTTACAGGTCACTATAACCCAATTTGTAGCAATTGTAGTTCAAAGACAAAATTCTACAGATAGCAATTTTAACCAAACATTTATCTTACATATCTGACATAATTCAATTTAACATAATTTTTGATTGTCTATTTTGTTTGTGATGCAATTTTACATTTGGGGAGAAATCTATAATTAACAATAGTCACTGACCTCACGGACAGATTATGAAAAACATCAAAGTAAAGAGACATTCATGATCCGAGGAGCTAACCATCGCTATGGGTGCAGTTTTATAAGAACAGCTCCCAGAACACAGCCAGCAGATCAAATAACTCTGCTTTACCAAAGGAATTCAGCAGTGAGGTAAGATCAATGATCCCTCAAGAAAAAGAGTTGGAGGGCAAGATGGCAGCATAGTGAGGTGTGGAATTTAGTTCATCCTCCAGAGCATCTAGTATATAGCCAGGAATGGTACAGAACAACTGCTGGGGGAACAGAAATGACTAGACACACAGCATAAACCAGTGTGGACTAAGTAGAATGGCTAAGATCACATGTGGATTTGTAAGTCCCTCAAGCTGGAGAGGCTGGTGCTCCTTGCCCATAGGCATAGCAGACTGATTCCCTGAAAAGAAACAGACTTTTATTAGTAGCAAGGGTTTAGCTCAACCAAGCTCTAATTTTGAATTAATTAACAAATTCTGACTACTTAAAATAGGCTCCCTGCATAGAGAAATCTAGAATAAGCACTAAAGAAACAAGGGCATTTACCATGGCAGAAAGGGGGTGGGGCTGATGGAAAACAAAACAAAACAACAGAGGCTTTTTGAGTTTGACAACACATACTACTAGAAAAGGGCAGCACACCATGAAAAGGGATGACATAGAGCCTGGAGATACCTGGAGCCACGTACCAACTCAAACTCATGATTAACAAATCTGAGAAGCAGGTGTCCTGATCTGAAAAGGCTTTTCACTTTTTTTTTTAACCCCTTAACAGTAACAGAACTGCAAACAATTTCAGGTTCTAGCACTGCCCCTGGCAAGGGCAGAACTAATGCTTGTCTGAGAGACAAAGTAACTAGTCAAGTGAAAGGGGTTAATTCCCTAAAGGGTGTATCTTTCCTAAGAAAAGGGGGCAGTGCCCAGCTCAAGTGGAATTCCTCCTTCAAGGAATTCAGGTCCCAGGGGCTGGCAAAAACAAGGAATTGAAGCCATCCTACTACTTCACCTCTGTCTCAACTACATCTCTGGCAGAGAAAGTCTGCTGATATTAAAGGCACCACATCACTTTAAGCTGGTGGGAAGACATGGGCATACAAGCACCACATTCTGGGAAGGACAGGAGAAAAAGCACAGAGTCTAGAGCCTTCATAGGAATGTCTGAAAACCTGCTGGGTCTCACCTTCAGGAAAAACTGATGCTGCCTACTCTTTCCTCCTATGATGTAGGTCTGTCTGGTCTGGGAGCATCTGACTGGGGTCTATAATATCTGAGGATATCCTTCTAAAAAAATAAAAGGCTTCATATAGGCAGGGCAAGAAACAGAAAAATAAGAACTGAAAAATTCTGATCAGTTAAATAGAACTTATTCTGGAGGTCTGGAATAAATTGAACTGAACTTCAAAGAATTGATAGAGAAAAAGCCATCCAGCAAGAAAACCCTAGGCAAAAGAATGAAAGCAACCTCCAGAATAAACTAATTAAGGAAAGCAAATGCCTAGAATAAGCAAAAAATAACAAATCACACCAGGAAAATTGAAGATACAGCCCCATCAAAGGAACAAACCAACACTTCAAATGAGATACAGAAGTTGAAACATTAATACAGGATGTTTGTACAGACACACAAAATCTCATAGAAAATCAAATCAATGAGTTGAGGGAGGATATAAAGGAGATATTGGGCAAATATAAAGATGAGCATGTAAGTTTCAAAAACAAATGGCAGAACTTATGGGAATAAAGGCACAATAGAAGAAATGAGAAGAAAAAAACAATGAAAAGCTACAACAATAGATTTGAAGAGGCAGAAGAAAAGATTAATGAACTAGAGGACTGGGCATCTGAAATCCAAAGCACATAAGAAAATATAGGGAAAATAATGGAAAAGTATGAGCAGACTCTTAGCGAACCAAATGACAAAGTGAAGCACATAAGTATATGTGTTGTGGATTTCTCAGGAGGAGAAGACAAGGGAAAAATGAGGAGAAAAACTAATGGAGGGAATAATCATGAAAAATTTCATATCACTTATGAAAGACATAAAATTACAGAGCTAAGAAGGGCAGTGTACCCCAAACAGAATGGATACAAATAGACATATTTGAAGATACTTAACAGATTGCAAAATGTCAAAGATGAAGAGAGAATTTTGAAAGCAGCAAGAGAAAAGCAATCCATCACATACAAGGGAAGTGCTATAAAACTATGTGTGGATATCTCAGCAGAAATCATGGAAACAAAAAAATAGTTATGACTTACAAAATCCAAAAGACAAAATAGTAGAAGTACTGACTTTACAGTAATATTATTAAATGTCAGTGGATTAAACTCACCCCAAAAAAGACAGAGACTGGCAGAATAGATTAAAAAACAGGACCCACTTATATGTTGTCTATAAGAGACTCACTTTAGACCCAAGGACAAAAAAATATGTTGAAAATGAAAGGTTGAGAAAATTTATTCCATGCAAATAACCATCAGAAAAGAGGAGGAGTAATTATACTAATATCTAACAAATTCAATTTTAAATCTAAAACTATTAAAAGAGAAAAAGAAGGACACTAGGTGTTAATAAAAGGGACAATTCAACAATAAGAAAGACATAACAATAAAAAGTATTTATGCACTTTGCCAGAATGCTCCAAAATACTTGAAACAAACACTGACAATACTGAAAGAAGCAAATCTATAACATAATAGTTGAAGACTTCAATTCCCCACTCTCATCAATGGATAGAACATCTAGACAGAGGATCAATAAAGATACAGAGATTTTGAATAATGCAATAAATTAACTAAACTTAACAGACATTTACAGAATGGTATACCCACAACAGCAGGATACACATTTTTCTCAAGTGTTCATGCATCATTCTCCAGGATAGACCATATGCTGGGTCACAAAACAAGACTCAATAAATTTTAAAAAATTGGAATCATACAAAATACTTTCTGAGATCATAATGGAATGAATCTGGAAATCAATAAAAGGCAGAGGGCCAGAAAATTCGGAAATACATGGAGGCTAAACAACACACTCTTAAACAACAAGTCGGTCAAGGAAGAAATGAAAAGAGAAATCGGGAAATACCTTAAGGCAAATGAAAATGAAAACACAACATATCAAAATTCATGGGATGCAGTGAAGTCAGTGCTGAGAGGATAATTTCTCGACTTAAATTCTTATATTGAAAAAGTAGAAAGAGCAAAAATCAAGGAATTCATTCTCTTCACATGGGAGAATAGAGAAATAATAGCAAACCAATCCCAAAGCAAACAAAAGGAAAAACATGAATATTGGAGCAGAAATAAAATGAAATTGAGAATATCAAAATAATAAAAACAATCAACAAAACTGGAAGTTGTTTTTTGTGAAAAATGAATAAAATCGATGGACCCTTGGCTAGGTTGTTAAAAACAAAGAGAATGCAAATAAAGAATATCAGAAATGGAAGAGGATACAAACCAGTGACCTGGCAAATGTAAAGGAGGTATTAAGAGGATACAATGAGCAACTATACTCTAATAAAATAGATAATATACATGGAATGGACAACTTCCTAGAAAAGCATGAACAATCTACATTGACTGGAACAGTAAAAGGTGATCTTCATAAACCAATAACAAGTAAAGAGACTGAATCATTCATTAAGAAGCACCCCAAAAAAGAAAAGTCCTAGACCAGGTGGCTTCACGTGCAAATTCTTGCAAGCATTCTAGAAAGAATTACTACCAGTCCTGCTCAAACTCTTTCCAAAATACTGAAAAGGAGGGAGTTATATAAGTAATTCTATCAAGCCAACATCACTATAATATGAAAGCCAGAAAAAGATACTACAAGAAAATAAAATTAGAGGCCAATCTCTTTAGTGAATATAGATGCAAAATTCCTCAACAAAATACTTGCAAATTGAATCCAGCAGCACATTAAAAGAATTACACACCCTGACCAAGTGGGATTTATGGCAGGTATGCAAAGGTGGCTCAACATAAGAAAATCAATTAACATAATATACCAGTACAACAAATCACAGTGAAAAAACAAAACAATTATTTAGATTGATGCAGAAAAGGCATTTGACATAATTCAACAATCTTTTTGGATGAAAACACTTCAAAGGATAAGAATAGAAGGGAACTTCCTCAACATGATAAAGGGAATATAGGAAAAACACACAGCTAATGTCATCCTCAATGGAGAAAGATTGAAAGCTTTCCCTCTAAGATCAGAAAACAGGCAAAGATGACCACTGGCACCATTGTTATTCAACATGATGCTGGAAGTTCTAGCAATTAGTACAAAAAGAAAAAAAAAATGATAGAAAGAAAAGACATCCAAATTGGAAGGGAAGAAGTAAATCTCTCACAGTTTTCAGTTGACATGATACTGCATGTCAAACATCCCCCCAAAAATCGAAAGCAAAAATACTAGCGCTAATAAATGAGTATAGCAGACATCAAGGTACAAGATCAATGACCCCATTTCAGTAGTGTTTCTATACACAAGTGATGAGAAATCTGAGGAGGAAATTAAGAAAAAAATCCATGAACAATAGTAACCAAAAGAATGAAATGTTTAGGAATAAATCTAACTTAGGACACAAAATACCTATACACTGAAAACTGTAAGAAATTGCTAAAATAAATTATGGAAAGCCAAAATAAATGGAAAGGCATGCCATGTTCATGGCTTAGAAAGCTAAATATAGTTAAGATGTTAATTCTACCCAAATTTATTTGTAGATTCAATGTAGATTCAAATTGAATTTGTAGATTCAATTGGAATCCCAACAACTTCTTTTGCAGAAATAGAAAAACCAATGACCAAATTTATTTGGAAGGGCAGGGTGCATGGAGAGTAAAAAATATCTTGAGAAAGAAAAATGAAGTGGGAGGTCTCATACTACCTGCTTTTGTAGTATATTATAAAGCTATAGTGGTCAAAATAGTGTGGCTTTGGCATAAAGATAGATATACTGACCAACAGAGTCGAATTGAATGTTTAGAGATAGGCAGACTCTCCATGGACATTTGGTCTTTTATAAGGTAGTCAAGTCAAACCAACTGGGACAGAGAAAACACTTCAATAAATGGTGTTTAGAGAACTAGGTATCCATATAGAAAAGAATGAAAAGGGACCTAAATTTCACACCCTATACAAAAATTAATACAAAATGGATCAAAGACCTAAACATTGGAGCTAAAACCATAAAATAAAGGGAAATATGTAGGGAAATAGCTTATAAATCTAGTAATAGGAGATGGTTTGCTAGACTTTACACCCAAAGCACAAGCATTGAAAAAAGAAATGGATAAATAGCATCTCCTCAAAATTAAACATGTTGATGCCTCAAAGAACTTTGTAAGGAAAGTGAAAAAGCAGTCTTCACAATGGGAAACAATATTTGGAAACCACATATCATCAAATAATGGTTTAGTGTCCAGAATATATAAAGAGATTCTTCAACTCAACAACAAAAAGACAAACAACTGAATTTAAAAAATGGGCAAAAGACATGAACAGACAGTTCTCAGAAGAGGCAATACAAATGGCTAAAAGGCACATGAAAATATGCCCAAATTCACTGTCTATTTGGGAAATGCAAATCAAAAGTACAATGAGATATCATATGACACCCACCAGAATGGCCATTATAAAAAAAGAAAAAAGAAAAACAAAGCCAGAAAATGACAAGTGCTGGAGAAGATGTGGAGAAAGAGGCACACTATCAACTGTGGGGATATAAAATGGTGCCACCAGTCTGGAAGGCAGTTTGGTGGTTCCTCAGGAAGCTAAGTACAGAACTGCCATATAATCCAGCAATCCCATTACTAGGTATATATTCAGAGTACCTGAAAGCAAGGACAGAAAAAGACATTTTCCCACCAACATTTATAGCAGCATCATTTACGATTGCCAAGAGATGTAAACAGCCCAAATGTCCCTTAACAGCCCAGTGGCTAAACAAACTGTGGTAATGGAACATTGTGCTGCTGTAAGACAGAGTAAAGTCATGAAGTATATAACAACTTGTATTAACTTTGAGGACACTATGAAATTAACTAGAAACAAAAGGACAAATACTGTTTGGTCTCACTAACATGATCTAACATTAATGAGTGAACTTTGAGAATTGAATTTAAGAACACAAGTTTTCAGGTAATAGGAGTAGGCTAGAGATTGGGCATTTAGTGTTGAAGGAATAAGTAATGAAGGGGAAAAGGTGTAAAATAAATTGGGTAGATTGAAATAGTACTGGTAAATAAGCAGGAGGGATAAGGAGTATGGGGTAAATGAGTTTTATTTTTTCTTTTTATTTCTTTTTCTAGAGTGATTAATGCAAATGCTTTGAAAATGATCATGGTGATGATTATACAACTATGTGATGATATTGTGAGCCATTGATTGTACACCATATATAGACTGTATGTATGTGAAAAATCTGTCAATAAAAATATTTTTCAAAAAAGAAAGAGAGAGAGTTAATGTAACATAAAATAGAATCTAGGAAATATGTTACTATTTAAGATGTAATGAGTTTTTAATTATAATCAATGCAGAGATGTTCCAAAAGACAGTGGACAAGACAGTACTTTTCAACTCATGAACATTGAACTGAAGTTCCATGTCTAAAGTCATTGTCAGAATTTAGAAAAGGAGATAGTTGGTACAGATTCTGAAGAACAATCAATTCTACTGAGCATATGTTTTATAACTGATTATGTGGACTTTCCCCAAGTGATCAAGAAAAATTACAGGAATATTAAAAATGTCAATTTGTAGACCACTCCCTATGAATCAGTGAATTTATTCCTGCTCCATTAAAATAAAAAAAAAGCACACCCTTAATAACAGGAATTATTCTCTTTCAAATATTGCTACTATTGATATTCATTCAAACAAATTTCTTGCTTTCATCCCTCTCTCCTCTGGATTTTCTGATTTGAAATGTCCAAGAGAATTTCCAGAAATAATTCAAGAGATAAACCTTTCAAAAATAGAAAAATACTTTCATTTAAAAAAATTGTATTCATAATAACAGAGAAAAGTTTATAGATTGCAAAAATAATTAGAAAAATAAAATGACAATAAAAGTTATTGGAGAAATTATATTTGTATATGCAGTGCAATTGTTTCATAACTGTTAATTCAGTAGGTGACATCTATAAACAATAATAAATTACTAAAAGGAAACAGAATATGAATAACAAATAGCTTTTACTCGATTATGACGGTTAGGAAAAAAAAAAATTTTCTTTTTATTACATTCCCTGATACTTACTTGTTCCCTCTCATCATGGTATTTGTTTTACACAAATTTGGTGTGCTTCTTTGGTCTCTGTGAATAGTTAATTAAAGGTATAGATAAATCATTATTGGCTTTATGTCATACATAAATCCCTCTTCACCCAACAAAGATCTTAACCAAATAAGAATTTGTCAAAAAAGCTGTTGCAGAAAGTAAAAATTATATTTATTGTGTATACACTAATTTCAGATAATGTTTTCTATATCTCTGTCAAATGAGCTTCCTGTTAGTAAGAAATGAAATTGAAAAGACTCAGCTCGCCCATTCAAATTCCCCATCCCCACTCTCAGGCCCAGACAGCCTCAGATACCTTCCCTTTGGTAGGTCCTTAAAAGCTAACAGGATGGAGCTGCAGGACACCTGCCATGTTAATTCTCAAACAGGAAAATGGAAGGAAAGGAATTCACATACCATTTCTTCCTCCAAATGTATGATTAAGAATAGACTATGCCTTCCATGCTGGTATAAATGAGTAAAAGGAAGACAAGTCCAAGAGCATTGCAAAACTAAGTCTCTCTACCTAGGAGAAAATCAGAGGTAGAAAAGAAATGCACCTCTGCCATTCAAGAATTGATAGAGGAATGTAAAAGTCCCATTTCCCCAACTGAATTTTCTTTGAGGACTGATCCGCCTTTTCAATAGTTGTCATTTTTAGTATGGTATAGAGGCAAGATAAATAGAGCCATTTCACACAGAAACACCCAAATGTATGTTTTCTATTTTTTTCGTTTTGATATAATATAGTTGACTGATAGAACTCTGGCCCTGAAACATGGGGAGGATGTCAATGTCTAAATCATTTAATACATCTGCACGCACTTATTCCCTCTGTTTTTGTGAGAGTTCAAAAATTTTCCCCAGAAAATAAAACCCTCCCTCTTTTGATTGGGGAGGAGTTGTTGCATTCCTGAATTCAGATGTATTAGTTTTCTGTCACTGTGTGTGATAGATTGAATCATGTACCCCAATACAACCCATATTCTTAATCTGTCTTTCTATGGAGATGAACCCACTTGTAAATAAAATCCTTTGAAGGTGTATTATTTTTCAAGGTGTGCACTCGTTTGTGAATGGGATCCTCTAAGACCCCATTTAGGTGTGGCCCAGTTGAATCAGGTTGAGCCTCAGTCCATTTTACTGGAGGCTTTCTTGAAAGAAGCCAGAAGCCAGAGAAAGCCTCAGGGGACCAAGGGCATCGCCATTCGACAGGGCTGCTATTACCAGAACGTTACCAAGTCCCGGAGAAAGCATGGCCTTGCCAGCAAGCTTGATTTGGGACTTCTGCCTCTAAAATTGTGATTCAATAAACTGTTGTGGTTTAAGATAACCCACTGTGTGGTATTTGTTGCAGCAGCTCTGCCCAAGTAAGTCAATGAGTAACTCATTATCATAGATATTCTGATTTAAAACACCCATTTATTAAATCATGGTTCTGCAGGTCCAGAAATCAGGGCAGGCTTGAATGGACTCTGCTTAGGATCTCGCAGTTTGAATTAAGGTGTCAGCCAAGTTGGAATCTTAACTAGAGGGTCTGGGAAACAATATTCTTGTAAATTATCTCCAGTTGTTGGCTAAACTCAGTTCCTTTAATAAGGTGCATGTTTTCAGATTGGCTGTAACCTGGGGCCACTCTCAGCTCCAAAAAAACACCTGCCTTCTTTGGCACATGGTCCCTTCCATCTTTAAAATCCCTTCATGCTTCAAATTAAGGATTTGTCTTCTACTGTCAGCAAGCTAAAATTCACTGCTAGTGTGATTAGATTATTGCAACTTCTGCAAAATTATAAAAAATTATAATATAAATATAATATATCCACAAGTATGTTAGCTCATCACACTCACAGTCCCCAGAAATAGAGTGAGAAATCTTCTGGTAGGGTGGCAATTTCAGAATTCTGCCAGCTGCAGTAGAATTTCAATCAGTTCTCAGTGTACCATCCTATCCATTTCTTCTCTCTGCCACATCAATTTCTGCCTTCAGTGTAACCCAGTAACTTGGTTTTCTGACATTACCAACTTGCTTTGCAGAGGCAGCCTCTCCTGCAAAGGATAGGTATTCACTTTTCAGCTCTGCTACACCAACTCACTCGCTTTTCAGTCTAGAACACTGAGGACAGCTCCTTCTTTGTTGCCTGATTGCCTATTCTCTGTTCTTTTTCTATTTCTGAGACATCATTCAGTATATTTTCAAAAGGTAGCAGAGACAAATGCATCATTCAATCCACCATATATGCTGGGGAAGTCACAGACACACTCAGCGGCTATCTTCCAGCCTGTGCCTATCCCCTTCTTTTACTTTGTGTGCAGATGGTTCAACATTTCCGTTTTGCAGCCTGGGAGAGATGTTAAATCTAATGGAAAGGACTAACCTCACCTTGAACCCTATGTCAGGAACAAGCAGCCCCAGCTGCTTATCTGCAGGGATCTTTCTACAAAGATTGCTTGATGCATACTTTTTGCTAAGAGGCAGGGTCCCCTCTCTTTCTACTTTCCAAGATATGGAGGTATGGAAAGCTGCCATCCACTGACCTTGACCAGAGCGGTTTGAACTCCTTGAGAGACCTGCCACGATAGAATCTCTTTCCCTGTTCTTCTGGATCCTTCCCATTGTATAAGCAGTAAAGAAGCCATTTGCTGAAAGTTTCTGTTGTGCCTGAGTCTGTGTTCCCATGCGCACCTTGTAACAACTTGCTCCACACTTTGTAAACAGATGTCCACACCATTTGCCCTTGGTTGTACTGCATGCTGATTAGGCAGAACTAGTAAGCACTTAGCATAAATGACTATGTACTGTATATAAAGCCAGATAAATTGGGGCTTTTTGAGGTCAGCTTCTGCAAGTAGTTGTTTCCAAAGTTTTCCTAGAAAAATCAAGCATATGGTGAGAAGGAAAAATGGTTTGAACTTAAGAGTTTGCAGAGGCACTAAGAAAATAAGCTTGCTAAAATATTTCACCCTACTCAACTTTAAACATTTGCCATATCCACTTAATATAAAATGTTATTGTAGGCATAATACTTGGTGTTCCTGGACCTAGAGACCATAAAACACTTTCCCTTTGTCACACCACAGCTACAACTTACCCTAAACTCCTGTCAGTTACTCCTACAGTGCCCCTTCAAAATTTATTTCTATAGGAAAAGACTCTGCTTCCCCCCCCAAATTATATCAGATTTTTTAATTAAAGGAATAAGGAAGAAATCTCAAATAAGAGAAAAAAATTAGCCCTTTTAAAAGCTATATCTCATTGGGGACCTATAAGAGCATCTTGCTCTTTAATCTACTACTTAACAGATTTGTCCATCTCATATGAAAAATTTACAGAAATAAAAAGTCATATACCAGGTTATTGAATAAACCTAAATGATCATTTTGCATAAAAATAATGCATAATTATAGCATTATTTAAGATGTTCTCAAGATGGACTAGCTTCAATAGTTTTTCTTTTTTTTTTTTTCATTTAAGAAATGTGCTACAACACATTATGGACCCAAGCACTTATCTTCCTATAAAATTAATTAATTTATATATTTGAAACATATTTCCTAAGGGCTAACAGTACCTGAATACTATGCTTGGTGCTGAGGATTTAAAAATAGTCATTATAATGATTGTGCTGGTTTGAATCTTTTATGTACACAGAAAAGAACATGTTCTTTTAGCCCATTCTTGTGGGGGCAGACTTATTGTGGGTGGAACCTTTCGGTTAGATTGTTTCAGTTGAGATATAACCCACCAACTCAACATAAATCTTAATCCTTTACTGGAGCCCTTTATGAGAGGATAAAAGGTGGAAACACCGAGACTGTTGAGAGAAAACACCCTGGGGAAATAAGCAGGAACACACAGGAGCTGAGGGAGAGAACCAATGAAACCAGACCCCAAGAGAGAAGGAAGCCCAGACACTGCCATATTCTTTCTCATGTGACGGAGGAACCATGGATGACAGCAGTCTTTCCTCAGAGAAGGTGTTTTCCTCTTGATGTTTTAATTTAGACATTTTTATGGCCTAAGAACTATAAATGTGCAACCTAATAAATCCCCATTGGAAAAAGCCAACCTATTTCTGGAATATTGCATTCCAGCAGCTTTAGCAAACCAAAACAAGGATCATAGAACTAAGAAAAGCAAAAGCAAAAACAATAATTTATGGAGCACTTGCTAGATATCAAACATGGTGCTGAGCATTTTGCATTCATTAAGAATGTGCTGGAAGCTTAACATTTTGGTCCAAATTGAGGAAACTGAAGGTAAAAAAAAATTAAGCAATTCAACAAAAGTAAAAAACAAACAAACAAACAAAAACTAATATCAGGTTTAGGCACCTGTCTTGGTGCTATCACAGAAACCTATGCTCCTAGCTGACCTAGTATGTGCAGCCATATTAAACAAAGATAATCTTATTTCTGAAACTGGGCTACTGAGCTTAAACTTTCATGTAAGTGTATAACTTATAGTGATACCCAGAAACACACAGGTAAAGGCATAAGTATATGTGATTGCTCAATGTTTTCAAAAAGTATGGCTTATCTGAATCACATTCCTTTCTGAGTTTAGGCCTAGCAAGTCTAAGGAAACTAATATATATGAAGTAGGGACCATGGAAATAAGTTAGGTAGAACTTTGGAGTTTATTATATCTTAGCAGAGGAAAGGACTCAATTGTTACTTTAGATTATCAAAAAAGCATGATGCAGGCAGTGAGGTCCCAGTGACAAGAGTTTGAGATAAAGGTAAAGAAATAATATTAGATGTGGCAAAAACAGATGTTTTGCAGTAGACACTGCAGATTGGCTCTCAATTATCTATTCCCCCTTATTTCTTCCGAACATACATTTGTGATGGTTTCCATCATTTAGAAAATGGAGCCATATAATCAGTTTCAGGGAAATTACAATTCATTTAGCCAATTATGCCAACTATTTCCTTCACTATTGACTGATTCTGCCTAGGTATATTACTAGAATCTCCACCAGGTAAAATATCAGGTGTAGTAAGTGAATGAACTCTCTAGGAAAGGTCACTTTCCTCTAAAATGGATACCATAAAAATGGACCTTTCTATACCTAGGGTTATATTGACTCTTTAGGGATGTCAGTTTAAAATAAAAGTAAGTCCACAGGGTAGCATTGCAAAAAGTTGGAAATGACTAGTATCTTTAAGGATGTCACGGAAAGGCTAATTCCCCTGAAATGTACCCTTCTCAAATGAGGTACATTTACTGACATGTACCTCAGATGTCAACCTCCCAGGCCACCAAAAACAGCTTTCATTTCATTTCAAACTCAAATGCACTCACTGACCTACTACTCTTCTCCATACCCTAAAGATAAAGGCCAAGAAGCAAGGAGGAGTGAGTAAGAGATTAACCAGCTTGAGTGAACTAACTCAATAATAGCAATTTGGGATTTGTACTTTCAGGTCTGGAATTAGCTGTTCACAGCACATGGATAGTCACAAAGAATTTATGAAGCACACTTTCCTGATTAATAGAAGCTGTCTTTTAAGGTTTCAGGTAATTTGTTCTTTTTCAACTTGGTTTAAAACAAATCAAAGAACTAAGGACTAACCCCCGTAATTACTTATCAATAGAAAGTGTGAGAGAAAATGAAAGAAAATTTAAATTCTACTCTCTTAGTCCCCATACCCTTTGATCTATATCTTATTTATGTGATCCAAGTTTCCTTTGACTGAGAAGGAACTTGTTAGATGTTCTACTTTCATGTAATCAAAACAAAATGTGAGAGGAATCAAAACTCTATCGTTCAAAATTGATGCTGAAATCCCTTGCTACAAGTTAAGGAAAGTTTAATCTAACGTTATTTAAATATACAAAAAAGCATGAAATTTCAATTGTGTTATTCATTCATACAACAAATACTAACCACCTATCCTTTTCCAGGTGCTTTTCCAGGTATTTAAGATATGAAAAAAATTTTTAAAGTTTTCTTCCCTCATCAAACTTATATTTTACAAGGGGAATGAGAAACAAAACAAGTAAATTATTTATTCAGATGTTACTAAATGACATACATATATAAAGCAGAAAAACACAATAGGAAAATACACCCTCTGAGTGTATGTTTGGGAGTGGCAGCATTATTTTATGAAGAATCATCAGAAAAAGCATCACAATTAGGAAATATTGAGTAGACATCTAAAGCAAGTGAGCAGGCAGGTTGTATAAATAGCTGGTCAAGGTGTGCTCCAAATAGTGAGACAAACAAATCTAATGCCCTGAAGTGAAAGGAGAGAGTGACATGACTTAAGAAGAGATGAGATCAGAGAAGTTGTAAGGGAATTGGGTCTTCTGGGGCATGATAGACAATTTCAAGGGTGTTGGTATTTACCCAGAGTGAGAAGGGAAGCCAATGCAAAATTTTGAAGAGGGCGTGAGTTACATTTTAAACTAATCTCTAACTGATTTGGGGCAGGATAATTCTTTGTTGCAGGGGGCTGAACAGTGCATTATAGGATGTTTAGTAGTGTCCATGGCATCTGCCCATCAGATGTCAGGAGCTTCTCCACAATTCTGACATTATTTATCTCCCTAGACATTTCCAGATGTCCCTTTGGGGGCAAAATCACTCCTAGTCAAGAACCGCTATTTAAAAAGGATTACTCTAGGGCGGGCCACAGTAGCTCAGCAGGCAGAGTTCTTGCCTGCCATGCTGGAGATACGGGTTCAATTCCTGATGCCTGCCCATGCAAAAAAATAAATAAATAGATTACTCTAGTTGTTTGCAGAGAAGAGACTCTAGTTGGCTAAGGCATAGTCAAGAAATATAGTGACATATTTGGTTAATAATTAACAATAAACAAAAATACAGTTTATGGGGGTATGGACCATCATCATAGTAGAAATCAAGAGGAATGGTAGGATTCATGGCACTTTTTAAAGATAGAACCTACCTGATTTCCTAATATGGAATTAAAGAAAATGAGATGAATCAAGTCAATTCCATGTTTTTGGCTATGTTCTTATACAATTGTAACTACTATTTACTAAGATGGAAAAGGCACAGAAAAAGTAGTTCTGGGATTGAAAAGATATAAACCAGGGCTTCAGTTTTGGACCTGATGAGCTTGCTATATCCATAAACATCCAGTAGATATGCCCAGTAGGTATTAGCTTATGAGTCTAGATTTCAGATTAAGAGTTTATGACTTGTGTTATATATCAGTATATATATTGAATTTTGTAACTGGGTGAGATCAATCATCAAATGAGTGTGAATAAGACTGAAACCAATGGTATTCAAACCTTGGGAAATTAGTGAGCTAAGGAGGAAGCAGAGAGGGAGATTGAGAAAGAACCAACAAAGTAAGAATGAATCAATTACAAATGATATATTGGAAGCACATGAAAAACCTGCCAAATATAGTTAATGGGTCAAGGAAGAAAAGACAGATCATTTGCTTAGGAATATGAAGGCTATTTTTTACCTTATTATCTGTTTTGCTGAACTAGCAGGAAGCTCATTCACCACAGTGTGTTCCAAATGGAAAGAGAGGAAAGAAAAACAGGGGATATGGACAATTAATTTGAGACATTTTGCTAGAAGGGGAGGATGGTGGTGATATATAACAAAAGGGAGATAGAATCATGGTCTGCCTTATTTGTTGTTTATTATGCATGTGTTTTAAAATGGGGACATTGGAACAGGTTTGCATGCTGACAGGAGTGATCCATTGGGAGCATAAGCTGATGCAGAAGAGAGAAGACGATTGCTTAAGAGAAAATGCTTGAGTAGACTAGGAGAGATGCAGTCAATTCCAAGAGGATTAGTCAAATAAGATGGAATCTCAAGAGCTCATCTGTGATAACAGTAGAAAGCCCTCAGCATATAGTTAGCAGTAAATGTAGGTTGGCATGGAGATTAGAGCATGTGAGAATTCTCTTCTGATTATGTTTTCTCATTGAGATTGGAGGCAAGAACTTTAGCTGAGAGGGATGTTTAAAAAATAGCTGTCTGCTATTCTTTTTTTTAAAAATCTTTCTTGAGGTTTAAGGAGAAAAGCAATGTGAAATATTAATTTAGAAAAGTGGGAGATTGCACCAAGAAAACAGAATAGGGTTTTTGGGACCACTTAGGACTCATTTGAGTATGCATCTGTATGTGTGAATTTTTCTTTCGCATATAATATGTTAAGCAAATATTTTCACATTTAGTCTGTATTCATTGCTTAGAGGTTTAATTAAGCCCCCTGTAAATCCACCTACAATCTTATATTCATATTTAAATGGTACTCAGGAATAAGGTCATTTAGAAAGCATAATTTATTAATCTTAGGTCTAAATAAGTTGTTTGAACAGACACAGATAACTCTTGAGATCTTTGATAAAATCTCAAAAACCAAATGCAAAATACAGTAGTCACCACTTTGAAGAAGGTATTACAAAATAAGATGAAATTTAATAACAAATTATACAACTCTGTTCTAGTTTGTTAGCTGCTGGAATGCAACACACCAGAAACAGATTGGCTTTTAATAAAAGTGATTTATTTCATTAGTTCTTCAGAGGAAAGGCAGCTAACTTTCCACTGAGTTTTTTTCTTATGTGGGAAGGCACAGGGCCCCTGTGTTCCAACAACTTTCCCCGGGGTGACTCCTTTCTGCATCTCCAAAGGCCTGGGCTGAGCTGCGAGTGCTGAGGTGAGGAATGCTGAGCTGCTTAGGGTGTGCTGCATTGTGCTGTCTCATTTAAGCACCAGCCAATTAAGTGAAATGTCATTCATTGCAGCAGGCATGCCTCCTAGCCAACTGCAGATGAAATCAGCAACAGATGAGGTTCATGTACCATTGGCTCATATCCACAGCAACAGAACTAGGTGCCTTCACCTGGTCAAGTTGACAACTGAATCTAACTACCACAAACTCTATATTAGTCTCCTTGTGATTTTTTTTTCACTAATCAAAAATGCAAGTTACAAAACCTGATAATTATTTCATTGTAAGTTCTTATTTATTATAAGGGCTCTAAACTAATAGAGTATTTTTCTTGATTTTTTTTAAAAAAAGATCTGACTGATACTTTTGGTATTACTTAAACTAATTTATATTGGAAGCACTTTTATAGAGCACTTCAAAGAACAGGTGACATTTGATTATATCTTAATTGAATACCAAAGTAGAAAGTATTTCGTAGAGAGAGAGAACTTAGTGTACTCCAGTATAGTTGTACAGATTGTAAGCATTTCTCAGGTATTTGGAAGTCACATTTAGACAAAGAGCAGCCTCTGTTCATTTTCAAAGAGAAGATTTCTACCTGAGAAAGTTAATTGCATGGATGGTGGATCTAAATTGAACACTGGGTACACTAAGGCCAATTAGCTCATCAAAAGGTCTCCCTGACCAGTTGAATGGAGAGGAGGGAATAAGTGTGAAAAAGAACCAGTTGCCTTTCAATAGATGTCCTTTGAAACTATTGTCCAGTGACTTTAAATGATCTAGGCGTAGGGGTTTTAGCTAAAGTTCAAATTAGTCATATATAAGAGTGAAAGAAATTGATAGAAAGAATGCACAGATATACATGAAAGAATCACTACTTTGTTCAAGTGCAATAACACCTAGATAACTGGGCTTTTGGCCTCCTTAACACAAATGTTTAATCAGATTTTATGATAGTTGATTGTGGAGGGGTTGGCTTTGGTTCATCAGAGAGGATAAAGAAAATTAGGTCCATGTTTCCTTCAAACTCTATGCTTCTGTGATTTACACTTTTACTGATGCTTCTTTATTTCTAGATCCTACAGAGCCATAGACTTTCAGAAAGCAGCAGTTAATGAAATAAAAGCCTTGAGCATACAAAATGTTCTTTTATTAGCTCTGCAGTTGATTTGGCCAAATTTCTCAGAGTAGTAAATCCCTTATCTGCTGGAAGAGTTAGAGGCTGATCTGGCAGTTCATATACTAAATTCAAGGGCTGCAAAATAAATACCCCCAGAAAATTAGAAATCACTTTACAATGAACATTCTTATCATAAAGCAGAGCCATGACAAATACCAGGCCATGTCTAGCCTATTGTAAAAGACTATGCATATTAATTGGGCAAAATTAATTCCAATGAAACTCATGACTTCCTGATACCCCTGACAGAATTTCATCAACTGTTGTATTTTTAAGATCACTGCACCAAAAACATTAGGTTATTAATTCTATTTATGTCTTTGGTTGTAGCTATTTTCTTAATCACTGACAGTAATAATGTTCCCAGAAATAAATATGCTACCGTGGACTTATCTCCTTATAGATCTGCATGCAAATAGTCAGACAGCTGCATTTTTCACCTTCCCAAACAACAAGCTAAGCTGAACAATTGATTTAAATTACAATCAGAATATTCAGGAAGATTTACCACAAATAATCCTTTTTAATTAATTATATTTAAAGTGGAATTCATTTAAAATTTGCCAGCACATGAAAAGTCATAGTTTTCAAAACCAGCATGAAAAAGAATGAGCCGTGACGAAAATGAGAATTTCTTGGAGAAAATACAACACACTGTACAAACATATTAAGTAATAATGTTAAGTAAAATAAAATCATTGCATGCATTGGACTTTGCAGGAGGAAGAACCCTTTCTGAGAAGGGTTTTTCCAGAAGACAAAAGCAATTGCCCCTATAAAGTTGCTGATAAACAATACCTGGTGATAAAGCTAATTAAAGTGCAGTAGAGATAGCTTCTCAGATTGAGCAAGCATATCATACCAATCAAAATATATCTGCTAACCTCTTTGTAAGACCCCATATGTAAAATGGAAACTTAATGTCAGTCCATCAGAATATTTTTTCACTTCCTTTGGAATCTGTCCTATATGATTTTCCCCTTTGCATTCCCACACTGGAGCTGCCATCTACTTTCACAATGGGATGCTGCCTGATTCATATAGCACTCAAGAAAGCTGTGAGATCCTAATTTGCAGTAAAAGATTTTCTTTTATAAGTAAGAGAGTTTTTTCTGACAACTAAAAAGCCACAACACAAGCAAAGAACAAGAAAGTATTCGAAAGAATGTGGAATGCTGATGTTGATCAATTTATTTTATGCACTTATATCTATTTTTTTTTTTTTTTTTTTTTTTTTTTTTGCATGGGCAGGCACTGGGAATCAAACCCAAGTCTCCGGCATGGCAGGCGAGAATTCTGCCTGCTGAGACACCGTGGCCCTCCCTATCTACGTCTTTATTTGTAATAAATTGCAATTTGTGAATATTCTAACTTCATTTATACACTAACCTTAATATGACTATGCCTATAAAACTTCAGTTTTTTTATAAAAGCATTTTTCTTGTTTTCTATTTCTTACATGAGTAGACTCAATTGGATTTTGTTATGCAAACAAAATGGCAGTCAAGTTTAGAAAGTGGCCCTTATTCTTTTGGACCTTGACTTCTTCCTCCCTATTTGAAATATTTCCACTATATAGTAATGTTGCTATGAACTATTTAGGACTGTTTTGATCCCAGGAATTAGCAGAGATAGTACTACAAAGAGTGTTCATGTTGCTACTGAATGCAGTGTTGTTAACAGAGTAGTGGATTGAAGCAGCTTTGCAAGATAACCTGTAATAGTGATGCAGTGTGACCTCATACACATGTGTGAATGTGTTTTTATTTAAAGCAGTAAAGTGTTAAATAAAAAGTAATGTATCAGAGACCTCACTCTAGCCCATGCTATAATTCATTTTGAATGACTTTTAGTTTTACTTAACCTCATAAAATCTCTGGAACAAAGATTATAATGTAATAAAGAGTAGAATTCATGTACCTTCAACTTTTTTTTAGAACTTACCAATTCTGAGAAAGGTCAAGGACAAGATTTGGCCATTTTGGCTCTGAGGTGTAATCTAATTTTCAAAATGTAATATGTACGTGCAAGGCTCAATGGATAAAATATTAACTATCGTTAGCCTCCCCCCGATTTTCTCTTTCTCCTTGTTTTAAACATGAAGTGGAATTTTGTAAGTCTTAAGTAAGGGTTTGAGAAGTTCAAGTCAAAGGGAGCATTTGCTTTTATGGATGTCCAGCTCAGTGAAGGGATAATGTGAACTGTTCTAGAGGGGGTGAAGAGAAGTAGAGGGTTTTGGAAAACAACTATGAGGAGATAAATCTCCTATATTTATATGAAGACTATGAACAGTGATGCCTGCCAGCTGTGATGGCAGAACTCTGAATCCTGGCTATGCCCTGGACAGGTGGCAAAACCTCCAAGCAGAATTAATACTAAACCCAGGGATGCTGGACCATAAACTCACCTGTTGGAAATATAAATTTTCAAGTCCTTTTTATGACATTGAAAAGCAGAAAATCAAGTAGAGTAGTAGGGTTTCCCCCAATGTAAAATAAGACTGAGAAAACATTCCATGATATGGTATAATAATAGACTAGAGGTTGAAATTGTCAACTGTTGAATGTTAGGAATTTACTATTATGTTTATTTTGACAAAGGACAGACAAGCAGACAGATGCAATGATAGCCAAAGAAGAAAAATGTCAGTGTCTTGCCCAGTGCAGTCTTAGACTGAGATTCAAAGTTTTTAACTACAAAAGCAATAAAGGCCTGACTTAGTGTTTAATTTTGTTCTCTTTAAGAGCTCTTCATTTGCTTAACTGGTTTGCACAACTCTGGAACAAGTACTTTATATTATGAATAATTCCTGTGATATATTTCTTCTCCTCCAACAATGGTGCTTTATGTACGAGATTTAATGTCAATGTCCGTGGGTTATCATATTTGCAAGCCGAAAGCTGAGAGTAGAATCCATTATTTCCCTTCTGCAAATTCTTTCTGGTCATTTTCATTTCTTCTTCATCTTGATTAGCATACTTTTTCTTTCTTTTACAAATGTCCATACATTATCCTGTCCTCACACCTCCTGCAGAGCTGGCTATGATCATTTCTGTCTGGAGAGTGTAACTGCGCTATGTATAATGGAGGAGGCCACGGGAGAGCTGTGAAATGTGCGCCTGTATGAGCTCTCACTTTAGTTTCATGAGTTAGCAATCAGAACTAATGTTTTCTCCCTAGTTTTTGCTTTGCCTTTAACATAAAGCATTCTATAAACATTAAGATAAAGTAAGACAGTAAGAATTCTGCTGTATTAATATCGTAACACAGGTTTTAAAATCAAGTGTGTTCTCAATTAAGATGGCTTTTAAAAGACCAGGTGGTTTATGCTTCTCTTGCTTGGGAATATTTTGAAGGAAAGGAGGATTTCTAGATTCAGAAAAACTATTTTACCACATTAAGGGTATACATATTTATGCTCAGTTATTTCCACATTTCATTGTCTTTGTGGGATTGGTATTACTAGCAAGAAATATACATACATATATATTTATGTAGGAAGTAATTCTCCTTTTGACTTCAAAATGACACACAGAGGACTAATTAAAAGTTAAAAGTTAGTTAACAAGTATTTCAACTAAATTTCCTCTTTCTATATTTTTGATATACCATAATATATACTATAATATATAAAACTTCAGTTTTCAAAAGTTCAAAAAGGCAATGCGAGCAGGTAGGTCCTTCTCCTGCCCAAGCAGACAAGTTGCATTGTTTGCCAGGAGAAATATCTTCTGTATTTCAGAATTTTCTTTTTCCATGAGAAATCTGTTTTGAAAGCAGTCCCACCCTCATTGCCACATCGCAGAACTATATTTGCTTCTTGTCCATTCTCACATTTGGATAAAACAACTGTGTTTTGAATGCATACATAAGCCACCTGGCTTGCTTTTCATCTGCAGCTTAATGGGTGAATGGAATGAGGCTGCCAGCAGCTTGAGGCGAATCTAGAAGAGACTGTTCTGACAATTTCTAACTCCTGAAAATAGCACACTGCCTTTCTGATAGTGTATTCAATTTATTTAAATTGTTATGCTGAAAGAAAACCATTTTTCCTTCTTTTGCTATTTCCATTATTTTCAGCTTCTTTTGACATTCGACTTGATTCACTGACTCTCAGATCCCATCACCTTCCTAAATACATATTTGAAAATAGATTACTTTCTGAAAAATGGGAGTTTTACAATTTTTTACAGACCAATTTAAATTGCACATGCAATTAATTATTGATTATACCATAACATGTTATATCCATACTTGAATATTTTTGCAAGTGGAAACAAATTCACAATGGCAGTGCTTTGGTAAGTCTAAGCACACCGCCCAGGGTCTGGACCCAAGCGATATCCTCAGGGATACTTATGATAGAATCATTTCCGGCAGCTGTGAAAGAATGGGGCATCAATTCCCTGCACTTTTTGTCTGGTGTTTATCATTTTGAGGGAGAAAAACCATCGTGTTTAACTTCACTATTCTTAATTTACATGTTTTATTTGTTAGGGTTTGTTTTTTCTGGGTTTATTTATAGGTGGCCCACCTAGTTTCAGAAAAGATTTAAAGTGATTTAGATACATCCAGTGAAAAAAGAGACACTGAAAAATTAATTTGGAAAGTAAATAGCCTGAAGAGAAAATGGCAGTGTGAAAGACAACGTAAAGCTAGCAGACAGTACAAAAGGCATGCTTTGGTCACAATACTTTACCAAATGTATTATTAATGGAGAGTTGCAAATTATCTCAAACTATTCTTGAAGTTAATGCAAATATATGGCACAGTCAATTTAAAAATTCATGATGAAAATAAAAGCAAACCAGCTATTCAAGAGAAAGGAAGTACTGCCACTACTAAAAGTTTCAGTCAAAATTCAGTAAAATAAATTGTTCACAGGTTAGAATAATGCAGCCCACACATTCTTTTCTACTGTTGACAAAAAATATCTATTTAAAGTAGTTAAATAGTTTCTTAGTATTGGAGTATAGTAATAATAATAATAAAGACCACACGATATACCATGACCTCCACAAGAAATTTTTATATACTTTCCTTCGGTTGATTTTGATTTACAAAGGGAGAGAGGATGAGGAATTGTCCAATGGGAAATGCTATCTAATCCATCCAGAAATACTTTCCACCAACTGATTCTCCCACGAATATTAAAGTAAAGCTCTTATAAGCATCAGTAACCAGAGGACTATTCAACTCTTGCTGTTTGGCTTATAGTGATTAACTTACTACAGAGTAATTAACTTATCAAAACCAGTCTAAAGAAAATCAGTACTCTTCCTAGCAAAAATCTCCACAGTTTATAAATATTTAATAAGGAATCAGTTTTGACCCATTATAGAATAATCATTCACAATTTGTAGTTTATGAGAGCTATACAACACTGTTTCGCCAAATAGATGTGTGATTAGAAATACTCTGCATTTTTGCCACATGATTTAACTCAAAATCATTAGCAATATAACTGTATCTCTAACTATATCTGTTTGTCTGTCTATCTATATCTGTATCTAAATTGAGAACAGTACTTTGACAATAGTAAGATTTAGTTCCCCAAACCTGATCAGTTGTGCCTCAAAGTGTGTCTCCCAAATAAGATGAAAAGAGACTTCTTTGAAAAAAAAAAGAGAATACTTTGGAGAAAACATGTTCTGGTTTATGTTCTCAAGCATGGCTTCACACTAGAATCATATTATGACCATGCCTGTTCCCAGAGATTCTGATATAATTCCCCGGGGTAGGCCACAGTGAATCATCAGGCATTTTTTAAAGGCAAGGGAGGTGATTTTAATAAGCTGAGATTCACCATGTTAAACCACTCAGTTCTAGCTTACCAGGAAATTAAAACAGGTCTACTGAGAAAGCTCCAAGCATATGAATTGAAAAAATCTATTTGTTTTCCTAAAGTTTTTGGAGTTTTGACCAGTTACCCAAATCTTCTAACATTTTTTTTCCCTGACAGTGTGATGTAGTAGAACATCCAACTGTGAAAACAGAGGGATAAAAGTTCTAATATGCAATAGGAAGTAGAATTATAACCCAACAGTGCAAAGGCATTCAAGTCCTAACTTATGGATATCTAAAAATACTTAAGGTCATGAGGTAAATCTTCGTCATTTGAATGAGTTCCTCATAGCCATTGAATTTACTCTGAGCACACATGGCATGGTAAGGAAGTGTTGCTTACAAGAGAAATTCTTCCTGCACAAAGCAAACCAAAACTTATTATTTCCAAGGAAAGAATGACAATCTAGTTATTTGAAATGAAAAATCTGTAGGAATTCTGGCTCAAAGAATCTGTATTGAATTTCACTTCATTGGTATGTCAACCAAATAAAGGGAATTCTTAAAGCAGGAGTCCCAATCACTGAAGAAACACTTCATAAAGCCTATTACGGGTAAACCAATGATATAAAACTAAGGAATGCAATCTGATGGTCCAAACTTTGATCATAATGAGGCCAAAAATATGCCTCTTTGTGAGATGATGTTCTAATTTGCTAGCTGCTGGAATGCGATATACCAGAAACAGAATGGTCTTTAAAAGAGGAATTTAATGAGTTGCTAGTTCACAGCTCCAAGGCCAAGAAAATGTCCCAATTAAAACAAGTCTATAGAAATGTCCAATTTAAGGCATCCGGGGAAAGATACCTTGGTTTAAGAAGGCCGAGGATGTTCAACGTTTCTCAGCTGGAAGGGCACATGGTGAACATGGCAGCATCTGCCAGCTTTTCATGTGGCTCTACCAAAAAGGGAACTCTCTGCAAAATGTTTCCTCTTTTAAAGGATTCCAGCAAGCAACTCCACCTTCAGTGGGTGGAGACACACCTCCATGGAAATCATCTAATCAAAAGTTACCATCCACAGTTGGGTGGGTCACATCTTCATGGAAACAATCAAAATGCTCCTACTCAGCAATATTGAATGAGGATCAAAGGGCATGGCTTTTTTGGACTCCATGACAGATTCAGACGAGCACAGATGATTAGAGTGGAACTCTCTCTATGCCTTAGTGGGAATTGTAAGTACACATATCTCCTCTTAGCATAAAAACACAAAAGGGTTTTTTTATTGTGCTTAAAATAATGTCTAGACCTGATTTAAATTGCACTTCATAGACTTTAAACTTCCTACATATTCCTTTTGGGAGAAAGACATTAGATTGAAGATAGTCATCATTCTCAGTATTTTCCCTACTCATCAATAGAATTCCTAAGTATTCATCTATTTCTCAAAGCAAATTTTTAATAAACTCAATAAAATTAGTGAAATAATATTTGATGACTTTCAAGTTTTATTTTTGCTTGAAGAAAAAGTCATGTGCCGCATGCAAAAATAGGCTGCAGATATCAAAATTGAAAATCGATTTTTTTTAGTTTTATGGCTAAAAATAAAAATAAAGATAACCTACAACAAGATGAACTAATTTAAATACAGTCAGATTTTATTTTATTTTAAAACTATAAGATTCTCATAATGTGTTAATCTGATTAAGAGTAAAAATATATTGTAATATACTAAAAAATACTTTCCTTATATAACTATTGCTGTGAACATTCAATACCATGATGAAATACATCCATACAAGATGGTATAAAAAGAATACTTATAAATATATATGTGTAAATTATTTACCAAAATAATTCTAGTTTGTTTTTAACAGTTTCCAATTTACCCTTAGTCTATAATAACATGATTTTATTCTTTCAAATTGAGCATCAGAGAGCCAATATAACAAAGAATATTGGTTGAACTAAAACATAGAAGAGCACCTGGTTTGCTGGCAGTAGATAAAATAGAATATATTTGTGTCAGAAGATCCAACAGTTGAAGTCAGGATGCCCTGTTTACCATAGTGCTATTTAAAAAATTAATCCTATTTATCACAGCTTCTTCTACTTTCCTGAGAATGGGGAAATGTCTCCAAACACCTTTGTTAGACGAAATATGCCACAATTGTCACTGGAATAAAAGTAAATCCAAGTAAAAATGGATGCTTTCTTTTGAATAAAAAATGAATCAAACTTCAATAGAAATAATTTTTGGTTGTCTATAGAGCAACCAATACATTTTTTCCATCTATTTTTCACTTTTTAATCAGTTTTTCCAATCACATATGAAAGAATTTTTAATCTCTTTTTCCCAAACAGCGTTTTAGGCAACAATTCATGCAAATAAATTATTCCTATGCTTAGAAACAACAACTTAAAAACTGAAACATGTTTATTGCTTAGTGCTGTGTTTATGGGAGAGACTGTTTACTTCTCTTCTACTCTGTTTCTGCCTTCTCTTCTCATTCTCGTTCTCACACTCATTCTTCTTTTCTAAACACACGCACACACTTATATATACCATTTTCAGTAATTTTTCCAATAACACATTAGGAAAAAACTAATTTGATCAGGGCGGGCTATGGTGATTCAGCAGGCAGAGTTTCCACTTGCCAGGCTGGAGATCCATGTTTAATTCCTGGTGCCTGCCCATGCAAAAAAAAAGAAATACAACCAAACTAATTTAATCCATGCATTCCACCTTTTTAAAAACTATGTATTCAGGGACAAATGTGAACTAATATTCTGCTGATTATGTGCAATCCGATTGCCTAACCTTAAAAAAGTGTAGTAAGATACTGTCGTAGGACTCCTTCCCTAAGTGGGTAGACTAATGAATAAGCTGGTAAGTTCAATAGGTAAAATATGATTCTTCCATTAATAATGAGTTCATTTGAAATTGTTTAATATTTTAATGAAATGCCTTTAATTCTATTCACATTGCTTGAATGTGTAGGTTTTTAAAGTGCATATTTACAGGATTAGTATTTGACATAGTGGTTCAACAGGAAGTATATAGAATCACTGATTAGTATTATTACAAGTGTAGGTTTGTCAGGTTTGTTTTTTGCAACTAGAGTAACAGGAGCATAAATTTATACAATTTCCCCCCTAATCTATTGAGAGCACTATTTTCTGTTCTTGTTTTCTTTCAACCGGTTTTTTTTTTAACCATACTCCTATGAGAAATTTAATCATGATTTTATTTTAATCTTATTTTTGAATTATTTTTTTGAATGGGAAGTTTCGAGGAATTGTCACAAGTTCCAACTTCCATTTTCCATTATATTCTTTCTTTTAGGGACACAGTGATGGGATGATATGATTATCCTACAGAGTTCAAATATTAGAGAGTATAGTTTTTATTTATTATGTTAGGGTATAAATTTAAGTAGCAAAAATACTAATATTTTTATGAAAGCTAGAATTTTTCTGCCTTTTGACATGTAATTTCTTTATTTTTAAATTCACTTTTATTTAACTATATAAAACATATATACTTAGAACTAAATGATAAAATGCTTATAATGCAAAATAGGTGGTCGCAGGCTTATTCTTCTATAGTGAACAGTCCTATCCTACAGAGGCAACCACTTGTAACATGTAAATACATCATCTAATATTTACTTTTATATTTTAACTAACATATGCTTATCTTCTTATTTGCAATTTTGTCACATTAAATATTTAGCCATTTTCTTCTTGTCAGGGTAGTTAAAATATAGAACATTTATACTACTCTCCACTTCTGAAATCATCCCAAGACAGTTATACCACAATATTTACTTATCATAATAGTTATTGCTTATATATTATAAATCTTTAAACACTGATCATTATTAAGCCAAATAGTACACTATGACTAAATTTCATGTTTACCTTTGATCTCTATTGATTATGTTTCCTTTGTTTTCTATGAAATGATTGTGTTCTTGATGTCATGTATTTTTACTTCTAAATATGTTACAGACCCTCTGTTAGCTTTATATAGAACACCTTTTCTGGGGCTCTTCATTCTTTCCAAAGGATCAAACTTTCCCATCTGGTGCTATTCAGCTTGAGAACTTTTTTTAGTACTTCTTATAGTTGAGGTGAGTTATAAAGGAGTGCCCTTAGCTTTTTGTTTGTGTAATAATGTGTTTATTTCACCTAACTTTTGAAGGTCATTTTCACTGAGTACAGGTTCTAAATTGCCAGGGTTTTATTTTGTTTCGTTTTTTCCTTTCAGTAAATTAAGATGTTTTTCCCTTGTCGTCTAAACCTAAATAATTTCTGATTAAATTTATTCTCATCATCACTGCCTTGTATGCAATATGTATTTTTTCTTTGATTTATTTTGCAAAAATTTCTTTACCTTTGGTTTAATAGCAGTTTGACTGGGATGTAGCCTAGTTGTCGATTTCTATGTGTCTATCCTTCCTGAGTTTCTTTGAAGTTCTTAAACTGAGTGTTTTTTCACCAATTTTTGGGTTTTGTCCTTATTTTGACAAATACTTATCCTGTCTCATTCTCTTTCCTATTCTTCTAGTATTCTACTTACAAATATTTTAGATGACATTATCATCCCAGATGCCTCAGACACTTCAGACTTTCTAGCCTGTGCATACGTGTGTGTGTATTTCAGTTTCCAAAATATTTATTGACCTAGTTTCAAATTATCTCATCATTTGTTCTGCTCAGTGACTGTGAATTCCACCAAATGTATGCTTCATCTCTGTTATTTCATTTTTAATCTATCATTTCCACTTCTATTCTATTTTTTCTATTTCTCTGTTAAAATTTCCTACCTATTCACAGACATATTCAGCTCTTCTAACACATTAACATATTTTTCATGGTTATTCTGAGATCCTTTTCTGATAACTCCTACATCTGGATCATCTACAGATTTGATTCTATGGATTAATTTGTCCTAATTATGAATCAGGTTTTCCTACATTTTTGCATGAATTTAGCTTTTTATTTAATTTTATGCCAGATAATGTGTGTGAAAGGACAGTAGAGACTGAAATATCAGACTACTAGGATGTGTCGGGTACTGATGAAAGGGCCTGAAGTCAATGCAATCCTTTAGGTTTTCTCTCATCTTTCATGCCCTGTCCTCCCTTTTGACAGGTTGCTGCCATGCATTTGGTGAAAATCAACCCTACTTCTCTTTGGGGATTTTTATCAGCCCACCTGAGATGCTCTTATCCTTTAAGTATACTTTCCCCAATAATTGGTAATGGTCCTTTGAGAAAGAATAAATGTGTGAATGTGACAAGTTTTTTAAGTGCCAAATCCCTCAAACCCACCCATATAGAGTCATTGAAAGTTTATTGGAATTGAGACTTCTTTTTTCATTTATGGTTTCCATTGCATATTGTGCAATGAAAGGAGCAGTAGGGCCTTTCTTTCTTATGAAGAATGTGTCTCTTTCTGGAATTTATATTTAAGCATCTTTAAACTCTCAGTCTAAAATGGATTTTTTTTTAAATAATGATTTGCAGGTACTTGGATTAGTTCTACTGTTGGAATGAAAAATGAGACTTTTTTGTGACACTCTAGGTTGTTACCATCAGCAAAAGCTTGCTTGACTTTCACTGGCATCTGATTGTACAGATATTTAGAATAAACCCCCAATATTGTGTCAGATGCCACTCTTCTACCTGGTTTCTTACTTCCAAAAAAGTTTATTACAATCACTTGCTTTCTGTTGCAGTCTCTCCAGTTTCTTTTTTTCTTTCTTTTTTTAACTGTTCCCTTTCCATTTTTCTCATGTGGGATCTTTTTTACAGGGTATGGATTAAGTGTACATAACAGTTATGCATGTTGTTCTAGGGAACAATTGTCAGTAAATCTTAAATTCTGCAATTAGATTACCTTACTTTTACCAACGTTTATGCTGGAGTGCAAGAAAAGCAACTTTTGCATCTAGGTTCATGGAAAGTATCAGAATTGTCTAATAAGAAAAAGCGCCTCAGATCATAATTATGTATTTGGTAATAGTTATAAAAATTATTTGTCACAGATATATGTTAAGTGAGAATTAAGAAAACACCAGTGTTTGATTATATGGTGCATGCATGAGAAGGAGCACTTATTTTAAAACTTTTCTGTTGTATAGTTTTCTGATAGTTAACTTTTCACATCATTCATTTCCTTAAAGCAAATTAACAAAAGCTAAAATATTAATACAAGGTATATTTGGATAAGAAAATATGATTATTAATAAAAGTATCTGCCACAGTGCCTGGGAGATAGCAGCTATTTTAATGATAATCAATGATAGCTATTTTTATTAAGAGAGGCTTTCTTTGCAATCATAAATCAATGGATGCCAAATTTCAAAATAATATAAATAATTTTGAGCTTTTTCTTTGTATTAGGCTCTGCGCCAAATTCTTAACTTGAATTACTGTATATAGTCCTTATGCATCTGTATACAAAGCTTTTTTTTATCCTTCTGTTTTTATAAATGGGGATATTAAGTGTCATTTCCAGATCAGTAAATGACGGTATCAGAGTTCTGTTCCAAACAGTCTGAATCCATAACCCTTAATTTCCACCCCTATACCATCTTATTTCCTTGTCTGCATATTTTTATTACATGTGCAAACATGCCAGTGTAAATGCTTATCCCAATAACTGTTCTCGAATATTGTTTTCATTCTTTTCTCATGCAAAGTTTGCAATCGCTGGATCATAGGTATACAGAAATGTTGTAATGAAACAATTTCTGATCAATTGTTTGAATTAATTCTGCTTATAGCAAATTTCATCATCATTGTATATTATTTAAAATGAAAGAGAAACAACTTAGATATTTCTGCAGCTGTTTTAACCACATCACTATTTTCGTTAAAAATATTATTGACCCCAAAAAGCATAGTGACCTTTTTAAATTATAGGTAGTTATTGAGACTGCTGGCCTCTGATATGCTGAGACAATGAAGGTAGAATTTTGCTTGAATGTTTCCTGAACAATAAAGAATCCTTTATTCTTTTTTAATGACAATTCATTTAAAAAATTATACACTATGAATAGCCACACAAATGTGGACTGTTTTAAAGAAACAAATACAGGAAAATTACAACTGAAAAAGCAAATTATAAGTAATGTCAGTGGAATGGTAGAGTAAGGCTCTTCGAAAATCTGATCTACCATAAAAGTGAAGAGAACACTGGCATGGAAATATCCATTCACAGGCTTGTGTGTATTTCACTTGATGCAGAGCTTGTTCACTGCAAAGAGATTTCTGTTTTCAAGGGTGTTTTGGTGAATGCCAAAAACAATCGTCAGCATTTGTTTAACTTTGTATCTTCCTGAGGCAGTGATAACAATTGAGACCAAAAAGAAATGACAAAAAAAAATGTGAAATATAAAAGCTGGAGAATGGGGTTTTCTAAAGCTAACACATGCTTGGGAATTTAGAAAGCTATGAGCATGGGCAGGAGTGTGTAAATACCTAGCTAGTCTTTAGAAGATTCTAATTTCTCACCTCTGTCTGACCTTGAAGTTCTGCACAAGTTGTAAAGAAAGCCTAAATCAGAGTTTTCAACTGTCTTGCAGTGTGTTGAAGGCATGCCCAGACATGCAGGCTGAGCCTTACAGCTAAGACTTTAAGAAAAATCTCTTATTAATGATTATTTGACCACTAATAAATCAAAGCAGAGACTTCTGGGTGCACATGCAAATAATATCAACTTTAGAGAATTAGTACATGAAAATCAACAAATAAAAAAAGCAGCAGCACTGGAGAATGGAAAGAATCTGTTTTCCGTAGTTACTACATGTGTTAGTTAGATTCAGTTGTCAACTTGGCCAGGTGAGCATACCTAGTCTTGTTGCTGCGGACATAAGCCAATGGTACGTGAACCTCATCTGTTACTAATTACACCTGCAGTCAACTAGGAGGCGTGTCTGCTGCCATGAGTGACGTTTGACTTAATTGGCTGGTGCTTAAATGAGAGAACGCAATGTAGCACAGCCAAAGCTGCTTGGCATTCTCATCTCAGCACTTGCAGCTCAGCCCAGGCCTTTGGAGATGCAGAAAGAAGTCACCCCTGGGAAAGTTGTTGGAACCCAGGGGCCTGGAGAGAAGACCAGCAGAGACCATCCTGTGCCTTCCACGTAAGAAAGAACCTCAGTGGAAAGTTAGCTGCCTTTCCTCTGAAGAACCAACAAAATAAATCCCCTTTTATTAAAAGCCAATCCATCTCTGGTGTGTTGCATTCTAGCAGCTAGCAAACTAGAACACTACATTATGTCAATAATGTTTCAAAGTCACAAATACATTGATAGGTAAAAGAATGGAAAACATATATATATAGCATGCAAACAGTAGGTAAAAGAGACTAGGAGTGAGTGTACTAATATTGGTGTCAAATACCAATAAAATAGTGTCAAATAAATTTTAAGAAAAGAAGTCATTAGTAGAAAATAAGAATAACTTTTTTAATTATAAAAAGTTGGGAAAGAATAACAATTATAAACACCTAACACTAAATCCTTCAAATATATGAAAAAAAAAACTGAGAGAATTAAAAGAAGAAATGGACAATTTAAAAATAATGGCTGGAGATTTGAAGGCCTTACTTTCAATAATAGATAACACAAGTAGGCAGAAGATCATTATGGAAATAGAAGAAATGAAATATACTATAAAGGAGTTAGAACTAACAGACATCTATAGAACTTCCTATCTGACAATAGGAGAATGTATGTTTGTCTAATGAGCACATGGTACATTCTCCAGACAAAACCATTTGTTAGTCATAAAAAAAAAAAACTCAGTAAATTTAGAAAGATTAGAATTATACAAAATATATTCTTCCACAATGGTGTGAAATTAGAATCAATAATGAGGAAATTTTGGATTTTCACAAATATGTGGAAATTAAGCAAAACAATCTTAATTACTATGGATATACACCTCAAGAGATCATAGAAGAAATCACAAAGGAAATTTAAAAATATGTTGAGGTGAATGAAGATGCAACCACCACATCCAAACTTATGGAATGCAGCCAAAATATTGCTTACTAGGAAATGTATAACTGTGAAGCTGTATAGCTAAAAGGAAGAAAAATATCAAATCAATAACCTAATCTTCCATAAAAAAGTAGAAAAAAAGATAAACCACAGTAAGCAGAAGAACAGGCAGTTGAATATTAGTAAAATCAGGGAAAATCCATGTCCATTACTACCCGCATTACAGGAATAAAGACAATTATAAGAGAATGGTATGAAAATCATTGTGTCAACAAATTAGAAAACTCAGATGAAGTAGAAAAATTTCTAGAGTACAAAATTATCAAAACTGACCTAAGAAAAAATAGAAAATCTGAATAGACTTATACAAAGTAAATGAATGGAATTATTAGAAAGAATCTCTATCCAGAGAGAGAGAAAAAAAAAAGCCCAAGATGGTTTTATTCATAAATTCTATCAAATGTTTAAAGAGGAATTACTATCAATTATTGGCATATTCCTCCAAATATACAAAGGGATGAAACATTTCCCAACACATTCAATGAACCCAACATTATGTTGATAGCAAAAGCAGATAAACACATCAGTAGAAAAGAAAATTACAGACCAACAACCATTGTGAAGAGAAACAGATTTTATCAAAATACTGGCAATCAAATCCAGCATCATATAAAGAGGATTACACATCATGACCAAATGCAATTCATTCCAATGAGCAAGGGTGGTCCAACACATGAAAATCAATCAATGAATAAACCATGTTAATAAAACAAAGGAAATAGCACACCATCATTTCACTACAAAAGTATAAATCAAAGTTCACACACTCTTTTATGTTAAAGTAAGAATAGAAGGTTTTGGCTGCAGCTATGACCCTAAGGAATGTTAAAGTAAAATGAGAGAGAGAAAAGGATCAGGGGATTTGGAGACATCAGTCTTCAGACAAATTTATTTCCAGCCAAGCACAAAATTATATACTAGCAAGAAAGGTGATAAAGGTTGTTTGCATGCAAAAGCTATACAATGCAAAAACAAGTTCCAGTAAGTAAATACTTCTAACTAATGCTAGGATGTTAATTTCCCTTAAGCAAGTCTCTTCCACACCTCATTGTGCTTTATCTGCATATCTCAGCTTCTATTGAAATTCCAGATCCTGAAAGCTCAAGTCTGCATTTCCTCATAGACTTGTGTCTGCAAGCTGTAGATTAAACATCAACCTTTTAACTCCTACAGGAAGGAAACTTACTCAAATGGTAAAAAACATCTGCAAGAGCCCACAGATAGCATGATATTTAATGGTGAAAGGCTGGAAGTTTTCTTCCTAAGATCAGGAACAAGGCAAGGATGTCACCTGTCACTGCTATATTCAGTATTGTACTGGAGCATCTAGACAGGGGAATTAGATAAACAGAAGAAATAAAAGGCATCTAAATTGGAAATGAAGAAATAAAATTACATGTATTTACAGAGTAGAAAATCATAAGTGTTTGAACTAATTGAAAAAATTATCAAGGTTGCAGAATACAGGATCAGTGTATTCAAAAAATCATTTTTATTTCTGCACACTTACAATGAACAATATGAAAATGAAATTGAGAAAACAATATCATTTACACATCTAAAAGGAATAAAATACCTATAAATATTTACAGCAGAAGTACAAGATTTGTACACTGTTGAAAGAAATTAAATAAAGCCTAATTGGAAAAAAATTGCATGTTCATCACAATATTTGCTACATTTCTCTATAGATTCAACACTATTTCTATCAAATTGCCAGCTATGCTTTTTGAAGAAAAAGATAAACTGATCCAAAAATTCATATGGAAATGCAAGAGACTCATACTAGATTAAAATTAATGAAAAGAAGAAAAAAGTTGGAGAACTCAGAGTTCATGATTTCAAAACTTACTATAAAGCAAGTGAAGATATTTTCTAAAGTCATAAATTAGATATAGGTATCAATGGAATAGAATTGAGCATCCAGAAATAAATCCTACCTTTGTAGTGATTTTATTTTTACAATGATGCCCCTCAGATTCAATGGGATCTGAAAGAAGAGTCTTTTCAACAAATGGTGTGGAAATAGCTAGATATCCACATGCAATTGAGTGAGGTTGGGATCCTACCTCATACCCCAGACAAAAATTAACTCCAATACACCAAGTGGGGTTGCAAGGGTAGTTCAGTGGTAGAATTCTTGTCTGCCATGTGGGAGACCTGGATTCGATTCCCAGCCCGTGCACTTCCCAAACAAGCAAGCAAACAAGCAAACAAGAATTCCAACAAATTATGCTGCAATAAGGGGATACTCACATGGAAAAAGAATGAAATGTGACTCCTGCCATAGAGTATACACACACACACACAAAATAGAAATATGTAAATTCATGAGCTCAAACTATAAAAGTTTTGGAAAAAAAATATAAAAAGCCATGAAAATTCTTTCCCTTAGATTAGGCAATGATTTTTAGATGTGATTTAAAACACAAATAATACACCAAAAAATGATATTCATCAGAGTTAGAAATCTTGTGTTTCAAAGCACATCATGAAGAAAGCAAAAAGACAGCTAAGTAATGGGAGAATAGCAATTCATAAATCTCATAAAATACTGGTTTCTACCATATAATGAAAACTCTTAAAACTTACAGTAAAGGGACAAATAACAATAACAATTATAAAATAGACAAAGGATTTGTATAGACATTCTCAAAGAAGATATACAAGTGTTCAATCAGCACATAAATAGGTGTTCAATATTATTAGTTACTATGGAAACATAAATCAAAATCATGAGATAGCACTTCCCTCCCAATGGATTGTCTATAATGAAAAGGCAGAAAAAAAAAAAAGTGTTGAAGATGATATGGATAAATTGCCCACCAAACATGCACCACTACCACACACACACACACACACACACACACACACACACACTCTCTTTCTCTCTCTTCAATAAACAAAACCACAAGCATATAGTAATAGCATTCATAATAGTTAAGAGGTAAAAACAACCTAAAATCCTTTGACTGTTTTTAAGGATACTTTTATTTTTTTCTTTTCTTAGATTTTGCTTATTTTTGTACTTTATCTTTATCACAATGAGAATAAGACTATGATTATTAGTCAGAGGTTCAGAGTCTAAAGCATCCCTAGATAGCATTTAGCCAAATCCACTTTACTTTACTTTAAAGAACAGGAAATTAAGCCAGTTCTAAATCAGTTTACTCATTTTGAAAACTATAACAAATGCCTGAATTATAAGGGGAATAGAGACTTTTCCAGGCAAGAGCTAAAGACCCAATTGAATCACATCAGCAGATCAAGAGAGGAAAATAGATATAGGAATCACAGCTAATCATGTCAATCCACAATACTAATAGACTGAAATTCAAACTTTGTTCTATGACATTCAAGTC
Organism: Tamandua tetradactyla; assembly: GCF_023851605.1. Taxonomy (NCBI): domain Eukaryota; kingdom Metazoa; phylum Chordata; class Mammalia; order Pilosa; family Myrmecophagidae; genus Tamandua; species Tamandua tetradactyla. Next base: position 76,981,880 of record NC_135335.1, read on the forward strand.
CTTCAAAATCTAGACTCAGTCTTTTCAATAACCCCTCACAAATCCTATTGAACACCAAAATCTTAAGTCACCATTTTCTGGAAGTACTATGAATTTTTCTGTACTGTCACATTTGATTGGCGAGCTTCTATCATGGTCACTTCCTTTTAAGTCCTACAGAATAAGATAGTTATAGACATGTAATCTTCTCCATAAAAATCTGATTGTGCTACCACAAAAATAATTGCTCCACAATCAGGATGGGTCTTAATCCTATTACTGGAGTCCTTTATAACATGCAGAATGAAATTCAGATAGAGAAGGCATAAGCCAAGAGGGAACAGTCAGAGCTGACCATCAATGGAAACCAGAAAAGAAGGGAGAATTCCAGAGACACTATCATTCATCTTGCATGTGTCAAACCAAGGACCAAGGATCACCAGCAGCCAGCCCCAGTATGCCACAGATTTTGGGGAGAAAGCATCACCTTGATGATTCTTTGACTTAGGCTTACTCTTTACCTCAAAACTGAGCAAATGAATCCCCATGATGTAAGCCACCCAAAGTGGCCAAAGGAAATTAAAATGCCCCTTCATCCATTTTGTGACCCATATTATTTATTTTAATTTTAAGTTCCTTGCACAGCACATACTGTGTTTGTTAAACATATAGTATTCTCCCAATAGTTGTACCACAGAATCTTTAGAGAGTGAATTTCACCTCTCATTCATCTCTCATCTCTCATTGTTCTTCCTTGGATTCCTGAATAGTTGAATTGCACACAGAAGGTATATTCAAAGTATATTTGTTAAATTAAGCTTATCTTTTATGATGTGTGAGATACCAGTGGAACTAAGTGAATCATATAGCATTCAAACAGACCAAGAATTTTTTTAAATATAAACTTTTCTTTTAACTAGCTTAACTTTTAGTTAGCTTAGTGCGTAAGTCATTTTATCTCATTTGTTTTCAATTCTATTAGCCTCTGCTCACAGGCAGGGATTTTACACTGTCTTTTTATGCACTTGCATAAAACAGAAAGATACCCTTTGTTAGAAATGTTGGCTGGTTAACTTAATCCCCAGAAACTCTCTTTTATGTTCAGCTTGTCCAACTATTTTGCTAGCTTCATGAAGGTCTTGAGCTTAATTGTAATGTTCCATCTGTTTGAAATAGTTATCTTACAACCACAATTTATTACTGGAAATTTTGTATTTCCTCTTGCTTTAAACATTGCTTTGTATATTTGCCATCTTTTTTTAACATAGCATATAATTTTGTAGGTAGGCAGAATATTCATATTAATAGAAATAATGTCTTCAGTTTGGCTAGCACTTTGCTTTTCTTAGTTGTGAATTGGTTGTTTGGGTTTACTTCTTTTAGGAAATAGGTTGTGAATATTTTTCAAGATAAGTGGGAAAAGGAAGAATTCAAGTTTTTGTTGTTTTGATTATCATGTGTTGACTTTTCATATGCTTTGAAATGGTCTAGGGCCAGTTCAATAAAAATAATCATTGCCATAAGAAATTAGCCCACTTTAGAAGCATATTTATTTAAATAAGCTCTGTTTCTGCTTATAAAAATTTAGAATTTTATAAAACAAATTATCAATATTATGAAGTATTTTTAAATAGCATTTTCAAGACAAGTGCTCCTATCAAGTATGAGAAATATATTTTCCCCCTAGCCTTATCTCTACTGTATAGTTATCTATTTCAAAACCTATTTTGCTTTTCAGCTTTCCCACTCCAATTTCTAAAGCCCCCTCATATCAGGTTGACATTTTTATAAATAATATGTAAAAATTTGGAAGTGCAAGGAAAGGTACAATAAAATCTAATAAACGGTCAAAGCCCAGATGCACTTCATGTCTAACGTGCTTTGCACTGTGCAACAAGAAGTTTTTGGTATTACTCTGATGAAACACTTTGTCACCCTCATCAATTTTATTCATTTTTTTCTAGCTAATAGCTATAGATTGTAGGAATATTTGTTGGAAGACAATTGAATGAAATATGCTTGGTTATGGCTGGCTCATTCTCTTTTTCTCTCATCTCTTCTACAATTCATGAAGAGTTTTTTCTTTTTTTTTGAATTTTGTAAAGCAGTTTTCAGATCAGTTGGAAGTCAGCAAAAACTTAGCTTTAATGAATTCATTTCCACAAAAATTGGCTTATTACCATGCAGACTTTCAGTGTTATATTCTAGTGATTTTATAGTCATGTCTCTATTCTTTTATAAATATATTCTTTTACCTGCCACATATGAAAATAATGAGGCTTGCAAGTCTGTCTTTTCCCAGTAGTTAAGAATAAGAAAAATAGCTTATAGCAATAGTTCATTAATTTAAATGCTTAATTTACTACTTACATATGGTATTACTTGCATATGATAACATAATTTTTAGTAATCTTATTTTATTTAAAATGAATGTTATAGTGGTTATTTTATTAATAATAAAAATTTTAACAGTAGAAATTAATGAAATAGAAACTCTAGATAATTATTAATACAATGTTCTTTAGAGGATATTGTATAAGAATTTTATGTACCCAACAGAGTAGAATAAATATTTAAAACACAAATTCACATGTAAAAAAAATTAAAAATTTGGGAATAACTAATCAATATTATTTAATTTGCTAGTTTATTTTCCAGTGTAAATGTTTATCATGTTTTTTTTTCGGTAGCTATTAACTAATAAATATTCTCTCCCAGTTATCTCATTACCTTAGTAATCTTAGTAATCATAATCTTTACTTAATAAACCTAAGTGTAAATTAATAAGAATGATTTTTCTTCAAGAGAGAGTTCCACTAAATCACACCTTTTCAACTAATTTTAAATTTTATTATATAAATAAATAAAAGAAACTGCAAGTTATAAACTTATCCATAACTTTTGTCTTTTGACATTGTTTTGTCTTTTGACTAAGGAAATAGTGAGTAAAACATGTTGGGTACCAAACACTCTTTGTATAAATAAGAACTTGGATTCTGTATTTATAACTGTATTTAACAGTATAATACTAGATTATTTTTGAATTTCATTAAAATACTGACTTGAAGACCATATTTTCAAATTTGAACTTTTTTTTTTTTACATGGGCAGGCACCAGGAATCAAACCCGGGTCCTCTGGCATGGCAGGCAAGCATTCTTGCCTGCTGAGCCACTGTGGCCTACACACATTATAAAATTCATTGGATGAAAAAATAAACTTTAAATTTTTATTTTGCAATTTAACACTTACATGAATAATATTTGAGAAAAATTTTTTTTGTAAATATATTGCACTTTGTTCTTGAATAAAAAAGATATGTTTCTCAAAAATAGATTAAACATTAATGATGTGTTATTGTTGATATTATATAAAACAACTTAAAATATAAATCATATTTTAAGGAGGGTATTCTATGTTAAATAAGCATGTGGTTTAGCATTTTAATTTTTTAATATCTGTATTGAATGTTGTTTTCCTCTCATTTATAAGCAAATAATTACATATTTATAGTAGACTTTTTTTTCTACCCATGATCAAAATCACATCAATATTTTATGGGCTTCAAATGCATTTAAATAATTTTATTCTTTTTGTTCGTTTTGAACCTTTCAGTTATCAGTTGCAAATTTTGATGGTCTGTCATTGTTATCATGTTGAGATGTATTAAGGTGTATGTTAGTTGTCCAATTTGATGCTTCTAATAGACTCTGGCCTGGAAAATTATAAATAAGTCTAGGAAAGTCTATATGATTTATAAACTATAAATGTTATAAAAGAAAGGTGAGTTAGACAAGTGTACACGTGTGTGTGTGTTTGTAGATTTAGGCTTTAATAATGCAAATATTTGAATAATATATTTCAGTATGACATACACTTTAGGTTCTTTTCACATTAAAGTGTAAGACTAAGTGTAGATCAAAGTGATGTCTTCAGTCAAATTTAATCATGTGGCAGATATAGTTAATGCTCTCTAAAACACCAAAGATCTTCTAATTCTTTAGAATCTTTAAACTTTCTTGCATTACTAATAGGATAAAGGTTGGAAATGCTTTAATCCATTTCCAGAATCACTCCTTATGGGTTGGAATATCAATATTATTAAAATGTCAATTCTCCCTAAACTGTTCTTTGAATGAAAAATGATCTTAATCAAATTCCCATCAGGCTCTTTTGAAAAAAAAATTGATTCCAAAATACTTATGAGTATGCAAAGAATAGCCAAATGACTTCCAAAATAAGGAAATTGGAGAAATAACACTATATTTCAAGATTTATTATAAAACTACAGTAATCAAGACAGTGTACTATTTGTCAACATTTACAAATAAGTAATTGGAACAGAATACAGAGTCAAGAAATTTAATTGGTCATACATAGGCAACCGAACTTTTATTTAGATACAAAAGCAGGATGGTAGAAAAGGAATAGTTTTCAACACATGATGCTGAATGTGCTGGGCATTCATATACAAAAAAATAAAATAGAAAGAGCTGCAATTCATACCTCATAGCATATACAAAAATTAACTCGGAATGCATTAAAGCCTAAATATAAATTCTAAACCTTTAAAGTTTCTAGAAATTAATATAGGAGAAATCCTTTGGGTTGTTGAATTAAATAAAAAAATTCTTAGATATGATAAAAAAGTATGATTCACAAAGGAAAATGTAAATGACAACTTGAATGTCATTGAAATTAAAAACATCAGCTCTGAGAAAGAAAAACAAAACAGACTAATAAAATATTTGCAAATCATACATCTGAGAAGGAATTGTATTGGGAAAATCTGAAGAACTCTAAAAAACTTGATAAGAAAACAACTCAAAAATTTGACAACAGATTTGAGCACCAAATGAGATGTATGGATGGCAAATATTCACATGAAAAGACGCTTTACATCATTAAGCATTAAGGAATTTCAAAATATGTTTCACCAAAAAACTATCAGAGTGGCTAAATTGAAAAAAATTGATCACAAGTATATCTTTGTAAAAACATAGAGGAATTTGATCTGTCATATACTGCTGGTGTTATATACATTTTAGGAAACAATCTGACAGTTTCTTAAGAAGTTAAAAAAAACATCTTCCCCATGAGCATATGATGTTCCCTAATTCCCTATGGCATCCCACTTCTGGGTTCCAAGAGAAGTGAAACTACATGCTTATACAAATACCTGTACACAAATGTTGACAGCACCTTTATTTGTAATAGCTGAAATTGGAAATCACCCAAATGCTCATTGACAGGTAAATGGGTAGTAGAATACTACTCATCAGGGGTGCAAGAGTGGTTCAGGTAGAATTCTGGCCTGCCATGTGGGAGACCTGGGCTTGATTTCCGGTCCATGCACTTCCCAACAAACAAACAAACAAGCAAAAAAACAAAACAAAGCAAAATTCAACAAATGGTGATGCAATAATGGCATGCTCACATCGAAAAATAATGAAATGTCACCCCACCATACAGTATGCAAAAAAAAAATACTACTCAACAATAAATTAATTAGTTACTGATACAGACTACAACATGAATGAATCTTAAAATAATTATATAGAGAATAATCTGCCTTTGACTTCAAAATTCCCCATATATTTGGATCTCTGAAGAGGGAAGCATTTAAGAGAGTTCCTGTCTGTTGTAATTAACCTCTCATCTTCTGTAAAGTCTATGAGCATCAGAGAGTTAGGACTTTTTCCCATATTTTGCAGACCAATTGGTTCCTAGTGTTTTTTCTAAATCAAAGGGTATAAATACTCTCCAAACTGCCCAGTAGATTCATATCTTGTTATTTAGGGAGATCTTTAGTTTTAATTCACAATGAAGCCCTTAATAAATTCTCATTTGGAGAATAGGTGGGACTTAACTTTGACAAATATCTACAAGAAAAAGATAAAAAGGAAATACGAAAAAATATTTCCTATGAAAGTCAATTGAATATCAAATATTTGAAAGTCAAATAATCTGAATTCTTCAAGTGGTTGTGTAGGCAACATGTAGGAATTAATTCATGCTTGAAGTGTTTGGGTACAAAAACACAAAACCTGGAAGCAGATTATCTGGCAGCAACACAGCACATTCTGGGTGTTCAAGGACTCACCTTGCACCTGACTGAGCATGAAGAGTTACTAAACTCTAAGCCTCAATCATCACATCTGAAAAGTATGGATTATAACTGTAACATAGGATCATTATTAATATCAAATGAGATAACTGATTTACATTGCCTGACATAGAGCAAGTTCTCAATAACTGTTAATCCATGTTAAAATAAACCCTGCATTATGTACTAATTAAGAAATATTATGAGATTAGTAATTCATATTCACATTTATGCTAAGTAAAATAAACTTTTTAAAAACTTCATAGTGATGTACATCACATATTCTGTGTGCTTTCAAGGCATAACACAGTTTGATGGAAATTTGTCACCTTGTTCAGTATCTGAATAAACCCATTTCAGTGAAAAATAAGAATTTCAATATCATGGAATACTTTATAACCAGTGTAAATATTCCAGTTAACTCCATACCAATCTCATAACATTATCTGTCCCAATTTATTTGAGCCATGAATATTATTTTTAAATGGATTTTACATCCAAATCTTATATGACAAAATTATATGAGTTTCTTCCCTCTGATAGAGATATATCAAGTATAATTTGTTTGAAAAAAAATGCCATAGCATATTTCATTAAGCACAAACAAAATCTCCCACCACTTAAAAATATTCATTACTATTGAGTTTGGGTAACAAATCACAAATTATTTTGTCAAACATTTCACAGGATTACAAATGTATTTTGTAATCACTGATTGTTTAGACATACATTGGGATTTATTGTCCACCTGTTATTTACAGTGTCTGCCATCTGATGAGCCTAGAAGAGATTATCACCAAAGCTTTACTAATGTGTTTGATAGTCACCTTTTTATGTTTATAAATGTACACTGTAAAACATTCTATGCTGATGGCAGCCTAAACTGCTTTCTTTTCCAGGGCATTATGAACAGCCAGTTGGACAGCATCTTTCAATGCTATTTACGAGGAGAATTTGTTTCAAAACACATCTTCAATAGCTAGTACCCATTTCTGAGTGAAATACTCCAGAAACGAAGATAACAGAGAATGCTTGCTAGGGAAATGTACTCTAATTATTCTCTAGGAATAAAGTTCTATTTCTTATAGTTTCAGCTCTAAAACCAAATACTAAATAAATACACACATGCATAAATAAATATTTATTAATATTAATGATAAAGACTACTTATAATAACTATGATAATCATGTTCCCAGTTTGCCATATAAATTCTCATAAAAAAACTCTTTCATTTTCTGTTTCAACTATTTTGCACATACTTCATCACATCTTTTTCCAGGAGAACATTTACTTTTTTCCCTCCTCTTGGTGGGTGTTGTTTTACTATATCTTTATTTATTCCTTTAATTGTGCTAACTTTGTTGAAGCATATTTTACATGGAATAAACAGCATTGTAAGTTTACCATTAAATGAATTTGGACAAATGTATACATGTGAGTAAGTACCATGCCAGCCAAGATAGAGTACATACTCTGACACTCAAGTGTGCCATGCTGTAGTCAACTCTACATTCATCAACACTGATCTGCCTTTACAGATAAATTTTATCTTTCATTGCAGATAAATTTTGCCTGTCTAGAATTTCTTTTGAGTATGACTTCTTTCACTCAGCATGATGTTTTGGAGATTCATACTTATCATTATTTTATATTAATATTTTGTTTATTTTTATCACTGAGCAATATACAAATGCCTGAATATATGAAAATGTGCTTATCCAGTCATCTGTTGTTGACATTTGAGTTGTTTATGTTTTGCCTGTGATGAATAGCATTGCTGTGAACATTCACGTAAAGTGCTTGTTGTGGACATATGTTTCCCTTTCTCTTGGAAAAATATCTAGGAATGGAATAGCTGTAATTTGATTTTATAAGAAAATGTCAAACAGTTCTACAAAGTGGTTATGCCATTTTACACACTTACACATAAATATATGAGAGTTCAAATGTGTTTCCATCCTTGACAACCTTGAAATTGTCATTGCTTTTCATTTAGCTATTCTAGTGTATGTATAATGGTAGCTCCTTCTGGTTTTACTTTTGCATTTCCCTGACGAATAATGATGGTGAGCCTCTTTTCATGGGCACATTGCCGCATATGTCATATTTAGTGAAGTATCTGTCCAAATCATTTGTCCAAACTTTATTGCTATCTTCTTTTCATTGAATTGTGTTATTTAAATATTCTGGAACAAGTCATATTTCAGCTAATGTTCCTAAATAATTGTTCCTACACAGCTAGTTCTTCATAAAAAAGGATTTAAGGATCTAGTGTTCATACCTTGTGGTTTCACAACTTGGTAGTTAGCCAGAGAATAACGTTGGCTCAATGCAGATTTCAGGGAACTCTTATTCTGTCTAGTTCCATCTCTGATACTCTGTTTGAATTGTGGTATATCTCCTCAACTCTGCATGATCCTGGTGCTATTCTTGGAGTTTTCTTCCTTTGTCATAATTCAGAAATTTCTTAAGATAGAGAACTGGGAAAACCATAAGGGTTTTCTAGCTGTCTGGTGCCTGAAAACATTTTTTTTTTTAGTAATTTTCCCTATATATTTTGTCCTGTATGCTAGTTCACTTCTGTTCAAAAGCAAGTCTGGTACCAATTACTTAGTCATGACCAAAGGGAAGGTAGAACATTCATTTATTAAGAGTAGAAAAAACATATATGAATGTAGTGAGTTTGTGTGCATTAATTTCAGATTTTTATGCCAATTGCTTTGTAAAATCCCACTTTTTCATATTCATATATTACTTCATATGCACATTCTTGCTCATTCATACATATAAAAACATTTTTCCCATGGACTTCCATTTACTCTTTCATGAACATGAACTCATATACTAAGCACTTTGTTCAAAGTAATGAAAACATAATTCAAAGTCCAGTGTAATTTTTACATTATACTTAAGTGGACTAGAAAATTTTCCAGGTAAGTTGTTGTAACTTGAAATCATGCTAGTCAGGTTTTTAACTCCAGGGTTAACACTAGGCAAATCAGTACACGCTCTGTTTTTTCCTCAGCCTTTGCATTGCCAGCTTGCTGCAAAATAAAAAAGATGCATCATATTTAGGATAATGAAAAGAATTATACATTCAGACTTCCTATTTCAACCTCCTTTGCTAATAAACTGAAGAGAAATTAATTATTTTAAGAGAAATTGATTACTGTTTACTTTCCTACTTCATGCTGTCTTCTATAATCAACATAAGTCCAAATATTTTGCCTATAAACATCTCTTAGAAATAAGCAAACTAGTGTCCATCAATTGATGACTCTTCTCCACACAATTTACATAATAGAATTGATAGTAGGTATATTTATCAACTTGATGCTGAGTTCAAAAGTTGGAAGAGCAAAACCTGTAACGAATCTTTCAGCTTTATGTGGTATTCCCACAGGTAAAGCAGAAGATCATTAGAGAGTTATTCTGAGAAGCTAGCACTAACATGATTCTTACTTCACACACTTGCTAATATTGGGCTCTGCTTTACTGCCTTCAATGTAATATAAATATAATTTATATCATACTTAATTCATAAAACAATATTTCTTATTATTGATGTCTGTCATTATTTAGACAGCTATACAAAGACACTGTAAATTCAGGACCCGCTCAGAAAATGTTCATAAATTTAATATATTTTTTTTTTTTGTAAATTTGATGTCCCTACACAGTTTTGGCATAACCCAAATTAGACACAAGTAATTTTCTCACTATAAATCTGTTTTCTATATTAAAATAATTCTGCTTACAAGCAAACCACCTGCTATATTTTCTGGAACATATTGGAATTCACAAGTGTTAGTTTCCTAGAAATTCTTCCATCACATATGCTAAAGCATTAATAATTCAGTTTTTACAGCTTCTATAAATGTCAGAATATGTCAGATATAATATCTATAACAGGCTACAACCCATGATGAATTTTTTCATATAGAATGCTTATAGAATTCCCAGAATCTAAAATGAAAGACATATATGATCTATGGTTTTGGTTCCTTTTTCCCTATTGGTCCTCTGTAAACTCTAAGCCCTGTCTTACCCTAGGGGTAGAAAGTTATTATTCTAAGCCAGTAATTATGGAGCCATTCATTTGACAAAGGAAGGGTTTTGAGAATGATCATTGTGGAGAATCTTTGAAATGAGTTGTCAGGGGAAATCTTCTGGCTTACTTCTGGGAAGTCCTTCCTAACCCTTCCAAAGAAAGTTGAAACAGAAATATTTCCTTTTTCTTCTGAAAATGTTTCCTACTGGTGGACTGAACTATTGGAATGTGATATCTATAACTACTGTAGCCATCCCTGAAACACAGTGGGGAAGACAAACACCTCACAGAAGAGGTGAGCAGCATGTGACTTTGATATCTTTCTGCTATTTCTTGTCGTTAATTATGCAAATTTTAATACATTGTTTTAATGAAGGTATATCAATAATTTCCAGTTAATAATATAATATTCCAACAGTATAGGAACTAGGTGATTATTTATTTATTACATGGAATAATTAGTGACCATCAAAATGTTGACAACTAAAATGTATAATGTTACAGCATTTAGTGAGTAAGCACACAGATAGGAAAAAAAGGGAAAATATGCCCCATGTCTATAATTATGGAATTGTAGTTTCTCTCTCCTGTTTTCTCTCTCTCACTGTTTGCTATGGTATTTTTTCCTACAATTAATTTTGTAATTTAATGAAATAAAATAATGCATTTTTGCATAATATTAAAAACAAAGGTCTAGAAACATCTAAATCTCTCTCAAAATTTAAAACATGTAACCAAATTAAGCATGTTGATTGATGCCTAAGCCCATAGTCTGAATTAAATTGTTACTAAAATAAATTGCTCACAAAAGAGTTTGTCTGGAAAAAAAACACACTTTAATCAGAGACAAACAAAATATTCTATTATCAATGTGAAACATTCTAATTCCATGAAACTAGTTATGTAAAAAAATGGTTTTAACTTATTTAAATTGTTAATAATATCTAGTAATTACTTAAAAAATAAACTATCTTTCATATATATGACTATCTGAAGTCAGATAATATATATGTGGTAGTTGGATTCAGTTGTCAACTTGCCCAGGTAAAGATGCCTAGTTCTGTTGCTGTGGACATGAGCCAATGGTACGTGAACCTCATCTGTTCCTGATTACATCTGCAGTCGGCTAGGAGGCGTGCCTGCTGCAAAGATGATGACGTTTGACTTAATTGGCTGGTGCTTAAATGAGAGAGCTCAATGTAGCACAGCCCAAGCAGCTCAGCATACATATCTCAGCACTCACAGCTCAGCCAGGGCCTTTGGAGATGCAGAAAGAAATCACCCCGGGGAAAGTTGTTGGAACCTTGAGGCCTGGAGAGAAGACCTGCAGAGGTTGCCCTGTGCCTACCCACGTAAGAAAGGACCTCAGTTAAAAGTTAGCTGCCTTTCCTCTGAAGAACTAATGAAATAAATCCCCTTTTATTAAAAGCCAATCTGTCTCTGGTGTGTTGCATTCCGGCAGCTAGAAAGCTAGTACACTATACAATACAAAACTATTCCTTAATAAAATTACTGTTCTGTATCAGAAAAATTAACTTTCAATATTTGATGATTATTTTCTGTACTTTTACAGTTTATACACAATTTAGAAAAGAGTACTGAAAATTAATTCAGAACAAAATGACTAATTTCCCATAAAGCAAAATATTTGAATTAATTTATCCTTAATTATTTCCTATGTAAAATGCAAAATATGGTATTTTGGTCTGCCGATGAGAGTATAGTTCTTCCTATTAGAAATTGTGCACTTTCATTATATTTAAATTTACTTGAAGTTAAAAGGTAAACAAGAGGTAGTTTGATATGCAATAGTTTAATTACGATAATAAAGATACCTTGACTTTACTCATTATGCTAAAACAGAAGTCAGTAGTCTTTGTAAGGACCTTTCTGTATTATTTCATTATTTTTCACTGTGTTCAGCAGTATTGATACACGATTTGCATTCCAAAAGAGAGTTTCAAATGGTAGCATGGATTTATCTTGAAACATTAAAGCTAAGAAATCCAAAGTTAAGCTCATGTTCGATTTTAATATAATCCCCATTAAAACTAGGCTGTTTTAAAAAATTTGCATATTTTTCTTTTATACTGCTCTTTAATAGTGTTGGCTTTAGTGCTCAACGAGACAGAAAAAATGCTTTAAGCTTCAGGGTTTAAGGGACTTTGTATACCCCTTTGTCCATCTGTGACTCTCTTTACTTTAGCTTTACTCTAGTAACTGTAAGGTCAGGTATGCTAAATTGTATTTACTGCAAAGAACTATGTTTCTTTTATTCCAGAAATATTCATTATGTACCTACTATGTGTGACACTTTAGTATATTGATGGAGATTAAGAACTGTAAATCAGTTTCTTAGCCTTATAAAATCTCAGTGTGATGGGGAAGTTAAAAAGTTATCTCCAAAATTAAATTTCTGAGTGCTAAGTACTTTGAAAGAGATATTTTCAGGGTGCCTTTGGAACACAGAGAAAGGCCGTATAAGTCAGATTGGGGATGAATGAAAGAGTATTCTGAAGACTACTTGGGGAAAGAACTCTGTTTGACTTATAGAAAATAGAAGAAGAGAAAATGGATCTCAAAGCACAGTCAATGTGAAGGTACTATCTTTTATTGACTTCCAATAGGCTGTAGTTCTAGAGAATTGGCATTGGTATTCACTTCGATCCCTAACAACTTTAAATCTTTTTCCCGTAAGTGTCAAGGAGAAAATGTTATTTAAATGAAACGATGTTTACCTGTGTCGCAGCAACATTTTGCTTAGGTTTGTGGGCTTGTTCTTTTAAGAATTCTGCTAAATAATGTCCAACTAGAAAAGGTGAATTTTGTTTAAGCTTCGATTGCCTGTTGTCTGTTCTGCTTCCTATATCAAACATTGTAAGCTTGTAAAAATAATTTCTTTTTAACACATGTGACTTTTATGTATTTCTGAGCAACTTTGAATGATTAGAAAGCTGTCTTTCAATTCTTAACTAATGTGTTATTCTCACCTGATCTTGATTTGAGAAGAATATTCTCCTTCTTACAGTTGGTCTAGGCAAACTAAGAAAGAAACGTGATATTGAGCAAACCTCTTCTCAGAAAATTTAGACCAAAGATAGTTGTATTCTTCTTCCCAAGTTTTCATTACTGCCTTAGACTTTGTGTAAAATGGAGGCAAATGATAGTTACACAGTTAATTTCATGCTTTGGTGTTTTAGCAAATCATTTCTGTATGTTCGAACATGGAACATGTTGCCTTAAATATTTTATTACCCTAAAATTTTTAAATGTTAACATATTGTGGTTAGGTGGAGACCAAAGAATAACTTTTGTTTAAATTATGACAGATCCACATGGAAATAACCTTGATGGCATTTTATCCAAAATGGGATAGAACTATAGTTTATTAAAATATTTCATTGCTATGGATAAATAATAAATATCAGTTAGTTAATACAGCAAAATAACAACACAATTGAGGAAGAGTGGAAATAGGAATACTATTTTGTCATCATTTAATAAAAAAAAATTGTATATAAGCTTTACCTATTAAGAAAATGTTGTATTAAAACAAACTGTAATGAATTAACTTAAAGACAAATTTCAGTTTTTAAATTCTTTTTTAGTATATAGCACACTGTCCTATTTTAAGATATAGGAATATCTTTAAATGATTTTTACATTTTCAAATTAACATGATGTGGTTGCTAATATTCAATTTTATGCAATAAGTAACACTTCTATATAGTTTTATGAATAAAATCTTAGTCATAACAATCTATAGACTCAATACTGTCCATTTTTATTCTATGAATTTGTAGTGTTACAGAGGAATCCAAATAGGCAGAATACATGGTCTATAAAACTGAATGTACAGCATGGAAAACATGTAAATTCTTCAAAACAAAACAGCACTTTATATGATAGAATGTTCAAACTCAACTGTATTCCTAAATTATTTAGGGAAAAAATACCCACACAGTATTAGAACAGATTTTTCGACCACATAAATAATATCCGATTTTGCATAGGTTCTCATATGAATGTATTCTAATTTTTAATTGTTTATTTTAGCATACTTATCAGTAAGATTAAAATTAAGATTTTAATTGTATGATTCTAATTATAATGCAATATCTTATGCTTACCTTAGAGTTTGACTTTTCTCTTTTTCCTTTCCTACAAAGCAGTATTTCTGAAATTTTATCATGCATAAAATGTCTTAGAAAGCTTGATAAAAAGTGAAGAATTCTATTTCCTGCCCACTGATTTTGTTATTGAGTAGTTTCTGTTTCAAAGCCAAAGAATCACATTTTTAACAAGCACACTAGGCAATTATAGGTACAGGCCCTGAACCAAATTTGTAGAAATACTATTTAGCCAAATTGGTGATGCCCATCCTTCCTACTGTTTAGTTTAGTTTCAGACCTGTCCTTTCCTTCCACCTTGCTCTCTTCCTGCCTAAGAAGAACTAAACTAAACATGGAGGATTTGGAGTAGAAAAGAGCAGAATGTAGAAGTGATTGTACAAAGAAGTAAAATATTTTTGAGAATTCCTACCCAGATGCCTAAAAACTATAGTGCAAACTCAGTAAATGCAGTTATATATCACAATTATATTCTCAGCTCCCCTATTGTTTTAATTCTAACCTATTGTTCATTGACATCCTACTCTTCCATTTTTTTCCAAATCAGGATTTTGACAAATGACATTTTTGTAATTTCACTTTCTGTTTGCAAAATGATACACACCATAAAATAAAACCATTTCTGTATTTTATTAAGTCAATTACGCCTTTATTTTTTGTATCATTAAGATGGAAACAAATTCCACCATTTAAATTACAATTCAACCTGCTTTTCATTGTCTATGAATTTCAGAGACATTATAATTAAAAACGTACATCAGTGTTTAAGAAAATATGGTTATTTATTAAATAATAGATGAACAGTTCTTTAAGCAATGTGAATCATTTAACTTGAAAACATGGCCATTATATATTTTAACGTCAGTTTCTTGGGAGCTCAGATCATGTTTTATTCTCTTGAATTATTCTTCCAAAGTGACTAAGATGTACATATATTCATTGATTCTCTTGTTGACCTCCCATTCTGTAGTCAATCTCAGTAAATTGTATCTTTTCTAAGTAACTTTTCTAGAGTAATCAAGATAATTTTATTCCAAATACTTAAGACCACAAATGATGAATAGTTGGAGACTGGGTTATGCACACATTGCTATTTAGCTTCAGTTCTTTCTTTGCCAGTTCAGTTGGTATGCAATTTAATATCTGTGTGCTCACTTGTTTTAATAGCAATGTATACAAAAACATATATTTAATAGAGTTTAAAATTGGTTTAAATATTTCCTTAATATTCTATCTCTTTGTTCCACACATATATAAAGATACATGATTTTGTAACAATGGTTTTCCCTGAATCACCATACAGGCATTTTCAGCCTATACATGCTCATTCCAATTTCTATTCCCAATATACTAATATGAGCAGTCAGAACATGGGTATTGGGTGTCTACTTTGAAACACTTTTATAGCCACTTAAGTAAAAGTAGGCCTGGAGGCCAGAAAAGACTTGACATTCATCATTCTTTCTTTCACTCAATGCACATTTATTAATTGTATTCCATGGTTCAAGCTCTGTGCCAGCCACTGGGAATCCTGAACTGAGAAAGAAACATAATGAACCCTAACACCCTGGGGCCATCACACATAACACAGTGGGACCAAACATGAGAATCCTAATAAAGATGGGCAGAACTCTGCAGTCAGTGCTGTCCTGAAGCTTGCATGAACCAGGCTGATGGGAACGTATTACGCAAGGATTAGCATTTTAGGAGTTTTGCTGCCTGGATGATGACACATTGCATGAAATAAATCATGGTAAGAATATTTACACCATAGAAACAAATGAATGCTACAGGTCAAAATATTTTGTTTGTATTTTTGTGGTTGTTGTTTTCTCCCAGAAGAGTTTGTTTTGAGTATTTGTTAGCACACCATTCTTTGAAATATAAAATAAGGGAGATTTACATGGGCAGAAGTTGGAGGAGGTGTCAGTGAAACTTCCTGAATGAAGTGATGCTGCAACTGAATAGTGAAAGATGGACAAAATAAATCTTGAAGACAAAAGAAGAAACTTTATAATGAAATAGCATTAAAAAATACATAAAAAAGGGTACGATGCAGTAAATACATTGAAAAAAAAGGCCAGTACAACATAAATTAGAAAACATCCAAATATTGGCAGAAATTTAAGATAGAGAAATGATCAGGGAAATTCTCATGTAAAACTGAAAGCCATATACATATTTTTGGCTTTCATCTCAAATGTCTTAGGAGTATAATGCAAGATATTTATCTTGCATTACAAGTAAATATCTTCACTACAAATAAATTTTGCTCCAGTTTTCAGATTCAGTTGAAGAGGAATAGCAGTTTGATAAGATCTTAATAGGTAGATTTTTTTTTTTTTTTTTTTTTTTTTTTTTGCTGTGCTCAGGGTGAAAAATTATTTTGGTTTGGTTGGCAGTGACAATGGAGGTAAAAAGAATAGAATAGAAAACAGTTGTTTCATTAAAACTTGACAAGTTCTGGTAACTTTGACATAAGATGCAACTTAAAAAATGAGACAGTTATGACTCGAAGCTATCATATTTGATGCAGTGATTAGTATTGTTCATTGAGAAAGTAGGAATGGGGAATAAATGGAAGCTGAAGAAAATTAGAGTTTATGTATATATTTAGCTTGACGTTCTTGTAGAGATAATATCTCTTAGAGATATTGAGTGGGCAGTTGGAAATATGAATGCATAGGATATGAGGGGTATTTTTTCTTGATAAACCTTTGGGAACGATGGAAAGACAATTCAGCCATATAATTCAAGAACTTAGAAGATGCTTTAGAAATCTCGACTTATCAATCAATTTTTGTACAACAAACCACCCTAAAACTGTATGACATAAAATTCAACAAAATTATCTGTTTAATCGGTGTCAACTGTTTGAGTGGATTCAGCTAGGTAGTTATTTGGCTTGTCTCAAATTGAAATTATTCAGAAACTTTTATTGGCCTGGATGCTCCAATATAGCCTTCTCACATGGCTATGAGTTGTTACTAGCTGTTTTCCAAGATGCACATTTTCATAAGGATATTCTTGGGCTCTTCGCATGAGGGATTTGTGATGGTTTAGAACTGAATGTATCCCAGAGAAATATGTTCTTAAAGTCAATATGATCCTATGGGTATGAATCCATTGTAAAGGAAACTGTAAAGGAACTGTACCCATCCTGGTACACTCAAGGATGGGTCTTAATCTTCTTATTGGAATCCTTTATAAGACAATGAAATTCAGACAAAGGACGAGAAAGTAAGAGGAAGACACCAGAAGATGCCACTATGCATCTTGCCATGTGACAGAGGAACTGAAGATCACTGGCAGCCAACCCCAGAACGCCATGTCTTTGGGTAGAAAATATTGCTTTGGATATTTTACTGGCCTCAGAACCTTGAGAAATAAATTCCCGTTGTTTAAGTTAAATAGAATTTATTTAAGCAGCCTTGGTTATTAAAACTGGCTTGGTTTTAAAAGCAGAAAGAGGGCAAAATTGAATGACCAAGCAATTTCTAAGCTTTTGTTTTCACCATATTTGCTAATGTCTCATTGGCTAAAGCCAGTCACATGGCCAAGTCCAGTTAATGGATAATACGAAAGTGTTTAAGTGTGTGGATACAAAGACACATGATGCACTGTGGCCATCTCTGTAACAAGCTACAACACATCTCAGCCTTTAAAGCAGGTGGAAGACAAACTAGCAAAGCAGAGAGAAAAGAGAATGTTATAATGTTGGTAAGGAAAAAAAAATAGCAAAAGACAGCTTTGCAAACAGAAAAAGAAGATAGGAAGAATGATAGAGCACAGTTAATATGAGGCAAAGTTACTTTTTTCATTTGTTTGCATATCTTTGCTCCTTTATTATTTCTTGAACCATTGATTTTATATCAGTTAGCATGCCATTCAACTGTACATAATAAAAAGAAATGTTTATAGTGGATTGTGGAGATGTGATGCTGTATGTACCCCAGAATTTTTGTTCTTAAAGCTACTACACCCTTGTGGGTATGGACCATTTTAAGTAAGACCTTTTGGTAAGGTTGCATAAGTTAAGGGGTGACCCACCTCATTCAGAGTGGGTCTTACTCTTCTTACTGGAGTCTTTATAAGATATTAAAATACAGACAGGGAGAAAGCCAGGGAAGCAAGAAGCAGAAAGCAATCAAACTTAGAAGAGAAGGGAAAGACTAGCAAATGCCACGTTGTGCTTTGCCATGTGACAGAGGAGTCCAGGATTTTTGGCAGCTGGTCTTCAAGAAAAAAGCATCATCTTGATGATGACTTGACTTGGAATTTTCATGGCCTCCAAATTGTAAGCTTGTAAGTTAATAATTTCCCATTATTGAAAGTCAACCCATTTTGTGTATATTGCTTTTGGCAGCCTAGCAAACTAATGCATGGCATGTATTTTATCAAAATAAGTTCAGATATAAAATGTTCTGAATTGACTCCCTTCATCATTGTCATTGCTATCTTCCATCTTTTTTTTTTTTGTTATCCCATTCTTACAACATGGTTGTTACACTCCAGGGCAAAAAGAAGATGGAAAGGTTAATGAGAAGCTAATTTCTTTTAATGAGGCTGTGGAAAGGGGCATCCCTAACAAATCTTATTTGCTATTCTACAACTAGATCACTTCTAATTTCAAGAGGAATGAGATTGGATGATAGTTAACTGACCATAATGCCACCATAAAAAGAATCAGACTTCTGTGAATAAGGGTATTCTGTATGAAAGTAGCAGCGCTTTCCACAAGCTTCAACCTAATTTGAGATCCACAAAGTTCCACTGCTGATTTTAGGAGTTAGGAATCATATTTTCCACTCTTTTTTATTTAGGTAAAACTTACTAATATAATGCTATGATGGGGTGGGAGTTTTTGTTTCTTTTAATTTAGTGAAACTAGAAAACTAATATTTATTGAGCATTAAATTAATACCTGACATTATTTTAAGGATTTATGCATATTATCTCAAATATCGCCACCACAATCCTATGAAATAGTTATTAATATTTTCATTAAATGTAAAGATCAAGAATTTATAAGAGAGGTTTATAAGGTTAGGCCATTTGCTCAAATTCATGGAATTAATAAATTTGAAACTCTCTGACGTACAAGGACATACTTCAAGTCTTGTGTGTGGTAACACTGCCAACTAATATGATGAAACAAATGTATGATAGTGTCTCCTGTTCAATATTAACATTTCTAGCTAATATGAAATTTTCACCAAATAAATTTTCCAGTAAGGAAAATAGTTTTTTGCTTGGAAGTTTTCAATCTCACTCTATTATTTTTAAAACATAATTTCCTTATATGGTTCTCATTTCAATTATATGTACCATGTCAACATACTACATTCAATAATATTTTTACTATGTCTATTTTTTCAATATGTATGAATTTGTTAGCGTCACTTAAAATATGAGAAAAAATGTTTGTTTTTAAAATATACAATTTATTTTCATTACTATACCAAATAAATAATATAATTTAAGGTTCTAATGGAAAATAAACTGATGTCATATAAGAAGCCTTCAGAATTTAAAAGTTTACTTGAATCTAATGACGTTAAAGACTTTATATATTCAAACCTTAAAATTCAAACTTTGAACATAAGGAAATACTGTGAAGATTTAGAGTATTAAGCCATAGAAGTCTCTTGAATCAATAACTATTCTGTTAATAGCCAAAAGTGTATTTAAATATATTCATATCACACCTATAAAAGAAAAAAAGTAATCATATCTTTTTATTGTATCTTTATTTCCAAGCTCTTCTGTAGTAAATGTCCTGGAAGAGTCTCTCATGACAGAAAGCCTGCATATAATGAGAGAGTCAACCCAGGCAAGTATTCTCCATTTATTCAAACTATAAAAATGTTAGCATCTAGAGAACTTGTGCTGAATCAACTCTATTTAAATGCAAGATTGCAGCATGTTCACAATAGAAGCCTATACCTTTTCCTATTTTCCAGCATGATAATATAAGCTTTTATGTTTTTCAGAAAGGAAATTGTCAAAACATTAAAGACAGTAGAAATTTTTATTATTCAAGAAGTTGTGTGGAAGAAATGTGATGATTCTGACTTCAATAAAAGCCCAGTTTTATTTCAAACGTAGATTCATTTTTATTAGGCACTGTATGTTTTTTTATGATGATTGCCTATAGAGTTTATGCAGGGAAGCTGAACTATGGGCTAATATAAGTTTCATTATTTTCTATAAAAAGGAAGTAAAGTAAGTCTATTTCATCTCAATGTCAGATATTGTCATTTTTGATCTAATTATCTCAGTTTTCAATGGATAAACTTAAAGATTGAATATTTCATGAAAATTCAAAGTTTAGCAGATTTGCTACATTAACCATATTTGCATACATTCTTAAGTCCTTTAAAAATTCTCATCACTTGTTAAATTATCTTTAAAGAATTTTTTAGCTGCTGTTTTAAACTATTGAGTTAAATATCTTACACTCTTTATCTTTGCAGCTGTCTCCAGGCAACTTTCTTTAAAAAAATCTATTCCATTTTAATCCAAGCCAGACACTGTTGTTGACACAGAAGGTAAAATGATTATTTGATAAAATACTTGATGTTGATTAGCTTATTATATAGTTAATTCATCTTTTAAGACTAAATATCATCTTTAAATAGATTCTTTTGTTCAATAACTACATTTCTCTCTAGTAGTTATACAATTAACTAACTGTATTTCCTACATAAACTTTTCTGGTACTGTCTTTCATATTTTAAGGATATAGTAATTGATGCATGAATGTAAGAAAGAGGGGACATGATGAGAGATGAGAGTGTAGAATATTGCAAATGTCTAAATCATGACATATTCAGATGACAGATTCTGTGTTTTAATATAAATCAGTGGGAATAGATGTTAATGAACTTGCAGGATGCAGATTAAATTTCCAAACATCACTTACGAAGAAAGACTAAAAGAAGTAGAGAGTATAATACAAACAGCGAAAGGTTTAAAAAGAACAAGCCTGGATCCAGATAGGAACAAAATGTAAGAAGAGAGGAGGAAACAGATTGCTGAATATATAAGAATTTTAAAAGAGTAACTAATATGTAAATTTTATTGTTCTTCTTCTTATTACTATTAGCCATAATTAAAGAGCTGGAACATTTTGGAATTGGTACAATGAAACCAAATATCATAGAGAATATTATATACAGTACAGGGAGATTGAAGAGATATAAAGATTTTTAAGATCCTTCTATTGTTCAGATAGTGGAGATACTAAATTAACACTTCTTAAAAATAAATGTGTATGCTATTTTTAAAAGGTAAATATTCGGGGGCACAAGGATAGTCAATAGAATACTTGCCTGCCATGCAGGAGACCCAGATTTGATTCCTTGCCCATGCATTCCCCAAACAAACAAACAAAAGCAAACAAACCAACAAAATTCAACAAATGGTACTGTAAAAATGGATACTCACATGGAAAAAGAATGAAATATGACCCTGGCATGCAGCATACAAAAAAAAGTAAACATTATTAATTCAATAGGAAGCAGAGG
Organism: Tamandua tetradactyla; assembly: GCF_023851605.1. Taxonomy (NCBI): domain Eukaryota; kingdom Metazoa; phylum Chordata; class Mammalia; order Pilosa; family Myrmecophagidae; genus Tamandua; species Tamandua tetradactyla. The sequence continues at coordinate 77,003,675 of NC_135335.1, forward strand.
AGGAAAAGTGACAGAAAAATGTAGGATAATAGCACAAAAGAAGATAATAAAAATGATAAAATACATTAGTCATCGCAATAAATTGGGACAAACTCAACATTCCACTTAAAAGTAATTCCCAAACTGAATACAAAATATTAATTTACTAATAGGCATAGTATTAAAGATACACAATTTAAAAAGACATCTAAAAGTTAAAAGACAATGGTTAGATTAGATACTTTATATATGTATATGTGTGTATATATATGCATTGCATATATAAATAGATATATATGGAGTTTCTATGTGTATATATATATACAAATTAACCAAATAATTTTAATAAATCACATTAATAGATAGAATTATATATAAGAATCATTGGTAGGAATAAAAAGTCACTAAAATGGAGCAAAATTAAAATATTAGAAAGTTATTGCAGTTTAAATGGAGCATGTGTCTAATAATAAAATGTTAAGAATATATAAACAAAAATATCAACATAATTGCAAAGGTAAACTGATTAATTCACAGCTTTAATGAGAACTTAACACATCTCTCATGGTAATAGATCAGGCAGAAAAATCTTCTAAGATTTTAGAAAAATAGAACAATGCAAATAATAACTTTGATCTAAAATACATATTAAAAACATTGCATCCAATGCATACAAATACAGGTGATTTTTAATCACATAAAGAATATTTATGTTATTTTAACACAGGCCAGACTATAAAAAGAAAACTTCAATAACTTTCAAAGAATGAGAGTCAAAAGAATTTATTTTTTGCTCAAACTCCAACTACATTAAAATCATTGACATATTTAACTCTCTGAAAGTAAAAAATAGTAACTTGATAATAATGCTGGGCTCCAAGATAAATCATATTATAAATATGAATACATTTATACCTGAAGATTAACAAAATATTTTATATTAAAGGTTTTGATATGAAATTACACTGGTTGTTAAAGGAAAATGCAAATTTCTACATGCCTATATCTATATGTATGCATTTATCAAAACTTAAGTTTGATAATATTAATTTTTACTTAATATTTGTATACTTCTTTGCATTCATTTCAGATGAAAAGAAAAAAGAATAGTCAACATTTATTGAGCTTCAGTTCATTGATTTCTACAAATTACTTTGAGATGTTTTAAATTATAGGATGTACCAATAAATGGTTGGAGAAATGGATGGATATGTGATAACAAAAGTTAATAAAATGTTAATTTTAGAATCCAGTTTGTGTGGCTATAAGTGATCACTGTTAAACTCTTTCACCCTTGCTCTGTTTGAAATTTTATAGTAAAATATATTTTTGAAGAATTTAGTTTAATAAGCACAGATCAGAAGTTATCTAACATATTGCAACAATGTCATAGAGGGGATTGATACCGTTGTGAACAGGGCTGCTGCTGTTGAAGTCAAACAATGGTCACTTGCCTTTTGTGGACACAGACAAGATACTTCGAGCATTATCACTCATAAGGGACAAAATCTTCCCTCCCTTATTGTCAGGTTATCTCCTTATATTGCTCTCAACAAGCATTTAATGGCCTGGCATTGTCATAGACAATGTACTAGATTGTGAATCAAGAAACTTGAATTTTAGTCTTAGCTTGGGAACAACTTATAATACTGGAGATCTATTTCAGGCCATGTATCATTCAATTATTAAATATCTACTAAGGAAAGATACTGAGGTAATGCTCTAGGGATACAAATATTTATATAAATCTCTGCCTCACAGGATAAGGAGATCAATATAATAAAATAAACAGTTGTGAATAACTGTAAGTATATCTGAACAAGTAGTTTGTAGTAGGTAGAAGCAATGAAGGGAATGAGAATTATTTTGAATGTAGAGATATCAGAATTTTAGAATGTAATAATGTGACGTGTGAGAAAGAATGAGAGGGTGACTGTTACATTTCTCCCAGTTGCTGACATAGGAATTCCATATCTCTTTTTAGCACCACGGTTTCAAAATTGAAAATCAAGGCATCCCAAGGAACTCGAGCAAATTTACAGGCAGTATTTAAAATTTTTGAGAAACACATCGATACTTGACATCTGTCAGTCATCATGTGAACTTTTTCTTAGTAGAAGAAAGTTCACTGTTTAAAGTTTGGATTCCACTGCACTACTTTCAATAACACAATATCTCTGGGAAGATAGGACTTTAGGTGGTCTTGTATTGAAAAGGAAATACGGGGCAAAAATTAATGTGGGATAGAAAATGAGAGTTGGTTGTGTACAATCAGAGCCAAGGTTTGAAAAGCTGATCAGTGTATTAGGCAGGTTCCCCAAAACACAAAAATGAAACACTATCAAGATGTTTATTTTAAGAAATTAGCTTCTATGACCATGGTGGCTGGTAATTCTGAATTCTATAGGACCCCATGCAGGTTAGAAACTCCCAGAAAGGTCATTCAGAAGGCTGGCAAGTCTGTATTCCCCATGGTACTCTGGCTGACTGAACTTGAGACAGATATTATTTCTAATTCCTGAAATTCTCAGCTCTGGCTTTTACGATTTCCAACTGACTAAATAAAGAGATTCACCATATTACTGAGAGCAATCGACTTTATTATTTGTAAATACAATCAGTCATACTAGCAATCGATGGGTTATAGATACAGATACAAATTCATATGCAAAAACAGTAAAAAATGGTAAAATAATTGAAGTAACTCCACTACGGAAGTTATACAGATCACAAATCAGCATACGTAAGATTCAAATTATCATTAGTAATTAAGGAAATGGAAATTAAAACCCCCGTGGAATTTCACTAATCAATATCACAATTGCTAAAATCAATGAAACAGAGAATATAAATGTTGGAGAGGATGTGGAGTGACTAACTTTCATATATTTCTTGTGGGATCCTGAAATGGTAAAGATAGTCTTAAAATTGTTTCATAGTTCTTTATAAATTATACAAACATTTATGCCACTACCCTCTAATCCAGCTTCTAGTTATTTACCCAAGGCATAAAAATATAAATCCATAGAAAAACCTGTATATGAATGCATAGTAGTCTTTTTTCATAATTACCTTAAACCAGAAACAACACAAATGGCCTTCAACTAATGAATGAATAAAGAAATATGACACACATCAGCTATACTATTTAACAATAAGATCAAATCATGTACAACATGCAATGACATGAATGGATCTCAAAACAGTACTCTAAGTGAAAGAATTCAAGCAAAACAAGTTAATACTTTACTATTTCATCTACACAGTGTTCTGGAAAATTCAGACACAAGGAAAGAAATCATATTAGTGCTTTCTCAGATTTGAAGATAGGAGGTGACAGACTAACAAAAGGAAACGGGAATTTTTGTGACGCTGTGGTGGCAGATATTCAACCCTATACATTTACACTGTTTTACTGTATGTGAAATATACTTCAATAATAGTAACTTAAAGAAATCCAATTATAGTTTAAATTTTGTATATCTTATCTAAAATATAATTAAATATATAGCCATTTTTTCACAGCTTTCCAAGTTATGTCTCAATATATTCTATTATTATGTTTCATCCTTTACTGATCAATAATAAATCTTTTGTCATCTAGTATGAGATGTTTAAGAAATAGATCAGATTTCTGGCTTCCCCAGTTATCATATTTATAAGCTTATACAAACACTTAAAGTATACATGATTATGCTAAATACAATAAAAAGGCAATTTGAAGTTAAAATGTGGTAATATATTAATCATGTGCATATGAACACAAGCAGATCCCATAATAACCAGCCTAAGGCATTTTTCCCCTCTCTATTATCTTATGGAGCAACATATCTTAGGCCAAAGACGAAAAATGTCATCAGTCTCCCAGCTATTGATTAGTGATTCTTTTAATTCCATTTAATACATTTAATGAGCTGCCAAATTTAAAGTATTATTCTCTCTACTTTTATTATAACCTAATCTGTCCCCACTTTCTTCTCCCAATTAGTGTTTAGCTGCACATAATTTTATATATAATCCCCATTAAGCTTTTATCGCACATCTGGCACATAATATGGGAGCAAAATTATTGCTACAATAATAATTCTATTAGTATTTTACTTCATAAGAGTTTTTTATTATATGTGATTAAAAGGAGATGATTTTTCTTTTCCTTTGTAGATATTTACCTTGTCATCTATTAAAAGTCTTGGGCAATAATTACTCATAAAATGCTATATTTATAGTCATATCTTGCAATGCATTTCAGGATTTTTGTTTTTAGTGGTTTTTACATAATGCCTATTCAAAATTAGTGTTCAAATATTAATGTCCTAAACTCTCTTATTATGCCAGAGATCATGTTACCTTATGGGAATTCAATTACATATAAAACAGATATGTACCACATTCTTTATAAAAAACAGTATAAATTGCTCATTTTATATAGAAATATAAATGTTATATTTCATTTAAATCATAAAACTGGATGATATATGCATATTTCAGGACAGACAAATTAGTCCTTTCTGCTGAAAACTCAAGACTTTACGTATTACTCAATAAACCATACTTTTTTTCTATTGATTTTTTTCTCATCTGAAATGGACTGTGTCACTCTTCTGATGATCCAGGGACATTTTATAAAGTATTGTGCCACTTGGAAAATAAATATTTTTCATTTATAAGTCTTGGCAATCTTTTCTGTTTTCTTTTTGGTATCAGTCTGGGTTAATTTTTCAACATTAAAGTGATTCATTTTCTTTCAGTTCAGTTAAAAAACCAATGCATTTTTAAAAGTCATTTAAGGATTTGGGGGTTTTATTTTATCATGTTTATTTATTCATTTGCAGTATTTATCACTATCAAGAATATTTGTGGATTTTGTTGAATTTGTCTTCCATTTAGTCTCAGAGACAAAGCTGGTCCATAATGAATTGCCTACAAAGAATTTGGATATAAGGAAAATAAACTGTCCAACTGAAGAGAAATGTTAAAAAAAAATTATAAGGAGTAGTAGAACCATTACTATTAGTAGAGTTTCTAGCTCTATTAAAACTGAATTTCACCTGAATCTCCCAAATCAAATGTGAAAGAGCTTTTGGCCTTCTGGCATACAAGGACTCTTGAAAGGAAGAGCTATGCTCATCGAATTGAATGCTATTGGGAGTATCTGCTAGTTTTTCATTTCCGGAAGAAGACTTTATTTGACCCTTAATCTAGAAAGATGGGTTAGAACAGAGGATTCTTGCTAGTATAACCACAGGCTACAAATCACCTAACACCTATCATGGAATTGTTAAATTGTTGCTAAATAAGACATATCAACTTCCTACTTAGCTTCAGCGCCCTACTCATGACTCTCTTCAAGCTTGAACAGAGACATGAGTAAGCAGCAGAAAGCTCTAGCTCACTTTTGGAACCCAAAAACCAGAAAGATGCTAAAGAGGAATTGTCATACGAAAAGAATTGTTGGAGGAGATAGTTGATAACCTTGAGCTAAAAACAATCAAGCAAACAAATGTGGAAGTTACAAAATCAAAAGTAAAACAACTTCTAGAGAATGTGAAACTTGTTTTGAGAATACAAATTAGATAGATGAATTGAAAGCATATAAATCCTGATTAAATGTCAAAAAATAAAAAGTAAATAACAAAAGACCAAAAATAAGAAAAGCACTCTTCTTAAATAAATTGACAATTAAAACAAAATTTCAATAAAAGTACTAATAAAATACAATCTATGCAACTAAGTGAATTTGATAAAATAGAAAACAGAATATTACAAGGGTACAAAAAGATAAAACAAAATTTTAACCTTAAGGTAATAAAAACAATTGACACTTTACATGCCTAATTACTCCAAAAGCGATAGAGCAAAAATTGTATGTTTGGCAATGATAAAAAAGAAATAATGATAGATACAATAAAGGTTAATGGAACAAATAAGGATACTGTTTGAAAATGATGATCAATCCAAAAATTTTTCAAGATACAAAGTTATCAAAAATAGTCATAGAAATGATAATTTAGATGTTAGATTTTATGGTGGAACTCCAGATTCTTGGATTTTGAGAGCTCATTTATATTTAATTATTAAAGAATAGGTTTTTCTAATGCTGTTTAAATAAGTGTTTTTCTTCAAATAGCAATAACAACAACAACAAAGTGAGTGAAAATTTCATAGTTCATTTACAAATTCAACATAAATAATAAGAGTATGATTGTGAAAAAAATAAATATTTCAGTAGAATAAAATAGAGGGTCTAATAATGTGCTTTCAATACATCAATGTATTATGTCATTAACTGCATAAATAGTGAAAAGGAAATAAAAAGTCAGATATTTGTATCTCATTAAACCCAACCAAAATTAATTTGAAATTAATTAAAATATTTCTTAAAAGTAATAATCCCATTCTTTCTTGAGATTTGGTCAGGTATTTTTAAGCAATCACTAAACAGAAGTGCTACAGAAGCAAAATCAAAATAAAATGTAAACTACTCATAAAAATGAAATTATAGATTTTAAAGCACAGTCATTAGAAAACAGTGTATTAGGATTGCAATCCAGATCGTAGACAAGCTCTTAAAATTTAGCAAAAGACATATTAGTCTGAGCAAAAGATAAAAAAAAAAAAAAGAAAGAACAAATCCAAATAGAGAAAAAAAATATGTTAAAAAGTTGCCCAATTCTTTTCTCTAAAAAGAAGAGAAATATTTTAGGCTTTGTGTGCCTGATGTTGTCTGTCATTGTATTCAAGTCTGATATTGCAGCACAAGAACAGCCTTTTTTTTTCTTTTAAGAAAAATAAGTAGTAGGCTGGCTTTGTCCATTTGCTGACTCCTGTCCGATGGGATTTAGAATTTTAAAAGAGATAAAATTTCTTGTATCTATTTCTACATACATGATGTAGAATTATCTTTCTATAGGTTGTTGGTGTAATAGCCTTCTTGAAAAGCAATGCTCTAAATAAAAATACCTTTGATCCAGGAATTCCACTTCTGAGAATCCATTTCATGTAGGGCAGGATGAACCAATTGTCACATGGATTTAGAAGGACATAAACACAAATTATTTTGTAGTGAGTGGTAAATGGAAATATTGTAAATGCCTATCAGTTAGGGCAAAGTTTCACGTATTGTACTATATTCACATATTCATAACAGGAAATATTAGGCAGCCTCTAGTAAAAGGCAAAAAGAAAATAGTAATAACTTGTGCAGAAAAGGGTTAAATGAGCAGCCTTGAATTACTCAAACACTGCATATCTTAAGAATTTTCTTTTGGCTAGCCCATGAGAGTTGAACACTGAGCCATTAGAATATTCTGACTGTTAAGAGTGCTTTTTTGTGTGTGCATATGCACACCTGAGGCCTTGGGATACACAGTACAAATTTTATTAGATAGTTTATGCTAACAATGTAATTTATGGTGAATGCCTGTCTTTGTCTGTAGCAGAGGCAAGGCTGGAGTCTATCTGAACACAGTGACACTAATGCTGCATGCCTATGTGACTTACTCTCAAGAAATCCTTTGATTTTAAGGCTTGGCTGAGCTTTCCTAGTGGACAATACTTCACATGTGTTCTCATATGTAGATATTGGGAGAATTAGGCTTGTCTGTGTACTCAGAGTGGTCAGCCCAAAACTTGTACCTGGTTTCTTCTGGACTTTGCCCCAGGGGCATTCTGTATCATTCTTTGTTGATTCTAATCTGTACACTTTCACTGTATTATATTGTAATATATTGTAACCATCAATATAAGGGCTTTTCTGTGTTATGTCAATGCTTCTACCAAATTATCAAGCCCGTTGATGGTCTTGGCAACCTACACTAAAATTGGCATCAAAAATGGGATTCGATAGAATGACCCTGACTCACTGAACATGGAGAATGCATTGCTTGGGAAAAGGAAGGATGACCAGAAGGGGGAGGAGAAACCTTTCATGCCTGGAAGGCTATTGAGTCTTCCAAGGTATGAAACAGCAGCTACATTGCCTTAAGTTACTGAATAAAAATATTGCCATTTAGAAATTTAGAAAACTGGACCCATTCCTGAAGTGTTAACTTACTGGACACACAAGGAAATAAAAAAAAATATGGAGAACCAGTTAATAGACAATTCCATCATTATTTCCATCTTTAATAGTTAAAATGAAAGTAAAGAAGTGTGTTGAAGTAGACCCTGGTGCTGCATTAAGCCTGGATTTTGGCCAGTCCAAACTGCTTCTGCTAGCTTCAGGGCCACTGCCTAATGGAAATACACTAGAACCACAGGTAGAATATTTATTACTTTGGTCACCAAAAAGGTATTACAGGTGGCAAGTTTGGAGGGAAAGAATTAAGGAAAAAATTCCATTCAAAATAGCAACTAAAAGAATCAGATATCTAGGAATAAGCCTAACCAGAGAAATTAGGGATGTGTATGCAGAAAACTCCAACACATTGCAAAGAAAAATCAAAGAAGATCTAAATAGGTCGGAAGACATTCTGTACTCATGAATAAGAAGGTTGAATATCATTAAGATGCCAATTCTGCCCAAATTGAGCTACAGGTTCAATGTAATACCAATAAAAATCACAACAACCTACTTAGAATACTTGGAAAAGCTAGTTATCGAATTTATTTTGAAAGATAAGAGATGCCAAATAGCTAAAGATATCCTAAAAAAGAATATCCTATAAAACATAACGTGAAGTGGGAGTACTAACACTTCTTGACTTTAAAGCTTACGATACAGCCACAGGGATCAAAACAGCATGGTACTGGCACAAAGTATCACCCATTGGAGTCAAATTGAGAGTGTGGAGATAGATCACAAATCTCTGGACAATTGATCCTCAATAAGACTCACAAATCCATTTTTCTGAGACAGAATAGTTTTTTCAGTAAAAAGCCATGGGAGGATTGGATATCAATAGTCAAAAGAGTGAAAAAGGACCTTTACCTCAAATCCTGTGCAAAAATTAATTCAAAATGGATTAAAGACCTAAATGTAAAAGTCAGTACCATAAAACTTGTAGAAGAAAATGTAGGGAAATTTCTTCAACTTCTAGTAATAGAAGGTAGCTTCATAACTCAATACCTAAAGCACACGAGGCAAAAGAAAAAATAGATAAATGGAAATTCCTTAAGATCAAGATATTTTGTTACTTAAAGGATTTGTGAAAAAGGTGAAGAGGCAGCCAACTCAATGTGTGAAAATATTTGGAAATCACATATCAGATTAAAGCTTAATATCCTGTGTACCTAAAGAAATTATATAGCTCTACACCAAAAAAAGAACAAATGACCCAATTATAAAATGGGTAGAGGACATGAATAAACACTTTTCCAAAAACAAATACAAATGGCTACAAAGCACATGAAGAGATACTTATTTTTATCAGGTATAAGGGAAATGCAAATGAATGACAACCAGATATCACCCCAAGCTTACAAGAATCTCTGCTATTAATCAAACAGAAAATGACAAATGTTGAAGAGGATGTGGAGAAATTGCAACACTTATCCACTGTTGGTGGGAATGTATAATGGTGCAGCTGCTGAAATAAACAGTTTGGCAATTCCTCAGAAAACTACATATTAAGTTGCCCTATGACCTGGCAATACTGATACTATTTGTATAGCCAGAATTGCTGAAAGAAGTGACATGAACAGACATTTGCATGCCAGTGTTCATAATAGTACTATTCACAAATGCCAAAAGATGGAAACAATCCAAGTGCCCATCAACAGATGACTGTATAAACAAAATGTGCTTTATACATATGATGAGATATTACCCAGCAGTAAAATGAAATGAGGTCCCAAAGTAACAGCAATGAATCTTGAGAACATAATGCAAAGTGAAAAAAATTAGACATAGAAGGATAGATACTGTATGATTTCACTATTACGATTCTGGTAAAGGCAATCTCAGAGGTTACACTGCGGAATATAGCAGACCATGAGGCACACAGGTACTAGAGATGAGGGAAAAGCTATCCAATCAGATTGAATTTAAATGCAAGGAAATGGATTGAAGGGATTGTAACTAACTAGTGGGGCTATAAGTAAAATTGCTATATTGAAAGTGTATATGATTGGAAGGGTATACACAATGCCATGTATACCACTCCTTAAATCTACAATTATCTATAAGTTTTCATATAAACTATGTCAAAGGTTTGATATTAAACAAAGAGTCAATAGTAGATTTGGTATCGGGTAACTAAAATTTCAGGCTATGGCCAATAGTTAACAGGAAGACATCAATAGCACCAGCACTATCAGGGGCAACTGACTGGGGGGGGAGGAACAAGTGATAAGTGAGTTGATATTTGGTGAGGCTGTGTCTATCAGTTCTTCATCTCTGTGTACTAATGAAAACTGCTTAAAATTAAGAATAGGTGGTACAAGGGTAGTTCAGTGGTAGAATTCTTGATTCCTGGTCCATGCATGTCCCCAAAACAAAGCAAACTAACAAAAATTCAACAAATGCTGCTGCAGTAATGGGATATTCACATGGAAAAATAATGAAATATGACCCGACCATACAGCATGCAAAAAATAAATTAATAAATAAATAAAATAAAATAAAGAATGCTTCTGATTGTACATCCAAGTGTGTATGAATGTAAGACATAGCATTCTAGTCTACCAAAGCTGCCAGAATGCAACATACCAGATATGGATTAGCTTTTAATAAAAGGGGATTTATTTAAGTAAAAATGTATAGTGCTTCAGAGGAAAGGCAGCTAACTTTCAACTGAGGTTCTTTCTTACATGGGAAGGCACAGGGCAATCTCTGCTGGCCTTCTCTCCAGGCCTCCAACATTTTTCCCCGGGGTGATTCTTTTCTGAATCTCCAAAGGCCTGGGTGGAGCTGTGAGTGCTGAAATGAGGTATGCTGAGCTGCTTGGCCCATGCTGCATTGTGCTCTCTCAGTTAAGCACCAGCCAATTAAGTCAAACATCATACACTGCAGCAGGCATACTGCCTAGCCAACAGCAGATGTAATCAGCAACAGATGAGGTTCACTTGCCATTGGCTCATGTCCACAGCAATAGAACTAGACACCTTCACCTGGCCAAGTTGACACCTGAATCTAACTACCACACATGGTTTATTTTAGACATTATCCATCCTATCCAATAGATTGAGGACTCAAAATGTACAATGACCAAAAAGCAGAATGGCAAACTGTGATGCATTTATATGATGAAATATGGTGGCGCTGCAAAGAAAAAGGACATTAAGAGGCACACGATGAACTAAATAAGCCTTGGGAACAATGTGCTATGCAAAATAAGCCAGAAACAAAAAAGAAAATATGCTAAAGTCTTTCAGAAAATACTTATAAGAATATTGGAGCATAGATTGTAAGCACTTACAGCAGCCAGACTTAGTCTTAAATTCAAGTATATCTCTAGATGCTGAGGCATTGAGCTATATGCACATCATCTGGTACTTCCTTGGAACTTTGAGTAACTCTGTGGCACCTAAGACTCAAAAATGGAGTCTTGCAGCCCAGAATGTTACCATAGCTATAAACGATAACAAAGTACTCCCCCCCCCAAAAAAAAAATGAGGCTTCAATTAGAGATAAAAATGAAAACAATCTGGCTGGAACTAAGGTATTTCAGAATGCAGGATAAAAGATGATAATGTATGTATGTTAGACCTTCACATACTGTATGATACCAAAGACAGAGAGGTCTATTTTATCTAGAAACTAAATTTTCTGTAACACACAATCTAAATTAACCTGCCCTAATTGCTCACTTAAACAACCCAAACCTTTGAGTTCAGAACAAGAATGAGGGCTTGTAATTCTGTATAGATTAATTTAATACCTGGATATATCTTAGACTGGTAGGCTGATAATTATAAAGTATGGTGTGAGTCCCTAGAGAGTCTGAAGGAAATAAATACATAATAGTGAAGTTTCCTATCATGGAAACTCCAGGTACTCTCTCAACCATTGGGGTCTCCTAAGAAAATAGACCAAGCCCTTGGTTTTGAGGCTTGCCCTTATGAAAATTATTTTTGTAATGGAGAAGTCAAGACTACCTATAATGAGTTCTAAGAGTTGCTTCCTTCCAGGAAGCCTTTTTTGTTTGTTTGTTTAGATATGGCCTCTCTGTCTTTTAGCCCAGTTCTGCAAGGAAAATCTCCTCCCTACCTTCAGGAGTAAGCTCTCCCTGATAATGGGGAATGATTCATGGGAATGAGTGTGGCTCTGACACTGTGGGATCACCATTGCCTTTCTGATCAAAAGGGGCAAAAGAAGTATAATAAAATAAGACATAAGGTTGGGCACGGTGGATTAGCAGGCAGAGTTCTTGCCTGTCATGCCAGAGACCTGGGTTCAATTTCCAGTGCCTGCCCATGCAAAAAATAAATAAAATAAAATAAATAATGCATCAGTGGCTAAGAGGGATCGAATAGAGTCAAGAAGGTATCCTGGAATCTATTTTTATGCAAGCTTCAGTTACATGGTGTTAATTGCCACGGTTTGCTAAATCACAACCAATGTCACTCCTGTTAACTCTTAAGAACACCAAGGGCTTGAACTGAGACTCTATACAATTTTCATGCACTAAATTTTTTCCTATAGTCTATAATATCCAGAGGGTTCCTAGCCATTTACATCCTGAAACCCAGGGGGATCAGCCTCTCCAAGATTATCTATTAATTACATCCCCCTATTCTTTTAGTGTTGACACCCTTTACAACATGAAAAAAGTCAGAACAGGCATTGCCTAAAGATTCTAATAGATTGGGAGAAGGATTTAAAGAGAAGGAGATGTTATAGCAGAGAAATGACTGCTGTAACAGTTATTCAGTATTCAATATGACTGCTGAATCACTATATTTATATTTCTTTTAGCCTCCAGTATTTTGGAGCAACTAGAAGGAAAAATCTGAAATAGTGGACTAGTAACTCATAACAAACTCTGAAATCTGTTCTGTAACTATTTCTTAAGTGTACTTTGAAAATATTGTTTTTTTATTTATTTTCTTTGTGTAAATATCACATTACAAAATTTAAAAGAAATTAATTTTTTTAAAAACACTATTTAAGTAGGCTTAGCCTATCCTTTGCAGAGTCAAGTTTCATATGAACAACCCCCAAGATTGGGGGCTCAGCCTGTTGCTTCGGTTGTCCCCACTGCTTATGAGAATATCAAGAATTCTCCACTTGGAAAAGTTGAATTTTTCCCCTTTTTTCAACATTCCCCCAAGGGGACTTTGCAAATGCTTTTTAATTCACTGTTCAAATCACTCTGGGATTTATCAAGGCATTACTCTGGACAAACCTACAAAATCTCATGCCCTACTCAAGGTTCCATGTACTTATGGTGTTCAATTAAGCTGTCCACATAAGTTATAATAGGAAATGCACTAGTCAAAATATAAATTTTGTACCAAATAGATATTTTTTGCTTTAGTCTCACACATAAGTTAAAGTTTTAAAATATTAATTACCATCTGTTTTCAACACCCTGCATTATTGACATTCCTTTGTTCTTCCTCAAGCAAAACATTTTTAAATTTGTACATTTAGTCACTATCATTATATACTCTAGGCATTCCTAGATTATACCATTTCAGTCTTTATCACATATCTTTCCTTCTGATTTCATTTGTGTACCCCAGGCCTCCTCCCTCTATTATTCTCACATTCAGCTTCATTCAGTCTTCTAACATTGTTGTATTACATTAGGTAATATTGTGCTATCCATTTCTGAGTGTTTACAATCAATCCCATTGCACAATCTGTATCCCGTCAGTTCAATTACCCAATATCTACCTTATTTCTATCTCCTGATGACCTCTGTTATTAACCGAAATTATCCAAGTTCATTCATTAATGTTAGTTCATATCAGTGAAACCATACAGTATATGTCCTTTTGTTTCTGGCTAATCTCACTTAACATAATGTCCTTAAGTTCCTTCCATGTTGTTACATACTTCATAACTTTATTCTGTCTTACAGCTGCATAATATTCCATCATATGTATATACCACAGCTTGTATAGCCACTCATCTGCTGGTGGACATTTGGGCTGTTTCCATCTCTTGACAATTGTAAATAATGCTGCTATAAACATTGATGTGCAAATGTCCATTTGTGTCTTTGCATTCATGTTCTCTGAGTAGATACCCAGCAATGATATTGATGGGTCATATGGCAATTCTGTACTTAGCTTCCTGAGGACCTGCTGAACTGCCTTCCAGAGAAGTTACACCATTTGACATTTCCACCAACTGTGAATGTGTGCCTCTTTATCCATATCCAAAACGACAGCACTTGTAGTTTTCTGTTTTATTGACAATGGCCATTTTGGTGGGTGTGAGATGATATCTCATTGTGATTTTGATTTGCACTTCACTAATTGCCAGGGAAGTTTACCATCTTAAAGTCACCCCCAAGAGAACCTCTTTTGTTGCTCAGATGTGGCCTCTCTCTCTCAACCAATATGACAAGTAAACTTACTGCCCTTCCCCTCTCTATATGGGGCATGATTGAAATGCTAATGATCAATGAATGAGAGAGGTAAAGGGTATGATATATATGAATTTTTTTTTCTGTTTTATTTTTGTTTCTTTTTCTGGATTGATGCAAATGTTCTAAGAAATGATCATGATGATGAACATACAACTATGTGATGAAAAAAAGAATGTTCATATTGTATGCTAATTGGTTTTATTAATAAAAATTAAAAAAAATAGCTATTTATTGACAGATATCAGTTCCAAGGTGGATGGGCAGCATCCTGTTTGTAAGATAACTGCTGTGACCAAACTAACAGATGTAAGAAAAACTGACTGTGGGTTCAATTGTATGCTGTTTTCCATTCAGTGATGTAAAAGTTGAACCAGAATCAGAGTCTCAATTTTTTAGTGTATACTGACTCATGGAAAGTAACTAATGACCTGGCCATATGGTCTGCCAGATGGGCCACAGAAAATTGTACTATTAAAACAATGGTTATACAGAAAGTAACCTTTAAAAATTGACATGGTAATTAAAAGAGAATATTGAACTAGGGTATGTTGATGCTTATCATGATAACATTTTTCCAGGATTGGAAGATGATTAGAACCAGCAAATGGACATCTTGGTGCATTTGCTTGAGGTGTCCATTTGCTTGAGTTCATCCATGACATCAATGAACAAGGGGGACCTGCAGAATTGCAGAGATAGACTGATCATCATATTCCTCTTGCACAATCTGAAGCACAAAATGCCAACATGAATTTCCTTTCTGCAAGCTAGAGAGACAGAGACTGGAGATGATAATAGGACAGAATCCCTAGGAGGAAGGTTCAGACCATACTTAGGAATTAGAACACTTTGGAGCACTATTAGTAGCCACACAAGATTATAAATTGCTCCTGAGAGGATTAGACACTTACTCGGGACTGGGTTTTGCATACTGATGACAGAATCAAAAGCTGAGAACACAATAAAACTACTGCAACAGAAGATACATACTAATTTTGACTGCTTAGTTATAATTCTTCATATCAAGGAATACGTTTTACAGCACATAGTGTCCAACAATGGGCTATGAGATATCACATCAAATGGACATATGTTTCATATCATCCTCAAAGCAGTGGTTTGATAAAGAATTGGATCAGGAAATTAGAAGATTTGTTGTCTAAAATAGGAGGAGATAAAAGCTTGATGGGGTGGACTTGTTTACTTACCTTCACAAGTGAGTGTTCAATATGAGGTGGATCAAGGGAGTGTCTCAACTAAATAGATTCTTCCATTTTTCTTGGGGATGTGAGAAAGTGAGTATGGGGAAGGATCCTGAGATGATAAAGTTCTTCCCCATAGAACATCAACTTTTAGTTTTTTCTATCTGATCTGTATGGAACCAGAGACCTTCTCCTGGGACCAGGACTCTAAGTGGAGGTGTTGGAAGCAGGGATGATCCCTAAACAAAAACTATAACTACACATTTAAAATTTTGTGCAAGAATTTCTAAGGACATACTGGGATTGACTGAGTCTTGAGCCATCTAGCAAAATTGTTGTTTACAGTATATTTTTATCTAGTTACTAGATAGCCTACGAGTTCTGTATCTCTGAAACTCTACCTTACATGAATAGGGATGAAGTGAAGGGAAGGCACTTGCTAGACTGTTATTGCTGCTAGCTGTCTGAACCAGCACAAGTACTGAACTTAAATCCTCTTCCAAAGTTGGAAAAACTTGTATTAAAATCAATGACAAATGGAGAGAAGGAAAAGTATCAAAGAGTAATGGAAGGTAAAAGGTGCTATGCAACAAGGAAAATCCAATATTATTTAGTTGTTGCAAGTTAGGCTCAGACCAAGAGTGTGATATCATTATTTAGCACAATTACACCAGATGTCTATAAGGGTAAAGTCAAGTGTTAACCATGACCACCCCTGCTTTAAGAACCTAAAAAGGT
Organism: Tamandua tetradactyla; assembly: GCF_023851605.1. Lineage (NCBI taxonomy): Eukaryota > Metazoa > Chordata > Mammalia > Pilosa > Myrmecophagidae > Tamandua > Tamandua tetradactyla. Next base: position 77,020,074 of record NC_135335.1, read on the forward strand.
TGACTGGAACTCTGCAAACTTGAGTAGCATCACTCTAGTGACATGTTGAATCAGTTGTTAATGGCTGAGTTGGCTACAGCAATGTACCAGCATCTTTTGTCTCTTTTTCAGATTGAATAATACTAAGAACATCATTTGTAAAGAACTTTCTGAGAGCTGCTTCTTGCCAGACCATTAGACTCTGTAGTTTGCAGCTACCAATAAATTGATTACTATAGAATCATAGTGGTTATAGTGACTAAAATGTAGCAGCTGCATGTCTGATGTAAAAACACACATCATCCTCACTTTTGTGGCTGGAAACCTACTGCATAGATTGGGGAAGGACAAGAGATTTCTGATGAGAATAAGGCAGTAGGCTTCAAATAATGGGTCTGAATTTCCCTAAGACATGGCTTCACCCTGAGATAAGTAAGTCTTTCAGAGGCCTTATTGAATACTCAAACCAAATCACACCTAATTAGGTGACCATTCACCTAACTCTGGTATGGAAGAGCTAACATTTTAAGGTTTTAAACATCTATCCTAACTTCACTCAAGCCATTAGTACACAGTGAAAAACAATATGTATGGCGGATTAAACAACATAATTCAAAAAGCAAAACAGGCCTGTATATGAGATAGGTACCAGTCTAAGGCATTTTGCAGCAAGCTGAATTTACTTTAAATGTGCAGCAGTATTAAGAGGAAGTAGCTTTATTAACTAAAAGTAAGCAGATTATGGGGAATTCTCCTCAGAGGGAAAGCAAGGGATGGGACTCAATCTGGGAAGATGATGAGATTTAGTGAAGTAGATCAGGCAGATAATAAATAATTATGAATAATGCTAGGACCCAACATGGAAAAAGTTTGTACCCTATACAATATGATCCCCTAACTATTTTAATATGAATGAAGGCTAAAGCAGTGGTGGGATTTTGGCCACCATTCTAAAGAAAGAAAGCAAAGAAGCACACTTATGAGGATCTTCTGAACCTTTTTAGACCTATGGAAGTTCTCTGGGTGCATATTTACCTTTATGAACTATGATTGCCCTCATGCTAATAATAAGTCATTCCCTATAGACCATTTGTTGGGATAGGAACTCTTTTGAAAGATACTTGTGTCCTCCCTGTGGGAGGAAAGTAGGCACTGCTAAATGGTAGCACACACAATGGAAACCAGTCTTAATACAAACTTATAAATTGATACAGGGTAACAGCCTTTGTCCCCAACTGTCTTTGAACTGAGAAATAATAGAATCAGAGCCAATTGTGATGATACCTATATGTAATAACATATAACATATGAGCAAAGGACAATTTTTATAAAGGCATAGAAAGTGCCTCTTTCATTCTTACTGATTTGTTCTGTAATAAAATGAATTACATCATAATTGAATTGCAGCATAGTATGATATTGATGGTGTACCTTATGTAATTCAAGAACTTTAAGTAAATAAGTCATATGATAGCACTGATATTGATTATCAAATATATTGGGAAAAGTAGTTAAAGTCTTCTTAGAATATAATACAAAGAGAAGGTGACTGAATTGAGAAAGAATTGGATTTAGCAAGCCATCAGCTAATTTCTATGATACATAATGCTGTACAAGTTTATTACAAGAAACAAATAATAAAAGAATAAAGAGATAAGTGAGTAATAGAGTTAGTACAAAAATATGGAAATGCATGTAACAGTTTATAGGATGGATTCATTTTATCTCTAAATTTCTCACTATCCCATTCTGATTTATCTATTAGCCAGATTCATGCTTATATTATCATTGTATCTATTATATAAACATTTACTAAACATAGATGCTTAAAAATATGACTGGTTTGCTGTAAAAGAATGTAGATCAAGGGCAAGAGGAGTGAACTGGTCAGGACATGGTTAACTCAGCAAGCCTGGGTTTCTCAAATCTAGCACATTCCAAAGAACATCTAGTTTGCAGGATTGACTCTTTTTTGTCTTCAGGAAGGTAGCCTTTTAACCCTTTTAACTTTCTGCCTAAAAGTGTCTTTGGTCCTATTCCAATTTGAATGGATGTATGTAACTTAAGGAAGCCATGCTTTAATTATAATCCCATTTTGTAAAGGCAGCCATTTCTTCTAATTCCTATTCAGCACTGTATGTTTGAAATTTTAATTAGATTATCTCTCTGGAGATGTGACTCAATCAAGAGTGGTTGTTAACCTGAATTATGTGGCGACGTGTCCCCACCCATTCCAGGAGGGTGGTGATTACTTCAATGGACTCCTATATAAAGAAAATTCTGAGACAGCAGAAAACAAGAGGAATAGTTGGGAGATTCTGAGAGAGCAGACAATGTAACCACGAGAAGCAGAGAGCCCATCAGCCAGTGACTTTGAAGATGAAGAAGGAAAATACCTCCCAGAGAGCTACTTGGAACAGGAAGCCAGGAGAGAAAGCTAGCAGATGGTGCCATGTTCGTCATGTGTCCTTCCAACTGAGAGAGAAACCCTGACCATTTTCGCCATGTGCCTTTCCACTTAAGAGAGAAACCCTGAACTTCATTGGCCTTCTTGAATCAAGGTACCTTTCCCCGTATGCCTTAGATTTGACATTTCTATAGACTTGCTTTAATTGGGACATTTCCATGGCCTAAAAACTGTTAACTTTCAACTTATTAAACTTCCTTTTTCAAAAGCTGTTCTGTTTCTGGTATATTGAATTATGGCAGCTAGCAAACTAGAACACGTCCTGCCAACACCTTGAATTCAGACTTCTGGTCTCCAGAACAATGAGACAATAAGTTTCTGCTGTTCTTATGATGAAAAAAAAAACAAAACTGTAAAGCCAACATAGTGTTTTTCTTTGCTCAAGGCCTTGGCTCACACTATATGATGAATGTCTGTTTTGGTGTGTCTGAGACCTTGGGTCACACTGTTCCAGTTTGACCAGATCAGTTTATCCTAACAATGCCATTCATGGTAAACACCCATTTTTGCACAGGGTTAGGGGCAAAGAGATGGAGTATAAGTAGCTGAGCTCAGTCACCTGGGCACCACGTGCCTATGTTACTAATACCCATTAAAAACACTGGACAACAAGGATCAGACAACTTTATCTGGTGTCAACCCTCTGCATATGTTGTCACATTACACATGGGAGAATTAAATGAGTTTCTGCATGACTCCACCAGGAGAGGACACCTAGAAGCTCACATCTGTTTTTTCTGGACTTTGCCCCAGTGTATCTTTTCTCTTTCCTAATTTTAATCTGTATATTTTCACTCTAATAAACCTTAGTATAGTCATAAAAGTTTTTCTGGGTTCTGTGAGTCCTTTTAGGAAATCATCAAGCTTAAAAGATTTTTTAAGAGTCCCTAACTCATAACTATAACAATTGCAGAGGTACTACACTCATACAAGGAAACACATTTACCGGTAACAAATGGTGTGGAGAGATAGATGCCAATATAAAAAAAAAGACCTTAAAATTATTAATTTTCAGCACAAAAATGCATCCTAAAAGGATCTAAGCAAAAAATTCTGCCTACAAAAAGACAGAGAAAAATTATAAATATTACCTGGTAGTTTTTATAATACTAAATTTTATAATAGTGCACCCTGTGTCTTTCACTCTACTTGAGAAAAAAATAGGGTCCATAGACTTCTGCACATTTCATACATTAGTCCAATAGTAAAAGTTACTCAGGTGTATTTTCAGGAACGTAAACACCACTTCATATCAGTAAAACTATATATGCATTGAATACAATTGACAGCTCAAGAAAAATTCCATTGAAAGATGACTTATTTTTTAAATACTTCATTTTTATTATGAAATAGTTTATGAAATCTTAACTAAATCATATCATAGAAATATATAATATATGTATAATCTAATAGATAATAGATAATGAGTTCCAACTAGTAAATAAGTAAAAAAGACAGCATTCCAATAGGTACTTGCCAATGACACAATAACTGAAAACATAAGAAAAATTCCAATCTAACATTTCAAATGAGATGAACATGTTATATGAACTACAGTGTTGGAGAGTTCATTAGGTACTACCGTTCAAATCACTTTTAGCATTGTACAAAAAGAGCTTTGAAAAGCATATATGGGGTGGTGTGATAGTGGCTCAGCAGGTAGAAGTCTTGCCTGCCATGCCGGAGACCTAAGTTTGATTCCCAGTGCATGCCCATGGGGAAAAAAATACACACACACACACACACACACACACACACACACACACACACACACACACATATATGCATGCTTTGTGATTTAAAATTTAATAATTAGATGCTTATTTATTTGGTTGTATTTGGATAAGTCATAATGTTACTGATGAAACAATTATAAATGGCATATAATTGTCTTTGGATCATAGAGCTGCTCATGGTGTTTATTATTCTATCTTTTAACACTTTATTTTTTCAATGTGCTTGCATTCATTACTTTATCAGTCAGGAATTGTCAGTGAATTTATTTATAAGACATTTTTAAGTCTAGTGTTTATAAAAAGATTAAGTCTTCCAATCAGTTTTCTCACATCCCATTTTAGGGACTTTCTTCATAAATACACTTGCTGGAAGAGTCAAGGACACATTCAGTCGCCATCTCCCAGCCCTTGCCTATACTTATCCTTTTCCCCTCTTGCTTGTTTGTGTGCAGGTGTTTGTTATGTTTCCAGTCTTGTTTGTTTGCGTGCAGAGGTTTGGTATGTTTCTATTTCACAATGTAATATAGGCAGCCTGGGGAGGTATTAAATCTTAAACAGTCTTAGCGTGCCAGGGCATGAAAGTTGCTCATTGGCAAAACCTCCTTCCTCTAGAGTGTATGAAAGTCAAGCACTGGGCAGTCCCAGTGTCACTCATCTCTGACGTCAAACAAGGCATGTGGAACTGCTGAGCAGTTGGCTTCCCCCAACAGGTCCCTCATCTCTGAGGCAATGTGGAGCATGTGGAGGGGTTTTCACTGACCTTGACCTGAAAAACCAGCCTACCTGCTCTATTCTTCCAAAAATCTGAAGAAGAGAGAACATTAAATTGCTCATTCTATGAAGCCAATATCACCCTAATAACAAAGCTAGATAAAGATAATACAATAAAATAAAAGTATAAACCAATTTCTCTAAAGAATATGATGCAAAGATCCTCAGTAAAATACTAATAAATTGAATCTAATAGCACATTGAAAGAATTATACACCATGATTAAGCAGTTTTATCCCAGGCATGAAAGGGTGGTGCTACACAAGAAAATCAATTAATGCAAAATGTCATAGTAACAAATGAAGGGGAAAACCACAGGATTATTTCAATTGACACAGAAAAGGCATTTGACAAAATCCAGCCTCTTTCTTTGATTACAAAAAACATTGAAAGGTAGGAATTTAAGAAAACTTCCTCAATGAAATAAATGGCATATATGAAAAATCCACAGCTAAGGATGTATTCAATGATTGAGTGACTGAAAGCTTTTCCTCTATGATTTGGAAAAATTAGAGGATGCCCACTGTCACTATTGGTAGTCAACATCATGCTGGACATTCTAGTTAGAACAGATAGGCAGGAAGAAAAAATAGAAGGTATCCAAATTGGAAAGAAGAAATAAAGCTTCCACTATTTATTGTCAGATCAAAAGCACTCTAGGAATGCCATCTATCCTGGACCAATTGGAATTCTCAAAAGCCTTTTTTTTTGGGGGGGGGGCAAGAGGATAACTGCAAACACAAATTGATTGTTTGTTTTGTTTAAGACATAACATGTTTTTATATTGATTTTTTACAAAGAAATGCAGACTTTTGGCACTATTGTGAGAACACTTGTGTTCTAGTTTGCTAGCTGCCGGAATGCAACACACCAGAGACGGATTGGCTTTTAATAAAAGGGGATTTATTTTGTTGGTTCTTCAGAGGAAAGACAGCTAACTTTCCACTGAGGTTCTTTCTTACATGGAAGGCACAAGATGGTCTCTGCTGGTCTTCTTTCCAGGCCCCTGGGTTCCAACAACTTTCCCCGGGGTAATTTCTTTCTCCATCTCCAAGGGCCCGGGCTGAGCTGCAAGTGCTGAGATGAGGAATGCCAAGCTGCTAGGCTGTGCTATGTTGCGATCTCTCATTTAAGCACCAGCCAATTAAGTCAAACGTCACTCATTGCAGCAGACATGCCCCCTAGTGGACTGCAGATGTAATTGGCAACAGATGAGGTTCACGCACCATTGGCTTATGTCCTCAGCAACAAGACTAGGTATGCGCACCTGGCCAAGTTGACAACTGAATCTAACTAACACATGTCCACCCCTTGTCAACTTGGCAACTTCAAGCATCACCTTAAACAGATGTAAAAAAAAATTCTCTTGCTGTGGACCTGTGAAACTCAAAACAAGTTCCCTTGTGCCAAGATGCAAAGGAGGATATTCACAGGATATAGATTGTCATTTCTATAGGGAGAAACTGGAACACCTGCAGGGCAAGCGCCATGGGATCTCAAAGTCTGAAAGTCATTTATCCTTCGGCTTTAGAAAGTGGCAGTCCCACTCCTTCCAAGGGCCTATGCAGTGGCCTGCCTCTTTCCAAATCAACCTTGGGGAACATCGAGGAGACCACCTCTGGGCTCCACTCTCTCCAGGCATCAGGGCCACCCCTGGGCTCTCTGCCATTTCTGGGGCACACGCTCAACCCCTCCACATGGTGGCAGCCAGGCTCTCCCAGTCCCCCAAGGAGCGTGCTACGCCTTTTCCAAGGCCCGAGGCTGCACAACTCTTCCACTGCAATGAGAGGGGAGACTCATCCTCGCCCTTCAGGTTAAGCTCACCCTCTCCATGTATATGGGTGGGTCCACTCTCCTGGCCGAGGTTTCTTGGTTTCAGACCCGAGCTTCCATGGTTCTTACTCTGCAAACTCCAATTTCTCCCTTTTGTGTCCTCCTTTGCCAAGATTGGCAGTGGTTCCATTTACATCATCAGTCTCTTCAAGCCATCCAGGACTTCTCCATCAATCTCTTCACAGTTCCTCCAGAGTCTTCCCCTTAGCCATCCAAAACACAGTTCCAACAGATCTGGCATTTGCAAACCGCAGCAGCACCCCACTCTCCGGTACCAACTCTGTTCTAGTTTGCTAGCTGCCGGAATGCAACACACCAGAGATGGATTGGCTTTTAATAAAAGGGGATTTATTTTGTTGGTTCTTCAGAGGAAAGGCAGCTAACTTTCCACTGAGGTTCTTTCTTACGTGGAAGGCACAGGATGGTCTCTGCCCAACTCTGTTCTAGTTTGCTAGCTGCCGGAATGCAACACACCAGAGACGGATTGGCTTTTAATAAAAGGGGATTTATTTTGTTGGTTCTTCAGAGGAAAGGCAGCTTACTTTCCACTGAGGTTCTTTCTTACGTGGAAGGCACAAGATGGTCTCTGCTGGTCTTCTCTCCAGGCCCCTGGGTTCCAACAACTTTCCCCGGGGTAATTTCTTTCTCCATCTCCAAGGGCCCGGGCTGAGCTGCAAGTGCTGAGATGAGGAATGCCAAGCTGCTAGGCTGTGCCATGTTGCGATCTCTCATTTAAGCACCAGCCAATTAAGTCAAACATCACTCATTGCAGCAGACACGCCTCCTAACTGACTGCAGATGTAATTGGCAACAGATGAGGTTCATGCACCATTGGCTTATGTCCTCAGCAATAAGACTAGGTATGCTCACCTGGCCAAGTTGACAACTGAATCTAACTAACACAACTTGCTACCAAAAATTAAATCTGTCATTGTTAGTTATGTTCAAATAGAAGTTTATATATGAACAATATAATGCAGCAGGGTACATAAGTAACAAATTGAGATACAATAAAATAATCATTGTTCAAATATTTACTGAATTCTCATGATATATGAAATATTTTGATAGACATTATGTTTATAACAGTAAACGAAAAAGAAAAAATCCTTGCTCTCATGAAGTTCATACTATAGTGACTATAGACATTCATTAAAAATTGAAGGCTTTTATGTTATCTCATGTTATTTTATTATACCATTGTGCCAATTAAGTGATGTAAATACAGTTATATTTCACATATTTGTCAATTAAGTGATATAAATAGAGTAATAGTTCACATATTTTTAACAATCTGCACTGTGCTTCAGAGAGTAATATTTAAATTTACCCACTGTGTTTCAATTTTCTTTGGAATTTGGCTATTGAACTTGAAAAAACTTTCAAGTTCACCAAATATTTCTGTCCTTATTATGAAATAATAATGTGTTCTTTATTCTATTTTCCCTATAGATTTCAGCAAGAACTCCTCTTTTCTAACATATAAGCACACTCCACAGACACAGCATGAAATATCAAGGTTTTCATGTTGCTATCATACATCTAAATCAAGGTCATTGTGCAAAAACTGATTTTTAATAAAAATGAAAACTCATTTTATGTTTTAAATATATAGTACTAGTTGTTGAAAGGCTCTTGAATATGCTGTCTTCCAATGTGCTAAAAGTACTGATCTTTTATAGGGAAAAGAGTGATGCAACTTATAAAAACATATCATCCTGATCCTTTGCCCTAAAAATCTATTGAAATTAAATGTTAAATGTGTGTTTTTACTTAAATTTTCTACCTTAATTGAGTTATTTTGAAAACTCATTTCTAATGGAAAAGCATGTATTTTAAGTATCAACTTCTAAGAATAGAAAGTTTTAAAACCAAAGTTGCCCCAGGCACTTTTATATTGTAACCTTTCATTTTCATTAAACAATCTCAGATTGTCATAGCACATTTCTCCCACACCTTTATGCCTGTTTTAACCCATGGTGTCTGATTCTGTAACTGATTGCAACACAGGACACTCAAAGCTCATTATACCACATAAACGTAGCACTTATCTCCCTTTTAACAAGTCATGTCACAGTAAGAAGACCTAATTTCACACATTAGAGGAAAAGAGACAGTAGGAATTATTAATCAATGAAGAGGGAAAGCACATGTGAAATGAGTCTGAGGTGGCTGGACATTTTTCCAATTACCTACATTCTATAGGGACAAATGATAATAAACAAAAGAATGAATATCTTTTGCTCCATTCTTTTCTAGAAAAGAATCACAATGATTGTTAAGGTGGAATATATGCTGATTTGCTATATAAATTATGGTACAGAGTGACCTAATGTTCACAGTGTGTGACAAATTATTTCTAAGACAGAAAAATAGCATATCTTAAAATAGTAAAAAAAAAAGGAGAAAGATATTGAAACAAGCATTAGACAGTTCTGTTTCAAGCATATGCATTTTCCACACACACACACACACACACACACACACACACAAGACAAAGATTACCCATAGAAATTTTACAATATGTATTTGTACTTTAGTTTCTTTTCTTTGTTCCTCCCAGACCTATGCGGATACATATAACTAAAGATTGTCACAAATTTTAAACAAATTTAAACCAAATACTATCTAAAAGTTTTTGTTCTTGACATTCAAGAAGGAAGGGAAATTTGCACTTTCATTTTTTTCTTTTTTGGTACTAATAGAATCTTTAAATAGATTAAATCTTTATGGGAGGAAGAGGAGAAACAAGCTTCCTAAAATAAATGCATTTCTAACTAAAAAATGAATGAGGTTAGGTCAAATGTAAGATTGTGTGCATGTGTGTATATATATGTGTGAGAGAAAAAGAAAGAGAGTGAAATTATAATTTCAATAAACAAGCATGTTTGCCCTTTTTTCTCCTCTGGTATGGCCAAGCATGATCCAATGCAGTCTGAAACACTGATGTGAGCACAGGGTTGTGCATAGTATGAGTTCCAGTAGAAGTTTAATGATTCCCAAAGATAACCAGCTCCTCATCTCTTGAACGTCTAAATATTACCTTATATTGCAAATGGGGTTTTGTAGTGATGATCAGATTGTAGATCTTAAGAAGGAGATATTTTCCTAAGTTATCCAAGTGGAGATAGACATGAGGTATAATCACAAGCTTCCTTAAAAGATGGAAGAAAAGGAAGATTTAACTACAGAAGAGAAGAAGCTTATGTGAGGATGGAAGCAGAGATTGGGCTGATGCAAACACAAGTCAAGGAAAGGCAGCAGCCACTAGAAGGATTCTTCCTAAAGCTTCTAGAAGGAACCGATATATTGACAACTTCATTTTGCCCTGTAAAATTCATTTTATATTTCTTATCTCCAGGGATGTAAGATAAATTTCATTTCTTCTATGTCACTGCTTTAGTTTCTTAGGCTGATCAACTAAATACCATGAAATGGGTCAGATTCAACCTGAGTACTTATTTGCTTAGGGTTTTGAAGCTAAAAGAAAGTCCAAATCAAGGCTGCCTCAAGGTGATACTTTCTTTCCAAAGACTGGCATTCTGCATCTGGCAGCTGGCAATCCTTGACTCCTTCCTCTGTGACATGGCAAGGCAGATGACAGCATCTCCTGATCTCTCCCTTTTCTTCTGAGTTCTCTTGATGCTCAGCTTCTTGCTTCTTGGGACTTTTTCTCTCTGTCTGAAATTCATTCCTCTTATAATGAAAGGTCTACAGTAATAGAATCAATGCCCATCCTGATTGTGTTGCCCACACCTTAATTGAAATAAACTCCTCATAAGAGCCTACTTACAATACATTCATACTCACAGGAATGGATTAGATTTAAGATCATTTGTTTTTCTTTCTGGAGTACATACATCTTCAAACCACCAATGTCACTAAGTTTATGGTACATTGTTACAGCAGCCACAGGAAACTAATACAGAAGGCTCTGTGTCTGGTTTTATGGTCAAAAAGTAAAATTACTGATATTCAGACAGAGTGGAGAAAATTCTCCATTTTCTTTTTCTTCTATTTTCTCAATATTTTATACATCATCCCTCAAAATAATACTGTCACAGTGACAGCAGCGGTAACACCAAGACACCCCAGAAGACTAAGTTTAAGGGAGGAAAATGTGTCTTTATTTGTAAAAGCTGTGGCCCCAAGATCATAAAATATATCACCCTCACTTTGTCTCTTTCTCTGTCCTGATGCTTCATCTCAGGCAGGTGCTCAGTTGTAGGAATTCCACGGCACAGGACAGTAACAAATACAAGACCGATGCAAATGCTACAGCAGATTTGAAAGCTGAACTGGATCATAAGAAAACTTGAGGCCAGACCTTAATTTGACTTATTGACCACTAAAAGAAAAATATTTAAAAAGGAATTAAATAATCTGCAGAGGCTCATGTCTTAACATTAAAAATGTTTAGGATACTTATCTGATCTAATTCATATTGTATTATGAAATTTCTCCCTTCTCATAGGAAAAGAAAAACAGAAGCAAAAACACTGCAACCAATATGAAACAAATGTTAAAATTACCTAAAAAACCTTGAAAGTGACTATTCATTCCTTTATAATTCTGAATAACATTCCATTGGGTGTGTGTATATATGTTAAATTTTGTTCATATATATATATACTATATATGCTATATTTTGTTTATCCATTCATCAGTTGATGGACATTTGGGTTGCTTCCATCATTTGACAATTGTGAATACTGCATCTATGAACATCAGCATGCAAATATCTGAGTTCCTGCTTCCAATTTTTTTGACTATATGCCTAACAGTGGAATTGCTGAGTTGTATGGTAATTCTACACTTAGTTTTCTGAGGACTGCCAAACTGTCTTCCACATTCTCACCAGGAATGAATGTGAATGTTTTAATTCTTTTTTTATTACTCCATATCCTCTCAAACACTTATAATTTTATGGTATTTTTTTAATAGTAGTCATTCTAGTGGGAATGAAACGTTACCTCATTTTGTAGGTTGTGTTTTTATTTTCATGATGAAAACTTTTAATGTACAAGAGGTTTGAATTTTAATGAAGTCCTATTTACCTATTTATTTTTTGTTTGCTTGTGCTTTTGGTGTACAGTCTAAGAAACCACTATTAAACACAAGGTACTACTTCCCTAAGTTTTCTTCTAGGAGTTTTATAGCCTAATTTCTTATATCTAAATAGTTGACACATTTTGAGTTAATTTTTGTATATTTTATGAGAAAGAGATCATTCTTCATTCTTTTGCATATAGATATTCATTTTTCCCAGCACCATTTGTTGAATGGAGAATTATTTTCCAGTTGAGCAGACTGGGTTCCGTGGTGGTTTGAAACTGTATGTACCCAAGAAAATCATATTCTTAAAGCAAATTCATTTCTGTGGGTGTAAATATTCTGTAAATAAGGCCTTATGATTAGGCTTCTTCAGTTAAATCATGGCCCATGGTAGGTCTTAATCCTCTTACTGGAGTCCTTTCTAAACAGAATGGAGAGAGAGTGAGAGAGAGAGAGAGAGAGGGAGGGAGGGAGGGAAGGAGGGTGAGGAGGGAGGGAGGGAGGGAGGGAGGGAGGGAGGGAGGAAGAGAGAGAGAAAGAGAGAGACAAGAGGCAAGAAGAAGAAGAAGTCTTTAGGAAGAAAGCATCATCTTGATTTGGACATTTTCACAGCTTCAAAACTGTAAGCATGTAAGCTAATAAATTCCCATCACATTTATTGATATCTTCTTTGAGCAGCTTACCAAAGTATAACAGATCAAAAAGGAGTGTGGCATAGTTTGAAGATTTCTTGGAACTATTTAAAGTCTCCTGAGCATTTTTTTTTTTTAGAGATCATTCCATTCTACATATGCAATCAGTAGTTCTTAACATCATCAATAGATGCATGATCATCATTTCTTAGTACATTTGCATCGATTTAGGAAAAGAACTATCAAAACAACAGAAAAAGATATAGAATGTTAATATAGAGAAAAAAAATAAAAATAGTAATAATAGTAAAAAAAAAAGACACAAACAAACAAACAGACAAAAAAAAAAAAAAACCCTATACCTCAGATGCAGCTTCATTCAGTGTTTTAACATGATTAATTTACAATTAGGTATTATTGTGCTGTCCATTTTTGAGTTTTTGTATCTAGTCCTGTTGCACTGAGCATTTTTAAACAGAAATAAATTATGGCTCCTAAGAAAAACTAATTGATTCCCTTGGTCTATGTCTGCCCTCATGTCAGTACTATGTTGTTTTGACTACCATAGCTTTATAATAAATTTTTAAATCAAGAAATATGAATCTTCAAAATGTGTACTTCTTTTTAAAGACTGTTTTAGCTATTCATGGTCCTTAACTTTTCACATAAATTTTATGATTAGATTTAAAATATCTGCAGAAAAACCTGTTCAGACTTTGGTTGAGATTGCATTGAATATGTAAATCTCTTTGGGTAGAATTGACATTTTGACAATATTTAGTAACAATACTATTAAAAAAATAGTCATAACAGACATACACAGCACACTTCACCCTTCAGCAACAGAACACACATTTTTTTTCTCCTGAACATGGATCATGCTATAAGACAGATCATATATTAATTAGGTCACAAAACAAGTCTCAAAAAATTCAAAAATATTGAAATTATATAATGTATTTTCTCCAACCACAATGGAATGTAGCAAGAAATCAATAACAGAGAGAAACATGGAAAATTCATGAATATGTGGAAATTAACCATGTACTCTTAATTAAGTAAGAGTAAGGAGAAAACCCAATGAAAATTAAGGAATACATTGAAATAAATGGAAATGAAAACATTAAATACAGAATTTATTGGATGCAGCAAAGACAGTGCTGAGGAGAAATTGTAGAGCTCTGAATATTTACATGCAATAAAAAGAAAGGTCTCAAATCAGAGATCTAACGTCACAACTGGAGTACCAGGTTAAGGAATAGTAAACAAAACCCAATTGAGAAGAGAGAAGAAAATAACATTTTTTAGAATGGAGATAAATTAACTAGAGTAACAATCACTAGAAGAAATGAAACTAAAATTTTGTTGCTTGAAAAAAATTAATAAATTTGGCAAACCCTTAGCTACACTGACAAAGAAAAAAAAAGAGAGGATATAAATAACTAAAATCCAAAAAGAAAGGGTGGATATTACTACTTGCCCCACAGAAATAAAAAGCATTATAAAAGGACACTATGTAGAACTGCAAACCAACAAATTTAATAAACTAGATGGGATAGATAAATTCCTAGAGACATAGAAACCATATACACTGGTTCAAGAAAAAATAACTCTCAATAGACCAATAACAAGTAAAGATATTGGATCAGTAATAATAATAATAATAATAATAATAATAATAATAATAATAACTTCCAATAGAAAGAAGCCCCAGGACCAGATGACTTCACTGATGAATTTTACTGAATATTCCCAGAATTTTACTAAAAATTCCAATCCAGCTCAAACATTTCCAGATTTAAAGAAGAGAGCAGACTATGCCTCATTCTATGAGGCCAACATCACCCTGATGCAAAACATAGAGACAAGAAAAGGCCAATAACCTTTATGAATATAGATGTAAAAATCCAGTACAAAATACTATCAAAATGAATCTAATATCATATGAAAATAATAGTACATGATGAACATGTGACATTTATCTCAGGTACGTAGGGATGGCTTGACATAAGAAGACCATATTAATAGAATGAGGGTAAAAGCTATGTGATCTGATAAACTGACAAAAAAAAAACTCATTTGGTAAAAGTACAGCACCTTTTATTGATTAAAAAGAAACAGTTAGAAGCTAAGAATAGAAGACTCCCACTACATGATAAAGACCACATATGAAAAACTCACAGCTAAACACACTCTATGGTGAAAGCCTGAAATCTTCCTCTTTAGATCAGAAAATGTCACCTCTGTCATTCAACATTGTACTGGAAGTGCTAGCCAGACCATTTAGGCAAGAAAAAGTAATAAAAGGCATCCAAATTGGAAAAGAAGAGTAAAAACTTTCCTATTTGCAGATGACATAATCTTATATAAAAACAATCTCTGAAAATCTACAACAAAGCTACTAGAGCCAATCAATTCAACCCGGTAATGAGGTACAATATTGACATGCAAAACCACTTTTTCCATACACCAGTAATGAGCTATCTGAAGAAGAAATTAAGAACAAAATTTCATTTACAATAGCAATTAAAAGAGTAAAAGTATTTAAGAATAAAGTTGACCAAGTATGTAAAGGATATATAAATGAAGACTACAAAACAATGCCACAAGAAATCAAATAAGACCTCAATAAATGGAAGGGCAGCCATTATCATTTTTATTGGTGGTTTGCAACTTGCCTATCCAGTTTTGACAAGCTTGATTTAATTATTAGGCCAAGATAAATTTATATGTAACACTGAGACTGTGCCAGTTTGAAAGGATTTGTACCCTAGAAAAGCCATGTTTTAATCCTGATCCAATCTTGTGGGAGTAGCCATTTCTTTAATCCTGATTCAATAATGTAAATTTGAAACTTTAAATAGATTATCTCCATAGAGATGTGACACACTCAATTGTGGGTATTAACTTTTAATTAAATGGAGATGTGATTCCACCATTCTAGGTGGGTCTTGATTAGTTTACTGGAATTTTTTTAAAGAGGAAACGTTTTGGAGAAAGCATGAGAATAATCATGAGATGTCCACGCAGCCAGAGACCTTTGGAGATGAAGAAGGAAAATACTCCCAGGAGAGCTTCATAAAACAAGAAGCCTGGAGAGAAACCTAGCAGAAGTTGCCATGTTCACCCAGCACTTTTCAAGTTAAGAGAGAAACTTGAAGGTCATCAACTTCCTGGAACTAAGGTATCTTTCCCTGGATGCCTTAGATTGGATGTTTCTATACCCTGGCTTTAACTGGGACTTTTCCACAGCCTTAGAACTGTAAACCTGCAACTTATTAAACCCCTCTTTTAAAAAGCCATTCCGTTTCTGGTATATAGCATTCTACGAGCTAGCAAACTAGAGCAGAGATCTTCTCTGAACTCTACTGAAACCAAGATTTCTCATAGAGATCTTGGCTCTTCAATTCAGAGAATCAGTCTATCTTTGGGGTACAAAGACAAGGCCTTTTGAAGTTTGGGTTGGGATCATTCTGGGACACTCACCACTCTGTATCCTTTACCCTAAATAAAAGTCACATATGAGCATGCTATGTGGATTCTGGAGAGCCTTCAAAAAACTGAATTAGGAAAAACAATACACTGCATAAGGTCTTTGTCATACTGTATGATATTTCAATAGGATGAACTCTTATAAATCCATCTGCTGAGCCAAGATGATGCAAAAAATATATAACATAATGCATTAGTGAGGCTCTGTAGGGAAACAGAACTGATATATACACAAATATCATAAATATTTATGAAGATAGTAAGATATTTATTATAGAAATTGGTAATTCTGAATTCCTTATAGCAGGCTGCAAGTTGGAAACTAAAATGAAGGTGACATTGAATTCCCCAGGAAAAGCTGACTGGCTGCATGAGAGATAGGAATTCTTCCTTCTGATTGCTAAAGTCCTCAGTTCTCATTTTAAGGCCTCCAATGATTGAATGTGGACTCTTCTCATTGCTGAAAGCAATCTCCTTTGTTGGGTGTATATATAATGTAATCAGCCATAGATGCAATCAACTGACTAATGTTGTAAATCTATTTATGAAATTATATTTCAGTAACAATCAGGCCAGTGTTTGCTTGACAAATACCTGGACACCATAACCTAGCTAAGTCAATGTATGAAATTATTCAATATCACTTCTATTAAAGTTTTTATTTTTTAAAATAATGTTTAACTCACTCTTTAGCAATCTTATATATAAAATGACTGCCTTATGCAAAAAATCCATATTCAATATATTTTTATGTATACCTATATGTGTGTTACAAAAGTTTTACATTAACTGAACAATATATTATGTATTTCATTCCTTTCTCAGTCATACATACTTTATTGTCCTGTGTATCATTTCCTATTGAATTGTTTTCAGTTATTTTTAAAAATCAATACTGCATATGGAGCCTACTAAACATGGTTTAGTAAAATTTTGCATATATTTAAATGTTGTTATGGTCAATCTTGTAAACTGACCATGCTTTGGATTGTTGATGTTGCTGGAATGCAGTATACCAGAAATGGATTGACTTTCATAAAGGGGATTTATTAGTTTAAAAATTTACACTTCTAAGGTCATGAAATTGTCCAAATTAAGCATCAACAAACGAATATGTTAATTCAAGAATTTCCAACTGCCTCTGGGGCTTCTCTATCACATGGAAAGTCACATAGCAATATCCATTGGCCCTTCTCTCTAGGGTTGGTTTCCAAAATGGCTCTCATCTCCTGTGGGTCCTTCTATTATCTCCTTGGATATTTTCCCTCTCTAAGCAACTATGAGTCCCTCTTAACTTCCTGGGGAATATTACGAATTTCATCTCTTAGGTTAGCATCCTCTGGGGCATTTTCTGTCTCCATACACCAGCTTCCAGCACTCTCAAAGCTTTCTACCTTTTATTCTCTTCATAGAGGACCCCAATAAAAAGGATTAAGACCCAACTTGAATTGGGTGGGTCACATCTCCATGGAAACAATGTAATCAAAAGGTACCATCCTCTCTATGGAAACAACCATATCAAAATGTCACATTGAGTGGGTCACCTCTCTATGGAAACAACCATATCAAAATGTCCCACCCATAATATGTTTAAGTCCCAAGACTGGATTAGAAGAACAGGTCTTTTCTGGAGAACAAAACAGCTTCAAACCAACAGATTCCACGCACTGAACCCTAAAAAGACATGTTTCCATATACAAAATGCATGCATTCCATCACAATATCACAAAGCATTAAACCATTTAAGTAACAATACAAATACAATACAACATCAAAAACAGTACAAAGCCTCTTCAAAACCAGTTACAGGCATGGTTTGTCCTAAAGCAAATTTATCTTTGGCTACAGACCTGTGAAACTCGGAACAATTATCTGCTACCAATATACAAAGAAGGGATGGCATAGGAGAAGCATTTCCATTTCCAGAGGGATAAATTGGAAGGAAAACAGGTCACCAGACCCAAATAATTCTGAAAACTTGTAGGGCATACTCCACTGGGTTTCAACATCTGAGACTCATTTATATAATCTTGTTTTATCCTCAGGGCTTCAGAGAGTGGCAGTCTCACACTTTCCAAGGTCTTATGCCAGGACCTTGCTCTCTGCAAACTAGGGCTAGGGATTCAACATTGGGATCATTGGGGAGACCACTTTGTTTCTCAGCTCCACCCTCCGCAAGCATCCAGGAGGTACTTGGACACTCTGTCATCTCTGAGATATATGTTTAACTTCTTCAGAACAGTGGACTCTTTCCTAGCCCCAGAAAATGTGCTACATATTTTCAAAGCCTAAAGGGACAACACTCTACCCAAGAAATGAAATGGAAAGCTTTCCTTCTGTCTCAGGGCAAACTCATGCTCTCCACATGTATGAATGGATCTGCTCTCCTGACCAGAGATTTCCTGGATGAAGACTTTAGTTTCCATGGTTCTGCTTTTGAAGCAATTTTTCCTTCAGTCTGTCCTTTTCTGTCTCTTGTAACCTAGCCTGGGAGTTACGCTATTCATGCAGATTTCACAAAAAATTATTAGTTTGACATGCAGCATACAGGGTCATCACTATCAGAAAATAGAACTTTCCACAAATCCTCTGGATAGCTACATTTCCTATCCTGGCTTTTTCTAAAATGACTGACTTGTTCCATGTTTGGCTGAATCTTCACATGGGGCACTATTTTCTGGGTCTCACTTTCTAGAAGCCCAGAATTTTCCAGACCAACAATTTCTGTTTTGTTTGTACCCCAGATTTCAGCTCATATTGTATCTCTTTCCTGTCACATTTTACTATAAGCTCCAAGGAGAAACAAAGCTACATTTTCCATATTTAGTTTAGAAATCTCTTCAGCTAAATATCCTAGCTCATTACTTTCAAATTCTACCTTCCAATCAACACCAGCACTCAATTTTGCCAAATTCCCTGTGACTTTCAAACTTGCTTTTCACCTCAGTTTGCAATGACACATTCATCATTTCTGTCTAAGTCATCATTAAAAGTACCTTTAGAGTCCGTATTCTGCCAACAATCAGTTCAAAGCAGTTCAAGCCTTTTCTATCAAGCATATTACAATTCATCAGAATATTTCTCTTATTAATTTATAAAGCCACTCCAGCATTTTTGATATTTGGAAATCACAGCACCCCACTTCTCTGTTCCCAAAATCTGATTCAGTTTGTTAATGCTGCTGGAATGCAGTATACCAGAAATGGATTTGCTTTTATAAAGGTGATATATTAGGTTACAAATTTACACTTCTAAGGCCATGGAGATGTCCAAATTAAGGCATAAATAAGAAAATACCTTCATTCAAGAATGGCTGCTCTCATCTGGGATTTTCCTGACACATAGTAAGTCACACGATAACATCTGCTCACCCTTCTCACCTGTGTTGGTTTCCAAAAAGTCTCTCTCACATACTGTGCATCCTTCTGGCCTCTCCTCAGGTGCTTTCCATTTCTGTGCATCTGTGTCCTCTCTTAATTTCTTCTGGGAAAACTATGGATTTCATCTATTTGTTTAGCATCTCTGGGAGCCTTTTCTGTATCCAGGCAGTGGCTCTGAGATCTCTCTGTGTTTCCTTTCCTTTATTCTCTTCATAGAGTACTCCAGTAAAAGGATTAAGGCCCAGCTCAAATTTTTTCCATGGAAACAACCTAAAGAAAGTTTCTCCATACAGTAGGTCTGCATCCACAAGATTGATTAGAAGGATATGTTTTTTTCTGGGGTACATAGTTTCAAAACAGCACAGACCACTCAACTATTTCACATATAAATTTTAATGAGTTATTCTGTTGATTCTCATATTCTAGCTGTATAGGTACATTACCTAAAATTAAAGTTTTTCTCCATTATATAAGTTATTTATACAGAATTTTTTCATAAAATATTATTTGAAGTAGCTGTTTATTCTCAATTCCTTCAATCCCTCACTTCCCAATTACTCAAACTCTGAAATTTTTCTTGTATTATTCAGAGGATGAATAATTTTCCTACTGCATTCCAGTAAGCTCTTCTTGACTTCAATCACTGGATCATTTGTGACTATTGATCACTCTTTTCTTGAACCTCATGATTCCATGATGTACTTGTTTCATCACAGCTTTCTTTCTTTCTTCTGTGGAAGACTTTGATTTCTCTATCCTTCAGTTAATTGTTGGTGTCACTCATGTATCGGTTTTCTTTTTCAATGATACTCATCCTCTATATCCATATACTCTAACTAAATTAATGTGTTTGCACACAAGATTCAGTATTCAGTTGTATTCTGAGGGCTTTGGGTTATTTCTCCAACTTAATCTATCTCCTGAGTGCAAATCTGTAGTTTCTTTGCCACAGAATAGGTCTGTATTAGGTAATAAGCAATACTTAAAACCTAACGTCTACAAGATGTGATTGTTTATCTTTGCTTAAAATCTGTTTTTCTTTTCTCTGAGATGGTGTCTTGAACTTCCCAGTCAAAACCCTAGGAATTAACCCGAGTCCCCCTTCTCTTAATCACTCTCTCTATTTCCCAAATCCATTGCTGAAGTTCTTCTATGGAGTCTTAATATGTCTCATTTTTGGTCTTGTCTCTCTATTCTCACTTCTATATACTTGCTTATTCTAGAAATATCTGTCAACTAAATTATAGCAATGTAATTGTTATGCTATCCTTTTAGTCTGTCTTCTCACCTCTTATTATATCCTCTTACACATTATACATACTCTGACAGGTGATCTTTTCAAAACAAAATTCTAATCACATAATATCTTATTTAACAACAATCTTCCATGTATTTCCATTGACCTAGGGTTAAATCCAAATTCCTGGATATGGTATATAATATATAATAGTCATTAGTGTTGTTAAGAAATATTCTAATTTTCTCCCATTGGAGAACATTGTCAGATAATAGTCCACCCACTTTAATATTAGGTATTGTCATGTGACTTGCTTTGAACAAGGAGCAGTGAGTATAACTCACATATATAAATTCTGGGGTGATGCTTCAAGAATCAAAAATGCAGTTTAGCAAATTCCCTTTATCTCATCAGGTGATAGTAGAAGCAAATGTTGACAATGTTCTTTTGAAGGTGGGCTGCTGAGTGACTTTGATGAGCAATATTCTTCTACATTCACCTTTTAATGAACACCATGCGACATGCACTTTGAAAAATAAACAGCTGAATTAAACCAATGAAATTTGGTGACTTGATTTCTTTTAGCATTAACCTAACTCAGGTCAAGTTGATCAACATGTAATAATTTTATGATCTGGTAATACCTCTTACTTTATTTACATGGAATATTAAGCTATAATTATACCCATTCTTACATTTTTCTGATACAACAAGCTCCGTCTCTTTTATCTTGGACTTTCTGCTTGATGTTAACATTGCCCCAAATATTCACATGGTGTAAGCCCTTATTTTGTTAACCATATATACCATTGAGGCCTAAACTTAAGTATTTTCTCCCTGAAGGCCTAAGGACCACTCTGTCACATTGTTATCTTGTATATTCTAATAACATGCACTTATTGCTTTGTATTGTGAAAACTACAAACTCATGGGCAAGTGATATAACATATTCAATATATAATCTGGTGGTCAGCACAGTGTTAGAAAAGTAGTACATGCTTAACCAATCTATACAAATTAAATTGAATTATGTCTGCAGGTATAGATATCACATGTATTTAATGTATTAGCTGTTTGACAATTTCAATGACCTAAACCTCACCATTAAGTGGAGTAGTAGATATATAAGAATGTCTATTCCCATCAAGTGAAGACTACTTCAATAAGATGGTGCCAATGAGAATTTTTTTAACCCCAAGTCAATGACATTGAATCCTATGTCTTAAGTCATGCATTTCACACAATTGTGTGCATGTGTGTAACCAAGTGAAGCTAGCTGAGTGACTACTGTTCAGGAGGCCATCTGTAAGGTAGGAGGATGCAGAGAGGCTGCAACTTATTTCACTTCTCTGTCCATCTTAACCCTGACAGGCCTGTCATAGAAAAAAATAGATAATGGTCTGCAAATTAAGAATTCAAAACAGAATATAGCAAAGTTTGGGATGTAGCAATGGTGAATGAAAACAAATATACGTTCTGAGAAGAAAGGAAGAAGAGCAAAAACCCATGGAAATGACATTCAGAAGGATATAGTAGTTCTTGCTTCAGAAAGCATGATTCAATAATATATTTTTCTCTCTTATTTAAGATTTTTCAATATTGATCATTCTTTTTTTGACACAAGTAAATGTTCAAACAAGGATTTCAAGCTCATAAGTTAATGTATCTGAGAAGGAAACAATCTCTTTGAATCTTTTTTAGACATGAAATTCAATTAGCACCTTTTGACTATTATTTTTTCCTATAATGATAATCACCAAATTTTGGCAGGGCCCTATGTAGATGTTTCTATTTTTATTTTTTATTTTTATTTTTTTCTGGGAGAAAAATAGAGAGAAAATAGTTGGGATAGAAGACTTCCCAGTGCCACTTCCAAGAGTTTTGTATGTTATAGAAGCATATAGGAGAACTCACTGTTTCAGTGGCTCTAAATCCTGCCTGCATATTAAAATCACCCAGTGATTTTTTTTTTAACATGGGCAGGAAACAATCCAGTGAATTTTGAAATAACAATAATATTGGGTTGCACTTCAAGAGATAGATCCCAACATACATTTTTTTGTGGTAGATACTATTAACTCATTTTTTAAGTGGCTATCAGTAAGTTCCATTTTATTATGTCTATTATGAAAGAAATTTCTCCATTATTATCAATTCATATGTAAATTATATTTGCAAGTATAATTTTGTATATTCCATAATGAAAACTATCTACAGTAATTTTCTGACATATGCTAATGATATGTAGAACTAGAATTTAATGGATTTGTATGTGTGAGTGTGGCATATTTTGACTGATTACTGACACAGTATAAACTATTGGTTATGTGCTGGTCTGTGGTACTATGGTTTGATGCTACATTCAGATGAAGACGTGTGAATTTAAAAAATGAGTAATTAATGAATGAAGGTAGTCAAATTATATAATGGGGCAGTGTGATAGGTTTATGTGTCAATTTAGCCAAGTGATAGTACCTGGTTGTTTGGTCAAGCAAGCATGGCCTATCTGTTGCTGTTATAAATTTCCTGGATTTAAATCATCAGTAGGTTGGTTGCATCTATCACTGATTACATCTGTAGTTTGCGAAGAGAAGTGTCTCCTGCAATGAGTGACACTCAATCTAATCACTTGAAAGCTTTTAAGGAGAAAACAGAAGAAAGAGTCTCTCTCTCCCCTTGAGCCAGCCAGCGTCTCCTGGAGAGTTAATTGAGGACCTTCATTGGAGCTGCCAGCTCATGGCCTACTCTACAGAATTTGAACTTATGCATCCCCATGGTTGCATAAGATACTTTCATAAATTTTACATTCACAGAAAACACTTTTGATTTGGGTGGTAGCAATCTCCAATGTTACAGAACTAAGCTTCTCAATATTTTATCATCTTGAATTTATGATTGCAATGGTTCATAATCAGTGATAAGACCAATTATCCATTCTTTGATTATTTGGTCATCAGTGGCTGATATGTATATTACTCTCAATACAGAGCTTCTGGGGTCAAATGTATTAGCAGACATACATAAATCATCTGAACTTTGATAAATAACCCCATAGTCCCTGTGAACTTGTTCATTATTTTGATGAATATTGAGGGTACTTAAGATTTTGATTCATTCACTTGGACTGAAAACTGATATGGAAATGAAAAGAACACAGATTTTGTAATTACATAGCCTAAAATACAATTTTAGCCTTTTCTATTTGGGCAATTTACTTCCTTCTAATGTTTTTTCATATAGATAATGAGAGTGGATACTAGTGACTCAAATTTGTTTGAATTAAAGAAATGGTTAGTTTCACATGATAATTTCCCATTTAACATAAATTTACCTTTTCCACTTTGTTCCTATAACAATTGCATTTTATTAAATTAAATGTACTAGCACTGAATTTGAAGACATGAAGTAAAGGCCAGAGAAAGAGAGAACAAAAGGGCATCCTGTAGAAAAGCTATATATCTCTATATAAATACTGCTTCCAATTTTGATCAGTTTACTTACATAAACTTCCACAATATTGAACACTTTATTTGTTGATTCATATATATTCAGAAATATAATTTCAAAGTAATTGATTGTTCTTTGATAAAAATTCATTTTTAGAAACTTTCATAAATTTATCTTATACAATAGGTTAATATCTGTATGTGTGGGTGTGTGTACTTCAAGCTTCAATTCTACACTTGAGGAAATTGAAGTATAATTTATTGGCCCATACTGGACAGTGACAACATAGACACCAGAGATCAAGCATCTCTGCCCCGTCTCTATCTTTTTCACATTAACCTATCCATTTTTCAAGTCAAAGCATGAGTAAAATATCCTGATATTCATAGTTTAAGATGAAACTTTGTTTGGGAAGTTTTGCTTTAGCAAACCTAACAGTGAAGGATTTGCTTTAACACAGTAGCACAATACTTGCTTATGAAATTCAATCATTTCTGCATTCAAATTCAAATTATATATCAGCTATGTTCTCAACTTGCTACTTGAATCCCACAAAACAAGTTGGATTATGATAATCATCATATCCAACTTATTCTAAAGACATATAAGATGATTGGTAATCAACTCTGACAAAATTCTGAGAGTAATCCAGGCAACAAGAACAGGTGAAGGGCAATTAAAGCTCCAGGGTGCATAAGAATGACAAGTCATGTGATTGATGTTTCTTCAGTTTCCTTTTTTTAAGTATAGCATAGCCAAATTGTATTTGCATGAATAGATTTTAATGCATGCAAGTTTTAATAGTTTTGAGATTGTTTTCCTGTGTAGAAGAGAGTGTGAATATATCCCTATTAATACCAAAAGTTTTCTTCTTTAAAACATGTTCTGACTTTTAAAAGAGAGGTTCAAAATGCGTTCTGATCCATTTTAAATTGTTTGTTTTGTAATGGCAAACCGATGACATTATGTCTTACAATATTATGTGTGCTAATCTCCTGAGATCTCTCACTTTAATAAGTTGTCAACCAACTGGGAGGTGATTTTCATTCTTGACATTCAAAAATCCTACTTCAAAGTAATGTGTTGTCATAATGGGAAGCTTAATTAAAATTGAAATAAAAGAGTATGAAATTTGTAGAAGCAAAACAGAATCCAAGCAACATTTTTTATGTGAGTACTCTTTAAAACCTAATTCTGTTTATTTTGGGGAGAGTTAGGCTTATGAATTACCAAGTTAATATAAGTATTTCTTGATATTATTTTACAGATATGAATTTCATATTATCAGCTCTGTAGAAATGGAAATTCCAGTAAGTATTTTAAAGTCGTAAATAAAATATATGAGCAAATTGCCTTATAAATATGAGAATGACCTTTCCAAGTTATGCTATTTTTTAGCAATATTTGCTTAGATGAAGTTAAAAATAGAAGGGATACAGAGTTATTGATGGGATGTTTCCATGGACTTAGGTACTGGCTGAATCAAGTCACCAGGTGGCGACTGTCTCCAGAAAGACCTTCTCAATATTCACGAAAATATAAATATTTCTGTCTTGGATGCATTCTATCCAAGGTGTTTGCTAGTTCCCTGGTGGGCTAGCAAAGGAATTATATGTTATTATTCATTTTAAATCATAAACTCTATTGCTATATTTGCCTTTCATTCACAGAGAAACAAATATTAAAATCTGTATTCCATGACATTATTTTAATCTTGGATTATGCATCTAGAGTTCTTGTGAATTGATATTAACCTATAAATATTAATAAATATTAATAAAATTTTATGATAGAAATATGAACCATAGGCATCTAATTATCACAAAATAGTTAAAAATCTTCATAAATTTTTAGTTTCAAGAATGTAAAGAAGTAAAATAGAAATATTTATTCAGAAAAAATTTCTAAAAAGCTTTTATTTATTTTATCATCTTCCTTTTGGCAATACTGTACCTTTAATAGACTAGAAAATACATTTATAGTTAATACAGGAAGAAATAATATAATAAATTTATTTTTAAAAGCTTAATTCAAATTATTGCACTTAAATGATAGTTTCTCCAATAACAGCCCTGTTTTAACCCCATTTAAATTCGATAGTTTGTGATAGTGTATAAAAACATAAATAAACTGACCTCTTTAAGCAAAAGAAAAGATCTCTTTAAGCAGCTAGTGATTGATATAGTTATTAAAAATGCAAAGAACAAAGACAGTTCCACATAATTAGCATTATAGTAATCCCTTCTCTCACAAGTTTGGTTGAGGAGGTTACACCTAAAAAGCATAATATCACTTTAAGTATTGATTTTCAGAATAATAAATAGAACATATTGTCAGAGGGAAAACAAACTTCTCAAGAAAACCATAAATCTAATAATCAATGATAGATAAACATATTTAAGTTTATAGTAGTAACAGATACAGAATAAGGTAATATGTACGGCATATATGAAAAAAAGCAATAGTTTTTTTTTTTTCCAAAACAATGAGAATATCAAATAAAGTAGTGCATTTTAAGAAGTTTTATTGACATCTTAAAGTCTATATACTTGATGGGAGAAAGTAATTTGGGTCCTTATACTTATCTTAAAGGGGCCATCTTTTTTTAAAAAAAAATTTACATTAGAACTAGCAATTTTCAAATGTCCTTTTAAATTCCAGGTCCTCAGCCCTATCCTATGAATAGAATTGCTGGGGCGGAGCCCAGCAACATGAGTTAACAAACAAACTAATGCATTCTCAAAATAATAAGTGTATAACATTTGTAAAAAGGCCTGGTATGATATCTTGGACATTTAAAAGCTTAAAGTTAATACCTGTTTTGAATAAGCTATTATTGCATTAATTTGCACTATTCAATCAATATTTAGGTATTACTGGTATGTGTCTTCAATTCCTATGTATCTTTCATTATGCTTAGACTGGTTTTAATATTAAAATTCCTTATCTTTTGATATGCTATTATAACACTGATGGTTAACAAAATGTTTTTATGTGTTTGTTTGCTTAACTTGGTATTAAACCATTTAGGTACCAGGCACAGAACTAGATTCTGAGAATATAGCAATGAAAAATACAAAGTCCTTGTTTTCAGAGAGCCTATATTCCATGAGAGAAATAGACCATGCCACTTTAATGATAGAATAACAATTTTTTGATTAAATCTTAATTTTGTCATTGCGAAAGCAAATACCATACAATGAATTGGCATAAACAAAGAGAATTTGCTGCTTCACAGTATTGAAGTGAGGAGAAATAAAAATCAAGGCATCATCAAGGTGACGCTTTCTCCCAGATGACTGTGGCATTTGGGGACCTCTGCCCATGACCATTGGTATTTGGCTTTTCTATCACATGACAATGCACATGGGAGCCTCTCCTGGCTTCTCCCTACTCTTCTGGGTTCCATTGACTTTCCAGCTCTGGCTGTTCCCTCTGGCTTGTTCTCTCTGTATCCTTCCCCATTAGACCTTCAGTAACAGGATGTAGATCCATCCTGACTCATTCGAGCCACTTTAACTCCAATAATCTCATCAAAGGATACCATTTACAAAGGGTTCACACTCATGGGATGGTTTAACTTTGAGAACCTTTGTTGGGGGTTACATTGCTCCTTGCCACTGTACCGTTTTTGCCCATTTACCTTTCTAAGAGGTTTTCTTAGACTTCCTCAAATATTTGCTACTCTAGATCATGTTATATCTTGGAGAGAAAGTGGACAGAAGATGCTAGTTTTCCAATGTAAAAAAAAAGAAACTAAAAAATTCCCTGAAGCCTCATTTCCCTCTATATATTCTGATATTCTGCTCACTCACCATGGTGGTGGGCTCCTGTCCAGGATGATGTCTGAGATTTTGTGACTGTGCCTGTGAAAATTTCTGCGTGCATTCACTTTGAGGTTGATGTGATTGCTCTGATGCTACATGGAATTGAGACCTAGGGTGGCTAAAAGACAGAGGTTACATTTCTGCATGACTTCTAGTCTATTTGCAATTGCCTATATGCTTGGTACTGGATATTTCTCTGAATAAGTGTGCCTATTCTAGGATGGCATTAGTACAATGATTTTATTGATGTAAAGTATATCTGTACAATATTAGGTACATAATTTATTTTATGAGATTTCCATATCTGCCTTCTGTGACTAAAACATGCACACACATTCAAAACAATAGTTTTAAAATTTATCTATAGAATAATAATAAAAGCTAAAATTATATGCAACTTAAATGCATTTCTTCAATCAACATATATGTGTCTTATGTCTTTGTCTCAGTGCTGTTACTTCTAGAGTAAAAATGTTGAATACAGACTATATGGTTCTAATACTCAAGAATCTATGGTTTAGCTGAAGACATAACAATGAACAAATAAGTAGATAAACAATTACTTATTTTAATAAGTGTTATAGAGTAAAAGAATTAAAAACACATTGAAAAATAAAACAGAGAAGAGTAATCAGGGTTTGTCTCTGCTTATTTGCTGTCTTTCATATTCTATTTTCATACTATGTTCTAATTCTCTAGCTGCCAGAATGTAATATACCAGAAACAGAATAGCTTTTAAAAGGGGAAATTTATTAAGTTGCAAGTTAAATGTTCTAAGGCCATGAAAATGTCCCAATTAAAGCAAGTCAAAAGAAATATCCATTCTAAGGCAACCAGGGAAAGATAGCTTAGTTCAAGAAAGCCAATGAAGCTCAGGGTTTCTCTCTCAACTAGAAAGGCCCATAGCAAACACAGTGGTGTCTGCTAGATTTCTCTCCTGGCTTCTTGTTTTATGAAGCTCCCCTAGCATTCATTTTCCTTTTTCATCTCCGAAGGTCTCTGGCTGCACAAGGTCTGGTAGTTGTCATGACTATCTCATCATTCTGTCTTGACTCTAAAAAGGGACTCTCTCCAAACTGTTTCCTCTTTTAAAGGATTCCAGTCTAGATTCCAGTCTAGCCCACCTAGAATGGGTGGAGTCACATCTCCCTCTAATAAATAGTTAATACCCGCAATCAGGTAAGTCACATCTCCATAAGAATAATGAAAAAGCTCCCAGCCAGCAATATTGAATGAGAATTAAAGGACATGGCTTTTCTGGGGTCCACCACAGATTCATACTGGCATACGCTGATTAACATGTTTCTGCCTCAATACCCTTTTGGAGATAAGGTAAATATTACTCTGAAACTGCCCTTCCTGTGCTGCAAACATTTCCCTGCTTTTTCTTTATATTGCCTTTTTTTTCAAGCTAAGAGCTTTAGAACATTTTGTGCATCTAGGCACATTAGGTATAAAGGCTTTTAATCACAGTAATTCCTCTAACCGTTTCTAATCTATATCTAAGTCTCTCATCTGTTCCTATTCTGACACAGCTGTTGCTGGACCAAAAAAAAAAAAAAAAGGATCTTACATTCTGGTTAAGCTGAACTGAACTCAGAATTTAACTAGCAAGATCATTGTCTCCCATTTGCATGGTAATGCTCCCCTGACCATAGTTATTTAAACTCAGATTTCTGTGAGGAAAGTGGACTCTTACCTTCCTTCCATGCCTTAGCTGTCATTAGGCTGTTTTAAGAATAAGTTGATGTTCTAGTTTGCTGGCTACCAGAATGCAATATACCAGAAACAGAACTGCTTTTAAAAGGGGGACTTTATTAAGTTGCAAGTTTACAGTTCTAAGCCAGTAAAAATGTCCAAATTAAAGCAAGGCTATAGAAATGTCCAATCTAAGGCATCCAGGGAAAGACACCTTAATTCAAGAGGGCCAATGATGTTGGTTTCTCTCTCACCTGGAAAGATACATGGCAGACATGGCAACATCTGATAGCTTTATCTTCAGGCTTCTGGTTTCATGAAGCTCCCTGGGGCAATTTCCTTCTTCATCTCCAAAGGTCTCTAGCTGCATGGGCTCTCATGGTTCTCCTGGCTCTCAAATTTTCTCCAAAATATTTCCTCTTTTAAAGGATTCCAATAAACTAATCAAGACCCACCTGGAATGGGTGAAGTCACACCTCCTTCTAATCAAAGGTTAATACCCAGAATTGGGTGTGTCACATCTTCTGGAAATAATATTATTAAGTTTCCAACCTACAGTGCTGAATAAGGATTAAAAGAAACAGCTGCCTCAACAAGTGGGATCAGGATTAAACATGGCTGTTTCAGGGTATGGAATCCTTTCAAACTAGCACATAACACACTCTGGAACCTAAAAGGACATGTTTCTTTTTTCCATATACAAAATACATTCATTCCATCACAAAATCAGAAAGTCTTAAACCATTTCAGTAAAAATACAAATACAATATAAGGTTAAACCAGCACAAAGTCCCATAGAATTCTGTTATAGGCATGGTCCGTTCTCCAGCAAAATTTTCCTCTGTCTTTGGACATGTAAATCTCAGAACAAGTTATTTGCTGCCAACATACAAAGAAGAGGCAGTCATAGGATAAATAGCTCCACTTCCATAGTGAGAAATCTGAAGGGGCAAAGGGGCCATCAGATCCAAGCAGTCTTGAAAACCTGCAGGGCAAACTCCATTAGATTTCAAAGTTGGAGAGTCACTTATCTTCAGGTCTTTAGAAGGCAGCAGCCCCACCCTTTCCAAGGGCCTATGCAGCCACCTACCTCTTCTGAATGAAACCTTGGGGGATGTTGGGGAGATCATCTTTTTCATGGCTCCACCCTCTTCAAGCATTCAGGTGCACCTGGACTCTCTGCCATCTCCTGGGTAGACACTTAACTCCTGTATGTGGTGACCACCGGGCTTTCCCCAATCCCCAAATAATTTGCTCCATTCTCTCCAAGAGCTGAGGTGGCCCAACTCTTCCATGAAAGTGAGTTGGAACATTCACCCTCTGTCTTAAGGGAAAACTCACCCTCTCCACATATACTTGAGTGGGTCCACTCACCTGGCCCATGGTTTGACTTCAGACATTAGATTCCATAGTTCTGCCTCCAAAGTTATTTTACCTTCACTGTGTCCCTTCTCTGTCCCTCTTAGTCCAGACTGGCCGTGGTTCTCTTTAAACAGATCCTGCAACACTCTTGTCAGCCTTCTATGCAGTAGCCTCGAATCACACCCTTTAGACATAAGAAGTTTCCAGAAATCCTGTGTGAATAATTCTATGTCCAATCTTGGCTTTCTCTAAAATGGCTGACTGGTTCCACATTTGGATAAATCTTTACATGGGGCACTATTCTCTTGAGTCCCCCTTCCTGGAAGCCCCAAATTTTCCAGAACATCAATTTCTGGTTTCTTTGTACTCAAGAATTCAGTTCTCAGCTTATCTCTTTCCTGTCACATTTTGCTGTAAGCTGCAAGGAGAAACTAGGCTGCACTTCCCACATTTAATTTGGAAATCTCTTCTGCTAAATATCCACATTCGTGGCTTGTAAAATCTGCCTTCCAGGCAAAGCCACTCATCAATTTTGTAAGATTTTTTGCCATTTTAAAACAAGGATAACTTTCTTTCCAGTTTGGAATAACACACACCTCATTTCTGTCTAGAGCCTCATCAAAAGTATCTTTAGAGTCCACATTTCTGCCAACAGTCCCTTCAAAGCATTCAAGGCCTTCTCTATCAAGCTCCTCATGACTCCTCCAAAATTTTCCCCTTATTCCTTTAAAAGCCTGTTCTAAATTGTTTGGTATTTGCAAACCACTGCAGCACCCACTTCTCTGGTACCAAAATCTGTTCTAGTTTGTGTTAGGTCGGGGGAAAAAGGGAGGGCTCTATGGCTGGAATCATGAAGTCACTCCAGGATGAGAAGTGAACCGTTACAATCAAGGTCCTTGCGCAGCAAACATCTATTCACGGACATCTAACCACCTGCTGCTCAACCCGCTAGCATAATAATCCTTTGTTTAATGTGCCGCCCCTTTCATGTCATCACCTGACCCCTGCCCTTAAAAACTGCACTCGCCAAAGCCCGTGCGCGATCTCACCTCATTCCCTTTTGGGTTCGGTGAGCTCTGCCTGGGAGCTCAGCCAATAAAGCACGCTCATTTGCAATCCTTTCATCTACTTTCCTTTCTTTCAATTACCTCATATCTTAAAGCCTTTCAGTTTGTTAGGTGCCAGAATGTAATATATAATAAATGGGGTGGCTTTAAAAAGGAGAATTTGCTAAGTTGCAAGTTTAAAGTTCTAAGTCTGTGAAAATGTCCAAATTAAAGCAAAGCTATAGAAAATTCCAGTCTAATGCATCTGGAGGAGGAGTGTAAAAAAAAAAAATAAAAAACTTAGTTCAAGAAGGCTGATGATGTTCAGTGTTTCTCTCAACTGGAAAGACACTAGTTAGCTTTCTCTTCAGGTTTCTTATTTAATGCAGCGCCCCTGGGGAGTTTTCCTTCTTCATCTCCAAAGGTCTCTGTCTGTATGGGCTCCTATGGTTCTCATGGCTCTTAAGCTTTTTCCAAAATGTTTCATCTTTTAAAGGATTCCAGTATACTAATTAAGGTCCACCTGGAATGGGTGGAGTCACATCTTCTTCTAATCGAAGATTGATACCCACAATTAGGTGTGTCACATCTCCCTGGAGATGATCTAATCAGGTTTCCAACCTACACTGCTGAATAGGGATTAAAAGAAACAGCTGCCTCCACAAGATGGATCAGGATTAAAACATGGCTTTCCTTTGGTACATAATCCTTCAAATCAGCACGGTTGGCATTTGGTCAGGAAAAATTGACAAAGTAGGTATATTTCTTCTAAACTTCAAAACCATGGAGGCTGTTTCCGTCAAAAGCAAACTGCCTTCCACTAAATATTTGTTCATTTTATACCCATGTAAGTTTCTACTCTTCATTGTGAAGATTTAAAATAGTTTTCAGTTAGAGAAATTTTCATAAACTCTAATTTTCTGCATTTCTTGGTGTCACCCCATTACCTAAAATGTTCCTCTCAATATCTATTCCTAACTGTTATTAATACCCTTTTCTTCAATAGTCACTCTTTCTTTTATCTTCTATTTGCATTTGGTTTAATATTACTATTTACCAATTTAAAAGATTCATAATAAGAAATAGTTTATTGTATCATAAATTCGGTTTGCATGCATTGAAAATATTAATTTCAAGGATATTTTATTCTAAAAGAACAGATAAATATTTCCTCAAAAAATTAAAAGTAGCTGGTAGTAAAGATTAATAATGTTGATGTTTGAGGATATAAACTGTATAGATCAAATTAAAGGAATACATAAAATTATTTGTAGATGAGATGATGGTTTTAAAGGATGGGACCATACCAGACACACCTTTTAAACAGTGCAGTATAATAATTATTGAATTTTATCCAATGACATAAAACACATACACATTCATTAATTGACACTATAGATTTCTATAAACTGATATGACATGTCATGAATTAGTATAACACTTTAGTTATAAAACATATTAGTATGTTTATTTGACTCCTTTAGAAAGAAAAAAACTTTATAATTTTAAAAAACAAGATTTGAAACTATAAGATAATATTGAGGCGGAACAACAAATTATTTTTGAATGCTAATGCCTTTATACTTATTTATTACATTGATTTTAGATTAAAATTAACTTTTGCATTTTGGACCCTGTCCAAAGAATCAATAATCAGAAATTTAGAATTCTTATATTACTTAAGAAAAGAGAAAACAACAAGAATAAAAAGAATAACAAGAATAAAAAAAACAGACTATGGAGAAATAAGTGAACCACACCCTGATGAGTGTGAGAAAGATTGAGAAATAGAGAATGGGAGGGAAAGAGAAAGAAAAGAAAAGAAAAAAAAAGAAAAGAAAAGAAAAGAAAGGGAAAGAGAAAGAAAAAGAGTCTGTGGAAATTGAATTGATATAAATAATTAGACAGAAATCCGCAATGCTTTTTATTCCTTTAACACCACAATTGTGGGAACTCAAAACAATAGTATGAAAAGTTTGTCAAAGGACAGGCCACGGGGCCTCAGCAGGCAGACTTCTCGCCTGCCATGCCGGAGACATGGGTTCGAAAGAAAACGTTTGATAAATCACTTGCTTTAAACTTTGTAAATGCATATTATCTGTTAAAGAAGTTATAGGTATACAGAAGAATCACAGAAAATGCAGTTCCCATACTCCCCATTAACCCCTTGCATTAATGTGGCACATTCATTGCAATAGATGAAATACTACTAATATAAATACACTATTAACTATAGTCCATAGTTTCCGTTAAGGTTAAATATTTGTGTTGTGCAGTTCTAGATAATTCTTTCAACATTTATATTCTAGTAGCATATATATAACCTGTAATTTTCACTTTAAAGCACATTCAAATATACTCTTCAGTGTGTTAGTTACATTCACAATGTTGTTCTATCGTCACCATCATCTATTATCAAAACTTTCCCATAACCCCAAACACAAATTTTGTACCTTTTAAGCATTAACTCCCTGTTCCTTACCCTATCCTAGCCCCTGGGAACCTGAATTCTATTTTTACACCCTTTGAATTGGCTTATTCTAATTTTTCATATCAGTGAGATGATACAATATATGTCCTTTGTTTCTGACTTATTTCCTTAAACATAATGTCTCAAGGCTCATCCATGTTTTTGCATGTATCTGAACTTCATTTTTTTTTACAGCAAAATAACATTCCATTACATGTGTGTTGGTTTGGAACTGGATGTTCCCCAGAAATCATATTCTCAGCTCTAATACATTCCTATGGATATAAACTTGTTGTAAGTATGACCTTTTGAAGAAGTCACAATTTTAGGCATGCCCCACCTCATTAATGATGGGTTTTAAGACTATTGTTGGAGTACTTAATAAATGGAATGAATACAAAGAGAGAGAAGGAAAGCCAGGGAAGCAAGAAGCTGAAATCAGAAAAAAAAAATTCAGAAGAGAAGGGAGAGATCAGCAGACACTGGCCATATGCCTTGCCATGTGAATGAGGAACCAAGGACTGCTGGCAGCCAGTCTTCAGTAAAAAACATCACTTTCATGAGGTCATGCTTTTGATATTTTCCCAGACACTAACCAGAAGGAAATTTCCATTGTTTAATCTGAACCATTTCATGGTAACTGCGTTCAGCAGCCTAGCAAGCTAAAACAGATTTTGGTGGTGCTATTGCAATACCAAAAGTGTGGAAACAAATTTAGAATTGTAATGGGTAGGAACTGGAAGAGTTGTTAGGTGCTCAGTGGAAGAGGTCTAGATTGCTTTGAAGAGCTGGAAACTTAACCGAACCCCAAGAAACCAGAAATTGATGTTTTTTAAATATCAGAGCATCCCAAATGTGAGTCTCTAGATAATAATGCTTCATGTGAGGGTTTAAATGAACATGGATCATGTCAGCATTTCAGTGCAAGTCAGGATGGAGGTATAGTTATCCATGAAGGACCTGTGGAAAGTCTTACTCTGTGATGGATTGAAACCCTGTGTACTATAGAAAAACTGTGAAGCTCTTTGCTAGACTTGCATGAACAGAACCATGGCCCACCTGGACTAAAAGGGACAGAAAAGGGATTTGCTGAAGAAAAATCACTTCAAAGGCAGAACCATGGAAACTGAGATCTAGACAGAAGACATCTTTTTGGACCAGACCAACCATGTGTGAGGAAAGAGTGAGCAGGCCTCTGCATTTGGAGAGGGTAGACCTTCTGTCCTGTTGTTCAGGAAGAGTGCTACCACCCCAGTTCTCTTAGATGCCTATGGGATTTTGGAGAGTCAGGCAGCCACCCCAGTGCTTGACAAATGTGGAGCCTAGAGTCTAGCCATGATCCCAATGCTTGACGTGTGTGGAGCCTCAAGCATGGCCACCATCCTGATGCATAAAGTGGCTGGAGCTTTCACCCCAATTTTCAGGAAGAGTATGGCCACTGCATAAGCACTTGAAAGGGTTGGGGCTGCTGTTCCATCAGTCCTGGAAGACAAAACATCAGACCTTAAAATCTAAAGGAGTGTGTCGTGTAGGGTTTCAGAATTGTTTGGGAGCCATGACCCCTTGTTTTCCTTACAATTTCTCCCTCTGGGAATGGGAAGATTTATCCTATGCATGTCCCTTCTTTGCACGTTGGAAGAAAAAACTTGTTCTCTAGGTTTCGCAGGCCCACACACAGAGGAGAATTGTGTCCCAGAACAGACCACACCCATAATGGATTTTGATAAGGTTTTGCATTAAACATTGTTTCTTAAATGACCTAAGCCTTTTGGGATATTTTGATGAAACAAATGTTTTGCATATGGAAAAGTATGCACTTTTGGGGTTCAGAATGTGCTGTGTGGTGGGTTTGGATGCACCCCAGCAAAGCATGTTAAGTCTAATCCATTCCTGTCTAACCATGTTCTTAAATCTAATAAATTTTTGTTGGTTTCTTTTGTTGTAACACCTATTGTAAGTAGGAATTTTTTTAGCTGTTACTTCAGTTAAGTCATGGCCCACCTCATTCAGGATGAGTACCAGAATCCTTTATAAGCAGAATGAATACATGGAGAGAGAGTAAATGATAGAGAAGTAAGATGCTGAATTCAATGAAACCTGGAAGAGGAGAGACCAGTATATGTCATCACGTGCCTTGCCATGTGTCAGAGGATCCAAAGGTTGCCAGTAGCCAATGTTTGGGAAGAAAACATCTCCTTGATGATGCTTTGATTAGGACATTTTTCCAGACTTTAAATGGAAGTGAAAATATTCCCATTGCTTAAGCTGAACTTTTTCATGATATTGTTTTCAGCAGCCTCAGAAATTAAAACAGTATATATGTACCACATTTTGTTTATCCTTTCACTGATTGGTGGACATGAATATTGCTTCCATCTTTTGGCAATTGTGAGTAATGATCCTATGAACATTGATGTGCAAATACCTCTTTGAATTCCTGCTTTTAATTCTTTTGGATATATATATACCTAAAAATGGAATCACCAGGAATATAGTAATCCTATATACAACTTTCTAAGAAATGACTAAATCTTTCACAGTGGCTGCACCATTTTATATTCTCAACAATGAATAGGTATTCCTTTTCCTCCACATCTATTCCAGCAATTGTTAACTTTCCATTATTTTTAATAACATTCATTCCAGCGATGTGAAATGATAGTCACTATTTTGATTTGCAATACCCTAATGGCTAATGAGCACATATTATGTGCTTTTTGGCTGTGCATCTTCTCTGGAGACATATTTATTCAAGTGTTTGCCCACTTTGTCAATTGACTTGTCTGTTTATTTTGGAGGTTTTGAATTTCTTACATATTTTGAATATTAAACCTTTAATTGATATGTGACTTCCAAATATTTTCTCCCATTTTGTGGTTGTATTTTTACTTTCATGATGAAGTTCTTTGACATACAAAGTTTTTTTTTATTTTTATTTTGATGAGGTACCATTTATCTGTTATTTGTTCCTATATCCTCTATCCCTCATCTTTTCATTGTACTTGTTGTAAATTATATCTTTATATATTATTTGTCTAAAACCATATAATTATCTTTCATTTATATGCATTTGCATTTTGAAACCTGTAAGAATGAAAAAGAGGAGTCACATATTAAAAATTGCAACATTATAGAACAGTACTGGGATTTTAATTGCTAATATGTTTATTTTGCCGGTTCAAAAGGATTCATGTACCCTAGAAAATCCATGTTTTAATCCTGATCCAATCTTGTGGGATCAACCATTTTTTTAATCCCTATCCAACATCATAGGATGTAAACTTGATAAGATTATCTCCATAGAGATGTGGCACACCCAGTTGTGGGTATTAACTTGATTAGATGGAGATGTGACTCCACTCATCCCAGGTCTTGATTACTTGGTTACTTTAATGGAATCCTTAAAAAAGGGAAGCATTTTGGAAAAAGCATCAGAAGGAGAAGATAGCCAATAAGCAGGGAGCCTACAGCACCAGAGACCAGAGATCTTTGGAGATGAAGAAGGAATATGCCCCTGGCAGAGCGTCATCAAACGAGAAGTCTAGAGTGAAAGCTAGCAGACCTTGCCATGTTTGCCACGTGCCTTTCCAGTTGAGCGAGAAACCCTGAACTTCATCAGCTTTCTGGAACCAGAGTATCCTTCCCTGGATTCCTTAGAATGGACATTTCTATATCCTTGCCTTAATTTGGACATTTTCACTGTCTTAGAACCTTTTGAAAAGCCATTCAATTTCTAGTATATTGTATTCCAGAGCTAGCAACTGGAACAGAAATTAGTACCAGAGAAGTGGGGTGCTTCTGCAGTTTGCAAATATTAGACATATTGGAACAGCTTTTCAAATGGATAAGGGGAAGATTCTGGAGGTGTTGTAAGAAGCTTGACAGAGAAGGCCTAGAATACTTTGAACAGACTGTTGGTAGAAATGTGGACTCTAACGATACTTCTGACCAAGCTCTAGACAGAGATGAGGCACGTGTCACTGCAAACTGGAAGGAAGGTGATCCTTGTTTCAAAATGGCAGTTAATATGGCAAAATTGATTAGTAACTTTGACTAGAAGGCAGATTTTAAAAGCCATGAACTTGGATACTTAGCAGAAGAGATTTCCAAAATCAAATGTGGAAAGTGCAGCCTGGTTTCTCCTTGCAGCTTATACCAAAATGTGACAAGGGAAGAATAAGCTGAGAACTGAACTCTTGGGTACAAAGAAACCAGAAATTGATGTTCTGGGAAACTTTGGGCCTCCAGGAAGGGAGACCCCAGAGAATAGTGCCCCATGTGACACTATTTATCCAAATGTGGAACCAGTAAGACATTTTAGAAAAAGTCAGGATTGGACATAGAGTTATCCAGGAAGGATTTGTGGAAACTCCTTATGTTTGAACGGCACCATCTGAGGCTTTTGCATAAAAAGACAATGAGAGTGTTGTGGAATATGTATAAAGAGAACCACTGCCAATTGGGACTGAGAGGGACAGAGAAGGGAAACATTGGGGGAAAAATAACTTCAGAGGCAAAACCATGGAGGCTGGGGTCTGAAGTCAAGAAACCTTGGGCCAAGAGAGTGGACCCACCCAAGCATGTAGAGAGGGTGAGTTTGCCCTGAAAGCAGACGATGGGCCTTTCACCTCATTGCAGTGGAAGAATGTTGCCATCACAGGCCTTGGAAAGTGTGGAGAACATTCCTTGGGAATTGGGGAGACCCTGCCTGCCACCATGTGAAGGGGTTGAGTGTGTGCCCTGGAAATGGCAGAGAACCCGGATGCAGCCCCAATGTTTGGAGAGAGTTAAGTTGAGAAAAATATGTTCTCCCCAATGTCCACCAAGGTTGACTTTTCAGAGAGGCAGGCTACCACTTTGGCCCTTGGAAAATGTGGGACTGCCATTTTCTAATGTCCTGAAGATAAATGACTCTCAGACTTTGAAATCTAATGGAGTTTGCTCTGCAGGTTTTCACAACTGTTTGTGTCCAGTGACCCCTGTGTTCTTCCAATTCCTGCTATGGAAACAGGTATCTGTTTCCTATGACTGCCCCTCCTTTGTATGTAGGCAGTAAATAACTTGTTTGAGATTTATTCCTGAGAACAGTTCATACCTGCAATTGACTTTGATGAAACCTTGTACTGGTTTTAAAACACATGTTTTTCCCATGTGCAAAATACATTCATTCCATCACAATATCAGAAATCCTTAAAGTATTTCAGAAACAATACAAACACAATACAAGGTTAAACCAGTACAAGGTTAATCTGTCAAAAGGTAATTAATACATGAATAATTTCATGTGTATAGTTTTCCAAAATGCAAAAATCATTTTTTCCTATAAAAATATTTTGGTAATGGCAAACATAATTTATTTTGAAAATAGGTATGTGAAGTGCCACTTAATAACTCCAATACATGGAATTTTTAGCATGGAAGCATTAAATAATTGAGCAAAACGCTCTCCTGAGTAAGAGAAATCCAACTTACCAGATATTTGAAATTCACAGTTTTACAGATTTCTGCTAAAATTAAAAAGAAAAAAAAAGTTATTTATGGCACAGAGATTTGTTCCAAAATCCTTGATGAGGTAGTGAGATAACCATAACTGGAATCATTCTGTCTGAAACTACATGGCTATTTCTTGTGTATGTTGTAGTTGAAGTTCATCATTTCATAACATTTTACTTGACTGATTGTTTTTCTAAAGTTTGCTGAATGGTGAATTGAATATGGCATAAGTTAAGTATGTAGGCATGACTAGAATTCAGTTTATAAATGGTGGGTAATGAAAACAGTAATATAGGATAGTGCTAAAAATACATCATTGACTATTTTAGAGAGTCTACAAAATATCAAATACACCATAGCTGAAAATATTCATGTAATCTTTTCCAATAATGCCTCAGAAATGACTTATTAGGAAAGAAACTGCATACTCTTGGGATAATTGACGAGAATATAAGCATTGCATTTCTTTGTCAAAGATGACCTTATGTGGGAAATTTCTTTCCTAATTTGATTCATTTCACTAAAAATGTAAACTTTTGAAGCTATCCTAGGAAGCTATAGTCAGAAGAATGAGGGTAAAAAATTACACTCAAGGGCATAAAAAAATTACACTCAAGGGCAGAATTTAAGGAAAGAAAACAATTTATGAATGTTCTAGTTTGCTAGCTGCCAGAATGCAATATACCAGAAATGGCATGGCTTTTAAAAAAGGGAATTTACTAAGTTGCAAGTTTACAGTTTTAAGGCCAAGAAAATGTCCCAATTAAAACAAGTCTTTAGAAATTTCCAATCTAAGGCATCCAGGGAAAGATACCTTGGTTCAAGAAGGCCGATGAAGTTCAGGGTTTCTCTCTGAAGTGGAAAGGTACATGGTGAATATTGCATCATTTGTTAGTTTCCTCTCTAGCTCTCCAGGAGGCGGTTTCCTTCTTCATCTACAAAAGTTGCTGACTGGTGGACTCTTTGTTTTGTGGTTCTGTGACATTCTGTCATCCTTCCCTGCTCTTTCAGAACCTTGTGTCTTTCTCTCTTGTTCTCTAGCTTTCTCCAAAGTGTTTCTTCTTTTAAAGAATTCCAGTAAAACCAATCAAGACCCACATAGAATGGGTGGAGATATGTCTCCACCTAATCAAGTTTAATACTCACACTCGATTAGGTCACATCTCCATGGAGATAAACTGATTAAAGTTTCCAACATACAGTACTGAATAGGGATTAGAAAAACCGTTGCTTCCACAAGGTTGATCAGGATTAAAACATGCCTTTTCTAGGGTACATAAACCTTTTCAAACCAGCACAACGGGAAGCAAAGGAAAGGCCTCAGGTTTTTGTGTATATAGTGGTGACCTGGGAAAGGTGAGGGCGCTGACAAGCTAAAAATTGTACTGCCTTTTAGCTAAATAGATTTGCAGCAATTACCTGTGGTATGACTGCTTCTACTATCATTGGTTTGACCTATTATTTATGAATGTTTTCTTATTTTTAATGGCATTGTTAAATTTAGTAGAAAGTAGCATAAAACTATGCTTGGCAAATGTTTACTACCTAGAGAAGAAAAGCATATCATTTTTACTTCTGGCTTTCACACTAAATAAAAAACTAAACTCAGAGTAAATGTTGAGAGAATTATTGTTTAATTTAATCATTTCATTTTCCCTGATATGTTCCTGCTCACCTTGTAAAGTTTATGTGTATTATTTCTTGCTTCATGAGTTTTAACATAACATTCACTTTACTTATATTTTAAATTTCATGCTGTTTTTTCCCCATGTACTCTCTTTGAATTTTACATAATCAGAGTGAAGAGGATTACAATCTACAACAGACTTTTTCAAAATTCATTTAATTTTCTAATTTTTGGAGTACTCTGTGAATTAAGAACGTTTTCTTATTAGGTACAAAAACAAAGCAAAAGTAAATAAATAAACACATAAATTAAGATTGTTAACTAATCCTAACAGGATGGCAGTGGAGATAAGGAGAGTGTATTTGAACATAGAATACATTTATCTTATACATTAACATTTATAAGTTGTTTAGTACAAGGTCAATCATCAGTACAATGAGGATATACAGAAAACTATGACTAACGACTTCAGATTTATTTAACCTCAGCATCTTATATTCAATTCAAAATCAATTGAATGCTTTCAGTTTAGTTTACCATTGTCTGAAAAACATCATTTACAAATACTTATTAAAGCTTATAACAATTTTTTGTGATAGATCATGTACGTATATACTTAAAATAATCTCACACTTTCATGCTTATTTGTGTCACTAAGTTAGGTCACCATTCCAAGTTTGAAAATGGTCACCATTTATTCTTCCTCAAGGCATTGACAGATGGCAGGGCATGTTGAATGCAAGCTTTACGATATTATACATTTAATGCTGTTAGTTTTTCTTCCACTGAGCTGGAAATCTGCCCATTCACCTCAGACTCCACTAACCCAGGTTCACTCACACACGACTTTTACTGAGATGGGACCTTCAGTTGCCTGGATAGACAAAATGCTGCATTGTATGGCCAAATTTATCTCACTCACATCATTAGAATATCAGAAAATAGCCAGACCGGAGCTACCATGTTATTAAATATTTAAGATAAAAGGAATTAATGTAGTTTATAACTCCTCTTCCCATTTTTCTTTCTATAAGCAATCATGTAAAAGCACCTCTTTGCAAGCTAACCAATGAAATTTCATTTAAGTATGTAAGCTGTGGAAATGATTATTCCCTAAACTGATACTTTAATTGATGCTAACTGGCCTTTATGTTGTCCCTCTGGAGTTGGCCCCAGATCTGCGTCACTAAGTATGTTCCTTCCCTGGATGATAACACCATGACTTCTATACTATAAATTTGATAAGCTGGAAACCCTGCATTTACATACTTGGGCCCAAATTTCTCATAAACCCGAACTTATATATTATACTGCTTATTTCTCCGAGTCATACAGACATACTGCGCAAAGTCTGCCTGCTTATACCTTCTATGCCTGTTGTGTTTCTTCTCTCCCTGCTCAGTTCTCTCCCAGCACTGTGAATAATGATATCACTGTCTGCATAGTCAGCAAGGCTAAAAATCTAGGAGGAATCCATACTTTACTTTTTTACCACTAATTTAATTTACCAAAAGTTTTTTTTTTTTTTTTAACCTGCCTTCAAATATATATTCTAGAATCTCCCCACTCTTCATTAGGCCCAACTATTCTCAAACTCTCCATTATGAGAGGCTACATACAAGCCTCTCATATACTTACATCTTGACCAGCTTCCAGTTATGACCTCCCCCTTGTGAAGGTCACTGTAGATATATGACTCTGAATATCACTAGAAAATGACATGTTCTTTTATATAAGGTCTTTCCATTTTTTTGAATTGAAAATTACTTTTAATCCACTCCTTTTAGTCCTTACTAATCTTTCACACATTATTTTTAATATCTCTGGTCTAATAGGGGTTTTTCTTGAACTCCTTGTTCCATTATTATTGCTGAATCATTGTATATTTCCTTTTTAGCTCTAATCACATTTATTGATTTCTTCTTTCCATTTTCAATATACTTCATCATCCAAATTTGATTATGACATACTTGTACATTAATGCAAAGCGTGGAGCTGAAATATAAAAGAGCTTCAATAAATATAAGGCAATAAAACAGTAAAGAAGATCATATTATTTTCTAAATATGTTTAAAGTTTTTATAAAACCATATGGTGCAGATTGGTTTATGATCAAAAGCGAAGTCTCCTGTCTCAAATCTCTCTCTCTTAATCTAATCCCCATAGGCAAGTACTTTTAATCCTTCCAATTTTTTGTTCCATTTCTCTAAATTATAGGTTTGCTATGGCTGTTATTTAATATATCAGTATTAGATATTAACAACTTCCTGCAATAGTAAATCAAAGGGCTACCTTATGAAACCTTTCATCCCCATTCTTCGTTCCCAGACTTCTCTTGCTGCAGTTTCGTCACTAAAATGGTTAATATCATTTATCGACTTAGCTAGATAATGGTGGCCAGTTTGGTTAAGCAAGCACCAGC
The DNA here is from genome assembly GCF_023851605.1 of Tamandua tetradactyla. Classification (NCBI taxonomy): domain Eukaryota; kingdom Metazoa; phylum Chordata; class Mammalia; order Pilosa; family Myrmecophagidae; genus Tamandua; species Tamandua tetradactyla. The sequence goes on from NC_135335.1 coordinate 77,064,048, forward strand.
CTACTTGTCACTCTGAGGATATTTTGTAGATGGATTTAAATCATTAGGCATTTGATTGCATCTATAATAAAAAAGGAGGTTGCCCTCAGCCATGAGAATAGTTTCCTAATTCAATAAGTTAAAGGTCTTAAAGTAAGAACTGAGAATTGTAGCAGTCAGAAAGAAGAATTTCTATCTGTGTTTTAGCCAGCCGAATTCTCCTGGGGAATAGTATTTCACCTTCAGCAGCTACAGTATGTGTCCTGCCCTAGAGATTTTGTATGTGCCAGACTTCAGAATCATCTTTTTTTTTTTTCTGACATTTCTAGCTTGCAGTCTCCTCTACAGAATTCAGGCTGCCAACTCCCTTGGTGGCATGAGATAATTCCTCTACCAAATCTATCTGTTCTGTTTCTCTGGAGCATTCTAATACAATCACTATTCTCACTTCTTCACTGGGCATCTGCAGACTTAATCTCAATATCCTGTTCCATTTGGAATAGGCTGACTCTCATGATTACTCAGTTTTGAAAATTAGGACAGTTGTTCTCTTATTCTTCCTTTCATTCTTTCTGCCTTCCCTCTTTCTAGCTCCCAAACTCTATCCACCATAATTTTAAATTAAGCAGTAAATAATATAATAGTTTTAGTTGATAGCTGCATGTGATTCTAAAAGCTAAAAACTAAAATAATAACAGTGACATTAATATTTAAATGAAAATGTGTTAATGTATTAATTTTGTGGCAGGATTGCACCTTCCCCTTTAAAATTTAAAATCCAAAAGTCACATTAGCAAAGCCAGTCAAGGAAAGACGAACATGGTGAAAACTCCCTTAGTTTTTTCTTATCCTCCTTGTCCCTGTCTTTCCCACATTCATATACTCACACTCACCCACTTACCAGTTGTTCAAAATCACAATGCATTTTTGTTTTCTTTTGCTTTTCACATGGCTTTCTTGTGCAATTTTTGTTGTTTTTTATTCTAGAGTTTTGAATTCTCTGATTTTATTTGTCTAGATGGTTTTGCCTCATTTTCCTTCTTTTCCTTCTCTTTTCCACTCTTCTTGATCTCTTGCTCAACTATTCTACTGTCCATCTAGAATTTAGATCTTTTCTCTCTTGGGTTAGAAACAGAATATACTATATTTTTTTCTTTCTTTTTGTTGTATTTTTTTTTTTTTTTTTTACTATTTCCTCATTTGCCAGGTAAATACCTCACCAAATAAGTTTCAAAAAGTAGATATAGGACATAGCAATGTCTTCTCCTTTGTCTGAAAATAACCTTATTCTCTCCTTATACCCATCTGATTGACAGTTTGGGTGTTATATAATTCTTAAAACTTGAATGTTATTTTCTCTCAAAATCTGAAGTCACTGTTTCATTTTTTTGCTCTTTTCACACTGCTGATCAAAAGCTGACAATTTTTTCAATAGTGTTCTTTAATGAGCCTATTTTTGGTCCACATTCTCATTTGTGACTTTTGTCCTTAGTGCCTTCTTTGAATTAAAAAAAAAATCCACAATTCTGCTAAAAAGGTCCAAAGCCTCTCCTTCTGCAGGAATTCTTGTCTCCAGCTTTACCAACAAGATTCAGCAATCCTCCGTACACTCATGCACGCTCAGTCTTTAAGAATAGTCATGAAATGTCATATATGTTCAGGTAGCTGTACAGTTCACTTTGTAATTGTTAGGTAAGATCTTTTACTTTTATAAAACACAATCATTTTATAGAAACTTCGGTAATAGAAGAAAAAACGCATCAGCATGACATCTTGGACCAGAATTGTGTTCTATTTCTAGAAGAGATTATGAATTAACCTGTCAGAATTCCTGTTCTAAAGAGAGAGACAGAGAGAAACAGAAAGAGAAACAAAGACACAGAGAGACTTCATAGTCACTAGCAGAGCCCAATTTAGAACATCATCCCCCTCCAAAAAAAAACATTTGTTTATTTGTTTAAGGTCAGACATAAGCTTAACACAAGAAATGGGTTGTTCATGGAAAGAACTGGAGAAGAAGAAACAAAGAATAGTGAGTTTTTATGTCACACCTCTAAGGCATGATTAATTAATTCAAGTTACCTGTTGGCAGAAAGAAGTTGGTTGAGGTGGAGATGCTAGAGGCAGCACTGGTAAGAAATGCTAGCAGTTGATTTTTTTCTCAAGTCGCACATCAGATACCATCAATCCTAACGGATTCATTTCTCCCCATTATTTACAGCTTTAATTTGAAGTTCTCTATTCCCTTATCCTGTATGGAATGCTAAAATAATGTTTTCATTACTCGAGATAACCTGAATGCATTTATTCTTCATAAACAGAACAAATTAACAGACCTAGATAGAAGGTGTGAGTGATGGAAAAACATTTGAAAGTTTCTACAAATTCTGATATCTTAAAGTATGAAATGGTTAGAAACATACTGAAAGGAATGACTGAAGATGAATCTGAATATAAGAGAAAAACAGACTGTTTTTCTAAGTTTGAGTTGTGTTCTATGTTTAAAGTTATGCTGTTGGGTCTAAATTAAAAAAAAAATCTAACGTAGTGTTAGAAAGAACTACTACGGTTATCAGATGGAAATGATCTGTTATATATTTCTCCTAAGATGCTATTGTCATATATTGTTTATACGTATGAAATGCTTAATTTTATTTGTTTATTTTTTTAAATATATGTAGTGGGCAAAGAAAAAGAATTAGCTTTTCTTAAGCTCTTAAATTACCTTCATAATTTAAACCTAAAAATGGTTTAGGAGAACTACAGAGCTCTGTTATACACCTTATAAATTGCTCACATTTAATCCAGATTTTAGTTAAAATTTAAGTGTATACATTATTATTTGCTAAATAATCTCTATCTAGCTATTTATCTATCTCTTTGTCTCTCTATCTACTTGTCCTAACTAAACTTTTATGTTTAACATTAAATAGAGACTATTTACATTAAAAGACTATTGAACTATAAGCTCTCTCTGTACTCTCTCTCTCCCCCGTCATACACATTTACATAGACCCACAGACAGACATATTGCCACTCCTTCTACAATTTGGCACATTGAACTGTGCAACCTTCAAATTTCATTTCTTTATTTGTATTTATTTTACAATAAATACATTTTACAATGTACATAAAATTACATTTTAATGTAATGCTATTAACAGCAAACTTATTAATCAGGACATCGGAAATTAGTTTTGTTGGAACATAAATAGTTCTCTGAATTCTCAGAAACAGAGAAAAGAGAAATGAAGATTGACACGTTATTTTTATTAGCACTCAGATGAGCACCAACTAACTTCCCTTTCCCCAACCCCTAAATTTAGGGCTGCCACTTTGTGGCAGAATAAATGTCTACCCTGTTTAGCGTGGTGGCATTAAAATGCAGACAAGAATGAATCACTCTTTTGTGGGTTCACTCTTTGGAAACAAACAATAAAGAAAAAGACTAGAGTCTGTGAACAGTCTGTTTGGTTGCGTTTTAATTGCATCTGTGCAGGCAGGTGACCAAAGAGCAAGGCCTTGCACCATGCAGGAGCAGTTACCAATAGTAAAAATTGTTTATTAGTTTGTAAATTTCCTTCTACTTGAGAAGGAAAAGCACTTCAAATATTTGTTCTAACACTCTCTTTTTTTGTAGAGAAATGTCTCTCCCTATTTCAAGTGATTATTGAGAAATTATTTTCCCTTCTAGCATGTATTTATGATTTCCTTTGCATTTGCTAAAATGGGTATTTAAGATTATATGCATTTACTTATGGGAATAAAAAAGACATAACTTGTTAAGAATCAGTGTCAAAGTCAACTACGAAGCGTGTAGTGTATTATCCTTCCTGATGACATCTTATTCTATACTATTTTCCTCAAGAACACTTTATTGATTTAGAATTAATTCTAGTCATCATTTTTGTTTTCTCCCACTGATGAAAAGTAGAAAAGAAAAAGTAAAACCCATTACTATTGCTGCATTATATTTTGACTATGGAAATAGAGTCAGAAAGTTCTGCTTATCCAATCTGTTACTGTTCTTTGTTTCATTGTAGAGAATATTTCTCATGGAGATTAGCAAATGAAGAAAATTTTAAAAATAAACTGTAGAGTAAAAATGAATAATAGTCTTTGTCATAGTTAGGGATTTGATTTTTCATTTTGTTTTGTTTTGGATAATCACTCTAAGTACAGTTTGAGAAATAAATGGGAGTAGAAGAGGGGCTGAAATATATAAGGTTCTGTGTGAAAGATCTTGTGGAATTCTAGTAAGAAGTTATAATGGCCTGGCTAGCAAGGTGGATCTGAGGGAAATTATACATACATAGATAGGGATTGAATCATATTCCAAACAAAAGACATATTTAAGTCTTTAATGCATAGTCTTGTGAGTCTGAACTCATTTATGAATAGCACCTTAGAATATACTATTATTATCTACTGTTTGGACACATTTGTGAAGAGGACGTTCCAAGATCCTATTTAGATGAGGCCAGACTGAATTAGACAGGGCCTTAATCCATATGGCTGTAATTCTTATACACAGCAGACAGAAGAGGCCAGAAGTCAGATAAAGCCACGGTAGGAGACCAAGTGACAGAGACATATATGCAAGCCAAGGAACCCCAAGTATCATGGAAAGCCAACTCAAGAACATTATATACCTTGACAGAGAGCATGGCCTGTTGAGACCTTAATTTTGGACTTCTAGACTCCAAAACTTGAGAAAATGACAAGACTGCATGGTGTGGATGCATCCATGAGAGTTATAAACCTCAGTCAAATAACTATTTGGGAGACAGCACTAAAAGCTTTTCTTACTGTTCTCTTTGAGAGAGCCACAGTCTAAAGAATTAATACGTTGTTATATTTCCTAACAATCTACATTGTTAAAAGGTGACTGGAAATGGTATATTCAAGAATTCTATCATCCTCACAAAATACCAAGGCTGAAGGATGCTAGAGTACGTGTGAAACAACTGTTTATGGAGAATACATTTTTCATCACTATATTTCATAATACATATAAAAACTCACTGAATTCTCTGTTTTCAGAACACAGGTTACAGTCAGGATTTTCTTTTTGTGAGAATTATTTAGTATTTTTAAATATAATAAAAATTTCTTACAGTGAAGATGGTAGCATGGATGGGCAAACATATAGCTCTTCTTCCCATGAACAGAATCTGCAGTTATACATTATGTAAATCAGAAAACATGTATGAAACTTGTTGAGCACATAGTTATCAATTTACTTATGTTCTTGTTTTCAGTCTGAAGTTTTCTCACCAATGTATGTAAAGTTCTAAGAAGATTATTAATTTTAGGGTGGTATTTTTACATATAGCACACAGTTCACACGAAGTTAACATAGGTTATTCCAGTTGTCAAGAAGATTATTGCCTTGATTTCTCTACTAAACATCCTTCTATATTATTCTATTGTACCATATGTATAAACCAGAACACCATGCCCTCCTGTAAACAGTTTTAGAATGTTGTTCTCATGAGACTTAGTCGATAACTGAGATTCCCCATGAAGATACGCAAATTAAATATATTTTGACCTCCTTTTCTTTTCCTCTGTCCGGTAAATCAATTGTGAAAATAAGAATTGACCCATGCATTAGGGGGCTAAAAGTAATCATAGCTAACATAATCAAGATTAAGAAGTCACCCATGCAAGGAAAAGAAAGCATCCAGGACAAAATTAATATTTTATTGGATCCTACTTGAAGGTCCTGTTCCTTTGTTATAGGTGAATAAATGCCATGGGGTAGAAGGACACTTGCCATGGGCTAATTATTTGCAGAGTTCAGGAACAAGATATAATTATATTAGAACATCACAGGAATGACAATATAAATTTAACAGACTATATCAATGCTAACCAGGTTAATAATTTCTCTAAGATATTTTCATTTCTGCAGTGAAAAACCTCTTCCTCCCTCTCTGTCTCACTTTCTCTCTCTTGATATCTTTAATTCATAACTCATTATATTGTTCTACAACATTCTTAACAATGTGAAATTTGAATATGTCTTATATACCACTTTAACAGTCAGAGAAGTTTAGAATAAAGGAATTTGTATCACATGGAAAACAGTAATAAAACAGGAACAATGAATAAAACAAATTAGAAGTATAGTGTTAAGTATTTGAAGTTTCCCTTCAAAGGGATATTAATAATGCATTATAGAGTGCATATGAGGATTAATAATAAAGTTAGTAAAAACTCAGAGCAACAGTTCACATAGAGTAAATAATCAACACTTTCTTTTACCTTACTTTCTTGTTTATAACTTGCAATTCAAATGAAATTGAATTCAATGGAAGCTGCAATCTTAAAGCAAAGTATTTTGTAGGGAGTAACTCTAAATTGAGGCTTTTAAAAAGGCATGAAATTTGAGTAATTTGGGTATATTCTAAGTATGGTGATCAATATGACTTAAAGTTAGCACGATCTAATTGAGTGGAATAAGAAAATAAGCATAATCAATTTTAAAAGAATGGATTAACTCTTCATTGATTATATGAAGTAAGAAACAGACATAGGAAGATGCAAATATTTGCAGAATAGTCTTAAACTCCCGGGCCGAAATGAAGTTGTCTTTTTGGCTTGTCTCGATTTGGAGTTTCTACATCTAGGATCTCAAATTCTTAATTTTGAATTAATATGGTTGTATCTTATTCCATAAGGTATAATAAAAATATGAGACAATTCTTTGGAGGGCAGTGTGGTTCAATAAAGTAAAAATACTTTTAGGGGTGCTTAAATAATTAGATGAAATTCTCCTTGTCACAGATAATCAGAATCTGGACCATAACTCCATGTCAAGTCCTTACGTTCATTGAAAAAATTAAAAATAATGTGGGAGGAAAATTATAAAATGGTATATGAGCCATTGATTGTGAAAAGAACTGCTGAACCACAGTTACATGTGGGAGGATATTTCCTAGAGGAAGACTAAAGGCAGAAGAAAACATTGTACCTATTAATAGAAATGTGTGCTTGTTGTCACTTAAGGACCAATTATATGTGCATGGGAATGTTCCCCTAGGTTGAGAGAGACTTGAGCTGTCAGGTATTATTTTTCTGTGATAGAGCAGCATATTTGAATTATTGAATCATCCATTTTAAATTCAAATGAAGGAATGCATTAAAGGAGTGAACTCATCAACATGTTTCTTTAAGTTTAAATATTTAAAAAAGTGTCATTTGTTTATATATGTATATTTTAAGGTTCTATATCTCACAGATATAATAAAATAATTTATATTTAAGTAGAAATGCAGTAAAAACAATAGCCAGGGAGGATAACGTCTAGAAGGAGAGTTGCTGGAGCTGTAAATATCACAGATATTCATCTCATACGATTTTAAAAAACTTGGGAATATTGTTGGATTTTAGAAGAGCAGCAAAAATAATGCAGCATTTCCCTACAACCTTCACTCTGCTTCCACTAATGTTAAACTCTGAGATAACCCTGGTCCTGTTATTGAAACTTAGTAATTAACTTTGATACAATAATAATAACTGTGATCTCTGCTCAGATTTCCATCATTTTTTCAGCAACACCCTTTCTCTCTGCTCCAGGATCAAATCCAAGATACAACATTGCACTTAGCTAATTTATCACCCTATCTCCTTTAACCTGTAGAGAGTTTATTAGTTTTTCCTTGTATTTCATGACCTTGACACTTTTGAATGTTATTACTCAGATATTTTATGAAACATCCTTCAACTTGGAACTGCCTGATTTTCCTTATGATTACAATGAAGTTACAGATTTTGTGGGAAAATACCACAAAGTTGATGTATCTTGGCACATCTCATCAGGAGACACTTGGCATCAGCCTGACCCCTTCCAATGACAGAAATCTTGATCCCTTGATAAATGTGGTATCTGCCAGATTTCTATACTATAAAATTACAGTTTTTCCCTCTCTAAACTCTGTTGTATAGAAACAAATCTCCAAGTATAGGCCACACTCAATGGGAGAGACTATTTCTGCTTTATTTCTGGACATATATTTAAAATACCATAGTAATTACTAAACATATTGAGGTAGATACTTTGAAGCTTTGCAGCTAATTTGCTACTCAAACTTTTTGATTACTAATTTTAACAATCACTCTTTCATACTGTTTCTGAGGTGCTCTAATGTTGATTTTCTATTTACCTCAATCTTCCTACATTTGTAAATCAAAATTCTTTTGTACAGAAGAATTATACTTCCTCTTCCATTTGTTTATTTACTTTTCATTCCTTTATTTATATCAGTATGAATTCATGAGTACTTATTTTAGAGTAGGTCACCTTGACAGCAAATTCTCTTAGTGTACCTTCTTTTGAGAATGTCTTGAACTCTATTTCATTCCTAGAGGATACTTTTTGGCAGATAAAGAATTTTGGGTTGATGGTTTTATTCTTTCAACACTTGAAAAATATTGGGCCATTTCCTTTTTGTCTCCTTGCCTTCTAATAAGAAATATCTCTGTCATTTGAATTGTTTTTCCTCTGTAGGTACGGGGTCTTTTTTCTCTCTGGCTGCAAGATTTTTTCTTCATTTTTATTTTTCAACAATTTGTTTATTATGTGTCTCAGTGTTTATTTCTTTTGAATTATTATGTTTGAGTTCACTCAGCTTGTTGATTCCCTAGGTTTACACATTTGGTCAAATTTAGGAAATTTTCAACCCTTATTTTTTTAAAAAATGTTTTCCGCCACACTCTCTTTCTTCTCCTATGACTCAAGTGACACAAATTTTAGATACTTTCTAAAGTATCTCCCAGGTCCCTGCAGCTGTGTTCATTGTTTTCAAGCCACTTTCTCTCTGTTTTTGAGACTGGGTAATTTCTAATGTTCACTTATTCTTTCTCTGTCCTCTCCATTCTGCTATTGGGTCCAACAAGTAAGGATTTTTTTTTTTTAATATCATGAACTTTATTAAGAAGTTAGCTCATGCAACTATGGGAATTCAGAAATTCGAATTATCTATGACAGGCAGCAAGCTGGGGACTCCAAGGAAGGTTTCAATGAATTCCCCCAGGAGAAACTGGCATGCTAAAATAGAGATGGAAATTCTCTCTTCTGATGGCTGAATTAATCAGTTTTCCATTTACGGCCTTCAACTTATTAGAAGAAAGGAATCTCCTTTGCTAATTGCAGATTTTAGACAAAGATGCAATCAAATAATTATTTAAATCCGTGAATCCTCACAGTAACAAATGGGCCAATGCTTGCTTGACCAACAACTGGTTACCATAGCATAGATAAATTCACATGTGAATATAACCATCGCACTGAGGACAGACTTTTTTTCCTGTTTCTCTCCTTCCACTGCAGCTGCAGTAGATTTCCACCAGTGCTCATAGACTACACTTTTGTTTTGTTTTTTTTTTAATATTACTCCAGTATATTAAGATGTTGCTCTGTATGGGAGGTAGGGGTGATAGGCCAGGATGGGTCTCTGTAGTGCCTCTTGCCCTTAACTCCACTCAATACCACACAGCAAAGACTTTTAGGGATTCTCTCTAGTGTTCCCTATGAATACCTCATGGGATTCCACACTGAACAGCCTGCAAGTGGGTGTGAATTCTTATTTGTCTGCAATCCACCGGAGTTTTGCATTCTCATACCTGCCCACACATGGCATTTAGCATTTTGTTGAAAAGTCTGTTGTTGAATGGTCTCACCAGATTATATGACATTCAGCCATGTCTGTCTTGGCTAAGCAAATGTCTGGGTTTTGTTATCCTCTGTAGGGACCTGCTTGCTTTTCTCTTGATTTCGGGAAAGTTATCTGACCTTCTGTTTTCTGAAGCTTTCAAGAAAAGTCATTAATTTATAGTTGATCTAGCTTTTTCTTGTAGTAATAGTCAGAGCAAAGCTCCTTCCAGTTCTTTCAAACCCCTAGCTGCAAGAAGAACCACTGACATGATTTTTATGTTACTTCTTCCCGTTAATTTTATGTTTTTTATATATGATTAAATTCTTCGGGTTTTCATAGTGACACTTCAAGTTCATTTTTTCCACATTTTTAAAAATTGCAAATTGGAAATTTTAAATGCATTAAGTCATAGAAAAAAAGACAAACAGCACATGGAAAAATATTAGCTGTTATTTTCCCTCATCTGTTTATCATTTCCCATCTCATAAAGGTGCTCAGTTTTGTGTTTAATATTTCTTATTTTGATTTTCACTTTTTAAATTCTAAAGCTTATAATATAGGTCCTTTAAAATTATTTTACTTAATATTCACACTATTTTTAAAGAGTGGAAGATTTTGTGTAATTCATTGGACCATTTTGTGTAGGATTCTCCAAGTATGATAATTTCTCCCCTTTTTGTTAGTCTTGTTCTCTGCTTATATTTAGAAGTAGATTTTTTTTAAAGAGCCCTGGAATTCTCTAGAGATCATTTCTTGAATATTTGAGATTTCTTTCTGTTTTTACACAACAATAGAAACTTGGTAGGGTACATAAATTTCTGGGTGCATCCTTCTTCCTTTAAGAATCTGTGGCTATTGTCCCTTGGCCCATTTATGAGTCCTTTAAACCTGAGGAGTTGCAAACATTAGGTCACTTTTCCAAGTTTACCCAGTAGGTGATTAAGTGAATATTTCAAACACTGCCCAACTGTCTCTAATGGCTGGATTTATAAGAATCACACTGCATTTGAAACCATCAGGTAGCTAGCCCTATATATCACACAGTATGCTGTTAGAATGATCCCTCGATGGGGACTGAGGCTTTCTAAACAAATTGTGCTTGTAATAAGAGTTCATTCTTAGGTCTCATGTTGGTTGCTGAAGAAATTGAAGTCTATAGAACTTGCTGACAAAACTTAATTCAGCAGCAAAATTGGTAAAGAGCAACTTAAATTTTTATGTGAATGCTACTTGGATTATAAGTGAGCATTGATTTATTATTTTTTCTGCATGTTTAAAAATATACATGTGGTTGCTTGGTTACTGGGAAAATTTTACCTTGACTACTTGGTCACTCTTAGTAAGACTCCACTATCACGTAGAATTGATACTATAAAAATGCCAGTGACTTTAGAACTTCCTGATGCAACAGGAGATACCAACTTGGAGTAACAGAGTCCCTTTGAGGGTTTTCTGGGCCTCTATAAGCTGTCTATGATTCACTCATGAATTTCTGCATTCATTATGCTCCTAATGTTATCAGGAATGATGGGAAACCATGAACCATTTTGGTTTTAGGGAGTATCCCTTTCTTCCCAATCCATGTTGGAAGCTTTTATCTTTGCTTAAAGAGTCATTCAAATGTAAGGAAACAATTACTACTCCACTCCTACATCTAATATTATTTTAGAAACTAGTAAACTTGGACTTTAGCAAATTAATTTAAATATAAAAATAAAGAAAATCTGTGAAGACACCCTTCATAATATTTGAACAATTATAGAATGTGCCATACATTCTTAATAAATTTAATATGGACTTATGTCCATTCACTGACTTCCTTTCCTTTCATTTTCTAGAAGAGGAATTACAGAATGAAATAGGGAATTATAAAAGCTGTCTGCTGTCCCTCCTCAGAGGCATTTTGCTAATACTTTATCAGCTATATAAATCAATCATAATAATTACAATCTTTACAGAACAATCCTAGAATTTGAATGTCAAACTAAAAGGAATATTTGATCAAAGATTGTACTATTATTTCATGTAACAAATGGACCTAAGCTATACATTTCACCTTTGTTAAAGATAGGGTAATTGTTACATTATTTTTAATTGTCAATGATCTTACACATTACTTTCAGACTTAACAAATGTTGCCATGATCTTCTGCAAAGTATTTAGTAACTACACCATTTAAATAAAATTATATGGAATCTAATTCAATTTTTTTTCTGGCTAGAACAAAACATCTTTTAAGAGATGATATACACAATAACATTGAAATTGACATTTCTTTTTTTTTTTCATCAATGGGGTAAATAAGAAAATAGAAGCCAAGATAAATAATCGAGTATTTTCTATACTATAAATAATACTATCAAATGATACACAATTTAACAATATTCTTTAAACTGAATTGGATGCTATCAAAATTAAATTTTGCTGTATCTTATTTAATTAAAATCTAGCTTTTCAGCATACTTTATAACATCATGTTCCATAAATTTGATGAAATATAAACCAATTGATGAAACATCGATTTGGTTTACTTAACCAGTGTTATCTTCCTGAGCAATTGTAGGGTTGTTTTCACTCTTTATCAAACACATTTTCCCTCAAATACAATATTGCAATTACAGGCCATGCATGAAAATGTCTGAGCATTGTACTAGTGCCAATGAGTAATCTCCTGTTTGGGGCTATAAACATTTCGGTTCAGCTGTTCAATGCATGTTTACATAAGCTCACATCTTCCCACTCAACAGAATTTCTAAAAGAGCACAGCTCAGTGAAAAATTGAAGAGGGAATGATGAGTGGAAAACAAGTCTATTCTTAACAAGCTGTAATCAAATCATTATATGAAGCTCTATTCTTTATTCTACATTTGGTATGATAGTTCTTCAAATGGAAGAAAGAGAATAGGGAAATGAAGTTGACAAATAATGTTACAATACAAATTGTAATTCTATGTCTTTTTAAAAAATGCTGAGTCACACAAAAAGGAAGCTTTTAAACTATATTTTCAATAGTTTCTGTAGGAAGTTTTATTTCTAGATAGAGGATGTACAAAGAATATTAGCATCCAACTTAAGTTAGAGACCATACCTTCAAAAATAAAAATCACTAGAATTAACTCAGGAGTTAACACTGCTTTGATTTCTAAACTCAATATTCAAGAACAAATAAAGTCAATTTATATATGAAGAGCAAGTACTGTGAAAGAAAAATATAGACAATCCCCTCAAATCACTGATTTCATATACATATTTGGGTTCATTTTACTACTCATTCATGCTTTTGTATACATACCAGAAAAGAGTGGTCAGAGGTAAAATGTCTGCTTTGCTTTTAGTTGAATAGTATATTACAGTGCAAAATAGAAAATGTTTAATTAATGGTGATTCCGCAGCTGCTGGAAGGGTGGAATGATCTCAAGTCTACACCCAACACACAGATGGACAGATGTATGCTGGGAGAAGCAGGTGCTTGATATCATTTGGGAGATGCTCTACCCAGCTTGGTAAATAATTAAATGCACAGTTCTTCTTGGAGATTTTATAAATGAGTGGTTTTCAAATATTTTTATCTCATTCTCTATCAGTAAAAGATATATGAACATTCAACTCAAATACTGGTACGATTATTAATTGAGAAACAGGATGCAGAAGATTCACATTATGCAAATCATAAAACATTCATGCAAATTTAAATATTTTAAAATGTAAGATAAAAAATAAATGAAATTTAGTTTATATTTGATATAAACAAACTCTTCTCTAGATAAAACTATTATACTATTTCAATGTAATTGAACATTGTTCAGTTTTGTTTTGTCCAATTTAGTTGAACAATTGATACAGTATTTGGATGACCTGGTTTTAACTTCAGTTTCTTTCAACACTTGGCTTTAATGGCTGTTGAAGCTGAAAAATATGCCTGCCAAAGACATACAGATATACATTCATCATTGGATTTCCTTAATATATTATATTTATATTCAATCCAACCATTATTTAATCAAATATATAAACATATAATGGATGTATAGGTATGTTTGTATGACATCATTTGCAGTGCATATAACACCCACTGGAACTCTTCATTTGGAATAGGCTAGAAAATTCTGGTTTCTATCTTTTAAAAATGCAAACATGCAATTGTTTTATAGATAACACATATATTAGTTTCCTAGTTTTGCGGTCACAAATTACCACAAACTGGGTGGCTTAAACAACTGAAGTTTATTGTCTCACAGTTTTGGGGCTAAAAATTCAAAATCAAGTTGTCAGCAAGGACATGCTCCATCTATGCTTTTATGGAAGTATCTATTTCATGGTTGGCTCCTAACTTTTCATGGCTCCTTGGCATGTGACAACCTAACTTCAATCTCTGCCTCCATCTGCACAATCTTCCATTTGTGTCTCTGTGTCTAAATTTCTCTTTTATAAATATGCCAGTCATATGACATCATCTTAACTAATTATATCTGCAAAGACCTCATTCCCAAATACCATCCAATTCATAGTACCTAGAGGTTGGACTTGAACACATTTGTTAAAAATTTAACCGTAGCAACACACGCATCATTTTTTAAAGCAATGATATTTAATGACAGTATAAAGGAAATACTTGCCCTCACTTTTTGTTGTTGTGCTTACTATTATTGTCTTGAATATGGATTTCTTTGAAGAACTCATTAAAAATTTTTTTAAGACACTTGTCCTTTTATGAATAGTTAATTTACTTAAAACTGAGCAATGTGTTCTTGAAACCCACTTAATTGAGAATACATTAACTGCCATATTTTGCAATGGCAGGCAAAAAATAGGATGCCACTGTCAGATATTTCTTGTGAATATATATAAACTTGTGAATATATATAAACTGTCAGATACTTCTTGTGAATATCCTCCCTTCAATCAGGATACATTGCATGCCTTTTGCCAGAATATATCTTCAGATAATTGGCTCCAATAAGGCAATGGTTATAGATTCATGCCTTAAATCTCACTAAACTTGATTTCTGTTTTATTTTTCAGATTATAACACAAATATACTATGACTTGGATGAACCTTGAAAACATTACTGTAAGTGAAAGAACCCATTCACAAAGGACCACAGGTTGCACAAATCCATTTAAAATGAAATTTTTAAGTAGACAAATCTATAGAGACAAAAAGTGGGTAAGTGGTTGCTTAGTGAGTGAGTAAAGGTGGAAGAGGGAGAACTCAGAGTGACTCTTCATAGGTACGGGATTTGTTTTTGAGGGGAAAAATGTTCTAAAATTAGTTTATGGGGTGGTTACACAATCCTGTAAATATACTAAAAAATGACTTGCACAGTTTAAATGTGGGAATTGTAAGATATGTGAATCATATCATAATATACTGTTAAATATATATAAATAGGTTTTTAAATTATTTTCTCCAAGAACCTCAATTACTTTGTCCTTACATCTCATGAGATGTGTGTCCCCAAATTTAGATACCACCACTCTCATGCACACACTTGAGACTACCTCTTTCTATGCGGTAAGCACAGCTAGAGGAAGGGGCAGAAATGGAGACAAGGGGCATTTTTGTGCATTTATCTCACATTGTACTAGCCTTTTTCATTGATCTAAAAGATGACTGTTAAAAGATTTTAAAACAAACAAACTAAAAATAAACACAAACACATATACTAAATCTTCCTGAGACTAGGAACGCAGTTCTACAAGCTACAATATAGATAATATATGGGATACAATATAGATAATATATGTAATATTCTCAAATCTTAATTAATGAAATATTACTTAGTAGATACTGGAAATGCTTCAGATAGAATTATTAGGATTTGGTTAATTGACTGAGAAAATATGATGAAAGAAACACTACAATAAAGAAAGGTGAAAAAGAACTGAGGGTGATGCTAATACAGATATTTTTTCCATCTACATAAACACACCCACATATGCTTATTTGTGTGTTGTGGTTTAAAAGATGATTGCAAGTTCTTTGGCATCATTCCCATCGAGAAGGAATAAGTACCTTCTCCTTTATTTTGGAAAGTTTTTGATTTCTGCATCCAAAGGAATATGGAAGAAGTGATGTTATGTAATTACAGAGGTTAGATCATATAAGGCAATGCATCCTTCTCCCACCTTGATCACTGGAGCTCTCAGGTATAAAATCTTTCTATTCTGAGGTCAAAATGCTATGAAGAAGCCCAGGCCACATGGTTGTGCTTTGGAATGCAGTCCTAATCTTCAAATCATGTCAGCTGTATTAGTCATGGTTCTCTAGGGAAACAGAACCCACAGGAGATATCTATAAATATTCTGAGATTTGTATAAGAAAATGTCTCACACAACTGTGAGGAGGGGCAAGTCCACCTCCTGTAGGACATGCTGCAAGTTGAGAACTTCGATGAATGTTATCAATGATTTTCCCAGAAGAATCTGGCTACCTGAACTAGAGATGAAATTCTCTCTTCTCAAGGTTGAAATCCTCATGTCTCTTTTTAAAGCAGTCAACTGATTGGATGAGACTTCTCTCATTGTTGAAGGCAATCACCTAAATTGACGGTAATCAATCATAGATGCAATCAGTTTAGTTAGGATTTAAGTCCACAAAATATCCTCACAGTAATCATCATGCCAGTGCTTGTTTGACCAAACAACTGGGCATAATAACCTGGCCAAGTTGACACATGAAATTAACCATCATACCAGCCTAAATGCAGAAATGCAAGTGAAGTAAGATTTCAGGTGGTTCTAGATCCTAGCTATCAGGGACCCACAGCCTTCAAGTTTTCCCTGCTGAGACTCCAGATATCAAGTAACAAAGATAAGATGTCCCCTGTGATTTATTTCCTAATCCCAAGAATGAATACAATTAAATGATTTTTCTGAGATTAAAATTTTGTGTTAATTTTAGATGCAATAGTGATAACCAGAACAATGTACAGTGGATTATGTTAGGCATCACTTTCTATGCAAAGGAAGTACAGCCAATTGCCCCTACCAAAATGGAAGTAGAAAAATTCTGAATTCTTAGATTACTCGATTATATGAAATCTCACACATTATCTCCATGGCTATGTAATAATCAGGTTTAAAAAAATTAATGAATCATAAGAAAATTCAGTGTAACTATGTTTTTATTGTAGAAGAAATGCTGATGAAAAAATTGGGGTTCAACAGGCAAGTATTTAATGGTATTTCCCGTATATTCTCTAATAATTGTAATAGTTATTAGAAAATCTGTTGTGTCATTGCAGTAGGAATTAGAACATTGTTGTTTTTTTGTGTGGAGAAATAAAGACCCACATTTATATAAAGCACTGTCATTTTTAAAATCTTTTCATGTTTATAATCCAATTCATAGGCTGACTTCATAAAGAAGTTATTATCCATGCATCCAAGAAAGAAAGAAACATATAACTGCAAGAATCATACAAATAACTAAGCACAATTGACTGAATCCATATCCAAAGATCTTAGTGTTGGGAAAGGAAATTCAATTATAGAAATAATAAAAGCTTGTTCTGCAGTTTGCTTATAGCTCTTTGGTTCTACACATTGTGAATTGCTAACTCCCTTTTTGATGTTTTTGTTGGGGGTTACCAAAAACACTCAAATGCTTCCACATAAAATCACATTCAGACTATATTATTAAGCAGCAGCAGAAGTTTCTGATGCTACTTATAACATTTATCTATGAAATGTCGCTGTGTTTTAATGGAGGAGTTCTTTACTTTGTATTCTTCATTTAATCAGCAGATGATGTGCTTTGCTTTTCTTTATTCAGAAATGTTACTATGCCAATTGTAGCTTTAATGCCATCCAATTCCATTCCTCCAGTATAAGAGAATGATTAATTATTTTTAGTGCCTTCTGTTTCAACAAAAATCTCATAAGCTTCTTTTTACCATATGTTTTCCCCACGTAACCATGTTAATCAATTCTGACTGTCAAAATTCATGTATAGGGCCGGCCACAGTGGCTCAGCAGGCAGAGTTCTCACCTGCTATGCAGGAGACCCAGGTTCGATTCCTGATGCCTGCCCTTGCAGAAAAAAAAAAAAAAAATGCATGTATAGATTAATGTCTTCAACCAGACATAACTATTTCCTCCATTTTTTTAAACTCAGTAATTTGGTATAAGATAATTACTTGTTCATATTTTCTTGCTCCTGTCATTATAATAATGTAAAAAATTTTTGAAATCTACTCTTGGCTCAAAAAAAAAAAAACATAAAACTTGTTAAATGTAAAAGTGCTATTTCAGCTGTTCTGGAAACAGAGTAAATCTGGATTTCTTTTAGTAAACTCTGCTTTTAATTGTGGACGTGATTCATACATAGACATGGTGAAACTATTGAGATATTTCTGGAGAGTAAACCCTCATACATATCAAAACAAGTTACCCTGTGTCAAGTAAGTAAATATATTCATTGACAAAACAATAAAATAAATAGAGAATTTGAGATTATTTGACTGAACACATTATCAGAATACCTTCAAAAGATTATAATACTGGACAAAAGCAGTGGGTTCTCTGTCTGATGTGCTCAAATGAACAATTCCTGAGACAACATGGTTTCAAAGAGAGAAAGAGCTAATTGCTCAGCATAAATCAGGAGCTTCCGTTAATTGTAGTAACTCTGATAGTATTATAGCACCAAAAGTTGGACAGGTTTAGCATAAAGAGTACAATGGCTTTAGATAATGAATTTAGAGATGATTTAATCATTAAGTAAGTGCAGACTGATTACATGCTTAGCCACGGGACAAATGTAAGAAAATGGTGGCCTTAATATCATGATAGGGATGGTTTTAAGTATTATATTCAGGTATAGGCCACTTATAAGTTAAAGTTTAGGTCACTGAGTATGTCAGGCAGGCTGATTTTGATTAGCTCCAGCTCCATTTAGCAATATAGTCTTGGAATTGGGGTTTGATTACAACTGGGTTGACTTAAGGCTCTTCATTGATAAATATGAGGGACTGTTTTTAGTGATTATAAGATTCCAAAGTTTTGAAAAGCAGAGTAAGGGGGTGCATGTTGGGGCGAGTCACAAGGTTTGCTTTTAAAAAAATACATGCAAATTTCATTGAGATGTATTCACATACCATATAATCAATCCAAAGTATACAATATCTCATACTATCAGCACCTAGTCTTGGCAATCATCATTTCACTCAGTTTTCATTATTCCCAAAAGAAAAATAGCAAACAGATATAAAAAATAAAAACAAAACGCTGCATACCCCTTACCCGCCCTCCCATTACTGATCTCTACTATCAATGCTGTACATTTGTTTTTGTTAATTTATGAATATTAAAATGCTACTGTTAACTATAGTTAACAGGAGGTACTTTTTTCACATATGCCACTCTTTTATTAATTTTATAAAGTATCATCCATTTGTACTAGTTTATGAAAAAACTCACATGTATTTGTAGTGCTACATAGAAGCAACATCCACCAAAAGGTTCACTGTGTTATACAATCCCTTATTTTGTCCTCTAGCTTTTCTTCTGGTTACATAAATGCCTTCTTTTTTTATCAATCGTATTTCATTTTATTCTTAGAAACTACAAGGTCAGGGAGAGAGGTGCCAGTAGGAAGGAGTCAGGGTGCTGAGGGCTTCCTTGGAAGGTGTTTCCATTGTCCAAAGTAGATTGGAGGAGGAGGTCAAAAACAACAACACTGAGTGAATCAAGACCTTGGAAGACCTTCCATCAGTATGGGCTGTCCATCAGCCTGAGCTCTGATCGTCTTGGTTCTGGAACATTCTTGGGGATCCTGACACCCATGACAAGACCCAGGATCAGATGCCACAAATCCTTGGCTGGACTTTGAGGCAAGCAATGAATATGGCATCAACCTAACGGGTTGCTTGGGAAAAGGAATGAGGGCAGATCCTGGGCTTTCCATGTGGGACAGCCCGATGGGAATATATGGATCCATAAATGTAAAAGTAGGGCTTAATACCCATCTGTGGGGCAGGAGAAGAACCAAATACTGACCTTGGGATAATTGTGACACTGAGCATTTCCGGTGGCTTCAAAATAAACAACTTGTTATCTTCATTTGGCCGATCAGGAATTTCTTCCCAGGTGTAGAAAATAGGTTCCTCTGGGTTCAGGGACAGAGAAAA
This sequence comes from Tamandua tetradactyla, assembly GCF_023851605.1. Classification (NCBI taxonomy): domain Eukaryota; kingdom Metazoa; phylum Chordata; class Mammalia; order Pilosa; family Myrmecophagidae; genus Tamandua; species Tamandua tetradactyla. Next base: position 77,083,822 of record NC_135335.1, read on the forward strand.
TGTTGGTGATGGCAGCTTAGGACATTCATTGGAGACTAGAGAGTTTTCCTTACACAACATATTGGAGGTTTGCTCCTCCAATATTTGACTTTGATAAATTTGCTGTTTCAGTATCTCCAATATCCTCTTCTTTTGGTGAAACCAATTCTGAATCATATACAGAGGTAGTTTGAGTTTTATGGCCATTTCTTGATATTGGCCAATTGTTGGATGTTCTTTCTTAGATAATAACTCTTCCAAAGCATCCAATTGGCCCTCTATTATAGTGTTTCCTGATGTGAATTCTATGTTGGCCAGAAGAATTCATGGCCATATTGGGCCACCCAGACGCACAGGGGCAAGGAAAGGGGCCAGGATGAGCTTCCATGCAGGCAGGTGTCCTCAGGAAGCCATGATAGTATGACAGGTCCTCTTTTTTCCATACATGACTTGAAAAATCCCTTTCAACCAAGTTCACCTAAGGTTCAGCACTTTTACTTAAAATCCCAGTAATAAGTTGCCCTTACCTCTATCCATTTCAAGACATTTAAATTCAACCTCATTAAAAATTATGTACATACTTTAATATACTAGAAAGTAATAAGTAATATCTATATAATGATTCAGTAATCATAATCATTTGTTATATCCTAACTTTTAGGTTACAGTTACGAGAATATATAATAAAATCAAATTTTATGAAACTGAGGTTTTATTTATTTTGTTTTATGTCATTCATTTTCAAACTGATTTCCAAAACAGTTCCCCTTTTTCCAAAATTTGTCACCTGTTCAACCTTATATAGGTACAGAAGATGTAAATTGCCTTGAAATGGAAAGATGAATGAAAAGGATCTTTTTACCTAAGGCTGGAATGTCCTTAAGATCTGCTTGAACCTTATTCCAAATAGTATGAACAAGATAGCAGTATATGTTATGTACATTTAGTCTCTTTTTTTCCTTTAGCACTTCTGTTACTAATCTACAATTTATATTCCATTGTATGCTGTCAAAATTTTTCTAATGTCCACCTCTCTCAGATATTTTTAATGCTATCCTGTTTTTAATTCTCTAAAGATACTTGTATAATCTGAGAGATCCATTCTTTCATTATATTTTAAATGAACTGATTTTAAAAGAAAATGCTACTGTTTCCAAAAACAATTCAACTTCATAAAAAGATTGTTTTTGATTTCCAAAACATACGTGACTCTCATGATTTCCCTCAAGGTTGACCTCTCCAATTGAGTGATACTGAGCATTCAGTTTGTCTGTTTTTCTTATTGTGAAACAAAGCAAAAAACTAGAGAAATAAAAATATAAAACAAAAAATAAAGGCTCAATTGTATTCTTAAAAAGATAAATCAGTTGAGGTAATAATTTTCTCACTCATTATATAAAGTATTTAACAAATGTCCTTTGTATCAACTGCCTATTTTTTGTCATGTATATTTCATTAGTACAAGTATTAGTAAAGCTCTCCAGTAGGAGTTTAGAATGCATTCCTTGCCACCAAGAGTCTGGAATTTGGTCAAGTATGTGTAATTGAAATCTGTATGACAGAAAGACATTAATGATCTTAAAACATATTTGGCAAAAGAAGAGCTAGCCCTTGTATAAATGTTTCATAGTGCTTTCAAATTCAATTACCAAATGTTTCAACTTTGTAAGTTCCATACTTTTGTTTTCCAAAATCCACCTATATTTTTGTGGTACCTTCCACTTCTCTCATGTTTTGGATTCCTCTCTACTCTTTTAATCCATTGAAATATAACTATTTTTGTACTCTGTTTCTAATAATCTTATCATCTTTAATTCTGGGAAGTATTATGGACTATTTTTGCAATTTTCTTTTTCTTGTGTATGGGATATTTCTCCCTCTTCCTCTCTTTCTCTGTTTCCTCCCTCTCCCTTTCCCTCTCTCCTTCTCCCTATCTCTTCCCTCGACCCATTTGATGTGGATTATACGTTCTCAGTTAGCAATGCTTTATCTTTGGAACTAACTTGAGGCTTGGATTCAATGTGTATTTCACCTGGGGGCAGGGGGGATACAGCATTACCTGAGGACTAGACATGGGCTGTGTCAAGAAGGATTTTGAAGCAGAATGTGGGACAAGATGGAAAAAGATCAGTGACCAACGATGAGGGACTTACACAAACAAGGTGGAATGTGGTAGGCTATATGCCATATATTTCAAAGATAAATTTGTGTTCTCTTTGCCACAGCCACAATTTATAACTCTTGCCTTAACTTCCTTTTCAGGTTAGCATTGCCTCAGATTTTTCTTTTTATATAATAATAATAATAGTAATTTTTTTTTCTTCTTTAAATCTTTCCATATGCACCATAATCCACTTTTCTTCCTCAATCCTTTCCAGAGGCAACATAACAACCTTTAAAGGCCAAATTGTGTAATCAGAAAAAAACTTTAAGTATTCAACTTAAGTTTCTTACATGATTTGATGTGGAATGTATAACTTGCATAATGTATTTGTAGATATTTGTATTATTTCCTGATCATAGGAAAACCAGAAAACAAAAACCTTTCAGGTGATAGCAACTTAATTATTTCAAGAAGAGGTGCCCAAGGAGAACAGAAGTCTATGCATATCACTTATTGTGGCTTGACTTTCATCAAATGACTACTTTTCTAAAGTAATCTCACTCATACGATGTTCCAAACTCTCTTTTATACAGATACAAAGAGAAGCTACAGCCTTCAAATGTGTTGCCTTCTTAAGCAGACCTTTATATTTCTCTTTAAACGTATGTATCAAATGTAATCATCCTTTCCCTTTTTAAAGCTTGCCATCAATGAGATTTTTTAGAAATGTTTGAGCCCTTGAAAAACTATGGTGCAAACAGATGAAAGTGACCTTCAATCCCAGTGAACATCTTTTTGTAAGTGAATATTCTATATTTTAGTTATATTTTGTTTAACATCAACTGGAAATGCTTAGTAAAACATTTCACAATTTAAAGAGTTAAGAATTCAGCTCTCGATGCTTATACTGAATTGTGACTATTGAAAACAAATATTTCAAACAGAAGGCCACTTATAGTTCTCCCTACAAAAGAGAGAAACTGAAAAAAAATTAAAAAATAAAATAAATTAGGAGAACTAGAACATTGTTAGTATTGTTACAGGGTTAATATTGCATTTGGAAAAGCTCAAATCCTGGAAGAATACTCATTTTTAAATTGGACCAATGTATTCGGTAGTCTGTAATAAAAGGAAATGAAATTGAGAAAGGCTTTGGCTTTTCAGCCTTCTACTCTGGATAAATATTGCTAATATTCATAAATAAAAAGAATGTACATGGCAATTTCATATTATAAAATGTTTGCCAAGGAAGACACTCTCAATGGAGAAAATGCAGCACCTGTAAATAGGCTTTAGCTTAAATATTTACATATTCAAATGAAAAGTAAAAGCTTAAAGAAAATGCCTCATTAATCCAAAGTGTTCGCAGCATAGTAATTCTAGAGAAGTGAAAAATGAAATAGTTTAGAAAAAAGAGTGCTCTCAATTTCAAATTTCATAACAATAAAATCCAAAATCAAAGATGACTGCCACAGATTTTATAAAACAAATAATAAACTAATATGATTATATAAAAAATAAATCTATCAAAAAAAGACACGAAATATTAGAATTCATTAAGGCTAAGAAAAGGATATACCTACATGAATATGTAGAGTACTTCCTCTGCCCTTGCTGTATTTTGATTGGTTGTACATGTAGTAAAAACAAAGAAATGTTTTAACTGCTTTATGTGTATACAGGGTTGTGCTATTGTTTTATTTGTAATTTTATTTTTAAAAATATGATAATATGACTATCTTCCAAAATAATAAATTAATATGTTGACATTTTTCAAAATTAGATACTTATTTTGTTGTTCTTTTTCACTCCAAAGTGTCTCTGTTTAGATAATAGTTTAGATGATAAGATGTGATTAGTCATATTTAAGTCAAACTTTTTCTAGACCTTTACTTTCACCATCAAGATTGGAGTTGAGAGAAAATTGCAGGAATTATTGATTTTTTTATTTTAATTGAGTGAATCAGAGGGGATATTACTATGCTGCCTGGATATTTTGTGGAAACTGCACTTTAGTAGCAAAAGTTAACGGCCATGAGTGAGAGTTGGCATGATGCGTATATGGAAAAACCTCTGTAAAATCTAGATTGTCATACCACGTCTGCTTTATTCACTGCCTTGACTGAAGCCTCAATCTAACCTTTGAATGTTCATTTATAATCGAGGAACAACTCATTTCAAATAAAGAAAGAGGATAGAAGAACTTCGTACATACGAATTAAGGACCCAAAAATGTCCAGATGGCATAAAGATAAGTGAAATGAAAAAAATGGGTGTAACAGCAGGTTAGGTGAGAGGAAAAGAATCATAAGGTATCCTTTTTTTTAACAATAAATAATTTGAGGAACAATTATGTGCTAGGTAGTAGATTTACCAGATTAAATATATTATAGAAATAAACATTTAAAATGTAAGCAGACATTGATAATTATGCAGGAGAATTTAGAATAATACATGAAAATTAAGGAAGGGTGGGAAACAAGGAAAAAAATGATGAGCACAGTGTAATCCTATGACTGAAGGAATTAAAAAAAAAATAAAGAGCACTCCCTAGAAAAATCTAAGTAAGTAAATGCATTCAAAATACTCCACTTTCTGAATTATAAAAATAAATGTGCTTCTGAGTTTGAATAATGGTTTGAGATCCTCATGGGAGTGTGAAATATCTTACATCAGTCTTAGATCAGTTCTATACTCACTCAAGAATCTATTCCTGAAAAATAACATTACAAAGCTGAGATTTGTCACATTTGCATTAAAGGATTTACATACTTAGATCTCAGATTCCATCTCTGAGAAGAAGGTCTAAGCTTTGCTATTCCTGCAATGACCAGACATACAAATCAAGAAGCAGATTATTGAGAAATTGATAATAGAGTAGGTGCATGATCTCCATGTTTAACCATGTTTAGGAACTTGTAAAGGAAAGCATATTTATGGAGTTGGCAAAGAGCTGGAGGAATAGTGGTGAAATATATTTTAAAATAAGTACATTTTTATTTCTTAAAAGGAAGAAAGGCTAGGCAAGGTGCTTAAAAAGGAATGAAGATAGATATGTGGAAATGGTATATAGATGAAAGAACCAAGTAAAACTTCTTGATCTCTGAAAAGAAAGACACAGTCAATTATGCAGAAAAAATTATTAAGACTTCCTAGGTTAGGTCGAGTCTGGATGTGCCATAGTCAGAAGGAACTGGCCAACTTTATGCACGTAAGGATTAACTCAGAACATAGCAAAGAGAAATCACAAAAGAATAAAAGAAAGGAAAAGGATAAAGTAAAAGCAAATATAGAGATTTGTGGTGGGAGATGGCCCCATCATATAATTCATAGGTGTTCTGAAGTAAGAACATAAAGCCAGTGGTGGAGAGGAAATTATCGAAGGGGCAGTGCTGAACAATTTCCTGAATTTAAAAATATCATCTTTCCTAAATTCATCAGGGCCAGTGAAAGCCAAATTAGATTAATTCAAACAAATCCACATACTTAGACCCTCTGTGGTAAAACTTCATAACAGTACATATAAAGAAAAATGAAATCTTAAAAGATATCAAGAAATAAATCTAAAAAAAAAAATACATATATATATGAAAATAAACCCCCAGCCCTGTCTCCAGGCCGCATGGTCCTGGCTGGCTGCACTGTAGCCCCCACCTCCAGCCAGCCTTCTCTCCCAGAATTCCACCCTACAGGCCTGATCTCCTGCCACATGGTCCTTTCCAATTCCTTCTTGTTGTTCCAATTCCATCTCCCCACCACAAACCTATATATTTGCTTTTACTTTATCCTTTTCCTTTCTTTTATTCTTTTGTGATTTCTCTTTGCTATGTTCTGAGTTAATCCTTACGTGCATAAAGTTGGCCAGTTCCTTCTGACTATGGCACATCCAGACTCGACCTAACCTAGGAAGTCTTAATAATTTTTTCTGCATAATTGACTGTGTCTTTCTTTTCAGAGATCAAGGAGTTTTACTTGGTTCTTTCATCTATATACCATTTCCACATATCTATCTTCATTCCTTTTTAAGCACCTTGCCTAGCCTTTCTTCCTTTTAAGAAATAAAAATGTACTTATTTAAAAATAACTTTTATATACAATTATTAAATTTCTCCAAAAGTTACTATATTTAAAAAATAATGAAGTTTTGGCTATTTTTTCTATTACTTTTTTCTCAATTGCTTTGCAATTTTAATTTGCTATTTTATTGCTCATTATAAAAGGTTTTTGTTTCCATGTTCAGTTCTCTGGTTTCTCTCTGTGCTTACCTAGGACAAACTTGTGATTTTGTAGCTGCCATTCCCTTATAAATTGGAACTCTTATCCAGAGGTAACTAGGGAGATATCACAACTCAAATAGCCCTACCCAAGCCAACATTTAATGGTTGCCACTTTTCCTTTCACCACCCCTGATGAACAAAATTTATAGGATTCATGGCCATAGAGCTTTCAGATGGTTTGTAGTCTGTTCCTGGGAACTACAGAGCCTCTTTAATCACTGATTTCATGTGGTGATCCTGACTTTACTTGCCTGCAATGGATGGGCCTCTTATCTGGCAGAAATCAAACTCCATATTTCTCTTCTGTTCCAGGAATTGAAATTCTGCAGGATCCTAGTTTTAGCTTGTATTTCCTGCTGATAAATAGAAAAGGTTATCTTGGTTTTGAGTATGTTCATATTGACAAATGTAATGCAATATGAATTTGAATCATTTTCTGTAAGGGAGCGACAAAATCCAAATTGCATTTCAAAAAAGTTCACTCCTTTGGCAGCATCTAGAATGGCTTGGAGGGCCTAGGATCTTTCTAATCCTAGCACCTTATTAGAAAGAGCAGCTAGGGTAGGGAGAATCAATGCCTCTAGGTTAATGCCTTTCATTTCTATTCATCTCTTTCAGTTGATCTCGGTGAAGGTCATGTCTATGGCCTATTTATCATTCTCCATTGGTAGAAAGTCATGTTTACTTTGAGTGTATTTTGATGTGCTTTGGCATTCTTATCTTTAGAGTAATAATTAGCCCTATTTTTATGCCTAAGTCCCCTTTTCTTATTTCCTCAAAAGCACAGTAATGTGGCCAAATTCCTATCTCTGGCAATAAAATTTCTGCAATTAAATAGAGTTAAGAATACCTGTACCTAATAAATTGTGATATTCTTGACCTTAAAATGAAATTCAAAACAAAAGTGAATTGAAAGTATGGACTGAGTGTAAGGAATCTCTCAGTGGCTTCTGTGATTTTCCTTTTTGGTGTGTACTATACGGTGGGGTCACATTTCATTATTTTTCCATGTGAATATCCCATTATTTTAACATTTGTTGAATTTTTGGTTTGTTTTTGGTTTGTTTGTTTGTTTGCTTGTTTGTTTTGGGGAAGTTCAGGGGGGCTGGGAATTGAACCAAGGTCTCCTTCATGACAGACGGGAATTCTACCACTGAACTACCCTGTATCCTCCCATGAATTTCCTTTTGGCTTTAAAAATTTAGTACTCATATTCATTTTTGTACCTCACTCAGTTATTTTAGTTTCACTAAGAAAAATAAAGCTATCTGATTTTGAAAACTCATATTATTTTTAAAAAATCCAGTAACAGAGAAAAGAAAATGTTACAGTGTGACATACAAGTCATATGAAAATGAGTATGACCTTAAAAAAATCTTTTTGAGTTATAAAACCATGAAGACATTAAAAATGTAGAAAGTTCAAGAGATTGACATTAGAGTCTGAGAAACTGTCATGAATACTCTGCAACAAACGATTATGCGAGCATAATCTAATCTTACCGTTAAGATGATGCTTATTTAAAGAGTACTTTTATTTATACTCCAATAGACTACGAGAATACACTGAATGATAAATGACTTAAAAGGTAAAGAATTATTCAAATTAATTTACCAAAAAGTAGCTTTACAACTAAGACATCCAAGACCTTTTTAAAACTTTAACAGAAAAATCAATATTAATTTTCACCACAGTCCTGGGAGATAGTTAAAATGCAATTATTTAGGACATGGACTATTGAATACAAAGTGTCTAAATGCCATGCTAAATCTGTAAAAAATATTCTCTGAAAAAATCTCTTTCCAAAGATGTAAATATATACTGAATATTCTTAAAAGGCTACAATCATATAGAAATTTTCAAAATTATAAGTTCAATAAAATTTAGAATCAACTCTAATTTCCCTCTCTCTTATTTCACCTTACATTTCCACATATTTTGGAATAGGCCATTTTCCTTGGTACAGAGAGCCATAAATTTGTACTCCTTTTACAATAACAACTTCACTTGTTACTCTGGCCTCCTACTTTCTCTGACATTTGTTAAGGCTTAACACCGAGCTCTTCTATTTGTAGCTCTCCCCTTCACAGAGTAGAAACGATGCACTGCAACCTCAGATCAAAAGCCTCCTGCTGGAGGTGGAGAAATTTGCAGGTTGTAATTAAATTTCTTTCTTCCTAGAAACCTCCTGCTCCAACCTCAAGGGGAAACTTGTTTCAAAATTAAAATTCAAGTGTCTCATGTATGTCTCTCTGCCCAAAGTATGATGAATTCTTGCTCTTTTTTTGTCTTCAAGTTATGTATGTATATATATATAGTTCTGATTTAATCTTTTGATGGGAATAACTTTTTAACTTCTTCAAAGGTGATATTGACCTGCGATATATTTTTCTGCCACGTAGGCTTTTTTCTAAATGACTGACTTTAGGTGTATATTTCATGATTTTCTTCTTTTCATCCTGTTCATTTTTCCTATTTTTTACTGCCTTAAAACTTGCATTTAAGTAATACTTAGAGGATTGATGTTATTTCTTCCTTTTTATTGAAATATTTGTCAAAAGTTATTTGACTGCATTTATATTTATTTATATATGATTTTTTTTGTATTTCTAAATAATTAAAATTCAACGAATTTCTAAAGGCAATATAACATTAAACTGGAACAGACCACCAAAATAAACAATCATTTTGTAATGTTTCATTCATGGGTATGTTTTGTTTTGTTTTGTTTTTAATAATTAAAATATCTCAAAAAAAGTTGATGTATTCTAAGAGTATATCCAAAGAAACAATAAGCATCAGAAATTATTTAAATTAGGCTATATCTTTATACATATTGTGGTAGGCAGTGACACCCAAAGATGTCCACATTCTCATTCCTGGAACCTGTGAATATGTTACGTCACAGGGCAAAGGAAAATTAAGGTTGCAAATTGAATTAAGGTTGAAAATTAACTGACCTTAAAGTAAGGCAATTATTTTGGAGTATCCTGGTAGATCTGATGTGATTATAATTTTTTTTTAAAAGTAAGAGTTAGGCAGAAGAGAAATCAGAGTTAGACATTCAATAATTGAGTATAATTATATTTTAGTCATCTGAAATTCACATGACTACACTTAGATTCAGGGAAGGTTGAATAAACAATGATTTAGTATGCCCTTTCAAATAAAACCTAGGATATATTACAGTGAGTAAGTATATCTGAGGGTTGGATGGGATCTAATATTCGCTGTCTATAAATCTTTATTTTCTTAAGTTGCCCATAATTTGTAGACTTAATAATAAGGGCAGATATCTGGAGGAGTTTTCACCAAATTATAAATCTTTTAACTCATAATTTTTGCTCTTCTTTATCTATTTTAACATAACTTTCTCAGTTTTAAAGGGAAAAAAAAGTATTGTGCTTTACTAAAAACAGCATTTATTCTTCAAATAAAGATATTTATTTGACTTGAAGTTTTGTTTTATGAAAGATATGAGGGAAGGATCTATCTTTTTTCATATGGAGAGCACATTGCTGAAATATCATTTGTTTAACAGCTTATTTTGGCCCAGTTTATTTTTTGTTATTTCTCTCAGATTCTATATCAGTTTTACTTTGTTATAAACAAGAATATTTTAAATAATTATTAGGATTTAAATGAATGTTGAAAGAGCTGGGAAAGCAGAGTTTGGGTAAGATATCAAGAAAGTCAGGGAAGTTACCACTGGCAAGTTAAGGAATCAGATACTAGACACTTTAAGTTGAAGCTGCAAAGTCGTGGTTCACCCAACATCACAGATACAGATACAACAATTCTTAAGAAATTCTAAGAAAGTTTCAACCAACTGTCAGCAAGAGAAATCAATCAATATCAGGAGAACTGATGTTTCATGACTTTGTGCCGCCATCTCCATGAAAATGGACTATCTATATAGTTATTCATATATTTTTACATTTCTGGCAGAGGTGTATTGTAATTTCCCCCCCCCCCATGAAAGGCTTTAATTCATTTTTTCTTTATATTTATTCCCATATAGTTTAATGTTTTGCCATGACTTCTTCCTAACTGGATCTTGGGGATGGATATAGAGAATATTGGCTTTGAATGCATCTTTTATCATAAATTAATAAGGACATTTCATGTAGACTAATATTTCACCAACCATTGGAAACATTTTGTTCTTTTAAATTTCAAATGTTATATATACTTTTAGTTTCACTCTCTAAAATGTCCAGCACAGAGAATTCAAAATGACACCATTAAGTAATCTTTAGTGAAGATTTTTACCAGAAGCTCTGTATAAAGTAAAAAGATTCTTAAATATTGGCTTGCAAAACAAAATTATCCCTAAGTTTTGTTAAGTTTGTTTGAATTATTCTTTATAGGAATTCACAAAAGAATATTTTAACATTAGTATCTTTACTCTTCCAATGCAATGAATAGTATATAAAATTTTGTAGCTTTGTGCAAAAATGAGGTTGACCAATACATTATTTTATCATATTGTCTAATATAGCTAAAATAAATTTTGCTACTAGTAAAACTACAATTAAATGTCTATTACTGGGGATGGGCCACAGTGGCTCAGCAGGCAGAATTTTCGCCTGCCATGCCGGAGACCCGGGTTCAATTACCAGTGCTTGCCCATGCAAAAAAAAAAAAATAATAAAATAAAATAAAATAAACGTCTATTACTAAGGGTGCATAGGTGATTCAGTGGTAGAATGCTTGCCTTTCATGTGGGAGATCCAGGTCTGATTTCCTGACCATGCACCCAAAGTTAAAAAAAAAAAAAAAAAGTCTATTACTGACTTTTGACAAACTAATTTTTCTGTTTTTGTTTTTTTTTAAACTTTGTCCGGAATTAGACATATAAATCTGCACGTAAACATTTATTTAGTTTTATTTTCCTTCTTTTTTCCCACTGTCATTGGGAACAATGTCGTACCTATCCACTATAATTTTGATAGAGTTAGATTTTACTTAGCACCCAACTACTGTTTTGTAAAGATTCATAATTTCATATGTTTGATACGAAATTAGCTGTACCTATGTTTCCTCAATATTATAGAAAGTCCAGAATTTAAAATGATCATAGTAATACATTGATAATTAGAGTTCCATATATAGGCATTTCACTGTTATATGAGACAGTTGAATTCTCCTAGAAAATACCTATGTGAATTCTGTAAGGTAGCATCTGACAACACAGATTTGGTATTTGCTATCACACACTCCCATCTGGCACACATACACCCAGAGGAATTATTCTCAGTGCTGTACATACAGTTTCATTATTGCCATATTTAAAAATGTGTCTGAAAGCCCAGACGGAAGAAATTGTAGAAAAAATGCTTTCAACATCCAACTCAATAAAAATCATACTTGAATATCAGTGAATGAAATCTCAATGGAAATTAGATGAAGATAGAAAGGAGAGTCAAAAGATTTTTGCTTAATGCTTTTCTCCTAGATCATAATGTCTCTTGGTTTAACATATGTAATGCTTTCTAAGATAGCACTTTGAAATAGCTGAACATATATTGGTACCAATTTTCTAAGTTTTAATTAGAAGTTGAAATATTAACTAGACTGAATTTAGTGTATCTAAGTATGTTTTCTTTCTAAATATCTGGGACTATGAATTATACGGTGTTTTTATTTGATATAAGGTCATTTAAAATCAAGACATTCCTTGTTTGGATTGAAGTAATTTTGTGGCAAATTGAAAGCCAGAAGAATTATTTTCTAAGGTTACTTAGCATACTAAAGGAAAATATGATTCAATTCCAACCATATTTTACGCCACTTTAATAATTCTGAAACTGATAGCAATTGATATATGACAAATGTATTAACCTATAAAGCTTTTCTGATAAAATTTTTAGTTGGATTATTTTTCCTCATTTCTCTAACCTGTGAGCCATTATCATGATCTATTCCATTGAGACAGAACAGAAATCCAAAATAACAAGTAATGGTGAATATAGGTAAAAACAAGTGAGCAAGAAAACGAACTAATATATACAGTAAAGAGACTAGTTGTTTAATCCCTTGAAATGGTTTTCCTAGCTTACTTCAAAATAAATGTAAAAGAAGTTCAATATCTCTCTCTCTCAAGGAATAAATAATAAAGTGATGAGAGACATTTTAAGACATTTCCTTACATTTTCTTCTAAAAGTTTTATGGTCTTTAGCTCTAATGTTTAGGTTTTTCTTCCATTTTGAGTTAATTGCTGTATACAGTGTGAGATATGTGTCTTCTTTCATTCTTTTGGATATGAACTTCAAGTTCTCCAAGCACCATTTGTTGAAGTGGCTGCTCTGTCCCAGGTGAGTCAACTTGACTGCCTTATCACAAGATACTTGTCTGTCCATGAGAAGGTCCATTACTGAACACTCAGATTGATCCCACTGGTCAGAACATATGTAGAATTTAGGAGAATACATTGGAACATCTTTCTCAAAGAATTCTGTCAATAACCTTAAAATTACTGTTTTTATGGATTTCTGCAAGAAACATACAAGACAGACCTTCCTGTAGTGAACTTCACTTTTGAGAAAATGCAATGACACATTAAATAGCCATCAATTTTGTAGTGATCTGCTTTAAATATGAGCTTGTAGCTAGATATTTTCAGACAGCTAAGTAAAGTCCACCAAATGACAGAGAAAAAAAAAAACAAAAAAACAAAACTGAAAGAGGCAACTTCGACAAAATAGTGGCTACACAGAGAAAGAAAATTTCAAAAATTGTTATATATTACTAATATGAGTCTTAGAAAAGTGCTATTGGAGAAATCAATGTCTCAGGAAAATTAGGGGTGTGCAAAATAAGTTCATTCGTTATGTACTTGACCATAAATTGTACATGCGTAACTCATAATATCAAACTATTTAGTCAAGACTTATGTGTTTATATTTATATATAAACAAGTATTTAATACCTTCAATCTACATTTTTGTGTTCTGACACACATGTGCACTCATATATATGAAATATTGCCACAAGAAATAAAACTCTTACAATGTGCTTGCTTCAAATATAATACAAATCATCTCTTCTGAATTTCAATATCATGATATTTAACACTTTTCCCCACAGATGTTCTGCTAGGTAGTGAATGAAGTATTTTTGGTCTTATGGTTTTATATTCCACTCCTTGTGAACTCACACTTTTCTTTTGTAACATTATCCCAAGTCCACATTAAATTTAATAGAACCATTATCTGTTTGTGGGTATGAGTATTTGGTCTTGTCTTGTAACTATATATTGGGTGTGGAGAAAATTCACAAGTCTTAGATTGCCTTTCCTTGCTGCATCCATCCTGGAATTATCACATGGTAACCAGGACAGAAGAAGGATAAATAATTTTCCCTGATCTTTCAAGGGGACCAGAAAGAATCAGGCATATGAAAAATTGAAGACCTGAAGAATGGTTATGCAATTATAATTCAGTGTTTTATCAAAACCGAAATAGTTAAGACTGTGGTTCTCAAAGCACTGCTGGCCAAAGATTCATATGCATGAAAATTAGAATTGATTGTCTTCTCTAATAAAGAGAAGGCTTGTGGGCTGGCATTAATGAGGGACTGCTCTCTGAATGAGTAAAATTCCAGTTGAATGCTTACAGGAGATAGAAATGAGATGGAAAAGATGCAGAATTATTTTGCTCTAAATCTCAAGGGCAATTTAAGTATAGGTGGAAGGGACAGAAAATGTGAAATGAATGAAAACGAGGTTTGCCTAGATGTAATGTAGGTGCAGACAGTGATGTCTCAGAGTGCAGCCTGGATTGGTTTGAATGAGATAGCAGAAAAATGCTGCAAAGGTTTGTCCTTGACCTTCTTGATGATGTACAATCTCACATGCACATATTTTAGGAAATAATTAACCAACATGACACTAATGACATCTTATTTTGTAAATTGATTTTAGATTTCCAAAATTTTAAAGTATAGGATCTCAGTTGACTGCAGCAGCCCTTAGAAACGATCTTGTAGTATACCGTTTTGAAAGTTACTTTGTATAGTCATGTAATTAATTGCCCTAATATTTTCTGAACTCCTTTTGTGTACCATGACTTGATCTATGTTCTGGAATGAAAGGGTATGAATAAGACACCTCTATTCTTTGAAAGAAAAGTAGATAAATAAAAGAGACTTTTTGGGGAGGGGTAGGCATGCAATTTTCTATGTAATAGCAGCCTAATATATATTTTGTTGATTACAAAAATAAATAAATGAACCTAAGTTTTTATTTTCACAATTCTAAATTAATATGCTATAACTCAAAGCATTCTCTACATACAATACCCAGATATTTCACATTCCATCCTGGTAAATGATGGGAATGCTGAAGAATACTTTCTCATTTTTCAACTATGTGCATATTATGTTCTTTCTCAATTGAATCATAAGGGAAGGGTGATATTTGAAGATTCTTTATTGTACCCCCTCATGGTCAAGATAATACTTTGAACGTAATAAATTATTAAATGTCTACTGAAATTAGCAGATGTTTTGCTAGTGATTTATTGAAAAGTGCTATTTAAATTAAAATAATTTCACAAGGCAGGCCATGGTGGCTCAGTGGCAGAGTTCTCGCCTGCCATGCCAGAGACCTGGATTCAATTCCTGGTGCCTGCTCATGCGAGAAATAATAATACACTGGTCCTAAAAATAGAAACATTAAAGCAATAGGCACAAAGCAAACTAAGCAGACAAGTAAAAGAACTGATTGGGACTCAAATCACTGTTTCTTTGAAAATTGACTCCTTTGGAAAAAATAGAGAGCATAGATCAGAATATATGGTTGCTATACCTATTAAATACCAGGTTGATATTTATAGCATGATTTTTATAAATATGTTTCATTTTATTTATGCTTTAATTCAAACTCATGTTTTTAAAAAGTGATTTCCGTATTTTATCAGCTCAAATTATCTCTGAAGGTCAGAGGGTGAGCATATATATATAGCTAGATTCACAAAATTGGATAATGATAGAGTTCTGTAGATTTTGGAATTACACTACTAAGCTGAAGTATTTATGTAGACATCTTGAAAAATACAGCTGTTCCAGAAATCCATTGTAAAGGCATTTAAAATCATAATTGCTTTTCTTAATGGCACTTTATATATCAAAGCTACTTTATAGACCAGTGCTATGGATTAAGCACTCAAGTGATTCAGTGCTAGGTTAACATTTCTGATGACAAAGACTTGGTCATGAAAATGGGTGTGATATAACATACTTCATTGCATTAACTATGACAAATATATGGCCCCAGAAATTTCCTCAAATCAGTCTCAAAGTCGCATAAATATACACCAGAGAAAAATTGCTCTTTAACCCTAGATCTTTTTGTGAATGAGATGGTGATTTAGACTAGGCTATTCCATCAGACAGGAAGATCTCTTTTCCTTATTCCATGAAAATTCTAGGAAGTCTACCTATACCTCCTTTACTCTGGTGTCCTACTAATACTTGTTCTATTTTTAAACTCTGAGGGTCTAGCGATATGCTGAGGATCCCTCCAGGCCTTATCTTGTTTTAAGAGGAAAGAAAGAAGGGCATCATGCAACTATCTATGAACAGCACAACAATGCAAATCCTTGAGAAT
The DNA here is from genome assembly GCF_023851605.1 of Tamandua tetradactyla. Classification (NCBI taxonomy): domain Eukaryota; kingdom Metazoa; phylum Chordata; class Mammalia; order Pilosa; family Myrmecophagidae; genus Tamandua; species Tamandua tetradactyla. The sequence goes on from NC_135335.1 coordinate 77,099,793, forward strand.
ATAAACACAATTGATAAAATATTTACTATTTACTTGCCACTGTGCAGTATGCTTTACATGTATTTTATAATTTTATGCTTATAAATCTTTATAAGGCATTTTCTATTATTATTCAACTTTTAAATGTGAATATATCAAGGACAAGAAAATAGAAGTACAGTCCAAATCACCCTTAGAGTTATCAACAAAGATGGAACTTAAATAGAGGATTGCTGGTATCCAAAGTACACTATACTGGGAAAGAAAGAATATCCTATTCTACTCAGACAACTAAAATAAATTATATAATGTATTAATACTTCATAATACTTATTTTTACTCATCGCATCCCTTCAAAATCTTTGCCCAATAACTGTAGTTCACCTGGCGTTTTGTATGTGTATCAGAATTTTTTCCATTTTAAATATATCAAAGTTGGGATTTGTATTTATTTTTAAGCTTTAGTAATCACTTTTTAAAGTTTATAAGGGAAATCAAACAAAACTTTGAAAAACTTGTCAAATTTGCAAGCACTTGGACTCCTAAAAATTCATATATTTCTATACTTAGATAATATGAATAACTGGATATAAGTCTAGGTGATTCATGAACTGCAGTTGGAGTAAACCTTGAGAATTAAAACTGTTGTTTCATTCAGACTGGAATGAACTCTCCCTATGTTTGTTTTTAGATCTTCATTGCAGTCATAAGTCATACTATAAATTACTAGCAGGTAATCATTTGTATTTTTCAATAACGAAATGATCTCATTCTTTTAACAACAAGATATTGTAATTGATAGATATATATTTTGTTATATAATCAAAATGCAAGAACCATTAAGTGCAATAATAACTCATTAAATAAGAAAAATGATAAAAATATTTTAAGACAGATATCAGTTTGAATAGAGCTCTCATAATTATGTCTTAAGTGCTATCTGTTCAACATTTTAGCAGTAATCTGGATGAATATCTATGGAGAAACTCACATGTTCATTAAATTTGTGGGTCACTGGAAGCTTGAAAGGTCAGTAAATGCACTCCAGCACAGTTACAACCCCAAAATGATTTTTATAACCTGTAATGACGGGCTGAATTGAACAAAATTAAATTTAGTAAAGATGGACACGCGGGAACTACCATACATAGATCCAAATCGCAAATGACATGAGTACTGAGTTAACAGCAGCATGTGACACAAATGTTTAAATGATTCACAGGACAGTAAATTCAATGTGAGTTTGCCTGTGATGTAGCTTCAAGAAAGCTTAATCAAGGAAGCTCAGTCTGAAATAAAAGAGAACTTGATCGAGGACATGGTGCTTCTCTTCAATACTTCTGTTCAGATAATACATAGAGTGTTACACTTAATTCTGGACACTGCATTTCAAAAATAGCAATGAGAAATTTTAGGACATTCTATTCAGAACAGTTGTAATAAAGGAAATTTAAATAGTGATCTCATGAAGAACATTTGAAGCACTGTATAGAGATTACCCTTGAGAAAAGACGATTTCCTTTAAGGAAAAAAATGAGGGTTAATGAGATAGGCAATAGGAATGAAACAGACTTGGTTAGGACTAAGGTAAATCAGAATACAGGGTAAAGAATGATATTCACTGTATTTTAAAACTTCAACTTCTGCATGAGACCAAATTTTGCATGAATGAAAAATTTATATTTTCCATAGTACATTATGTAATTTAATCTATTGGTCAATTTATTTAAACAACCTAATTGCATGGAACTTAGGATAGGGAATGAGATCTTGTTAGTATAATAACAATACAATGCACTATGATATAATGATATTGTAATATATCAAGGTTAATATAATACCTTGATATATCCCAGAGAATTTTGGACAGATAATCAAAAGGTATTTGCAAAATCCCCTGAGGGACTGAAGAGAATGTGGAAAAATTGGAAATATTTGACTTCCCCACCTGGCGAATTCCTGATATTCTCTCAAGCATTTGGGACTCCCAATTTAATAAGCCCAGCCCTCAATCTTAGGGCTTGCCATTATGAAACTTATTTCTGAAAAGGAGAGGCAAAGTCTACTTGTAATGATGTCTAAGAGTAACCCCCAGAGAATCTCTTCCTTTTTTGTTGCTCAGATGTGACTCTCTCTCTAAGCCAATTCTGCAAATTAATTTGCAACAGTTCCCCTCACTTAGGACACGACTCCCAGGGATGTAAATCTCTTTGGCAACATGGGACATGACATTCAGGGATGAGCCTGGCCCTGGCATCACAGGAGTGAGAAAGCCTTCTTGACCAAAAGGGGGAAAATAAATGAAAACAAAGTTTCAGTGGCTGAGAGATTTCAAATAGAGTTGAAGGTTATTCTGGAGGTTATTCTTATGCATTACATAGATAAATCTTTTTAATTTTTACTGTATTAGAATAGCTGATAGAAACACCTGAAACTTGAACTATACTCCAGTAGCCTTGATTCTGGATGATAACTGTATCGCATATATCTTTTATGGTATGTCCACGTGATTGTGAAAACCTTGTGACTGACACTCCCTTTATCCAGTATATAGGCAGATGAATAAGAAAATAAGGACAAAAATAAATAAATAAATAATTAGGAGGATAAGGAGCATGGGATGTTTTGGATGTTTATTTGTATTTTTTTTTGGAGTAATAAAATGTTCAAAAGTTGTGATACTTTTGAACTATATGATAATACTATGAGTCGTTACTTGTATACTTTAGATGATTATATGTTATGTGAATATATCTCAATAACATTGCATAAAAAATGAGATAGGCAGCAAGAGGCAGAAGGATAATGTTTTCCAAATGTTTTAAAGACTGACATTAAGAAAAGAAAATTAATTTAGCATATATGGTTTAAGGGGTTAGATCAAAAACTGCTAATGAAAATTACAGAAGCCATAGCATTTACATCTTAAACCAGAGCTAATTCTAGATCCACAGATACATAAGAAAACACTGTCTTAGTCAGAGGAAATGACACTGTTTAGTGTCTCAGTGAAATAAATTGTTTATAAAATGAACCAATGAAATACAGGATTGTTCTCCTTGGAATACAGTAAGTTTCATTTTACTGGAGTTATTTGAGCACAAGATAAATTTTGCTAGAAAATCAATAGGCAGCAATGTTGCGGAGAGGTAAGCAATAGATGTAGATTGGGCCAGGATGACCTTAAAGAGCCCTTCTAATTTTGATATTCCATGATTCTATAATACAAATTTCACCTAATCCTAGCAATTATAATTATTTATAGAATTACTTTCAAATTTTTGAAACACCAAGAAGTAGTCCTTGATGGGCACCAATCTGAACCTAATCATTTGCACTGAAAGTAAAACATAAAATAAAATAAATTTATTAATCTATAGAGGTATAAGATGTCACTGTAGTTGAGATAATGGTCATATTTCTTTGAGAATCTGGACTGGAAATCCACTCTTAGGCCAAGTTTCTAATTAAAAAAATAAAATCAAGCCTTAGTGAAAATGTTTGAGGATGAAGTTTGAATCAACCAGAATTTCAGCTAATAGGCTCTAGTATTGAGTGACATATTCAGCTGAAAGAGAAAACCTTACCTTCAGAAGTGGTTAATAGAACCCATTCCCTCCTGCTAAGAGACCAGCTTTCACATTCGCTTCCGTGAGCTGACACTGTAAGCCCAGGGAGACTTCCTAAATGAACTGCCAATCAGTGTTAGACCACTTCCAGAAAAGAATTCCCAGAGAGGCTAAATTTTTTCTCTAAATAAAAGCTTGCTCAGTTTTCCTTGTGGACTTGAATAACATTTTTTATTATTGTGATTCGTGCTGTCTTGAGACTCTCATTCATTGAGGCTGACGTAGCTACTTTTCAAGGAAGGTCAGAATCCAGTACATGGGAGAGACTGTTCACCTTTCAATTCAGTTGAAAGATACTGACCTCAATTTCAGTGAAAATAGCTGTGGACATGAAAGCTTTCGATTGACAGAAGAAGTGGGTTGTTTTTGCTTGTTTTGTTTGGAATTTTTGTTTTTTTAAGAAAATAAGTGGTTTAGAGAATATGGGGTAGTATCTGTACCATAAGACTTGGAGTAGGATGCGAGATAGGATGTAAAACATGGGAAAGCGAGTTCTATCACATGGGAAAGGAAAATGTGAATCATGAGTTTTGAAAAGGTAGAGAAATTTTGAGGACTTAGAAGAGATATGATTAGCGTAAAGATCCTACTTAGAACCTTGAGAGGGGATGTGACTCTCACTAAACCCCAGGCTAAACACAAATAAGAGGAATGTGAAGTGTTACCAATACCAGATAGGGTGAAGAAGAATCTGAATTGCTTCTACTTCAGAATTCTAATTGGATTTCCCACCAAAGTATGCCCCATGCAGAGCTGAGGTAGACAGAATTAATCATGTATATATATATAATGGTGGCATGGCATGCTTAGTTCATCAAAGTCCACAGGATATAATGTCCTGTCTCAGTGACCATCATGGTGAAATTCAGGTGTCTCAAGTGGTAAATGGGGCTGGAAAGGAGAGTCTTCTGGCCATATGAATAGAGCACAGAGTGTGTGGAACTTCAATCAAAGAGCTCACCACTGACCAGAGTTACCAGTAGTAGAAACTAGCACTTGAACAAACCTGTGTCAACAGTGGATGGGCAGAAGGGGTTTCCGAAGGTTGGACTTCTTAGAGAACAAATTGAGGCTCTCAAACATCTCCAATGAGGCAGTAAAGGCTGCAGGTCTGGGCAGTGCGAGATGTCAAGCTGTGATGGAATTCTGAAATGGGGATGGTTCTTCACAGATGCCCTCAATGAGACCAGTGTATCAATCAGTTTTTGTTTTCAGGCTAATGCCGGGAGCAGTTACGACTTTGGAAGTGGCAGCTCCCTTCCATCCAGGAAAATTGCTAAAGAAGGGCAGCAGTGAGCCTTGAGCATGTATTTTGGAAGCTTGAGGAACAAGTGCCTTGGTTCTGAGGAGACATCCACACAGGCTCCTGAAACAGGCTGTGAAGGAAACTCAGCAGTGGCTTCCTAGCTGAAAGGATATTATATGAGATTTTCCAAATATCAGAGATCTTCAGTGAAGTAAGTGGGGAAAGAATGAACAAAGATTTTATTTTGTGTTTACCAAGTACCTGGGGCCACCATGAGTCCAGGATCAGTTTAATTGAAATTCTTACTTTAAGTTATTTTGGATGATGCAGATACAGAGAATCTGAGCTACAAACTGTGGAAAGATTACCTTGTGTTTACATTTTTATGCAGTCCTGCCACCCTGCTATGCTGTGGGTCAAACCATATATTTTGTACACTCTTCTGTGTGTACATATGCAATTTGTATTTCATTTACCCTTAACTTGAGGTTGCAGCATCTTGGATGTCCTAGCTTAATGGGGAAGTGTCTCTTTCTAGTCTTCCAATTTTAAGCAAACATTGCATCCTTAACTCTTATCCTCACACAACAGAAGATTTGAAATCTACACTCACATTTCCTAGAACCCCACAGGCACCTTTGGGAAGTGTTTTGCTTCTCTGGTTTTCCACTTTTATTTATTTTGGGGGGAGTACATGGTCCAGGAATTGAACCCAGGTCTCCAGCATGGAATCTGAGCATTCTACCACAGAACACTTTTTACTTATTTTTGACTAATGAATTCTAACTATCTTGCAAGTTCTTCAAGACTAGAAACAATATATTAAACATGTTATCCAGCTTTTTTTTTTTTTTCACTGAGAGAGTTGGTTTGGATAACGAATGGACATTATAATAAAAAAAGTCAGCACTTCTTTTTAAATTGCATTTAGAGAAAGACCAAACTAAAAACTTTATATTTTGATAAAATTTCAACTTATTTTTATTTAAACATTTTAAATATGGCTTTCAGAAATACTAATTTTCTATAAAGATACATTTTACTCTAATTATAACACTTTGACATTATTAAAATGCTGCAACCTCAAGTTAAGGGTAAATGACATTATTAAAAACAACTGTGCCTCTATGTGACTCTGTTATGCCTTTTTGTGAATCATCTTAGGCTTTTATGCTGAACTGAATTTGAGCATATTGAGTATTTTTACTTATGATCAGGTAGAACTAATTTTTCAATTGAAGTATGTGACTCCTACCCCCCAAAGAGTAACTTTTATTTCTAGTCAGGAGAAAACTTCTTATTCAAATGAATTTGCTAGCTTTATTTTCTGGTTAACTATTTCAACAGAAGAGAAAATTTTAAATAATATAGAAGATCTCAGATTTATTGTAAACTGTCTCAGGAAAGTCTAAACAATCTACTTGTATAAATGTATTGATTTCTCACACCAGCTCTTTGAAATAGGCCCCATAACAGTGAATTGGACAAGTTAACGTGTGAGTTAATTAAATTACTGCTAACTTTCAAATTGGACAATAATATACTAATGTCATGGGATTGTCCTATGGAGTCTTTGAACTGATTCACAGTATAGGCTCAGAGCGGTGCTTAACGCACAGCAGGTTCCTGATATAGGTGATGAAACTGAGGAATTGAATGTTTAGCTCTCTGATGTCAGGAAGCTTATTATATAGCATAACATTTAAATTAGAATCCAAGTTCATTTATATCTAAAGTTTATCTTCTTTATCCCTACATCAGTTAGAGACCTTGCAGAAAGCAGATGGTAAACCCAGGCAAAGGAAAAAGAGTTTCATTAAAGGACAATTCACATAGCTGTAGGTAGAGTTTAAGGAAAACAAGTTAGAATAGTGCAATACCACGGGGCTAGTAACAATAGAGGGACTTTCTTAGTCATAAAGGGAATAAAAGGAAAAGAGAAAAAAGGATATAATATTAGAAAAATGAAAAGATGCATATATGGAGCTATAGACATTGAAGCGGAAAACAGCCAACTGTGATTACCTGATAAAGAAGGAAATTGAAAGGTTAAATTCCTATATCCAGTTTCCTGCAGTAACTTCTATTGGCTGAAAACCAACCAAATGTTGGAGGACAAAAAGAAAAGGTAGTGAATTTAATGATATTCCACAAATTGTTTGATACTCTTCTCCTCAAGAAATGGAACTCAATTCCCCTTCCCTTGAGTGTGGGTTGATATGAGTGCCTACAGTCTAGAAAATAGAGTATCTCAGAAGTGATGAGTTTTCATTTCTGATATCAGGTTATAAGAAGAGTCTGACTTCTGTTCTGGGTACTCTGAATTCTGGAATCTCAGAAGGACTCACTTGTTCTCTCCATACTTTGTACTGTTTTCCTACTATATATGTAACTCACTATGCATTTTGCAAGGGTTTTGTTTTATTTTTGTTTTTGGTGGTAGGGAAATTATCTCTCATTCATTACTGTATCTCCAGAGTCTAGAACAAATCCTTACACACAGGATGGACTTAATTATTTGTTGAAATAATGAGTCAATGAAAAGCCTGAATTTCTCTACTGTTACTTTTCGTCTCCATCAACTGTAATATATGGGTATGCTATAATTTAGCTTACCTGGAACTTTTTGAGTTTGAGTTGATTGTGTCATACTAAGTAAAGCTTTCAGGGTGCAGTCGAAAGTAACAGATTGGAACTTGCTTTGAGAGTCACATCCTAGAACTGTGAGTATGCATATTAGAAGCAGGATTAAAAACTTTACCAGGTGCGGCGTGGGGCTTGCCTTGCCTGACCGCACTGGGGTCTCGTCCTCGGGTGTGGGTTGGCTGGAGAGCGGCGTCAGCTGAAACCACGGGGCTCGAAGGTCTGGAGGGCGCGCGAGCACAATAAACCAAGAGCAAAAAATATTTGCAGCAGTTTATTGCAGGGGTGGCTTGCGGAACCTAGCTGGCTGGCAAGGCTTACAGGCTAGGCTCCCGAGAGGGGGAAACACAGCGAATATATAGGGTTGGTGAAGGGGAGGTAACAGAGGCGGGGAAACTTTGATGGACAGCTGGTATGGAGTCGTGTAGGATGTGGATTGGTTAGGGGGTGTGGTGATACATGCTCAGGAGTTGCTAGGCAGGGGGTTAGATTAACAGGGCTTGCAAGAATGAGAGATGCTTGGACATGTCAGGGCATGTCAAGGCAAATAAGAGGAGACAGTTTTTGAATATATGCAGCAATTCCTCCCTTTTGTTTAATAGGAGAGGAAGAGAGAGTAAAAAAGAAAAAGGGGAGAGGTGAGGCCGGCTGCAGGTGCAGGAGGCCCACGGGTGCCCATGGGGCTCATGCGGATGAGCCAGCATATGCATGAGCCATGTTCCCAGAGGGTGATCAGTCCTCAGGGTGGGCAACACTCGCTAACCATACCTGTGCCTGTTGGCGATGGCCTGCGCCCGCGAAGGGGTTTTGAAGTTCGAGAGCTGCTAGAGCAAGAAGTTTAGTTTGTTCTCTATGGTGGGAGAGTTGTTTATATATGCATTTGAATATAATAAGAACGACAATGAAGGCAAGTAATAGGAGTCCATAGAAGATGAGGTTAGAGGGTTTGAAGAAAGAAGAGAACTTTTTCGTTAGGTCAGAGAGAATGGAGGAAGAGACTTTAGGGATAATTGTTTTTTCTAGAATAAGTATGTGAGCTTGGAGTTGGTGGGTATGATTCCAAAAAGATTCATTATAAGCCGTAAAGATCCAGTCACGCAAAGTGAGGCGGGGTTGGGAGTGATTAACGAGGACAGGGGTAACACAGAGGCTGGAAAAGGGGTATCGTCCATCACACGTGGAAGAAGCGATGTCGTAGAGGGCTTCGATGTCTTGGGCAACTAGGTCTATCTGATGCTATAGATTGAAGATGGAGCAGTGCATTAGAAGGTTTAGGTCTTCTTGACTGCCGAGTGCACCGGCAGCGGTACGAGTGAGGTTGTTGATGACTTCCGCGGTGGTGGAGGTTCGGGTGAGGGCGACAGCAGCTGTAGCAGTGGCAGCTAGAGATGCGATGACAGTGGCAGCGATCGTGGCAGAAATTCTGAAGTCCCGCTTGCGGCGGAAGAATGAGGACAACTCTTCGGTTCTGAAAGGATAGGGGAGCTGCGGGGCTACCCAGGTGGAGGCGTTTAGGGGGATCCATATCAGACGGGGCTGCAACACAATAAACGCATAAGGATATGAAATGTTCCAAAAGTTAGCGAGAACACAGTTTTGAAGGAGAGTAATGTTGGGGCAAAGATAGAAGAAGAAGGGCGGGGCGAGATGAACTGCAGCGGAGATGTTGGTAGCAGATATAAGCAAGGGGTTATAGATTGGGCCGCTCGGTTGCTGCCTGTTTTTCTGGGCACAATTGGGGGTGGCATAGGCGGTATCCAATCTGAACGGCTTGACGCCGGAGAGGGGGCGGAGGTCGAGGCAGGCATATTTGCCACATAAGTAGTTGTCAACAAATGCGGGTAAGCCGAAAACTGCAAGATCCGATTCGTTAGCATATGGAGAAGAGAGGGAGAAGGAAGGATTTTGATTATAGGGAAGAGGGTAGTGACAGCGGTACCAGGTGAAATGGCTAAGTGGGAGGGAATCGAAAGTGGTCGTTTTTGTCCAGTGGGGTATAGGACAGGGAGTAGATGGCGGAATGGCGTGCTCGCACGTAGCAAAAGTGTGGTGTAGCAGGGGTGGGTGTTTAGCCGTGAGGTTTTCTGGGTACCACCAAGTAGCTTCAAGGGTGTAGGCTAAATAGCAGGAGTAAGGACACGTATTAGAATTACACTTTTGACACGTTTTGGGATTACACGTTTTGTTTTTGACGTAGTCCACAATGGTAATTTCCTGTAAAAAAAAGGCAATTAGGGAAGGAAGGAGGGCAGATATCCACTTGGGAGTCCTCGTCCTTGAGAACGAAAAGGAGTGCTGAGTGGGGTGGAGAAAGAGAGACATTCAGTGGGGCTTGACTGGGCAGAAGATAGGGGTTACAAGGGAGGCGGAGTGAGCAGTCATTAAGCTGTAATGAGGGAAAGAGGGGGCTATCGGGGGTGATAAAAAGGACTCCAGGGGGGTTCTGCACTGCTGCCCAAAGTTCTCTGGGTGCTGCTGTGGATGCTGTGGGGAGAAGCATAAGCATTATTAGAAGAATTTGCTTTAAGCTAGGGGAGGGGTTACCGCAACGCTCTCGAGCTCTGTCATATAGGCGGAGGAGTTGCCTTTTTTGAGCTCGAGGGCTGTTTTCCGGGTCGTCTTCTTCAAGGACTGCTTGCGTCATTTGCCAGACCAGGCACCTTGCCCGACGGCGCAGGCGTCTGGTGGTCGATGACGGCAGTGACGGTTGTGAATTTTTCTTTTCTGAGGGCTGTTCAAGGTGCATTTTCTCCAACTTCTTCTTCAGGGCTCGCATTCTGCGTCGGTGGCGTCTGCTTGGTCGCCGTGGCTGGACGGATGTTCCTTCCAGGGATCCAGATTGGCTGCGGTCCATTCTCTGGAAAGACACAAGCAAAACCGTGCCCCTGGGCAAGGAGAGGGGCGGGCTCTTGCCACGTATTGGTGGCTGGGTCACGCCAGTGAACTGAAGGGACCAGGAAAGGCCTGTACGAAGGTCCCCAGTGTTTATGCAGGGGAGATAGTCCTTCTTTATCAAATGTGAGTAAGTTGAGGTGTATTAGGGCAGCTGTGATCAGGTCGCCTGGTGAGGCCTGGGGGAGATTATCCCTTTCCCTCTCAGTTTGGATTTTTAGCCTGCAATTTAAAGATTCTACCATAGCCTGTCCTTGTGGGTTATAAGGGATTCCAAAGTGGTGGGTGATGTTATAGAGGCGCAGGAAGGCTGAGAAGGAGGCACTGCAGTAGGCAGGGCCATTGTTTGTCTTTAAGTCCCAGGGAATTCCCATGAAGAGAATTCCTTGGCGAAGTGCTTTGATGCAATGTTTGGCAGTTTCTCCCGGCAGGGGGACAGCATAGCACATGCCCGAATAGGTGTCTATAATGACATGCAGATATTTAAGACGCCCGAAGGAAGAGATGTGGGTAACATCCATTTGCCATCTAGCATTGGGTTTGAGGCCACGGGGATTGACTCCTTGTGGCTGCAGAGGCCCGAGTGGTGCAAAAGGCGCGCAAGTGGCACAGCTGCGAACTATATGTTTACAGGTTTCCTTGGGCAGACCGCAAAGATGATGTAGGGAGTTGGCTGAAAAGTGAAACCTGGAGTGGAGTTGTTTGGCTGTATTAATGGAATCACCGAGTGTGTTGGCAGCTGAGACAGAGACTGCTTTATCAGCTGCTTCATTGCCAGCTGCAAGCGGTCCGGGGAGGCCGGAGTGGCTGCGAATGTGTGCAATGAACCAAGGTGCTTGGCGGCGCTCTAACAGGCATTTTAGTCTGACTAGAGCATGGTCGATGGGCAAATCATTATTAGGGAAGAAGGTTGCTAGCGCAATTACGCGGCAAACTTGAAAGGTGTATAAACTATCCGTGAAGATGTTTAGTGGTTGGTGCTGATATAGCCTAAGCGCTTGTTCTACTGCGAGAATTTCGCCTACTTGTACTGAGTGCTGATGAAAATGTATGAAATGTTCGGGCTCCTTCCGTTTGCAATGGTAAACAATGAGTGCAAATTTTGTTTTGGATGCATCTGTGAAAACGGTGGTGGCGTTTGGGAATGGAGCAGTTGAGGGGAATGGGTGATATGGGCACTACAATGGTATGTGTGCAATGCCTTGTAAGAGTCAGTGGTTGGGGAGGTGATTATCAAAGTCCCCAGAGAACATTTCTAGTAAAATTTGCATGTCTGCATTGTGTTGGATGAGGAAATTAGTTTGTTTCACCCCTAGTGGCCAGATGATTGTATTGGGTTGGCAGCCGAAGGTATGGATGGCCAGGCTGATTAGGTCCATAGCAAGGCTGATCCACATACGAATGTGTGGGCAGATTTTCCTGAGTTTGCTTTTGGCTGGGTGAGCCCATAGCAAGGGGCCTTCCTGCCAAAGCACTCCGGTAGGAGTGAGATATGTGTCTAGCACTAGAGCTTTTAAAGGGAGATTAGGCTGAAATCTGTGGAGCTGACATTCCCCAAGTAGCTCATTTACGGTCATGATGGCTTGTTTTGCTCCTGAGTCAAGTCAAATGGAATGTGCGAGTATGTTTGGGAGTTGCCCTTTGGCCTGCAATAATTTGAATAAAGGCTGTAGCTCAGCAGTGGTAATCGGTAGGGCTGAGCGAATCCAATTAATTTGTCCGCAAAGTTGTTGGAGTTCTGTAAGGGAAACTCGCTCTGGGACAGCTAATTTTGGAGCTGTTGGGGTTATGTATTGATTAATTGTAAACCCCAAAAAAGAGAATGGCGGGTTTAATTGGACCTTGTCTGGTTGCACTTTTAGGCCTATGGCCGCGAGGTTGGACTTTAACGCGTCTAGTACCTGAGCAAGTTGTGCGGGCTCTTCTGATGCTATAAGAATGTCATCCATATAATGGATAAAGTAGGCCATGTTGCGCAGGGGGGCTATGGCCGTGTCAACATAAGTTTGGCAAATAGCAGGGCTATTGCGCATGCCTTGGGGAAGCACCTTCCACTGATAGCGCTTGGCTGCCCCCGCGTGGTTGGGGACAGGGACTGTAAAGGCAAACTTTGGTCGGTCATTTTCATGCAGTGGGATGGAAAAGAAACAGTCTTTGATGTCTATGGTGGCTACATGTAGATGTAAGGGGATAGCCACCGGGTGTGGTAGCCCAGGCTGCGGAGAGCCCATGGGCAATATGTGCTTATTAATTTCCCTAAGGTCATGAAGGAGTCTAAATTTGCTCATGGCCTTTTTGTGAATGACAAAAACAGGTGAATTGTAGGGGCTAGTGGAAGGTTCGATACGACCAGCTTCCAGTTGCTCTAGGACGAGGGTTTTGAGTATTTCCAATTTATGGGAAGGTAAAGGCCACTGCTCCACCCAAATAGGCTCCTCTGTATCCCATTGAAGAGGAGTGGGTGCTGGAGGTGTTATGCAAGCAGTGGTGCAAATTATTGGGGGGGGCTGTGTGGTAATGCTGGCCCCCGCGTCTGTGGGAATGGCTCATCCCCAGAGGGCTTGGCCAATGGTGGTTAGGAAGCATTCTTGAGGGGGCCGCGTGGCAATATATGCCCCTGAGGCTGCTAGAATGTCTCGCCCCCACAAGATTTGGTCAATGGTATTTAGAAAGAGCGGCCGGAAGGTACCGGAGTGACCTTCATTATCTTCCCATTTGATGGGAGAGGCAGCGCGCAGGGAGGGAGTGGAGCCCGTGGCTCCGATGATGGAGGGTCCCTCCTCAATTTTCCATTGGGCTACAAAACGGGTAGGCAGACATGAGATTTCTGCCCCAGAATCAACGGTGCCTGTGTACCAGTGATTGTTTATTTTAATTTCGCGGGTAGGTTTGTTGGGGGTTATAGGGATTGACCACATTATGGCTTGGGGCAGGTCTTGGCCCGGGTCTGTGTCTCTTGGGGGCGGGGCTGAGACGTGCCCCCCTTCGAGTTTAAAGGCTGCGCTTTGTTAGTGTAGCGGCAATCTCGAGCCCAGTGATAGCCCTTGTTGCAGCGAGGGCAGGGCGTAGGGGGCTTGCGCTGCTGCCACTGCGGCTTGGTAGGCAGCGGGCTAGGGGTAGTACAGTTTTTTGCAAAGTGCCCCATTTTCCCACACCTGAAGCAGCCTGATGTTAGGGTCATGGCCATGGCAATGGCTTGGGCTAGTGAGACGGCACTAGAGTCTATGTTGCTGCACGCAAGGACCCAATCATGAATGGTTTTTTCTTTGATGGGTAAAATTGCCTGCTTACAGGCAAGGCTAGCTCCCTCAAAAATAAGCTCTTTTGCGAGGGTGGTTTGTGCCTGTTCACCTAGCACTTTTCGTTCGCAGGTTTCTGCAACTCACGAAACAAAGGAGGCAAAGTCCTCATCTTTCCCTTGTGTGAGTTTGGTAAATTTCTCTGGCTTGGCTGCGGAGCAGGATCGAAAGGCTCGCATGGCCACTTCCCTTAGCTGAAGCCAAAACCCAGGGGGGGCCTGTACATATACCGCAGGAAGCGAGTATTGGCCTGTCCCAGTATATGCCTCTAGTGGGAGCTGAAACCCTGGGGGCCCATGTATTTGAGTAAGAGCAGCCTGCTTTTCTGCCTCCGAATTAAAATGCACCCTCCAATCTACATACTGGCCAGGAGTGAGAATGGCCCGGGCTAGTGAGGTCCAATCATGAGGAGTACACAGCTTTTGCGACAATTCGTCTAAGAGGTGGGTAGCATAGGGACTAGCAAATCCGTCCTCCTTTACTGCCTTGTGGAGCCGCTTGACTTCATCGGCATCAAAGGGGTACCACAGAAGGGGACGCTGGGGAGTAGGTCGGACATTCATGGGAAAGCAAGCGACCGTCGGCGGCAAAATAGGTTGAGGGGCAGCAGGGCCGCTGGATGCGCCGGCATAGAGCGGCCATAATGGCGCTGCCGATTGAGGGGCGGAGGCACAAAACAATGGGCCTGGGGAGTTGTCCGCTGCATAAGATGGCGGCCGGGAAGGTGCCACCGGCAGGGAGGCTGGAGCACAAGATGGCAGACAGGGTGGGGCTGGAGCACAAGATGTCAGATAAGGCTCCTCCCTCTGTGGAGGGGAGCAGTTGGGAGGCACTTCCCCTTTTTGGTTGAAGGAGAAGGGGGAAGTGGCTCGCAAGATGGCGCGAAACCGTCATCTTTAGGAAGGGCGGGATAAAGGCACTTCCGGTTTTCTTTGTCTTTGCTCGAACAAGAAGGAGGAAGTTCACCATCTTGCTCTGTCGCCAGATTGTTAAATTTAGGAGGACAGAGCTTGAGCTCGTTATTCAGCTGCTCAAATAAGGATTCAGAGTCCGGGTCAGAGTCATTATGAGACTCCTCCGAATTAGCAGAGTTTGTTGCCGGTAAGGCTTCTTGGGGGGCACTATAGGACGGTGGCCGCGAGCCATGTAGGCAGGAGCAGATGGTAATAAGTGTGGGCAGGAGCCCGGGGGGAAAACGCTTGTTTTCGTGCTCCATCTTTTGGGTGACCCGATCGATAAGTTGGTCATAAGTAGCAGGGTCCCACAAGTGGCAGGTGGTAAGCCATGGGTTGAACGGGAGTAAGAGGTCCCAATAAACTTGGAGCTGGCGAACTGAAACCCTACACTTATGAGCGTCTAGCAAGGCTGCCAGCACGTGGACTTGGGGCGCCTGGCACATCGAAATGCGGTTGCCCATGATAGGAGGTAAGTTGTTGCGGTAAGCCAAAGGAGGATGGGGGCTAAGTTCTTCCGATTAAGGGAGAAAAACTAGCAGGGTAATACGCCCTACAGTGCAGAGAAACGTTATAGCAAGCAAAACTCTTTCTATTAGATTCCAATCTTTAGGGGCGATTTGTGCTAATATTACTGCCCACACTAACGCTAAAAGAGATATTAACAAGAGCCAATAATACATTTATACTAGTGAAAGGTTAGAGGGGCTCTCAGCCGGAAAGAGCGGGGGCCCTTACCTTGTCGAGCGGCGGCTGAAGAGGAGGAGACAAAGAGGTCCCTGTTCGGGTGCCAATTGCGGCATGGGGCTTGCCTTGCCCGACCGCGCTGGGGCCTCGTCCTCGGGTGTGGGTCGGCTGGAGAGCGGCGTCAGCCGAAACCATGGGGCTCGAAGGTCTGGAGGGCGCGCGAGCACAATAAACCAAGAGCAAAAAATATTTGCAGCAGTTTATTGCAGGGGTGGCTCGCGGAACCTAGCTGGCTGGCAAGGCTTACAGGCTAGGCTCCCGAGAGGGGGAAACACAGCAAATATATAGGGTTGGTGAAGGGGAGGTAACGGAGGCGGGGAAACTTTGATGGACAGCTGGTATGGAGTCGTGTAGAATGTGGATTGCTTAGGGGGTGTGGTGATATATGCTCGGGAGTTGCTAGGCTGGGGGTTAGATTAGCAGGGCTTGCAAGAATGAGAGATGCTTGGACATGTCAGGGCATGTCAAGGCAAATAAGAGGAGACAGTTTTTGAATATATGCAGCAACCAGGCAGTCTCTTTAGGAGAGGGTGAGGAGCACCAATCTTGAATAGTGAAGCAAAATGTATTAAAAATAGAAAGTCTACAGGAAATGCCTACAGGATATCCCAAAATAAACACTTAAAAGGTTGATTAAATTGATTGTTGGTGCAAAAGCTAAATTATAGCATGTTCAAAAATAAATCAAAGATGAGAAAATGGAGAATTTGGTTTATACTAAATCTTCTAAAAATTAAAATTGTAGGAGGTAAGAAGTCCCTTAGATGTGGAGGTTTTTCATCTTGGCAGAACTGTTCCACAGTGTAAAGATAACAGCATTTTCATGAAAGCTATATAGTAAACAAAACAAAACAAATCTAGTTATAACAAACAGGATGAAGATATGGAAAATATGTAAGTTAACCGTTTTAGTTGGTCAATGTTCCTATGACAAATATAAAAAATATGTTGGCTTGAACAACGGAAATGTTTTATTTCATAGTTTGGGAGGCTAGAGGTCCAAAACCAAAAGGTTTGCAAGGCTATTCTTTCTCCAAAGTGTGCAACATTATGATGATAGATTCTCTGGCAAGCCTCCATCACATGGAAATCTATGTCCTTGTATTCTTCCTCTGGTTTCTACTTCCCTGTCCAATTTCCTTTGCAGATGAGGACTTCATCCATGTTGAATTAAGGCCCATCCTCATTCAATTTGTCCTCACCCCACCTAAGGACATATTCAAAGATCCTGTTGGCACTTGGTTCACACCCACAGGACCAGGGGTAAGGACTTGAACATGACTTTCATGAAGGAAATAATTCAATTGTAATAGTGACTGATGTAGCAAATTCCCTATGGAGTTAGATAAAACCTGGCCTTTGCTGAAATAAGAAGAAATAGGGCAAAGTGCTAGAGAAAGAGGGCAAACTTCAACAGGATGGGGAGATGGTGGTAGCTGAAGGATTTTGGTAGGAAGTTGAGTGAGCTGTTGCCCTAGAGAATAGTAAACTATTGCAAGACTTTTGGAATTATACAGTTTCCCCTTTGAGAGGAATGAAAAAAGATCTAGAATTAGAGAAGATGACAATCAAAGGAAGTTTTTATGATACCAGCCAATACAGATAACCATACATTTGTAGTCATACCAATACTAATAGCTAACATTTATAATGTGTTGGCTGGATAATAGATACCGTTCCATGATCTTTACATATAATAACTAATTTGGTCTTCACAACCTTATTTGTTGAGTCTATTGCTTTATTGGCTTTGAGGCTCTGAATCCTCCAGGGAGTTTTATGTTTCAGGTTTACATTATCAATATCAATGTTGCTGGTTAATTTCACTGTCCCTTATTGTCTAGAATATTATGGCAGTGAAACTCAGAGTTGTGTGAAGACACAGAGGCAAACACCCAGAGACTGACTTAGAGAAATTACTTTAAGAGGGGCCACTCTTGTTTTCTCTATCTTTGTAACCTGACTACAAGGGAAACTTCACCTTATCTTGGCCACTGTCTTTTAGAACTATAACAAAATTTCAGTAGTTTAGTTTATCATTAAATTGACCAGTTTCTTAAGAATGCTAAGCTATATTTTCTCACTTTTTTGTCATAAACTGGCTTCTTAGAAGTAATCAATTTTCTATGGATCCCGTTGGGAATATAATAAGCAAGTATTTGCTGCCACTTGCAGAGGTCCAAGAAATATACATGGACACTTCAGATACACTGATGATATCTATACAGGTGTTAACAAGTCACTGTCTTCTTCAGGTCATGGAGATTCGATGTGGTCACCCTGAATCAATAAAAGTAACTGGCTGTTATCTTGGAGATAAGCACCATGTCATCAGATATACTTCAGATTTTGTTGCTGGAAAACTGTTAATTCTGCTTGGAAGAGTTTGTCCATGCCATTAACCCATGGGTATTAATGCCTGTTTGGTCATGAACCCAGTGAATATCAGTTATGACTGATATTCATAGAACATGTTATTCTGTCCACTTTTTAGAGCCTGTTTGTGACTAAGAGGCTTCTGATAGATTTTCATGTGTGACACAAAGAAATCCAGACTCTGCCGCTCTTTTGTGAGTCCCATCCACACTACCCAGCCTCCATGTCTTAGTTCCATAATCTTACAAGATCTTGAACATTCAATGAACCTAACAATCACTTCTCAAGAACCAATATAAATATAATTTGTCCAGATATAGTGCTTGCAAAAAACAAGGTGTTACAGAAATTTTACTCAGAAGAAAGCAAAACCGATAATAGAATAAACTGACAAATAGTTGTCTGTCCCAACATAGTTCAGCTAATCAATCCTTAATTTATAGTCGGAGACAGAGCTGAATTCATGATCCTTCACAGTATGGAGATATGCAAACACATGAATATGATGGAAAAAAGCTAACTTTTCTTTCTAGCTGTTTTATTGTTTTCTCTGGAATCTTAGCTAGGCCTAACTGAATCCTCAGGATCAGCTAGAGTAAGTTAACATTGCTTTATATTTGGGTTAGACAATATAGTAAGCTATTGTCATCATAGATGCATCATATCTGCCAACGTCTTAAAAGTAAAATGCCAGGTTGAGCTCTCATTGTATTTCATTTTGTGCATTTAAGTTCATGACTTTTTGCTTGATCAAATGCTTGCAGAGACCATGTCCATATGCATCTGTGGATTTAATATATTTCTTAGCTATGTCCTGCAAACCTTCTGTGAGCAATTCCTCTTTTTCTTATCCTGATTTTTCATGTCATCCTTACATTTATGATCTTAATAATAGAATAGCGAGATGCATTTATCTATTGCTAGATTCTAGGGGGAAGAGTTCTGAAATTGGCTTCATGGTCAGAAACTAACATATGTAACAGATACGCCATTTTCTATTCCATCTCCCCAAATGAAGTAATAATGTCAACCTTTTCCATTTTTCAGATTGTGTATTAGCAAATTTAAAGAATGATGCAGCTTCAACCATTTATTAACTACTTGGATTTAATCTTATGCAGAACACTGGAATAAGGATAATTTGTTTCCTGCAGCAAGGTCATACAATGACATTAAATTTTCATACCTGCCTTATGCCTGGCAATGAATAACCTGATTCCTTCTATTTTTCATAGCTTCTATACTTCTTCATCCTGTCTTTTAAGAAGCAACAACCTAGCTCTGAAAAGTACTTCATAACATCGTGATAACTGCAAAATGCTGAAATACATTATAATGTCTAAATACATTAACTTCTTTTTACAGTCTAAAACTGTAAAACCTTTGTATTTATGGTGTATTGTGGCCTAATATCTTCTTATTCCTCCTATGGCTCATATATTTTTTTCTCTCACAACTGCTAAGCTCGTCTTTTGCTACCAATGATACATACTTCATGTTAGAAAACCAAATGGAGCCAGTGTAATCACACTACTATTATTACTATTAGCAATGCCTTCGGGAGCCAAGTCCATCACTATCAGGAATTACTGACTAGTCTGTGCATTTCCTGATCATTCTGCTACACAAAGTGGCCCCACTGTCCTCTCAATCTCCTTGCTACAACAAGGAGAGCATTTCTTTTACAGCATTTTGAGAATACTTTGAGAATTAACCAAGGCCATGAATCTGAAAATAAAATGTATTCAGATTTCACTTAAGAAAATTAAAGGTATTCACTTAGGATTCAAAAGTCAGAAATTCATTGAGATGAAAGGAAACAGGATAAGAAGATGAAGCAATGGAAGGAGAAGATGTAATCAAAATGAAATAGGACATGATCGAAAGTTTTGCAAATCAGCTGACAACAGGATTATGATTCGTTTGGAACCACCTAGAAGGCTCTGAGGAGCCATGGCTGGGGGGTTTTCCCAGGGGATGCAGGTTGCTCACAGCAACATTTCTTAGAAGAAATCTGGAAAATTATACTTAATCTATAAAGAAATTCCATTTCAAATAATTCATAATGTAAGAGTAGACATTGCTCTTAAGAGGAGTGATATATTTTCCATTTTTTCTTTTGATTATTTTCCTTATGAGCTTTGATTGTATTTTTTCTTATTTACTTGAAAATTTTGACTATACCACCACGCGAATCAATCCTTCAGGAAAGATGGTAAATTGTAGGTAAATAAGCAAAGGAAAAGAAGTTCTGATTCTATTACTCAGCTACCTCTCATCTCTCTCTCTCTCATCCATCAATCTATAGAAAGAATAAATTGTTAGGAGCAGGATCACGGAACCATAGTTCATATATGTGAGCCAAATGCCTACCAGTTTTTACTTTGCAGTTTCCTCATTTTGCAGTACAGATAATAATAGCATACCTATATCATTCATGTTTTCTTGAGTATTAAATAAGTGGTTATCTATATATAAAAGAACTGTCTGCCCCATGAGCAATCATAGATGTTGATTTTTTTTTTCCACAATGGAAGTTTTTGGAGGGCAGATTTTTTTTTTATATTGTTTACCGCTGTATCCCCAGTGAATATTTGCAAAATGGAACAAAAGGACAAAAATAATAGGGAATCAATGTGCTAATGATTCTGATGATGAAAACAAATCAGATTGAAAAGAAAGACTGGTGAACTACATATTAAAGAAGACTTTTCTTTGCTGGTAGATAATTCAGCTTACCCAGCAAGAATTTAAATTACAAGTTTTAAAAGTAATCCTATAATCATTGTGATTTTTATCACTTTCATTTTATCTTTAACAATGTCTCATGTTGTATGTTTTATTGTGAAGAAATGATGGTATACATGATTTACAACATTTATTGAAAGTTGTATAGAGGAAATACAGTCTATAAAGAGGATTGTTAGATTTCTCTTTCTACATTTCTCATTATTTGAGGACTTTAACACTCAATCAATATACGCTACTATCCCCAGAGATTGATGGCATCCATTTCACATATAAATATATTGCATGTATAATTTAAGAATAGAATTTTAGAACCATTGTTTCTTACCCATATTTTCATCCAAATACAAATACATGTAAAGATAATAGCATATATTCTCTATGTGTTGACATAATTGAATTTCTATATAGTTCCAATGCTATTAAAGACATCAAATTTAGATCTTTGTCCATTAAACCTATCATTTTTGGCCACCACTCAAAGTATGTGCCCCTTTTATAATTTACCTTGTCATATAGAATCATTTCTTCTCTAATAAAAGTTCCTTTACTTTTCAAAAATTATAACCCAAATATTTACAGATTATTAACAAAGATCTGATACATTACAGAGTCTGAGTATATATAAATATTTAAAAAGGACTCTATTGATCAAAGCAATCACTTATAGGAGAGTCTGCCTTTTTATTGAGCCCAGATTGCAGCACAGATCATTCTTTTCATACTCCTCTTGGAAAAATTTGCCAAATATAAAGGCAAGTATTTCATAACAATCGATGTGTTAATGATACTTTGTTTATGATTATATTTTCATCTCTTGAATAGCTTAAACAATGAAATAATGAATGGAACTGCATATAATTTATATTTAAATTTGTCAGTATTTATATTTGTTAAAATAGAGAATTATTTATGAAAATACATTTAAATATATCATTGCATGTTGAAAGATATTCAGAAAATAGTGCTTATCTAATCCTAAAGGCCATGAACAATATTTTTACAAAAAAGGTAGCATGAGAGAAAGAATGAATTAATGAATATAATGCTTTTTAAGTCTTATTTAAAAGTGATTTGTGGCTGTTTATATAATCAAAAAGAATTGCAGAGAGAAAGAGAAAGAGATTCTTCATCATTTTTTCAACCAGGTGAAAAGCTAAAGTTTTGTTTGTTTCCCTTAAATGCCATTTATCCTTGGATCAACAATTTGTCAAAAATTGTTGTTGTTGTTTTTCTGAACTGATGAGAAGTTTCTTAAAGAAGCTGGCAAAAGTAATGAGAAACTCTTGAAAATATTCCAGTGTCACTTTTAAATCCTAGGACTCTGGTCATGAAAGAAAATGGAATTTAAAATGTACAGAGAAACATAGGTAAGTCAACATACTTCCTTACACTTTAAGTCCAATCTTAGAACATTGGAAAGTAGAATATTCAAGTAGAAAAAAATGCAGCTGGGATTCCAATTAAACTTTTTCTAAAGGTGAGGAAAATTGTCTCTTCATGCTATCATTGAGCAAATGTGTGATATTGAATAAAGCACTTTCTGGGCACAGATTTAATTTCAATGATCTAAAAGGACATGTATATATTATCTGTAAGTCTTAAACTGTTTTCTGAAGGCTTGTGGTTTCCTGAAAGTTATCTAAAAGCCTCTGTTGAGAGATGTTGGGAAATTAAGATCAAAGAAATACAGTCTAGCATTGTCTTCTACTTTTTCAGCTAGAACAGCACTTTTTACTGTAAATTTTTTTTAATATATTGGACTTCAGTGTTAGATGCCATGGTCAGGAAGTTTCCCAGGCTTAAAAAATAAATGGGCTTCTTGTTCTTCAAAATTCAGTGACATTCTCACTAAGAAATTCATGCTTATTTTTCACATATATAAGATATTTTATGACTAAAAACTTCAAGAAATTATTAGTGGAAGTGCCTATGACATTTCAAAATCTTTAATCTCATGTTTTGTTCAGTTAGGTGTCAGTTTAGATAGAAATCAATATTTTAAAATTATCTGCTTGAACTAAAAAGTTCTTGTTTTCATATACATGAAATAATGAAACCATGTGGATAACACAGAATGCCCAGTACACTAGCTATATTTTTTCATCTGAAGAGTGTTACTTTGTAATGTAATGAGTATAATTCCAGTAAAGTTACTGATTAAAAATGATATCCCAGTACACATATGACCTTATTCAATTTAACATATAGGTGTATCCAAAATTACACATGCATAATTTAGCTTATTATTTATGTTATCAAATGGCTTTATTTAATTTAACAAATGGTCTATGTTTTATGTAAAATATAGTGTATTTCACATATATTTGAGTGAAATTTCTGTTAATTTATACTTATATGATTAAATATATTAAAAGAAAGAAATACATTTCCTGCCAAGATAAAAAACTAACTCCACATAAAAGAAAGATATTAAACCTACTTTTTGTTTTTGCTTTTCAGTTAATGTGTTTGGTTGAATTAAGTACCTCAGGGAGGAAAACAAAATGTTCTTAATCTTAATCTCATACTTGTGTATGTGACTCCAAAGTAAACAGGACCTTTTGAAGACGTTATTTTTAGTTAAGGCATGGCCAACTGAACCAGAATCTGCCTTAATCCTATTGGTACAGGCCGTATAAAAAAAGAAAATCACTTCCACTGAGGAAGTGGAAGCTGTGTAGAAGCCAGAAGTCAGCAGTCAGCAGGAACCCAGAAGACAAAGGAGAGGACTTTGCAATGTGAGAGAAAGTCCAAGGATCCTCAGGGATTGCTGGCCAGTCAGAACACCACTGACCCTGGGAGGCAGCAAATCTTCTAGTTTTTAAACCACGTTCCAATAGATTCCTACAGTTTAAGCTAGTGTGTTGTGGGGTATTTGTAATAGCAGTTTATAAACTGAAATAATCATCATATTCTTCTCAGGTTTCTTTCCTGTTCGAATGATAGGCTTCAACCCCGAACAAGGGGCAAAAATGACAGAAGCCATCCCCACTGACACATGGGCAATATCGAAATACAGTTCTGTCCATGTCCCAACCAGCACTCCCTCCCTCCCCAAGGCCAAAGGCTCAGGGTCCTTTCCTGTCCAGCACCCACCAAACCCACGCATCACTTATCACTTTGCCTAGTCCCTCAAATATAAAAGATCTCCGTTTTTCTCCTTGGGTAGGTTGAAGTCTGACTTCAGACCCCCACCTTGCTGGTACCTGAATAAATTCCTTCAACTGTGATCAGTTTGTCTCCAGGGTTCCTTTGAACCTAACATGTTGGTGCCAAAAGCTGGGAGACTTCGTTGAGACAAACTAATCAGTAGGGAGCCTCTACCTCACCATTGCCAACCAAGCAAATAGCATCAGACACTGATTCCTTGGCCAGGTGAGTCCTGGGACCTCTCTGGAGGCCTTTTGAGTGGGGAATTGCCCCTCCATAATCTTAAAACTCTCTATCCAGGAGGCAGAATCTGATCGTAAAACTTCTTTTTTACTCCACATCAATTTGGGCACAATATAAATTAAATAATAACAGGCAATGGCCTAAACCTGGTACTTTTGACATTCAAGTCTTCCAAAATCTCAAAGACTTTATACAGCACAATGGCAAATGGTCTGGGGTTCCTTACATTCAGACTTTCTTTTTCCTCTGCAGCCATCCTTCCAGGTGCCAATCCTGTACCACCTACCAAATGTTGCTCCTCCATGAATGCCCTCCTCTCAGTTCCCTTATCCAAGAAACCAAAATCTCCTGTGCAGAAAAATCCTCCACAAAATTCTCTACAGATTTCAACCCTTCTGATGACACACTGGCCGCCCTTCCCTGCTATGATCCTCAAATTTCCTCTGAGCCACCCTCTTTCTTCTGGGTCTTCCTCACCAAAACCCCCTCCCTATACCAAACTTGCTTCACTTATCAAATCCTTATCCCCACCACAGAACTCTTTCTTTAATCTAGCCAAAGACCTCTTTAACTCCTCTCCCTCTCTTCCCTATGCAGCCCCTCCCAACCAAGCTGCAGCCAGAAGATAACATTCCCCCTTCTCCTCCTCCATCCCCATCTCCAGAGTCCACTGCAGAATATCAGCCCTCTTCTGGCACTTCCCTCTTCCTTCTTCTCTTCCCTACAGCCCCTCTTGGCTTAGTTGAAATGTTGCCATGTCCCTCTTTGCCTTTCTGAGTGTTCAATATCTGTTTGTTAATTCATGTGTTCAGTCTAATTATTAATTAGTATGTTGCACAGCTTTTACTGATACCTTTCATGCCCAAACCCCAATCACCATCCACTACTGTTGTTACTACAGCCTCTTATTGGAGTTATCAACATAATCCCCCTGACCTCACTCAAACAACCCATTTCCTAACTTGTATTATTGAAGGCATGAAAAATGTGCCCTTTATTTGATAAAATACAAGATATCACTCAAAAACCTGCTAATGAAACCCTGCTGTTTTCATGAGTAGGCTCACTGAAGCCCTCCTCAAATATATTAATTTGGACCTTAGCTTGGAGGTGGAAAATTATACCTATATACCCCATTCCATCTCTTAATCCCCTCCAGAAATTGGGAAAAAACTTCAAAAACTCAAGGATGGGCCATAGACCCCTAAAAATCTCATAAAGAAGGCTTTAGGATCTTTAACAATAGAACTGTGAAAAAAATAAGCAAAAAAGAATTCATAATAGATCAGGCTAAATATCCCTTTATCGTAGCTGCTATCGAGACAACTGAGAAGGAACCGCTGTCACCACCAACCATCTTCTGCCAGGACCCTGCTTCAAGTGTTGCAAAGAGCAACACTGGGCAAGGGACTGCTCTAATCTCCAGGCTCTGCTCGGACCTTGTCCAGCTTGTGGAGTCAAGCACCGTTGGAAGACAGATTGCCCTCAGGCTTCCAGCTAGGAAGCAGGCTCCAGACCACCCACAAACAACCAGTGTTCCACTGGGCACTGACCTTGGCCAGGATTATCCCTCCCAGAGCTGTTGGGGTTAACCATTGAAGATTGAAACTGCCTGGGATCAAAAGCCACTGTCATCTCTAACATCACAACTGACATTACCAGTAACAACAGAGGTTACAGGTAGGTTGATCTCTTTCCTTTTAGATACGAACGCTACCCATTTGGTCCTCCCAGAGCATGCGAGAACTTTGGTCCCTTCTTTATTCTCTATTTGTGGGCTGGTGGCTTAGTCTCTAATCCCCTCACTACCTAGCCACTCCTATGTACTATAAAAACAATGAGCTTCACCCATGCCTTCCTAGTAATACCAGCATGTCCTACCCTCTTGTTAGGATGGGATATATTGACAAAACTTCATTCCACTATCACCATCCCCATTCCCAACTGCTACCCTCCTCCTTTTATCCGCTCCACCTCTACCCAACCACCCACCCAAATCTTCTCCCAGTTCTCTCTAACTGAGTTAACCTTATAGTATGGGATACTAAGCACCCCTCAGTGGCCACATGATTACACACTGCTGCAGGTCACTCTGAAAAATCCTAACCACTTTCCAAATAAACCTCAATACCCAATCTGCTCCCCAGTACTACAGGGGTTGTAGCTTATTGTCAATACACTCCTTACCACTGGCCTATTTCGCCCAACCAACTCCCTAGTTAACATCCAATACTTGCAATAAAGAAACCAAATGACTCCTATTGCCTTGTTCAGGACCTCAGGTCCGTTAATGAAGCAATCATGCTCATCATCCCAATTGTCTCCAACCCATGTAATCTCTTCTCTTCTGTCCCCCCAAACACCTCTCATTTCACCATCTTATACCTCAAGGATGCATTCTTTACAATCCCACTACATCGGTCATCCCAAGATCATTTGCCTTCACCTAGACAGTTTCCATTTCCAAACCACCCAACAGCTTGCTTGGACAGTACTCCCTCAAGGCTTTTGAGACAGCCCTCTTGACTTTGGCAAGTCGAGACAGACTTGCCAAAGATCACTCCACCTTAACCCTGCCACCCCTCTACCCTTATACAATATGTCAATGACCTTCTCTTATGTAGCCCTTCCTTAGATCTCTCCATTTTCCATGCTATATCACCCAACTCAATTTCCTCATGAATAAAGGCCACTGAGTGTTCCCCAACAAAGAGCAATTCTTGAAAACAGAAGTTACATACTTAAGAGTCCATCTAACTCCTACCAACAAAAAGAACTAATCACTAAGCACTACCCCCACCTCCACCCACAACTAAACCTAAATTGTTCTCCTTCCTGGAACTTGACAATTTCTTTCATTTTGTGGATTTCAAACTTCAGCCTCTTAACCAGTCCACTCTATAAGGCAGCCTCTCAGGACTCCCATCAACTAATAGACCCTCCCTAATCACTTCCCCACTCTTTTATGCAGCTTAAGGCAGTCTTAATTACTTCTTCCCCCTTAGCCTTGACAAATCCTTACAAACCCTTCCAACTCTACATCTACTCAAGAAAGAGATTTGCATTAGGACTTCTGGCCCAAACATATGGCTCCAATGTGCAGGTCATAACCTATTTTTTCAAACAACTAAACAAAATCACCCTCGGATGGCCCAGTTTGTCTCCAAACACTAACTGCCTTCTCACTACCAATTCAAGAAAGCTCAAAATTAATATCTTTCTCCTCCTTGATGGCCCATACTTCCCATTCCCAACAATTCCTCTTAACCCATCAAGCCATCTCCATAGTATCTACCACACACCTGCAAAACCTACATGCCACACTTCCTGAGAACCTGAATGTCTTTTTACATAGATGCCCCTCACTCAATTACACTGCATTCCTTCCCATATCCAATCTCTCTAATAGCAACCTTCCCCTTCATGATTGTGTTGAAGTCCAAAATCACTTCATAAATTCCTTCCCAAATATCACAGACTCACCCTTTCACAAACCAACCACTAATTGGTGCATCGATGGTAGCACCACTCAAGTAAATAAGTCAACCCAAGTCCACTAAACCACTGTAAAATTAGGCACTGTTCTAAAATTAGACTCTTCCTGCCATGAATCACTTCAGAGGTGACAGAGTTTGTAGCTCTCAAGAGAGCTCTAACAAAAGCAAAAGATCTTCTAGTCAATATTTGCACTAACTCAAAATATGCTTACCACATCAAACACTCTCATATCCCAATTTGGAGAGAAAAAGGATTGCTCACCACCACAGGCTCCCTCATTATTAACAGCCATCTTATCCTAAAACTTTTCCAGGCAACATTCCTTCCCAAACAGGCTACAATTCTCCACTTTAAAAGTTATCAAAAATTAAACTACCCAATTACCAAAGGAAATAATCAAGCTGACAGAAAAGCTAAGTTCCAAGCCACCAAAAATTCATCCTTCACACAGCTAATAGCCCTCCCAGGAACAACTTTCTCTAACCAAAGAAGAAGCATCTCTACAAGATGGGCATTTACAGAAAAATGGCAGAATAATCTTTCCTTCAAAGGAAAACCTTAATATCCTAACAATCCTTCATAATCATTTCCATTCCAGTCCCAAACCCCTAGTTCAGCTCTGATGTCAGTACCTGGATCACCCAACCTCCTCACCAAGTTATCAGAAATTCAAAGAAGCTGCTGAGTCTGCCAACATATTTCACCATAGGGATGCCTCTAAACCCCACGATTCTCAGCTCATCAGGCCTGAGGATAAATACTGGGCCAAGATTGGCAAATAGATTTTACACACATGCCATCTGTCAGAGTACCTCCTAGTCTAAGTAGACATATTTTCAGGATGCATAGAAGCTTTTCCAAGCACCTCAGAAAAAGTAACTACTATTGTTTCCATGTTTATCAAAGAAATTATTCCCTGCTTCGACTACCTACATCTATACAATCTGACAATGGGCCCACTTTCACCTCACAAATCATGCAGGATATTAGCTCAACACTTGACATAACTTGGAAGTTACACATTCCCTATAGGCTCCAGTCATCAGGAGAGGTAGAAGGAGTAAATGGCCTAATTAAAATCCATCTTTCAAAACTTGTGCTTCAAAAAGCATGGATAGGCTCTTTCCGTGCCTAGCGCAGCCATGGCTCGTGGTCCAAAGAAGCATTTGAAGCGTGTAGCAGCTCCAAAGCATTGGATGCTGGACAAACTGACGGGTGTGTTTGCTCCTCGTCCATCCACTGGCCCCCATAAACTGAGAGAGTGTCTCCCTCTCATCATTTTCTTAAGAAACAGACTTAAGTACGCCCTAACAGGAGATGAAGTAAAGAAAATCTGTATGCAGCAGTTCATAAAAATTGATGGCAAGGTCCGAACTGATATAACTTATCCTGCTGGCTTTATGGATGTCATCAGCATTGACAAGACAGGAGAGAATTTCCGTCTGATCTATGATACCAAGGGTCGTTTTGCTGTTCATCGTATTACACCTGAGGAGGCCAAGTACAAGTTGTGCAAAGTGAGGAAGATCTTTGTAGGCACAAAAGGAATCCCACATCTGGTGACCCATGATGCTCGTACCATCCGCTACCCTGATCCCCACATCAAGGTGAATGACACCATTCAAATTGATTTGGAGACAGGCAAGATTACCAATTTCATAAAGTTTGATACTGGTAACCTGTGTATGGTTACTGAAGGTGCTAATCTGGGAAGAATTGGTGTGATCACCAACAGAGAGAGACATCCTGGTTCTTTTGATGTGGTTCACGTGAAAGATGCCAACGGCAACAGCTTTGCCACCCGGCTTTCCAACATTTTTGTTATTGGCAAAGGCAACAAGCCGTGGATTTCTCTTCCACGAGGAAAAGGTATCCGCCTCACAATTGCTGAAGAGAGAGACAAGAGGCTGGCAGCAAAACAGAGCAGTGGGTGAAATGATCTTTAGGTGACATGGATGGAGAAAGAACTCTTTATGTGGCTAATTAATAATAAAGTATGATTAATTGCTCCTGGAAAAAAAAAAAGCATGGATAGAACTATTGCCCCTCACTCATGTGCGACTCCATTCCACACCCTGCAAACCACAATTTCTAAGCCCTTTTGAATTAATGTATGGATGTTTATATATGTAAGGAAATATCCCCATATCTCCCTCACCCATAAGAGACTATATCTTCACCTTAACCCAAACTCAGCAGCTTTATGGGACATAGCTAGGGACTCTCTACCTCAACCTTGCTCAGACATACTGTCCTTTAAATTGCACCCAGGGGACTGGGTCAATATAAAATTCCTTAACCTTAAGCCGTTAACAGGACCATACCTAGTTTTATTCACAGCCCCCACTGCAGCAAAACTCTTTAACTTTTCATCTTGTATACATTTTCCAGGCTAAAACTTGCTCCAACTCCAGAGAACAGCAACCAACAACCAGACCCACCCACATACAGTAAAAAAACTCTCAGCCATCGCCTAGCTATACCTGTGACAAACAAGGAGAATTTAAATTATGAATCCAAAAATTTCTGGGTGACACCTCCCCAATTAGCTCCTTAAATGCCATCTCTAGACAAAGTTATCATGATAGGTCTCTTCCTACTAGCTTTTCTCTTTCTAAATCTCTCTTACCCTTTTGTTAATCTTTGAAGAAATCTGCCCCCTTGTCTGCCCTATGTGTCTAACTCTTATCTGGTGGCATCACCTTTAAGTGTACCATCAACAGGTCAAAATATTTCTTCAAATTCCTTTATCACAGCTTGCCCTCTCTCCTCATCCTCTGCTAATTTCACATCTTGCTCTTTTTATTCAAGTCCACAGTGACTTACTTTACCCCTAGCCAAATCTGTTCTTATACCTTCTTCCTTCTCATCCTCCTCTTCAAAGTAACACCATCATCTTCTACATCCTCCTATTCACCTCAGTTCGCTCAACCCCCATACCCCATTTTCTCATGCCCCAATACCTAGAATGCACCCTCTATACAACCCAGCCCTCTTCAACTGAACCAATCTTTCCTTAGCCCAAAACTGCCGGATATGTCTTTCACTTTCCTCATCAGCCTACATGGCCATTTCCACTCCCCTCGAAGCCTGGGTTCATACCTCAACTGCCCTTTCATATACCAGACAGGTAGGGAGCATCTTTAAAGAAAATTCTAACACCCTTCTGGGCAATTATCACATTGCAGCTGTCAACCTGGCAGCTAAGTTATATTACACTTACATCAAAAACGTCACACAAATTCCGCTTTATGAACACTCCCATTGTAGGGCCTAACACCTTGCACACTCTGCTTCTTACCCAAGGCCCTCTTTGCATATCATGAGGACCAACTCATGGCAATGTGTCAGTATGTACCAGACCATCCTCATTCTGCAATACAACCCTTCAACTTGAGGTACATCAGTATCATATCTCCACTATTTCCTCTCCCCAGAGGCAAGTGGAAAATTCATTCAAACTGTCCACGTTCCTGAAATCTTTTTAGCTTTCTGCAAAACCAGGACTAATGGGCTCATCAGAGGATTGCTGGGGCTGCCCCTCCCAAAGATGTGCTCTTCACCTATGGTAACCAGATAAATATGATAAAGTAAAATGCCAAATACTTTCACAGTTTTCTAATGACATGTCAAAATATTACTTAAAACAGCCATAAACACTTCATTTTTCATGAATCCCCCCTCAAATCCTAACACAACCCTTTAGCCCTTAACAGATGCCACTTTAGCCAGAACCATTTTGGTTTGAGAAAATTATTTTCCATACATCTCCTCACACATGGACCACAAAATGGGTCTTTTTTTCATGCAGAACTTCAACCTAGCTCTGTCTCCTGACAAATTGGACTGGAATTTGCATCTTGGTGTATCTATCACCCCATGTCAACATAGCCCCCAAAAACCAAAGCTTGCCAATCTCCTTGCTAAGCTTTATTCAGCCCAAGTGGGTCATTACCTTAATCCCCTAAGCTTAATGGCTGGAGTAGAAATAAGCATCGGGGGTTTAGAGACATCCTTCACCTACTACCAAACATTGTCCCAGGACCTCCAAGACTGTTTAAATGACATCGCTAAACACATTTGTTCAGATATAAGACTAAGTAGACTCTCCTGTGCACTCACCCTACAAAATAAATGAATCCTTGATCTCCTAGCAGCTGAGAAAGGAGGCCTCTAACTGTTAGGGGAAGAATGCTGCTTTTATGTCAATCATTCCAGGCTTGTCAAGAATGCAGCAAAAAACTTGTGGATTTAGCTTCAAAAATCTATCAACGGAATTCTGAGTCTTGGGATTGATGGTTACAAAAATCCTCATGGTTCTCATGACTTATCCTGATCCTCATCCCACTAGTAAATCTTCTCTCAATATCCACAGGCCCCTACATCATGTAAACTCTAGAACATTTTATTCAGTCTACAGTCTACAATATTACTCAAAGCTACATAAAAAACATTCTTCTATTACAAGAAGTTCAGTATCAGCCTCTTTCCCAAAATCATTCCTCCCCTTACCTGAATGCCAGGGAGAAAGAAAACCACAACCCCACATCGACCCCCTAACAAAAGGAAGCAGCCAGAATGAAAAACGTTTCCCATGTTCCTTTCCCTCTCTCTCTGGCCTAACCCAATACTCCTGCCTACCTTTATATATATATAACCAAAGGCTGGGTTGAAAGGAAGTATGCCCCTAGAAAAGCCATGTTTTAATCAAAATCCTATTTCATAAAGGTAGAATAATCCCTATTCAATACTGTATGTTTGAAATCTAATCAGATCATCTCCTTGGATGATGTGATTTAGTCAAGAGTGGTTGTTAAACTGGGTTAGGTGATGACATGTCTCCACGCATTTAAGTGGGTCTTGATTAGTTTACTGGAGAGGAAACATTTGGGAGAATGAGAGATTCAGAGAGAGCAGAGAATGCTGCAGCACCATGAAGTAAAGAGTCCATGAGCCAGCGACCTTTGGAGATGAAGAAGGAAAATGCCTCTGGGGGAGCTTCATGAAACAGGAAGCCAGGAGAGAAAGCTAGTAGATGACCCATGCTCTCCATGTGCCCTTCCAGCTGACAGAGAAACAGTTACTGTGTTCACCATGTGCCTTCACACTTGAGAGAGAGACCCTGAACTTAATCTGTCTTCTTAAACCAATGAATCTTTCCATGGATGCCTTAGATTGGACATTTCTATAGATTTGTTTTAATTGGGACATTTTCTCGGCCTTAGAACTATAAACTAGCAACTTATTAAATTCCCCTTTTTAAATGCCATTCCATTTCTGGTATATTGCATTCTGGCAGCTAGCAAACTAGATCACCACCCCCCACCGACACCTGGCAATATCAAAACAGACTGTTCTGTCCATGTCCCAAATTGCACTCCCTCCTCAGCAGGGCCAAGGGCTCAAGGACCTCTCCTGTACAGCACCAGCCAAACCCTCGCATCACTTAACACCCAACCTAGTTCCTCAAATAGAAAAGATCCTCCGTTTTCCTCCCTGGATAGGCTGAAGTCTGACTTTAGACCCCCCCATGCTGCTGCCTGAATAAATCCCTTCACCCGTAATCATTTGTCTTTAAGTTTTCTTCAAACTCAACATTTCTTATTTTTTTTCAATTTTTAAAAAAAATAGCATTTCTTATTGAGGAAGGTGAACAAATCACAAGTGAACATTTGTAAATTATAACAAAGAGAATATAGCAATTTAACCACTACATGGATTAAGAAATAGGATATTTCTATTCTATATTTCAGGGGCTTCCTTTCATGTCCCTCCATAATCACTAGTTTCTTCCTACTTCCCCGAAGAAAATAAAAATCATGTTCTAACACCATAGATTATATCGTCTGACATTTATGTAAATAGAATCATGCACTATTTATTATTTTTAGCCTAGTTTCTGTCAGTCAATTTTATGTTTGTGGCATTCATCCTTGCTGTGGACAACCTAAGTTAATTTAGCTTCTTTCTTATACAGAACCGACCAATGGAATGTCCTGCAAAAATGGAAATATTCTACATCCAGCTACTGTATTGGAAAACACTGCTATATGGTCTATAATTACTTAAATATACTTACGCATTTTACTATTGAAGGGCATTACTTTTGTTTCTAAGTGGGGCTATCATGCAGAGTGGTATTAGGTATTATAGTTACCTGGCTTCTAAAACAAATGTCATGCAATGAGTTGGCTTAAACAACAATAATTTAGTGGCTTACAGTTTTGAGGCTAGGAGAATTATTATGCTATTGACTAACCTCCTGACCTAGGAAATGTCAATTAATTTTTCTCTAAATGAATTCCTTCATTGTATAATTGATAGCATATAAGTGGTAGAATTTGTGAAGATTAAATGATACACTCCTGATAATATACTAGGTACAGTTTTGCTGGGTAGTATATGTTCAATAGCCATTATAATTGTTTTGCTGTTGCTATTATCGTTCTTATATTTGAAACCATTTCAAATCTGAAGCCATTAAAAAAGGAATAAAAGTACCTTAAACTCTTAAAACAGGTGAATTATTTGGCAGAAAAAGCTTTATATACCAGTCAAAAAAAAAGTTCAGTTTTGAATTTCCTTATCTCCAGTTTGCTCATTCTGTAAGTTCTTTAAATAGTTCAATGCTGAATTATTACAAGGAGAAGAAGCAAATGATATTTAAATTATTCACAATTTTTTGAGTAAGTTGGCAGTAATCACTCATTCTAATGTTCTGATCTGTAACTGGAAAGAAAGGGACATAATGCATCACTCAATGCATATTTTACATCCATTTACATAAATATTTGTGAAAGAAATGGCATGAAAAAAGTGAACAGAACTCTATGTCTAGCAAACTAATTTTATCAACAGGGCAGGTTCTAAAACTTTTGGAGATCTATGTAGTTAGGCTAGCAGGATTCAGTCATTCACTTTAATGTTTGCATAAATATATCAAGGAGAGAATTGCCTATTTGTGCCTGTGTTGTAATTTATTTTTCAAAGTGTATATTTAGAAGAAGAATTATTTCTTGTGTAATGGGAAAAACATGAATAGAAAACTATATGATCATATGATTACATGGGCATATAATTTATTAAGGTAATGAAAATTAGATTAGCATCTACTTCAAAATCCTAAAGCTAATTCCATTGAGTTTATACATTTCACAATGAATAGTTTGTAACACCTGTTACAGGACTAACTATATCAGTTGCTGCAGGAAAAATCTAGTAAAATTATCCAAATTTTAGTAAGTTTGTAATGGAATTATTGAATTTAATTTGAGGAAATTATCAAATATTTTGTCATCCTATTTAAGTAGGTAGTTTTGGTGTCTTTAAACATTTTAATGTTGAAAAAAAAAAAAACCCTAATATTTGAATCCCATTTCCTAGTTCAAGATGGATTAGAAGATGGGAGTAAAGCAATTGAAGAAAATTAGAGTAAAAAGAAAAATAAATTAATGGACAGGTTGCTGTCATTTATCTTACCTTAATAGAAAACCTCTCTCCTACAGAATATAGCAGTCCATCATCTTCAGTAATCACCTTTGTAGTTTTGAATTCGTGTAGCTGCTTCATTTCAGAATACTCACATCAATCACTGGCTAAAGATAGCTAGTCAGTGGAATAAGAATTGTACTCGTCACTTTATGATTTAGTAGAAGTGAAAGAAAAATTTCTGATAATACAGAACTCAGAGTTATTATGGGTGAATTGCTGCTTTGAGAAAAATTTCAGGAAAAGGTTATTAAAAATATCTGGATAAATTCATATAGAAGTATTAGTTACTGTCATTCGACTATGAACCATTATAAATTGTTTATGTGTTTGAGTTAAGGCCATATCAAGAAAAGTAGAAAAGCTAGAAATGTTCATGTTTTGTACAGTTTTGTTGAATAATGCAATTAAGTAATTTAAATTAGGTAATTTCCATCAATTCAATTATTTTAAAATAATTGTTTGCCTAGTATTTGTTTTATATACTGGAATATAAACAAGAAATATATAGTGTTTGTATCAATAACACTATAATACATAAATAAATACATACTAAAATAAATACATATTCAAAAATTACATGGTAAAAAACCTAAACTGTTTAATAGATTTCTATCTGCGTATAAAATTCTTATGCATCACTGCATTCATGGAGACCCAGCAGTAAAAATTTAAATAAAGTATAATAAAGGGAACATCTCTATGTAAGGGGAAGAAAAGAAGGGGGAATCTCTTTTGGCTCTGTTATAATTAAGCAATTTTTAAAATTACTTACATCCAGAAATAATTATTATGAATAAATATCACATTTCAAATAATGAAAGCTAAAGTATTAAAGTCTGCATATTCAAATTAAAAATCCTAAGGACATTAAAATAAACTTTAAATGTTAACTATTAAGAAGAAATACTAGTTTAAATGAAATACAAATGCTAATATGTGTAGATACAGCAACTACAGGATGTATTATTTTAAAAATGGATGCTGTACCACAGCAATAAATAAAGCAAAGACCCTGGTGTCATGGAACAGCTTAATATAGAACAGAAAACTAAATATATGTTATGTAAGAAGCTGCCAATTGCTATGAAGAAAAATGAAAGAGGAATAAAAATATATAGAGATAAGTATATAAATACACATAACTCTGTGCATATATATGTGAATATATATGTATAAATATATATCCATGTGTACACATATTTTAAAAAGTCAATTGGTTTTGAAATTAAAATCCATGTTTATGAATTTAGAGCAATTATAGGTAAATAAAATGTAAAAAAATATATTTAAAAGTTCACTCACCATTGAAGTATAATTCTCATTTTATGATTATGTACAGAAGAGCCCACGCAGTTCTACTACTTATAATATTTGAATGACCATTGCTCTTTATTTTCTCTATGACCAAATTTATTTTGAGATTGTTACCTTACTCTTCCAGAAATATGTAGTGCAACATGTTTTTGTCTTCACACCTTACAAAATCTCAAGCAAACTTTTCATCAGCTCATATTAATATATTTACAGCAATTTCAAATACTTTTGAACGTCTTCATGCTCTTCACATGTTATAGGATATCAAAATGCCATAGAAAATGTCTTTCCCTTAACTAAAAAAATCTCTATCAACACAATTGTTAGTTCACAAACCATTTTCAATGGTAATTTTAAAAAAACAAGTTCTTTTGGAAAATTTTTGAGGCTTAATATTTTCTTTAAATTTACCCAATTAACACAGAATGTTTACAATATTATTTTACACTAAAAATGTCTTAGGTGCCTATTACTCATTTTATGTGATATTATTTTGAAGTTCAATATATTAATAAAAAGCATACACGATGGCAAATGTGCTGATTTAAATTTTGAAGGCACTTCCTGCCCACCTGACCAAAGAGAATACACTTAGGAGAACCCATATCAAGGTATCGCAAATTATCATGCCCCCAAAGCTGTCTAGTGCGTACTATAGCTCATTAATTACCTGAAAATGTGCCCGATGCCCCAACTTCTTTCAGGAGACTGAATAATGGCCCCCAAAGATGTCCACATGTTAATCCCGGGTATCTGTGAATGTGCTAAATTTCATGGCAAGAACAGATTAAAATTGAACTAAGGATCAAGGTACTAATCTGCTGACTTTAAATAATTGGCAGATTAGCACTTTAATCCTTAGTGCAATTATCCAGATTAGCTTGGTTGGCCCAGTATCATCACAAGGGTCCTTACATATGAAAGTGGGAGACAGAGGACTCAGAATCAGAGAAGCAGATGTGATAATAGAAGAATTTGAGGAGATGTATCTGTTGGCTTTGGAAATGCAAGGGGGCAAGATTTAAGAGGAAATACTCTGGAACCTCCAGAAGGAATACAGAAGGAATCCAGACCTGGTGACACCTGATTCTGGACCAGTGAGACCAGTTTCAGACTATTGACCTCTAGAACTGTAAGGGAATAAATTTATTTTATTGAGCAATTACTTCTGTGGTAATTTGTTACAGCATAATAGAAAAGCATACATCACTAGACTGGTCTTGCCTTTTTTGAATTTTAGGTAAATGGAAAAATATAATATGTGCTTTTCATGTAAGGCTTCCTTCACATAGCATAATTGTGATAGCTATGTTTTGAAATATTATGCAACCCAATACTGCTTGTTGTTCCATTTTAAGTATATACCTAAAATACGCATTACTTTTATTGTTGAAATTTGCGATGTTTCCAATTTTGGAGTATTATATAATGATACTTTGGACATTATTGCACATGTGTTTAAGAGGGAAGAGAAAGAAGGAGAGAGAGAGTGAGGGAGAGAAAGAGAGAAAAATATGTATAAATATGCAAAAATGCTTATGTACATATTTAGAATTGTTTATATAGGAGTGGAAGTACTGGGTCAAAATGTACAATATACATTTAATTTAGGAACTGCTACCAAAAGTTTTCCCAAGCAGCTGTACCTATTTTCATCCCACAGACAGGATATGATGTCTCAGATCTACCACCTCTTCAAACTCATATGGCATAGCAATTTATTTATTTGTTTGTGTACTTATTTAATTTTAGCAAAATTTAGTTTCTGTTGTGTATGTGTTAGATTATCATCAAAATTTATTTTGTATTTCTCTGATCACTTTGTATCCACTGTCATAGTACCATGCCGAATAATTTCATTATCCCCAAAATTCGAGTGTGCTGCCATTTTGAATTTACTCCCTACTTTGTCTCTGTTACTTGGCAAGCACCAAACAACTATTCATTCCACTGCAGTTTGCCTCTTTCAGAATATCAAATAAATGGAATCATACAATATGAAGTCTTTGAAACTCAGCTTTTTTCATGTAGCAAAATGCAGTTGAAACTCATCGATGCTGTTGCATGCATCAGTAGTGTGACAGGGTTTTGGGTTTTGTTTTCTTAAATTTATTGCTGAACAATATTACATTGTATAGATAGTTTGTTTCTCTTTTCACTTGTTGGATGGTACCTAGACTCCATTAGGGTTGGGGCAATAATGAATGCAGTTGTTAAAAGTTTTTGTATACAAGTTTTCATTTCATTTGGTGAAATACCTAGGAGTGTAATTGCTTGATTGTAAGTATATTTAAACCTTAGAGGAAACTGAAAAACCTATTTTCTAAAGTGATTATATGCTTTCCTATTCCCAGCAACAATAAATAAGAGTTGTAATTGTTGGTAATGTAAGTTTTTTTTTTCTTTCTAAAGTCATTATGGTAGGACTACAGTGGTGATTTGAGTATCTCATTTTTGTATTAAATTACAGTTCCCTGATGCCTAATGGTAGTGAACATTTTTTCTTGTGCATATTTGTTATCATATATATTTTTGATGCAGTGTTTAATAGATGTCTTACTCGTACATAAAAATAACATTGTGTGTTTTATCATTGAATTTTAAGGGTTGTTTATATATAGATTTATGCATATGTATATATGGATATATTTCTACCTCTATATTTATATGCATATATATGTACCAGAATATAAACACATATATATATAATTGTATGTGTTTATGTTCTAGATACAACTTCTTTAACAGATATATGGGCTGCAAATATTTACCCCCTGTCTTGGCTTGTCTATTCATTTTATTAATTTGTCTTTATAAAACAAAATTTTAAACTTTGTTCTGCTCAGATTTATCATTGCCTTTTAATGGATCACATTTTTGTGACATCTAAAAATCATTGCTAAATCCAAGATTATACAGGTTTCTTACAATGTTTTCTTTCTAGAAATTATATATTTTTGTATTTTACACATATGTCTATGACATATTTAGCATTACTTGTCGTATGAATTGTTATGCATGAGTGAGGATCCTTTTTTTTCTTTCCTTTTTTTTTTTTTTTTTTTGCTTAAGGGCTTCCTGTTATTCTAGCACAATTTGTTGAAACAAATGTCCTTTTTCTATTGCATTTTCTAGGCACTTTTGTAAAAAAAAAAACTATATATGGGTTAATTTCTGGATCTATTATTTGGTTCTGATAGCTAATGTCTTATAATAATAACCTTTACCTGTAAGACTAAAGAAATTGTGGAAACTGATATCCAGTAGAATACGTGTTTTTCCTAGTGTTTTGAGTCTAACTGGAAAGATTTGCCAGGGACAAAGCTGTATCATTGATTTTTAAGCTAAGGTCAAGGGAGAAATTTTGTACTGAGTTTTCTAATCAGCAAAAGTTACTCCTATGTCCTTCATCATAGGCATAACTGCCCATAAAATGGACATAAATAACAGATCACATATATTTCCTGGGAAGCCCCCTCATGAGGGGCTACCTTGAGATGCAGCATTTATTTTGGTTAATTTTATTTTGGATACATTTCCACATTCCTCTGAGCAATACATAATAAAGTGGTGATTTTTAACTAGTACTTGAAGAGCTCTTATAATCGTTCATAAAGTACAAATCACTGGGTTTTCAGGAGAGAAATGATGAACTGAATATTTAGCTGGGACACTGACTGAATGTAGG
Organism: Tamandua tetradactyla; assembly: GCF_023851605.1. Classification (NCBI taxonomy): domain Eukaryota; kingdom Metazoa; phylum Chordata; class Mammalia; order Pilosa; family Myrmecophagidae; genus Tamandua; species Tamandua tetradactyla. Next base: position 77,139,692 of record NC_135335.1, read on the forward strand.
CGGGATATTTCCAACCTCTGGCGCTCTTTATATAGTTTCTATTGACTTTTTGTTTCATTTCTGAGTATGTGTAACATTTTCCTGTTCTTGCATGTCTTGTAATTTTCTGTTAAAAACTGATCATTTCAGATAATATTTCATCTCAACTATGGATTTCAGATTTCTTCTCATCCCCAGAGGCTGTTGTTTCTGTTTTGGTGTCGCTGTATTGTTGCTGTTTGCTTTGTTTAGGATTTTCTTGAGCTAAGTTTGTAAAGTCAGTATTCCATTTGTGGTGTGCATTTAAATCTGGTCAGTTAAACTAGATATCAGGAAATGATTGGTGAGAGATTTTGTTGTATTTGGGGCAGGGTCTTCGATGATTTTTCCTAAGACTAAGGGTATGTTCAAAGAGTTTTTGTCTCCCATAGTTATATCCATAAATAAAAACGGAGATTGTTCTTTTAATTATCCCTTCATTATTACCAGGCATTTCTTCTATCTTGAAATATGTAACATTTTATGAGTGCATGGCTCCATAGTTAGGAATTTTAAACCATAAGTACTTTTCAGCTGTCTGAAACCAAATGTGAATTTCAAGATCCTACCACCATCTACTGAGTTTGGGGAAACAGAGAGAAGGAAGGAAAGACTTGCAGAACTTGATCTAGTGTAGGCCCAAGATATATTTACCATCATACTGCTAACACCCTTCTTAAAAAATGGATAAGAAAGTGTTTACCAACAGGAGACTATTTACATTTCCTATGCAGTGGCCATTTATACTGTTTTTTCTTATGGAGGAAGGAGAAGGTGATTTGGGAAGAGGGTATTCTCCTTATGCCCCTACAGTATTCTATGTATAAAAAAACCTGAGTTTTTGAAGTTCTCATCTATGCATGTGTGGTTAAATGTTTAAAAGTAAATTTATGAATATTTTATTTATCTCTGCCTTGATAGACACTAAAAATGAATTATATCAATTGTTTACTATCTTATTTCTTCAGCTGTTGTTATAATTAAAAAAACAATAGCATAAAACAATTTAATGTAGCACATGCATATATTATGTTTTATGGTTTGATTTCTGTTGGTTTGTTTGATTGTATATTTTATTTTACAACCAATTTATTTCGTCACATATTATGACATAATTGTTTAAATAGGTATTTTTAGAAGTAGTCAATTTTCTTTACAATTTGTTGTTCATACTCTTTCATTATTCACTGATTCTAACTTTACTTGAAATCATTTGTATACTATAGTATGGTTCTGCTCTAACTGTTATATTCCAGTAATTATGTGTTTTTCCCAGGATTATTGTTAAAATTTAATTTATAACCTGGTTAAATAAATATTTCCCTCTTCTTCCTCTTTCAAAAATATCATTACATGTTTGGTCTTGTGGAGGATACTTAGAATTATATTACCAATTAAAAATCTCTTCTTTAAATATTGCTTGACAACAACAAATTAACTGGGAAAAGTTAATAACTTAATAATATTAATTTTCCTCTTTCTGTAACATTGGATGCTTTTGAATAAAGTTCTATTTCTTACATTGCATTTTTATAGTATTATTAAAATTAGATTTCAACGTTTCATGCAAAACCTATTCTGAAGCTCTGTTTTTTCATATCAATAACAAATTATATTTTAAATATATTTAGTTATTTTTAGTTATGTACAACGCTACCATATATTTAAATTTTAAACAGGTACTCTACTAAATTCTTATTAATTGCAGCTTCTGTATTTCTTGTCTTCTAGCTGTGGCTTAAAAGTAGTATTTTTATATCTGTTCCATTAGTTATAACTCCTGACAGAATTTCATGTCAATCATTTCACAACTACATTGGACATAAAGTATTACATATATTAGTTTTCAATTGAGTATTCAAGATGGATAATTTCAGAAATATCACATTTGACAATAAATACACAAAATATTTCAGTCTTCTGTTACCAAAGATATTTCTATACCTCTGAAGTTTTCCATCATCCTCACACTTCCTGAAATTTTCTAAAGCAAACGTCCCAATCTAGTACCCTCAGAATGCATTTTCTAAGAATATTAGTAACTAAGCAAGTCAAGAGAAAGAAAATCAGCCTTAGGGACCATCAGAGTCTTAAAATCGTAGTGTACCCAAAATTCTTGTGGATTTGGTGTTGAAAATAAGGACAGTTGATCTTGGAATATTTTGTTCTGCTCCTCACCTCTTAACAGATCATGGAACTGTGCTCTGAAAAACATCTTTTAGGAATTCTATGACTTTCCTTTTACTTTCTTTTTCTAATGCAAAATTGTGTTAGGCAAACAGAATCATTATGGAATCCACACAGGGCAGTCAGTTAAAATTTAACAGGTTTATTGAAGGGAAAGAAAGCAGAGAGAAAGCAGGTAAAGAAGAGGTAGGCAGGAGCCAGTGAAGCCTGCTAACAAAGGGAAAGGAAAAATGGCTCTGGCTCCTTGTTCTGGGAGCTGTGTTTTAAAGGTAGAGTGATGCTGGGAGGGGAAGGTACTTTTCTACTTCCTTCTTCTCTATGTCAGTTCTGGCCTATTTGCTCCTTATTTTTTGCCTTGAGAAACATTAGGTAAGGGGAGTCACAAGTTGCAGCAAGGGTGTAGAGGGGAGAGAGGGTCACGAGTTTTGGTCATTGCAGCAAGGGGAGGGGGTGGTCACAATTTTTGTCCCTTGTGACCTGTCATTCCTGCCTTTAAATTAATATATACACTTGGGATGGTTTTTCATCCCAAGGGAGGGAGGCAGAGCATTGTATGTCCTTCTTGGCTACTTCCCTCTAAATGGGGGCAGCATTAGGGGCTTTTGGGGGTGGGCAGGATTTCCAAATCAGCAATGATCGGGGGCCAAGTCATCCAGTTCTTGTCTTGTGAGTTTTTGATAGCCTAGGGTGTCATTCCTGTATTCCTGCTTAAGAGTAGCATGTTATGAACCAAAGTAATTGTGCAGCATAGAAATTGATTTATTAGTTTGCAGAACTCAGGTTCTACAAACTCATAAATATTGCTTGACAACAAATTAACTGGGAAAAGTTAATATCTTTATAATATTAATTTAAACATGTAATGATATTTTTGAAAGAGGAAGAAGAGGGAAATATTTATTTAACCAGATTGTAAATTAAATTTTAACAATAATCCTGGGAAAAATGCATAATTACTGGAATATAATTATGCTTAGGTGCTAAGGTGCTAAGGTGAGAAGTATCAATAAAATGATAAGAGGACTTATAAGGGGAAGTAGATAGGGAAGCCATGATGACATATTAAATCAGGAAGGGTTTGCACCCTGCTTTAGCAGCCAAGCAAATTTGAAAGCATTTGTGATGTGATTACCTCCAATTCTTGTGCCTACCCTTGTTAGGATGTCTAGAGCAGCTAGCAGAGGTAGAAGAAAAATGTTACATTTTGGTTTTAAGTTTATGTTTAGGGAAAGGATTGGTTAATGGGGCTATTGAAATTTGGGGTGACAGGTAGGCCAGGGTATAGATTCCTATCTAGTTAGTGGGTTGATGAGACTTTTATAACTTTTTATTAAAGTAGACTAATAATTTAAGAAAAAAATGTTATTTTTTTAACTTTGTTACTTTAACAGAGAGAAAACTAAATTTTAATTTTGTGTTAATATATACTTGACACTAAAGCTTTAAAATTTTTTTTTTAGATGGACCCATCAGATTTTCCCAACTTTGACCATAATTTTCCTTTCCACAGGCATTTTATGATGTACTATATTCATTCAGGTTTTGTCTACATTTTCCTTATTCTGTAACAACCATTTAGTTTACCCTAAGACAAAGCTATCTTTTTTTTTCCTTTTAACAAAATCATAACCTTTATATCCCTTACATTTACTCTGAACAAACATCTCATCACATACAATGAGCATTAAAATTAAACTTGAAGAATAATCTTAAATACTTATAACACAGAGGGAATGTCTAAGGTCAGAGTTGGGTGAAGACTGACTGAAGGTAAATAGCAGGACTACAGGTGATGTGAGGTATTGCTTTGAGATAAAGGAAGTTTGAGTACCATGGTTAGTTTAGCTAGAATGTCTTGTTTTAAGAGGGGAACCAGACATGTAGGTATTACTAGAAAAGAGTAGGAAAAGGAAGTGCTTTTAAGACTGCAGGCTATGGGTGGGGTTTGTAATGGGTGGGTGCTTGCTCTGTTAATTTTAACTATAGACATGATAGAAGGTTTTAAAGGCCCTGAAAATTCAGGTAAGACTGAAAATGTGGTTTCTGTGTCAGTTAGAAAAAAAGATTGGCTTACATACCTTGAGGATGGTTACCCTGGGCTCAGTTGTAGAGATGGGAAGAGTTAGGGCTGAGGAGCCTGGGACCCCTTAGTCTTCAGTGGCTAGGCCGAGGAGGTCTGAGACTTTGAATTCTAAGGAGGAGCTGCATGTTGAGGATGGCTGTCTATTCCTGCAATGTGATGCCAAGGGACAGTCAACTTTCCAGTGTTTTGTTTTATGACACAAAGGGCAAGGTCCTGGTGGTGGCTTGTGATTAGGGCAAGCTTTTGTCCAATATTCCTCTTGGCCACAATGAAAACAGGGACCTGGGGGTAGTTCCCGGTTATAGTCCATCTAACCGAGCATGGGTGGATCCTTGCAAGGCATTCGCCAATAGTTAACAGCGAGCTTTTATTCTTGCTCCTGTTTACATTTTTCCTGAGTTGATTTTTTGGCCTCCCTTTCATCCTGTCTATTGTTAAAAAATGGAAAGCAACCTGAGAAAGCTCATCTTGTGCTATTTGTGGTCCTTGCTACAGTTTGTGGACTTTTTATGAAAGTTTGTGGCAGATTGTGTAATGAAGTGTGTGTGTATAAGAGGAGGCGTCCTTCTGTAGCAGTTGGGTCTGTAGAAAAGGAACCTAAACATTGTTTGACTTGTGAAAAGTTGGAGTAAGAAAAGGAACATGAACCCTGGCAATGCCTTCATGTCCTGTTACTTCCCTAAAGTGAAATATACTGGCTGAGGAGGAGGTGGAGGGGCAAGCAGTTGGGGATGAGGAAATAAGAGTTTCAGAACTAGAGGGGGAAGAGGGAGGAAAGGTTAAAACATTTGAGGAAGTGGAGGAGGGAGCCAGTCCTTCTGACTGGGTGTGGGGAGGGTAAAAGACTGTGGGGGAAGAGGAGGGATGGAGAGGAATGGAAGGTTGAGGGGAGGAAACGGGCTGGGGGGGAAGAGGTGGGCAAGAGGCAGAGGGTTGGAGGAGGGGGAAGGGGGTGGGAGAGAGACTGAGGGTTGGGGTCATAAGGAGGAGCATCATAGGCAGGTATGAAGGAATCAGTGAGCAGAAGAGAAGAAGGGGAAGAAGTGTAAGGTTTTGAAGTGGAATGTTTCAGTTTTTAATTGAGGAAGAGGATTTGATAGGTGAAAAAGAACAAAGCAAGAGTTTAGCATATAGTGTCCAGAAGGCTTAGACATAGGATAGCTCATCCCACTTTGCTGATCGCCACAGGAAGTTTTTAAGGTCAGTTAGAATTTTAAGACTAAAAATACCATTTTCTGGCCAATGATTTTGGTTGTCGAGATGGTATTAGGGCAAGGCCATTGTAAAATAAAACAAGAGCTTTTTTAGGTTTGCTGTTGATAGATTTAGGTCTTTGAGGTGGTGCAATAGGCAGCCCGGTGGGGGAGGGGAGTGTGTGTGTGTGTGTGTGTTTGTCTTTAGAAGAATAGATTGTAATGACTCTATTATAAGGAAGGAATGGATGAGGAGATAGGTAAGAGTGAGAATAGTCAGTGGGAATACTCTTTGGGGTCACATATGCTCAGGTCTCTGAGGAGGAGAAGTCAGCATCCCCATGTCTGTATGTCAGAAAGAGAGAGAGAGAGTGAGTCACAGATTGGTTTCCAGGTGTCCCCCAAATCCACTGGGACTAGGAGTGGAGCAGTGACACCTAGAGAGAACTAGGTATGCTCATATAGGATGTTCCAACTAAGCACTTAGATTCAAGAGAGAGTGTGGGGGCCCTGGGACCCAAAATGGAACCTCTGTGTCATGTACACCTAAGCCCAAACCACCGTGGACCCCACAGAAGTATCCTGCCAAGGTATTCTTGTAATTCCCATAGAAAGTCTTCAGTCTTACCTTATGTAGATGAGGATCAGTGTCAGGGGAAGGGAGTGTCAAAGTGAAAAGAGGGGGGCTCAAGCTGAAGTGGGAAGAGGAAAGGTGTAACTGGTTTTGGTCCAACACTTATAACCACACAGCAAGCCAAGGTATAGAAGGGGTTTATTTCATGGGGAGGAGGTAGAAATGTTAAGGGAACACTTTTTAAGAGGCTGAAGAAAATATGTTCCTGCTTGATGATGCAAAGTGAGGCATGGGTGAAGATTGAGCTAGGACCAAATTAGTTGTAGACATTTGAATTCTGTGGATGTGAGCTGGCATCATGCTGAGATGGTCTTGTGCACATAGGCTCAAGCCATTAAGTACATGGGAACCTGAATGACCATGCTGTTTCAGGGAATGAGTGAATGGGAGGTTTCCGTAGTCCCAAGGGGCTGGGAATTTAAACCTCAGTCTTGAACCAGCATCACATTGAGACAGTTTTGTGCATGTAGGCTCAAGGCACTAAGTACATGGAAACTTGAATGACCATGCTGGTTTAGGGAATGGAGTGACTGGGAGGTTCCCATAGCTCCAAGGGCCTGGAAACTTAAACCTCAGTCTAGTCCATTCCTGAGTTTTGTCACCATTATATTAGGCACAGAGTCATTAAGGAATTCATGCAGGACAGTGAATTAAAGCTTAACAGGTTTATTGAAGGGAAAGAAAGCAGAGAGAAAGCAGGAAAAAAGTAGGCAGGCAGGAGCCAGAAAAACCTGCTAGCAAAAGGAAAGGAAAAAAATGGCTCCAGTTCCTTGTTCTGGAAGCTGTGTTTTAAAGGGAGAGTGATGCCAGGAAGGAAGGGTGTCTTTTTGTTTTCTTCTTAATTGTGTCTGTTCTGACCTGTTTGATCCTTATTTTTTGCTTCAAGGAGCATATGGCTAGGGGAGTCATGAGTTGCAGCAAGGGGGAAGTGGGGAGAAAGGGTCATGAGTTTCAGCTGTTGAAGCAAGAGAGGGGGTGTCAAGTGTTTCATCCTTTGTGACCCGTTGAATTGTATACCTTTTTTTTCATATTGTTCTTTTAAGGATTATTTTTACATTTGAAGCTGATCACTAAGTCATATGTTTTAAGTACTACAACAAATAAATTCACAGTATATGCACAAATTGGTTATTTCTCTATAACTACTCTCTCATATAAATATATGAATCTCATATAAATGATTTGCATACAAATAAAGATCCATAGTCACCAATATACATTATGTAGTTATAATGTTTTAAAAAATGGAACAAGCTAGATGGAGAATATTGTAGAATGAGTTGCTACTAAGTGTGTTGTGGGAACACAGGGTCAGGCAAAACAGAAAGTTTCAGCAAATGACTGCTTTATTATTTCCACAGCCCAAAGGGTCCAAAAAAGCAGAAGGATAGATCCCATTTTGGTGAGTCTCCCAAGGAGGCCAACTGTTCATGTCAGGGTCAGCAGTCGGAAGTTTGAGAACCCTACTTTCATTAGAGAGGAGAGACAAATCTATGCTGAGAAGGGTGGGTCATTTATGTGAGCCAGAGGAGAACCTGTCACTTAGAGTTACCACTCCGGTAAGAATCTTGGGTTGTTTGGTCTCAGTTTCAAGGTAACGTTTATGGTTGGACCTTTCATTTAAACCTAACATCTTCCCTGTACTACAGAATGGAAACAGACTGAAACATATGCACACAAACAGAAAATGAGCCAAGGGGTAGGCAAGTGCTGGGAGATGGCCTCTGAGTATACATCTGTGACTTCCCCAGATGATACAACACATAATATATGTTAAGTAAAATAAAATGGTCTACTTTATTGGGTATTACTAGGAAATATGCCATTCCATGAAGATGTAAATAACTGACATGCAAGGGCTTTCCGCGAAAATGGAATGAATGCTTCAGAACTGCAGATAAGCAATGCCTGGTAATAAGCAAGTTTTGGTTCAGTTCAGACAACTTAGTAAATTGTACAAGCATACCATACTAATCAATGTTAATCTGCTCCCCACTTTGTTAGACTCCCGCATATAAAACTGAAGTTTATGTCTTCAGTCAGAACATTTTCCTGCCTGTTTCCACATTCACCCAATAACAGCTTCCTCTTTCTACTCCCTCAGTAGATCTCCTTTCTACTTTCTAAATTGGATGCTGTCTGATTCATGAATCACTCAATGAAGCTTTGAAATCCTAAATTACATAAAAAGATTTTCTTTGAACATATATTAAGAATTTTGCGAATAAAACTGTTTTAAAATGAACAGGGAGATACAAGTGCTGTAGAAAATGTGGAGAGATGTAACTATTCACCATTGGTAGGGAGGTAAAGTGGTGCAGCCCCTCTGGAGGGCAGTGTGTTGGCTCCACAGGAGGCTAGGTGTGAGGTTGCCTTATGATCCTGCAACCCCATAGCTGGATGTATACTTGGAGGAACTGAGGGTGGGGGTATGAATGCATATTTGCACACTTATGATCCTGCAACCCCATAGCTGGGTATATACTTGGAGGAACTGAAGGGGGGGGTATGAATGCAAAAATTTGCACATTATTTATGGTGTTAATGTTCCTGATTTGCAATGGATAGAGGTGACCTAAGGATACATGACTGAAGAATGTAAAGAACTGTGGTGTATACGTACAATGAACTACTGAGCAACTGCAGGAGTGAAGTTATGAGACATGCAACTAGGTAAATTAACCTTGAGGACAGTATGTTGAATGAAAGAAGTCAGAAGTGAAAGGAAAATTACTATTATGCCTCACTACCATGGACTAACTATAATGTGCAAACTCTAAGAATTTGAGAGCATAGATTATCAGGTGAAGACCTATTGTAAAGGCTCCTAGATTGTAAGCCAATCACATCTTTTCTGAAGTTGCAACTGTTATTTCTAAATTCTGAGATGCTGATCTCTTCATATATAATGTGATCATTCCCTGGAAATATACAGATTTGCGTGACATCTGAGATTCAGAGCTAGAGTTCTATAGCTATGAAAGTCAAATTACCGCATACAGGAACTCTTACAAACACTGAAAAACTGATCAGGCTTCAATTAAATATATGATGAAGCTGGTCTAGGTAGGACTCAGGTAAATTAGACTAAAGGGGAAAGGATGATATTGACTATATTGTAAAACTTCAATGTCAGTGAGAGACTAAAGGAAGAGATGTTTATTTGGTGCAAACTTTATATTTTTGGTAGCACATTATCTAATCTAACTGTATGGTAAGCTTATTTGAACACCCTAATTATTTGGAACCTTGAATAGGGAGTAAGATCTTGTCAGTTTTGATAGGTTAGTGTGATGCCCCAGTACATCCCAAAGTAATTTGGACAGAGAATATAAAAGTATTTACAAAGTCCACATGGGGGAATGGGAGAAAAGGAGGGAATATTAAATTTCTCTACCTGGGGGAGACCTGATATTCTCACAATCATTGGGGACTACCAATTTGATGGGCTAGATCCTCAATACTGGGGCTTGCCCTTATGAAACTTATTCCTGCAAAAAAAGGATCTAAGCCTACTTATGATTATGCCTAAGTCACCCCTGAAAACCTGTTTTGTTGATCAGATGTGGCCTCTCTGTCTAAGCCAACTTGGAAGATGAGCTCACTGTCCTTCCCCATATATAGGACATGAGTCCCAGGGTTATAAATCTCCTTAGCAAAGTGAGACATGGCTCCAAGGGACAAGCCTGGCCCTGGCAACATGGGAGTGTGAAAGACTTATTGACAAGAAAAGGGGAAGACAAATAGAGTTTCAGTGGCTGAGAGATTTCAAATAGAGCTGAAAGGTCATTCTGGAGGTTATTCTCATGCAGTATATAGATATATCCTTTCAGTTTTTGGTGTATCTGAATAGCTAGAGGAAATACCTGAAATTGTTGAACTGTAAACCAGTAGCCTTGATTCTTGAAGATGATTGAATAACTATAGAGCTTTTAAGATGTGACTGTGTGATTGTGAAAACTTTGTGACCGGCACTCTGTTTATCCAATGAAGGGACAGATGAGTAAGGAAAATAGAAAAAATAAATAAATAATAGGGGACATGGGATGTTTTGGGTGTTCTATCTTACTTTTATTTTTACTTTCATTATTATTTTTATGTTTTGATGCAATGAAAATGTTCAAAACTCAGTTGTGGTGATGACTGCAAAGCTACATGATGATACTATGAAGCACTGATTGTACAGTTTGGATGATTATATGGTACGTGAATATATAGTTCAAGAAAATTGTATGTAAAAAACATATATTAAGAATATTGAATAGGACCAGCATAACTTGAAGTTTACATTGTCTTTAAGAGTTTTACATGTTTAGAATATTTTACTTTCATGCATATGAGTAATATATAAACTTCTATTACATCTGGTGTTTTATATCCCTGAAGGAAGAGCATAGTATTCTCAGTTTGTGCATACCATTAGAACATGGTAATATATAAGCTTTGTGTATCCAAAATATCTAGTCACTGCACAATTATTTTTACCAGTGAAGGAACATGAATTGTTAGTTCTGCCTGTCCCATGAATGGAAATTCTGACCTGTACTGGTTTGATTATTTTCACTTACTTTCAATATATTCCTCTCTGAGATGTGTGATTAAACCTATATGTTTTCTGTTTTCTACTCTTCAATTCCTATGCATTATTTCTTAATTAAATATTCAAAATAACTTGCCTGTCACTATGACCAAAGTAAGTTGTATGAAAATGTGAGGATTTGATTCAAAACAGACAGTATATGTTCTTAGGCTGGTTTTACTTGGATAATGTAAATAGCCAAGTTAGCTCACATTTCAATAACTATTTTTGGTTGTCTAACTTGTATAAAAAAAAAGGAAAAATAACTTGCCCTCACTAAATATTACATTTTAATGTCTAACCACATAGGATATTCAGTTTTGTTGTCATGGAAGCATCTGGCATCTGCTGTGCTTGGATGATCCTGGGAATTGAAATTTTCAGCAGCCAAATGAGTTCCCTAGAACTTCTAGGGCTTAGCTGGATGGGATTTTAATGAAGATCAGCTTTCATTCTTATATAGTGAATTGCATTATCAGATAGTGAACTTCTTTAAAGCATCAATATCTTAGATTTTGACCCATTAATTACTCAGTGTCAAATCACATATTTAAAAATAATAAAAAAATGATTTGGGATATTAGTTTCTGTTTTTATTATAACTGAAAAGAATAGATAAATGAATTTTGTTATATTAGTTTGGTTTTAAGTTTCACTAAGCCATCAACTTTTGCTTTGTATCTCTCTTTTCTGTCACACTTTATAATGTATTAATAGAAGGGAGATAGTTTTGAAATGAATCTTCCCTAGTAACAATTTTCAGTTTGTTTTGTTCTTATTTTTGTATTTTTTCAAAGTACTAACATTTAGAAGATATTGAAGAATATCTCTTAGTACCTCATGACAAAATGAATAGCATCTATATTTACGTATATATATATATATAACTTGTCAGATGATAACTAAATTATGTGTAATTTTCATTTACAATGATACCTCAGACACTATTCCTGCTTCTTAATTTCACATTTCTGAATTTATTGCTTTAGGAAAATTTGGTAGAAATTATTTTAAAATATTGATCAAAGCTCCCTGATTTACATTAAATTTATCATATGATAACTGATTCACATAATATTTATGGCGAACATGCAGGTAGTAGTTTATGCATATTAGCTTTCTCTTTATATATTCATTGAATAACATATTTTTTTAATTAATTATATTGCTACAGAATTAATTATATTGCTGCATAAAGGAATATCATATGCCATTCTTTTTTCTTCACGTAAATGCCTTCTTAAAAGATATAAAATATTTATGGTGGCTCAGCAAGCAGGAATGCTTGCCTGCGATGCCAGAGGACCCAGGTTCGATTCCCAGTGCCTGCCCATGTAAAAAAAAAAAAGAAAGATACAGAACATTTAACATGTGCTAGTAGGTTATGGAAATTTTCTTGAAGTTTAATTTCTAGGTTTTTAAAACTTTTGCCTATTTAAATTAAACAACTAAATTAAATTAAACTGTACTTAACTAAGTCAGTAATTTTTCTGATCATATATATGAATTGCATATAATAAGTAAATGGTAAATGCTGATTATCTACACTTATACTTAGCCATAAGTTTAGTATTGCCAGCAGCAGGTATTCAGGATAAAAGCATTACCTTGATGATGCTTTAATTCAGATATTATCCTTGCCTCAAAACTGTGAGTGAATAAGTTCCTTGTTGTTTAAGCCAATCCATTTCATAGTATTTCCTTTGAGCAATCTAGAATACTAAAAAGCTATTGGTGTTGGGAGAGTGATGTGCTGCTATTGCAAATATCAAAAATATGGAAGTGGCTTTTGAATTGGGTAATGGGTGGAGGCAGGAAGAATAGAGATGCTTAATAGAAAAGGCATAGGTTGCTGTGAAGAGACTCTTGGTATAAAAATGGAGAATAAAGTTACTTCCAATGAGGACTTACACTGAAATAATAAATGTGCTTTTGGAAACTGGAAAGAACATGATCATTTTTTAAAGTGGCAGAGAACATGGCAAAGTTCAAGTCTGATGTTAGATAGAAGGCATAATTTGAAAGTGATGAGGTTTGAGATATAGCTGAGGAGATTTCCAAGCTAAGTGGAGGAAGTGAAGCCTGGCCTCTCCTTGCAGCTCATAAGTTTTATGACACAGGAAAGTAGTAAGATCAAAATTCAACTTCTAGGCACAAAGAAACCAAACAGCAAGTCCCCAGGGAAAAGTGCCCCATGGGAGGATTTAACTGTGCATGGAACCAGTTAACCATTTCAGTGGAATTCAGATTGAAAATAACAGTTTTTCAGGAATAATTTGTGGAAAGTTCTTTGCTTGGTGGTTTGGATCCCCTGTATCACATGCAAGTGATTTTTTTTTTTTTTTTGCAAGATCTGTATGACTAGAACCACTGTGAGCCTGCACAAGAAGGAAAAGAGAAAGGACAGATTGATAGATAAATCATTTCAAGGCTGGAACCATGGAAGTTGAGGTTTTAATTGAAAGCTCTCAGGCCAAGAGAACAGACCACCCATGTGTGAGAAAAGGGTGGGTCTACTCTAGCACTTGGAGAAAGTGTGCCTTCTGCCCATTATTCAAGAAGAGTGCTTCCACTCCATTGTTCTCAGAGGCTTGAGCCTGTGCCCTAAGGATTGCAGAGTATCTGGTTGCCAAACTGATGATTGGAATTGGTGGAACCTTCACCATAGTGTTTGATAAGAGCATGGAAAGAATTGGGAAGGTATTAGGCTGCTGTGCCATCAGACCCACAGGACACAAATTCATTCCACAGATAATTCTCAGACCTTGAAATCTAATGGAGTCGGCCTTTCAAACTTCTGGAATTGTTTTGGACCTGTAACTCCTGTTTTCCTATCAATTTCTCCCTTCTGAAATAGGAATGTTTATCTTGTGTCTGTCTATCCATTATGTATTAGAAGCAAACAACTTGTTCTCTAGGTTTCACAGGTATACAGACAGAGGGAAATTGGGCCCCAGAATAGATCACACCTACAACAGATATTGATGAAACTTTGTACTAAGCATTGTTTCCGAAATGATAGGGCTTAGGGGATATTGTGATGGAAAGTATGTATTTTGCATTTGTAAAAGTCATGTCTTTTTGGGATCCAGAGGGTGGAGTGTGATGGTTTGGAACTGTATGTATCCTAGAAAAACATGTTCCTAAAATTAATCCGGTCCTGTGAGTGTGAAGTAAGACCTTTTTTTGTGATCTGGATTTTTAATGGATGCAAATGATTTTAAAAAGTAGATATGTAATTATTTGTTTTCCCATTGGTGAATAGGAATATCTGATGAGGCTACTTTAAGATGTGATCCACCTCAATCCTGATGAGACTTAATCCTATTTCTGGAGTCTTTTATAAGGGAGTGAAATTCAGATGTAGAGCAAAACCCACAGAAGCAAGAAGCTGCAGTCAGTGAAACCCAGAAGTGAAGGGAGAGACCAGCAGACAGACAGCACCATGTGCCTTGCTCTGTGAAAGAAGACAAGGATCTCTAGCAGCTGATCTTCAGGAAGAAAACAACACGTTCATGACACCTTGATTTAGACATTTTCCCAGCCTCAATAACATGAATGAAGAAATTCTCATTATTTAAGCTAACCCATTTCCTGGCATTTGCAGGAGCATACTTGGTAGGAAATGAAAACAGGGATTGAAAGAATAATTTCTATATTTATTGGCAGGATATTTTCTTATACTTTGAATGATTCTATTTTTCCTATGTTTGTGTTTTAAGTCCTGAAAACATCTCCCCAAATCAAACATTTTGTGTCTGGTGTGAACATTATAATTGTAGAAACAAAACATATCGAACTGTACTGATACACAGAAACATTCATTACTCTTTTAATATTTTTAAATGAATTCATGTAATAAATTAGAAAGTACTTTTTATTAGTTGATAAAGTATGAAGGCCAAGTTGTTTGAACCGAAAATAAAAAGTGATTATTATATTTTGTTTAATATTCTAATGATCACATATTTCCCCTATTAAAATTTTTCATTGGAGTTAATATTTATATTAACTCTATGTTATCTGGCTATTTTGTTTCAGAGAAGTTAATTGCTGAAAGTTTTTGTTGATTTATAAAATCAATGAATACAGTTATATATAACTTATTTTCTAAGTTTTCATAGTGATGTCATCAGTGACACCATTTACTTCTTTTTCATTTCTCTTAGATCTTCTATTGATGGTTAATCCCTGACAACAAATAAAGTCAAAATTAATGGTGATACAAGTTTTTATGCAATTTTTCAGAGAGAAATATATAGTGATGCCATGTTTCAGCATTTGAATGTAGTTGAAGAGTATTGTTAACCAGATTTTTGTTTGTTTGTTTTTTCCTGGATAGATTACATGATCGTTTTAACCATGTAGTTAAATACCATTAATAACAAAATATGACTTGATGTGCTTGCACTATTTTTTATGATACCACTCACTGTTATTCTATAACTGTAGGTTGGCAAACAAAACAAAATCAAAATGAAAAAGGGAAAGCATATACACACTCAAACACAGATATATGTATACAAAATTTGAACAATATTCAGAATATGAATGATATTGATATAAGTTAAGGCTCCAAATATTGCATACTGAATTAAAGAGTAAAAACTACCTCTTCTGAAATTATAATTGTAGTCACATCTTTTTAAATATAAAATAATTTAAAAACATGAATTAAGGTAATTATATTTCATCAATTTATATTGGGCTACAACACCCAAGAAAATTTACAAATCATAGATGGACCCTCACTGAATTAGATTGAACATGCAATATAACAATTCCCCAGTGCTATTCTGAAATTTGAATACTGAACTCTGTTCTAATTAGTAAAAATTAGATGCCAAATGAATTAATGCATTCTACTTTTTTGTTTCATTACTTTCCTTCATATTATGATTCTATAAAGTCAGCATGCTCAATTTTTATGTTTTTTTTTTTGCTTCCTCTGTGGAGTAGTGTGTCCCTTCAGTAAAAATGACAAATTCCATGTTTGCTGTAGATGATAATGATTTGAAAGATAGGGGAAACAATTGGGTTCATTTCTCTTCTATGACACCTGTTGGCAATGGTGACCTTAAAAGATGTTCTCAAGTTCTATAAGAATTAATTTTGTTAAAATTTCACAATGTCTAGTTTCATCTTTTTTTCCTGTTAAATAAAATTTCAAAGTATCTATGTTAGAATCACTATTAAAATTGAGAAATGCAAAATTTCATATTTTCTAATTATAAATCTAAATGTGGTGTTTTAGAAAATATTTCACTACTTAGAGAGGTGCTTATGGGCTGGACCCAGAATTTATAAATCATAGATAACCACATTATCAAATTATCTTATGTGTGTGTATGTATATATGTGTGTATTATATATTTTAATATATAATATATATTTATTTATACATATAATATATATTTATTTAAATATATATATATATTTCTAGCTTAGTCACTTGGCAACAGATTTTAAAAAGGAATCCACTCTATGACTGTTGTGAAAACTGATGTTAAATGAATCTAAAATTCATTGTAATTCCATTAATCCTTTCTTTTTTATTGATACTGAGGATTTATGTCTTCATTTACTTAGCCATTTCAAACAATATTTTGATAAGAATTCTTATTTTTATGACAACTTCCTTTGCTTCTTGCAATGCAAAGTAATTAGTGGAATTATTATGTCAAAGGCTGTAGAATATTTCAAAATTATTATAAATTTCCATTTGCTTTCCAGATATTAAATTGCCATTTATATGATCATTAATTAATGTTTTAATTGTTATTCATTTTATTTCTGGGTTTCATTTTTTCATTAGAAAAATTATCTGATTTTAATATTTAATTATATTTTTATATTAAAAAGAAATTTTTACATGTACCAGAGCTTTTATATGTGGTAGGGTAAGTACTGCTTTAATCCATTCCCTACCTCTTTTCTTTCTTTCTTCCCATATACTCTCTTGCTGCCTCTCTCTAATATCATCCTTCCTAACTGCTCTTTAGTTTAGTTTTTTTTTTTTTTAACTATTCTTCCATGTTAGATTTAGAATAATGTTACCAAGTGCCTTAGTTTTTTAGACTGCTCCAGCAAATACCATGAAATGGGAAGGCTTAAATAGTGGGAATTTGGGACTAGGAAAATGTCTAAATCATCAAGGCAATTTTTTCTTCATCAAAATAGCTGCCAGTGATCCTTGGCTTCTCTTTCACATGGCAAAGGATGTGGTCTCTCCCTTCTCTTCTGGGTTTCAGTGATTTTAGCTTCTTGTTTCCTGCTTCCACAGCATCCCTTTATAAAGGATGCCGATAATAGGATCACATCCCATTCTGATTGAGGTGGTCACACCTTAACTAAAATTGTCTCATCAGAAGTTCCTATTTTCAATGAACCCACAGTTAAAAATGGATTAGATTTAAGAACAAGTTTTTTCTGTTGTACATGCAGTTTTAAATCACCATATGAAATGATAAAAATCGATAAGTCCATTCTACTACTGATGTAGTAATTGTGTAGCGCGAAAACCAGGAATGAGGCCACAGGCCTCCAGGAACATTTTGTGAAGTTAGAACAGGCTGAGACTAAGGATCCGTAGTTTCAGGAAGCAGGTTTTATTTGTTATGGCCATAGGGCTCAGTCAAGTAGCCTCTGAAAATCTCAGCCCTGAACAAAAGGCAACCTTAGCTTTTATAGACTCTTTGACATGTTAAAGACAAGGTAAACAATTGGCTGATTTAAGCTGAGAATGGCCCAAAGCTGAACCATTAAGGGAGGGATCCCCACCCCAGGAATGTCTTATCTTGCCTACTTGCAGCTTCACCAGTTCCTGAAGGCTAGGGGAGGAGGTTTCTATCCCAGGAATGTGTCTTATCTCACTTGCCTGCAGTTTTACCCATTCCTGAAGGTCAGGAAAGGGGGTTTGGGGATTTTCCACAGAGAGCACAGCTGAACCAGAAAGAGGGGAAGGCTTGCCTGCTACAATTGTGCTACTTAATAATTCATTTGGGGGAAATTCATGTTGCTATAACTTTGATTCTTCCATTCCAAAATACAGAATTTCTATAACATTTTGCAGTCCATTTATCATAGATATATGTAGTTTGTATTTTTATTTCTAATTTGGGATATTGTAGTTTCAAAATATAGAATGTCATTATGGCTTCTGTGGTGACTTTTTGCTAAAAAAGGCATACAAAAAAAGGAAATAAGTCTAAGAGATCATGTGTCATCTTCTTGATTTGGTATTTTACAAGAAGTAAAATGATAATTGTCCGTACAACAGCATACCGCCCAAGATGCTTAAAACCTGTCTGAGCTGTGGTCCAAATGGGAAGAGGAATTTACAATCAATGTGAGAAACAGGGAAGATAATGAAGGTAATAAAATTGTAAATGCTTGTTGGGTCTAGTGAATATTGTTCAACCAATTTCCTAGGGAAGTTTTGACCCAAACTTCAGCTTTTGTTGTAAGCAATATATTATTCATTCACTGGCAGGAATGAGCATTTTTTACTGTATAATATTTCCAACACCTTTTCTAGTGTTTGGAGTTTTACAGTCTTAACCAAGGTAAAAGAAAGGATTTAAGGTGACTACCAAATTAATTTCAGTTTAAATTGTAAGCAAGGGGTAGTAAAGGAAATTCTAATATTTCCCCAGGTGAAAAACTAAATCTAGAATGCAAAAAGCTATGACATCACCCTTGTTTTCCAAGCATAACTACATTCCCCTTAGGATTTATGTCAGTGTTTAGCCATGGAGTGAACAGTAGAGGGACTAGAAACTCCAATGTATGTTTGCATTGCATCCATTTTCAAAGGATTCATTCTCATTTTAATTTTATGGAAATGTCAATAATATATATATATTTACCTGCACATTTCCCTGATTTTTATGAGAAATTGAAATGCATTTCCTTGTTGTCTTTAATCATACTTTTAGATGGTATTCTCTAAAGCATATTTTTGTTTATTTGCTAGCTTTTAATTTGCCTGGTGTCTGTCTCTTTATATTTTTAAGATTGAACACCTTTTGAAGGTGCAGTTATATGTTCTTTGAGTTCCATATTTATCAAACTTCCCCTCATTGTTCCACCTTTTTTATTTTGTGCAGCCTATTTTAGTACTTGCATTTAGATTTTGTGCCATCTTTCCAGTCTATTCAACTTTATTTTTATTTCCACTTTCTCTCTAGTATTTTTTGCCTCTTCTCATATTTCCTTTACAGTGTTATACTCAAGTTTTTAAATTCCTACTATTGATGTTTTCAAGTTTCTTTAATATTCAATAGTGATTATTTTCCAAAGTATAATTTTTAAAAATTATTTCCTGTTTTGATTTTATTGGTATAATTGATTTTCTCACCATTTCAGTTAGACTCCTTGTATCACAAGTGACATTTTCTCACATGTGAAAAATGTGTTTCTTTCAGGTGAATAGTTTATGAATTATCAACCCTTCCTTGGCATAGAAGTAACTCCATTCTAGGGGATAGCAGAAGTGAAGGATGGACTTCAGCCCTTGCCCGAGCCCCTTGCTGAGGCTATAGGTTTAGTTCACAAGCTTTCCACTTTTATGGAGCAGTCCTTTTTTTTCTGTCCTGGCTCCCCAGGTGCCTTAATATATGATCTTTGTTCCTGGATTACCTGTAGCAGTCGTTAGTCTGTCCTTTATCAGTGATAGTAAATGGCCACCGCATTTGTCAGCAGCCAATTATCCCAAAATTGTCCCTAGAGTTACTTCAAAATTTACATTCAAGATCTCTCTGAACCTTTCTACAAAAGTCGTATTACTTTACTCTTCTTAATAACAAATGACTAACCATGATCAGGGTGTACTAATGCAAATCTTCTTAGATAGAGTTGAATGTAAAAATCACAGGAATTTTTCTAAATTTCATACTAAATTTTTAACAGCTAATGATCTTCTTATCCAAAGATGAATGTCAAAATAGTTGTGTTTTTTTTTCTAAATGTCATACTGTTATATAATGCACATGCCATAATCCCCACAAATGAGCATAGTGAACATTATGCCTTAGAATATTGCACTTGATTTATGGAGTATTCTTTTTAGTTCAGATATTAACTCTCTGAGTGTAGATGAATTATTGGCAAGGAATAAAGCAGTCTTTTCATGTGCTGCAATGATAGCTATATTCTCCCTCATATAGCAAAACATGTCACTAGCAGAAGTCAGATGTACTTATAACCTAATAGCCAGTAGTCTTGGAAATGAAATATATGGTATAATTTTGCTAATTGTTTCTGGAATTTCATAGTATTTAAAAGAATGTTAAATGAGAAATCATGCACTGCTACCTAAACCCAAACTTAAAATTACTTTAATTTTATTTCTTATTTTGCCTGGAGGGTAACTTTCAGTAAAAGATAACTGTAATTCTTCTCTTGTTCATTTGGGATCATAAAGTGGACTCAAATTTGCTCTAGATAAACTTGAAAAATATTGCATTGACTTTCACAATATTTAGAAAGAGGCTTATACCACAAATGCCCCCTCAAACTTCAGATTGAAAAGCATAGAACTATGGGACAAGGGGGAAAAGAAGTTTAATTCTTCAAAATATCTTTCCGTTTAAAAGTTATTCAAGATAAATTCCCTTTCATTCATCTGATATGCTAATCTGAGTGTTCATTACAGGATATTGTTTATGCGCTTTGCAAACTACTTGGGAAGCATTACATGACAGCTGTCTTCTTAAGACTCTCACAGAAATTAGTTCTTCTATTTTAGGAAACTATCCCAGTGATCCCAATACTGCTCCATAAATAAATATGCAAATCTATTTCAAAATTACCCACAGACTGTATATTATAGATGTCTGTGATTCAAAGTACTAGCTTGCTAAAATATATATGGATACACAATGACAATATGCAAATAGATTTAACATGATATAATTAAAACAATTAAAACTAATGATGCAATAAATATAAAAGGCAGGTAGACAGATATACACACAAAATGTATTCACTGTAATAATCACTCTTCAATTAAAATAAATTGAAGATTTATTTTACAAATAAATATAAAATATATTATATATGTATATATATAAATTAACACTTTCCATTAAAAAACTACATGCAATTCACTAAGTTAAATATTTGTTATAAAATAATCATTTGCTTGTAAAAAATTCATTTTCACTATTTTAGCATTAGTCATTGACGGAGAAAATTCCTTCTTGAAATAAATGAAATAAAAAAATGGAAAGTTATAATGAATGCAGAAATTACCCTTTTTGAATAATTACTGAGGATGGTATATGCAAAATAATCCAATGTGTAAACTCAAGAATTAGAGTAATAGGTAGGAGTGAATTCTTTTAAATATAATTTTTAATTATTAAAAAATAAGATAAAACCCAAAACAATACTGAAAATCCTGATTAATGATGCTTATTATTTGGTTCAAGGAAAATATATCCTCTAAATCTGCAGTTTTATGTTTTCTAGTATAACTGATTGGCATATAATTGTCAAGCCTTTGTAAACAATGTAAAATATTTAATTCATATATCATAGAGAAAGGGTTTCATCTAATTATTCTTGTATAAATTTCAGTGGATAGAGGTATACCTGTGGAAGTCGGATCATTTTGCAAAACTCAACTTTCAGTCACATTATTTCACTATTGTTGTGCTTTCACTTTTATGTAGCAACATTTTCCCATGCTAACAGAAATAATACTGCTTAAGTGAAATTATTCAAAACTCTTTGTTGCTATCTATTCTCTATAGTTATCCTACAATTCAACTTAGTGCAATGAATGTTTTAAAAATACATTTAGAAAAAAATAATAAAAAAATATATTTAGTGCCCTAATGTATGTTTAATGTATAATCATTATTAGGAAATTGAACTTTGCACATTATGAGTGCTTTAAATAAACATAAAATATTTTCAGTTGCATTCAGTAAAAAAAATTCATAAATTAAAAAAACATTTATTAGAGAGAAAGGATGATTCACAGTTATAAGTAATCACTTATGTTAGCTAAATTTAGTTGTAAATAGCACATTAAATGTGGCAAAATCTAGGTTCTACAATAAAGGTATAAAGGTTCAAGCTATGTAACAGCAAAGTTATTTTGGGAGACAGTGTTTCATTTCCCAGATAACACTGCTGACAGATTTTTAGTGGCATACCAGTGAAAACTTCCCCATATTGATATTAGAAAGAAATAGTTGACAAATTGTACATATGAGATGTTTTAAGTCATTCAATTTTGGGTCAGCATATTTTGATATGTTAGAATAAGTTGAAGATTATCTTGTTAGAATATTTACATGTAAAGTCTTTTTTAATGTTTTTTTTGCAAGTCGCATTATTTCATTGGTGTTGAAAACCATTAAAGAACATTAGATGACTTTATGTCAATTGAAACATGCTCTTTTAAATATATACTATTGCAACATGATTTATATTTCATGTAAAAATGCCAATTATCATTTAACTACTCAAACTTCCGCCAGCAATGCCCAATACAATATGAAAAATAAACTGAGGAATTGAGTATAAATAAACATACTGGGACATCGTCTATAGTAGTTTCCCTTAATAAGTTAAAGTTTCCCTTTTGTCATTATATGTATATTTCCATGGAAGGATGAAATATGTGGCATAAAATGTGTTCTAATGACTTCCTTATGAGTGTTTTTAAGTAATTTGCAGAGTATATTCTCTCAGTCAATTTCTAAAACCTAATTATTTTCTATCAGGAGAAAAAATTATCATATATATAATTTTTGCACCTTTTACCATGATTGACGCTTTCCATATACCCAATACCACCTGTGAGATGCAAATATTTTATCAGGCACCAATGTGACTATTTTCCATGATTATTTCTGGTACATGCTTTTTCAACGTAATATGTACATTTATGAAGAGAATATCAAAAGTAGAGAAGTATAAGTAATAATCATAGTACTCTCCTTCCAAAATATTTCCCTTTTGTTACATTTTAGACTTTATTTTTTATATGCATGTGTCTATTTCATTTATTTATATCAAACCTTTATGTAACTTGCTTCCTCAAAAATAATGAACATATTCAAGATCTTCAAGCATTCTAATATTGATCTCTTATTGATTTCATTATTATTGGATGAGTCCAGATACTGAGTTTTTCCAGTAGGTAATTTGATACAAAATATTAATTTAAAATAGTAAGGAGTAAAATCTTTTTGAGTCTTTCAAAATTATCCCATTATTTAAATAACTTCTTGTAGATTATATACATGTAAAGTATTTTTATACTTGTTTATAGACATATAAAATATGAAAAATGTTATACCCCCCTATATTCAAGCAAAGGATAATGTACAATATCTTAATGTAGAAAGGAAAGGAAATCTCTTATCATCCATTATAAAGGTATAATTAAGTCCATATTCTATCTTGATCAGGTAACTCTCCCAGAAGCTATTAAACTAAAATCTATCATTCATCTTATGTTTGCTATTTTGAGGGTATCATAAATGTACTATATGATAACAACTTGTTATTTTAAGTCTGTACAAATTCTAAGGGAACTTCTTTGATATTACAAAAATGTAATATTTTAGAAGTTTAAATGGAGCCCCAAATAATCTCAAATAAATTTTGAGTTCCTTAAAAATTACTGCATTCATTTTGATGATTCACAATGTAATAAGAATCAGTTTTGTCCCCAGTAGGCTTGTATGAATACTTTGAGGATAAAATGCAAAAGATGGATTTTATTTGCATTTATTCTGAATTAGGTGACTCTCTTTCTTTCATTGCAAAATGTAACAATAGGGAGCGTTTTGAACATTTTCCTCTGCCAAATATAACCTAGAGGTACTAGATCAGTACTTTTCAAATGATCATTTGCATACAAATCACCTGGTCATCTTGTTAAAATGCAGGCATAGCAGGTGTATGGTGGAATCTGAGATTCCACAGCTCTAAAATTTCCAAGGTAATTTTGATGCTGCTGAGAGACAGGAAACTTTGAATATCAATTAATTTAGGAAATAATTCTTCAATTGTCAGTTCTGGTATGCATGAAGCTTTCATATTAGATGTGTCTAAAACCAATCTATATTCCTAAAGAAAATTGAACTTAGAATTTAAAGGTAATTTAAGTAATTGCTACCATAAATACTGTCATTTTACTGTCTGTGGATAGTAAGGTATTTTCTACTCATTCAATGCACATCTCAATAGGTAGACAAATGCCATCTTTGCTAATAAGGCATCTATATTGTGTATTCTTATACCATGTTCTTTAGTTACATGGAAAAAAGAAAACCTTAAGGGAAGGATTGCTTAAGAATTCAAATTTCTATGTTTCCACTGTATTGTATTCTACTATCCTACAATTATCCTCTAGTTTGGATAAAACTAAATTGTTATTTGTTTATTGTTTATTTGAAGCAGAGTCAAGTCTCTAGTCTCAGAAAAAAAAAACTTTACATATAAAAGGGACTTTTGCACTCAGGGGGACCCCAGCTTCTTTTGGCAGAACCTGATGTGGTGGCTGGATCAACGGTCACAAGTGAACCAATGCATCAGTTACCAGAAGGTGAATGAAGATATGATAAACAACCAAACAACCTTATGCCTACAGTCAAGGCTTTTCCTGCTTGATAACTCCATCTGGTACATGCTACTGCAAACCACCCCCTCCCCACCTGGCACATTTTTTCCTTTAAAGACTTGACTCTCAGGAAGAGAGCTGGAACCATTTCTTTCCTTTTGCCAGCAGGTTTCACCAGCTTCCACCTGCTTTCTGTCTGCTTTCACCTCTCAATAAATCTGTTAAGTTTTGACTTGCTGTCCTGTGTGAAATCTTTAATGACACTTTGCCTAATACCTGGTGACAAAACTTGGGAAAGGAGATCACACTGAAGCTTAGCTTTCTGGCCCCTTGGGGGCCTTTCAGTCAAACCCATTTGGAGATTAGACTGAGATTTGAGTTTCTGGCCCCTTGGGGCTATGGGAACAGCTTTTCCATCAACTCTGTACCCCAAACCACACAGTCATTTGGGTTTCCATGTGATTGACAGCTTGAGTCCACTGGCTCAGACCATCTTGACATGATGCCAGCACACACCCATGGCACTCAAACATCTACAACTAATTTTGCCCTAGGGAAATGATCTCTTTCTGCCCAGATCCTCCCCTCTAGAGTTTTATTTGGTGTACAGGGGATACCCAATGTTCAAGGAACATTGTGGCCTGCCTCAGGAAGGCAGCAACCTCAAAATCTGAGCTCAGTCAAAGCTCTCCCTCATTCAGGGAGTGGGACACTCAGGGAGCAATTTTCCCTGTGCAGCAGGTAAAGGTAGTTTGGGGGACACCTTAGATGAAAGACTGCACATACTTTCCTCTTCCCTGATAACAAACCAAGGTCACATAGGATCATGGATCTGGGTTGTTAGTCTCCCTTGAACCCCCCTCCTGGTAACACTCAGGGAGGGTTTTTCTGCAAGTTTTGTCTAGTGTCCAGGGGACACTGCCCAGCTTGGTTCAGGAAGGTAACTCACCCCCTCAGCCCACCCCAGTGTATTGCCCCAGCCCGACTCAGGGAGGTGATTCACCTACTTGTCCCACTTTTATGTGGGGCTCTGTCCTCCTAACTGTAGGCCTTCCCTTCCTCACCAGTAATTTCACAGTGACTCTAAAACTATTCTCCACCTTAAAACTACTCCCCTCAGATGTTTACTCCATAATCTCAGTAAACTCCAATTACCGAAGGAAGTAATACCATAGAAACTTATTTCTTTTTGTAGTACCACAATTTGGCCCTAACACCCTTTAGAGCAACAAACACATTGGCTGGAAGATGGCACTCATGATTGGCAAATTCTCATTGAACTTGATAATTTTATTCAGTGCAATTGTAAGTGGTCTGAAGCTCCCTACTCTCAAGCTTTCTGAACTCTCATAGAGAGTCTCAACCTTCTCTATACCACTCTATTACTTTTCCTCCTTCATAAAAAGCTTTCTAAGCTTTCTATCCCTCAGCAAACATTCTTAAAACTGTGAAGTCCCTCATAACAAAAGAAAAAAAAATTCTGAATGGCAAGATCAAAAACTTTATTCTTGTAATTACTGTAAACAAAGGGGGACATTAGAAAGAAATTGCCCCTGGAATTTCCCCAAGGCAGCAGGAAATTGCCAAAGAGCTGCCTATGAAAAAAGCAAAGACCTTTTCCAATGGTCCTGGTCACAACTTTTAATGAAATAGATCTAATAATTGCAAATAGTTAAAAAAAAAAAAAAAAGAGCACAGGAACTCTCAAAATTCCATGGCCCTTTCCTAAAACTTTTAAACCCAAAATGTCTGCTATCTTTCTGTCTGTGCAACCTATTAAAAAGTTTTCTTAAATTTAGACTTGGGACCAATTGAATGAGTTCAACATATTTCCCAGAACTTAATAATCAATGTACTTTTTAAGTTCTTCATACTTTTAGGATATTATAGGAACAATAGAAGGAAATGATTGGTGAATTTTTGAATTGAACAAATGCAATTTTATTCTTCCTAGGTATGTTCTCCTTAAATTTAAATAAACTTACCAACAATTAAGCTGATACTATAAGTACATTCTCAAAATTCCTCTTAAAGTAACCTAACAGTTTGCATAAACTGAGCATTGTACCTGGTAATGTCGGTACATAAATATAAAATAACATAAAATAAAATAAAATAATAAAATAATATATAATAATACTTCAAATATATCCTGCTTAAGAAATAAATTAAGTTCAATAAAATATAAATAGATTTTTTTTATAAACTTGATTACTTGAATTTTAAAGAATCTGGCTTTTGTTACTAGGCCATTTCTTACCTCAGTGTGTGTAAGAATCTGATTTTGTCATGGATTTGTTATTATCAATCAGAATATTTCTATTGGCAAATGCTATCATAAATAGGGAAAAACCTGATTCTTGGTATTAAAGAGTTTATATTCTAGTTAAAATATACTTGTACTAGGGCATAGTATAAAACAGTCATAATGAAGGAATAAAAATGCTGGAAAGATTTAAAAATCAGGAAGATAAAGAATAACCTAAGAAATCCTCAAAGAGATGACATGTGTAAGACCTTTAAATAAGAAAGTGGCATTTAAACAAATAGAAGTCTGAACTAATTTTTAGAAACTGCAACTTAATTTTGTGAATTAACACATTCCTGGCATTGTTTAGCAATGGAAAATACTGTCGGAAAAATCATAGCTTTTTTCTGGATATAAATCCCTTAAATATCAAAAAGCTGATTGTATTTTAAATTTGCGGCTTTCCTGACCTCTGAAGGTAGTGCTGAATTGGACTGAGAGGCTTTAGCTGTATTATAAAGTAATAATTTTTGTGTTCTGAATATAAAGTGTATAGATGCCTGGTTATGTTCTAAACCCAAGCATAAAACTATTCCCTTCCTCTAATATTTTATAGTACTTCTGTCTCCTTCTCCTTCATGAATACTGATATTTAAGGAAATATGCAGATTCAAAAAGTTTGCATCATGTATTTAATAAAAGAAAGCTTTTGTGTTAAGCTGAGTATTTATACAAAGCTAAAGTTAAGTATTCTCCCTGCTAAAATAACATGGACATCAGAATAATATCCTTACTAATGTTTCTGCTAGCATTACCCATTATTTTAGAAGACAAGTTTTCTTACTTTTAGGGAAAAAACTGTTACAAATAATGTATTCTTTCACCTTGTATTAATAAGGTGCTAAAATAATTTAACCTATTACATAAGAAGTGTTTAAGGAGTATTAAACAATAGTTAAAATGGATTTTCTATCTTGTTGCTAGTTAAATTTGAATAAATAAAATATTCATATATTTGGAGATTGTATGAATTCATAAAAAGTTAACAACATTCTTGCTGTCGATGTTATATTCTGATACTAATCTATATAATTTAACAATGGTATTGTGTTGTTAGTCATTGTTTCAGTTATTCTAAAAAGGTTTCAGATTATAGAACAGCCAAATTGTCAGTTGCACTGCTTTGCTCTAATACTTCACTAAAATTATATGTGCTCAACTTTAAAGGAAAGGTTGAACGTATATATATATATATATATATATGTTTTATATATATATGTTTTATATATATATTTTATAAATAATATAAAAATATATATTATAGTCTATCTGTTAAATAACATAACTGGTAAATGTGCAAAATTATATCAGAACAAAATCTCTGGTATGGTTTCTTCATATAAAACAACTGCCTAATATTTTTATTTCTGAAGCAAGCTTCATTTAAAGATGCTTATAAAGATTGAAGCTCAGATTGTAAGCGTTAACTATTATCATTAAATTCTGAGGTGCTTTTACCCTTTGTATAGCCCAGTAAGTCCTTAGAACTTTGTGTCTGTTTTAAATTTGAAAACTCAAATTTGATTCTCTAGCACTGAAAGTTAGCACAGGTCCACACAGAAACTAAAGGAGATCAAACTCCAATTAAAGATGTGATAAAACTGATCTGGTTAAAACCAAGGCAAATCAATATACAGGGTAAAAAAATAATATTGTCTGTACTTTAAAGCTTTAATTTTTGTGTGAGATAAAAGAGAAATGTTTATTTTGTCCAAAATTTGCAGTATCTTATTTAACCTGTCTAGTGAGTTAAACAACTTAATTCAGCTTTATTAATATGGAACATGGAATGACAAATAAAATCTTAATGTTTTATACAAATTAATGTTTTATACTCCTCATTTCAGAGTATTTGAGGCAAAAAAAAATGAAAATGTGTCTGCAAAGTCCCTTGTGGGATTGGGAAAGATAGAACTATTAGGAATTTCCCAGGTGGGCAAGCTTAGCATTTTTCTTAAGAGTGGCTCCCAATTTAATAAGCCAAGGCCTCAATTTTGAAGCTTGTCCTTATGAAACTTATTTGTGTTGTAGTAAACTGAACCTACTTAGAATTACTGCCTAGGAGCTATCTCCAGATAATCTTTGCTGTTGCTCAAATGTGGTCTCTCACTAAGCCAAACCTTAAGCTTGGCTTAAAGTGGGACATAATCTCCAGGGGTGTAAGCCTGGCACTGGTAGAATGAAACATAACTGGCCCTAGCATCAAGGACATAACTACACCTGACTTCACGGAACATAACTGGCCCTGGCACTGTGAGATAAGCTCCAAGGATGAGACTGGCCCTGATGTCATAGATGAACTAACCAAAGTGGGGGAAATAAATACAATTGCAAAGGCTGAGATATCAAATCGAGTCAAGAGGTTATTCTGGAGGTCGCCCTTATGCAAGTTTAAGCTAGATATTACAAAGTGCCACAATACAGCAAATCCCAGGATATATCATTTCTCTTTCATATGACAGAACAGTCGAAGAGGCTATTCAACATGTAAAATGTTTAGATGATAAGGCTGAGCATTTAATTGTTAAAGAAAAAGAGGGGAATTTGCAACTTCGGGATGGCATGGTGTGGCTAACATCTGGGTATGATAGATTAAACCAGAAAGTCCCTCTCTGTTGGGAACAACAGAACCTTTCACAGCATCACACCCTCCCAACATGAGGAAAATTGTATGGCTCCCTCCAAAGCAATGTCTACAAACCATAATATGACAGGAGTTTCATGACTGGAAGCTTCATAATAGATTTACACTTCATAAGAGCAAAACTTAAAAATATTAAAAGAAAATGTGGCCATAGTAAACAATAATTTAACAAATGAAAAATCATCTTAATTAAAAATGCATATGGTCATACTAAATAATAACTTAGAAAATGCAAATTCATCTTGGTTAGAAAACTGTTAAAATTTCTTTCATTGTTCTCCACTCCTTTATGAGCTATACTGCCCCCCCATTGGGC
The DNA here is from genome assembly GCF_023851605.1 of Tamandua tetradactyla. Classification (NCBI taxonomy): domain Eukaryota; kingdom Metazoa; phylum Chordata; class Mammalia; order Pilosa; family Myrmecophagidae; genus Tamandua; species Tamandua tetradactyla. The sequence continues at coordinate 77,169,239 of NC_135335.1, forward strand.
TTTTAATTAATCTCCTGTTAATTTTCCTCCTAGCCCTCTGCCTCTTACAATGTCTGTCTAGATTTGTTCACACTTCAATAGCAGCTGTGACCCAACCAGCACAATTCTGAAAACATACTTCTGCTACAACAGAAATTTGAAAATCTGCTCCTGTCACAACAAGAACATCACTATCAACTTGTTCCAACAGAAGATGTCCGAAAACCCAATTGACAATGCCCCTGCTCAGCTTGAAGTAATACCCCCAACAATGCCCTTTTGATAGCAGGAAGTAGCTAAAGAAAGAACACAACATCCCTGCTCCCTCCAAACTTGCTTTGAGCTAAGTTAAGGCATTAACTCAGACGGCACCCCAGCATCATTCAATGTTATTAAAAGGAAAGGCAAGAATCTCTGGTCTCAGGAAAAAAAAAAATTTACATATGAAAGAGACTTTTTTTGACTCAGAGGCTCCCCCAGCTTCTTTTTGTAGAAAATGATATGGTGGCTAGATCAATAGTCACAAATGGGCCAATGCCTCAGCCACCAGAAGGTGAATGAAGATATGATAAACAACCCTAAGCCTATGGCCATGGAGTGTTCCTGCTTTGATAACTCCTGCCAGTATGTGATGCTGTACACCACACCCTACCCTCCTGGTATGTTTTTTCCTTTAAAGATCTGACTCTCAGAAAGAGAGCAGAGTGATTTATTTCCTTTTGCTGGCAGGTTTCACTGGCTCCCACATGCTTTCTCCCTGCTTTCTCCCTTCAATAAATCTGTTAAGCTTTGACTCACTGTCCTGTGTGGAATCCTTAATGACTCCATGCCTAGCAGCAAGCAGAGGCCAATCTTAACCTAAAGCTTACCTGCTTGATTTGTATATGATTTACTTGCTGTGCTTAATCATTATATATAAAGTTTCAAATTAATACAAAAAATGTTAAGCACTTATATTTACGAAGGATGAAACTCACCCCTCCAAACACTTGTGGGACAAAGATAGATAGATTATAAAGAGATGATAGATATGGAGATAAATTAAGTAGATAGATAGAGAGAAAAATAGATAGACATAGGTAAATATGCAAGTACATACATGCATGTACATACAAAAATTGCAGATAGCTGTGGATGATAATGTTTGAAATTTGGAAAGTAATAGAGTAAGAAATGTTCAAAACTAATGTGTTGAACAGACTGATATATAGCTAGCAAGAACACATGTGTTATTCAAAATACCACAGGGTTTGGAACTAAAATAAACTGCAGATGCTCTTCTTTTTAAAGGTAGCAATAATTAATTTTTTAATGTGTAATAATTTTAATGCCAGGAGATTAGGTGAGATTATGAACTGAAAGCTGAACATGGTTCTACACATATAGTGAAGTGTTACTTTTGAACTTTCTTCAATGCAGTTTTTCCGGTCATAATCACTCCATTCATTTTCCAAATAACGTTTTCTTTGGGAGGAGGGAATTGTCTTGAAGGGTGCCTTCAATGGGTATAGATTATGACATTGACAGTGACATTCTTTTAAAACATTGAATAGATTATTCCATTCTCTTTTGACTTACATTGCTCCTGCAGAAAATTCATAGCTAGCATTTTTATTGCTCTTTGAAAGCAATAGATCCCTGTTTTTTCTAGCTGTCTTCAGGATATTGACCTGAAGTGATTATAATTTGTTATTATAATCAAATGTGACCATAGTAATTATAATTTGTTATTAACTTATATATCATGCTATTACATTGAGAGTCTTATGGCTGTAAATTAAGTGAACACAAATTTTGAAATCCTGAAACATTTTCTCTTCAAAGTTTGCTTATATCCCATTTTATCATTGCTTAGACTTGGAACCTAATTGAATGTATGTTAGACATTCTCCCTTTATCCAGTATGTCTCTGAATTTCCTTTGCATATTGTCACCTCTTTTTCTCTAGGTTATGGTTTTACTTTCTTTGGATATTCTTTTGTTCACCATATTGTGTTCTCCACAAAAATACAGCCTAACCTACAGTATTCTGGTTCTTTCCAATAAATTGTCCTCCCTAATTTTCTATTGTCAATTTTCAATACAATTCTTATCTATTTTGCACTTCCTTTCCACCATTTTAATTCCTTGATTCATCGAACACGTATCAGATAATTCTCTGTTTTAGTTCCTTGGTGTAAATATATATTGCCTACAATCTATAGTTTTTCAGAGATCAAAATGAGGCCAGCAAAGCCCATGAGGGAGCCAATGTCACCTCCCACACCCAACCTAACAATGTTGAATTCTCTTTATCCAGCCAACCAAAGATAAGAAGGGGAAAAAAGATCAAAAACAGCCATCAGCAGCTATGAGCCATGGTCAAGGTATCCTGTTCAATAACTGCAGCTGGAAGGTCAGTTCAAATCAGACCATAGATCTAGCATAGAAAGGACTATCTTGTCCTTAGATAAACTTTGGTTCATTATAATAGTAAATTCCACCCTTGTCACGGACAAGTTCATGTGTCAACTTGGCCTAGTTGTGGTACCTGTTGGTCTGGTTGGGCAAGTGCTGACCTGTCTGTTGCAATGAGGACATTTCACAGAATTAGATTATGATCATGTCAGCTGCATCCACAGCTGATTCCATTTGTCATCAGCCAAAGGAGAGTGTCTTCTTCAATGAGTGATGCTTAATCTAATCATAGGAAGCCTTTTAAGGAGGATTCAGAAGAGACAGTTTCTATTCCTGCTACGGCTCGTGAACATCTCCTGTGGAATTCATCCAGACCCTCCACCAGAATCATGAGCTTCACAGCCTGCCCCCATGGATTTTGAACTCTGCATTCCCATGGTCATGTGAGACACTTTTATAAATTTTGCATTTGTGAGTGTTCCTTATTGAGTCTGTTTCTCTAGAGAACCCTAACCAATACATCTTGGTACCAGGAGTGGTTCTTAAGAAACAGAATATTAAAAATGGGTTTCTATCAATGGTTTTCTACTCTGACTGGACTCAAAAACACTAAGGACTCTGATTCCCATAAACAGAATGACACTCCCAATCCATGGAGTGAATTGACAAAACAGACAGTCAAAATATCACCATTCAAATCTCCTAATGTTTTGCTTATATGAAGCCAGGTTCTGGGGAATAATGTTTTTGGCACCTTTACAGAGTTTTGTAGAAATAATAGGTAAAGAGATGTTGGTTGGTTGTTATTAGATAAACTGGCTACATTAAGGAGTGAAAGGGATGGGCTGAAGACTTCAAACGAGAAGCTTAAGTGATGTCTGACAGATGCAGACGTTTCCATGAGTATCCAGAAGGGAAACCTTATTTCCTCTGGCCATAGACTTGAGATCTCTGAAAATCAGACTCAGAATCTTATTGTTAGAGTAGTAACTGTACAACATAAACTGAAATTTCAATCTTGCATGGTGTCTGCTGTTAAAGTGAGGGCAATGATTGGAAAGGAGTGGGACCCTGAAAAATGGGATGGTGATATATGGATTGATAATGATGTCAGTACAGAGGTTGAAACCCTAGATCACGCTGAGTCTTTTCTAGATAACACTGTAATAGTTTTTCCTGAGGACATAACTGCCCTACCTCCAGGCTGCCTTGAGGGGTTGGCCACCCAATCTCCTCCTGAAGGGATTAGCCCTAGAGTGATTAATCCTGTTTCACCAGATGAAACTGTAAATGAAGGCCCTGAAGCAATTGGCTTGGAAGATACTTCTATTTATTTTCATGACCCACCTCCATCACCTCTCATTTCTTTCAGATCTATAACTAGACTAAAGTCCCAACAAACCCCGATAAATGAGGTACAACATTTCACACATGAGGAGGTACATTATACTCCAAAAGAGCTGTGTGAGTTTTCCAATTTATATAGACAGAAATCAGGGGAATATGTGTGGCAATGGATTTTAAGGGTGTGGGATAATGTTGGGAGGAATATAAAGCTGGATCAGGCTGAATTTATTGATATGGTCCCACTAAGCAGAGATTCTGCATTCAATGTAATAACTCGAGTGGTTAGAAAAGGTATTAGGAGTTTGTTCGGATGGTTGGTTGAAACATGGATTAAAAGCTTGCCAACATTACCTGAACTGCCCTGGTATAATGTAGATGAGGGGATCCAGAGGCTAAGAGGGATGGGAATTTTAGAGTGGATTTATCATGCAAAGTCTGCTCTTACACCCTAGGAATGTCCGGAGGATGCACCTTTTACCAGAACAGTGAGAAATAAATTTGTGAGACTAGCACCATCATCCCTAAAGAGCTCTGCAGTTACACTTCTCTGTAGGTCAGATATTACTGTAGGAACTGCTGTCACTGAACTGGAATCTTTAAACACAATGGGGATGATGGGATCCAGAGTTGGCTGAAGCCAGGTGGCAGCACTTAATCGCCAAAGACAGGGTTGACATGGCTGTTATAATAGACAGCAAACTCAAATCAGGTGTCAAAAGTATATGACATGCAGAGACTTGTAGCATTGGCTAGTAAATCATGGGGTGTCTAGAAATACAATAGAAGGGCACTCTATTAAATTCTTGTTCGAGCTGCATAAACAAAACAGTTCTAGGTCAAGTGAACAGAAATCTAACCTGAATTACAGAAACAGAGTCATGGCTCCTTAATCAATTTCCAGACTTGAAACAGTTTAAAGACCCTGAACCCCTTGAATGAAGGGGAGGCCAGGTCCCTTTTGGGGAGAACCCTGTTACACTGCCACAAATTTATATTGTTAATCTTCCTCCAAGCCTTCCCCAAGAGGAGACTGATGGCCTTTTACCTGGGTAACTGTGCATTGGAGAAAAAGAAATGATCAGATATTTTGGGGATTATTAGACACTGGTTCAGAAGTGACATTAATTCCAGGGGACACAAAACATCATTCTTGTCCACCAGTCAGAGTGGGGGTTTATGGAGGTGAGGTGATCAATGGAGTTTTAGCTAAGGTCTATCACACAGTGGGTCCAGTCGGCATCCAGACCCATCCTGTAGTTATTTCCTCAGTTCCAGAATATATCATTGGTATAGACATACTAAGCAACTGGCAGAATCCCCACATTGACTCTCTACTCGTGCAGTGAAGGTTATTATGGTGGGAAAGGCCAAGTGGAAACCACTAGACCTGCCCCTACCAAGCAAAATAGTAAATCAGAAGTAATACCAGATTCCTGGATGGACGGCAGAGATTACTGCCACTCTTAAGGACTTGAAGGATGCAGGGCTGGTGATTCCCACCACATCCCCATACAACTCTCCTATTTGGCCTGTGCAGAAAACAGAGGGGTCTTGGAGGATGACAGTGGATTATTGTAAGCTCAACTAGGTTGTAACTCCAACTGCAGCTGCACAAATGTGGTATCATTGCTTGAGCAAATCAATACATCCTCTGGTACCTGGTACACAGCTTTTGATCTGGCAAATGCTTTTTTCTCAATAGCTTTTAGTAAGGAACACCAGAAACGGTTTGCTTTCAGCTGGCAATGTCAGCAATATACTTTCTCTGTCCTACCTCAAGGGTATATCAACTCTCCAGCCCTATGTCATAATCTTGTCTGCAGACACCTTGATAGTTTCTCCCTCCCACAAGACATCACACTGGTCCATTATATTGGTAATATCATGTTGATTGGACCTAGTGAGCAAGAAGTAGCAACTACTCTAGATTTACTGGTAAGGCATTTGTGTATCAGAGGATGGGAGATAAATCCAACAAAAATTCAGGGCCTTCCACCTCAGTGAAATTTCTAGGTGCCCAGTGATGTGGGGAATGTCGAGATATCCCTTCTAAGGTGAAGGATAAGTTGGGGCATCTGGCCCCTCCTACTACCAAAAAAGAGGTACAATGCCTAGTTGGTCTTTTTGGATTTTGGTGACAACATATTCCTCATTTGGGTGCACTACTCTCGTGCATTTATCGAGTTACCAAAAAAGCTGCTAATTTTGAGTGGGGTCCTGAACAAGAGGAGGCTCTGTGAAAGGTTCAGGCTGCTGTACAAGCTGCTTTGCCACTTGGGCCATATGATCCAGCAGATCCAATGGTGCTGGAAGTGTCAGTGCCAAATAGAGATGTTGTCTGGAGCTTTTGGCAGGCTCCTATAGGAGAATCACAATGCAGATCCTTAGGATTTTGAAGCAAAGTCTTACTATCTGATGCAGATAACTACTCTCATTTTGAAAAAAAAACAGCTTTTGGCCTAGTCCTGGGCTTTAGTAGAGACTGAACGCTTAACCATGGCCCATCAAATTACCATGAGACCTGAGTTGTCTATCATGAGCTGGGTGTTGTCTGACCCACTAAGCCATAAAGTTGGGCTTGTGCAGCAACACTTTATTGTAAAATGGAAATGGTATATATGAGATAGGGCCAGAGCAGGTCCTGAAGGCACAAATAAATTACATGAAGAAGTGGCCCAAATGCCCATGGTCTCCACTCCTGCCACATTACCTTCTCTTTCCCAGACCAGAGTCATGGCCTCTTGGGGAGTTCCTTACAGTGAATTGACTGAGGAAGAGAAACCTCAGGCCTGGTTTACAGATGGTTCAGCACAATATACAGGTACCACCCAAAAGTGGTCAGCTGAAGCATTACAACCCCTTTCTGGGGTGTTCTTGAAAGACAGTGGTGAGGAGAAATTCTCCCAGTGAGCAGAACTTCAAGCAGTGCACCTGGTTGTTCATTTTGCTTGGAAGGAAAATCTGGCCAGAGGTGCATTTGTATACTGACTCATGGGCTGTTGCTAATGGTTTGGCTGGATGGTCAGGGACTTGGAAAGACCATAACTGAAAATTGGTGACAGAGAGGTCTATGGAAGCAGTATGTGGATAGACCTTTCTGAGTGGGCTAAAAACATGAAGATATTTGTGTCCCATGGGAATGCACTCCAGAGGGTGATTTCAGCAGAGGAAGATTTTAATAATCAAATGGATAAGCTGACCTGTTCTTTGGATAGAGTTAGACTCTTTCCCAAGCAACTTCTGTCGTTGCCCAATGGGCTCATGAACAAATGGGTCATGGTGGTAGGGATGGAGGTTATGCATGGGTTCAGCAACATGGGCTTCCACTCACCAAGGCTGACCTGGCTACAGTCACTCTTGAGTGCCCAATCTACCAAAAGCAGAGACCCACACTCAGCCCCCAATATGGCACCATTCCCTAGGGTGACCAGCCAGCTACATGGTGGCAGATTGATTACACTGTACCACTTCCTTCATGGAAGAGGAAGCACATTTTTCTAAGTGGAATAGACACATACTCTGGATATGGGTTTGCTTTCCCTGCATACAACACTTCTGCCAAAACTACCATCCATGGACTTACAGAATGCCTTATCCATCATCATGGTATTCCACATAACATTGCTTCTGATTGAGGAACACACTTCACAGCAAATGAAGTGTGGGAATGGCACATGCTCATGGAATTCTCCGGTCTTACCATGTTCCCCATCATCCAGAAGCAGCTGGATTGATAGAACAGTGGAATGATCTTTTGAAAATTCAATTATGGCGCCAACTAGGTGGCAATACCTATGTTCCCCAGGAAGCTGTATATGCTCTGAATCAACATCCGCTGTATGGTGCTGTTTCTCCCATAGCCAGGATCCATGGGTCCAGGAACCAAGGGGTGGAAATGAGAGTGGTACCACTCACTATTACCCCTAGTGATCCATTAGGAATTTTTTTCTTCCTGTCCCTGTGAGCCTGAGCTCTGCTGGTCTACATGTTTTAGTTCCCAAAGGCGGAGTACTTCCACCAGTAGAAGTAACAATGATTCCATTGAACTACAATCTAAGACTGCTACCTGGTCACTTTGGGCTACCCATGCCCCTGGATCAACAAGCCAAGAATGGAATTACATTACTGACTGGGGTGATTGACCCTGACTATCAGGGGGAAGTAAGACTGCAACTACACAATGGAAGTAAAGAAGAGTTTTCCTGGATTATAAGAGATCTCCTAGAGTGTCTTTTAGTACTACCATGCCCTGTGATTAAAATCATTGGAAAACTGCCACAACCCAATCCAGGCAGGGCTACCAATGGTTCTGAAACTTCAGGAATGAAGAGTTGGGTCACTGCACTAGACAAAGAACCAAGGCTAGCTGAAGTGCTTCGAGAAGGCAAAGGGAACATGGAATGGGTAGTGGAAGAAGGCAGTGATAAATATGAACTTTGACCATGGGATCAGTTACAGAAATGAGGAGTGCAATGCTATTTTGCTCATGTTATACTATTGAAGTTGCAAGATATCAAGTTTAAGAATGAATGTTGCCCAAGGATTTGCACCCTATTCTGGAGAGATTTAATGTGTTTCTGGTTATATGAAGGACAGTTGAGTATTGTTAGGTAAAAGAAAAAAATGTGTGTTTTATTGTTTTTATTTGGAAATTGGGTATGGTTTAAGGTGATATATATAGCTGCCAAGTTGACAAGGGGTGGACTGTCATGGTCAGGTTCATGTGTCAACTTGGCTAAGTTGTGGTATCTGTTTGTCTGGGGGGGCAAACAATGGCCTGTCTGTTGTAAATAGGACATTTCATAGAATTAGATCATGATCACATCAGCTGCATTCACAGCTGATTCCATTTGTCATCAGCCAAAGGGGAGTGTCTTCTGCAATGAGTGATGCTTAATTTAATCAGGGAAGCCTTTTAAGGATGATTCCAAAGAGACAGGTTCTATTCCTGCTTCAGCTGGCAAGCCTCTCCTGTGGAGTTTGTCCAGACCCTCCATCAGAGTTGTTGGCTTCACAACCTGCCCTGTGGATTTTGGACTCTGCATTCCCCTGTTCATGTGAGACACTTTTATAAATTTTTATATTTGCGAGTGTTCCCTGTTGATTCTGTTTCTCTAGAGAACCTTAACTAGTACACCCATCTTTAAGAGGAGTTTAGATGCCATGTTTTAAACATTCTTTTGTATTTGTATAAAAGATAGAGTGATAAGCAAATGTGCAGTGAGCTTGGCAGAAGAGAAGTCAGTAGGATATTAGAGAAGAAGCAGAAGTTAGCTCAGGGAGTCAGTGGCTGCAACATTGGGCTTGGCCCTTGGCCCCTTACCTTTGCAGACACAAATAATAAAGCTACTTACTCACCTATGTGGTTAATTCCAACTGTCAGTGGCACTGACAAGGGCCCCTTGCTCAGATCCAGGTTTCCATGCTAACAAAGGAGTGTATTGAATTTAATTACATGAATTTTTTAGTTTCTAGTAAACATTTTCTTGGCAATGGATTAATTATCTTGATTTGTATTACAGTTGAGGACAAAAATAATTTGAACCAGCTGAAAAGATCCCCAATAAGATTTTTTTTTAACATTTTTATTGTATAGATATACAAAGCAAAGAAGGAACAAAGCAATAGTTTTCAAAATACTCTTCATCAAGTAGTTACAGGAGGGATTCCAGAGTGTGTATGGTCTTACAATTCCATCAACTCATATTTTTCCTTCTACCTACTCCAGAATATAGGAGGCTAGAAGAAATAGGTTTTTTTTTGTTTGTATGTTTGTTTTTATCATTAAAATTCACTTTCTTTTTCTTTTTTGAGAAAATAACATACTTATAAATAAGCAATAAATATCAAAGCACAGCACAGCATAGCAATTAGTTGTAGAGCAGATTTTTGAGTTTGGTTTTGGTTGCAATTCCACAACGTTAGGTTTTTACTTCTAGCTGCTCTAAGATACTGAAGACTAAAAGAAATATTAATTTAATGATTCAGCAATCATATTCATTTGTTAAACCCTACCTTCTTTGTATAATTCCACCATCATCTTTTATCTGTCTCCCACTCTTTAGGAGTATTTGGCTATGTACATTCTAACTTTTTCATGTTGGAAGAAGCTGTTACTAATAAGGGCTAGGGAGGTAGAATAAGCCGATGTTCTGGTGAGACTGGGCCCTCTGGGTTTCAGGACTTATCTTATCCAAGGACCCATCTGTATGCTGTAGCTTTCTGAAAAGTTAACTTAGTGCATGGAACCTTTGTAGAGTCTTGTGTATTGCCCTAGGTGTTCTTCAAGATTTGTTGTGATGGTTTAGGTTGGGGTTTGGCAACTTATGATAGGGAGAAATGTCTAACTGAAGCTTGTGTAAGAGTGACCTCCAGTGTAGCATCTCGACTGTATTTGAACTCTCTCAGCCACTGATACTTTATTAGTTACATTTCTTTTCCCCTTTTTGGTCAGAATGGAGTTTCTGATCCTATGGTGCCAGGGCTGGGCTCATCCCTGGGAGTCATCTTCCACACAGCCATGGAGACTTTCACCACTGGATGTCATGTCCCAGATTGGGGACAATGATTTTGCTTACAGAGCTAGATTTAGAAAATGTAAGGCCATATCTGAGCAACAAAAGAGGTCCTCCAGAAGTAACTCTTAGGCATACATATAAGTAGGCCAAGCTTCTCTACTACCTACATAAGCTTCATAAGAATAATCCTCAAGATCAAGGGCTTGGGTGTCCCTAAAGTTTGGCACAATGTCAGGAGATTTCTTGATGGTAAATTTTAACAGTTCCATCCCTCAAGGGGCTTTGCAAATATTTTTTGATTATATGCTCAGTATATTCTAGGATGTATATAGGCATTGCATTAAGCTATACAGGATTAAAGTCCCTCATTCTTATTGTTGGCTCCCTGTGCTTGGATTGTTCAAATGAGCTATCCAAACATTTGAGGTAGATTATGCATTACAGAAAATTTAGTTCCTGGACAAAATAAAACATTCTTCCCTTGGCCTCATAGAGTAGGTTTGGTTCTAAAATATAGGTAATGTCTTCCTTACCCCTGTATTCTGAATTACCACAATCCCAACCTGATCAGTTTTGTTCTTATCTCTAAATACCAGGTTATAAATATATAAAACATTCTCTCAAAATCCAGAAATAATAATTACCGCTCAGGACTAAATGTGTCTACCCTGCATCTTCAGTAGTCTAAAGTCCTGCATTTGCAAGATGGATGTACATCAGGATGAAGAATGTGGGGCACAGCACAACAGTGCAGTGATGCATTGCAGCACAGGTATAGGTACAGTTTGGGGATGCTATACTGGTTCCTGTAAGGGTGGGTGCCCAGTGGCAAGGAGGATGTGGCTGTGAGGGTGCATGGGTCTTGGGGTTAGAGTTCTGGTGTGCACTGGTTTAGGGCATGGGGCTCTTGTGTGCATGCACAGAACTCAGAGAGCAGGTTAGCCTTGCACCTGCATGGGCTGAGGTAAGATGTGACCTTGTTGTGCAAGTCAGCACTTGCCCAATCCTGGGTATGTGTAACTGGGGCCCAGCACATGTGCAGCCCTGGGAGAGTCATAAACTGATGTACACATGTGCAAAGCTCAGAGGGAGTGGGGTGAAGTTCATTGACTGTATGGGCTGGGGGCAGGTGTACCCTAGATATAGAGGTTAGTGCCACAAACTTATACACACGTGGCTGCCAGCAAGAGGACAGGGAAGGTGAGTTAGGGCCCTGGAGGAGTGGGGCAAGACTGCATTTTTACAGGATATGTGGGTTGGGTTGGGGTAGGCATGTGCACAGTTGGGGTGGGTGTGTGAGGTGGGTATGCATGTGAGGTTTGGCAGAGTGGAGGGCTTGGAATGTAGTGAGTGAAGGCAGGTGACAGGGTTCTGGTTCATGGGGTGTGGGGTGAGTTGGGTCAGGAGGCTGCACTGGTGAGTGTAATGCATTCAAAGAACATTGCTTGGCTCACTTACTAGTCTCCATCTCCCCATCTGTGCACTCTTGAGGGCTCTGGGCTTCCATGTTTGGTGGTTTGCACCATCTGAAAGGTCTCTGTTTCTTTGCTTTAAAGCCTCAGGTTTGTAATCAGGGCCTCCCTATGAGGTGGGAAAGACTCTCCCAGGTCACTTACACCAAGGAATCACCATCTCAGTAACCCTCCCATACTTTCTCTAGGTGTTCCTTGGAGCAGGGGTCAACTCTGCATATCCTAATCTGCCTTATTCCTGGAATTTCCAATAAGTTCTTAAAAAGGTATTTTTTGTTGTGGTAACTTCACACATATACAGTCCACCCAAAAGCACAATTAATGGCTCACAATATCATCACATAATTGTGTTATCACCATGATCATTTTTAGAAGATTTGTATCACTCCAGGAAAAGAAATAAATAGAAAAAAAAAAAAAGAAACTCATACATCCCATAGCCCTTACCTGTTACTCTCATTGACCACTGGTATTTCAATCTATCCATTTTTAACCCCTTATTCCTCCATAATTATTTATTATCTTTTTTTTTCCTTTTCTGTCCATACCCTAGATAAAAGGAGCATCAAGCACAATCACATGGTGACATCTTAAAAGCTATATAGGTATATAATCATATCCAACAATCAAGTCTACTATTTCAATAGTTTCAGGTACTTCCCTCCAATACACCACAATCTAAAAAAGAATATCTATATAATGCATGAGAATAACCTCAAGGAAAACCCCTTGACTCTGTATGAAATGCTTCAGCCACTGAAATTTTATTTTGTCTCATTTCTCTCTTCCCATTTTAGCCAGGAAAATTCTCAAGCCCTTGATGCTGGGTCCTGGCTCCACATTGCCAGGGAGATTTACACCCGTGTGATTCATTTTCCACATAGTGGGGAGAGCAGTAATTTCATCTGCTGAGTTGGCTTGGAGAGAAAAGACACATTTGAGCCAAAAAGGAGGTTCCCTGAGAGTAACTGTAGGCATAATTACACATAGGCTTAGTTTCTCCTTTGCAGGAATAATTTTCATAGGAGCAAACTTCAAGATTGAGGGCTCACCCTATTGGATTGGTTGTCTACACTGCTTGCAAGAATATCAGGAATTCCCCAGATGGAGAAGTTAAATATTTTCTCCTTTTTCCCCTAGTAACCCAAGGGGGGACTTGGCAAATATTCTTTTATTCTCTTCTCAAATTACTCTAGGATATGTTGGGGTTCACACTAACCTGTACAAACCAAAATGATCTCACACCCTGTTCAAGATTCCATGTAATTATCATGTTAGAATAAACAAAGCACAAAAGTTAAATTAGGTAATGTGTTACCCTAAATATAGATGTTGCACCAAATAAATGAATTTTCTTTTGTTCTAACACAAGGAGTCGGACTTTTAAAATACAGTTAATATCATCCTTTAGCCTGTGTTTGATTTATCTTACTCCTACTCAAATCAGCTTCATTCATATTTCTTAGTGAAATCTGATCACTTATTCAACTTTTCAAACAATTGCTGCATGGGGTAATGCTTACTTTCATAGCTTCAGTAGTGCTCTACCTCTCAGTCTCAGGTGTTATATACATACCTGAAGCTTCAGGGAATGACCAGTTTATGCACAAATGGCTAAGTAGCTCAGAATTTAGAAATAATTGTTACAACTCTTGATTAGATGTGACTGCTGTAAGAGCTTACAATATAAGACCCTTTACAATAGGCCCCAACTTGATAACCCATGCTCTTGAGTTTTGTTCTGAGTTTTTATATTACAGTAATTCCATGTGAGTGCGTTGATAATATTTTTGTTTGTTTGGTTCTAATATTTCATTCAACATACTTCCTCAAGCTTCTTCACTTAGTGGCATGCTTCACAACTTCATTCCTTCTTGTAGCTGCTCAGTGGTCTGTTCTATATATACACTACAGTTCCCCCATCCATTCCCCAGTATTCTTCAGTCACTTCCATCCATTGTGAATCACCAACACTGCCACCATAATCACCAGTATGAAAATGCCCATTCTTGTTCCCAATTTAGTCTTCAAGGTATATACATAGCAACCTGGTTGCAGAATCATAGGGCAACCCAACCCCTAGCCTCCTATGGAACCACCATATTGACCTCCAGAGGGCTTGAACCTCAGTTTCCCTGCCAACAGTGAATAGGTACATCACTTTCTCTGTATTTTCTCTAGCACTTTCTTCTCTCTGTTCATTTTTAAACAGTTTTATTCATGCATAATACAATCCAGCCTAAGTATGTAGTCAAACCTTCACCACAGTAAACTATATGAAGATATCTCCTTTTCTCTGCAAAGACCCTCTCCCATATTCCCCATTTGCTGACATTTGGCTTTGGCATAATTTCTTTGTTACATTCAGTGGAAATCTATCACTTTGTTGCTGTTGACTATAGACCCTAGCTTGCATTGAGTGCATTTTTTCCTATATACCATCCGATTTTCAACACCTTGTAATGTTGACATTCATTTGATCTCCCTCATGCAAAAGACATCCTTATATGTTTGCATTTAATCACCACAATCGTCCACTCTAGGCATTCTTAAGTTACACCTCTCAGTCTTTCTCCCCTGTCTTTCTTTCTGGTGTCATATGCACCCTAGCCCTTCTCCTTCAAAATACTCACATTCAGCTTCATTTGTGTATTTACATTGTCATGCTACTACTAGATAGCACTGTGCTATTAATTTCTAAAATTTTACCATCCATCCTTTTGCAGATTCTATATTCTTTAATCACCAAATGCCCAACCTCTGCTCTGTACTCTGTTTTCTGTTACCCTTTGTTTTTTTTTTTTTTTTTTGGCTTTTTTATTAATTAAAAAAATTAACAACAATCAAAAACATTAACATATCATTCCATTCTACATATATAATCAGTAATTCTTAATATCATCACATAGTTGCATATTCATCATTTCTTAGAACATTTGCATCGATGTAGAAAAAGAAATAAAAAGACAAGAGAAAAAGAAATAAAACAATAATAGAAAAAAAGATTATACATACTGTACCCCTTACCCCTTGCTTTCATTTATCACTAGCATTTCAAACTAAATTTATTTTAACATTTCTACCCTTTGTTCTTAACCTTAACTCTCAAAGTTCACTGATTAATATTAGTTCATAGTAGTGAGACCATGCAGTATTTGAGTTTTTGTTTTTGTCTAATTTCGCTCAGCACAGTGTCCTCAAGGTTTATCCATGTTGTTACATGCCTCATGACTTTATTCTATCCTACAGCTGTATAATATTCCACTGTATGTATATACCACAGCTTAGTTAGCCACTCATCCACTGATGGATATTTGGGCTATTTCCATCTCTTGGCAATCATAAATAATGTTCCTATAGACATCGGTGTGCAAATGTCCATTTTAGTCCTTGCTTTCAGTTCCTCTGAATATATCCCTAGTAATGAAATTGCTGGATCATATGTTCTATACTGAGCTTCCGGAAGAACAGCCAAACTGCCTTCCAAAGCAGTTGTGCCATTTTACATTTCCTACCAACAATGGATAAATGTATCTCCTTCTCCACCACATCTCCAGCACTTGTTGTTTTCTGCCTTTTTTTAAATATTGTGGCTCTGATTTGCATTTCCTTAATAGCTAATGAAAGTTAGCATCTTTTGATGTGCATTTTAGCCATTTGTAGTTCCTCTTCTGAAAAGTGTCTGTTCATGTCTTTTGCCCTTTATTTAGTTGAGTTTTTAGTGTCTTTGTTGTTGAGTTGTAGAATCTTTTTATAAACTCTGTATATTGAACACATATGTGATGTTTGGTTTCTATAAATTGTCTCCCATTGCATGGGCTGCCTTTTTACTTTCCTGACAAAGTTCTTATGCACAAAAGTGTTTAATTTTGAGAAGGTCCCATTTATTTATTTCTTTTTTCATTGTTTGTTCTTTGGGTGTATGGTCTAAGTAACTACCTTTATCACAAGATTTATGAGATATTTCCCTACATTTTCTTCTAAAAGTTTTAAGGTCTTAACTCTAACATTTAGGTTATTTATACATTTTGAATTAATCTCTGTATAGGGTGTGAAATATGGATCCTCTTTCAGTCTTTTACTTATGGATATCCAGTTCTCTAAACACCATTTATTGAAGAGGCTGCTCTAACCCAGTTGGGTTGGCCTGATGACCTTGTAAAATATCAATTGCTTTTAGAAGAGAGGGTCTATTTCTGAACACTCAACTCAATTCCATTGATCAATATATCTATATTTATGACACTACCATGTTGTTTTGACTACTGTAGCTTTGTTATGTGCTCTAAAGTCAGAAAGTTGAGACTTTCCACTTTAGTTTTCCTACTCAAGATATTTTTTAGCTATGCAGGGTACCCTGGTCTTCCAAAAAAATGGTTATTGATTTTTCTATTTCTGCAAAGTAAGTTTTTGGTATTTTAATTGGTATTGCATTGAATCTATAAGTCAATTTGGGTAGGACTGACATCTTAACTATATTTAGTCTTCCAATCCATGAACATGGTATGCACTTCCATTTATTTAGGTCTTCTTTTTTTTTTTTTTAACAATATTTTGTAGTTTTTTGTGTATAGGTCTTTCATGTCCTTAGTTAAATTTATTCCTAAATATTTGATTATTTTGGCTGCTATTGCATTTGGTTTTTTTTTTTATTTCCTCCTCAGATTGTTCATTACTGGTGTATAGAAACACTGCTGACTTTTGAGTGTTGATCTGTTACAATTCCACTTTGTTATATTCATTTATTAGTTCTAGTAGCTATACAAAAATTAATTCAAAATGTATAAATGACCTAAACATTAGAGTTAAGATCTTAAAACTTTTAGAAGAAAATATAGGGAAATATCTCATAAATCTTGTGATAAAGGCAGTTACCTAGACCAAACACCCAAAGAACAAGCAATGAAAAAAATAGATAAAAAAGAAATCTATTTTGTCAATTTTGGGGGGGATTTTTGATATATAGTATCCTGTCATCTGCAAACTGTGAGAGTTTTACTTCTTCCTTTCCAATCTGAATGCTTTTTATTTCTTTTTCTTATCTAATTGCTCTGGCTAGAACTTCCAGCACAAGCTTGAATAACAATGATGACATTGGAAATTCTTGTCTTGTTCCTGATCTTAGAGGGTAAGCTTTCAGGGTTTCTTCATTGAGGATGATGATAGCTGTGCATTTTTCATATATTCCCTAAATCGTGTTGAGGAAGTCCCTTTCTATTCTTATCTTTTGACATATTTTCATCAAGAAAGGATGTTGAATTTAGTCAAGTGACTTTTATGCATCAATCAAAATTATCATGTGGTGTTTCCACTTTGACTTATTGATATGGTCTATTAAATCAATTGATTTTCTTGTATTGAACCAGACTTGCATACTTGGAATAAATGCCACTTGGTCTTGGTGCATAAATCTTTTAATGTGCTGCTAATTTCAATTTGCAAGTATTTTGTTGAGGATTTTTTTGCATATATAATCATTAAGGAGATTGGTCTGTAATTTTCCTTTCTTGTAATATTTTTGTCTGGCCTTGGTGCTAAATTTTTGTTGGAGATATTTAGAATATACTTGTAAAATATTTGATAAATTAAAATATATAATGCTTAAAATTTATTTACTAATTTTATACATATTAAATTACAGGAAATTGAGCCCATGCTTGCAATAGTAAACAATAATGCATTTTAGAAAAGTTTTATGCTATAATTAGCTGAAAAAATGAAAATGAACTATGCATTTTAAACCATAATTTTCCTATTTCTTTATCCTTATTTTTATTTATTCATTTATTTACTTATTTATTTACTTATTTATTTATTTTTACATGGACAGGCACTGGGAAACAAACCTGGGTCTCTGGCATGGTAGGAAAGAACTCTGCCATTGAGCCATCTTAGCCAGCCCCCTTTATTTTTAACTGAAGAAAATTCTTATGCAGTTAAAAGTGAGGGGAGATTTTTATACAAAAGCAGTATTTCTTTCATTTAAAAGCAAAAATAAATTTTAATGGCATCCTCCAAATTTAACCTTTTATGTTCAAACTTTTTCCTGTTTTTTTTCTATATTTATATCTGAGGATGGGTCAGCAAAAGAAGGCAAAAATAGATCTTTTGCAAACTTCTGTATTTCTGAAGCAGGTTCCATATCACGCTAAGAAAAAATAGAATATTTTTATAGTGTACATTATGTTTGCACTCTTTTAACATAAATATATTTAGCTTTTAAAAATATATATAACATATATTCACTTATTAATTTAATTATTTATCAAACATTTCTTAGCTGCATATATTGCAGCAATAAAATATATTTAATATATTATTTCTTCAAATTGTATTTACCCTGTTTTGGTGGCCAGTGTCTGGGCCCCCTCCTAAACAAGAATGAAACTCTGAAGTTTGCTTCACTAGTGCACAGGTCAAGAAAGTAAATAATCATCATGGAAGGAAAAGTATGTAATCACATATGTAAGGGACAGGAGCAGGATGGCACTGATTGCATCATAGTCTTAAACATTAATCTTAGTAAAACATCAAGTCTTAAGCCCATTATATGATTTTTCTAGAGACCTGATGTCCTTATACTATATGGAATATCTTTATTCTACTGTCATATGCATATTGCCTCTTCTACTTCTGCCCCTTTGCAGAGTGCTACTCCTCTGAACAATCACTGCCAAAGACACTCTTCTCAGTACCTAATAAATCTAAGTCCTCTTCTGTGCCTTGCATGTATTTGATCTTGCAGCAGCACTGGTTCATGTTTTTCACTAACTTGTTGTGCATCCAAACACTTGCATTCTGATATTTTTGCCTGTATATAAAGAAATTAAGGTGCAACAATGTTGAGTAAAGTGGTACTTTGAGTGCAGAACTAGATTAAAAAAAGTTCTACCTCATAGAAACAACAAATCACTGAACATTTTATGGGGAGACAACACAATGTTGGCCCACAAGTTCAGATTGCTTCTCTTTAACATCAAGCCCTCTTGTGACCTGGGAATGTTATGGAGATCTGAAGACATTTAGAAGAATTATGCTTATATTGTTATTGGGGGAATGCTATTATGGTATTAAGGAAGGACTGAGGAAAATTTATAAATGCAGAATTAGAAATTTTGAGGGCATAAAAGATATTGCAAAATCTTTGCAAAGTTAGATAGCCTATAATGTTCAACACTGCCTACTCTTTGGGAATTAACAAGACAAGATGAGAACAAAAGTTAATGAGCAGTAACTTTAAAATGCTTCTCTCTGTAAAGTAACTTCAGAACTTTCACAGCTATATATGCAACTAAACACTGTAAATAGAGTAATCCAAAGATTGTGGTCTGCAATTAGTATCTGTAGAAGACCTGCTTCTGCCTTTATCTCTGAATATGTCTAAAACCACTGGGATCCCATGTAGAATCCTCAAGTTTACAGAGGAAATATTCTCTATTTCCATTAGTTTCATAGCCAATTCCAAACCACCTGCAAGTTTTTGGACAAGTTCCAAAGACTGATTGTGAAAAACATTTCAATATGAATAATTTCTGATATATATATACTTTTGATACATTTGAAACTCTACAGCTTATTTTATGTAAAATTTGATTTGATTAACAATTGCCAACATATATGAACACACACATGCAAACATACACTCTCACACAAATGGTTACGAAGATAATATTTAAAATGTCATCCTTATCATCATAAATGCAATACAAGAGAGTGATCCTCCAAATTTTTTTAGATGAGGAAAATGAGATACAGGGTGCATAAATAAATGACCTGTGATAACGGAGGAGAAAATGACCAGTCCTTGAGCCCTTTTAGATATAGATAGATAAATAGGTAGATAGATAGATAGGCAAACACGTGCAAACATTTAAACGCACATACATGCACACATATATTATTGTGTTAATATTAGCATACATGTGTAACATGCAGTTTCCAGTTTTTACCATTTTCGTAACTATCATTCATGGCATTAACTATATTTACAGTATTGTGCTATCATTACCATCATCTTCTTAAAAATAACTCCAGACATAAACTGGGTACCCATTAAGTAATAAATCTCCAGTCTTCCTCCTTCTGACCATTTCTAGCCTCTAATCTATTTTCTGTTTCTATGAATTTCATTACTCTAAATATTGATTATTCTAAATATTTCACATTTAGAGGATTCTACATTTGTTTGTGGCCAAAGTCCATCAGTATAAATAACAGTATTCTTTCTTGATAAGCATACCTTTTGTAAACACGTATTTCACACTTGCCTACAATAAGCAATGCCATATAAGCACCTATTCTTTAAAGTGAAATGTGATCTTGCCATTCTTTTAAATTAACAATTCCCTTATCTTTAACCTAGAGTGGATATAATAAAAAAAATACTAGAAAGAACACTATTTCATGGTTATATGAAGCATGTTATGGGAAAAGGGAAACATTTTCTAGGAAGCACATGGTCAAACTTAAGTTAAAATGATAGATAAAGAAAACACATTCCCTGGGTGATCACATTTTCTCCATCTGCTGCATTATATTACAAACCTGCTTAATTTGGTTTCAAATGTTAACTAACAGCTGGTCTAAAGGTTTTCATATTTTCTTTGCATGGCCCAAAATTTGTATGTTGTTTTTTAAAATGTATTTTTTGTTAGAAATAATAAAAATAAAGCCTTTATTATTCAGCTAATAGTATAAATCAAATATATTATATTGTATATAGATTTTAATATCTTATGGATGTTTTAGGTAACATAAACATAATAAAATATAAGCATATTGTTATATTTTCATACAAACTCTAAAGAAAATAAGACTATGAAACATATACAATTTTTCCAAGTTGAACTAAACGTTTTTAATCTGCTACCATAAAAATTAATGTAAATGATATCTCAAAATTTATAATGACTTAAAAACAGCTATTGTGTAAGTTTGAGAGCCATTTTTAGGATTTTTCTTTAATAATCACGTCATAAGGTGTGGTTCAGTGTGTTTAAAATGTTTCTATTTTGCTATTTATCTCTTATCTTAGGAAATAACTTTAGAAAGTGGTATTAAAATGATAAAATTTCAACATTTATTATGTAGCATAGTCATTTGTTAGCATTGCCTCTCCTGGATTTTCTAAAGTATATGAAATGCATAATATTTTTTTTAAATGTGCTAATGATTTGCAAGCTAATCAGATGTTATGCTTCTGGGTTCAAGGCTACTCTGTGGAATACAAGGCAGTTTAATAGATCTACTATTCATAACTGATGTGAGAAAGGATTCTATTATATCCCTCTGATTTTTATAGCATTTTATAGATTGATCACATATCTTTGAAAATAATGTTTTAAATAGGCATTTGTTAAATACCAGAATTACAATGTTAATTTAAATTCTTGGAAATTTTAATAGTGTCTAGGACTTGAAATAAAAATTTTCTGGAGCCTTGTGTTTTGAACAATTTACCAGGAGAATCAGTAGCCCTGAAAATCAACCTTTGGGGCCACACAATGTGAGATCATTTGCTATAGCCATCAGTTGTGGAGTCTTTATTTATATGAATTTGAGGAAGAGGATCTGATGCTAGGAAGCAACAAAAATTAAGCTAACCTATAAACAAAGGTGGGGTAGAGAAACATCTTCTTCCTGTTAGAAGACACACAGGTAGAGTTCAACACACACTCTCTATTTGGTTCTAGTACAGTACAGATGACTCTTTTTCATCCTGCAGTTTCTGCTTCCTCATTTTGTTCTTGTGCCACAATGGTCTCTCTTACTAATTAGTGCTATAATTACCATCTGAAGAATTTTCCTAGTTTTACAAAGCTATTTACTACTTCACACACAGAGTCTTTGGCAATTTAAATAAAAGTGTGCTTCTCCAACACTTTCTCTTTAATGACACCTACCAGTTGCTTATTAATTCAAGAATAGATTTTCCTTATTTCCCTGAGCTTCAATTCTAAATTGCATTGGTGAATACTTTAATCTGATGTTTCTCTTCTACTTTATATTTGCATTTCCCAGTTCTTGCATTTCAGAAAAGAGATTTAGTTTCAGTCAATACCCTTTAAATGTGGGTATCTGCAAGTCTTAAACTGATATAGGATCTTAACTCACCTGCTATAGTGTTTTTCTCCCCATCAACTGCCATGACTGATAAAAGGAATGACAATTGGAAAATATGCTAAGAAGCTGGGACCATGCACAAGTTCTATATAAGTATTTTAAGACTTTTAAGTATCTACAATATCTGGGGGCATCTGGATTTCAAGAAAAAAGATCATGTAGTTAGTGGCTTACCTGGAAAAAGAGAAAATAATAAAAATATAGTAAGAGTGGGATCTTCAGGGAAAATATATCAAGGGTCATCTTACAGTGTCAAGGCAAATGTTTAGAGAATTAAATATGAGTCTTTAGTTCTTCAGAGACACTAATGTGATTTTGGGATTAAAAATGATTATATCCACTCCAAATCTTAACTTTTCTGAGTAGGGAGAGTTCAGTCTCATAATCTGAGAATGTAGATGAGGGAAAAGATGCCACAAATAATTTCTGAAAATCATATATGATTCAGCAAAGCTAAATTTTTCCAGACATCATTCTTCATCCCAACAGACTATTGTTTTTCTATTTTTTTCCATCATTGCACACTTTTATGCTACTGTTATTACTTATCTCCAGTCACTTTGCCTTTTGTCTGACCTGGTAGATACTCAAATAGATATTTGTTAAATGATTGCATAAATGAATATATTGCCTTCTCTTCATTATGAGGTAATATTTTCTATTAAGTTTATCATCTTTATAAAACACTCAGTCCTTGAATTCTGGGGCCATATGCTATTTAGTTTTATATCATGATTGCATGGAACATAATGGGTAATTCTCAAATACTAGTTGCATATTTGGTTTTACTGAAGTTAAGAAATATTTGCTGCAAAGGAATAAAAGTGTTATACGTTCTATACACTAGCAATAAGCAATTTGAGGAGGAAATTAAGACAATTGAATTTACAATAGCATCTAAAAGAATACAATATCTAGGATTCAAATTAACTATAGAAGCAAAAGAATTTTATGCCGAAAATGACAAAATACAGCTGAAAGAAATTAAAGAAGACCTAAATAACGATAACACATCACACTTTGTTGTGTTGACAAATTTAATTTTGTTAAAATGGCAGCACTAACTAAGCAATACACACATTCAGCAAAATCCCTGTCAAAATGCCAATAACTATTTTTTTTGCAAACGTGGAGGAGCTAATCCTCATTCATATGTAACTTTAAGAAGCCCCGGATAGCTCAAAGTTCAGCAATTGTCCTGCACTTCTATGAGCAATTGACTTATGATGTGTGCAGTACATGCAATGGAGAAAGAATATTTTCTTCAACGAATAGTATTGGGGAATTGGGTATTATCATGCAAAAGAATGAAGATGCATCCTACCTTACACGAGATACAAAAATTAATTAAAAAATGATTAAAGGCTGATATCATCAGCATGGTGACATAAACAGTTACCAAAAATCTCTCTCTCTCTGGAGATTCAACAAAAAACAAAAAGAACAACTTTGAATTGTCCAGAGCTCTGAAGGAATCTATAGAATAGATAAGGACCCTACAAATGCTGAATTGAAGAAAGAGAAAAATATCAGTTAGAAAAATTCCATTCCAGACTAGCTGGTCTTCTCCTCCCATTCATTTGATCTTTGTACGCTATGGGAAGGGCACAGAAATAGCAGCAGGGATCACTCCCAATGAGAAAGTGAATATAAAGTTTCTCACAGCAGTAAGACAGACTCCCACTCATTAGAGACCTGGGTGATAGGAGGGCATATTTCAAGTCCAAGGTCAGTGAAGGACAAAGAGTCAGAAAACTCACAGACAAAGGCTGTATTTACAGCCCTGGGTTTGAAAGCCCTTCTTCCATCCTTGAAGGAAACAGCAGCAGGTGTCTTGATCCCTGCTTGTGGGATATCTTAAGACTGGGACAGCTGGGGAGCTCCTCTGCTGCAAATAACATGGGGGATACATCCCCACATTAAGCCAGACTTTGGCAAAGTGAGGGTACAGGAACCCAACAGTTTCAGCCCCACTCTGTGATACACACCCTGGGCCACAAGGCAAACAACTTCTGAGGATGATAAAGTTATTGAATAGCACCACCTTTCTGGTAGATCACAAAATACAAGGGAATTGAAGGGTTTTTTTTTCATAAAATATCCAGAAAATAACTCAGTCCGCTGGATCAGGTCTAGAATCCCTGCATAGGAAACTGTCCCTATTTTCAGTGAGATATATGGATGACCCGAATGTTAAAGCAGTGCTAAAATAAACCAAGGACTGTGGTCCAGTGAAAAACAAAGAATCACTGAGACCCAGAAGACTTGTTTTCCTGCTGAGACCTTGCTGCATTGCTTAGTACTACTCTCCTCCATGAACTAGGCCACTGTGGGTTCCTGGTTTTTGGAGGAGACTGGCTGCAGAGCCAATCTGACAACTGGACACCAAGAGAGATGAATGGCTATAGAAGAAAGATAAACAAAAAAAGTCCTAAGCAAGAAAGGGAAAACAACTTCCAGAATACAATAAGGAAGAAATTTCAATGCCTAGACACTAGCAAAATATCATGGCTCATACTAGGAAGCATAATGACATGGCCCAAGCAAAAGAAGAAACTAAACCCTTAACTGAGATACAAGAGTTGAAACAAGTAAGTACATAAACAAGAGAACTGCTTAACAAGAAATACTAAAAATAGTAATACAGGCAGATGGGAAAAGACAGGAAAGACAAGTTTGGAGAAGAGTGTAGAAATGAAGATAATCAATGTTTGGGTTTGTGAATGCTGCTGGAAATGCAATATACCAGACACACATCAGCTTTTATAAAGGGAATTTATTAAGGTACAAGTATACAGTTCTAAAGCCATAAAAATGTCCAAACCAAGGCATCCAGAGAAAGATACTTTGACAGAAATAAGAGCCTATTATGTTTGTAGTTCCTCAGTCAGCTGGGAAGTCACATGGTGAAGACTGATAGTCTACTTTTTGACTTCTGGCCTCAAATGGCTTCTGTGGGGGCATCTCCAAAGATCTCTTGTGTATGTCAACTCTTGAGTTTTTTCCAAATTGTTTCCCTCTTAAAGGAATCCAGTAAGTGACACATCTTAGATGGATAGAGACACATCTCCATGGAAACCGTATAATCAAAAAGGTCACCTCTTCATGGAAATAATATTTAATCACAATGAAACAACATGACTTTTCTGGGGTACACAAGAATTTCAAATCAGTACAAGCTGTAAGTATAACTAATAAGGTAAAAAAAGAGAGAAAAAAAACTATGAGATATGACATAAAATCGAAAAGAAAAAATGGTTGAAGAAAGTACTGTGTTTACAGTAATGATATTAAATGCTAAAGAATTAAGTTCCCCAATCAAAAGGCATAGCTGGCATAATGGATAAAAAAAACAGGAATCATCTTTATGTTGTCTACAAGATATACAGTTAAGACCCAAGGACAAAAGCAGGTTGAAAGTAAAAAGTTGGAAAAAGATAAATTTCATGCAAATAACAATGAGAAAAGAGTGGGGGTAGCTATGCTGACATAAAAGAAATCAGATTTCAAATGCAAAACAATTTAAAAAGACAAAGAATGACACTATGTATTAACAAAAGGGAAAATTAATCAGGAGGGCATAACAATCATAAACATCTGTGCACTGAGACAGAGTGCCCCAAAACACTGATGCAAACACTGACAATACCGAGGGGGGAAGTAGACACCTCTACAATAATACTTGGAGACTTCAACACACCACTCTCTTCAGTGGATAGAACATCCAGACAGAGGATCAATAACAAAAAACAGATCTTAAATAATAAGATAAACAAACTAGACTCAACAGCAATTATAGACATTGCACCCCAAGACAGCATGATACACATTTTTCTCAAGTGCTCATGGATCATTCTCTAGGGTAGAGAACATTTGGGGCAAAAAGTAGGTATTACTGCATTAAAAAAAATCAAAATTATAAAAAGCAGTCTCTCAGATTAAAATGGAATGAAGTTGGAAATCAATAACAAGCAGAAGTTAGGAAAAATCTACAAATATATGGAGGCTAAACAACCTCCATATTCTTATATAAAGAATATTATTAAATAACCTATGGGTAAAGAAAAAAGTTACAAGAAAAATCAGTAAATATCTGAAGGTTATTGAAAATGAAAACACAAAATATCAAAACTTATGGGATGCACAAAGGCAGTGCTGAGAGTGAAATTTATTGCCTTAAATCCATACATTAAAAAAGAAGAAAGAGTAAATATTGGGGATTAACTGCTCACCTGGAGAAAATGGAGAAAGAACAGCAAAGTAACCTCAAAGCAAACAGAAGAAAAAAAATAATGAAGATTAGAGCAGAAATAAAGGAAATTGAGAAAAATAGAAAGAATGCACAAAATCAATTGTTCTTTGAGAAAGTTAATAGAATACATGGACCCCTAGCTAGGCTGGAAATGAAAAAGAGAGGATGCAAACAAATACAATCAGAAATGGGAGGTGGAGATAACTAGATCCTGAAAAAAGAAGGGGGGGTTGAGAAGATACTATGAACAGCTATATGCTAACAAACTGGACAACTTGGATGAAATAATAACTTTTAATAAAAGCATGACCAACAAAGATTGATACAAGAGAAAATAGAAGACATCAACAAACCAATCACAAGTAAATAGATTGAATCAACCATTAAAACCTCCCCAAAAAGGAAAGTCCAGGATCAGATGGTTTTACCAAACTTTCAAGAAAGAATTAGTACCAATCCTGCTCCAACTCTTCAGGAAAATTGAAGAGGTAAAGCTACCTCACTCAGTCTATGAAGCCAAGGTCACCCAAATACCAAAGTCAGGCAAAAATAATATAAGAAAGGAAAATTACTGTAATTTATTTAATGAATATAGATGCAAAAATCCTCAACAAAATACTTGCAAATGGTATGCAAAAACACATTAAAATAATTATACACCATGTCTAAATGGGTTTTGTTCCAGGTACGCAAGACTGGTCTAACACAAGAAAATCAAGTAGTATAATACATCACATTAATATGTCAAAGGTGTATAACAATGTGATCATTTGATTGATGCTGAAAAGGCACTTGACAAAATACATCATTGTTTCTTAATGAGAACTCTTCAAAGGATAGGAATGGTAGGAAACTTCTTCAACATGATAAAGGGAATATATGAAAAAACAGCAGGTAACATCATCCTCGAAGGAGAAAGACTGAAAGCTTTCCCTTTTATATCAGGAAAAAGACAAGGATGCCCACTCTCACCATTGTAAATCAGCATTATGTTGAAATTTATAGTTAGACCCATGAGGGAAGAAAAAGAAATAAAACATATCCAAATTGGAAAGAAGAAGTAAAGCACTCAGTATTTACAATGACATTATCCTATATATAGAAAATCATGAAAAATCTACAGTAAAGCTACTAAGGCCAATACACAAGTACAGACATAATATCAACATGCAAAAATCAGTGATGTTTCTATAAACTAGCAATGGGCAATCTGAGAATGAAATAAAAAATTAAACTCCATTGACAGTAACAACCAAAAGAATCAAATATTTATGAATATATTTAACAAAAGACATAAAAGATCTATATGCAGAAAACTACAAAAAAGTGCTGAAAGAAATCAAGGAAGACCTAAATAAATGGAAGAACATGCCATGCTCATGGATTGAAAGACTTTATATAGTTAAAATGTTAATTCTGCCCCAATTCATTTATAGATTCAATGCAATACCAATAAAAACCCCAATAATGTACTTTACAGAAATAGGGAAACAATAATCAAATTTATTTGGTAGAGAAGTGCACCCCTAATAGCTAAAATATCTTGAGGAAAAAAAAAATGAAGTGGGAGGTCTTGCACTACCTAATATACAGTATATTATTTATATGTTATTATAATATATACCCACAGAGATCCAAACACCGTGGTACTCTCATAAAGAAAAATATACTAACCAGTGAAATCTACCTGAATGATCAGGGGTGGAACCTTACATCCAAGGCCAATTGATCTTTGATAAGGTGGCCAAGTTGACTCAACTGGAACAGAGCAACTTCTTCAACAAATGGTGCTGGATGAACTGGATATCCATATGCAAGAGAATGTAAGAGAGTCCCGATCTCACACCTTATACAAAAATTAACTCCAAATGGATCACGAATCTAAACATTGGAGCTAAGACAATACAACACTTAAAAGAAAATGTAGGGAAATATCTTAAGGATCTTTTGAGAAGCAGTGGTTTCCCAGACCATACACCTAAGATGCAAGCAATGAAAGAACAAATAGATAAAGGTAATCTTCTCAAAATTGAATACTTTTCCACATCAAAGGGCTTTGTCAGGAAAATAAAAAGGTAAGCTATAATAGGCAACAATATTTGGAAACCACATATCAGATAATGGTATAATATCCAGAATATATAAAGAGACACTACAATGCAACAACAGACACGTGACCCAGTTAAAAAATAGGGAAAAGATATGAATAAACACTCTTCCATGGAGGATATACAGATATCTCAAAAACAAGAAAAACACTTAACTTCCTAGCAATTAGGGAAATTTAAATTATCAAAACCACAATGAGTTCTCATCTCATGCTTACTAGAATGTCCATTATATATATATATAAAAAAACACAGTAAATTACAAGCGACACTAGCAAAAATAGAAGACAAAACTGGGACTGTATAACAGTGAAATCTAGAGTGGACAATGATGATGATCAAATGTACAAATATAAGAAAGTTTTTACTTGAGGGAAAACAATTGAATGTCACCATTACAAGGTTTAAAAAATGGGAAATTGTATGTTAAAAATACAATTAATACAAACCAGGGTCTATAGTTGACAGTAACATTGTAGTGGTCTTTCATTAATTGTAACAAAGACAATATGCAAAGCTAAATGTTAATAAGAGAGGGAAATAAGGGAAAGGTATGGGATTCTTTTTGCTTCTCATTTTCTTTTTCTTTTCTCCTCTTCTTTCTTTACAGAAGAAATGGAAATGTTCTCATACAGATTGTGATCTTTAATGCACAACTGTAATTATACCAAAAACCACTGATTGGACACTTAGGATGGATTGTATGTGTGTGGAGAAAACCACTTAAAACTTAAACAAAGGGATATAATTGCTGGAGAAGAGGTGAAGAGAATGATGTACCTGTTCATTGTTGGTAAGTGTCATGATCAGGTTCATTTGTAAACTTGGCCAGGAGGTAGTGCCCAGTTGTTTGGTTGGGCAAATACTGGCCTGTCTGTTGCTATGAGGACATATCATAGACTTAAATCATGACTGCATTGACTGCATCCACAGCTGATTGCACTTGCAATTGGCTAAAGGGAATGTTTTCTGCAATGAGTGATGCTTAATTTATTCACCAGAAGGCTTTTAAGGAGTATTCAGAAGAGACAATCACTCTTCCTGCTTCAGGTAGACAGCTTATCCTTTTGAGAATTTGTTGAGGACCTTCATTGGAGCTGCCAGCTCATGGCCCTCTTTTATATCCTTGTTCTAGTTTGCTAGCTGCTGAAATGCAATATACCAGAAACGGAATGGCTTTTAAAAAGGGGAATTTAATGAGTTGCTAGTTTACAGTTCTAAGGCTGAGCAAATGCTGCAATTAAAACAAGTCTAAAGAAATGTCCAATCAAAGTCATCTAGGGAAAGATACCCTGGTTCAAGAAGGCTGATGAAGTTCAGGGTTTCTCTCTCAAGTGAGAAGGCACATGGCGAACACAGTCAGGGCTTCTCTCTCAGCTGGAAGGGCAGATGGCGACCACGGCGTCATCTGCTAGCTTTCTCTCCTGGCTTCCTATTTCATGAAGCTCCCCGGGAGGCATCTTCCTTCTTCGTCTCCAAAGGTCGTTGGCTGGTGGACTCTCTGCTTTGTAGTGTTGCTCTCTCTGAATCTTTCTGAATCTCTCATTCTCCAAAATGTTTCCTCTTTTATAGGACTTCAGAAACTAATCAAGACCCACTCAAATGGGTGGAGACATGTCATCCCCTAATCCAGTTTAACAACCATTCTTAACTAAATCACATCAACCAGGGAGATGATCTCATTACAGTTTCAAATATACAGTATTGAGTAGGGATTATTCTACCTTTATGAAATGGGATTTATATCAAAACATGGCTTTTCTTAGGGGACATATATCCTTTCAAACCAACACAATCCTCATAATTGCCCAGCCAGCTCATGGCCTACTTTGGAGCTGCCAGCTCATGGCCTGATTTTACAACCTCTAATTGCCCAGCCAGGCGCTCCTGAGAGTTCATTAAGGAACTTCATTGGAGGTGCCAGTTTGTAGCCTGCCTTACAGACCCTGGACTCTACATCCCCATGGTTACATGAGATACTTTATAAATTCTGTATTCACAGATATCTCCTGCTGATTCAGTTTCTCTAGAGAACCCTGGCTAATACAATTTGGTACTGGGATTGGTCCCTAAGAAACAGAATTTTAAAAAATGTTATTTTTTTATGATGGGTTTTCTACTCTGATTAGATTCAAAGGCATTAATGACTCTGTTTCTCATAATCAGAATGACATGCCAATCCATGGGGTGACTTGGCAAAAGAGATAGTCAAAATATCACCATTTGATTCTGTTAATTGTTGCTTATACAAAGCCAGGCTCTGGGTGATAATGTTTTGATAACTTTACAAGGTTTTGTGGAGTTAAGAGTTATAGAGATGTTGGCTGGTTGTTGTTAGATATGCTGTATACATTGATGAGGGTAAAGGATGAGCTGAAGGCTTCAAATAAGAAGCTTACATGCTGGATGCAAGATGGAAATGTTTCTATGAGTGCCCTGAAGGAAAATCTTGTTTCCTGTGTTTGCAGACTTGAGATGTCTGAAAATCAGACTCAGAGTCTCATTGCTACAGTAGCAACTTTACAACATAAACTGAAATCTCAACCTTACATGCTATCTGCCATTAAATGAGGGCATTGATGGGAAAAGAGTAGGACTAAGAAAAATGGAATGGTGCACATGGATTGATAATTATGACTGCGAAGATATTGAAACCCTAGATCTGATCATGTTGAGTCTTTTCTAGATAACCCTACGATGGTCTGCCCTGAGGACATAGCTGCCCCACCTCCAGCCTGCCCAGAGTAATTGTAATTACTGGGCAGTAAATGTAATTGTCCCCCCATGGGGAAACATCCTTTGCTCTTCTGCCTGGGGGGATTAATTCTGTTTCACCAGATGAAGCTGCAATGAATGACCTGAAGCAATTGGCTTGGAGATGCTTCTAATTCTATAGCTAAGCTAAAGTTCCAACAGTCCCCAAAAGATGAGGTACAAAGTGTCGCCCATGAGGAAGTATACTATACTCCAAAATAACTACATGAGTTTTCCAATATATGTAGACAGAAATCAGGGGAATATGTGTGGGCATGGATTTTAAGTCTGTGGGATAAAATGAGAGGAATATAAAGCTGGATCAGGCAGAATTTATTGATATGGTATCAATTTTTTGAATTTATTGTTATCGTACTGATATGATATCACTAAGCAGAGATTCTGTACTCAATGGTATAGCTTGAAGTGTTGCAGCAGTTTGTTTGGATGGTTGACTGAAACATGGATCAAAAGGCGGCTGCCACTACCTGAGGTTGAAATGCCAGATCTGTCCTGTCATAACATAGATGAGGGGATTCAAAGGCTTAGGAAGATTAGAATATTAGAGTAGATTTAACGTGGAAAGTTTGCTCATGCAGCCCAAAATGTCAAGAGGATGCACTTTTCACCAGAACTGTGAGAAATAAATTTGTGAGACTAGGTTCATTGTCCCTGAAGATCTCTATAGTCACTCTTCTCTTTAGGTCAGACATTTCTGTGGAAACTGCTATCCCTGAGCTGGAATCCTTAAGCACAATGGAAATGATCAGAACCTGAATTGGCAGAAACCAGGTGGCAGCATGTAATGACCAAAGAAAAGGTCGACATGACTATCATAATGGATAGCAGACTCAAAGCAGGAGTTAAAATAATCTGACTTGCAGAGATTTGTGGTGTTGGCTAATAGATCATGGGATACCTAGAAGTACAATAGATGGGCAATCTTCTAAATTCTTGCTTGAGCTGTATAAGCAGAAGTGTTCTAGGTCAAGTGAACAGATGTCTAACTTGAATTACAAAAACAGCGACTCATGTCCCCTTAAATGCAGGGAGGTCAGGTCCTTTGGGTGAGAACCCTGTTACAGTGCCATCAATTCATACTGTTAATCTTCCTCTAAGCCTTCCCCAAGGAGACGTACAGCCTTTTACCAAGGTAACTGTGCAATGGGGAAAAGGAAATGATCAGATATTTTGGTGATTATTAGACATGGCATTAATTTCCGGGGACCCAAAACATCATTCTGGTCCACCAGTCAGAGTTGGTGCTTATGGAGATCAGGTGATCAATGGAGTTTTAGCTCAGGCCTGTTACACAGTGTGTCCAGTGGATCCCAGGACCCATTCTGTAGTGATTTCTCAAGCTCCAGAATGCATAATTGGAATAGACATACTATTTATCGAGCAACTATCAGAATCCCCACATTGGCTCTCTGACTCAAGGATTGAGGGATATTATGATAGGAATGGCCAAGTGAAGCCATTGGAACTATCCCTACCTAGCAAAATAGTAAATCAGAAGCAATACTGGATAGTTGAAGGGATTGCATAGATTTGTGCCACTCTTAAGGACTTGAAGGATGCAGGGGAGGTGATTCCCACCACATCCCCATTCAATTCTCCTATCTGGCCTTTGCAGAAAACAGAAGCATTTTGGAGGATGATAGTGGATTATTGTAAAGTCAATCAGGTGGTGACTCCAATTGCAGTTGCTGTGCCAAGTGTGGTATCACTGCTTGAACAAATCAGTGCATCCGCTGGTACCTGGTATCAGTTATTGATGTAGAAAAAATTTTTTTTTCTCAATAGCTGTTAGTAAGGAACACCATAAACAGTTTGCTTTCAGCTGGTAAGGCCAGCAATATACTTTCGCTGTCCTGCCTCAGGGGTATATCATCCTTCCAGCCTTATGTCATAATCTTCTCTGCAGGGAACTTGGTCATTTCTCCCTCTCATAAGACATCACACTAGTCCATTTTATTGATGATATCATGCTGATTTGACCTAGTGAGCAAGAAGTAGTAAAAACTCAATAATTACTGGTAAGGCATTTGTGTGTCAGAGGATCAACAAAAATACAGGGGCCTTTCACCTTAGTAAAATTTCTAGGTGTCCAATGGTGTGGGCATGCCAAGGTATCCCTTCTAAGATGAAGGAAAAGTTGCTACATCTGGCCCCTCTTATGACCAAAAAGGAGGCATAATGTGTAGTTGGTCTGTTCAGATTTTGACAACAACATATTACTCATTTGGATGTGCAACCCTGGCCCATATGTTGAATGACCAGAAAAGTAGCTAATTTTGATTGAGGACCTGAACAAGAGGAGGCTCTGCAGCAGATGCCTGCTGTACAAGCTGCTCTGCCACTTGTACCATATGATCCAGCAGATCCAATGGTTCTGGAAGTATCAGTGGCAAATAGAGATGCTGTTTGGAGAATTCGGCAGGCCCTTATAGGGGAATCACAATGCAGATCCTTAGGATTTTGGAGAAAGCTTACCATCTGATGCAGATAACTACTCTCCTTTTGAAAAACAGCTTTTGGCCTGCTACTGGGTCTTAGTAGGACTGAAGGCTTAGCCATGCACCATAAAGTTACCATGAGACCTGAGTTGCCTATCATGAGGTGGGTGTTGTCTGATCCACCAAGCCATAAAGTTGGGCATGTGCAGCAACATTCCATCATAAAATGGAAATGGTATATATGAGATAGGGCCAGAGCAGGGCCTGAAGGCACAAATAAGTTACATTAGGAAGTGGCCCAAATACCCAGGCCTGCACTCTTGCCATATTACCTTCTCTTTCCCAGACCAGAGCTATGGCCTCTAGGGGAGTTCCTTACAAAGAATTAACTAAAGAAGAGAAAACTTGGGCTTGGCTTATGGTTGGTTCCACACTGCATGCAGGTACCACCTTAAACTGGACAGCTACAGCACTAAAACTCCTTTCCATGATGGCCCTGAAGGACAGTGGTGAAGTCCTCCCCGTGAGAAGAACTTCAAGCAGTGCCCCTGGCTGTTCATTTTGCTTGGAAGGAAAAATGGTCAGAGGAACATTTTTACACTGACTCATGGGCTATTGCTTAAGGTTTGGCTGGATGGTCAGGGACTTGGAAAGATTATGATCATAAAACTGTTGACAGAGGTTGGAGGAAGAGATATGTGTATAGACTTTTTCTGAGTGGGCTAAAGACATGAAGATATTTGTGTCCCATGTTAATGCACACCAGAGGGTGACTTCAGCAGAGGAAAATTTTAATAATCACATGGATAAGATGACCCATTCTGTGGATACCAGCCAGTTTCTGTCCCCAACAACTCCTGTCATTGACCAATGGGTTCATGAGCCAAGTGGTCACGGTGGTAGGGATGGAGGCTATTCATAAGCTCAGCAACATGAAATTCCATTCACTAAGGCTGACCTGGTTACAGCTACTGTGAGTGCCAAATCTGCCAGCAGCAGAGGCCCACTCTCAGTCTGATATGACACCATTACCCAAGGTGATCAGCTGATTACATGGCGGCAAGTTGATTATATTGGACAACTCCCATCATGAAAATCACAGCAATTTGTTCTAACAGGAATAGACACATGATCTGGATATGGGCTTGCTTTCCCTGTACATGATGCTTCTGCCAAAACTACCACCCATGGACTTACAGAATGCCTTATTCATTGTCATGGCATTCTATACAACATTGCTTTTGATCAAGGAACAAACTTCACAGAAAATGAAATGCAGGAATGGCCACATGCTCATGGAATTCTCTGGTCTTACCATGTTCCCCATCATCCAGAGGCAGCTGATTGATAGAATGGTAGAATGGCCTTTGAAAACTCAACTACAGTGCCAACCAGATAGCAAAACCTTGCAGGGCTGGAGTAATGTTCTTTAGGAGGCTTTGTATTCTCTGAATCAGTCTCCACTGTATGATGCTGTTTTTCCCCATAGCCAGAATCCATGTGTCCAGTAATCTAAGGGTGAAAATGGGAGTGTTCACTGTTACCACTCACTGTTACCACTAGTGATCCACTAGGAAAATGTTTACTTTCTGTCCATGTGACCTTGAGCTCTGCTGCTCTACAGAGTTTAGTTCCAGAAGGGGTAGTGCTTCCACCAGGAGAAACAACAATGATTCAGTTGAACTGGAATCTAAGACTGCCACCTGGTCACTTTGGGCTACTTATACCCCTGGATCAACAAGTCAAGAAGGGGGTTACTTTACTGGCTGGGGTGATTGACTCTGACTATCAGGGGTGAAATAGGGCTGCAACTACACAAAGGAAATAAAGAAGTGTTATTCTGGAATATAGGAGACACCCTAGGGTGTCTCTTAGCATTACCATTCCCATGATTAAAATCAATGGAGAACTGCAACAATGCAATCCAGGCAGGACTATCAATGGCTCTGAATCTTCAAGAATGAAGGCTGGGTCACACCATGAGTCAAAGAACCATGGCCAGCTAAAGTGCTTGCCAAGGAAAAGGGAGCATGGAATGGGTAGTGGAAGAAGGTAGTGATAAATATAAACTATGATCAAGTGATCCATTATAGAAACAAGGACTCTAATGGTGTGTATATGTCCTCCTTGCTTTGTAATTAGTATCTATGTATTTATACATATATCAAATATCTTTGTTTTCCTCTTTATTTTATTCCCTTTATCATACGACATAAGCTTTTCTGTTCATGCTATAGTATTTAAGTTGTAAGATGTCAAGTTTAAGAGTGAACATTAGCCAAGGGTTTGCACCATATTCTGAAGAGATTTAGTGCATTTCCCATCATATGGGGCAGTTGAATATTGTTAGGCAAGGAAAAATGCGTCTGTTACTGTTTTTCTATTTAGCGTTTAAGTATGGTTTAAGGTGATGTGTATAGCTGCCCACTTGAAAAGGGGTGGACTGTCATGGTCAGGTTCATGTGTCAACTTAGCCAGATGGTGAAGCCCAGTTACCTGGTAGGCCAAACTCTGGCTTGTCTGTTGCTATGAGGACATTTCATTCACTTAATTCATGATCACTTTGGCTGCATCCACAGCTAAGGGGAGTGTCTTCTGCAATGAGTAACACTTAATGTAACACCAGAAGGATTTTAAGGAGGATTCAGAAGAGGTAATCACTCTTCCTGCTTCAGTCATCCAGCCTCGCCTGAGAGTTCATTGAGGACCTTCATTGGAACTGCCAGTTCACAGCCTGTCCTTCATATTTTGGACTCATACATCCTCATGGTTGCCCATCCAGCCTCTCCTGAGAGTTTGTTGAGGACCTTCATTGGAGCTCCCAGCTCACAACTTGCCCTACAGATCTTGATCTTGGATACTTATATCCCCACGGTTGCCCAGCCAGCCTCTTTGAGAGTTTGTTGAGAATTTGATATCCTTGAAGATTGAGAGAAAGATCAAATGAGAAAGATGTGTAACTGAGAAATCAGGATTTAACAAATGACTGTGATTACTGACTCATTATATAGATATTTGTTTTTAGTGTCTGACCAGAAGGAAATACCTGAAAATGTTGAACTGCAATTCAGTAGCCTTAGTCTTTGATAAATGTTTATACTGAAAGAAATTTTTGGTTGGCACTGTTTGTGCAGATCGACTTTGGATGTTTTGTTCTGTCACTGATAAATATATGACAATGCTACATTGTTTCAGTTAGCTTACTATTCTATTGTAATCTTTAAAGTTGGTAAAAGTCTAATACTAGTGGTCAATAACAGGGTGGAGTAAGGGATATGGAATAGTTAGGTTTTCTTTTTTCTTCATTTCTTTTTCTGGAGTAATGCAAATGTTCTAAAACTGATCATGATAATGAATGTACAACTATGTGATGTTAATGTGAACCACTGATTGTATACTTTGGACAAATTGTATGTGTGTAAATAAATTTCAATAGAATTGCATTTAAATATTAGATAAACTTAAATATAAGAGCTAAACCATAATACTCTTACAAGGTAATATAGGGGAATATCTTCATTGTATTCTGCAATGGATTCTTAGATATGACACTGAAAGTTCTGGCAAAAAAAAAAAGAAAAAAATAAATAAATTCTACTTCATGGAAATTAAGGGAGAAAAGTTTGTGCATCAAAGGACATTAGGAATGTAAATAGATAACTAACAAAATGGGAGAGAATGTTTGCACACCATATATCTGATAAAGTCTTAATATCCAGAATATATAAAGAAATTTTGCAATGCAAAAATAAAAAGGACAACTTAATAATGGGCTAAATAATCAAATAGTTATCTTTCCAAAGAAAATGGACAGTAAGTATAAGAAAATATGTTCAACATCATTATTCATTAGGGAAATGCAAATCAAAACTGCAAGATACTACCTCACATTCACAAGGATGGCTATTATAAAAATGGAAAATAAAAAATACTAAAAAGGATGCAAATAAATAAAAACTTCTGTATGTTGGTGGTGGTAATGCAAAATTGTGGAGCCTCTCTGGAAAACACCCTGGTGGTTCTTCAAAATATTAAATATAGAATGCCCATATGATCCAACAATGTCACTCTGAGTTATATACCCCCCCCAAAATGAAAAAGGGTCCCAAATAGATTCTACACCAAGGTTCATAGTAGCATTATTTACAGTAGCCAAAATGTTAAAATAAACCCAGTGCCCACCAACAAATGGATGAAAAAGCAAAGTGTGGTACACATACATAAAGTAATGTTATTCCGCCATAAAAAGGAATGAAGGTCTGAGAGATATTGCAACATGGATGAACCCTGAAAATAGTATGCCCACTGAAATAAGCAAAGCATAAAAGAACAAATTGTCTATAATCTCACTTAGATAAGATATCTAGACATAGCAAATTCCGGGAGAAAAAAAGTAGACAAAAGTTTATCAGGGGTTAGGGCAAATGGAGAGCATTTGCTTGGTGGGTAAAATGATTATGTTTTTTGAAAAGGTGTTAGATGTTGTATACAATATCTCAAGAGATTCATCAACTAAAAGGTCTTAGCAAGTCTTAGCAAAACATCTTAATGAAGCAGTAAAGAAACAATCTAAATGTATATGTGCTGAAAGTAAAGAAACAGTGATAAGCTGGAGAAATGAGTGTAAACTACTTTTCCAGAAATTTAAATATGAAGGATACTATGTGTTATTAGGTAAGGATACTGGTGGATAAAGAAAAAAAAAAAAGACTCAACTAAAGAAAAGCTAATGAAATAGGCACATTAAATGAATTTCCTGTAGAATATAGGAGGGAATATATGATACTGAAACCATATAGTGTAAAAAAAAATATATGGTGGGAGTAAATGCTTTTGTAGTAAGTGCTGTTTCCCAGAAGCCAAATGTGAGATACAGATGCATGTGCAAGTGATTCACGAAGGAAAAGTTTTTATGGAAGCAGAAGACAGGAATAAAAGATGCAAAGAGGGAAGAAGTCAATCAAGGATTTGACTCTAGGTGAAGTTACAGACCATTACTAATTCTTGAGGAAACCTGAAATGTAAATTACAACTCATATTTTCTCCCTAATCCAGCAAGGAGCTAAACTTGCACTCTTCTGTGTCAGTCAGTCATTGGCTAAGAACTATCCTGAGGGGACATAAACTCCTAAGAGGAATTGTATCCAATAACCCAAGGCTTTGGATGCCCCTGTTAGGAGCAAACTATGCAGAAGCTGTGAGGTGGCCATGAAAAAAGAAAATGGAACCTTAGAGGATAATCTGGAAAGAAATTGACAGTGGCAGCTCCAGTTTAAGAGAAGAGTTTGAGTATCATTTTTCCTGTGAAACAGGAGACAAAGATAGAGCTAGACATACATAAGATTTGCTTATTTGTTTATGCTCTTGAGTATAAGAACTTAATGAAGTTAGTTTCTGGCAGCTTCTGTTTTCTCAAGGAGTTAAGGGGTGACTTCATTTGTTGAAAACAAGAGTGGCATTAGTATTTTAAGAAGATGAGGTGGAAGACTTAAATAGTGAAATATTAAAGAAGTATGGCACTTAACAGATGACCAGATAGAGTGATGATAGATAAATTGATAGGTAATAGGTATTCATTAGTAAAATTGCAAAGTTACAAGTCTGGGATCCTAGAATAGAAAATTTAGAAATAAGAATTTATCAACCCAGTGAAAAGCAAGTTACTCTTCAGAGAGATATCACACCGAATGGAATAAGATGGCTAATGCATATAGGCAAGGAATTCTAATCTCTTAATTTTCAATGGAAATTTAACTGTGACATGGATAATGCAGCCTATTCTCAGCATGTGTATTGTACTTGGTCCCTGCTGTCATATTTATAGAGGAAGCCAAGTCATAATTTGAAAACCTTAAAGAAGTCAGATGGTCTTGCAGATGGTTTTAGAATACTTGAGGTACTTGGCCAGATACTGTTAATGATTTCTCCGGAGATTCTCCTTTGATGCTTCTTCCATGTGTAACCAACCCTTTCTGAACTTCTGAGTGTCACACTCCTTATCAACATTTATTAATACATTTATTCAAAGTTGCACTCAAGTCTCAGCAGGTAATATTCTGTTTCTTGGAGATGAATTTGAATGATGGTTATGATTCACTAATGTTGATTTTGAAGTTCATTTATATGGCAGTAATTTCAGGAAGAGAAAGAATTGAGGGAAAAGGAAAGACTAGTAACGTGAGAAAAGGTTGATCACTACAGGTGATAATTGGACAAAGAACACAGGATTTGACAGATACTTATTTATATTTATATGGTATTTCATAAGAATTTGGCAGACAACCTGCCCGATTGATGCCATTGGAATCGGAGGCACTGTCATTTGTTGAGAGTAACACAAGTTAATGTGGGCTTGGAATTGTCTTTGTAAAGGATGAAATCAGCCAACTAGATAGAACAGCGTTAGAAACTTTATTGACCTCACTCAGCTGAAAACATCAAGGTACCAATATTTGAGGTAATTTTATATGTTGGACAGGTCAAGAAAAAGAAATATGGCTATAATAGGTGAAGTGTGGAAAACTGGTTGAATAAGAAAATTCATGGCCCCAGGAAAATGAAAATTGATAAGAAATTAAATAAAAGTTTATGGGACAAGAATTTGAAGTACAAGTGGTTTCTGTAAGACAATAAATGGGATGGGGTTGATGAATAGGGGATAATTATGAAGAGATAGGGTATTTTAACTTCAGCTTTCAGAGCTGTTAAAAAATACAAGATCATGTCCTAACAGTCATTGCCTGAATAGATTAGAGGGGAAAATTATTGTTTTTTTAAAGCTAATGTTAATATATACATACCACAGAATACTACTCAAAAGCAAAAATCAGAAAGAACTATTCATGTATGTATAAATATTGACAGTATTGAATTATTGTGATAAAAAATAAAAAGTTTATATATAAATATCTACAGAATTACACTGATTAAAAAATCAAAAGTTTGCATACTATAATATTCCACTTATATAACATTATTGAAATGACATAGAAATAGAGAATAAAACAGTGGTTGCAAGGGATTAAAGAAATGGGTGCGGAGGGAAGACCTAGGAGAGAAGTAGGTGTGATTATAAAATGACAACATTTTGTGCTCTGTATCTTGACAATATTAATATCAACACTCTGGTTGTGATATTGCACCATAATTTTGAAGATGATACTATTAGATAAAATGAGTAAAGAGTACCTAAGATAGCTCTTTGTTATTCTTGCAACTTCATGTCAACCTACAAATATCTCAAAATTTGAAGAAAGTTTTAATAGTTAATGTTTGACTTGAATTTCTCACTGATATGGGTATTGAGTAGAAAAATTGACAAAAAGAAAATCAGTGTTAGGTGAATACTTGCTTAAATAAATGCAGACCAGTGATTGGGAATTTAGGAGATTCCCAAATAGATCATTACTGCTAGAAAATATTTAAATAAAGATGAAAATTACAATAGTTTTCAAATTTCACTAGTCAGCTAGAAGCACACTGACCATTTTCTTATTACGTAATATGAGGAATTATAGGGAAAAGAGTATCTCTTACTCATGGATGTTCTAAGGATATTCATATTATGCTAAAACAGCTGTATGTCAGTAAATAAAAAATTGGAGACAAGCTCAGTGATGAAATTACAGAATTGTGCTACTGTAGAGTGGTCTGAGTAACAGAATAACAGAGCTTGATAGGTAACTCAAAAGTTCATTTCAGAGAGAAAAACATAAGATGTGGTGGAAAAGATGGATCTGTATTGTATGAATGAATATATGGGCATTTAATTGACAATTTCTCGTTATATTGGTCATACTTTCCACAGAAGTTTCTAAGCTTCTGACAAACTTGCAATGGTGAAGAAAACTGACTGATTGAGACAAGTTAGAATTACAGTAAAAAAAGTTTTATAATCAGAGGTTAGTAAAGAGTTTCTTAGGATGTAAAATGAGTCATCAAAATGCAAGAAAATTAGAGGATTGGTATGTAGATTATGGGCCATCTGCTGAAAAGTAAAGATTTATTTTCTTTAACATGATGCATATGCTTTATGAAACTTGCCATTGCACTACATCTCAAGTTTTTCTGTAATTGCACAGACACACACACACATATAGACACAGACATACACACACTCTTCTAGTTAATCAGAATGCATTTATAGTTAAAAATGGTATATCTTCACACTTAACAACTAATGATTTCTAATTTTGGTGCTGTAAAACAGTGCATTTCAGATGGTTTTGACAACTAAGGTGGTCTGCATGGAAAGCTTGCTGAAAACAGTTGC
The DNA here is from genome assembly GCF_023851605.1 of Tamandua tetradactyla. NCBI lineage: Eukaryota > Metazoa > Chordata > Mammalia > Pilosa > Myrmecophagidae > Tamandua > Tamandua tetradactyla. The sequence continues at coordinate 77,210,919 of NC_135335.1, forward strand.
ATAACATTAAAAGAACTAACATTTTAATAATGGGCACATTAAACTGTAATTCACATTATAAAAAAGTCTTGCCAATTTGTAGGTTGTGTATGTAATAAGCACACACATTTCAAACTTGATCCATACACATGTCCTCACATGAAATGTTTTCTTTTTTTTTTAATTTTGGTATTTGAACCACTCATTATGGTACCAAAGTGGAAATGTGTTTACCATTCAAGAAAATCAGGAGCACCAGTCATTCTACCATTCACATCTACAATCTCTCCCACCACAGGTCCTGTATTTACACAAGATGAAGGACTGGTGTTGTTTCCTTCCTCCTCGTTGTTGGAGTGAAAATCAACTGTATTACCTTTGAGATTTGACAATTCCTCTGCTGTTACTACAAGTGCTATGAGATAATGTGGCTTCTGGAATTACTGGAAGTCTAGTGTAGATGCTGAGATGCAGACAGACAGAAGCTATTCTGCTTTCTGCTACTATCTCCTCTGGCCCTTGAAATTCCCTTTATTGTTCAAAGTGACCACCTCCTCTGTTGATGCCCTATGCAAATTTCCCCTTGTCAATACGACTTTCTGAGGTTACAGGATTTTAAAATTACTTTTATGATTTTTGAGATGTTTAAATAAATTGTAAATAAAGAACTACATTTTAAAAGGTGTGAATAAAAACCTGTTTTCTGGGCGGGCCGCGGTGGCTCAGCGGGCAAAGTGCTTGCCTGCTATGCCGGAGGACCTCGGTTCGATTCCCGGCCCCAGCCCATGTAACAAAAACAAACAAAATACAATGAAACAAGAAAATGTTTAAAGATGTTTCCCTTTCTTCCTTCCATCCTTCCTTCCTTCTCTCTGTCTTTCCTTCCCTTCCTCCCTCAAAAAAAAAAAAAAAACCTGTTTTCTGGGCTTAGAAGTGATAAGCAATATTTCCTGCCAAAGTCTTTGTTATTGTTAAAGTTGTAAATATGCTTACCCTAATACAGATAAGCATAGGGCTATCTTGTCCAAAGGAGATAGACATCTGCTATAAAGTCATAAATATGGCAGAAAGTTCTAAAATATTCTGGACTATATTGATAAAGAATAATATAACGTTGAAACAATTGATAGAACTACATTTAATAGAATAATTTGTAATGACTGGGCAAATCTTTAAGCGCCATCAAGGTTTTAATGATTTTTAGTTTATTTCCTTAATAAAATAAAATTTATTTAATATTATATACAGTATATAATGTTGCCCTAAAGTATGGAAACTTTTAAAAACTGATATTGGAAAACTGAAAGAAAGCAAGTTTTGAAATATGTTGTGTAGAGCAAAAAGCAAAGCAGAAATGCAGATGTTTATTTTCATGCCTCTCATTTACATCCCATTTTGTGCTTTACCTTCAGTTCCTCACTTTTCATAAACTCTTTGCACCCTATGCTAGAAAAGTACATTTAGCATAAGAAAATTGCATTTATTCTTCCTTCGTGATCCCAGCCTTACTCGCCCTTTTAAATTTTTCCAAAGTAAAATCCTAAGTTTTCTATGGATTGATAGAAAATATTGTTCAATAAATATTTTGCTTACTTTATAGGTATAATGTCCCAGGATCATCTTCATTTATTAATGTTATATTAATAAATCAATATTATGAATATGATGGTTAATTAATTTATAGAAATTCTTAACATTTGTTTTATATTTAATATCTGTTTTAAAACCTGTAGACATTTCATTAAAATTCTTCTACTATAAATCTTGTCTTTGACATGGTAAAAACTAAATAAGAAACTCAACTCAATATTATATCATGATTATATTGTACCTATTTAATAATGACTTCATAATTAATGTTTAGATGCTGTAAATCAAAAGTAAATTTTTCAGTGCCTTAATTCTAGTACAGTTCTTTGGGGCATTAAGTCTAGAGACAAAAGACATGAGGTATGCATCTACAATAGCCAATAATCACTTCACATTTAATCACATTTTCCTTGTCATATTATTATGCCACAAATTGTTTTTATTCCCTTGGTTATTATTAACAATGTTTGTTCTGTCAGGCAATATGTCTCCAAATGATATTTAAATCAATTCTAAGGAAAAATTTTGCACAAGGTCATAAAATAAATGTTTTATTTTATATTAATTTTTTAATTGTGAAAAGTAATGTATAACAAAAAAGCAACAAATTTCAAAGCATGTAGCAACAATTAGTTATAGAACAGATTTCAGAGTTTTGTATGGGTTACAGTTCCAAAATATTAGGTTTTCCTTCTGGCTGCTGTAAAATACTGGAGACGAAAGGATGTATCAATATGATTCAGCAATCATATTAATACATTAATCCTATCTTCTCTAACTCCCCTTCTCCTTTGATCTTTCTTCCAATCTTTAGGAGTATTTCAGCTTAGCCCATTCTAACTTTTTCATGTGGGAAAGGGCTGTCCATAATATGATTTAGGGGGATGGAACTAGTTGATGTTCTTAGAGAGGCTGGCCCCTCTGGATTTCAGGACTTAACTGGTTTAGGAACCCATTTGGAAGTTTAGGTTTCTGGAAAGTAATTATATTGCATGGAACCCACGTAGAATATCAGATAAAGCCCTAGATATCCTTTAGCGTTGGCAGGTAAGGTTTCAATTGGCGTTTGGCAAACCATAAAAAATAGCAATATCTAGCTGAAACTTGCATGTAAGTAGCCTTCAGAGTAGCCTCTGAACTCTATTTTAACTCTATCAGCCACTGATAACTTAATTGTTATGGCTTTTTACCCCCTTTTGGTCAGGAAGGCATTGTCATTCCCATGGAGCCAGGGTCAGGCTCATCCCTGGGAGTCATATCCCACATTGCCAGAAGAACTTTCACCTCTTGCCCACATAAAGGAGAGGGTAATGATTTTACTTGCAGGGTTGGGTTTAGAGAGAGAAGAGAGGCCACATTTGAGCAACAAAAAAGGTCTTCTGGAAGTAATTTTAGGCATAACTATAAGTAGGCTTAGCTTCTCTGCTACATACTTATACTACATACATACTTAAGCTTTACAAGAACAATTTTCAAGATCAAAGGCTTGAACAATTGAATTGGGAGTCCCTAATGTTTGAAACAGTGTCAGGGGTGGTGAAGTTTAATAGCTCCTTATTTTTTATCCCATCCCTCAAGGGACTTTGCCAATACTCTTTTAATTATCTGCTCACCATACTCTGGGATGAAGATATGTGTGCTTTAAAATGTTTAGAAAACACAGCAGAATGCATGTAACTGATCTTCAATCATTGTTTATTGCCATTTCTTTCATCTTTCATTTTTCCAATTGTTCACTTTTCTTTTAGGCACATAAAGTGGTATTTAGCTCCTACTTGCTACGAGAATAATCTAGGTGAAATATTGAAAATGCATGAAAAGGCTGGCTTAAAATTGCTTCTTTTGATAACATGGGAAGTCGATAACATTAAAGGTTAACTTTTATTAAGGCTTTTTAAATGGACATGTATTTCAATCCCCACTCCTCCACTAACCAGCAGCAATAGGGCTTGGAGGTCACATATCCTGCCTCTGTGAAATATGGGCCAAGCATTGTTTTGAAGATCTTATCACATAATTTGCATGCAATCATTAGTATACTTTCTGGTACACATTTAAAATTAAATGAAAGGGAGATACTTTTATAACTAATGTGATTATAATTACTAATCTTATTTTAGATGAAAATGAAACATTGAAATGATATTTTGAAATATTTAAATACACACGCCAGTGGCTATTATATTGTAATTTATAAGAAATATATTATAGTCAGAGTTAGTATCACATTGTCCAGTGGTTAAGAGTAGGGACCTGAAAGAAGACTGAATGTGTTCAAACTCAATTCTGTCATTTACCAACTTATGACCTTGGACAATTTACTGAACCATTCTACTTCAGTTTCTTGATTGATATAATATGGGCATAGTAATTGTATATATGCTGTTTGGTTCAGTTCTGAAGGTTATCTTGTGCATGCATATATATATATATATATATATATATATATATATATAACACATACATAAATAGTTACATACAACGTATTGTTTATATCTTAGATATATACATTTTATCATATGATTTTATTCAATCTGTTTTCTCAAGATTTGATTAACTCAACCTATCTAAAGGAACAAACTTTCCTAGTAACATTTGAAGTGGAAATATGAGTTACTGTCTTTTCAAACTTGAGGTAACTATCCCTGATCAAAATAAATCTTGAGAATAGATACTGAAACACCAAATGGATATACTGCTGTTTTCACTACAAATGGATCATAGAAAAGACTTGGCAGAATAACACTCAGCAGATGAGAGCTTAGCAAGTATATATAAATTTCCTCCAGTATTTCTGTTATCACTGTGAAGGTAGCTTAAGTGAACAATTTCACGGTTGACTACTCGTTGTCCTTGGTGGAATTTATTTTCAATGAAGGTAAAAAAGATCATTGGCCTTCCAGTTGCTGCCCAGCAGTCATAAATCTATATGGAAAATACATATTCCAGTTACATCTTTTATATCTATCTTTAATGGACGAGCTCAAAATCCAAAGCGCATCAATATTTGTATATTTGAATTTGAAAACTAACTTTTTAATGGAACTTAAAAACTAAGTGTCTATTCAAACAATTAATTTTTAATGGATAAAGTTATGAAATACCAATTAGCTTCATCATAATGAAGATATAAAATTTGTCAGATCATGCTTTTTAAAATAAACATCTAAGATAAACAATTTCTTTTTCCTGCTTTACAGATTTACTAGTTTGATGAAAAGCGTTGGTATTCTCAGAGTTTTGTTACCCATCTGGATTTTGATGTGGTACTGAGAGTACATGAACATTCAAGGAATATGGATATGTGCGTAAATAGGGATCCAACAAACCAAAATGTTGAGATTGATTTTCTTTTCTATGTCAGAGAAATCATTATTTTGGATGCTTTCTCTAAGAAACAACTTCTTTGTACCCCCCTGTGAACTGCATTCCCTCTTGAAGTTACATGTAGTTAACTCCACCAAGAGAAGGTTACTTCTTGTACATTTATTTAATGAACTAGACTTTTTTGGGTTGTTTACACTTGAGAAATGTACACATAAGTAATTGACTGAGAGTTTTGTGTAAATCAGATATTGTTTAGCATATGAGTAAATCATAACAATCATAAATATTTCTCAATGTAGAAAGTAAACAATTTGAACTAAAACATGCACTACTTAAAAAGATGCAGGGCAAATGTATTGAAATTTTTTTGGATAGTAATCTATTCCATGGCAAGGATAGAGTAGCCTGTCATTTATTCCTCTACTAGTATTCAGAAAAACCAGCAAAGATCCATGTCTGCATTGGTGTATTAATTATCTATTGCTTTATAACAAATTATTCCCAAAATTAATGAGCTAAACAACACAGTTATTATCTCATGGTTTCTGTTGGCTAGGAATTTGGGTGCAGCTTAGCTGAAGGTTTTAGTTAAGATATTGGAAGGAGCTGCAGTTATCTGAAGGTTTGACTGGCTATGAAGGATCCTTTCCTATATTTCTCACTCCGATGGCTCTTGGAGAAGGCCTCAGTTCCCTCCTGTTAGCCAGAGGCCTCTTCAGTTGTTTGCTATGCGGGCATTCCCATAGTCTGCTGAAGGATCTATATAACACATCAGCTAGCCTCATCCAGAGCAACCGATCCAAAAGAGAAAGACTTAGTGGATTTTATGACCTAGTCTCTTAGGCCATGAACACAATCATTTCTGTTTCATACTATTCAGTTATAATAAGTAAGTATGCTAAAACCACACTCAAAGGGAGGAGATTTAGGCTTTACTCCTTGATAGTTAAGCATCACAGTATTTGCGGACATGTTAGACCACCATATTCTACTGTATAACCAAAAACTAGTTATATTTCTCCTGCATGCAAAATATACTAGCATCCTCATAAAGTTGCCATAAGACTTATCCTATTATAACATCAGCTAGACCTTCAGAATCTTTCCATTTAACTCTGTTTCATGCATGCATGAGACTCCTCATGTGTAGTACAGCCCTTCTGTTGCAGCAACTCCTGATCTAAAGATCTATGAACAAAAGATACAAGTTATCTTCCCCTCATACACCTGACATATAGCAGTGGCCCAAGCATAGAATAACTGACAGTTATGTCTGTTCAAAAAGGAGAAAACAGGAGACACATGAAAGCCAGTTATCCTTGGCCATTCTGAAATCTAGCCAGGCACAGGTTGAAATTTCCTTGATTAGGATTTGAGTCCTGAGACTACTTCTCCATGACTGTTGACTCCAACCTCTGATCTCTTCTGAGCGTGTCTCTGATACCTTCTTATTATGTCTTTCCTTTCCATGACATACTAACTAGACTAAACATACTCCAAAATAAACAAAATATGGGAGATTATGTTGTTAGCAGATCTGCCTGAGAAGTAATTCTAAATTAAGTCCTTCAGATTGAAGAGAAATGACTTCAGGTGATGATCTTTGGCATAAAAAGAAATACAAGTTGCCTCAGAAGTGTTAAATATAAGGTTAAAATAAAAGACTTATTACATGTATGTTTTCCCAGTACTCAACTTTTTAGACTGCAGAAGATATAAAGCAATAATAACAATTTTGTTCGGTACATTACATATAGAGATGTAATATGAACAATAATGATAGAAAAATGATAGAAAACTAGAAGAATGAAATATATTGGAGCAAAGTTTCTATAACTTACTGGTATTAAACTTGCGTTATTCAGGATGTGATAGGTTAGGTGTATGTTGTAATCCCATGAGCAAAATAAGATGGAAAATTGTATTAAAATACTTTTTACACAGAAGCAGTCAGTCAAGGAGGAAAAATGCCAGGGAGAAGATAAATAGAAAAATGACAAATTTAAATCCATGGATATCAATAACTAAATAAAATATTAATGGGTTAAATACTCTAAACTAAGATCAGAGATTGTCAGGCTAAAAAACAAAATCCAAGATACATTGTCTGCAGAGACACTCAGATTCACAGACACAGTAGTTTGAAAGTAAAATAATGGAGAAAACATATACCACACAAAGAATAATGACTGTAATGCTGACTGGCTAAATATCAGACAGTTATATCAGACAAAATAGGTTTTAAGACAAGATATATTGTTAGAGACAAAGAGGAATATTTCATAGCAATAAAAGTGTCAATACATCTGGATACATACAAATTATAAAATTAATGCACCCAACCAAAAAGTCTCAAAATACATGAATAAAACTGATAGAATAGAAAAGAGAAATAGAAAATTCAAAAGTAATAAAGATTCCCAATTTTTGATAAAACTAGATAGAAAATTAGCAATTATATAGAAAATTTGAAAAAACAAAACAAAACAAAACAGTAGTATAGCCATACAATTGAATACAATTCAGCAATATAGATGAATAGGAATAAAAATGAAATAACTATTGGTGAAGGCAATACTCTAATCGCTGTTGCATTATCCTAAGTGAAATAAGCCAGACTTAAAACGTCATATACTCCATGATCAAATTTTTATTACATTCTAGAAAGGGACAAAAAAAAAAAAAACGGAACAAAAAACAGAACAAGATCAATTAGTGATTACAAGGGGCTGCGGTTTGAGGAATTGTTGTCTATAAAATACCCCACAGGAATTTTTTTAGGGTAATGGAGATTTCCTTTATCTTAATGTCAATTTTGCTTCCATCCTTGCAGGTATCTGACCAAACACATAAAATTGTATGTTAAAATGAGTCAATTTAACAATATATAAATTATTTGTAAAAAAGGTAAAAAAGGTAAAAAAAAAAAAGCATAAATAACAAAAGAAGATGGGAACAATTGTTGACTAAAAATGCTCTCTATTTCTAAATTAAATGCCTTATCTAGATCACAATTAATTGGAGACTGTAGCTTATCTCCAATGCATTGAAAAACTACAAATGTGAAAGCTTCACTAACCTGAGAAAGGCTCAATAAGACTCTATTTGAATTATTATGAAGAATTAGAGTACTGCAGTCTTATCAAGAATCTATCTTCAACTGGTTTTCTTAATCATGTGCCAAACCTATAAATCTGAAAAGAGTATTACTTTTTCACTAAACAAATTTGCATGCATTTATGGTCATCTATCTAATTTCTCTTGAACTCACATCCTCAAATTATTCTGGGCTGATTTTTCACTGTGTTGCCTTCAGCTGTTCTCTATTTCCTTTCACCCTTACTGTGTCTAAATTCCCATTGCGTTTAGAATAAAATATTCAAAACAACTTACATATGAATTATGTTTATTTTTATCATGAGGACCCCACATAATAGTGGATTTTGAGAACTTTTGTCTTCTTGCTGCTCATTTCTGCTGCCAGATCACTTATCAAACTTCTCTTTTGAAACCATCTTTTTTTATTTCTTTTGATGTCCATTGCATTGCAATTACTTTGGAGCTACAATGAAGCTTTCCTGAAACAAAGGAAATATCATGCTGTCAAGGACTTTAACTATGACACTAAAAGTGCCTCACTGAGAAAAAGGAAAAGAGGGAAGGAAGGAAAGAAAGGAGGGAGGAAGGAAGAGAGGGAGGAAGGAAGGAAGGAAAGGAAGGGAGGGAGAGAGAGAAGGAGGAGGAGGAAGAGAGGAAAGAGGAGGGGCAAGTATTTGGCCCAGGGAATATTATGGCCACTTAAGAGGTATTTTAATCATCTGCATTTTGAATATTCTAATTCTTGAGCCAGATCTCCTGCCTGGCTAAATCTATGATCTACTTCATGTTGCAGAGACTGTGAGTTATTCCCTGATAATGCTGAGGCAGAGGCAAGGACAAACGTTCAACTCTGGTCAACATAATAATTGTATCATCAAATTTGGACCTGCCTCATTCCTGGCACTTTCTTGAAAGTATAGTTCTACAGTTTTTAGTTATAAATCAACTTGCATCAACATCTGGCTACACAATTCACAACTCCTCTTTGTCACTGACCCACAGCTGTGTGTCCTTGACAGTCTTAATTCATTGTAAATATTGATATATTCTAGAATTTTCTCTATTCTAATGAAAAGACTTTTTTTTTCAACTCAAATTTAACACAATCACCAACTATTTTTCATCCATTCATTGTTTGCTCTTCCTTCTTTCTTTCTCTGCTGAATCTTCTTCAGTTTCCTTGATGGAGTCCTCGTAACCTATCCTTCTTGGTAATACAATACGCAATATTTGATGGTTTTTGCACATGTTTGAAAGATATAGATGCTTTAATGCTTAAAGAAGCTTTTGTACAGTAATACTCATATTTTCTCCAATGCCCTGTTTGTTAATTGTATATACTTTATAAACTACTGTTTTCTTCAGCAATAAAATCAACAAATGAAACAAAACCTGTGAATTAAAAAAATATAGCAAGACTTTTAGGCAATTAATAAAAACTATAAATCTAATATATTAAATTAATAAGCAGGCTTTAAACACTTTATGAACCCTACAAAGCACAAACCCATATAAACTATCAAAATGATTACAAAAAATAGATTTGCTTTTATGACCTGAACAAATTTTAGACATGAAATTGCCATGAGTTTGATTTCTTTTCATTTACTAAGTTTATGTTTAAGCCTCTCAAAGTTTTCTATTCCTTACTTTCTTAAGGTTCCTGTTATCTTAGCATACCAAAGTCTAAAATGGAAAAAAATTAAAAAGATTATTAGTAGGTTGCTACAGGTTCAGGTTGTTGAACAATTAGTTTGTGGTCAAACATGGGAACAAGTTTCAGAGCCCAATGTATATAAACTTGGGACATTTGTTTGAGAAACTTTTAATCATTAAATTTCTCCCATGTTATGTCAAGGAATTCTTGTGTTTTGATTACAACTTTCAGCATTTAATATCTTTTAAAGAACGGTTGTGTTGATTTTCTTATCACTGGCATTTCACCCAGTGTTTTGTTATTTTTGCATATTTACTTTTGTATATGTACATGTCTAGACTTTATAAGAATGGCATATCCACTAAGATTATCTATAGATTTATCTAAAGATGAGTTAATTCTACAGAGTTTGATCATCAATCTTGTACAACTGGTAATCTTATCTTATAGAAACACTTTATGGACTTTCTTTTCTGAATGAAAATAAAAGCACAGGAAGGTGTTTGAATCATGTCTCCTACGAAAAGTGTGCTCACGCTCCAACCCCTGGTCCTGTGCATGTGAACCCATCTGTAAACAGAACCACTGAAGATGTTATTAAAGTGTCACCAAACTGAATGAGCATGGGGCTTAATCCATTTCTGCTGAAGTGATTAGATGCAAAGGAAGCCGGACACAGAAAGAGAATCAGGGAGCAATCAGAAGCTGGAAGTCAAGAGAACATGGAAGAAAAAGGAGAAGATGTTGTCATGTGCATTGTAATGTGAAAGAAAAGTCAAGGGCCAAGTACAGCTGGCAGCCAGCCCCTGAATGCCATGCTCTTCAGGGGAAAGCATCCCTTGATTTTTCCTAGCCTCACATCCATGAGCCAATAATTCTCAGTGTTAGAGCCAAACATTTGTAAGATATTTGTTTGAACAGCTAAGAAATTAAATAGATGAGTGTGATCAAGGCTGCCAGTGTTAATCAATTGCTAAAACAACTATACTTAGTAATAATAGGTGGCCATCAGTGGTAAGTCACTCTTTTATTCCCCTTCTATCTGGTTCTTATGTGCTGATCTGACCTTCTACTATTGTTACATTTCCTAAAATTTTTTAAGATATTATGGCTTTCAAAAATTACTTGGGTTACTTTTTCTTTTATAATTAAATTCATAAAAAAGTATGCATCTAATAAATGTCAATCTCCTAAGCAGATATGTTAATAGTAAAATCTAAATGCCACATATGTGAATACTTTGTATTTAATATATTTGTTTAAAATGATCTTTATGCTCACTCTTGCCTTATTACAATTTACTTTCTTTACATGCTATACTATTTTTTGCTTGTGAACTTCCAAGGGAAAAATCTCGCTTATAAATGACTCACTTATAAATATCAACACAGCTTCAACTTAGTCTAGTTAAGGATTATTATCATTATTTTACTTTGATTTTCTTCTTCCTCGCTACTGATGCCACTCATCTTAAGAATTTTTCAGGGTTTCTTGTGGGAAAAATAACAGTTTCAAAAGGCACATATTCTGCTTAAATAGTGTGGTAAATTGGTCAGATTCTGTTTAATTAAATTTAAATTTGAACACATATCCTTCATATATATTATTGTTGCAATGCTTTGATTCTCAATTCTCTTTCCTCATCTCCCAGCACTGATATTGATTTATTGTTTTTCATGTATTTCTTTTATCATTTAAGTGTGTTCGGAAGGAAAATAATTCAAAAACATTGTATGCCTTCTTTAATACCTAAAAACAGCAATTATAAAAATTTTCTGTTTAAAAAAAGGATACACATCCAGGACTACAAGCAAAAGTGTGAGTAACTGTTCTGGAAACTAAGAAATTTTAACAGATAATGATTACATATAACCTATTATTCAGAAATGGATATTATTAATCTTTGTACATACAAATTCTTGGGACATTTGTGTTACATATATTTTATAATTAAACTATAAGTTCCAAAAATGATGGAGTCTGAAAATTGAAATCCAATGTTTTTATACTAGATGATTTACTATATGGGAATATTATTTTATCTCTATATCTCCATTTCAATTTTTTTAAATTGGAGATGACAGTAACATATTCCACACTTAAGAGGAAAATTTTGAATGTCAATAAATAAGGTGCATATCTGTGAATCTTTGTGCTTGTTAGAAAAAGTCTTTTTTGTGCTTGAGTTCAGTAACACAATTGAAGTTCTGCATTTTTGGAATATAATTTAGTGGCAAAAGCTTTCTTTTTATAAAGGATTTAGATAAATATTCACATTTCATTTCTTTGGAATGTCAGTCTGAACTTGCAAATCAAAAGACATTCTGAAAGAAGAGTTTGATTGTTTAAAGTCATGTATTCTAAATTATGGAAATGCACATGCAAAGAAATGAAAGATACCTCATAATGAAGCCAGGTTTTCTTTTGAACATATTGTCTTCAAATTTTACAAAATAGCAGTTATAAATATCTTTTTAAAATATCCTTAAATAAAGTTGAAAATTCTTCCATGTCAAATAATTAGACCCCACACGTTAATTTATCAATGGTAAATTCTTCAATGAAAATGGATAGCTCTTACCTTGAATAACAAGTTTAAAATTCACAAGTGCTTTATAATTGATTAATTTTATTTTTGTTTTACTCAAAACAATATCACCATGTTTTAATGCTTATGTTGAATTAATGCAAGGTTGAAACTTATATGAGAAGACTACTCAACTATATAAATTATTCATAGAATCCAAGGGTTAGAGACTCTAGTTTACCTGGTAACAGCTAGAAACCTCAATGTTTATAAAGATGAAGATATGAGAAAAAAGACAGAAATGAATTTGTTACTACACTACTGGAAACTTCATAGGCGATGGCCATTTACCAAAATATCCAGGACAAGGTAAGAATTTCTAATTGACTGCAGCATCACTGAGTTTTATATTATTCCTGCAATATACAGGATTTTCTGTTTTTCAACTCCAGTATGGTTATAGCAGAATTGGGAGAGAACTTTTACTCACCCCTTATTCTTCCATAAATCGGAAACCAGAAACTGAACTACAAAAAAAATGAGATAACCAACTTTCATGACATTATGGAAAACAAATTCTCACTTTTAGAATACATTCTCAACTTCCTTCCTGACTCATTCCCTAGTTACACGAAACCTTAATCAGTGCTAACATTTGCCTGTGCTTTTAGATGTTATAACTCCCATAATCCAAGCCAAGCAGGTATGAAGATTATGATCCATTGTGTCTGGGGATACACAAAGTAATCTCAAGTAAATTATTAATGGGCCAAGAAGAGCCATTGAAATACAAAATTGGAGATTTTACTAAATCATATGCTATATTTATATTATCAACTACAGATAGCATAAAACTACATTAAGTATTTGAGATAGATGAAAGATGCCTATCACACAAGAAAAAAATCTCTAACATTATTCAAATAATGTGTAATGTAATTCAGTGTAATGCAAGATTTTATGTAGTATTCCTATTTTATGTCTGACCACACATAATCTAAAAGTAGCAAATCAGTCACCCATTATTTGAGAAGTTTGGAACAAGAAAAAAAAAACTGTCCTAAAATGTAATACATTTCAGGCATATAGATATTATTTCTACTATTTGAAATCCATTTCTTAAGTACAACAAAAATAAACAAAAGGTATTGTAAGTTAATTTAGCAAATACTGCCATTCACCTTTCATACTCGAGAAGAATGATACACACTCAAATTTACATACATGTGCACATATGTGCAGACACATACATTTGATAGATTCTGATGAATTAACAGAGAAGAGAAGTGTTTTGAAGACTGTTTCCTCCATCAGGAGATGGAGGAGGAAAATCTCATTTCATTCACAATAAAAATTGAAGTATTTGTTATTGCCTGATAGTATCTCCAAATTAATATTTGTTATGCTCAGTTTTCATCCTGAACAATTTACTATGAACATTATCAAGCTTACAGTAAAGTTGAAGCATTTTTACTGCAAGTACATACCTATACACTACCTAGATCTACAGTTATGTATTATTTAACTCAGTATTTTACATCTATCTACCAATCTATATAACAGTATCTATCCACCCATTCAAACATCATTTGTCTTACCGTGCCATGCATTTCAAAAAATGTAGATGTCAGTACATTTCCTCACATATATTTCAATATGCATATCATTAGCTAGAACTTAATATTGCTTATAGACTTTTTTTCTTTGGAGGAAAATCTTAAATACAATGAACTGCACAAACTTAAGTATTCTAGTCCGTGAGTTCTGACAAAGACCTATTTAGCATAACCTCAAGTAGAGTGAAGATCCAGAATATTACCAGCATCACCGAAGTTTCCCTCGGTCATATTCCTCACTCCTAAACAGAATAAGCCACAATTCCATTTTTTTCACCATGGATTAATTTGCCTCTTTTAAAATTTTATGAAATATATTCATATGGTATACTCACTTTGAGTAAGACTTTATTCATTCACCATATTTTTTAGATTCATCCATGTAATTGTGGGAATCAGAAGTTCATTCCTTTTCAATGATGAACAGTGTTCCATTGTATAAATATATCAGATCTTGTTTATTCAATCCATATCTCCAGTTTTGGCTGATATAAATAACGCTGCTATAAACATTTTTGTACAAATTTTGAGGGCACGTATTTTAATTTTCCTAAGATGAAAAAAGAGGAATTGTGGAGTGATAGGATAGTTTTTACTCTCTTATTATTTTTCTAACCTAATAAGCAACCACTTGAGCTTTTTCTAAAGTGTTTATGCCTATCAAATACATATTGCTCAAGATCCTTATGACATAATATGTTGTCAGACTTTATTTTTAATAATTAGTGTAGATGTGTACTATTTTATCTCTTTATCATTAATTTGTGTTTCCAGGATGAAAAATTGCATTGAATTTATTTGTGTGTAGGTGTGTCTGTATGTGAGTGCTTACTAGCTATTGTTTAGAAAGTCCAACATCTGGTCTTCCTCAGGCACGATTTCTGTTGATTTCTATTTTTCCTATGTATGGACCACTCTTATTCCTTTGCATGCCTTCTCATTTTTGATGTCGAAAACTGGACATTTTGAATATTACAATTTGGCAACTCTGGAAACTTGATTCTCTTCCCTGTTCAGCTTTTGTTGTTAGTGTCTTTCCTTAACAATTAAGTCTGTATTTTTTGTCACATGTGGCTCCAGGCATCTCTGTTTCATTAGTTTAGTGGTCAACTAATTATTGGACAAAGACTTCCTATTGTGACTGGAACCAAAAATCATCCAGTCTTTGCTGAGGGTTTTGTGTGTACATGTGTGTGTGTGTGTGTGTGTGTGTGCATGCGCTAACATGTACTTCAACACTCAGCCAGGCAGTTTACAATTCTGCCTTAGTCTACACTTCTGCTCCTGAAGAGCCTTCTAATCTGCCAGAGGTGAATACTTAGGTCCTGCTGAGCCATTTCCTGAGCATGCTCAGAATCTTGAGCATGTGGATGGCGTTTTAGATTTTCAGGAATATGTTAGAACTTTCCAAAAGCCCTTCCAGGTCTTTATTCCTCAGCCTATCTTCACAAGATTTTGGGATAGTAAATTTTTTTCTGCAGTTGTTATCTTTTGCCAACATCCACTAGGCCTGTAAAACATGTACACAGCAAGCAATTTGGGCCGTTTGGACTTAGACAAATTAAAGACAAATCATTTAGCCTTTCTTCATAGGAGTGACTAGAAGGTCAGAAGAATTAAATATAATTATCTGGGAATGATGTCCATTCTGTTCTTTCTGGTACTGGGAACGTTGCTTCATGGCTACCTCTGGGCTATGGAATGGGGACCGGATAAGGGTGAATTAAAACACTACAGAGTTCACTATTATTATAGAAAATTTTCCCAAATATGCATTCCCTAAGTTGCTGCAAACATTTGGTCAATTTCCAGAGAAATTCTGATTGCTTTTGCTTTTATATTGCTTTTACGGAAGAACTGAATTTGGAGTTCCTTGTTCTACCTTCAATTGATTTTTGATGAGATCGCTCAAACAATTTTATGGAGTTAAATATAGCTATTTCAACAAATGTTGCTGGGAAAACTGAATATTCACATGCAAAGGAATTAATTTGGGCCTCCTTCCCACACAATACACAAAAATAAACTCAAACTGTACTATAAGCTTAAATGTAAGATTTAAAACTCTTAGATGAAAAATATGGGGGTAAGCATTAATGAACTTTGGGTTCAAAAAAGATATGGTTGATATGAAATGAAAAGCACAAGCAACAGCAGAAAAAATAGATAAATTTGACTCACTAAAGCTATATACTTTGCAAAGAATGCTATCAGGAAATTGAAAAACAATCAATCCAGAGAGTGGGTGAAAGTATTTGCAAATCATGTATCTGATAAATAACTTGTATGCATTATAAATAAACAAACACTTATAATTGAAGAATGAAAAGACAAATAACCCAATTAAAATGGGAAAATTATTTAAATAGACAATCTTCCAAAGAAGATGTCATGGCTAATAATCAAATGAAAAGATGCTAAACATCATAAAATTCAGGAAAATCAAAATCAAGGACACAATGAGATATTACTTCATATCAGCAAAGGTGCCCATGCTATAAACAACAGATAATTACATGGATTTCTGAGGATGTGGAGAAATTTGAACCTTTCTTCACTGTTGGCGGGAATGGTGTAACTGCTTTGGAAAACAATTTCCTCTAAAAGTTAAACATACAACTCAGCAATTTCATTGTAGGCAAATACCCAATATTAACAAAACGCATGCTCACAAAACATGTACATGGTGCTCATAACAGCACTATTCATAATAATCAAAAATTGGAAACACTACAAATGTCCATCAACTGACACATCGATTAACAACACGTTATATGCATACAATAGGATATTATATAGCAAAAGGAAAAGAAACCAAGTACTGAAATTATCTAAAAGATGGATTAACCTCAAAATTATTATCAAGGGGTAAAGAAGCCACTCTCAAAAGGTCACTTATTTTATATTTCCATTATATATGAACAGTATAGCACAGTCAAATCTTTAGGGACAGAAATTAGATTAGTGGTTGCCTTGGGTTAGGAGGTAGTAAGACAATGAGGAGTGTTTGTTAGTCAGAAGGGATTTCCTTTTTGCAGTGATGAAAATATCTAAAACTTAGTATGGTATTGTTCCACAACTCTATGAATGTACTAAATAATGTTGAAATTCAATTATACATTTCAAATAGATGAACTGCATAGCATGTGAAATAAGTTTCAATAAAGATACACATATATGCATAATACATGTAGTTCGTGCGGAGGAGTGTGTGTGTGTGTGTTTTAAAAATAATAATTTATAAACATACTGAAATTCTATATTGTGTGCCCTTTTAAACAGTGGTATAGCTCTGGGACATTTGGATTATTAGTGTTCTATAACATATGGAGGCTAAAATATTATTTAAGAATAAAATTTAATGTCTAATTGCAGTAATTTCATTAGTTTATATTGTACAGAATTTACACTGCTTTTACAAAATACATAATTTCTTTTTCGTTGTCATATGGAATTTAAGAGGGCCATATGACTCATTATGTTAAATAAAAATCATGAATAGAAGTGATGGCTTTTTTGCTTTAGAATTTAGGCAGTACAATATTATTTAAGTAGAATAATAATTTAAATTTTTGCTTTATAGAAATTATATTGATTCTTGATCTCTGTACTCAATGTATTTTCCTAGATGACAAAAATAAGATTTTGGTGTTTTGTTAATGAAATTTACTTAATAGCGTAAATTTAAAACTGAAATAAAATGTGGAAATATTTATTATTCAACAGAAATATCTCTTTGTTCTCTTTATTCAATAATATCACTGCTGATATTTTGAAAATAAGAAGAGAAAATGTTGAAACTTGATAAAGTGTCTTAAAATCAAGTCGATATATTTAAACCTGAAAAATGTGCAGGTGATTAGTGAAGACAGACACTAAAATCAAGTGGTTCATTAAGTCCTCAGAACCTCTGAGGTTCTGTAATATTTGTGATGGTTGACCACAATTAAGACCCTTTTTGGACATATTGTACCTCTGATTACTTAGCAATATAAACAATTTTCTGTTTGGATTCTAATGATCACTAATTTTCAATAATCTGAGTGTTTTATTTAGGGGGTAACTGGGTAAGAAAGTTTTTATTAGCCTGTTTCATGAGTATTATTGACACCAGTGCACTATTTTCAAGAATTATAAATCATGACACACACTTTGTTCATCTTTTCAAGCAGGTGCAAAACTCAGCTGTACCAACATCTTTTAATTGCTTGGCAAAAGTAGCAAACATCTGCTCATACACAAAATGGTTTTGAATTAATATAAAATAAATAATGCTTTGTATTTTTAGATGCTGGCATGATTCAGTAGGTTGACTGTGTCTGTTATACATTGAGCCATCACCATTATATCAGAAAATTGGCATGCTGCTATAAAATTGCTGTTTCTATTTTTGAGTGAAGACATTTAAAAATATCAATCTATCTAATTGATATGTATGTATACAATAAAATATAGAATGCTATTTGAGGATAACTACAGTATTGTTAAAGATTTATGGGTGTGGAAATAAAGATTCTGCAGTATGTATGAGCCCAAATATTAAAATGACTTATAGTTAAGCTCTGCAAATATGGCTTGCAAGTATGTGCCCAAGATAAGTTGCCTCCCTTAGCATTATTGATTTGTTCTAAGGTAAATGCTCATGAAAAAGAAAGTATTTAATTTAGTGAAATATTTTTTTATTGAGATGCATTATTCATCATAAACTGTTGTTAATTAAATAATTCAGCTTTGCCATATAATAACGGTAAGTCTCTTCAGAGAGTCATGCTGCACTATTTTTAATTTTTTCATGAAGGAAAAAAGGAGTTGGTGTCCAGACATCAAGTGCAGTTTAATGACAAAACTTGAGATACTTGCTAAAATTGATATTATTGATATCTTTTAACCTAGAACTTACTACACTGATGGGTAAAGGTCATGTGTTCTTATAGCTATGTTCTGATAAAGTAATGTAACATTTCAGCTAGTGTAGGAAAAATATTAACCAAAGAGAATGGCTCAAATGTAAAACATAAGCTGCATAGAGGATGCTTCCATTACCAACCATATTTTCAAGACTATTTATCCAAAGCAAACTGGCTTTTTGTTTGAAATTCAGATTTCTTTGATTAATCTCAATCATAACAGCTTTGTTTCAAGGGTCTCTTCATACAGAATAATTTATTTTTTATTAAATAAAAGAGGATGTTGCTTATATACTATCTTCAGGAATTGTAGTAATCCATGTAAAAGCTTTAGAAGCTATATAAAATTTGGTGCTACGAATTTGGTACTAAACTAATTTCCTATATACAAAATATTTTGTGACTGATTTTGTGACTAAAGCTTCGAAAATATAAGGTCATCAAATTCAACTTAATTGCAAAATGCATCTTTATTATGGCAAAAGATGCCATCTTGATCTATTAATAAACAAATTGTAGTAATAATCTAAATGCTAAAGAACTTAAGATAGCCTTATGAAATCCGTAAAATATTGTTTTTATGGAAAAATACAGAATAACATGTATGAAAACTCTCAGAATTTATACTCTTGTACAAGACAGGCCAACTTCTGATGATATTTATGAAAAAATACAAAACAAGCAAAATTATCTATTCACTTGGACTTACCATATCACTGTTTGACATAATATCGATTTTAAAGATCAATTACTGGAAGGTAGAGACAAGTTAAATACATTTTCACATCGTATTTCATATCTACTGTTCTAGTTATTAGCTGCCAGAATGCAATATACCAGAAACGGAATCACTTTTAAAAAGGGGAATGTATTAAGTTGCAAGTTTAAAGTTTTAAGCCTGTGAAAATGTCCCAAATAAGGACCAAGTAAAGGTTATTTTCACTCAAGGAAAACTGATGGAGTTCAGGGTCTCTCTTTCTCAGCTGGAAAGGCACATGGAGATGTCTGCTAAGTTTTTTTCTCTAGGTTTCTTCAACAGCTTCCCTTGGGGAGTTTTCCTTCTTCATCTCCAAAGGTCTCTGGCTGCATGTATTCTGTTGGTTCTGGTTGCTCTAAAACTTTGCCAAAATGCTTCCCTCTTAAAGGGCTCTAATAAGCAACCCCACCTCAAAAAAAGACACGTTTCCATGGAAACCATCTAATCAAAAGTTACCCCCCACAACTGAGTGGGTCACATCTCCATGGAAACAATCAGAAAGATGTCACCCAGCAGTAATGAATGACGATTAAAGGGCATGGTTTTTCTAAGGTACATAATAGCTTCAAACAGACACACCTACTAAAATTAAAAATACCAAATTTACATAGGAAATTGGAAATACATATAATGCCAAAAAACAATGTGTTTACATGGCTTTATCTAGTTATTCTTCTCTGAGAAAAATGGCTCTATGTAACAATAGTTTCCATTTCCAAATGGGTAGCTAACTTTGAATGTTGCTTTTTCTCAGTAAAAAATTAACAATATAGAGAAATATTATATAGTTTGGGGTTTGTTCATTTTGATTTTGTTTTGATGGGGCTTCATGTAACAGGTTAATAACTGCATGATTTGACAATGTGGACACATTGGGCGCATCATAATAAATAGATTTGGTGGTAAAGTCAGTCATCAAAGTGATGATGCTTTCTAGCCTACATAGAAAAATTATTTACACTAGCCTGTCTTTGATACTTCTTCTTACCAAAGTAATAGTCCAGTTTCATGGCTAAGCAGCTATATTTTCCCATTATGGCTCTATTCATTTCCTTGAGGGGGCTACTACAAAGTACCCCAAAGTTAGAAACAGAAATGTATCGCTTGACAGTTTTGGGAGCTAAACGTCTGAAATTCTGGCAGGACTCTGCTCCTCATCCGTACTTCTTGCCTCTTCCATCTTCTGGTGACTGCTGGTATATTTTGGTGTTCTTGCTTGTGACTACACCTCTCCAATCCTTGCCTTCATCTCTTGTATTAGTTCGGGTTCTCTAGAGAAACAGAATCAACAGGGAACACTTGGAAATATAAAATTTATAAAAGTGTCTCACGTGACCGCAGGAACGCGGAGTCCAAAATCCGCAGGGCAGGCTGTGAAGCCGAAGACTCCGATGGAGGGTCTGGACGAACTCCACAGGAGAGGCTCACCAGCCAAAGCAGGAATGGAACCTGCCTCCTCTGAATCCTCCTTAAAAGGCTTCCCGTGATTAGATTAAGCATCACTCATTGTAGAAGACACTCCCCTCTGGCTGATGACAAATGGAATCAGCTGTGGATGCAGCTGACGCGATCATGATCTAATTCTATGGAATGTCCTCATTGCAACAGACAGGCCAGCACTTGCCCAATCAGATAAACTGGTACCACAACTTGGCCAAGTTGGCACATGTCCCTAACCATGACATCTCCATAGAACCTTTTCCTCTGTGTATATGCCCCCCAGACTCTTCTGCCTGTCTCTTATAAGGAAAACTGGGATTACGTTTGAGATCCACCTCAATAATTCAGGATAATACCCCTTCCCTCCAAGATCCTTCATTTCGTCATATCTTTGGTCATATACAGTGAGACTTATTTCTTTGCATGTTAGGTGACATTTAAAAGTTCCAGGGCCTAGGATGTGTACATATTTTTGGGATTCATTTCAGCCCTCATAAATTATTTCAAATAATTTGTTCACAAGCATCAAACACTAAATAAAGGAAGATTGAAATATATCTTCTGAAGCTTGATTCATGTATTGCTGCCTCAAGCTACCCAACTTTGCTCATTGACAAAAAGCTCTCATTACTGACCTTTGATTTCATCCTCTTAGTTCTGCTTCTAAATTTTGAAATTATTATAATAACCTTTAAAACTACTAACAATGCAAAGGATATAACATGAGAACAACAGATATTTATAAGGGATGATGATTTAGTCAGGGATTCTGTAACTTTATAACTTAATTATACTGTAGATTGAGACTGCCTGGGTTGATATCATGCTATTTGGCTATGACTGAGCAGCTGCACCATTTTATGGCTCATTTTCATTGTCTGCGTGATGTGTTGTTATCTATTTATACCTACAGAAATAGGGTAATTATGAGTATTTGTTGAATGAACAAGAGCTATTGACCAGAAAGCACACAAACTAGACGTACCAGGTGTCATTAATTGAAAGACAAAACAATGGCCCAATGTATCTGAAGCTGCTAAGAAGGACACAATGGAGCTAAGAAGTAGGATCTGAGAGGAGATTCCACACATTTTAAAGAAAAAAAATAAGTAAAAACATCATAAAATTTTCATGGTTCTTATTTACTAGTTTCTAGGGTTATCATAATAAATTACTATAAACTGGGTGACTTAAAAGAGCAGAAATTCATTCTTGCAAAGTTCTGGAGAGCAAAAATCCAAAATCAATGTGTTAGCAGAATTATTTCTTTATGGAAATTCTCGGGGACAATATATTTCAATGCTTTCTCACAGCTTCTTGTGTCTCCAGGTGTGCTTTGATTTTCCTTAGTTCCTACGCATCATTTCAGCGTCTACATCTCTCCTCATATTGCCTTCTATCCCATGTGTTTATGTCTCACATCTCCCTCTGCTTTTCTTTATAAAAAATGTTCTCACTGGACTTAAGCCTCCTTCTAAATCCAGGATGATGACATTTTTGAGATCATTAACTGCATTACATCTGCAAAGACCCTTTTTCAAAGTAAGGTCACATCAGGTTCCAGGTGAACATATCTGTAGAGAGGGGAGACACAATTCAATGTGTTCATATGTTTGTATGTATATATTTTGAAATGGAAATAATACACATTATATGGTATTTTAAAACACAAATAAATTCAGTTTATTGCATGCTTTAAGTGCAAAATTGCATAAGCTTGTTTAATTATGCATTTTATTAAGTTATTTGAATGTGAGAAAATATTTTATTTAGCCACAACAATATATGTAAATCTACATGGTAGGTTGAATGATGTTCCCCCAAAAAACATATTCTTGGTTTTAGTCTGTACACTTATGGGGTCAGAGTCCACAGTAAGGAGGATCCCTTGAAATGATCTGTTAGTTAAAGTTACGGTCCGGTTGGATGAAGATGGTCTTAATATGACCACTAGTGTCTTCTACACGCAGAAGAAGTTCAGATATACAGAAAGAAAGATAGAGGGAGGAGCTAGAAGCAGGAAGTCAATGGAAACCAGAAGAGAAAGGAGAAGGTGTAAAAGTCAAGAACTCCAAGGGTTATCAGCCAGCCAGAATGCTACAGACCCCAAGAGGAAGCAAGACTTCTGGCCTCTGAAAACAGGAGCCATTAAATTCCTGCCATTTAAGCCAACTCCTTAGGTGGTATTTATCACACAGTAGCCCAACTGACAGGCACTTTGCATGACTTGAGGCTCTTCCATGCCAGTTTTCATGCTGCTCAAATTTCAGTCAAATCATAAGACACATAAGTTTCCTGCTACATTCTGTCCCAAAAATCTCTCACTAACTTTGAAATAAATCAATAGCTGCCTATTTCTTATTTGATATGATTGAGTCATTATGGCAGCCACCATATTATAAATAATGTTGGTAAGACAAGTTAAATTAAATTGGAGAAAACATTATATTTGAATGTTATTATCTTGAATGCAGCAAAGAGTTTCCAAATTAGAATTTATGTCAGAAAGTTTGATGGCTTTGTTGAAACAGGAAATATAAGAATTATGGTCTTTCCAGTAAATGTATCTCAATGAGACTGTTTTCATTGATGAAGAAACTGCAGGTTGACTGAAGTCTGTGATTAATACTACTTTGCTCATCACCAACGTACTCCACATCATCATGGCCCTAAGTGTGTTCTTTGGTTTGATCTTCACCTGGTTTGCATGCAGAGGACAGGGATCCATGGATGAGGGAATGGCAAGTGAAAGAGTGCCCCTCATACAAATCTAATGAGCTTGATGAATGAACAGTTCTGGCCTGGACCTTGGTGTTGGGAAACCTTTAGTATCCTCACAGGCGTGTTGCCTGTTGCAAGGTGGAGGGAGAGGACACAGTGTTGGCAAGTGTTGAGAATATTCCAGCCAGCAAGTTAAGGAACAGACTCATATGGTGGTCATTATGCTTTATAAAATTATATGTCCCTGATAAATTGTTTTGTTTTTCAAGTGTCTAGCAGGTACCTAATAAACTCTTCTATAGTTAAAAAAAAAAGTGACCCAAAATTTTTCGAAAAGAGAAGATAATTCAATTTTAGAGAAATGACAAGGAATTTCAAAGAAAATGTTTGGTCAAGTAGAATATATCTTGAATTAGCTTTATAATATAATGAGATTAAATTTAATATCTCTGCCAAATAGCTGACTGGGGGAAAAGGTAATGATTACTATTAAGTCAAAATCTCTTCTCATGGCCTCCTACTCATGCAAAAGGTATGAAATCCATTCTAGAATCTGATTTATCATTTTATACATACCATCTCACCAGTCCCAGTGGGTTTCGGTAATATTGCCATACAACAAGAAAAATACTGCAACAAACACCTGGCATACACACAAGTCATAACTATAAAAATGTGGTGATAAGCTCTAAAATATCTCAAAAATCTCATTAGTTTTTCCATAAGTTTGGGACTATTCAAACATGAGTTTGTATGTTTTTAAAGGAAGAAAAAATATTTCTTCTCATATTTTAAAACTGAGAAAAATTATACAGCTATTCAATGATGATATTTCTACAGACAGAAAATTATTCATAGAGCTTTTATTTGGGTTACCTCAACTCATTTTACTAACAAATAAGGTAAAGACTGATTTAGCATAAAATTAAGGAGAATGGCAAAGAGCAGGGAAATCAGCTATTCAAAATTTATTTCCATAGTTGTATGGAGATTCTCTTAACTAATTCAATGGTTTATTATTGTTTTTCAACATTGATAGACATACTTGTGGAGATAAATGCATTAATAGTTAGACAAGAATACCCTTTTCTTTTTGGATCTACAAAACCTGGTACTACATTAGTTCATGGGAGTATGACCATCTAAAGTTTACTCAGAATGTAAAGTATTTATGTATCATGCCAAATATATCTCATTAGTGCTTCCCTTTTGGGACTACATTAGACTGATATGTGAAAGCTCAGTGTTTGGGTGATATAATAATAGAGAACTGCCTCAAGAGTAAGAAATGTAACTATGGCTGAGTAGTATCTTAAGGAGATTTTTTGGCTCCTCTGCCTTGATTTCTATAATAATAATAATAACAGCAGTGGAAAGTGTTCTTGTAATCTGGAATTGCTATGACAGAAAGCCCTTCACTGAAATCATGGAAATAATTTCATTGTTAACTAAAAGTTTATAAAATTTTACATGGGAATCGAATAAATTGCATATTTAATCTCTTCCTATTTTTAATTTTATATTTCTTACAATTAATAATGAATATTAAATTTTTTTCTACCAAGTACTGTGTGTTAGCTACCAATTCCCTCCAGTTCACTCCATTGCAGTATCTGCAGACTCCACTCACTGCAATTACTTTCCCTTGTATCTAAAAAATAAGTGAGAGGGGACAATTTCAGATATGCAAATATCTTGTTTCTTCTTAACCTTATATCTTGCAATAGTTGAGATTGGTGGTGTTCTGAGGGTGATAATTATTCTATTTCCTCTTTCGTTCTATATCTACTAACTGGAATTCTTCAATAATGGACAGCTGCCTCTTCTTCATATCTTTATTCATTCAATTATTTTTATGTTAAAAAGGATTTACAGCTATTTATTTTATTTGATAGGTTATAATCCAATTATATTGCTGTTTAGCTTTCTATTAAAATTGTTCCAGCTTTGGAAAATGAGTTCTTTCAGTTTGGCTCTTTTCTACCTTCAACACAATCCATCCTTCCTGAGCACTTATTTACTGCTGCTATCATATAATTCTCCAAGTTCAATTTGTATTTTCCTGTCCTAGAATCAAACCCTTTCCAAGTAGTCCTTGAAACATGTACGTATTTGTAGCTATGGACTTGCATTTTAGCTAAGATATCAGGATAAACCTCGGCATGTGTTTGCTTTTCCTTTCCTTTTTTCAGTTTTTTTTTTTCACTTCCTGTTAGGGATTATGTGCTTCTTCATTTTTGAGATTTGAGAATTTCTTTAGCATAGGGATTTTTTTTCCCTAAATCTTGTCTTATTTATGTCTTTTCCCTCTTTCTTAAATGCCCATTAGATTGCATCAATTCATGTTGCTTTGTGTTTCCTATAAGTTCCTTACATATATATGATTTCTACATAGAAATGTTGCTTTATGTTATACATTTATCTGTGTGTGTGTGTGTGTGTGTGTGTGTGTGTGTGTATTTTATATTACCTCATGGGCTAACATTTGGCAGAGAGCCACTGTTTTATGTCCCTGGTTCAATAATTAATTCATTGAAATAATTTCTTCATTTCAATCTATTTTCTGATATTTTTTACTAGCAATCATAAAATTTAATTTCAAAGAAATAAGGCCTGTACTTTTTCATAACAGCCCATTTTCAGTTTTTCGATGAGATACTATTGTTAACCACTTTGAGGGCAATGATTTTATTTATTTAAAATTTATTCAACTTTCCCAGCATCTGTTCTCTTTCATTGAGAGTGGACTTCTTCAAACCCTTGGTTTTATTCAAAAGTCAGGGAATGTTATCTGCATGTATTTGCTAATTTTTTTAAATAGGGACCGCTGCTAAGTGATGTTGTTTGCCTGCATCAATTTCCTTAGCGCCAGTAAGATTTTTGTGGTTTCTCTTGCAAGGATGAAAGTAATTCTGGTTATACTGAGTTGGTGGTATGTAAGTTTGATGGTTAAATTCATATATCATCGTACCTGGTTTATGGTGCCCAGTTGTTTGGTCAAGCAAGCAATGGCCTGATTGTGAGGATATTTTGTGGTCTTAAATAAGCAGTGAGTTTACTGCATCTGCTGCTGATTACATCTACAGTCAACTGAGAAGACTGACTTCAACAATAAGAGAAGTCTTATCCAATCAGTTGAAGGCTTTAAAAGAAGAAGGGATTATTGCAGCAGTTAGCAGAGAAAATTTCCACCTCTATGCCAGCCAGCTAGCTTCTCCAGGGAGAATTTATCAAAAACCTTCATTGGTGTTTCCAGCTTGCAACATGCCCTTTGGAATTTGTGCTTGTGCATCACCACAGTCATGTGAGACAATTCTTATAAAAATCTCACAATATTTATAGATATCTCCTGTTGATTTTGTTTTCCAAAGAACCCAGACTAACACAGCAAGCATAGGTTTTCTTGCTTTTGGTTTTACTCTTACATTAAGGTTATGTGGAAAAAGCACCTTTCTGGAGTGGCGATAGGCATTTTTTGTGGGCAAGAACATGGATTAAGTATCCAGAGTTCTCTCTCAGGTCCAAGATTGTACTTTGAGTGTTTACTTACATTGGTGTCCACATGGTTCTGTAGGGAGGGAACTATAGCAACAAACTGCTAAGTAAATAAGATGAGAGATAAAGTTCTCACACAACCCTTCAAACATTTATCCTGCAAGAGCCTTGGGTTCACTTCCAAATGATAAAAATGACCAAAAAACAAAGCAAGAAGATAAAAACTACAGGGAATCCTAATACCTCTGTATCTCTCATCTATTTTGAAACTCATTGTTCTAGTTTGCTAGCTGCTGGAATGCAATATACCAGAAATGGAATGGTTTTTAACAAGGGGAGTTTAATGAGTTGCTAGTTTACAGATCTAAGGCCGAGAAAATGTCCCAATTAAAACAAGTCTATAGAAATGTCCAATCAAAGGCATCCGGGGAAAGATACCTTGGTTCAAGAAGGCCGATGAAGTTCAGGGTTTCTCTCTCATCTGGAAAGGCACATGGTGAATGCAGTCAGGGCTTCTCTCTCAGTTGGAAGGGCACATGGCAGACACAGCGTCATCTGCTAGCTTACTCTCCTGGCTTCTGGTTTCATGAAGCTCCCTGGGAGGCATTTCCCTTCTTCATCTCCAAAGGTCGCTGGCTGGTGGACTCTCTGCTTCGTGGTGCTGCAGCATTCTCTGCTCTCTCTGAGTCTCTCATTCTCTTTTTATAGGACTTCAGAAACTAATCAAGACCCACTCAGATGGGTGGAGACATGTCATCCCCTAATCCAGTTTAACAACCGTTCTTAACTAAATCTCATCAACCAGGGAGATGATCCCATCACAGTCCCAAATACACAGCATTGAATAGAGACTATTCTACCTTTAAGAAATAGGATCCATATTAAAACATGGCTTTTCTTAGGGGGCATACTTCCTTTCAAACCAGCACACTCATGAAAGGATGACTTGAGTGTGGAAGGACAGACAGATGGGCCTGTTTTTTGTTTGCTTGTTTTTTGGTAGAAATTCTGCTCTTTTACTTATACAGAGCATCAGGTTTCTACTAAAATGAATTTAATTATCTCTATAATCATCATGTGTATTGCACTGAAAGAACTACCTATTGCATAAGTAGGAAATACCATTTATGGTTTTTTAACAATGGGAATTTGTGCTGATTTTTATAAGCATTATCTAAATTTTATAATATTCTGATAAGAGAAGTGATAATCATGTATGTCTATCAACTACCTAAGACTAAGAATAACCACTTATTTTTAAGGAAAGTTGAAGTAGAAATTTTTTTTACAATATATAGAAAGAAATTATATCACATTTTAGGAAATGTCTGATTGAATTTTGTTGACTTGTTAATGAAATTTTATAATGCACTTTTACTGGACTGTTTCCTCTATTGTTTGCAGTTTTTTTTTAATTAAAAACAATTATGTTTATTTTTCTTTTCAGTTCTTATGATTTCTGTTACTTTTGATTTTATTTGCTTTCCTAAAATAAGGTAGGAAATAATACTTTATGGTATAATATGTCAGCAGTTTGCTTGCAGATAGAAAAGCTGGAATGCTAGAAGAAACATTAGAAGCTAATAGTCCATGAACTGGTAAAACACGGACCATACAGTGGGTTGGCTTTACAGAAGGAATTTATTGTCTCATAGCTTTAAGGCCAGGAGAATTGCAAAATTGAAGCCTCAGCAAGATGAAGAGTTCATCCTGATGACTGCGGCATTCTGGGGCTGGATGCTGGTGATCCTTTACCTTGACTTTTCCGTCATATGGCAATGGACCTGGTGGGGTCTTCTTTATCATCCAGGTTCCGTTGACTTCCAGCTTGTCATTGCTTCCTGTGGCCTTTTTCTTGTGTCCCATTTCCCTTGCTTATCAGGACTTCAGCTATATCGGATTGATTTGGGCATTCAGTTTGGGCACATCTTAACTAACAAGATGTTCAAAGGTCCTGTTAAAAATGGATTTACACCCACAAGACCAGGGATTGGGACATGAGTCTACCTTTTTTGAGGTACATAATTCAATTCCCAACACATATTTACCATGCAGAAATGCTTCTTTTGCTTATATTGTTTAATTGAATTATTTCCCACATTTAAAATTTGAGGATTTTACTTCATATGTAGATTTCCAGACTCTTTTAAAAATAAATCTCATGGATCTAGCAACAACATATAAAATTTATCACCACGTGGAAAAATTAGCTAAAGCTGGCACAACATTAAACTCCGGATATGGCATAAGCATTCCAGTTTTCCATGAACATAAATACTCCCCATCAGTACTTGCATAGTAAAATAAAACCCATTTTACTTGCATAGTAATATAAAGCATTGTATGCCTGACTTTTATTAGGGATTTGAATTTGAAACTCTTTAAAGGAACAAGCTGAATGAAATGTCTCAATGCTATAAAAATATTTATCTTCATCTATCAAGACTATTATCTATCTATAACTGTCTATCTCTCTCTCTCTCGTATCTATCTATCTATCTATCTATCTATCTATCTATCTATCTATCTATCTATAATTTCTTTTGTTATGGAGATGTAAGAAAGTAAGAAGAGAGAAGACCTACAAGCAGAAGAAATATTTATCTTGCTTTTAGAGCAATATTGGTTATCTACATTACATTCAAGTATTGCCATAGAGAGCAGCTAGAGCAGCAATAGAATTAGTAATGTGACATTATTCTCTGCATGCTATTTTTTAGCATTGCTGAAAAGTACTTTTCTTTTGGAATTGACTGCCAATTAGTAACCAGCAGACGGTAGCCATCTTCTTAGTTTTCAATTTTTACTTGGAATAATTCTCATATAGTTGCTGCTCCTTTAAAAAGACCTTTCCCATGAGAGAGACATATAAAAGTAATTAAATTTAATAGTCTCATTGCTTTTAAGCAAAGCCATATGGTGTACTTAGATTGCAAATTCTAATTGAACTCAATGAGTTTTTATGTAGAAAATACTTTTGAAAATGTAGCTGTGTAATCAACTATATATATATATATATATATACACGCATATATAAACATAAAATGCAACATTTTTATCTTGACAGAAGTATTGCCCAATACCTTTGTTCATTGTCTTTGTTCATGCATACTGTAAAGCATTATAGCCAAACTGCATCTTGCCATGGAAAATAACTTTAAAATTAATGATAATAGCTGCACCTGCATGTCCAATGCATCGTTTTCATTACCCCTCTATCTAAATTTTAATATTGCAATAATACCTGGAACTATGCCTTGGATTATATAGGCAGTATGTAACTGAGACATGGCCCAATCCATTCACATTTATTTGTTCTATTGTACACTACGAAATGAAAGTTCGATTAAAAAAACAAAAGCCATAAATGCAGTAAAGAAAAGAAAGGGGAAAAAAAAAAGTCTTCCAATTTGACTTCAATATAAAGTTTAGAAAGTTTCACAAATCCAGCGTAGATTTTAAAAGTCATGAGTAATTCATCATGAAATGTAAATTAATAAAGCTACAGAAGGATAAAAATAATGTGCATGGATAATCCTTGGACTCTTGGTAAGTGCCAAGAAGAGGAGAAAGATAATATCTACTCAGTGATGGACTCAAAAGTTTTCTATAAATCTTCACCATAGTGTCGAAATTACAGAAAATATTATTACATATTCAGGACTGTGCTAAAAATCTTGTAATTAATAATGAGCCTGTGAACAAGAGGCAAAATGCCCTCTGTGAACCAGATGGGGTAAATTTCCCAATTCCAAAGGCTAAATGCCTAAGGACAGCTTGTGTCCCAATGCCTGTTCTAAAGAGAATTTGAAATAAACACAATCGTTATTACACAGAGAGAATAGGTTACTCCTTCAAATACGTTATTCTACATTTTCTAAGATGAAAAGTTGAAATCATACATTTATTTTACACAAAATAATTTCATTGCATTAAAAAAAGAATACTCAATGTTGTAGAAATTTGCATCATTCTTGTAATAAAACTGATATCCCATCCGTGTCTGGCAATTATACTACTGTTTATGACAATATGGTGTTATATAAACACATACTAGCACATATTGGTTATAGTAAAGTACTTTATTTGATGTATTTTACTTCCTGTTATATATACAAATGGTTGCTCTTGCAATATAAAAACGCCTCAGACATTTACTATGCAGAATGGTGGCATATTATTTGATTGAGGGAATGTTGACTGATTTATTGAATCTTTGCACTTAATCTGTCTGCTGGTGCTTTTTTGTGTACTTTTAAATATGTTTTATTTTACAATAGTTTTAGATTTACAGAAATTTTGTGAGGATAATTCAGAGAGAGATCTCATATACCTCACACCCAGTTTCTCCTACCATCAACTTACATTATTAGTATGGCACATTTGTCACAAATAATTTAAAAACATTGAAATGTTGTTATTCACTAAAGTTCATTCTTTTATATTTGCTTAGTTTTTATCTAATGTCTCTTTTCTGTTTCAGGATCCCAACCAGGGAACTCTGTTCCCTGGCTTTTCCTTTGGCTTTTCTTATCTGTGACAGGCCAATCTTTGTTGATCTTCACACTTTAAAGGAATATTGCTCAGATATTTTGTAGGTTCTCTCTCAGTTTTGATCTCTGCTAATGTTTTCCACACGATTAGAAAGTCAATACATGTTTTGTGAGGAAGATAACAGAGGTAAAGTCTGTTCTTAGCATATCATATCAAGGGTACCTACTGTCAATGTGCCTTGTCACTGTCTATATTAAGTTAGATCACCAAACTGAGGTAGCAATTGTTAGGTTTGTCCATTATACAGTTACACTTTCCCCACTCCATGGTCTACCCTTCGGAAGGAAATAATAATGTTCAGCCCGAGTTCAAGGAGCGGGAGTTTTTCTCAACCTTCTTGAAGATGAAGCATCCACATGAATTATTTACAATTCTTTTGGATGGGAGATTTGTCTCTTCTCTCACAGCTACTAATTTATTCACTCACTTATATCAGTACGGACACATGGGTATTTATATTACTTTTTGGATTATAGTTCAATTCTACTTTTTAAAAATGTTGCTGCTCAAATTCTTCCACCTCTGGCCATTGGAAGATGTTTTAGTTGGTTCCAGTGTCCCTTTAGCATAACACCATCATTGTGTGTGTGAGTGTGTGTGTGCTTATTTTTCAACACATTTTTACTAGGATGCCATTGCTTCTAGGAATAGTCAGTTGTTAGAGCAAGGGAATCCATTTGTCTATAATAACTTAGGTATGTACATTTATCTTCATACACATAAAAAATAATTCTATATGTAACAATCTACATATTGAACTAAACATGTGTTATTACTATTGTATCCAACTCTAAACCATTGCCACATATATTATTCTAGCCTTTTCCCCTAGTTTATCTGAAGCATCTCACTCCAACCATGAAGCAATGTGGCTCTCACAACCCGCATCTGTTTACTTAACTGTTTAATTTCTTTGTGCATATATAGTGGTTACAAAATTCTTAACCGATACCCCTAATTATGTACATTTTTCAAGCATCGAGGTATTTTTGAAATATACTTTCAAATGTTTATGAAACAAGATAATAAAATCATATGGTTAATATATATATTTTCAGCCATTTGAATTAGACTGTGTGTAAATAGAGCTATTATACAGCTGGCCTTGGTTTGCGTTACACTTATTTCCAGGCATGCCTGGAAGCCTGGTAGCTTTTGGGGACAAATAAGAATGAAACGGGATAGATGATTATTTAGAACATGTTATTTAAAATTTGAAATACCCCTGGCTGCTCCCAGGGCCCCTACTTTCACATTATTGAGGTATGTGGAGACTGATGGCTTAAATTTGCTTCAAAATTTTCCAAAGTCTAGCTTGGCTTTATAACTAGTGAGGCATAAAATCCCCTCTGGAAACTTTTTTCCTTCAGTTCTTCTGAAACCAAGATTTCTTGCATGTATATTGATGGTTCACATACAAAGAACAAATTACTTAGACACCAATGTTTATCTGATCTTGGTGTTTTTTTTTTTACCTACTTCCTTATATCCCTTGTCTTTATTAAAGCCCTATGTGGGTTTGCCACATTGAGTCTTGTAAATCTATGGCCCAAAGGCAAAGACGATCTGGATTATTTTAAAATATGAGGAGGTGTTCACTAGAATAGCCCTTTAGCCTCTGTGATAGTCAGAATAATGTGCCTCAAGTAAAAACACCCTCTTAAAACATATTCTGTTTTCCTGCAGATATGACCCATTTGTAAATAGGAACTTTTAAAGATGTTATTATTAATTAAGTTGAGGACAAATTAATCAATAAGACTACATCCATATGGTTAGAGATTTATAAAGACAGGAAATTCTGAATCAGTCAAAGAAAACCACCAGAAGAAGCCAGATGTCAGTGGAAGTTAGAAGAGTAGACACAAGGAGAGAGAGATCATCACGTGATAGGAGGCAGGTATGCAAGCCAGAGAGCCCCAAGAACTGAGGCAAGCAAGCACCACCACACTGCAAGTGCTGGAGAGAAAGCAAAGTCTCCCTGATGCCTTGACTTTGAATTTCTAGCAGCCGAAATCGTAAAACAATATTTCATGATGTTAAGTTACTCTTTAACTAGATCAGATCAAATTTCAAGCAATAGGGAAAGGATAAGGATCTGATAAGCCAAAGTATTTATCTTACATTTTTTCAGTGTCGTGAGCAATAAGAACTATCTTTTGCTTTTTGCTCATAGATGATGAACTATTAACTTAGTTATCATTAAGGTCTGGGCCCTACCTTGAATTTCTTTTTAATTGGATATAATCAATTAAATGATGAAGTTCAATGAAGTATTGGCTGTAATATTAAATATGTGACCCTAAATTATCTTGTTTTACACTTTGGGGACTTTTCCCATTGAATTAATGTTTAAGAGTTACCTCACTCCCACTCTGATTAAATTTTATTTAGTTTAATTTAAATTCAATTTGTTTTAAGTTTAAAATGTTTGCATTTCTAACTTCAGATTTAGTACTTAATAACTATGTTTATTGTGAGTTTTTTAACAAAATCATTGCAAATTTTCTTCATTTTTTTCTGTACAAATTCATTTATTTCTTTTTATACCTTAAATGAGATGTAATACTAAAGGAATTTGCAATTTTTAGTTTGAAGGTTAGAAAGTTGAGCTCAGCTTATTTTAGCTTTGATTTTATTTTTACTTTTTTTCTTCCTCCCCTTCCCTTCCCCTTCCCTTCCCCCTCCCCCTTCCCCTCATCTTCCCCCTCCCCCTCCCCTCCCCTCCCCCTCCCCTTCCCCCTCCCCCTCCCCTCCTCTTCCCCTCCCCCTTCCCCTCCCCCTCCCCTTCCCCTTCTCCTTCCCTCTCCTCCTCCTCCTTCTTCTCTTCCTTCTCCTTCTTTTTCCCCTTCTTCCTGTTCTTCCTCCTCCTTTTCTTATTCTCCTTCTTCCCCTTTTTTTTTCTCTGCTAAGCACTGTGGACGTCTTTCTAAGACTGCTACATTCTGAATAGTTTTGCAACAGACTCATGATAAAAATTGGGGTCAGAAAGGATACTCCATTCCTTGTCACACAAACAAAAGCAAAGTTTTCTGGTTTATTTCACTCAACATGATATCTTCAATTTTCAACTATTTCCTTTTCACATCTCAATAAAATTCCACATTTTATATCACATTTTGTTTATCATGTAATCTCTCTTTATCTTCAGCATTCAACATTTTAATTAATGTGTCTTTGAGTAGGTATTAGTGTTTAACTTGTTCAGAGTTCTTTGTGATTCTTTGCATATCTATGTCTTTCATAAGAGGTGGGAAATTTGGAGCCATTATTCCCTCTTTCTGACCACTTCCTCTTCTCCTTTCTTTCTGGGACTCCCATGATGCTTATGTTGGTACACTTCAGGTTTTTCCACAAGACCTTAAGCTCTGTTCACTTCGTTTGCATTTTTTTCTCGAGCTCATCCTCTGAATGTATGATTCTTTGTCTTATGTTCTAATGCATTATTTTTTCTCAAACTATTCAAATCTGCTTTTGAATACCACTAGTGTACTTTTAATTTCCATTATTGTGTTTTAATTCCCATAAGTTCTGTTATGTTCCTTTGCAAACTTCCTAGTTCTTCCTTTGTTCATGTATTATCTTCCTTTTATTGTTTGGTTCTATATCTATATTTAGTCTATTTCCATCCATGTTTTTCTTTAACTCCTTGAATTGTTTTTGATTTTTTATAGCATATTTTTGATTAGTTGTTCCACTTCTGAGTTTCCTCTAGAGTCTCATTTTATTCCTTTGAAAGAACAATCTCTTCTTGTTTCTTTATATGGATTTTGATCTTTATAGAGTTCTAGGCATTTAATGTGCTAATTGTGGAAAATAGATTCTCCTTCTTGCATAGGGTTGTAATTTAAATTGGCTGTGTGTTAAGGCTCTTATTCAGTGCTTTGTCCACTCTATACCAAACTTTTGTAGCAGCACATCTTGTCAGTTCAGATTATTTTATGTCTTTCTGAATTTGCCATTGGCCCTGGACATGTTCCATAACTTTTAAAATTACCCTTTCATGATCAACTGCTTCCCCTACAGGAGAGAATTCCATTTCTTCTGTTGTTAAGGTCTCCCTTTCTCAGTCACAATTTGAATTCTTACAACTTGGAGATTTATTCATATTTGTACATGCTACATCATTACCATGTAAAATTGCATAAATCAAGAAAAGAGCAAAATACCATTCTAGAGCAGTAAAAATATGTAAACCAAGTTGTGAAATATATGAGATATTTGAGTTCTGTGTATTCTTCTATGGTTCATGAAGTTTAGTTGGGTGGAATTTTGAACTTGTGCTCCTTGGTAGTCAAAAGCATGGTTGACTAAAAAAAGCTACACATGGAACTTAATTTTTTTTTTATTTCAGCTTTATTTACTGCATAAAAAGTTATGCATTACAGAAATGGCTGTATTAAAGTAAAAGGAAGTAAAGGGAGTTTTTATCAAAAACATCTATAGTCTCATCCTACTCTATTGCATTTTCACCTCTGGAAAATAAATGAATACAATCCAAACATGGCAATATTTTCTTAAAACAATTTTGTGATTTAAAATATATTTTAAATTACATAAGTATATGTATTATATTAAAATTATGTTAGTAATAATCATTACAGACATTTAACTACAGAATTTTACAATGTAACCAATGAATGTATCTAAAATGCGTACTTTGTGTTTCATATGCTATTAAGCAACACTGTAGGGCAAGTAAAGTAAGACACAAGGAAGATTCTGTCTACTAAAGTTCACCTTAATGTAATGTATTTGTAGAGATAATTAGAATACTAGATCTGCTCATTAACATTTCAAATCTCATTTAAATGTAAATTGTAATATTCTCTTTTTCTGCAACACTAGGTAGTTAGTGTCGTTCATGAGTAATAAGTAATTTGTTCCCCATTAACTGTAAGAATGAATAAAGAGATCAAATTCTTTAAGAGTCGCAGCAAAAATGGTAACCCACTTGGAAGGAAAAGTATAAAAAGCATAATTTTCACTATTATTTCATTTGTAAAAATACAATCAATTTATATTTCAATACCTATTGTATTAATTGATTTTCCTTGTTATATCTGTAATTAAAGCCATATAACTCTAATAATATTTGTGTAAGAAGACAGAAAAATTAAACTTAGTTTATGCCATTTTCATGGTAACTAAAAAAAAATTATAAAATACAGCCCTTTGCTGAGAAAGAGTACAAATAATAGAAAAATCATTACAAATTGAAGAAACATAAAGAATGTGCTCACAAAGATATCATACCATAGAAGACATAATAATTTAGAATTCGTAAAGGTAAGAAACTTGTGGAAATCTAAGGAACTTATCTCTTTGGTTAGTTCGTCTCACACCTGCCCACCCCTGCATTTTCTCTAGTAACCAGTGGTTTTTATAATGTTCTTTAAAAGTAGATTCCTTAAACAATTAAAATAATCTTGTTGCCACTCCCTCATACATTATTTTCTGTGTGTGTATATATGTATGCTAGGCTTTGTGTGGGCAAGTGTGTGTAAGTTCAACATAGTATGAAAGTAATCATAAAATAAATCAGTATTTCGTTAATTCATTAGCTGACATAAAAATATTATTGTCTCAGGTACCTAATTCTCAATCAGTGATTACTACCTCACTTACTAAGATGTATGCTGTGGTTAAGAGTGTAGGAGTCAGATTGATTACATTCAAGCTGTGGTTAAGAGTGTAGGAGTCAGATTGATTACATTCAAATCTTAGCTATACTTTGTCATGTCACTTGTCCTCTTTGAACTTTAGTTCTCTCATCTGGAAGTGGGACTATGGTCTCTACCCCTGGCAAGGTTGTTGTGATGATTAAGACATGGCATGTAAATTATTTAGAACATGTTAAGTGTCCAATAAATGCTATTCCATAACATTTCAATAGTTCGCAATGTTATTTAAAATACATAAATTCGTGTATTAGTAAATGTCCTATCTGGTTTCTTTTAATCGGCGGGGTGATCCCCATGTGAGATTTTAGAACTTATTTATTGTTTTAGCCATATGTCAAGATCTTAGGATAGGCTGATTGCCAGCTTCATACCACCTTTCTCCAGTGCTGCTTCCCAGTATTGATTCCCATTTTCAAAACCAAGGTTCCCTTTCTTTGGTTCTGCTTGTAATTTGTATATATGCTAATCTAGGGTTGAAGCAAAGAGAATTAATAAAGTTAACACATATGGGAAATTTTTATCATGTTAGTTCTTAATCCAAATCTCTGCCCTCAGTATAGTAGCCAAACTGAAGTGAACTAAAGACAGCATCATTTGTTATCGTAGCTTTTCCCAGCTTTTTTCTGAAAATTAATATTATCTGGAGAAGTCACTAGCTTAAAATGTGTAATTATCATTTTATTGTTTGCTTTATTTGTATATTTTATGTGTTATATTTTAAGGATTTCCATTATGCCAGTGCTTTTATGGAAGATATATATTTCTTCCTTATTATAAAGTACTTTGAGATACATAGTCCAACATTTATGAACATGAATGCATATATATATATACATAAACCTTATAATCTTGTCACTAAAGAAAGAATAATTTTTAAATTTTGCATTTCATATTTTCCCACTTAATTTGGAGTGATAGGCTCTTGATAGATAAACAATAAATAAAAATTGACTTCCTTGACGGAACTTGCTCTCTTTATTTGTTTGTAATCTTAACTTTCAGAGCAATTTTATATTGCAAAGGAAAGACCTATCTTTTTTTATATATTGCATGATCACTATAACATTTAATTTTGCTTATCTTTGCTCTTTTTTCCTATTCTATTTTCAGAATTGTTCTAAAGATACCTGAGATAATAACCTTGGATCCACCTTCTATTGCGCTGTA
The DNA here is from genome assembly GCF_023851605.1 of Tamandua tetradactyla. Lineage (NCBI taxonomy): Eukaryota > Metazoa > Chordata > Mammalia > Pilosa > Myrmecophagidae > Tamandua > Tamandua tetradactyla. The sequence goes on from NC_135335.1 coordinate 77,249,439, forward strand.
AATTATAGAAATTAACATAAGAGTGAGACATTCAGATTGCATTTGGTTATCAGAACAGATTACTGTGAAATCCCTGATGGATATGCTTATATTGCAAAAGGAAAGGTGCACCTTGGCATATATTCTCAGAGATGGCAAGCACAGTAATAAAAATGGGTGATAAATCAATGGTTTAGCTTCTGTAAATTGACATTATTCATGAATTCTTCAACCTCATATCCCCAATCAAGTGCATGCCCTGTTGTTGAGGTACTGGAGGCTACACTTGAAATACTGTGGAAAATGTGTTGCCTGCTACATAGGCATTGAAATTAGGTGTCTCATGAATACTTTTGTGAATTATGAACATAGAACCAACTAAGATTAAGTCAGTGATCACATAGCACACAGACTCCAAACTCAATAAGAAAAGCTCTATTGAATTAAAAAAAAATGATGGATAGGGAATTACTGGCAATATTTTGAGGCTGAGATGGTTGCCAACTCAACTAAGTTTTGTGTTAGTGAAAGTTTCATGACATGTGAGGGGCAATAGGACAAATCAAGGGAATTTAGATGGCAAAGATTATCCTTGTATAAGTGATTAAGTGGGAAAAGAGAAAACCAAAGTATGGGCAATATGATAAATAATATTATTCTATTGCTGCTTTTAAAAGCACTGGCAAAAGCAAAAACAATAACATGGAAAGAGGGACACTGTATTCAGACTACCTTAAAGTTGGTTTTACAAATTAAGAGCTAACTGGCTCACATTTTCATTCTTATGCTTCTATAGGGATTTGAAAAAAAATCATGTCCAAACTGTTAGGTCATGGGACTTTTGATCAAAATAATATGACTGTCAGGGCTCAGGAAATGAGCAAGTGAAAATTCTCTACTGAAACCAAGGATTATCATGTAAAAATAATCAGAATATTTATAATAGAATATCAGAATTGGCCTGAAGAATCTTTAGTAATTTGAATCTTTAGAGGGAATGATTAAGAGTCTCAGAGCATCTCATTAAATATTCCATTATTTAGGGCCCAATTTGTTATGAGTACTGACTTTCAGGTAATGAAATGAAATATTTAGTTTTTATTAATGTATTAGCTATCTGTTCCTGCCTAACAAATCACCACAAACTTGGTGCTTAAAACACATGCTTATAATCTCAATTTTGTAGGTCAGAAATATGGGCATGGCTTAACTGGGTTCTCTGTCTTAAGGTTTCACACGTCTAAACTAGGTTTAGACTCTTACCTAAGGCCAGAATCTCATCTGAAGGAAGGGTTTTCTTCCAATGTCTTGTGGCTATAGATATCATTTAGTCCTCAAAGGCTGTGGAACTGAGACTCTCAGTTCATTGTTGGTTGCCAACTGGACATCCTTGGCACACACGCTTTTCACATAATATACTCAGGCCACTCATCAATAAAGTTACCTGAAAAGAAATGAATCAAAATGAAGTGTCAGGCATTATAGGAGTTACAAAAGGATGATACCTAAGTAGGGCAATTGACCATTTTATAATCCCAATGCACACTTAACATTAAAAGTATCTCCTATATAGATTGCTAGAATTTTCTCTGCTCCTTCAAATACACCACAATTGAATGTGTATTGCTCTCAGCATCAGGCATTGAAAGGGCTCTGCTGGTCCTGAGGAGAACTGAGATAGAGTACTATGGTTTGGAGAAACTTGGCATTCTCCATCATGGGAGCACAGGCTCAGACACAACAAAGACTACCAGCAAATGTCCAGGTACACAGTGCAGAGTCCAAAAGATGAAGTGAAAAGATCCCACTGAAGCTCCCTCCACACACACCCTGAGAAGGTCAATGCTTAGTTCAGTGTAAGTGGATGGCCCTGATTCACACTGGAGATAAGGGAACAATTACGGCTGGTCCCCTGGACAGACCAACTGCTCGGCAACTCTGCGTGCCTTGCTGAGCATCAGCGAAGAGGGATGTGTGAACAACCTGAGTGCAAGACTTTCATATAGTCCAGAAAGACAGAGCTCTGCAAATGATAGAGTAACCCGTGTGCCCTGGCAAGCAGCTGGGGCTGCTTGAGTTTTAATATCTTCCCTGACGACCTGTGGTCTCTTGTGAAACAGAAACATGTTGATACAAAAAAAGAATGTAAATATAATAAACACCAACAAACGAACACGTAGGAGGGGAAAAGGAGGGCAGTAGGTGATACTGGCAGATGGTTGCTAAGTGTGTACATGAATTCCCCTGCATATGGTAGCCACATATCATTGTTATCTTTTCACTGAATTTCCAACAAGACTGATTGGGGGGAACTTGCTGGCAACACAGATATGTTTTTAGTAGTAGAGCAGGCACAGTTTCCATACCTTCACTGACTTGCAACAAAACGGAAAATATGCTTTTGTATGTGGGAGGAGAATCATCGAAAAATATTCCCCAGTTGATCAGTGTTTTTCTTCACACTGTTGGATCAATATATTTGTTCCTTTTATAGAACTGAACAATCTCAGCTAGCTCAGTTAAGATGATCATTTTTCTTCAATGGTATATTTATCTCTTGAAAATGAGGACTAAGCTTTGCCTAACTAGAAAAATATACTGACCATGTATCTTTTATTTTGTAATATATATCCTATAGGTAGTCTGTGTTTATTAACAGTGTTTCTCAGAATAGTCATGGTATGGTTTCCTTAATGTACATTTTGGGAAATAATTTTTTCTGTTTGTATAAACCATTATAAATTAAGAATACTAATTTCTTAGTTATTTCTAGTTCCTAAAATAAAATACATGCTATGAAAGATATGTGCATTTTAAAGTTATATCAGTTGTGGAAAATGTCACACAAATTATTTGTAATGAATAACATAGAAGGAAAACTGATCTGTGATTCAGAAAGATTATTTTATTGCTGTCCTGCCATTAATTAGTCTTGTGCCCTTGAACATGTCACTTAAAGTCTCAGAGCCTTAGTGCTCAAACTTACAAAAGAAAGATAATGGTCTGGGCTGTCTCCAATGTCTTCATAAAATATTCTAGACCTATCACAAACAGCCCAGGTATAAAACTTGACAAGTTGACTGAAATAATACCCTGTATTTTTTACTTCTTGGTGTTTACTACATTTTAAACAGCATAGAAAAAATCCCCTTAGACCTCAAGTATACAACTACCTAAACAGTAAAACTGCTAAAAGTATTTAAAAAATTTTTTTCTCTGACATTTTTAACTGAATGATTTAAACACAAATAAATGTTTATGCATGAAGAGGGGCTTGCCAGTTTGTATTTCTTTTAAAAACTCATTTTTATACCTTCAAAATCCAATGTTTAGCCATAAGAGGATAGCATTATCTGTTCCACCATCTGTTAGGGAGTATACTGTAAATATAACTCTGGTTATTGCTAGAAACAACAGTTTGAAATCATACCTGCAAACCTGTAATGTGTAATAATCACTAAAGTATACTGATTCATTGATTTTCCAGCCTCAAATATTTTCACATTAAGTAGTAGTTTAGTTCAAGAAGTCAAAGGTCATTATATATCAATACAATAAATAGCTGAACTATTGTCATAAGACACCATAATTTTGGCTAGATAATGTTAACAAATACACTATTTTTTTTTCAATAACCTGGTAGTGGTTTGCAGGAAAATCATGCAGAAACTACAATGTTTGCGTATACTCCCCACCACCACACTTAAACATAGTTTTCTGAATTATTAATATTTGGAATTAATATGGTACCTTTATTACAATTGATAAAACAAGATTATTATAATTATATTATTACTTATAATCCAGTTTATATAAGGACTCACTCACTGTGAATCTATGATATTTTTATTCTAATAATTTATATAGAACTTAAAATTTCCCATTTTATCCAATTTCAAACATACTATCCACTGGTATTAATTATATTCACAAAATTGTGCCACCACATCCCTTGCCAAAACTTTTGCATAATCCCAGAGAGAAACTCCATACCAGTTAGGCATAAACACTTGATTCTTCATCCTTACCCAGCTCCTGGTAACATTTATTCCATCTTTCAACTTTATGAATTTGCATATTATTCTTCTGTCATATAAGTGAGATCATATAATATTTATTCTTCTGTGTCTGACTCATTTCATTCAGTATGAATGGTTAAGATTCATCAATGTTATAGCATGCATCAGAACTTCATTTCTTTTTACAATCAAATAATATTTCATTGTATGTATATGCCACATTTTGTTTATATAGTCATCTGTTGATGAACATTTGGTGTCTTCCAAATTGTGAATAATGCCTCTATGAACACTGAAATGCAAACATCTCTTCAAGTTACTGCTTTCATTTTTGAAGGTATATATATAATTGGGATTGCCAGGTGTATTAGCTAGGGTTCTCTAGAGAAACAGAATCAGGAGAGATCCATAAATATAAAATTTATGAAAGTGTCTCATGTAATGGTGGAAATGTAGCATCCAGGTCTGTAGGGCAGGTAGCAAGCTGGTAACACCAATGAAATTTCTCAATGAACTCTCAGGAGAGGCTGGCTGGACAAGCGTGGGGATGAAAGAGTCAAAATCTATACAGCAGGCTGTGAAGCTGTCAACTCAATAAAGGGTCTGGATGAACTCCACAGGAGAGGCTCACCAGCTGAAGCAGGAAGAGTTACCGTCTCTTCTGAATCCCCCTTAAAATCCTTTTGATGATTAGGTTAAGAGTCACTCATTGCAGAAGACACTCCCTTTAGATGATTACAAACACAATCATCTGTGGATGCAGGCAATGTAATCATGATTTAAGTCCATGAAATGTCCTCATAGCACAAACAGGCCAGCACTTACCTGACCAGATGACCAGGCACCACCACCTAGCCAAATTGACACATGAATCTGACCATGACACCAAGTCACATAGTAATTTTACACTTAATTTAATGAAGAATTGACAAACTGTTTTCCATGGTGGCTGCAGCATTAAATATCCACACGTGCAATGTACAAGGGTTCCTATTTCTCCAAATCCTTTACAACATTTATTTTCCATTTATTAAACAGTTTTATTATTTTGGGTATGAAATTATATCTCATTGTGGTTTTGATTTGCAGTCCATGGTGGAGAATTACATTGAGCGTCTTTTCATGTGTTTACATGTCTTTTGTATATCTTTTTTGGAGAAAATTCTATTAAAGTCTTTTTCTCATTTTGAAATTATGCTGTTCTTTTTTTATTTTGATTTTTAGTCATCCTTTATGTATTGTAGACATTAACCCATTAACAGATACACAGCTTCCAAGTATTTTCTTCCATTCTGTATGTTGTCTTTTTACTTTCATGATGGATTCTTTCGAGTTGTTTTTTGGTAAAAAGTCTAAGAAACTATTATCTAATAAAAATTCTTGAAGTTGTTCCCCAGTTTTTTTTTTTCTAAATGTCTTATCATTTTAGTTCTTACATCTAAGGCTCTGACACATCTTGAGTTAATTTTTTGTATATAGTATGGGATAGGAATCCACCTATCTTCTTTGTCATATAAATGTTCTTTCATGAATTGCGGCAAATATACCAAAGTAATGCAAGGAGTTAATAATAGGTTGTTATATAGAAACTCTGTATTTTATGTATGAATTTACTGTAAACCTACAACTTCTCCATATATATAATATTATCAAATTGACTACAGCATGGAGTTTAGTTCTGAACTGTCTATTCAATGTCATTGATCTATTTGTCTGTCCCTGGGAAAATGCCATGCTGTTTTGATTACTACAGTTTTTCATTACTTTTGAAAGTCAGGAAATATGTGTACTCCAACTTTACTCTTTTTCATAATGGTTTTGGCTATTTGGGGCCTCTTATCATTTCAAAAGTTGATGGACACTTGGGTTTCTCCTGTCTTTTGATAGTTGTGAATAATGTCTCTATGGATATTGGTGTGCAAATGTTGTTTTGAGTCCTTGCTTTCAGATATTTTGAATATATACCTAGCAGTGGGATTGTCAGATCATATGACAATTCTATACTTAGTTCATGAGGAACCACCAAACTGTCTTCCATGCAGGTTATACCATCTTACATTCCCGTCAGAGTGATTAAATGTACCTATTTCTCCACATCCTCTACATAATTTGTGGTTTTCTTTTCATTTCTTTTCTTTTTAGTAGTGGCCATTTGAGGAGGTGTGAAATGATATCATTGTGGTTTTATTTTGTAATATCCTAATAGCATCTTTTCATGAGTTTTTCAGTATTTTGTATTTCCTTTTTGGAGAAATGTCTATTCACGTTTATTGCCCATTTTTAAATTGGGTTGTCTTCTTTATATATTCTGGATCTTAAACCCTTATCAGAAGTGTGGGTTCCAAATATTTTCCCTCATTGAGTAGGCCGACTTTTCACTCTGGCAAAGACTTTTGAAATGCAAAAGATTTTAATTTTGAGGAGGTCCCATTTATTTCTACTTTCATTTCTTGTGCTTTGGATGTAAAGTCTAAAGGAATTATGGTCTAACACTTCAAAATCTTGAAAAACCTAACCTTATTTTCTTTAAGGAGTGATATAGCCCTGGTTCTTATATGTAGGTCTTTGATCCATATTGCACTAATTTTTGTATAAGATGTGAAATAGGGGACTTCATTCATTCTTTGGATTTGGATATCCAGTTCTCCAAGCAACACTTGTTGAAAAAACTATTCTGTCCCAACTGAGTGAACTAGATAGTCTTGTTGAATGTTAGTTGGTCATAGATGGAGGGTCTGTTTCTTAAGCCTCAATTCAATTTCATTGGTCAATACATCTATACTTATGGCATTGCAATGCTCTTTTGACCACTGTTACTTTGAAGCATGCTTTAAAGTCAGGAATTATGAGTCCTCCAAATTATATCTTCTTTTTCAAGATGTTTTTGGCTATTCTAGACCTCTTACCCTTCAAAATAATTTTGATAAGTGCTTTTCTATTTCTGTGAAGTAGGGTGCATGGATTGGTATTGCATTGAATCTACAAATCAATTTGGGTAGACTTGACATTTTAATGATATTTAGTCTTTCAGTCAAAGAACATCGAATGTCTTTCCATTTATTTAGGCCTTCTTTGACTTCTTTTAGCAATGTTTTGTAGTTTTCTTTGTACAACTCCTTTACACCCTTGATTAAATTTAGTTCTAACTATTTGATTTTTTTAATTGCTCTTGTACATGGAACTTTTTTTCTTGATTTCCTTCTAACACAGTTCATTATTAGTGTGTAGAAACACCACTGATTTTTGCATGTTGGTTTTGTCCTGTCACTTCTCTGAATTAATTTATTAGCTCTAGTAGTTTTGCAGTGTTGTTTTTTTTTTTTTTTTGAAGGACTTAATATATGTAGGATCATGTCATCAGCAAATAAAATGAAAGTTATAATTCTTCCTTTCCAGGTTGGAGGACTTTTATTTCTTCTTCTTGCTTAATTGCTTTAGGTAGAACTTCTAGCACAATGGTGAATGTCACTGGTGAGAGTGGGCATTCTTGCTTTGTTCCCTATCTTAGAAGAAAACTTCCCATTTTTCACCATTGAATGTGATGTTAGCTGTGTGTTTTTCATTTATATGAGCACCATGCATCCCTACTTCTAGAAACACCACTCATTTTTGCATGTTGATCTTTTATCCTATCATCCTGCTGATTTCCTTTATTAGTTCTAGTAGTCTTGTGAATCTTTACCCCAAATTGTCACTTTTTCTTTTGCTTGGTTATCCTGTGAAAATAATCTTTTGGTAGCTTATCCAGCTCATCAATATTTGGTATTAATTTTAGGTGCCCAGTAAAATTAATTTATGCTTTGGTAGAAAAGTTCAAGGCCTTTTAGGTTATCAAGATACCATTTGTTATATGTGTGTATATTAAAATGAAATTAATTATCTTTTTTGCAGTGATTTATTTTATCCTACATTATTCTAAATATCTGAATCAGTGATATGATGTAAAAAATTTATTAATCTTGGGTGGGGAATTGGTGGTTCAGTGGCAGAGTTCTTGCCTGCCATGCCAGAGACCCAGATTCAATTGCCGGTATCTGCCCATACAAAAAAAGAAAAAAAAATTGATTAATCTTAGAATACTGTAACAAATGCCCTTTAACAGTAGTGTGGACTGAGTAGTTTCTGGATCTATTAATCATGGGGAATCTTAACACCAGATGTAAAGGTGCTATGGGGAATAAATATTATGAGAACCTAAAGAGAGAACTTTGCCAAGAGAGCCACTTCATATACACTTGTGACCTTTGATCAATGGACACCTCCAGAATTCAATACACCCCCCAAGAGAGAGTTGAAGCAAACTCACTTATCTCATTTCTTTAATTGTCCTGCTGGTGCTCCTCTTGGGTGTCCTCATCAGGGAATAGAAAGCCAGCAACTTTTTAATTTAGATAAATATTTCAGTCTTCAGGTGGAGGTGGACTGATGGAAGCTACCATGCATATCATACCCCTTCTGCACCACCACATAAATTTTTGTCCTCTCCTCTTTTAAGAACAAATGTGTAACAATATTCATAAAAAGGCCTATCAGCTACCGCATCATTATGGTTTAATAGCACTGCAGTTGTATGTGTGCCTGAAACTTAAAATGTCAACTACCACCATTTTATTTATATGACATGAGAGGGATAAAATGTAGTGTAATTAATGTCACATACAGCTTCTACTGTCTTCACTTCTATAACCGGTTATGAGTCAACTTTGCTAATCATAACTGTTTCCAACTATCAGTCTTTCCATAATCCCTTAAGCTCCTACCAGTAGCATGGTTTTAACATGGTATAGTGACTCAAAAATTTATTCCTGAAGGAGTTGCATCTCAGATATCCAGATTTTATCATTTCAGTTACCCACTAGCCAGGACTATAGATCAAGGAAGAACTATTAGTCATCTCGATGAGTCCTCAGGGTTTCAGGTACTGTCTCTATTCCCACCATGTCTTGCATCAATCCATTTTACCTCTGATAATTAGGATTTCCTGGTTATGCCAGTATAGTGGCATCCATTTATGTAAGTTCAATCTACAGTAAGAGACAAAATAGCCAGAGAGAGGTCTCAATCTCTGATTCAAAGGAACCATTACTACATTGACTATTAGAAGCTTTTTTCTAGGCCGTGAGTGCCTCCAAATTAACAGAGCCTAAAATCATAGTAGAGAAAGAGAACCAAAACAATATATAAGGGACTATGTGGATAATCGTGAATGGGACAACCAATAGTTGCATCCTTTATTTCTTGATTGTGGAAAACATGACAACCTATTGTAGCTTCCAGTTTAAGGCATATACTGAAAGTTTTTTTCTGTTACAATTTCCAAATTACTGTTTCCCAGCTGATGTGGTAACTGACTTTTAAGCAGACCATTTCATTGTTCTCTCAAATCAGCTTATACCAGGATCAGTGATTTATTTAGACACGACTCCTTTACCATACTATAAAATGGGTTGCCTTGATGAAGAATGTCTTGTGTGGGATAAAATTGAATGGATAAAATATTCGGCATGTCCATGAATGTTGGGGCTCTTAACAGCAATTTAACCAAGGAATGAAAATCTATTCCTTGAATATGTATCAATCGCAAAGTTGATAAAGATAGTCATCATGGAACACTTTCCATGATGAAAAATATTCCATGTAATTATTCTGCCACCAGAGAGCTGTCTGATTGCTCCTTAGTCAACAAAACTCATTGAATGTTATGCCAACTGGAATTTCATGTTGGCCTCTGCAATGGTGGGTTCTCAGCAGCGGTAATAACCAGATCAGCATTGATGAGTGGAAAAACATATTGCATAACCCTGAATTAACCACAGCCCTTGTCATCACGACTACTCTGGATGTGTGCCCATTGAGCAGGGGAAAAGGACTGAAAGGTATGGGCAGGAGGAGTCTGCATGTCAACATTATTATATGAGTATTCTTCTACAAATATATATGGTGGCATTAAAGAAGGAAACATTTTCACATTCTGTTGTCAGTTTTTCAATTATTAATAGTTGCCTAGGTCTGTGAGCAAGGCAAACTATTTTTCTTTGATCATTGATTACTATATATTCTGAATAGGATATTAAGCAGGTTAATCATGAAATCACTTTCTCCCTTTCCAATGACAGAGAACTTTCCATCAGGTCACAGAATAAGTTCAGTATGAAATGACACAGCACTAAGAACAAGCTATAATGGGATTCTAACTAGCTCATACTAGTTAGCTATTTAATATTTCCATTTTAGAATTGAACATTTCAATACAGATCTTATTTATGAATCAACAGAAAGATTAACACCTAGTTCAGGATAGACTATTCAGGTCAAACATTCAGTTGTTGCAACTGCAATTATAGTTGGATGTTCAATCTCAAAGTACAGAACAAGCAAAAAAAATCATTTTCAAATAGAGTAGCAGGACTGTAATTTTAAAATGTGAATTATTTTGTGAATAGCTTCATTTTTTAATATTGTATGTTTTTAGTCTCATCTATATTTTATGTGTGTCTACATTTGTAATCTCTATTGCTATATAATATACCACTATATGAAGAAATTCCAATTTGTATACCAGTAGATGGACTTTGAGAATGTTTACAGTTTTAGGTTATTATGAGTAATGTTATTATGAAAATGCTTATACGTGCTTCTCTGTTTACTAATGCATACAATGAAATTGGATATTGCCTAGGAGTATAATTGCTGCATCACAGGGTGCAAGTATTTTTAATTATAGTAGATATTACCAAACATTTTTTCCAAAATGTACATAACCACATAAAATGCTATCAGCAGGTTGTGATTGCTCTGAGCATTTCCTTTACTCCATCTCCTCTCCAACACTTTAATTGTCAGTCTTTTAATTTTAGACTTTCTGTTGTTTCTATTAGTTTTTCAGTGTTGTTTTAATTTTCATTTCCCTAATTATTAATGAAATTGAACCCCTTCTTATATAATTATTTGGTCATGTGGATAGCCTCTTTGGTGAAGTTTCTGTTCACTTTCATCACCAAACTTTTACTGGATTCATTTTTAATATTGCTTTTTTTTATATTAGTCAGGAAGGTAACATATATTATTTGAGTTTACAATTTTTCTTTCCATTCTTGTACTGTTAGTTAATTTTAATGTATCTACATTTATGAAAAAATCAAAAAAGTATATTGTTTAGAAATACGGATGTAAATAACAGAAAAGTCTAATTAATTGAAAGTGCTTGTTTCTGAGTTAGAACACTTAGAGATTGGTATGAATGGGAGAGAGGGCTCAAGAGTCAACTAAAATATAAAATTCTTTAAAAATCAATGCATTGCAATTTCTCCTTCCAGGAAGGAAGGAAGAAGGAAAGAAATACACAAGTATAATACTATTATACCTCAGCAATAGACTCTAAAATCTACTGAGTTACTCAATTCCTAAAACCTCAGGGTCCGGCACTGTCCTTTCTCTCTCCTTCCTCCTTTACAATTAATCACATGTAATTGTTCTGCTTCTATTTTTATTCTATGTTTAAGTTCCTCCAAAACAACAGAAAAAAATCCAAAGTGACTGTACACAATAAGAATAGTGAAAGTAGTGTTATATGAGTTCTCAGAAATTGGCTTGGCCAGGTTTTATTGACTCTCATTTATCATGGCACAGTTTAAAATGCAATGTAATGACTTCATGTATCTTTACATTTTGTATATTCTATATTATAAGCTTCTGACTTTACATGGAAGCTAGAGATGAGTGAACAGTAAGATTATGTGGTTGAACTTAACTGTAAGAGAATACATAGAAGTGAAAGTATTTCATTAGTGGGTCTATCAGTAATATTACTATATTGAAGGTGAATATCATTGGAAGTGGTGATATGAACCCATATGCCTCACTGATTAACACCACTGATATGAATAAGATAATACGTGAACTACTTGAAAGGTATGGGGGTAAACTGCTACTGCACGTTATGGGTTATGTTTAATAGGAAAACATCAACAGTGTCACAGCAATACCAGGGTAAATAATTGGGGGAGGGAGAAGATTTAAGAGGAGGTTTACATTTCCTAATTGGTGAGATATGTTTATCAGCTATTTTTCTCTTGGGAACAATGAAATTATCTAAAATTGACAGTGTCAGTAGACTGTTGATTTTGGACATTATACATGATGCCCAGTGGATGGAGGTGGCACTGACTGAGAAGTAGAATTGCAAACAATGGTGTATACATATGATTGAATGCTGTGCAGACACAAAAAGGAGTGAAGTTGTGAGGCATGCAACACTTTGAATGAGCCAGTGGAGCCAGTTCGGCGAGAAAAAATAAGCCAGGAAAAAAAAAACAAACAAATATTGTATGGTCTCATTTAGAAAATACTCATAAGAAAATTGGGGCTTAAGTGCAGAATGGTAATTGTTATTTCGGGATTTTGAGAAGCTATGTTATATATGCATAACCTGGTATTTAGAGATAAGAATGAAGCTGATCAAGTTAGGATTAAGGCAATTCAGAATACAGGGGTGATGAAGACATTGTCTGTATTTTAGAACATTGCTTACTCTATGAGATCAAAGGAAGAAGTTTTTATTTTGTTCAGAACCTAAATTTTCTGTAGCACATAATCTAACTCAACCTGTCTGGATAGATCATTTAAAGAAAACGCAGGGAATTAGAATGAAGGCCTTTAATCCTGTATAGTTTAATATAATACCTGGATCCATACCAGAGTATATTAAGCAGTTAATCAAAAAGTATTGGCAAAGTCCCTAAAGGGATGGGAGAAAAATATGGAACTACTAAACTTTACCAGCAGGGAAACCTCAGCTACTGTGTCAAGGCGTTAGGGACACCCAAATCATTAGGCCAACCCCTTGATCGTGAGACTTACTCTTATGAAGCTTATGTAGGTAGCAGAGAAGCTTAGCCTACCTATAGGTATGCCTAAGAGTTACTTCTGGAGGACCTTTTTTTCGCTCAGATGTGGCTTTTCTTTAAGCCCAACGCTGAAAGTGAAATCATTATCTTCCCTACTATGTGGAATGTGGCATCCAGGGGTGAAAGTTTCCAGGGCAGTGTGGGATATAATTCCCCTGGATGAGCCTGACCCCGGTACCAAGGGATCGATACTCTCCAAAAAGGGGGAAAGAAGTGTTACACAAAAGGTGTCAGAGGTTGAGAGTGTTCGAATAGACTCGAGTGGCTACTCTTGAGACCACTCTTATGCAAACTCCAATTAGACATTGCAACTTGCCCTAACTTGCCAAACCCCAATCAAAACCATTCTTGCCAATGCTGAAGAGCATCGAGGAAGTTATATGAGATGCTACAAAGGTTACATGCTCTAGGGTTACTTTCCAGAAACCTAAAACATCCAGATGGATTCCTAAACCAGATGAGTCCTAAAATGTAGAGGAACCAGCCTCTCCAGAACATCAACTAGTTCCATCCCTGTATTCCACGTTATTGACAGCCCCCTTTCAACATGAGAAAGTTAGACTGAGCATAGTGCAAATACTCCTAAACAGTGGGAGAAAGATCAAAGGTGATGGTGTAGTTATGCAGAGCAGGTAGTGTTTAACAAATGGGTGTGATTGCTGCATCATTATATAGAAATTTCTTTTATTCCCCAGTGTCTTTGGGAAGCTCATAGTAAAAAGCTAAAATTGTGGAATTGTAACCCATACCAAACTCTGAAATCTGTTCTATAACAACAAAAGAATGTAGCATAATGAGAAGGCAATATGGTTTATAAGTGTGCTTTAGATTTTTCAGTCAGAAAACATATCTGCTCAAGTTTCGCCTTCATAGAGAAACAATTCATGTTCAAAGAATCTAAAATGGAATCTATTTATCCCTCTAAACCAATCCAGATTTTGCTTTCTAATATGTAGCCTTGATTTATGTTCTCCCCAGAACATAAATAGAATTATTTTTTATAGAATTATTTTTTTTCAATTTGTGTGCATACATTTCTCATCTGTATTGCTTTCTAAAATGTAAAGTCCATAAAAACAGATTTCCATGTCTTTTTTACACCTCTATTTCCAATACCCAGAAGGTATTACTTAATTTATTATCATTATAATTGTATAATTATTATAATAACTAATTGTTATCAATTATAACTAATTACTTGTGAAATTCATTTCTCTTTGCAATTCGTCAATTGCAAAAATTACAAGTGGGAACACTACCATGATTTTTCACCAGTACCAAAGTATACCTGTGTTTTAGTAGCATGGCTGACAGGAATAGAAGTGCACAAAGAAAATTCTAGTAATTATAAATGACCTGAAGATTAATTGAAGCTATGAAAGATATTCTTGAGGATTGAAAACATATGGTAGAATCTTATTTAATATATAAATATTTTAACATTTTTTTTTTAGTGACTCACTGTGTAATATAAAGTTTTAAATCAAATAAAAGTAGTAGCATTACTAATGACTGGGCATAAAGCAGATGGCCATGCTCATGGATATCACATTATCTAAGCAATCTGTAAAATAATATTTTCATTGGAGTGAACTATTACTTTAATTTTTGTCAACATCTGTGATTTTTTCCCATTAGAGTATAACCTGGCAGTAAAAAGAACAATGGAGCATCTCAGGAATGCTGGATTGCTTTTTAAAAAAATTTCACACACAGCATTGTTAAAATAAAGCAAGATGATTGCACTTTTATTAATGCAACAGACTGGCAATGGAATTTTCATGGTTCTCATCTTTGGTTATGTTTTCTCCAAGTACACAATTATCTTTTTACTGTATTTGAAATTGAAAGGTACCACTTGTATTTAGAGGGAGGAAAAAGCGACTCATTAACAGTGAATAAAGGATTCATCTAATAAATGTTAATCCTCTCTCTTCCAGTTTTCAAGTGTATGTTCCCTTAATACATATTCACAGAGTACTAAAATTGGTATTTCATGAAGATAGAGATAGAAAAATAGAATTCACAGGGAATGATGTGACCTCACTTAAAAGAATACATCATAACTATTTTCCTTTTTGCTAGAATATGCTAGATAGCTCTGTTAAATAACCTCTCGAATTCAGACTCAGCTATTATTACACTTTAACTTTACCTGATTTATTTTCTGCCACCCACTTAGTAAAATTGCTTCTTAATTTGAGTTTCTATATATTTCCATACAAAACTTTATTGAAGAATGTATACCAACTTGTACCATGATATTGAATATTTTATATGCCCATCTTTTCTGTTATTATGAAAGATCTTTGATGATAGGAATTATTTCCATTCATATTAGAAACAATATATTTTGGTAGTTTATAACAGGGTTTCTGGTGCTAAACTGGCTTAATTTGAGCTTTTATACAAATGAGTTATGTAGAATTTAGCAAATTAGCTACCTTCACTCTTCCTGTTTTCCTGGTTGTAAAAGAGGCTGCTAATAGAGCTAAATTGCTGGGCTGCAATGATGATTCAATTAGTTAGTATTCTAACCCTTGCCATTTTTACCTAAGGTTCTTCATAAAGTTTCTGGTATTTTGGTAGAATTCAATGGATACTTATATATTTATTACTAAAATCCGATGACAAGTTTCAACCTCATGTAACCATATTGCCTGGCACAAGTCAGTGCTCAGTATTTCTTCATTTAAAGTAGGAAACAATAAATGAACACTAAAAGAACAGCAAATTTTCTTTCTTAAAGAAAACTAAATTAAGCAAATTAATTCATAGGCTTACTTTTTAAATTAAGAAAGAAATTGATATTAACAAACCCTTCTCATGGTTCATGAAATTCTTCATACTTTTTCCATAAAGGTTTATCTTGGATATCTCAACTCTATTTGGTGAGTGCTGACCCAAACAATCTAAAATAAAATTATCCAAAGGATATCCATATTGCAATTTATGTTTCATGGAGTGTTTAGTTTTTGAATATATATCTTATATCTGTGAAAACTGTAAGTAAACAATGAAATGTTATTTCAACTAGTTTAAGGGATCCTGTAGAAGCTGAAGGACACTGACTCTGTGAGGCAGCAATTTAGATTTATCCAAGATTGTTTTCTCTTCATATACATAATGCCCAGAAGGTCAGTCATCTCTGTGACTTGTGTCTCTGCTTGTGAATCTCAGGTCTCTGTAATAAGAGAGGCAATGTGAAGACCAGATAGGATGGAATCAGGGCCAAAAAACTGAGAATAACAATTTCTGGAAAGATCTAACACAATAAAGTTATTCCAAGCACATTTAATATCACCAATAAAGGGGAAGAGAAGCAATCACTTAGTAATTATTTATTGAACTCCACTTAGGCACCTAAGTGTTGAGATATATATGTAAACAAAATTTATGAAAGCTAATGACCAAATGATACTGAAGGAGCAATAAATTAATACTATTAATCACAGGCTATGCACCTATATACACTGTGTCTATGTGCATATGTGTGTGTGTATATATATGAAGAGATAGTGAGTACTGTGAGTGCCTAAGTTACAGGAAAAGACCTAAAGTAAAAGAAATTTAAAGGGGATCAGGTATAGCTTGAAGAACAGCTAACATATGGATACTGGAGGACAAAGATCTGTGGGGAAATAGTAGAGAACATACAAAGACCGTGAGGTGTCAGAGTACCGGTAGGTAGAATGAGAAACAAGATGCTGTGTGGCTGGGGTGGAGGGAATGAATGGGTGGCATTGGGAGATGAGGTCAGAAAAACAGTAGAAAGCAAACTCTGCAAGACCTCCTAAGCCATTGCTAGGATTTTGGCTTTTATTCTGCGTGAAATTAGAATAAATTAAATAGTTCTGGACAGAAGAATATTTGAAATGACTCATGTTTTAACATTTGGCTTGCTGTGTTGAGAATGACTAAAAGTGGGTTGGTGGGGTGAGGGGGCTACAATTAAAACAGAGACCAGTTAATACATCATTGCACTTATACTGGGGAAAAAATCATGTTTGCTTCTATATGAGTGAAAATGGTAGCAATGGTGAGAAATGTTTGGTAAGTAGAGCTAAAAAAAAAAAAAAAAGGAAATTATTGGCAAAATGGATGTGGAGTGGTAAAGAGAGAGAAGTCAAAAATGACACCAATTTTTTTGTCCTGATGATTGTTGTTTCTCTCTAGTGATAATGAGGAAGACTGGAGGAGAAAATGGTATGGATAGAATATCAGTACTTTGCTTTTGGATATAAGTTTAAGTGTCTGGTTAGCAATTCTATTACAGATATACGGAAGGCAGTTGCATGTACAATGTTTGTGTTCAGAGAAGAATTCTAAGCTGGAGATGTGCATTTCACAAGAACTGGTATGAGAGGGTGACTAAAGCTTTGAGGCAGGATGAACTCACTCATGGAGTAAAAGTGAAATGATGAGAGAAGAGGTCCAAGGTCAGAACCTTGAGCATTCTGGCATTCAGAGGTCAGGAATAGGATGAGAAGCTGGTGAGCCTTTGAGGGGGAGAAGTCAGGTGTAAGCAACACCTGGAGTAGGCCATTTACCTCAGCAAATCATTCGATCATGATCACAATATGCTATGAATGGGGTGCTCCATACTACAGAATTTTTTCGTTTTATCCTGAATATAGGGTGAAAGTAAATGTTAAAATAACCAGAAAAAATATGTAGATAGGAATGTGGCCAACAGACAATATCCATTGGAAAAAACTGACTAAGGATAGCATTTTGGAATTAGGCCTGAATGATAAGAGAATGCTCAATTTTTCTCATAGTAATTTGGTGCACATGTGTTTGTGCATGTGGGTGTGAGTGTGTGTGTTGGGTCAGGGTGTTCAAAGGATTGTATTGAACTAACATCATCTTTCAATTAAGCCCCTGTCATTGCAAAGGAAAAATAAGTTTTCCTTATGTTTATTTAGTGAAAATTTTAGATATAGTTAGGGTAGGAAGCTGGCTACCAAAAACAATTTCTGGTTATAAATGAAGGTTACCTCTATAAGAAAGAAATTTATTTTTTTAAATATTCCACCAATTACATTTTAAGTTTTCACTGGTGCTTTCTTGTGACCTCCACACCAATTTCTGTAAGGAGAACAAAACACCTACCAGAAAATTTTCTTCCTACAATTAAGAAGGAAGATGCTGCTTTGGATTACCTGTCTTAATAAGAAAACAAAATTTCCCTATATTTAATAATTTTTCCAACTAAGACCAACACTCGTATGTAGGAGCACAACACTCTACTATGAAGTGCTTGAAGAAGCACTTTTTATTAAGCTGAGTGAATAAAAATAATGCTGATATGTTGCCCTGGTCTTTGTGAAGGGATCTTACTGAGCACCCACTCCCACCGTACCATGAACCACATTTCAGAGGGTTTCAAGGCAAGACAAGAACAATCAGAGTAAGACCCAAGATAGATTGAAGGCACATCTAAGACCTGAGGTTATAATGAGGAGGACACAGATTGGATACTAGGACAATCGCTAGATTCAGAGTCAGAAGTGTGCACCAGCATGACATTTATAATGATCAAGAAGGGCTGGGAAGGGCTGGCTGTACTACAGAGAGCTCCAGTGGGACATCTCATGAAAACCACTTTAAGCAGATGCAAGAGGGAGCCCAGAGCTCAGATCACTTGCCAGCATACTTGTGTCTATGTTTGTAAATGAGACAGACATCTAGTTTAATTTACCTTTTACTATTTTTATTAATTCATTATAAGGATCATACTATTACATAAAAAGAACAGAAAGAAAGTATTCCTTCTTTCTATAATCCCTCTATTAAAGGCAAAATAGTAAAATGCTTATAAGCATGGACACTGTTGTCAGAAAGCATTTTCGGATATAGCAGTGACCAAAGAGTATAAAAATAAGGTGGCTTATATTCTGAAATTTAAAAAAAAACTAAGATTCTTGCATTCAGGGGATGTATGGCATGTAGACAATAAACAGCAAAACAGACTTTTACAGATTTTAATGATAAAAATTATAGGAGAAATCAATACAAGTTTGTTAATTCAGTTAGGGGATTGAATTGCTATTTTAAGAAATATTTTAGGGAAGTCTCACTGAGTAGGGATATTTGAGAAAATGGGAGTGGGGGAACTAATCAAGTGGATATCTGGGAGAGGAGGGATCTTGATGCAGAAGAGTATCTTAAGTCTATTAGGTGAAAGTTGGTCTGCAATATTTAAAAAAGCTACAGGGTCATTATTGTGGCTGTAATGGAGCAGTGGAAGGCTATTTGGTTTGAGAGATGAGAGGATTGGGTTGAACAAATCATATAGGTCTCTTCAGCCTTGGTAACGAATTTGGTTTCTATTCTGAGTAATATGACACCATTTGAGGGTACTTAGAGAAGGGAGATGATATAACATCTTCTGAGGCTCACCCTGGATGCCAGACTATAGAAAGACAAGGGCAGACATAGGAAAACCATTGCAGTAATCACAATGACAATTCGTGGAGTTTGGATCAAGAAATAGCAACAGAGGTGGTGAAGAATTTGCATATATATAAATATATATATGTATATATATCACTGCTACTGAATTCCTTTATTTTGCTTCTGTAATATTGCTTTGTTGTTTTTCTTACTTTTTCCCTCTATTTGCCTTATTTCTCATTTGTACTTTCCCTCTTGATATTTGACTCGTTACATGTATGAGCGAAATCGCATACATGGATCTTTCATTTCAATTGCTGCTGTTGATTCGCTTATAACTCGTATCATCTACCTTTCCCTCGATCTGTTTGATTGGTGAGACTAGTCATAATATACAATTTTTATCGTTAGTAAGTTCTGTGGTTTGTTTCTATTCTTTCATGAATTTTACTAAAATTAGGTTTTTAAATCATATATTCCATAATTAACTAATATTTTATATTTCTCTTCAGAGCTTACACTAAGCCCTTTTAGATCATAATTTCTCTAATTTATGAATTCTTTATTTTGATTCAAGTATCTGTTGCCCAGAGATCCTTTGTTCCTAAGTCTTTTACATAGAAAATGCATTAACTGATTTGCTGAGCATGTAGGAGATGATCCTTTCACCTTCACAAGCAACTGTCTATTTAGGCAAGTATATCATACTTGAAATAAAGATATTTTATTTCACTTATTTTCTTGCTTTTAAAATTTATTTTTGCATATTATGAAGCTTTTAACGAATAGAATTGTTTATTTTATGTAACTATTTCTCAGCTCATTACTTAAGTTAGAAAACTACCCATGTGCTCCAACTTATTCTCCATTCCTGAATGATATTCTATATTACTCATAAATCAGAATTTATTCAATCATTTACCACACTGATTGATATGAAATATACTTCTACTACAAAAAAAATGCTATGCACACACGTGTGTAATTTTTTCAGATTGCAGTTTTGTTTTGTTTTTTGGGGGGGTGCATGATCTGGGAATTGAACCTGGGTCCCCCACATGAAAGGCAAACCATTCTACCATTGAACCATCTGTGCACCCCAGATTGTATTTTTTTTTAAGATTGCTTTCTGAAAAGACTATAACAGTTCACATTTTTACCATTGATCGATGACATTACATTTCTCCATTTCTTCTCCATCCCCATTAGTGGTAGATCTTGTTGGTATTTTTGTTTTCTCACTGATTGCTCTCATGATTGTATAGATAGAGCCTATTGTTACTCTAATTGTGCATCTCCACGACTACTAGGGAGGATTTCTATTTCTTTGAATTTTCCAATATCTGAAAAATGTTTCACATATATTATGCATTCCATGTATATTTGTTGACTGATTGTCTCACTTGAATTTTCCTGTCTTTTGATCCTCTTTTGTATCTCTCAGGGTATTTTTCTCAGACTTTACCTTGCTAAAACTTCATGTTGTCAATTTTGGTCCCTTATTAGTTGGTACCTAGGAATGCTCAAAGTTTGTGAAAGTATTTCCTTCAACAATTGGTGAATACAACAGCTTTATTTTAGCTAATATTCTCTAGAAGTACATTTTTCTTCTTTGTTGAACACTAAGAATGGACCATCCTACTTCTTGGAGCTACCATTCTACCCTGAATATAACCACACACTGAAATAACTTGTTATTTATTGTTTGTTTGTTTTAGAGGAGAAGGAGATGGAGCACTAATAGTTGTGATTTTCTAATGTTTGCAACTATAGCTTATTACATCCTATATAACATCTTCCTGAATGCATTACTCCAAGCGAATTACTCTTTTAACAAATTCCTTCTTTTCACTAAGAAGCAAGAGAGGCTAATGATCATAAGCTTGAACTCTGTAGTAAGACAGGCATATATTTTGGTCCCAGCCTGTGTGCAATCTGACATACTGTAAGAGCACAGCATATAGCAATACTAATACTACTAATAATAATGACAAATTTAATTATACAAGAAAAGATGGAAAAAACAAAATAATAGTAGGGTCAAATATTCCTGTATTATGTGATATTAACTATGACTTATAGACAACCACCTAGGATTCTACCTAAGACATTCTCTAAGTTCTGTTAGCAGTTGCAATAACTGCAAATAATTTTGTAGATTAGAAAATGATCCAATGATTTCCTGCCTCAAATGTCAAAAATCTGTCAAAAATTCAAGTCCTAACCCAAAAATACATTGTCTCATGAAGTTTTGGTAAATATTTGATTTTTATTGCTGAAAGATAAACTATTATTGATGGTGGTCAATGCTTTAATATGGTTTTGAAGCCTTAGGGGAAAAAAAATTTCCCCCCCAAAATTATGCTGTAGGTACTTTGCCTTTAAAGCCATGTCTTCATCCTGATTCAATATTGTGTATAGAAACTTTGAACTAAATTATCTCCATGGAGATGTGACATACTCAATTGTAGGTGTGACCTTTGATTAAATGAAGATGTAACTCCACCCATTCCAGGTGGGTCTTTATTGGATACTAGAATCCTTTAGAAGAGTAAATATTTTGGAGAGAATCAGAAATGATGAAAACCTCAGAGCTAATGAAAACTTCACAGCAGAGCTAACACAGATGTGGAAACATGGAGGACAGAGACATGGATGCTTGGAGATGTTTGGAGCCAAGTAGACATTGCCATGAGATGCTAAGCAAGACAGAACCTGGAAAGAGCCAAGGGAAACAAAGAGATGAAAGCCAGTCCTGAAGAAGCAAAGTGAGGGACCCCCCACAGGAACAGAGGCTGAAAGTCATGGAGCCCAGGAGCAAGGGAGCAGCAGATATCAGCATGACCATCCATCTAACAGAGGTGTTCCTGACCCATTGGCCTTTCTTGAGTGAAGGTAACCTCTTGTTGGTCCCTTAATTTGGACACTTTCACTTCCTTGGAACTATAAACTTTTAACTTATTAAATTTCCATTTTTAAAAGCC
Organism: Tamandua tetradactyla; assembly: GCF_023851605.1. Taxonomy (NCBI): domain Eukaryota; kingdom Metazoa; phylum Chordata; class Mammalia; order Pilosa; family Myrmecophagidae; genus Tamandua; species Tamandua tetradactyla. Next base: position 77,271,726 of record NC_135335.1, read on the forward strand.
ATTCTGGCTCTAGTATATTATATTCTGGCAGCTTGAAAACTAGAACACGAGAACTCAAAACCATGAGGAAATAAACTTCCAATGTTTAACCCAATCTGTTCCATGTATTGGCTTTGAGCAACCCAAGAAACTAAAACAGATATCTTTCCCTCATTTTCTACCTGTGTAAACTGAGTTTAGTACTGTCAATTCATAGTGGAAGCTTTCCAACTCTGACTCTTGATTCGTTTCGAATACTTTAGACAGAGTAAATTGTTTTGTGAATCTCAGATTTTTGCAGTTTGTGCCATTCACAAACTGCAAAACCTCTTAACAAGGCCTACTAATTTTGTTAGTCAGGATCAGTTTGCTCTTTCCCTTTAAGGCTTCTCCTTGCACCATGCCTCCCAAGATGATACTTACATCAAATGGAACAGCTTTAGAAAAAGTCATTTTTAAATGATCAGTGGAAGTCATCCCCTCTTCCACCCTCTAGTCACTCACTAGCTCATTACCCTCTTTTTAAAATATGTTGTCATCATAGCACATATCACATAATTTTATGGTAGGTTTTCTTATGATATATTTTCTCCCTTATTGTTTACCTCTTACTAAAAATAAAAAAAAAGTACTTCATCAGAATACAGATTTTGCCTATATCCTTTGACCTCAATATAATACTTTTCAAGTACATTTATTGAATGAATAAGGGAGTTAATCTATGAATGAATGAATATAAAACCTACCATTGTCAGTAGGGTTCTTCTAATCTCTTTAAGGAAATTAAATAATAATGATATTAACTAGTATTCTAATATGGACTCCAGTGTTTTTGTAAAATTGATAAAATCCATCATTACACAAATAATATATTACTGATTCAGACATAATTCTAATTACATCAGAGAGAGATATTCATTCCTTAATGTAATTGGCAACTTAATGGTTTCCAAATCTGCAGCAGAAATTTAGGATTACTTTGGTTTTATGCTAATAAATCAGTACATTTAAGTAATACAAAAGGTAACACTTCTAAATTTTTGAGAATTTATTTATAATAGCACCACGGACTAGTTTTACACTACTGCGTTTAATATATGTTACTGAAAAAAGTGTTACAAAAGAATAGGACTCTTGGTTCAGTGGCAGAATTCTCATCTGCCATGCCAGACACCCAGGTTTGAGTCCTGGAGCCTGCCCATGCAAAAATAAAAAGAGAGATAGGACTTTGAATGCAGAGATGTTTTAGAAATCCTTAACTGATTTATTCATTTTACTTCTTTTCATATCCTTCATATATATGAATACTATGTGATAAAAATTTGTGTAAAGATCTCTAAAAGAGGGTATGATGTCATCAACATGGCAATGTAAAGGGCTACTGGTAACCTCTCCTCAGAGACACAATAAGAAAAAGGTACTAATCCCACTTGTTCAGAACTCTGGAGAATGGAGAAAGATCCTACAAAATCTGAATCAAAGAAAAAGAAGATATCAGGTAGGAAACTAGTGTCCTGGACTAGATATTCCTCTCTATTCCCCCTCACTTGGTTTCACAAGCCTCAGGAAGTACTCAAAGATGGCAGCCAGGATCCTTCCCACTGCCCACCAAGGGCATTTCTCACAACAGTGAGATAGATCACCACCTATATCCAGACACAGGAACCCATGCCCACAGAGACCCATAACAGGACCTGAGCTGTGAGGAAGGATAGAATAGAACATGGAACAATGGGGGAATTTTGCAAAATGGAGGACTAAGGAGGGCACCACAAAATTTTTCCTAAAATCAGCAAGCAGCCAAGCTGATACTACTCAAATCAAATGTTTGGAAACACAGGGGTCAGAGGAGGATGTTTCAAGTCTCAGTTCAGTGAGGAACGATGAGTTTGAGAAAATGTGAATAGAGATTGTGTATCCAGCCATGGATCCTGGGGCCTACTGAGCCCATGGAAAATAGCAGCAAGAGGTCTGATCTTTGCCTGGAAAAGGTAGCAGAATGGGCAACTGGAGAAATCCAACACTTCAAGTAAAATGGGGGACCCGTACCACATTGAGCCAGATTTTCACTGGCAAAGTGAAGCCTCAGGAATCGTGCAGTTACAGTCCTGCCTGGTAGATGCAGCCAGGTCTTGGAGGTAATTCTACTCCTCCCAGCCAGATGCTGCTTGGGCTCAGAGACAGATTCTGAGGATGACTAAGTCACTGAACAACACCATCTGCTGTGCTGGTCAGAAAGTGCAGGGAAATTACTGGGCTTATCAGAACCTCTCTATCCTCTATCCCAGGTGCACCTGGACCTGGTCTATACACCATACACCGGTACTACCCAGCACTGGTTTGGCTGAGAAAATGGACAACCCAACTGTCAATGTGGTATCCTCATACAAAGCCAGGTTTGGCTGGATGGTGAAAAGAGATCACTCCTGGCTTGACTGTTGGCTGGTGAAGTGGAAACTCTCAGCCCCTGCTATCCCAGGCCTTTCCATATGGCAGTCTGATAAGTGCCAGACACATGGATCCCACAGGCAGGGTCTCACTCAGGATGTTCAGTGCCCATTCCCTACCCCTGGAATCAGCAGCTAGCAGTGCACACAGAGAGTGGTGGCCTTGGCTGGATTATAGCTTGGTTGGGGCTCAGCACTGCCACAGCTGGGGAGGCTTGGGGTTGTGGGAAACAGGTGGTCCAAGAGTGTCATCTACTGGGAAGATAGGGAAAGTGTACTCTAGCAAAATGTTTTTCTGACCTTAAATGCAAACTCTAGCAAATATATAACCTTAGGTGAGTGAGGGGAATCAACTTTCAAGATAATAAACACCTGGAAATCAGCAGAAAATGATAAAATACATGAAGATGAAAGAAGAGATGGCCAAGTCAAATGACCAAATTAAAAAGTTACAGCAGACAAAGAATTTGAGAAAACTAATCAAAAAGGTATGTGGAAATTTCTAAATTAACTTCAGTGGGTTGCCTAAATACATGAAGGATATCCAGAAGACACTAGAAGAGCATAAAAATTTGAAAGAATAAATAGAAAATAGTATATCTTATGGAAATTAAAGATACTGTGGATCAAATGAAAAATATACAAGAGACCCACAACAAATTTGAAGAAGCAGAAGAAAGAATAAGTGATCTAGAGAACAAAGCAATTGAATGTGAATGTACAAAATAAAATAAGGAGACAAAGATGGAAAATTTTGAATTGGATTTCAGGGAATGATGGACAGTAGGAAGCATGCAAATATAAGAATCATTGGTGTTCCAGAAGGAGGAAAGAAGAGCACTGGGCTAGAAAGAGTATTTGAAGAGATAATTGGGAAAAACTTTCCAATCCTTAAAAAAGACATAAATATGCAAACCAAAGAAGTCCATGAACTCCAAATAGAAAAACTCAAATTATATCCACTCCAAGACACATGCTAATGATTTTGTCAAATATTGAAGAGAAGGGTAAAGTCTGAAAACAGTAACAGAAAAATGATTTACCACATACAAGCAAAGCCACTTAAGATAAGTACTGGCTACTTAACAGCTACCATGAAGGTGAGAAGGCAGTGATATGACATATTTAAGATTCTAAAAAGGGATAAAAGTCATCCAATAATTTCTTATCCAGGAACACCAACCTTCAAAAGTGAGAGAGTTAAAATCTCCACAAAAAAGCAAATGCTGAGAGAATTTGCTATCAAGAGACCTGTCCTGCAGAAAATGCTAAAAGAAGCTATGTTAGCTGAAAAAAAAAGAAAAGACAGGGGAGATATGTCTGGAAAAGGACACAGAATTGAAGTGCATTAGTAAGGGTAACTTAAAAGATACAAGAGAGAGTGGGGAAATATAGATCTGACAAGTAAAAAAGAAAGGGAGGGGATGTTGGTTCAAGTACTGCCTTACAGTAATAACTGAATGTGAGCAGATTAAACTCCCTGTTCTAGTTTGCTAGCTGCTGGAATGCAATATACTAGAAATGGAATGGCTTTTAAAAAGGGGAATTTAATAAGTTGCTAGTTTACAGTTCTAAGGATGAGAAAATGTCCCAATTACAAGTCTATATAAATGTCCAATCTAAGGCATCCGAGGGAAGATACCTTGGTTCAAGAAGGCCAGTGAAGTTCAGGGTTTCTTTCTCAGGTGAGAAGGCACATGGTGAACACAGGCATAGTTTCTCTCTTAGGTGGAAGGGCACATGGTGAGCAAGGCATCAACTGCCAGCTTTCTCTCCTGATTTCCTGTTTCATGAAGCTTCCAGGGAGACATTTTCCTTCTTCATCTCCAAAGGTCACTGGCTGGTGGACACTGCTTCTCGTGGCTATGTCATTCTGCTTTGCTTTCTCTGTATCACTCTTTGAATCTCTTTCCTTCTGAAAAATGCTTCTTCTTTTATAGGACTTCAGAAACTAATCAAGACCTACCCAAACGTGTTGAGACACATCTCTACCTAATCCATCATAAGAACCACTCTTGATTGACTTACATCTCCAGGGAAATGATCTAATTACAGTTTCAAACATGCAATACTGAATAGGGATTAGAAGAAATGGCTGCCTTTACAAAATGGGATTAGGATTAAAACATGACTTTTCTAGGGGACACACATCCTTTCAAACCAGCACACTCCCCAATTAAAAGACAGAGTTGAGCAGAATGACTTACAAAGTATGATTATCTATATGCTATTTACAAGAGACTCATCTAAGGCCCAAGAATACCTATAGATTGAAAGTGAAAGTATGGAAAAAAAGTATTCCACAAAAGCTGTAACCAAAAGTAAAAGTATCTATACTAATAGACAAAATAGACTTTAAAAATTTAAAGATGTTATAAAAGGTAAGCAAGGACACTCCTTGTTAACAGAAGTCACAATTCACTAAGAAGAAATAATAATCATAAATGTTTAAGCACCCAATCAAGGAGCTTAAAATATGTGAGACCAATAAAGGCAAAACTGAAGGGAGCCATAGATGTTTCTGCAATAATAGTGGGAGACATCTATATACTACTCTGTTTTTTTGTTGTTGTTGTCTTTTTTTTTTTACATGGGCAGGCACCGGGAAGCGAACCCGGGTCCTCGGGCATGGCAGGCAAGCACTCTTACCTGCTGCGCCATCGTGGCCTGCCCACTACTCCCTCCTATAGATAGAAATACCAGAGAGAAGATAATAAGGAAATAGAGAACATAATGTGGTAAATGAATTAGACCTAACAGATATCATAGATCATTGTATCTCCAAAAGACCAGATGATACATTCTTTTCTGGTGCTCATGGAATATTTTGCAGGATAGATTATATGCAGCGGACCAAACACAGGTTTCAATGAATTTAAAAACATTGAAATTATTCTAAGTACTTTCTGTAGACAATAGTAGAATGAAGCTAAAATTCAATAGCATCCAAAGAAACAGAACTTTCACAAATATATGGAGTTTAAATAACAGACTCTTAAACAATGGATGGGTCAAAGAAAAAAATGCAAGAGAAATCAGTAAATATCTGGAGATGAATGAAAATGAGACTACAACATATCAAAATCTATGGGATACAGCAAAGGGGTGCTAAGAGATAAACTTAAAGCTCAAAATGCATACATTAAAATGGTAGGAAGAGTTAAAAATGAAAGACTTAACTGAATAACTGAAGAAGCTAGAGAAAGAATAGCAAACTAACCCTAATTTCTTCAAATTCAAAATACATAAATGTTCTAGTTTGCTAGCTGCTGGAATGCAATATACCAGAAATGGAATGGCTTTTAAAAAGGGTAATTTAATAAGTTGTTAGTTTACAGTTCTAAGGCCAAGAAAATGTTCCAGTTAAAGCAAATCTGTAGAAATGTCCAGTCTAAGGCATCCAAGGAGAGATACCTTGGTTCAAGAAGGCCAGTGAAGTTCAAGGTTTCTCTCTCAAGTGGAAGGGCATATGGCAAACACAGTCAAAGCTCCTCTCTCATCTGGAGGGGTACATGGTGAACATAGCATGATCTGTTAGCTTCTTCTCCTGGCTTCCTGTTTCGTGAAGCTCCCCGGGAGGCATTTTCCTTCTTCATCTACAAAGGTCACTGGCTGGCAGACTCTGCTTCTTGTGTTTATGTCGTTCTGCTCTGCATTCTCTGAATCTCTTTCTTTCTCCAAGATGTTCCCTCTTTTACAGGATTCCAGAAACTTGTCAAGACCCACCCAAGTGTGTGGAGACATGTCGTCACCTAATCCAGCTTAAAAACCACTCTTGATTAAATCACATCTCCAGGGAGATGATCTGATTACAGTTTTCAAACATACAGTATTGAGTAAGGATTATTCTGCTTTTATGAAATAGGATTTAGATTAAAACATGGCTTTTCTAGGGGACATGCATCCTTTCAAACCAACACAATAAATAAACAAATAAACAGAAAGATTCAAGTGCTAGAGAAAATGTGGAGAGAGAGGAATGCCTATTCAATGTTGGTAGAGTAGCAGAACAGTACTTTCCCTACTAGATTGGATCTACAGCAGCCTAGACATAAGGTCACCACATGGTTAGGCAACCTCATTATTAGGAATAGATTCAGAAGAACTGAAAGAAGTGACTTGAAAAAAATATTTTCACACTGATGTTTATGGCAGCACTATTCATGATATCCACGAATGGAAGTGGCCAAAACATATATTGACTAAGAAGGAGAAGGGTGAACTGTGTTGTATACACATGATGGAATACTGTGTGGGTGCAAAAAGGAAAAAGTCATGAAGCTTGCAGCAAAGTGAGTGAATCTTGAGGACCTTGTGTTGAGCAAAATAAACCAAACAATCAAAAAGACAAATATTGTCCCTTCTAGCAAATAGTTATAAGAAAATTAGGGTCTATTTTGTAAGTTTTTACACATTTTTTCCTGATCTTTAATTTTTATTTCTAAATTTTGAGATACTGTCTTCTATGTGTATAACCTGGTATTCCCCTGGAAATTTGGGTACCTGTGTGATATCTAATACTCAGGGTTAGAGTTCTGTAACTATGAAAATCAGCATTGCTTCATATAGCAGCTGTTAAAGAAGCTGAAGGAGAGATCAAACTTCAATTAGAGCAAGAATGAAGATGATCTAGTTGAGACTAAGGTAAATAAGAATATAGGGTGAAAGATAATAATGTCTGTATTTTATAACTTCACCTACTGTATGAGACTGAAGGAAAAGATGCTTATTTTGTCCCAAACTTAAATTTTCTGTAGCAAACAATCTAATTTAACCTGTCTGGTCAGTTCATTTAACCAACCTAAACACACAGAGCCTAGAATTGAGGATGAGATATTGTAATTGTGTCATGGTTAATTTAATACTTTGATGCATTCCAGAGTATGTTGAGAAGATATTTAAAAAGTATTGACAAAATCTCTTGAGAGGATGGAGAAAAAGATATTGACCTATTAAACTTCCCCATAAGAAATTCCTGATACTCTTTCAAACATTAGGGACTTTCAAATTAAGAAACCAAACCCTCAGTCTTGAGGCTTGTTCTTAGGAAACATATGTCTGTAACAGGGAAGCTAAGCCTACTTATAATTATGCCTACAGTCACTTCCATAAGGGCCTCTTTCGTTGCTCAGATGTGGTCTCTTTCTCTTAAAGCCCAGCTCTGCAAGTAAAATCATTACACTCCTGACTCCTACATGGGGTATGTCTCTCAGGGATATTTCTCCCTGGAAACATGGGACATGACTCCCAGGGATGAGCCTGGCCTTTCCATTTTTGGGATAGGCAATGCCTTTCTGACCAAAAGGGGGAAAAGAAATGTAACAAAATAAGGTATCAGTCACTAAGAGATTTCAAATAGTTTCAAGAAGCTACAACGGAAATTACTCTTAAGCAAGATTCAGCTAGATATTGCAAATTGCCATGGATGCCAAGCCCCGATCAACAATACTCCTGAACACCCCAAAGAATACCCATATCTATATCTGACACTCTATAAAAAGTTTCACTCACCAAATTTATTTTTCAGAAACTTACAACTTCTAGATTGTTCCTATGTCAAATAAGCTCTGAAACTCAGAGGTGCTAGTCTATCTGAGAACATCAGCTACTTGCATCCCCCTACCCTATACTGTGGACATCCATTTCAACATGAAGAAGATGGAACGATCGTTGACCAAATATCCATCAAGATTGGGAGAAGGATCAATTGAGAGGGAGGAAGTGTAACAGAGAATATAAGATCTAACATATGATCGTGAATTCTGAATCACTATTTTGATATTTATTGTTAGTCTCCAGTTGATTAGAACAACTAGAAGAGAATACCCAAAATTATGGAACGGTAACCCAAACTAAGATTTTACATTTGTTCTCGAACTGCTTGTTAAACTATAGTTTGAAATTTATCACTTTTCTGCTTTTTTGAGATATTTCACAATAAAAATATTAACAGTGCTAAAAAAGCTCTCGAAGAGAGGTTTTTCAATAAATATAAGAATTGTAAGTGATAAGAAGGCTTAAGAAATTTGAGATTTTCTTCCGAGTTGCTGACATCTACCAATCTGCAATTTTTGATGCTGTTATCTTTTTTTTTTGATGCTGTTATCTTGATGTTCACATATGCACATGTAACAACATCAAATTAGAACTGCATCACGAAAACCTACACAACTAATAACAATTGTAAAAGACCATCCATCATAACACACATACTCATATAGGAGATATTAAATGTGAAAAATAATGTGTGTCCTAAATTCAATGAAATAAATTCCCTATATAGCAACCTATATAAATTAAAGATGCTTCTTAAAACTGAAAAAAAAATAATTGTTGCTGTAATTCCACCAGACATATATAACAGATTTTTTATCCTTCCCCTGATCAACTACATAAGACTGCTAACTATTTAGGTATTGCTTTTGTATCAGGACTTTTTGTCTTAAGTTCACTACAAAATTTTGTAATATATTTTCAAGAACACTAGATATTATATTCATTGAAAACCCATATCCATTTTATTCAGACAAATTATTCATTCTTCATGCTTTGAATTTTTATAGTCTGAGTGAAAATCTCATCCCTTAGTACCTTTATGCCCATATATTTAAATTGAAATGATATTTCGATTTCTTCTAGGGATGTGAGTAATCCTAAAGAGATGTATTATTTTAGCATGAGGGGAAATCTAGGTTTCACCTACAGTTGGTTTTAATCTAATTGTTTTAGTATTATTACTCTTCTCATCTCTAAATGTGCTTGTTGGCAATCTTTATCTCTCCCTTATTTTGTGAAGATTTTCATGAAAGCTAATTAGAGACTTCATAACCCAGACAAACATTGCAATTTAATTTTATGTTTATAAACAAAACTGCCCTGAGCCCCAAATTTTCAATATCATTTTCTGTAGAAACCACTTTTATTTCCAGAAACTAGATATTTAACTTCAAAAGTTTTGTCTTAAAAGCTAGTTTTCCTGGATCCTTTGTAACTATACAAAAACAAAACCAATAATATATTTTTGTTGATAAAAAAAATCACATATAGATTAGAACTTCCATGGTACTAATTTTAGAATGTTTTCTTCTCTCTTATGTAAATTGTAAGAACAGTAAATACTGCTTCTGTTTACTAACAGCAGTTTTATAATAGCATCGAGCATAATCCTTTCTCAAATACATAACTTTGTGAAATGTACTATAGTTGAATTTTAATCCAACTTTTATGTGTGTGTTCCTATTATATTTTCTATAATATCAACTTTTTTCCCTTTATTTTTCCTATAGTTGCTTTCAATGCAATTGTCATTCTTTTAGGGATATCAGCTATTTTCATGGCTTCCATATTATTTTTGTACTAATTTTTCGTACATGTATATGTCTAATCCTGCCTTTTCACCTGAGAATAAATCCTATATGTACATACTATTGTGGTTTGGGTTCACACATCAGCTTGGCCAGGTGATGGTACCCAATTGTCTGGTTAAGCAAGCACTGGCCTAGCCGTTTGTACAAGGACATTTCATGGCTGATTAATACACCTGAAGCTAGTTTATTAAATAATCAGTATGTTGATTGCTTTCATACCTGATTCCATCTTCAGTCAACCAAGAGTAGTGTCTTCCATAGTTAGTGATACTTTAATCTAATTAGCTGAATGTTTTAAAGAAGTCAGAAGAGAGAATCTCTCTCTCTCTCTCTGCTTAAGCCAGATTGTCTTTATAATTGTAGCTCAATATGTGTGTGAAGCCAAATAGTGCACATTTTGTATCTTTTTATTCTCCTTTGAAATACTTTTGTCTATTCTAGGTTCTTTGTATTTTCTCCTGAATTTAACTTCTCTATAAATTTTAAAAGTCATCTTGCTAGGATTATAATTGGAATAGCATTGATTCTATAGATTGCTTTAGGAAGAACTGACATTCTAACTATATTGAGTCCTTTAATCTAGGAACATAGAACCACAGTCCATTTATTTATATCTTCATAATTTTTTTCAGATATGTTTCCTATTTTTGGTGCAGAGGTCTTGCATATATTTAGACAGATGTGCTTAACTGTATCACATTTTTGCTAAAATAAATGAAAGTGTACTTTTATTTCAATTTCCAAATGTTCTTCACATTGAATCTAAATATAATTTAGTCAATAGTGACCTTCTATCTTACAAATGTGGTAAACACATTTATTTATTTTCTTAGCATATTTCTGTGTATATATTCTACAAAATTGTCATAGATGATCAAGTCTTCTGTAAGTAAAGATAGTATGGCTTCTTCATTTCCAGTCTGTATATATGTTTAATTTCATTTTTTTCTTGACTTATCTTTGGTAAAGGTATAAATGGGGGAAACCCGGTCACTTGGGTCTCAAAGTCCCTATTTCTTGATACTCAGGTTTCAGTGTTGTTAACTAGCCCAGCATTCTTTCAATCAAGAAGCCAAACTATTTCATTATTATTTAGTTGTTTGAGCTTGATTTCCCAAACGGTCTTAATAAATATATCAATATTGGAGAGAATTCTGCGAAGATGGCAGAATAAAATAGGTCAAGTCCATCCTTTATTCAACGAACAGATAAAGAAGTGACAAAACAACAACCAGGACAGTGATTCCAGGATACAAGTGACCTACATCACATAAGGAGGTCCTGGTTGATACAGCAGAAAAATTGAAATGGAGAACTGGAGACTGACCAGTTAGGGTAGACAGTCTAATGCGCCCCTTTCCAAATGGAGGTCTGGAGCCCTCAGGAATGCACAGGACAGAGATGGGACACGGAAGTAAACCAAGTCCAGTTCCTTGAATGTGCTACCCTCATGTACACTACGAACCATGACTCCCCTCATACCCCAAGCGCCTGTACCTCGCCACAAGCCCCCACACCATGCTATAATCATCCCTCCCCCAACACCCCTCCCCGTGCATCCCTGCCCCACACCTCCTCCCCACATATGGACACAAGCTCCCAATCCAACCCACTTCTTTCACACAAGTGCATAGTCTCACCCTGCCCTTACTCAGACCTGCACATCAGATCCACTGCTCAAATCCCACCTCTACCTCCCTGTCCCTTGCAGCCAGTCACCTGTACATCCAGGCTACAAGCGCTGACCTTCATTCCTGGACTACACCCACACCCAGCCCATAGAGTCACATAACCCTACTCCACACTCCTGAACTCTGTGTACACGCACATCGGCATCTGGGCCACCCAGACCTGAGCACGTGCATGCACCCACACATGCCATTCCTCTCAGCTCTGGGCAAATGCTGACCTGCACATTCAGGCTACACCCACCCTCAGCATGCACATACACCATCTAGACCCACTGTCCCTGAGCTCTGCACAGGGACACACCAAGGCATGACACCACAGACCCATGCACACACACAGCCTCATCCTCCCTACTGGGCACTCACATATCCCTGCACTGACTTCTTGACCTCTGCACTCCACAACCCTGTCCTGCACATGTGCACACCCCTGCCCCCCCCAGCAAAAATGCCATTCTCCCACACCTGTCAGGTGCATTCATCTGCATCTGTGCCACATAGACTCCACCCTGTACATGAGTGTACCCCACCTCCACCCTGCCCCTGTACCTGTGCACCTCCACCAGGGCCCCTGCACACCCAACATCACCCACCCTGGGTACACTTCCTGCAGAGTTTGTGACTTGTGTCTAAGATCCAAACAGGTGGGAAGACATTCCGTGCTCATGGATAGGAAGGTTAAATGCAATTAAGATGTCAGTTCTACCCAAATTGATCTACAGATTCAATGCAGTACCAATCAAACTCCAACAACTTATTTTGAAGATTTGAAAAAGCTAGTTACCAAATTCATCTGGAGTGAAAGAGACCCTGAATAGCTAAAAACATCCTAAAAAAGAAGAATAGTCTGGAAGGATTAACACTGCCCGGTTTTAAAATTCATTATAAAGCCACAGTGGTCAAAACAGCATGGTACTGGCACAAGGATAGAAATATTAACCAATGAAATTGAATTGAGAGCACAGAAATAGACCACCAAATCTATAGTCAACTGCTCTTCAATAAAGCCCCAAAATCCACTGAATTGGACAAAATAGTCTTTTCAATAAATGGGCATGGGAGAATTAGATAAGCATAGCCAGAAGAATGAAAGAGGACCTTATCTTATACCCTATACAAAAATTAACTCAAATTGGATCAATTACCTAAATATAAGAACTTGTATCATAAAACTCCAGAAGAAAATGTAGGGAGACATCTTTAAGACCTTGTAATAGGAGGTAGCTTTCACCCAAAGCCCAAGCAACCAAAGAAAAAACCAAATAAATGGAAACTCCTCAAAATCAAATCCTTTTGCACCTCAAAAGACTTAGTGAAAAAAGAGTAATAGGAGACCAATTCAATGGGAGAAAATATTTGGAAATCACACAACAGATAAAGGTTTGATTTTCTGTGTACATAATGAAATCATATAACTCAACAACAAAAGAACAAACAACCCAATTATAAAATGGGCTAAAGATATGAATAGACATTTTTTTTTTCCTGAAGAGCAAACACAGATGGCTTAAAAGCACATGAAGTGATACTCATTCTCTTTAACTATAAAGGAAATGCAGATGAAGACTACAATGAGATATAACCTCACACCTATAAGAATGCCTGCTATTAAACAAACAGGAATGTTGGATAGTATATGGAAAAATTTGGACACTTATACACTGCTGGTGGGATTGTATAATGGTACAGCCACTACAGAAGACAGTCCAGCTGTTCCTCAGAAAACTGAATATTGATTTGCCCTATGACCTGGCAATACTGCTACTCACTGTATACCCAGAAGAGCTGAAGGCAGTCACAGAAGCAGAGATTTACACACTGATGTCATACCAGCATTATTCCCAATTGCCAAAAGGTAGAAACAATCCAAGTGCACATCAATAGATGAGTGTATTAGCAAACTGTGGTATATACTGTTCTTGCTTGTAAGCTAACAGAACATAATATACCAGAAAGGGAATAACTTTAAAAAAAGGGAATTCATTGAGTTGCAAGTGTACATGTTCTAAGGCCATGAAAATATCCAAATTAAAGCAAGGCTATAAAAATATCCAATCTAAGGCATCCAGGGAAAGAAACGTTGTTTCATGAAGGCTGATGGTGTTCAGGGTTTCTCTCTCAACAGGAAAGGCACAAGGTGAACAGGGAGATGTCTGCTGGCTTTCTCCCCAGGCTTCTTGTTTCATGAAGCTCCCAAGGGTTAACTTCCTTATTCATCTCCAAAGGTTTCTGGCTATGTGTACCCTTTCCAAAATGGCTCTCTCTTAAAGGGCTCCAGTAAGCAACCACACATTGAATAGATGGAGACACATCTCCATGGAAACCTTCTAATCAAAAGATGCTACCCATAATTGGGTGGGTCACATTTTCAAGGAAACAATCAAAAGGATCCCACTCAGGAATATTAAATGAGGATTAAAAGACATACCTTTTCTGGAATACACAAAAGATTTAAGCTGGCACAAATATGATGGAATATTATGGATCAGTAAGACAAAATAGCATCCTGAAGTATGTGGCAAGATGGATGAGGCTTGCACACAATGCTGAGTGAAATAAGCCAGACACAAAAGGAGAGATAACTGATTCTACATTTATGACCATAGTACAGGTAAAATCAGAGACTTGTAATGCAGAATATAAGGGATGTAGAGATACACCGAAGCTTGAGATGGGTGAACATTTAGCTAACAAGATTGAATTTAATTGTAAGGGAGTAGAAAGAAAGTGAAAGTGGTTCACTAGTGAGTCTATAAGTAATATTACATATTGAAGTTGAACATGATTGAAAGGGGTTGTATAGACTCATGTATCCCACCAATTAACAGTACAAATATAAAAAAGCTCTTGCATGAACTACTGCACTGATACGAATCTCATACAAAGAGTTTATAACTTGGATGTATAGGGGGAAAACTGCTATTGCATACTATGGGCTATGTTTAACAGGCAAACACCAACAATACTGCAGCAATACCAGGGATGCATAATGGGGGAAGGGACAAGAGTTAGGGGGAGGTTTAGATTTTCTATTTGGTGAGGGTGTGTTTATTAGTGTGTTAGTTAGATTCAGTTGTCAACTTGGCCAGGTGAGCATACCTAGTTTTGTTGCTGCGGACATAAGCCAATGGTACGTGAAACTCATTTATTGCTAATTACATTTGCAGTCAGCTAGGAGGCATGTCTGCTGCAATGAGTGACATTTGACTTAATTGGCTGGTGCTTAAATGAGAGAACGCAATGTCGCACAGCCTAAGCAGCTCGACATTCCTCATCTCAGCACTCACAGCTCAGCCCAGGCCTTTGGAGATACAGAAAGAAGTCACCCCGGGTAAAGTTGTTGGAACCCAGGGGCCTGGAGAGAAGACTAGCAGAGACCATTCTGTGCCTTCCACGTAAGAAAGAACCTCAGTGGAAAGTTAGCTGCCTTTCCTCTGAAGAACTAACAAAATAAGCCCCCTTTTATTAAAAGCCAATCCGTCTCTGATGTGTTGCATTCCGGCAGCTAGCAAACTAGAACAACTGGTTATCTTTCTCTTGGAAACAATGAAATTATCTAAGATTGAAGTGTTGATGGATTTCATACATGAGGCCCGGAGGTGGAGGTGGCTGAAAGATACACTGACTGAGACATAGATTGGTGAACGATCGTGTATACAAATGATAGAAAGTTGTGTTGCTACAAAAAATAATAAAGTTGTGAGGCATGCAACAATATGCATGAACCTGTGGGACATTTGGTGAAGCAAAATAATTCAGAAACAAAGGAGCAAATATTGTATGACCTTATTTAGAAAATACTCATAAGAAAATTGTGACCTATAGTTTAAACTCTTATATCAGTCACATTTAGCCTGGAGTGGTAACCATTATTTTTGGATTTTGAGAGTCTGTCTTACATATGTGTAACCTGGTATGTAGATATAAGAGCAGGGCCAACTGGGTTGGGATTAAGGTGGTTCAGAGTGCAGGGGTAACGAAGACATTGTCTGTATTTTGAATTTTACCTATTCTTTGAATTCAAAGGAAGAAAAACTTATTTTGTCCAGAACCTAAATTTTCTGTAGCATATAATCTAACTCTACCTGTCTGAATAGATCATTTGAACAGTCTAAGCTCAGGGAGCATAGAATAAGAGTAAGAGTCTTTAACCTTGTATAGCTTGGTATGATGCCTGAATACATTCCAGAGTATATTAAGCAGGTAATACAAGAGTATTGACTGGGAACCTTGAGGGATTGGAGAAAAACTATGGATCTATTAAATTTTACCAACGGGGAGGGCCTGGATACTCTGTCAAACATTGAAGTCAACCAGATCAATTGACCAAGCCCTCGATTTTGTGGCTTGCTCTTGTGAGGTTTATGTATACATTGGAGCTTAGCCTACCTTTATGTATGCCTAAGAGTCACATCCAGAAGGCCTTGTCAGGTGCTTATATGTGGCTTCTCTTTTTCTAAGCCCAGCTCTGCAAGTGAAGCTATTATTCTCCCTCCTATGTGGGACAATATATCCAGGTGGCATGGAAGATGGATCCCAATGATGAGCCTGGCCCTGGCACTATTGGATCAACAATGCCATCTTGACAAAAATGGGGAAAGGAAGTGTAAAAAATAAGGTATCTGTGACTGAGAGGATTCAAATTGAGTTGTGTGGTCACTCTGGAGGTCACTTTTACACAAGCTGTTGTTAGACATTGCTACCTGTTTTAGCTTGCCAAACCCCAATCAAAACCATTCCTGCAAATCCTAAAGAATATATCGAGCATTATATAAGATTCTATAAAAATTCCATATATTAGTGCAACTGTCCAAAAACCTACACCCTCCAGATGGGTCCCTGGACTAGATAAGTCCTGAAATGCATAGGGGCCAGCCTCTCCAGAACATCAATTAGTTCCATCTCACATCCCATATTATCGGCAGTCCCTTCCAACATGAAAAAGTTAGAATGGGCATAACTCAAATACCCCTAAAAAGTATAAGAAAGATCAAAGTTGATGATGGAGTTATACAGAGAAAGTAGGATTTAACAAATGATTATTATTATTGAATCATTATATTAATATTTCTTTTAGTCCCAAGTACCTTCGAGCAGCTAGAAGTAAAAAACCTAAAATTGTGGAATTGTAACCCACACAAACTCTGAAATCTGTTCCTCAACTGATTATTTTGATGTACTATGAAATCTATTGCTTTTGTGTGTGTGTATGTTATTTCCCCCTGCAAAATGAAAAAGTGTAACAGAGAAGAAGAGATTTAGAAAATGAGCATAACTGCTGAATCATTCTATTTATATTTCTTTTGGTTTCCATTTTCTTGGAACAGCTAGAAGAAAAAATGAAAACTTGTGGAACTGCAACCCATACCGACTTTAAAATCTGTTCTATAACTACGTGTTAAAATACAATCAAAGATGGTACTTGTTCTCTCAAAGATTTTATATCCACATTATAAACTGAAGGACTGACGTGGGCACTCTCAGAATCTTCAGTGCAAAGACACTTTCTTTGGCTATTCTTCCAACATACTAAAAAAGCATATTCCCTACTTAATCTTAATGGTCTTTCCTATTCAGTTTAAAACTAAGCTCTTGAAAAGCAAGGGAGAGGAAAGATGTAAAGGTTTGTAGATAGGAATGATAAGGAGGTCAAATGATTTATTTCATAATACATGATGGGAAAAGTCTAAGAACTGAGAGGCAATGCAAAAGTAGATAATTCAATTCTTGGTAGAGATAACGAAGAGATTAGATTATATTTTTGTGTAGTTAGAAAGTTTGATGGTTTGAAGTTGCATGTATCCCAGAAAAAAAGAATCATGTTCTTAAAGCTAATCCATTCCTGTAGTGTGGACTCATTTTAAGTAGGATTTCTTGGTAAATAGTATCTTAAGTTTAGATGTGACCCTCCTCGTTCAGTCTGGATTAATGCTCTTAGTGGAGTCCTTTATAAGAGAATAAAGACATAAATAAGCTGAAAGAAAAAGTCAGGAGATGAAGGTATTGAAACCCCGGAAAAAAGAACCAGCAAATGTCGTTTGTCAGAGGAGCTGAAGATCGCAGGTAGCTTGTCTTTGGGGATAAAGCATGGCCTTTTGATGCCTTGATTTGAACATTTTCACAACTTCAGAACTCTAAGTTTGGAAGTTAATGTATTTCCATTGTAAAAGTCAACCCATTTTTGGTATATTGCATTTCGTAAGCCTTAACAAACTAAAGCAAAGGATGTTGAGTGTTTTAATCAAAGGGATTATATTAGTTGATGGATGATGGACATCAAAAAGTGGCCTCTAACTACTTGTTGAAGAGTGCTTTGAAAACTACTTTTTTTTTCGTTTTGTTGCTTTGTTTATATGTTATACTGTACAATAAAAAGTTTTTTTAAAAATTAGAACAGGATATCAGTGCTAAGAAGCTATTTGGAGAATACAGACTGAGATGGTGAGCTGAATATGAACATGATATGGCATTGAAAAGAAGTACAGAGATTGAGGATATGTTTTAGTAATAGAACCCAAAGTACTTACTGATGGATTAGATTTGGAATATGAAGGAGAGTGGAATTTTTGTCCTGAATTTTAGGTGAAGTAATTCAATGGGTAGTGATGGCATTTGCTTTAGTGGGTGAGGACTGTATCATGTATTAGAAGAAAGTATGAAGATTTAAGTTTGTAACTTGTTAAGTTTCAAATGTAATTAGAAATTCAAGTAGTGGGATTGTGCATGCAAGTGTATATAAGAAATTAGAGCGCAGGATACAGTAAATAGCTATAAAGCTGGGAATTGCTTAAGTCTAATACAATAAACTTAGAGGAAAAATATATGTATAAATAGAGCAGAGAGAGTAAATAAGCCCTGGGTCTCATTATTAATTATAACCACCTGAATAAAAGCCACTTACCTAAAAAGAAAACCGAAGGACCAATAACAGAAATTCCAAGAGAGGAAAGTGTCAACTGCATTGAATACTACTGAGATTTTATTGTAAAGTGAGTGCAAGGATTATTCCTTTTTGGCAATATTGAGTAAGTGGATGACTTTTTAGAGAGGGAGGTCAATGGAATGATATGGAAATAAATTATTCTGAAATGAGTTAAATGCTGTCTGATGAAAGAATGTGCATTTATTTAATCATAGCTGTTTATATCAAATATTTCTTCATCAGTTTAAGCCAACAATTTGAAACTTTCATTTTTCCAAATATTATTCATTCAATTCATAATATATGTTTTAGTAAATTGCTGTAATCTTAATAATTATACTTATTGGACCTGAAGAATCAAATTTGACACACCAAAAATCAAAATTGGCAAACCCATGTCATGTGTTTTTAAGTGAACCAATGACTATCAAAAAGGAAATATAATGTTCATATTAGTTAGGCCTTGATTCTAAAATTTTCTACTTGCTAAGGTGTGCAATTATAATGATCCGTTAAGACCAATTAGGGACCAGCCCATACCAGGTCAGTACCCCGAGCTACATTGCTCCAGAATAGTACAGAAGAGATGAAGTGGATATTAGAAATTTATTTAAAATATCCACTACATGAAGCTATGAGAGGTCCAGAACAGATATCTAAACAAAAAAATAATAAACAAGTGAATGTGTTGTATTGTAACTTAAAATATTAGAATAATACAAGTTGAATGAAGACACAGGATATTCTGAGAAGTCATAGTCAATGGGTGTAAGCAATTATATCATGGAATTCAAGAGCAAATAAAGACTAGTTTAACATGGGAAAAATGAGGATTAAATTATTATGGGTGAAAACAGTAATTGTGTTATATTCTGTTCTATTCCTTAAATCAGGAAAAGAGATGATTCCTAGCTATGTAAACTAAAAAAGACATATTAAATATTTCAGGTATAATTATGAAAGCAATACCTTCTGATATTATTTCCAATACTTTTGTATGTTTGTTACTGTACTGGGAAATTGACTATACTATTCAAGATTTAGAGAATACAATATCATAATGCTATTTATTGTACAATACTCACTTGCTTCCAACTTCTTCCCACAAACACACATTGGTTCATTATTTACTCCAGCTAATAAGGTAGTCAATAAGACCAGGGTTAATTCTGGGAATTAAAGTTGGAGAATAATATAAGGGATTTTGCAGCTGCTACAGTATAGTCTTTGTATAATTATAACTTTAATTGTGTTCTGCGTTTCTGAATAAGGATTTTACTTTTTTTCTAAATTATAAGAACTAAAAACAGTCCAGTTTTGACAAGTCATGTTATTATATTCTTACATATTATTTCTATAATTTATTCTTTAGCAATAGGAAGAATTGAATGTATTAGTCCTCTGGGAAGCTTTTCTTATGATCCTTTTGTGTCTAAAAGAAATTCTGAATAATGTTTTCCTCATTTTTTTCATTTTAAACTATATTTCATAAGGCTGGATAAGCATATTTTTTCCAGCTGTTTCTATGACTGCTTATTTTTTGAGCACAGTCTTTGCAGCACTGATTTCTAATTCATAGAACATTCAGTGCACATTGTTCTTACTAAGTATGCATATTCCTAAAGAGTCTAAATTGGTTTTAGAAAGTTTAGGTACTTAAAACGATGATGATGTACATAAGTCTGTGGTAATCATTAAGATAAAGGAAAATGCAATTTTGCAAATGTTTTCTTTTAATTTTCTGGATTAATCTCTCTTAAAAAAACTTATAGGTAAAGATACATAGTTTATTTATTTTTTTAAAACAGCAAAGGGGAAATACTCCTAAAATGTATAGAACAAATTTGCACTGTGGTAGCAATAAGAATAAAGCTCAAAGAATAATATTAGAATGTTAAAATGTGGCATTCTTGAAAAAAATCATAATAAAATAATAATGTTTATTTGTGATGCTTTTTTGCACAAACTGCTGAGTCCATTAAGTCAAAATCTATTTCTATTTGCTTTAAACAATTACAAATGTATTTCCCAATTTTCTTTTTCTTGACAGAGCATTAAATGCAATTATAAAACGAGCTTCATGAAGTTTATAATTTAATCAAAGGTTTCTGAGTCTTCCCTCTGCATACTTTTCCAACCGCCCCATATCTCTTTGACCTCTCATTGCTTTCTGCCATCTCCATATTCTCATATATTCTGTTTATTTCCCCTCATCACCTTCTTCTAAAAATGGTATTTCATTTGAGGATGTGATAAAATCACATGAGGATGAAAAGAGATAACCCATGCAAAACACTTGGTATGCTAACTAGTAAGCATATATAAAATTTTGCTAATATTATCTTGAATTTTCCATTTTGCCTTTTATTTCCAATAATGGTTCCCTGTTCTCCGCAGTTCTTATGCTACTAATTTCAATAAGGATCTCTTGTGGCTTAAAAATAATGGGCTGAACAATGTATTTCTAGATTACAAATACTTGGAGATATGGACTAAAAAACCTTTATACTTATACTTATATGAGCTACATGATTGACATCTTATATATACATCAAAATTCTAACCAGTTCCTATGTGCTTCTCTACTTTCATTTAGAAGATAAAAGTGAATATATCCAGTAGAATATGAAAGTCTGAATGCACAATAAATAAAGAAATAGTAAAGATTTTGACTAAGGATGGAATCTAAAATTCTTGCAGATGTATTTGGTTAGGAGTGGACTTTATTTTAAAAGGTGCAAAGAAAAATAACTTTGTATACATGATACATTTCAGATGAGTAGTTTTCAATCAGATTACTTCAATTTTTGTATGTATATAGCAATGAAGAGAGTTTTGAAATAGTTGTGAATTATAGAAGAGTGTTTTCAATAGAGAGAATTAATAGGATTATTGAAATTGGTAATAATGAATCCATAATGAATTAACATGTCCACATTCCCCAGTGTATGATTTGCTCTGAGAGTGCCAGTTTCCTCTGGTTTTGAAATGGACAGACCAGAAATGAGAATTCATCCACTATTTGAGATTTGTTTAAGTTGTGAAACAAAATGGCAAAATACAGCGTTTGGATTAATGAAAAGCTATTTTGATGTGAGAGTCCAAGAAATATGATATTAATAATGAAGGACAAGAAAATGAATGGGTTTAGTGAAAGTTCTAAGAATAGCTGAATTTAAAGAAATTGGATGAAAAAGTGGAAATATGTGTAGTAGAGAGTTAAGATCATTGACTGACTGATTTTGATCATGGAAGCAAGATGTAGTAAAATGCAAGCTATGACTTTTGGTGTGTGTGATTATTGGACTCAATAAGAGAAATCATACAATGAAAATTTGAATAGATAAAAGGTCATGGATTTGAGATGTCATTGCATGGATCCTGAAATCACCAGAAGAATTATGATACAAGAAGAACACTTTAAGTCAAGTGGAAATTTCCCTTTCTTTCTCTCTTTATTTCTCTCTTTCTCTCTTTCTTTCTTTCTTTCTTACTTCTTTTCCTTTTTTTCATTTTTCCTTCTCTCTTTCATTCTTTGCTTTTCCACTCCTGCGTTCTTTGTCTTCTTCTTATTATTAATATATTATTATTTATTTTTAATAAATGAGAGAAAGGACCCTATATGTTGGTAGACAACAACTGAAAGGAAGGTGAGTGCATTTTGGCCTTTATCTTTGAAGTGGCCAAAATTTTAACAGATCATGTTTTTGTTTTAGGAAACAGTAGAAGGCAAAGTTCTCTTCAGACAAATATAACCAAGAAGTAACACAATCCTACCTCCTGCACTGAGAGTATTATGGATGTGAGAAAACAAATATCCCTCAATGAAACTGGTGACTTCAAGGCTGAGGATGAGTTTTCAAGAAAAGAAGGGAATCTATAGGGTACATGGAAATAGATTGAAGACATTAGAGAATTTACTAATAAAGCATTGATATAGAAAATTCTGTGATGTAGTATAGGAGCAATTGTGGAATACTTCTTGAACTTTGGGTTTTTGATTGATGAAAATTGGAAAGATTATGAAAGAATCCCTTAGTCCTAAGGATCACTTTGAGAAAACATGGCCTTGAGCCCATGGAGAGTCTCACTTGACTACAGTAATGGCAGATTCGTGGATAGGATTCACAGGTAGAATAGAATATAGCAGAGTCACAGAGTCCATATCTATTATTTTCCCACCATCCAAGAAAGAACTTAAACTAGTAGAAAGAAATTAATGTTTAGCATTCTATGAACCAGGATTAAAATTTCAGCTCTTGCTAGAAATATAGTATAAATGGAATATTTGGTTCTTGGAGATATTTCTAATCTGCTCATTTTTCTGGATTTTTAAAAAAACATCAACTATGTGTTCTGGAAAATTATCACCTATACCTGATGTTGTACAACTACAATCTGTAGTCTCTGCCATTGATATTTTGGTGGAAATGATAGTCTGTAACTTCTCTAATTTTCAAAAAATCTGTGCCTTTTTCTATTGCTTAATCGGAGCAATTTTGTGCAGCTCTGTCTCCAGAACCTTTAAAATCTCTTTCTGCTTTTCATCAAGATGTGAAGAAACTTTTTTCCTGTTTAGCCTAAAACTATAAAGACTGACCACTTTGCTTCTGAAGAGTTGCAAAAGTTACTTGTGTAACATTTCATAACTACTGAAATTATTACAGTGGTTTTCTCTGATTTGAGAAGATTTCAGAAACCAGCTCTGAGTGAATCTTCTCAACAGAGAAAGAATTTCTTGGTACTTTCTGTCAACCCAGAGGTTCCTAAAGTTTAATGTTAACTGAACCCCTGAAGGACTTCTTTAAAATACAAATATCGTGATCACATCTTAATGATTCAGATGTGAGAAATATAGGTTTGGGACCAAGACTGTGATTTTTTTATAACACCACAGGTGATTCTGATGTAGTCTATCCATTGAACATACTTGAGAAATGGTCCTCAAACTACTGTCTTTATGACAAAAATGGGAAGACCAAATTTTCCCAATTTCTTTGATGAACAGATTTAACTGATTCAATTAATTATTCTGAAATTTAGAACTATTCCATTAGGCCCAAATTCTTAAAGAACTATATATTTTCTAAATTATGTGAAGTTCTAATATTTTTCAATAGTTCATAAATGTGTATGGCTCAGTGATCATGGAAAGAAGAACTCATAAAACTTCACAAAATATTCTGTTATCTTCTGAAGAACTACATGTTCTCAGTAAAAAACAAGGGCTGTCATAGCTATAATAAGAGAAATAATGTTTAACTCCAAAGAATGTTTTCAAAAGGCATCCAAGATAAGAACAGTTTTCCAACACCCACTCAGTTGCATAGAGTATTTCAATTTAACTTCTTAAAAAGTATCAGTTCAATATTTATGCATCAGATTGGGAAATTTGCATTTACTCAAGGGTAGTCATAATATATACAAAGAGACCTGGAAATTAACTCTTACATTATACGGTACATAATTAGGATTGCACCGAGTAATTACTTCTCATGTTTACATAGAAATGTGAATATAGAAATCCATGTTGCTATGTAAGACTGAAGATGACATATACTAACCTGATTTTATTGAAGAGACTGATTTTGAGGGAAAAATATCTATTTTCCTTTGGGAAGGACATTGCTTGGACTCAAACATTCTCTAGCTATGTGGGGATGGCCAAGATCTTTGACTCTGTATGCAATGCCCCATTCCCCAACTCTGCTTTCACCTCTCCCCTGAAATTGCTAATAAAGTTAAAAGTGGAGATGCCAAACAAGGTAAATCACAGTGTTTAGGGACTGGGGGAAAAAGCGGACATTGTATTTTGGATAATGAACAAAATACCTTTCTCTAAGTTGATAGTACACAGGAATGAAATTGAACATTGATGTAAGTTCATACAGTGATTTCCTGACAAATGGGCTTTTTATTCCATGTTTTTGGTTTCTTTATGCTTTATCTATGGGGCAGTCAAATTAAGTCTATATGTAATTCCCATTAGCAAATTTTCAACAATTCAGAAAGATTTCTAGAGTCATGCAGTTTCTCTATGGTTGTGCTAGGTGGGAATAAAGATAGGAAATTAAAGGGGAGTAGCTTCTGATTTTCTTTCATTCATTTTTTTACCCTGGCGACTATGCAGCAGCAATGCAAATTCATGATGACGTTTAATCTTATGGTCAGTAATGGAGATGCTAGTGACCCTGGATGGCATTCAAATGATGAGGGACATGGGAAGTAGAGTATTAACTGCAAAACTTCTGAATGAAGACTTCGACACTTAGACAAAAGACACTTTCTCAGTTGCAGGAGAGTGGTTGTTTTCCACCATCTTGAGCATTGGACTCTTCTGTTATGCTTTGCAAAACTCTGCATTTTTTTATCCTGGCACAGATCAACCAAAGGAATGTTTTAGAGAGAGTATCAGGATTGAGCATTTAAACAAGCAACCCAACCGATTCTTAGGCATAAATAAAATTGTGACTGATAAAAAGAATGTGCATGCTGATACCAAGAAAGAGAAAATGGAGGAAATGTATAATTTCTCTGTAGTTTTTCTTCGTAAAAATGAAACCTTTTGTCATTCAAGCAAGAGTTACTGTCACATATTTAAAGAGAAAAGAAATACATAGATCAATAATATAATGTTTATTATTAATGGTACTGTCTGTATTTGTCTTGGAAAATTTAATATTATATATAATTAGAACTACTGTTTTGTCCTCACCATAAGGAATATATTTATTTACTATACATTTTAAAATAAATGCTGACATAGTTCTAACTATAAAATTTGTATTCAATTCAATTCAATGCATTAAAGAAGTGACACAATTCACTTATAATAATTAAGTCATATTATTACTGTTATTAACCTAAAAATAGAGGGCATAATCACTCTTTATTGAAGCACTCAAAAGATATGTGGCAAAGTTTAACTGAGATGGATATTTTCAATAGAAATACTTGTCTGCATATTCTTCCGCAACATTCTCAGTTTCCTCAACAGTTACGACAGTATTCAGTATTTCATCTCTCCACTGAAATCAGCTTAGAATTCCTGATTTGATATACAGTACTGAAACTTCACAGATCAGCTCCATCAACATGGTATCCATAAAGCAAATAGTGTGTTTTCATTAAAAGTAGCAAGATAAAATCTAAACTTCTACTTATAAGTATTCTTGAATAAAATATCTAGCCATAAATTTCACTTAACTAATGTATAAAACGGTGATAACTCTTACCTTAAAGAAAGAGTATAAATAAACAGTTTTTCAGAAAATATAAATATCTCTGTGTTAAGTGTATATACAAAAATATCCATATCTATGTATAGATATATACACATATATTCTGATATATATATCTTATATAAATATAATACTTATAAGTACACTTCTATATCCTGAACAACAGATGAATACATAGGTGTGTGTATGTATTTATATATGTTGTTGTGCTGGGTTGAAACTGTACTGTACCACAGAAAAGCCATGCTCCTTAATCTTAATTCAGTAATGCAAGTTGGACCTTTAATTAGTGTTTTTGATGAAGCTGTATCCCCACTCCTCCAAGGTGGGTCTCTTACCTTCAAGTCCTTCAAGAGGGAACCATTTTGTAAAAAGCTTCAGCGTCAACACAAGACCCAGATATTTGGAGATGCAGAAAGAAAATGCCCCTTGGGAAGCTGTTAGAGATAAGAAGTCCAAGGACCAACAGATACCAGCCATGTGCCTTCCCCCATCTGTCTTTCTTGAGTCAAGTTATCTTTTTCTAGATGCCTTAGTTTGAATATTTTTATGGTCTTAGAACTGTGAACTTGTAACAATACATTTTCTCTATAAAAGCCAGCCCATTTCTGTTGTATTGTATTTCTGGCACCATTAACAAACTAATATATATTTATATATGTTATAAATGATATGTAACATATATACACATATATTCTGATATACATAGATGTGTGTATGTGTTTATGGCAAAAGATATCTATCTTGTTTTTCTTTCTGAGTATTAACTATACCTGTTAGTAGTTCATAGTACACTTGGAGCTCTGAGCAAAATAAATTTTGAGAATAAAATTTTACATGGCAAATTATAAGCAATCTACAGACATTAACTCCATATTATTCTTTGAAAGAGGCAAAAATGTTTTGGGATTAACAAGAATTCTTTAAGAAGTTGCCAAATTACTTAAAAATATTAATATGTTTTGGGGACAAGAGTGGTAATTCCAATCTATCAACTAGTCAAATTTTTCAAAAATGTCAATATCATTGATTTGGTTTTCTATAGCTGCCAGAATGCAATATACCAGGAATGGATTGGCTTCAATAAAGGGGATATATTAGGCTACGGATTTACAGTTCTGAGGTCATAAAGATGTCAAAATTAAGGCATCAACAAGAGGACTCAAGAAAGGCTGATCACTTCCAAGATTTCTCTGTCACATGAGAAAGCCTGTGGTGATACCTGCTGACCCTGTGCTCCCAGGGTTTGTTGCTTTCTGCTCCTGGTTCCATGGGCCTCTTATCTGACTTTCTGTCTGTCTCCAAACAACTAAACTCTCTGTTCTCTGTGTCAGCTCTGAGCTTTCATTCTCTCTCTCTCTCTCTCTCTCTCTCTCTCTCTCTCTCTCTCTCTCTCTCTCTCTCAGCTTTTTAAGGACTCCAGCACACTAATTAAGATCCATCTTCAATGGTTGGGGTCACTTCTCCATGGAAATAATCTATTTCTCCATCCATAATAAGTCTTCCCCTGCAAGATTAGATTAGAGGAATGTGGATTTTCTGGTGCACATAAAAGTTTTAAACCAGCACAGTCATGAAAGACAAAAATGATAGGGAGCTTTCATGCTCAAATGGGATGAAAAACACAGGATAACTAAGTTGAATAGAGATTAGATAATATTATTGTCAACATTAAATGTCTTGCGTGTGATAATGGTATGATGATTATATGTAGTATCTTCTTTAGAGATACGTCAAGTCCTTATGAATAAAATATCATGATTCTGCAACTTTTAAATGGTTCATAGATGGAGAGAGAGATAGAGACAGAGATAAAATAACTAAATGTTTAAAACTAAGGAAGGTAAGTTAATGATATACAGACCTTTCAAATTTTTTTATTAAAAATTAAAAATTATTATCCACCCATATATACAGAGGGTGGGGTATGATTTTGGAAATAGTATGCTAGTACAAAACTTAGGTTTCATAATGTATGCTTATATAATTAAATTATTTTGCAATTTTTTTCTAATGCATATATAGTATTTTCTTAGTTTTACATTTCTATTAAAATGTCTAATTAAAAATAATCTAAATAAGCTTTCAGTTTGTAACGTAACTCAGAGAGAAATAGAGTAGAATGCTAAATTAGGGAAGTGCTAACTCAAAAGTAGAATACTTAAGTTGATTTAAACATCAGAGAATTTAACTTAAAAGGCAAAATGTTATCAACATTTTATAAAAACTGAAGTAATTGCAAAAATAAGATCACACTTTTAGCACCTTAACATGATGTTCTATATCAAGACATACACAAACATATAGCCTAAAAGAAGTGCCTGCTATAACCAATTAGCATTTTTACGTTTTGTTAGAAAAGATATTAAACCATTTTAAGGAATGAAAGTACAGAATGTGTCACTGATTGCCAGTTGTTGTTCAGATCTTAGTCAGACTTATTTGAAGAGAAAGATTATGTGTTTATCAAAGTTGGATGTCTTTCCAAACAATTTTTCCACTAATTATTTTTGGAATTTCAGGGAGTCAGGAGCATTTGAATTGATCTATAAAGGGATTGAGAGTGAGATGGAAACATCTGCTCCTGTCAACATTGTATTTTTTGTGACTATCAATTTCATATAGAACATTTTGTTGTTGTTTCAAAAGAATTAGTATCCAAGCAAATGAAATATATGCTTATTAATAATTTATAAATATATCGTCAATGTGGCAATAGCTAATTATATGATTATATAGAGTTCTAGAATGGTAGAAAGAAAAAAGTACTTCTGTTCCCAGGAAGACTGATGAAAATAAAAAGATATAACCATGCTAACTTCTTAGTTTCCTAGGGCTACTGTAACAAGGTACCACAAAATGAGTGGCTTAAGACAACCAAAATTTATTTTCATAAAGTTCTGGGAGCCAGAAGTGTGCAATCAACAGATTCATAGGGTTATATTTTCTTAGAAAGCTGTAGGTAAAGAATCCTTCTTTGCCTCTTCTAGCTTCCTATGTTTGCCATTTGTCCCTGGTATTCCTTGCCTGTAGCTGCGTTATTCCTGTTTCTGTCTCTATCTTTAAGGCCTTTTCTCATGTGTCTGTGCCCAAATGTCCCTCTTCCTATAAGGCATTGTCAAAATAGATTAAGGTCCACCCCAATACTATATGTCCAAGAGCCAATTAATTAGATTTGCAATGACTATTTTCAAATAAGTTCACATGCATAGATAACAGCATTTGGAATTGAATATGTCCTTTTGTGGGACAGAATCCATCCCACAACACTAAATGAATGTCACATCTAAATACAAAATCTTATTCTTTAGACAAAGTTTGTGGTATGTTTCCAAAGCACTTGATTGATAATTAGTTTCCGTCTTTACATGTGCTATTTCAGAAATAATTAGCTGCCAAGTTCTAGTGATTGAATCTTGTTTTCTTTTAACCACCAATACAATAAGGTAGAAACTGTGATGTTCAGGAGAAGAAACCATGTGCTAAGGTTCAATTCTATTACATTTCAAACCTGTGTGACCTTGGACAAGTTAACTTCCACATGACTCACTTTTCTCATCTGTAAACATCAGATAATGATAGCTCACATTACAAAGAATTGCCATGAGAATTAGGTGAGTAAATACAGATAAAGAATAAATTTGAAAAGATTTTCTAAGTGTTTATTAGAAATCATTCACATTTCCATTTCCCTAAAGTCTTCAATGAATATCTAGTCATTTGCTATCTACCTATCTACTTATCTATTTATTTCCAGGTATCTACCTATTGATCAATAACCTCACTCTTTTTTTTTGAAGTTTCTTTTTACACCACTCCTATCTATAATTATATCCAGTTTTTCCCCTTTTAAATTAGAGTTTATGACTGCCAAATAACAACAAATCTTGACCAAAGTAAAGGGAGACTTTATTCACATATTTACTGCATAAGGAGGACACTCAAATCACAAGATCTGCAAATATCTCAAAATCAAACAAGAGAGCCTTCGTATGCAGGTCTGTCAGGAACTTTGTAGAAGTGTTGGGTGCCCAGATAGTATGACATACCTAGTTTAACAGGATTTATTTCTGTCATCAGTCTGCTCTCAGAATGAGTCATTAAGGGAGAATGTTCTGCACCTTAGTTTTCTGCTTAATATTACAGGCAAACAAAACTTCAGGTTTGTGTGGAGTTGAACAGCCTGGCCAATGTTTAGTCAAGCCAACTCAGTGTATACATAATGGGAAATTGTGAGCAGTTGGTCATAACCTATCTCCCTATTATTAACAATATATAGGTTCCTGGATCATCCCCAAGAAACGGGTGGGGGGCAAAGCCCCAGGACAGAGGATTGGTATTTAGAGAACTAAGATCCCAGGGGCTGATAAAACAGAAACAATTTCAAATGGCGTTCTTTCAGCCTGTCTCAACCATACTCCTAGAAAGGGTAGTACTATTTGATAATTAAAGGCACTGTACCACCTTAAGCTTGTGGGAAGCAGCAGGCTGAAAAGCACCATCTGCTAGGCAGGACAGGAAAAGCATAGGATTAGGAGGCTTCATGGAAAAAAAAAAAAGAATTGGCATACTGCTTGTCCCTCAGCAGGGAGCCTTAGTACTGATCTACACTCCCTTGATGAGTCCTGACCCTTTGTTGTCTGGGGAAAATTGACCAGGGTAGGCCACTTTCAGAGGGTTACTTCTTCCAGAATCAGGCCATCAGATAAAAGTAGATAGAGAAAACAAAAGGAGTGTTAATAATATATAGTATAAAATAAAGAAAAAGAAAAAAAAATGAAGAGATCAACATTCCTTGATAAAGAAGGAAGGGAAAGCTTTTTTCCTGGGAATGAAACAACTGCTCAAATAGGGAAACCTCAAAAAGCATTCCATATATGCAGGGCAAGAATCAGATAAATAAGAGTTGAAAAAGTCTGATCATTTGACCACAAGCTGCAGTCCAAGTCTAGAATAAGTTGAACCAAAGTGTCAAAGAAGAGTCATAGCACAACGCCAATCAACAAGAAAACCCTAGGCAAGAGAGAGAAAACAACCTCCAGAATAAACTAATATAGAGAATTAGATGCCTAGAAAGCAGCAAAAAGAAGAATGAAGATATGGCCCAGTGAAAGGAACAGTCTAAAACTTCAGATGAGACACAGGAATTGAAACAACTAATTAAGGATATTCAAACAAATATTTGAAATCAAGTCAACTGGATAAAGAAAAAAGTGGCAAAAAAACATGAAGATTATAAAGAAGATAGAGAGCATAAAGAACTCAGAAGCATGCAAAAATTTAACAGAACTTATGAGAATGAAATGCACAATAGAAGAGACCAAAATGTAATAGAGACATACAACAGCAGTTTAAACAGGCAGATGAAAAATCAGCAAACTAGAGAATAAAACATCTGAAATCTTACACACAAAAGAACAGATAGGGAAAAGAATGGAAAAATTGAGGGTCTCAGGTGATTGACTGACAATCTGAAATGGATGAATATACATGTCATGGGTTTCCCAGAAGTAGAACAGAAGAGAGAAAAGGTAGAGAGAATAACTGAGGAAATAATGTCTGAAAATATCCCAACTTTTATGAAAGACATCAAATTACAGATCCAATAATTTCAATATACCCCAAACAGAATATACCTGGATATACCTATTTCAAGACACCTCCTAATCAAGTTGACAAATTCAAGAGACAAAGATAGAATACTGAAAGTAGCAAGAAAAAAGCATCCATCACATATTAGGAAGTTCAAGAAGTCTAAGTGCAATTTCTCAGCAGAAATTATGGAGGTGAGAAAGAAGTTATATGTCATATTTATGATTATGAAAGAGAACT
This sequence comes from Tamandua tetradactyla, assembly GCF_023851605.1. NCBI lineage: Eukaryota > Metazoa > Chordata > Mammalia > Pilosa > Myrmecophagidae > Tamandua > Tamandua tetradactyla. The sequence goes on from NC_135335.1 coordinate 77,303,202, forward strand.
GGCAGGCAAATAATCTATATCAAGCTAAACTGTCCTTCAAAAATGAGGGAAGGTTAAACTATTCATGGACAAACAGAAACTAATAAGAACTCTGCTATACAAGAAATTCCAAAGGGAGTGCTACGGGCTGAAAAGAAAAGACAGGAGAAAGGTTTGGAGGAGAGTGAAGAAATGAATAATATCAGTGAGAGTAACTAAAATGGTAGAATTAGAGAAAAATAGGATATGACATATAAAATCCAAAAGGCAAAATGGTTGAAGAAAGTACTGCCTTTAGAGTAATAACATTGGATGTTAATGGATTAAACTTCCCAACAAAAGGACATGGAGTGGTAGAATGGAAAAAAAATAAAAATAAAATAAAAAATGGCCCATCAGTATTCTTCTACAAAAGACTCATTTTAGATCAAGGGACACAAATAGTTTGAAAGTAAAAGGTTAAAAAAGACATTCTATGTAAATCAGCAACCAGAAGAGAACAGGAGTAGCTATAGTAATATCAAACAAAATAAATTTTAAATGAAAAACTGTTGAAAAAGTTTTAACATTATATATTAATAAGAGGTACAATCCACCAAGAAGAAATGGTAACCATAAATATTTATGCACTTTGCCAGTGTGCTCCAAAATATATGAGGTAAACCTTGGCAATACTGCAAGGAGAAATAGACATCCATAAAATAGTAGTTGCAGACTTCGATACCCAACTCTCATCAAAGGATAGAACTTTCAGACAGAGTATGAATAAGGAAACAGAGATCTTGAATAGTATGATACATAAACTAGACTTAACAGATATTTACAGAATACTGCTCCTACAACAGCAGGATATACATTTTTCTCAAGTGCTCACGGATCATACTGCAGGATAGAACAAAAAGCAGTTCTCAATACATTTCAAAAGATTGAAGTTATTCAAAGCCCTTTATCTGATCATAATGGAATGAACCTGGAAATTAATAACAGGCAAAGTACTGGAAAATTCACAAATCTATGGAAGCTAAACACCACACTTTAAACAACCAGTATGTCGAAGAAGAAATTTCAAGAGAAATCAGTAAATATCTTCAAGCGAATGAAAAGGAGAACTCAATGTATCAAAACTAATGAGATGCAATGCAGATAATGCTGAGAGGGAAATTTACTGCCCTAAAACCAGGTGTTAAAAAATAAAAAATAGCTAAAATCAAAGACTTAAATGCAATCCTGGGGCAACTAGAAAATGAACCAGAAACTAACTCCATAGTGAGCAGAAGAAAAAACTAATAAAGATTAAAGCAGAAAATAAATTAAATTGAGAACAACAAAAAAAAATCCAGGAATCAACAAATCCAAAAGTTATTTCTTTGAGAACATCAATACAATTGACAGACCCTTAGCTAGACTGACAAAGAAAAAAAAAAGAAGATGCAAATAAATAAAATCAGTAATAAAACAGAGGGGCATAACAATTGATGCCACAGAAATAATGGAGATAAAGATACTATGAGCAACTGTATGCCAAAAAATTAGACAACTTATATGCAGTTTACAACTTCCTAGAAAGAATGAAAAACCAACACTGACTGTAGAAGAAATAGAGGACCTTAACACATGAATTACAAGTGAAGATGGAAACAGTCAACAAATCTTCCCAAGAAAGAAAAATCTGATCCAGATGGCATCAGGCGAATTCTACCAAAGTTTTCAGGAAGAAATACCTGCAAACTGAATCCAGCAGCGTATAAAAAACTTATACACCATGATCAAGTGGATTTTATCTAAAGTACGTGTGCCATATTGAAACAGTTGTGTACCCCAGAAAAGTCATGTTCTTTAACCTTGATTCAATATTGTTGGGTGGGATCTTTTTAATTAAATTGCTTCCAAGGAGATGTGACTCATCTAATTGAGGGTGTAACCTTATGATTAAGTGGTTTCCATTGACATATGTCTCCACGCATTCAAACTGAGTTGTTTACTGGAGTCCTTTTAGCATTTTTGAGAAAGAAGCTTGGAATCAACACATGCAGAGACATTTGGAGATGCTGAAAGAAAGTGGCCCCAGCAAAACTGAAACCAGAAGCCAAAGGACCAGCAGATGTCAGTCATGTGCCTTCTCAGACCAATCTTTCTTGAGTCAAGGTATCCGTCTCTGGATGCCTTATTTTGGACACTTTTATGGCCTTAGAATTGTAAACTTGTAATGTAATAAGTTCCCATTATAAAAGTCTTCTCAGTTCTGATATATTGCATTTCTGGCAGCATTAACAAACTAAAACAGTATGCAATGGTAGTTCAACACAAGAAAATCAATTACTACAATATGCCACATTAAAAAATTGAAGAGGAAAAACCACATTACTATCACAATGATGCAGAAAAAGCACTTGACAAAATCCAGTATCCTGAGTGGGCAACACAATAGTGGCTCAGTGGCAAAGTTCTCGCCTGCCATGCCAGAGACCCAGGTTCGATTCTCGGAGCCTGCCCATGTCAGAAAAAAAAAAAAAAAACAAAGAAAGAAAATTCAGCATCCTTTCATGAGGAAAAATGTTTTGAAAGAGGAATAGAAGGAAACTTCCTCAATGTGATAAAAACCTACAGCTAACGTCTTACTCAATGGGGAACAACTAAAAGACTTCCCTAGAAAATCTGTACTAAGAGAACTATGCCCACCCTCTCCATTGTTATTCAACATTGTGCTGGAAGTTCTAGCTAGCGCTTTTTAAAAAGAAAAAAGAAGCAAAGAATCCAAATTTGAAATGAAAAAAATTTCACTGTTTCTAGATGACATAATCTTATATGTGGAAATCCTTAAAAATCTACAGTAAAGCTACCAGAGCTAATAAACTTAAGTTCAACAAAGTGGTGGGATTCAAGATTAATATGCAAAAAAAAAAATCATTAGTGTTTCTATACACTAGTAAGGGGCAATATGAGAGGAAATCAAGGAAAGTTTCCATCTGCAGAAGTGACCACAACAATCAAATATCTAGGTATAAATTTAATGAAGGATTTAAAGGACCCACACCCAGAAAACTAGAAAAAAAAAAAGCTGAAAGAAACCTAGGAAGACCTAAGTAGATGGAACAATATATCACATTTATGGATTGGAAGAATAAATATTGTTAAGATGTCAATTACCTAAAATAATTTACAGATTCAATGCAATACCAATCAAAATTCCAACATAGTACTTTGCAGAAATAGAGAAAACAATAATTAAATTTATTTTGAAGGGCAAATTGCCCCAAATAGCTCAACACATCTTAAGAAAGAAAAATGAAGTTAGAGGTCTAATTCTTACTAGTTTTAAATAATATTACAAACCTACAGCTGTCAAAACAGCATAGTTCTGGTATAGGGATAAATACACTGACCAATGGAATTGAGTTGAGGGTTCAGAAATAGACCCTCTCTTCTATGGCCAATTGATTTTTGATGAGATGGTCAAGTCTACTCAATGGAGACAGAATGGTCTTTTCAACAACTGGTGCTGGGAAAACTGAATATCCATACCCAAAAGAATGAAAGAGGATCCCTATCTCACATGTTATTCTAAAATTAACTCAAAATGGATCAAAGACCTTAACATTAGCACTGAGACCATAAAACCCTTAAAAGGAAATGTAGGAAAATGTCTTAAAGATCTTGTGTAGGATGTGGTTTCCTAGCTCTTACATCCAAAGCTCAAGCAGTTAAAGTAGAAATAGATAAATTGGATCTCCTCAAAATTGAGTACCTTTGCATGAGAAAGGACTTTGTCAAGAAATTAAAAAGGAAGCCTATTCAATGGGAGATGATATTTGGAAACCACATATTGATAAAGTACTAATATCCCCTACAACTCAACAACAAAAAGACAATAACTAAATAAAAATATGGGCAAATAACATGGATAGGCATTTTTCCAAAGAGGAAATACAAATGGCTAAAAAGTATATGAAAAGAGTCTCAAGTTCATTAGCTTTTAGGAAATGCAAATCAAAACCACGAAGAGATACCATTTCACATCTACTAGAATGACTATTGAAAAAAAAAAAAAAAAAAAAGCAAGCAGAAAACTAATGCTGAAGAGGATATGGAGAAATAGGTATGCTTATTCACTGTTGATGGGAGTGTAAAATGATGCAGCCACTTTGGAAGGCAGTTTCGTGGTTCCTTAAGAAGCTAAGTATAGAATTGTCATATGATTTAACAATCCCCTTACTAGTTTTGGTCTCAGAAGAACAGAAAGTAGTGACATGGCTAGACATTTACACACCAATTGCTTATAGTAGTATTGTTCATGATTGCCCAATAGAAGGAACCAGTCCGAATATACATCAACTGAAGAGTCGGTAAGCAAACTCTGGTATATACATATAACTGAATATATGCAGCTGTAAGAAGGAATGAAGTCATGATTCATGCAATGGCATGGATGAATGTTGAGGATATTTTGTTGAGTGCAAAAAGCCAGAAAAAAAGGACAAATATTGTATGGCCTTACTAATATGAACAAACTATAATGAGCAAATTCTGAGAATTAAATTCAAGAGCATAGGTTATCAAAAAGTTGAAAGAGGGTAGAGATTGGGTGACTGGTGCTCAAGGAGTACAGAATGCTTAATAAGGTTGATTGCAAATGTTTGGGAATGGGTAGAACAATACCGTGTGATGGTAGCACAATACTCTAAGTGTACGTACCAAAGCCAAGTGCGAGCATGGTTAAAAGAGGAATGCTAGGATCGTTTATGTCACCAGAAGGAAAGCTAGAAGATAAAAACTGGGATACTGTAGCTTAATGAAACTAGAGTGGACTATGATGATTGTTAATTATACAAATATAAGAAAGCTCTTACATGAACTAGGACAAATGTACATCACTATTAAAAGATGTTAATAATAAGGTGTAATATGGGAAAATACAATTAATGCAAACTCAGGTCTATAGTTAACAGTAACATTGTATCATACTTTCATTAATTGTAACAAAACCACTATTCCAAAGCTAAATGCCAATAATAAGGAGGTATGAGGGGAATGGGATATTTTGTTTGGAAGAAATGACAATACACTCATATTGATTTTGGTGGTGAATGTGTAACTATGTGACTATACCTAGAGACATTGATTGTACTCTTAGGATGGGTTGTATTGTGTGTGAATAAAACTGCTGAAATTAAATTAAAAATAATGAATAGGTCCCAACTTCACAGTAAAAAGTAGTGAGATAGCTGAAAAACTATTGTTCATTGTTAATTCAAGATAAAAATAGAAATAGTGACATTTATCACAGAAGATACAGAGAATCACTGATAAAATTTTGCCAAAGAATGTAGACTTATTTGATTCTAAGTTCCTTAGAGGCCACACATCTTCAAAATTTGAAAATGAGTTGCAAAAAGTGAAAGAATGCCAACTCAATATCGCTAATACTATTTATTTTAAAAAGTCTGTACTAGGTGTTGCATTTTGCTGATGAAATTTCATCCCCCTAGACTTCTTATATTTTAGAATAATGAAATAAGAAAATGAATAACAATGTTTTCAGTTACATGGCAGTTAAAATGATTTTGTTTCCCTGAAATGAAATTAGTTAAAATTTACGGAGATATTTTGCATTGGTTATTAAAGTAGCAGATATATTTAATGTTTGCTGGAACATTTGACTCCTAATACAGTAAGAATTTTTGTCACGTATTTTGACAGATATGGAGAACATGTTAGCAATAGAATTTTATTATATTTAACATAAAATATTTCATTACATACATATACTTATATGATAGCTCCATTTAAGTACAGATATGCCAATAAATAGGCTTTCGAAAACATAGTCAGTCTATGCTATAAAGAGACATTATAATTAATGCGGAAAGCAATAATCATTTCCTATATGATACCATATAAATTTCCTAACCCTTTTCATAAAAAAAAATGTGAATAAGCATACATCTATTCATGCAATGGAAAATTGTTTGCATCCAATATGTTAATGGTTTTAAATCTGAATTTTGTAGTTAATCCTAATTTCTACAATATTTTTGCAGATTTATTCAGTATGTTTTTTTTATTATGAAAAGAAACAAAAATTATATTTCATTAATTTTGTAATATGGCCAAATCAGTTCACCCATTTAGAAGATAATATAAAGGTATCCACCAATCATAACGATATGGAATTCTGGCTTTTCTTTGTTTGAGTCAATTATACTAACACCTGGATATTTATGGCTATGGCTAGAAGGCTGCCCCCTCTGGCTTTCTCTCTCTCTCTTCTTCCCTACAAGGCCCATCAGCATGGAATTAAGACCCATTCTGTTTTAGCTGGGCAACACCTTTAAAGAAGATTTACCTCCCAAAAGTACCTAGTTACAAGTGTTCACAGCCAGGAATGGATTAAATTTAAGAACAGGTTTTTCTCGGGCACATGGCTCTAAGCTGCCACAATGGCCAGCATGATAGACTTTGAAAAATACTACCTAGACCAACTGAATAGACCACTGACTAGAATCCTTGTTTTTATTTCTTATAACAAATCCCAAACCCTTCTAGAATAATTTTCATCAAATGGACAATGTATCTACTAATTTCCTTGTTAAAAGAACATCAAAAGGCTAACCAATTCTCTCTCAATTGCAAATGCCTACACATTAGCTACTAGAAGGTGGAATCTAGGGTATAAACAGGGAGTACAGGGTAAATCCAATATATAAGTAAAGAGTAAACTCTTCATGTGGGGTAGTGAGTGCCCTTATGTTCAGATAATGGAGCTGGAGATTGCAGAAAGCACAAGCCATACCTTCACAGGTGGAATAAACAGTTGTACTCCTAGGAAAAAAGTAACAATGGCTCTTTTCACCTCAATAAATAAAAACTGTATTTGTAGTTGAAGTCTAAAGATACATAAAGGCCCGTGGTTTCCACCTCATGCATAAACAAATGCAATTTTTATTTCAGGAACTCTCTCTTTCTCTCTAATATCATCAGTGTTGCCACCTGAGAGATATCTCACACCAAATCTCACACCAGGTTGGAACCAAGAGTACATCATTCCAATAACATACAAAGTTGGAAAATGATTTACTTAATTTTAAATTTTCCTTTGAAATTAGTTATATGTTCTATATGACTGCACATGTAAATATACAGATTTATGGGCCTCTATGTAGCTGAATAGTATATTTTGTAAATATGAGCACTAGTTCACTAGATAGAAATCAACAGAGTTTTCACCTTCCTTCAAGCACTTTCAGACCAGTATTGTATTCATTTTATTAATAAATGGATATATTTTTTCATTGTAATGTAAAACTGAGTTTTATTTTTTCCTGAAATAAATAGTTGTCTTTATTTTCTCTCATTGCTTCCTTGGTTTCAGAAGAGAGTAGTTTTATTATAAAATTGTATAAATTTTGTATATTAAGAGAACAGTCTCTTCATATCTTTAAAGAAAGAGATATTTCACTGTTATGTTGAAAGGGCATCTTTCAATCTTTTTGTTCACTTTTGGCTCATGTGTATAAGTAATGCTGATATGAAAACTTTTGTTATGTGAAAATGTTTAAGTCAACAAGCTGTTAAATAGCATTACTTTCTGCAAGAAAAATAAAAAAAGAACATAAAAGAGCAGAATGACCTGTGAAATTGCTCAATTTACTATTACCACTCTCTGTGCATTCAGGGATCCAGCTCTATGCCCAGAAATTCCAGCTGTGCCTATTATCAGAGCCAGTCTTCTTTGGTTCATGGTCAGTCCAGTCTGAGCTGTACAGCGAATGAATATCCTGCCATGAAATCACCTCCAGTAACTTCCACGCAATTTTTCAATTTTGTTTCATAATGAGTGTGAATGTGAGTGTGTATGTGTTTGGGCCCTTGTGTATGTATGCATGTGCCTGTGTATGCTTATTGTACTAGAATAAAAACTGCCATGTGTTCAAGTATGTTGATTAATTTTATATTATGATAACAGGAGTGATAATAGCACAGCCATTATTGTTAGCCCTTACTCTACTCCAGGCACTCTATTAAGTCCTTCAGATAATTATTTTCTTATTCAATTCTTAAAACAATCCTGTAAAACAGGAATAAGTTTCCTCAGGTCTTGGTGAAAGAGATTAAGTACCATGTTCACATTCACATATCTATTTGGTGACAATTTATCCACAACTTTTTGACAAGTGAATATAGTGGGGGGTGGTGTTTAATCCATTTTGTTTTGTCTTACTTATAGAGTGGAATAAAGAGTGATTCTAAAAATCATCTGGGATAGTCGTTAAAAACATGTATCACTGACTCCCAATTCATTTCCTCTCAATCAAAGTTCCAGAAAGAGACCTAAAAATTGATTTTACAATGTACCTCTGGTAATTTTTATAATCCATGGTAAAATAATTATAGAATGTTTACTAAACCATTTTTTATATTTAAATTTTAAAGATTTTATTAGAATTTCACTGAAATGGAATTTCAATTCAATATGTTGTTATAATTATTATTCAAAGTAGTATTTAGATTTTTCTTTGAGCTAGGTCTTGTGCTAAGCTAATCACTTTTTGCATAGTAACTATTTTGGTTCTAACAGTCATACTTCAAGAGAATGAAACTATTGTTATGCTTATTTTAAATATGATGCCAAAGAGCCTTAGATAGATCATGCTAGTTAATGAAAGACACATAGCTATTAAGTGGCAGAGAAAATATTCACATGCGTATTTGACTATAATCTCTACATTGTAATATACCTCCTCCCTTGTTAGATATGTGAGCCTACCTTGACAATAAAGAAATACTGTTTTTCCTAAACTCAATACTAATGATGTCTACACTCCTTTCAGTGTGATATCACTGACGAGTCATATGCATTCAAAGTTAAAAGACTTGAGTTTTGTAATGTTAGCATTTTATATACAACTTGTAATTATATGAGCTATGTATTTAAGTGTTAGTGTCTCAGAGAAGCAAAAATATGGGACATGAACCCAGGCACATATAGACACCAATTAAGTTAGAATATCACTATAATTTGTGTTCTCTTATCTATCACTGCAGACTTGCAGTCATTATGCACCATGTATCTTAAACAATGTAATTCTAAAAAATATAGAGATAATGAAATAATGAAGTTCTCCAGACCCCTGTAACATGTTCACCCAAGATGAGTAATGTTCTTTGTCTCTAAATTGTTTAAAAAACCACAAGAATGATCACTATGGGGGCCAGATTGGGAAATTTCCCTGTCCCTCTCACTGGCATATATAAAACCTCCTTTACTTCCATAACGTGTTTGTGTGTCTGTGTTACTGGAAAAGGATGGTAGATTCTTTTTCCCAATGTGCTCAAATGACCATATCCTGAGACACTAAAGTATCAAAGAGAGAAAAGGTTTGTTACTAGGCGTGTAGCAGGAGATCAGATAGACCATCAGCCCAAAGCTCTGTCTCCCCAAACTGTAGCAATTCTGTTAGTTTAATAGCATCAAAAGATCGATAGATTTTAGGATAATGAGCCTTATTGCCCCAGATGATGTAATTAGAGATGATCTAATTATTGAGCATGCATAGACTGATTACATGTTTCGTAAGAAAATGGCAGCCTTAATATGATGATGGACATGATTTTTAGTATAATGAGGTATAAGTGACTTTTAGGTTAAAGTCTAAGCTACTGCTCATGGTCAGGTGGACCTAATTTGGTTAGATTCAGTTTGGTTATTAACATAACTTTGGACATGGAGTGGGTTAGTTTTGAACTGACCCAGAACCCTTCATTGTGGCTACCTTTAGTGGTCACAAGTCTCTAAAGTTGAAAAACTGGATAAATGGGTACAAGGGAAGGTTAGTCACAAGAGTTTTGCAATCATAAGGCAAAAGATAAAGTTTATACAACATGATCATAGGTCAAGGAAGCTGGGTTACAATTCAAAGATAATATAAAAGCTGCTACTCCAATACACCAGAAAGCAAAAAGGAATATCTATATAATGATTCAGCTATCAAATAATCCCTTCAATCCTAATTTCTCCTTTACACCTGTGCATTAAGCCTTGAAGAATACCAAGCATGGAACCCAGACTTGGGGGTGTGCAGGGCATCTTCAGCATCTTGATTTTGATAAAATTGGAGAAATATCAATATTTCACCTTTAAATAGAAGGTGAATTTCATGAAGTCTAAATTCTCATACAGCACTATTATTCTACATTTCTCCAACTCAATCTCTCTTCAAAATGTTTTTGTCTAGGATTATCAATACTAGCAAAAATCCACTCTATACCTGTGCTCATTGAGAACTTAAGGATGCATTATTTATTAAATCTGAAAAATAACAAAAACTATTATAATAATTAAGATCTGTGGACCCTATTTAAACCATCCCAGGCAGGAATGTCACCTTGAATAATCATAATATTTTAGTTCCTTTTTTTATACAGACAGAATGTTAAATATTTATCTATATGCCTACTTAAATATAGATAGATATGTATATATCTATAAAATATATATATCTATATTTTCTATTAAGCTTTTGATATATGTTTTCCCCAGGTCTAAATGTTTTTATTCTTTTAGTCAATGAGAGCTAGTAGAAAATTTGACTATTTTTCAGTCAGTGAACATTATCACATTGCAATGAAAAATGATCTCACAACAGCCATGAGTTCATAATGTTTGTCTTGGCTCTTAAGGGCTTTTCCAGCCAAGAGACAAAAGAAAGCACCAGGTGTGGAAAGAGACATGAACTTTATTATAGGAATTTAGTTAGAGGAGGAGTAAAGAAGGAAATTAATCAGGGAATCACACTGCTCTGAAGGTGGTTGATTCAGAGCTCAGGTGAAAGCACTCTGCACTAAGGCAGGAGTCAATAGGGCCAGATACAGGAGCCCAAGACAAAGGCATTCCATTGAGTGAGAGAATGTGGGCAGAACCGAGGGGTCTCATGACACAGGGTATGTCTTGTGCACAGGAGAAGGATTATAAGTTGCTTTATAGATAATAGTAAACATGATAACATCACAAGGACTTCAGAAAGGAGTTAGGGTATAGATTAACATCCTACTGAGAGAAAGGTCTGGTCTCTTAAATACATTGACTGTCTACACATCCTTCCTTCGCCAGGGAGGTTAGGATAAGCACCACCTGACCCAAGTCATGCAAACGGCTGCATGCTTTCCAGTTTTACAAAGACTTAGAAATTGGTTTGGCCCCTAAGTCCGGACAATGTTTTGTTTATAATCTCTGGCTTGCTTGCTGTCCAATTTTCACTCCCATTATCTAATACAAGGTTCGCAATTGAAAATGATAAGGCTACCATGAAAAAATACAGGGATCATATCATTCTCAATGCTAAAAGGCAAGGGACTGTTCAAGGAAACAGAAGGCAACAATTACCAGACAATTGGCGGAAGTCCTTTGATATTACTATCAGTGTTGAAAGCATCACTACAGCCTGGGAAAGTCGATCAATAAATGTAGGTGTATGAGGTGGAAGAAGAAAGTTGGGGGATGCACGTACTGGCTTTAGGGTAATTAAATATATACTATAAAATAAAGACTTTTTACATTGTCCTAATTTCCAGGACTTCCCTCCTACTTCCACCCCCAAAATGGCTGTGTGCTATATTTTTAACACATAAGATTTAAAAATACACAATTAATCTTAAAATAAGTAAAACACAAATTCTCATAGACATGCAAACATATTTTCATATATTAATTTACTGTTGGCCCTTGCAGTAGGTATCATTTATACCCATTTTGTAGCTGAATTAAAGCCTCAGAAAAGTAAGTGATTTTCACATTTCCAAACAGTTATTATGTGGTAGTCATTCGGCAGAACCCTGACCCACTTGAAATAATAGACCTTTATTTAGCAAGTATTCTAGGAAACTTCCCCCACTCTTGATTTCTAGGAGGCCCCCTGCAAAATCAAACCTGCCTCAGCCCACACAGCCATCTCAAGCGTGTCTTTGCATTCCCCTCTGGCAGCTGCATTCCTACTCTAACTCCCCTTATCCAACATCTGCCCTAAGGCAGTTACAGCCCCAGCAACTGCAAGCTTGTTCTCCACTTAACCCCCTACTTCTAAACCCACCAATAAACACCTGCCAGCTTACACTCCCAAGCTAGACAAAGAAAACCCACCTCCTCCCTTTCCCTATAGCCCTCCAACCATCCTATATAAGCTGTACCCCATGTTCTCTGCTGTCACCATCTTAAGTGTCAGCCCACCTGTGCACAGCTTTAATCCTGGTTTGGTTTTTTGTCTCCCTTCTGGTGGAGAAATCGATCAGTAGTTGTAGAGCATTAGTTTCCAGAGCTAATACTTTTTCTAATACACCAACAGTTTTCAAAATAATGTATTACAGAATATAACATTTGTATAGAGTAAACAATGATTGGGTGAAAAAAAGATTTCATGGTTCAATAAGTTTGAGGAACATTGGATAAAATAACATTAAACAGATTTTATTATTGTAGGATTCCTCAGAACCATTCATATAGATATGCTCGATATACAAAAAAGTTGTACAATATGTGGCATTTCGGGGGACTTGTGTTCCATGGACCATGGCTTGAGATAGGTTGTATTCTATCATATTGCCTTCTCTGAATAATGAAGACTCCAAAGCTTGCTCAAACTAGAGACCATCAACTATAGAAAGGATACTTTACATATACAAACTGAAAAAATGACATATTCAAACAAACTATATTTTTAACTTGCCCATTGTTCAGTTTGCCACAATGGAAACAATCAACTATGAAAGAGAACACTTAAGCACTCAATTCTTCAGGAAAATATTTTACTTACTATTCTTCCATTTCTGCTGCAGAGCTTTTAGACCTACTTGTTAAAATAGAAACATATATTTATTGCTGAAGTCTTTTTTCCAAACAGAAAGAGAAAAAATGGAGAATAGTAACATTACTTGTAGCAACAAAAAAAAACATAACCTCAGTTCTGAAATGTTCTCTTATGAAAAATAACAATAAATAATTTAATGTGTTAAAATTAAGACTAGAAATCACCAGATAATTTTTTCAGTTTCTTAGAAGACATCGAATAGATTTCCAATTGCCAAATAAGGAACATAAAAGTGTATTATGTAATAGTTTATATAAAAACAATCCAAAGTCCAAGCATTAAGTTTTAAAATCCTTGTGATTATACCCATTTGTTTTTCTTGTTGTAAAATTTTAATTTTAGAATAGTTTCAGATTTTCAAATAAAATTACAAAGATAGTGGAGTTCTTTCCCAAATACCCACATTATTTCTTTTATTAACATCTTATCTTGCTATGGTTCATTTGTCATATCGGTGAAGCAATATTCACACACTATTTTAACTAAAATCCATTTTTGAGATTTCCTTAGATGGCCACCTATCGACTTCTTAGTTTTTTGTTTTGTGCGTTTTTGTTTTCATTCATTTGTTCTGGGATTCCATCCAAGATACCAGGATGCACTGTCTACGTGACTTCCCAATGTTCCTGGGAACCTTGATCACCCGATTGAGCTAGTGTATCACGTTTCTCCACTGTAAATTTACTCTTTAATATTAGCCTTTTCCATTAGACCCTTTGGAAGGAACTTAATCTATGTGCAGCCCAAACTTAAGGCATGGGGAGTTTTTTCTCCACTTCCTTAATGAAAGAGTATTTATGTAAATTATTTGGAATTCTTCTGCACAGGAGATTTATCCTGTAAATATACAAAGGGTGTATATTTAAACAGATATATCCCCCTTTATATTCACTTATTAATTTTTTTCTTGATATTAGTGTGGACTCACAGAAATTTACTTTATACTTTGGGTTATAAGCGAAGACTTCTTCACTGTATAGTTCAAAACGTTTCAGCTGTTGCCGTTGGGAGCTCCTTCAGTTAACCCCTGTGTTCGTTGAACATGTACCTGTCATAGTTTTATTATTTGCTGGCTTTTGTTCTTAAGCACTTCTCTGCTTGCTGGCATTACAAGATGCTCCAGGCTCATCTTGCATATTGCCTGTCCCAGTCCTCTATTTGCTTTTGAAATAACATTCATCTGTATTGTCTTAAAGAGATTGCAAGCCTCAGAGAATAGAGTTTGTATTCAGTATGAATTTATTCTTAAGAGTATTCTCTGTCTCCATTTTATCTGTGCTAAAGAAGGAGGTGAACCCTAGAGTTGCCTGATAACATTTATATTAATAAGAAAGAGTGATGCAATTTTTACCTGTTTCAGTCCACCCATACATGAAAAATACATCGGTCAGAAACACAGGAGAGAGATTTGGAATTATTCTGAGAAAACTAACCATGCTGACAATTTTACTCCTACATTATAGGCAGATGTTTGCAGCACATCTGATTTTGAAGAATACACATCTTGGGATGTTCTTCTATATTTGCAAAATGTGACTCCACGAGATGTCAAAAGCAGAGTCTTTCTAATTTTGCCGTCATTATAAAAGGCCTTCAGGCTCAGACTGTATAACTTTTCTAGGAAGCGCTTAGTCTTTACACAGACCCCTTAGGAAGATGTAATAGCAATCAGTAAATAACAGTGTGGAGGCTGTTGATTGCTATTGAGTACACTGAAATGTTTTCCATACATTGCAAACTAAAAATAGATCACTCTCATCATTTCTCTCTTTTCATTTTTTTCTAATGGCATTTTAAAGTCTAAAGGCCTTATTAATCAATGACTTATATGATGTTTTCCAAGGTGTGCATGTGCATATACCTGGAGAGAAAATAGAAGAGAGGAAAATATAATGAGACTCTTCTGAGGAAATTAAATTAAATCAGTATTCATCGACATTAGGGACATGATAGAGAATAAGAATAAAAATAAAAACTGAGGCAATAGAAAGAAGAAAGGGTACAAGAGAAAGGAAATTAACATCGGGCAACAATAGGCCAAACAGACTCCAGGTTGGTTAATTTCTCAGTTTTTGGTAGGTATTTTTCCTTTTTCACATTTAACATAAAATGAGGATTCTGATAAAAGCATTTACTTAAATCCTCAAAAGTACTGATGGGTGAGGCCGAGGGTAGAAATCACAACTATTTGGCTCCAGAATTTGTGCTTTGCTCACTGTAAGTTAAACTCTGACATATTGCCAATTTGATACCATTTCAAAGACATGATACTTAGCTCTTATTGGCAAAAGCAGAGATTAGGTTTTCACTTTTAGTTTATATTCCTTATCATTTCATCAAAATGATATACTTTATTTGAAGAAAAGAATGAAAGATTTTTTTTATATTAGGTGCAAATCAAGAGGTAGATATTTACTTATGATGTTTAGAGACATAAGACAGACCAAAAAAATGACAAACAATTGCATGATTTCACATATAAAATACCTAGAATATACAAATTCATAGAGGCAGAAAGTAGATTACAAATTAATAGGGGTTGGGGTTGGGGTGGATGAAAAGTTATTCCATAATGGGTATAGAATTTCTATTTGGGGTGTGAAAGATTTTCAGTAATGAATGATAGTGATGGTAGCACAATATTATCAATCCATTAACATCATCAATACATTCAAATCACTGCATTTTGAATGTGATTAAAAAGGGAAATTTTCAATTGCATATATGTTATTGCAATAATTTTTTTTGTTTTTAAAAAAGTCACTTTTAAAGAATTCAAATAATGAAGAAAACATAAATAATATTATCCAAGACTGTCGATTGTAAATTATACTATTTTATTTGTTTATTCTTTAAACATTGCACATACCTTTTTAAAGATTTTATAATTGAAAAAAGGACCACAATAAAGCAAGGTTAAATTTGTGTTGGGGAGACCAGATAGATTGATTTGAATTAGGGTTGCCAAGCAAGGGGTCGCTCCCCAACACGCACAGAAGTCAATGCCAGGACATCGGGATTTTAAGAAAAGAACTTTAAGTCAAGGTCAACTGCATGGAGACAGAAGCCACCATTAAAATGTCTCCCTGAATTTCAAGAGCTTAAGGTTTTCATGGGATTTAAGCACAGGGAGATGGAGCTGGTGACATTATTTAAGTTGGCATATATTGACTGGATGTGTTTCAGTTATAGTTGATATGGGCTGTGCAAATGTGGGCCTGAGAAGCATTTGAAAGCTTACAAAAGCTAGCTGGGGTGAACACAGGCTAGCTGTGCAGGAGAGCTGTAAATGAGGTCCAAGGATCTTGTTACAAAAATGTCACAGATCACTTAGCATAAAACAATGGCGTAAGCTAAACAAAGAAGCCTAAGTGAGGAGCTAGGGTCTGGTTACAGCACTGTCCTGCATTGCTCAGTTTACATAAAATAATTGCAATAACAAGTAAAAGCATTGTAGTCCACAGTTACATTAAAATAGACTAAAAATGATCTTAAACAAAGTTACTTGTACAGATAGGATGAATTAAGGAAAACATTAAATACAAAATTTATTTTCAACTATCTTTTTGATGAGAATCAGAGAAGACAGAAGGAAGAGAAGAAAACTGGATAAAAATAAACATAATACCAACACCAACAGATGTTGTAACTATAAGAGAAACAGAATTAAAAGATTAACAAGGTAAATTTAGAGATGCTGAGCTTCAGATCTTAAAGGAAAAATACTATTGATAATTATATTAAACAATTAAATATGAGTTTAAATGTCATAGGAGACAACAAACTTGGAGATAAATTATACCAATAAAGTAATACATAGCATTGAAAACACTAAGTGTAAATAAACCCTAAGAAGATAAAAAAAAAAAAATGTAGATAAAGGTAAGCAGTGTGTAGCCTGAGTAATAAGATTGCTCACCCCTTACAGGCTCTGGATGAATTAAGTTTCCTTACAATTTTCAAAAAGCCCTGCACAGTCACAGTTGGCCAAGACAGTCTCTTTGTCCCCAGATTATCACATTTACTTGGTATATACAATAATCTCGCACTCTTATTTCCAGTTCCACAATTATCTTATTGGTCTATTTAGATGAAATTCATCAGATCTATTCTTATTCCTTCTCTGGTATGTATTTTCAACAATTTCTTAATGGGGTTTCATAGAATGCAACCTTCACATTTTTTCCTCAAAATATGGTTATGAAAAGGGTGCATTCAATGAAATGCTGATTAATAATCTGTTTTATGTGATTGAATGTGTGCTATTTGGAGATATTTTATTTTAGAACAGATCACTTCAAAAGAGAAAAAGTTTTTTTGTTCAAGAAATTGTTATTTTCTGCTTATTTATGCTTATATAATCTGCAGGCCTTTATGTCTCTTTGATACTTTTGATTATCTTCAGTTGCAATATTATTTTACTCAGATCTTTGGAAGCCTTCCAACAGTGTCCCTGCAACCTCTGCTGCTAATCAGAAATATGGATGCAACTTTCCTCCTACATGCTCCTGAGGTTTTCTTTAATTGGGGGAGAAAAAGCTATTATTATTATTTTTAATCTGCTGAATTGAACCTTTAGCTCTGGTAAATTGTTGTATTTTGCTGTGTCTTTTGTATTTTTGAAGATTCTGTGAGGCAGGTGTGAAAAGTGATTATTTACTTTCCGTATCTCTTTTCTGGCTCTTTCTGTCTTTATTTTGTGTTTGGGGACATCCTAAATAGTCCTTTAGCTATGACCATTCCACTAGTATGTCTATTGAATGTTTTATCCTTCTATTTTCTATTATTGAATATTCTCAACTATATCTAAAAATACTAACTAAACTTTTTATCTTATGGATTGAGTTAAAATTGGATTACTTTCTATAGAGTAAGTTGTTTCCTTTGTTGTTTTTATCCTCTTTTATAACAATATGGTACTCATGTTTGCAAAGTATCACTTAGCCAAACCAACATTTGATTTTTAAAATTAATTTAATTAATAATTTTGTTACAAGTATACATTCATGGACAAAATATTGAACTAATATTTAAAAAGAAAACAAATATACACCTAAGGCATCATTTTCCCTAAAGATTACTGAGTAAATACCCAGTGGCAATAAGATGCATATGTATATAAAATTTGAAGTAAAGTTAATAAACCCATCTGATTTGTAGAATACATACAATACATTTTCCTCACTTGCTATCAAATAGCAAACTGATTCACAAATTAAACAAACAATTTTTTTTCAGGAACTATAAAACTGATTCAAACATTGTGCTTAAGTTTAGTTCCATGTAACCACCCCCCCATCAGAACATCAGATATGTTAGTATTCCACTGCTACCATAACAAAGTGTCACAGATTTAGCTTGTTAAAACAAAGAAAATAAATGATCTCAAATTTTTATAGTTCAGAACTCCAGGTTGGTTCAGCTGGTTTATCTGCATCAGGTTTCACAGGGCCAAAAATCAAACTGTCAGCAGACCAAGCTCTTATTGGCAAGCTCTGGAAAGGATCTGTTTTCCACTTCCAGGCTAATTCAGGTTATTGGCTGAATCCAGCTGCTTGTGTTTGTCGGCCTGTGTTTCCCATTCCCTTGTTGTCTCTCAGTTGGTAGAGCATGTAGTTACTAGAGGCATTTTCTCAGGAACTTGTACTTAGATTTTGTATCTCAGAGCCAGGAATAGTCAATTGAAACCTTCTCACATTTGGAATCTCACTCTGACCCCATCTCTCACCGCATCTGACCAATTCTTCTGAATTCTCTTCTGCTTTAAAGGTCTGATGTGATTACATTGGCCTCACCTGGATAATCTAGGATGCTCCCTCTAGTTCATGGTCAGCTGATTATTAACTTTACATCTGCAAATTCCCTTCACAACAGTACCTAAATTCTGTAGGATTGCATAATCAAAGGTCTGGAATATTGGCCAGATGTCTTTACGTTTTAGAATTCTGTCTACCACACCAGTCTATAAGAAATCTTCTACCCTGCATTTTGAGTGGCTATGACCTTGACAGACTGAAGAAAATGCAAGAAGTGTGTGCAGTGAACTCAAGACTGTGAAAGTCTCCTGAATCCATCATATATGGAACTAGTTATAAAAACGATCCCTCCTGATTAAGAACTATAAATTATTATTTTTAAGAAAACTAATGTTTAATTGGTCTAGTTTTGTTAATGATGTCTATATCAACATTTTTTTTTTTTTTTTTTTTTAAAGGAAAGACAGAGAGAAGGAAGGAAGGAAGGAAGAAAGGGAAACATTTTCTTGTTTTATTGTATTCTGTTTCTCCGTTTTTGTTACATGGGCTGGGGCCGGGAATCGAACCGAGGTCCTCCGGCATAGCAGGCAAGCACTTTGCCCGCTGAGCCACCGCGGCCCGCCCTATATATCAACATTTTGTGCCCTGATCCTAACATGTCCTGATAGAGTAGATCATAAATACTGACATTATATTCTCCTGCTCTATACACTTCCACCCTCACTCAAAAACCCTTACAAACACATGCTCTCACAATCACCCATCACTTCTGGTTAGCTGCAATTTGGACGTTAGCTCAAATACCAAAGTGGTATCAAGACGTTTAGCACTTTTTGAACTTTATTCCCAAAACTTTCCCGTCACTTTCACAGGGTAACAGCCCATCATGAGTTCATTCTTGTTTTTTTGCGATTCCTGAGTATTCATATGACCTTCAAATTACAGAAATTTGCTATGTTGTTCCTAATAACAGGATTACCATTATACTTATCTTTCCCTCATTTAATTGTGAAAATACATATAAGATGCTGTGTAGGAAGGAATTTGGCCTCCAAAAGGGGATCTGGTTGTTGAAGATTTGGCTTCTGGGGGTAACCTCTAAACCTCGGGAATATGCTGAGTTATAGGAGTGGCCATGTTATTCATGGTGGACCACTTGAACCATACCTGGTAGTTTATGCTAATGAGGTGACTCACGGTAGGCCAAGTTTTAGCTAAAAAGATGATTCAGGATGGTGGTTGGCCATGCCAGAAAGACGAGCTATCTGAAATGAGGATAGGAGTTTTAAATCATGTGATATTAACCTGATCTACAAGGAAGGAAGAAAGGCTGGCGATTCAGTTCACTCACATGGCTAATTATTCAATCCACCATGCCTGTGTAATGAAACCACAATAAAATCTCTGGATGCCAATGCTCAATTGAGATTCCCTGGTTCGCTATTGTCACACACTGAAGTGATAGGGAGGATGACATGTTCTGACTGCACAGGAAGAGGAAAAAGGAAAAGCTATTCTTTAGGGACCCTCCCAGATTCACCAAAAATATTCCTTACTTTTCGATGTATTTTTACTGCATTATCTTCACACATCACACAATCCATCCAAGGTATACAACCAGTGGTTCACTGGTTATTATCCCTTGGGTGTGTATTCATTACTGTGATCATTTTCAAAATATTTGTGTTACTCTAGAAAAATAAATAAAAAGAAAACTGCATATATCCCATACTTTTTCCATTTATTGAGCACTGGTGTTGCAAACCACCCGATGGTAAGACTTACGATAGAGGTAGGATAACTAAGACAATGTGGCATTGACATATGTTCCACTGGCAATCAGTGGAACAAAGCAGAACATCCAGATGTAGATCCATAGATCCATAGAAATATGGGCAACTGACTTTTTTTTTTAATTTTTTTGCAATATAGTTATACATTCATGTCAAAGAATAGGGCTACTGATAACCGTTCAACAACGTCAGGTACTTCCTTCTGGGCTATTCCATAACACTAGACTCTTGAAAAAGAAATGTGTATATAATGATTCAGTAGTCACAGTCATTTGTTAAATCTTAATTTTTCAGTTGTACTTCCTTCCTCTCTTTTAATCTTTGTTGATCTCTTCTGGGATATCTGAGCAATGAATATTTTAATGTATTCATGCTAGAAAGAGGTGTTGACCTTCTGCAGTAGAGGAATGAACCTGGTTGCTGTTCTTGGAGAGACTGTTACCTGTGGGTATCAGAATTTGTCTGGCTTAAGCTCACTCAGGAGGCTTTAAGTTCTTGAGAAAATAAACTTACCAAGAAAAACATTTATAGAGATTTAGATAGAGTTCAGTGAACTCCCTAAAGTTTTCAGGAATACTGTTGGTTGGGGCATGGTGTAATGTGTTAGTTTGAAATATCTGACTAAAACCTGCATAAGAGAAGCCTCCAGAATGATCTCTCAAATCTATCTGAAATGTCTTAGCCACTAAAATTTATTTTGTTTCATTTCTCTTTCCCCTTTGGTCATTCACAATCCTATGATGTCAGGGCCAGTTCATTCCTGGGAATAATATTCTACATGGCTGGGGAGATTTACATCCTGGGAGGGTACTGAGTTTATTTGCAGAGTTGGTTGAGAGAGAGAGAGAGAGGCCACATCTGAGCAACCAAAGAAGTTCTCTGGAAGTGACTCTTAACATAATTATAAGTAGGCTTAGCTTCTCTCTCGCAGTAATGTTTTATAAGGTCAGGTCCCAAGGTCAAGGGCTTGACTTATTAAATAAGGAGTCTCTAATAATAGAGAGAACATCAGGATACCGAAGGTGGGGAGGTTTTCCCATCTCTCATGGAGTCTTTGCAAGTATATTTTTATTTTCTGTCTAAAATACTCTGGGTTTTATCAGGATACTACGTTAACCCATACAGAATAACAAGATCTCATTCACTATTCTAGTTCCATATAATTATGCTATTTAAATAAAGTGACAGGCTAAATTAGATAGTGAACTTCAGAAAATATAAATTTTGTGCCAAATAAACCTCTCTTCTTTTGGTCTCACACAGAAGTTTAAGTTTTTGATTAGAGTCAATATCACCCATTACCCTTGTTCTAGATTGCAAGCTCCCAGAATGAGATATACCAGAAATTGAATGGCTTTTAAAAGGGGGGATTTATTAAGTTACATGTTTACAGTTCTAATACATGAAAATGTCCAAATTAAGACACGACAAGTAGTTACCTTCACTCAAGAAAAGCTGATGACATGCAGGGTTTCTCTCCCAATTGGAAAGTATATGGCGAACAAGGCGATGTCTGCTAGCTTTCTCTCCAGGGTTTCTTGTTTCATGGAGCTCCCCCAGGGGCATTTTTCTTCTTCATTTCCAAAGGTATCTGGCTGCATGGGCTCTCCTGGCTCTAAAGCTTTTTCAATAGTGATTCCCTGTTAAGAGGCTCCAGTAAGCAAACTTACCTTGAATGGGCAGAGACACATCTCCATGGAAACCATCTCATCAAGAGTTACCACCCACAATTACATGGGTCACATCTCCATGGAAATAATTGAAAAGCTCCCACCCAGCAATATTGAATGAGAATTAAAGAACTTGGCTTTCCTGGGTATACGACAGATTCAAATCAGCACATTCTACACTTTGGCCCCCCAAAAGACATGTTATTTCCAAATGTAAAATACCTTCACTCCATAGCAATATCAAAAAGCCTTAAACCATTTCAGTTACAATACAAATAAAACATGAAATCAAAAATGCTACAAAATCTCATCAAAGTCAGCTACAAGCATGGTCTTTCCTAAAGTAAAATTACTCCCTGGCTCTGGACCTGTAAACCTCAGAACAAGTTATTCGCTGCCAACATACAAAGGAAAGATAGCCATAAGATAAATACCACCATTTCCGTAGGGAGAAATTGGAAGGAGCATATGGGTCACTGGACCCAAGCAGTCCCAAAATCCTGCAGGGCAAAGTCCACTAGATTTCAAGATCTGAGAGTCATTTATCTTGGTGGCTTTAGAAAGCAGCAGTTCAACCTTTCCAAGGGCCTACACAGTGGCCCACCTCTCTCTCTGAATGCAACCTTGAGGGACACTGGGGAGACCATCTTTTTCTTGGCTTCACCCTCTCCAAGCACTGGGGCTGCATCCAGGCTCTCTGCCATATCAGGGCACACACTCAACCCTTCCTTTTGCAGCAGCCAGGATCTCCACAATCCCCAAGGAATGTGCTCCACCCTCTCCAAGGCCTAAAGACACAATTCTTGCACTGCAATGAGGTGGAAGGCCCATCCTCTGCCTTCAGGGCAAAGTCATCCTCTCCACACGCTTGGGTGAGTCCTCTCTTGGCCTGAGGTTTCTTGACATCAGACTTTAGTCTCCAAGATTCTACCTCTGAAGTCATTTTACTTTCACTTTACCCTTTTTCTGAGTCTTTTAGTCAAGACTGGCAGTGGTTCTGTTTATACAGATACCACAGCACTCTTGTTGGCATTCTATGCAATATGCTCCAATCATGAGCATCAGACAAAAGGAGTTTCCACAAGTCATTCCTGGATAACTCCATCACCAATCCTGGCTTTTTTTGCAATGGCTGACTGCTTGTTTATATGGATAAATCCATTATTCCCTCAGGTCTCCCTTTCTGGAAGTCCAGAGTTTTCCAGAACTTCAATTTCTGATTCTTTATACCCAAGAATTCAGTTCTTATCTTCTCTTTCCTCTCATATTTTACAGTAAGCTTCAAGGAGCAGCCAGATTGCATTTTCCATATTTAGTTTGGAAATTTCTTCTGCTAAATATCCAAGTTCATGGTTTTTAAAATATGCCTTCCATCTGAAGCCAGCAGTCAGTTTTGATAAATTTTCTGCAATTTAAAACACAATAACATGTGCCTCATTTCTGTCTAAGGCCTTATCAGAAGTATCTTTAGAGTCCACATTTCTACCAACAGTTTCTTCAGAGCATTCTAAGCTTCATCTATCAAGCTCCTCCCAACTCATACAAAATCTTCACCTTATTCATTTAATAAGCTGTTCCAACATGTTTGACATTTCGAAACTGCAGCAGTGCCCCACTTCTCCAGTACCAAAATCTGTTCCAGATTGAAAGCTGCTGTAATGTGTCATATTAGAAAAGGAATGGCTTTTTAAAAAAGGGAATTTATTGAGTTGCAAGCTTGCAGTTCTAATGCTGTGAAAATGTCCAAATTAAGGCAACAGTATGAAAATGTCCAAATTAGGGCACACGCAATTAGATACCTTCACTCAAGAAAGGTTGATGCAATTCAAGGTTTCTTTCTCAACTGGAAAAGCTTATGGTGAAGATGGCAATGTCTGTTAGCTTTCTTCTCCAATTTCTTGTTTTATGAAGCTCCTCCAAGGGCATTTTTCTTCTTCATCTCCAAAGGGATCTGGCTGCATGGGCTCTTGTGTCTCTAAACCTTTTTTGAAATGTTTCCCTCTTAAAAGTTTCCAGCAAGAAACCCTACCTTGAATGGGGAGAGGCATATCTCCATGGAAACCATCTAATCACGAGCTACCCACCTGTAATCGGGAGGGTCACATCTCCATGGAAACAATCAAAAGCTCTCACTCAGCAATACTGAATGAGAATCAAAGAACTTGGCTTTTGTGGGGTGCACAAAGGATTCAAATCAGCACAATTCTGTATTCTGATTTACCTTAGTCCTGACCAAGTCTGATTCATTCATATTTCTAATTGAAATCCAGTGTCTTTTATTGCTTCTTTAACATCTGAAGTATGGAGTAATGATGACTTTCAGAGCTGAAGAACTCTAACTCTGACTTTCAGGTGTCACACAGTTATCCAGAGTTCCAAGTAATTTACCAGATTATACACAAAGAGCTCAGCATCTCGGAATTTAGAAATAATACAACTCAGGAATAGATGTGACTGCTGTAAGAGCTTACATTCTAGGAACCTTTATAAATAATTCTTCTTGAACATTCTGTATTCCTTAATTGTTAATTGCCCAATTTCCTGCCGATGTTCTATTCCCTGATAACCTATGCTCTCAAATTAAATTCTCAGCATTTCTCTAGTTTATGTTAATGAAGGTCTACAATATTCGCCCTTTCATTTTGGCTTGTTTCACTCAACATAATATTTTCAAGGTCCATTCACCTAGATACATGCCTCACAAATGCATTCCTCTTTTTCAGCTATTCAATATTCCATCATGTGTGTATACCACAGCTTGCCATTCCATTCATCCATCAATGCACAGCTAGGCCACCTCCAAATCATGAATGATGCTGCCATGCATGCCAGTTTACAAATGTCTACTCACAACCCCATTTTCAGTTCTTCCAAGTATATCAAATAACAAGGTTGCAGTGTCATGGTAACCCTATACTTAACCCCCTATGGAGCCACCACACTGCCCTCCAGAGGGGCTGGAGCATTCTACTTCCCTAACAAAATAGTGAATAGCTATATATCTTGCTCCATATATTCTCCAGCATTTGTATCTATCTGTTTTTTTTTAAAGTGTTATTTACACACCATACAATCCATCTTAAGTGAATAATCAATGGCTCCCAGTATAATCCCCAACACAATCTATATGGGGACATTTCCATTGCTTCCAAACTGAAAGAAGAAGAAAAATTTTAAAACTAAAAATAATAAAAAAAACATTAAAAATAAAATAAATTTTAAAAAAGAAAGAATAAAATATAACAATGAGAAACAATAAGAACAATGCCACAAATCCTGTAACCCTCACTTATATTCCTATCTTACTTATCTTTAGCTTTGGTATATTGTCTTTGCTGCAATTAATGGAAGAATATTATAATTTTACTGTCAACTTTGACCATATTTTGCATTGATTATATATTTTTCCATATACCATCCCATTTTCAACACACTGTGGTGGTGACATTCTTTTCTTCTCCTTCATGTAAAAACTTTCTTGTATTTGTACATTTCATCACCATCATTGTCCTCTGTAGGTTTGTCAAGTTAAACATTCAAGGTTTTATCCTCTATTTTACTTTCTGGTGTCATACACACCCGTAGTTTTCCTCTTTCAACCATGCTCACACTCAGCTTTGTTTGTTATATTTAAGATATTGTGCTATCATCAGAAAGTATTGTACTGTCCATTTCTGGATATCATGATTTTATTCTGTCTTACAGGTCTGTAATATTCCATCATATGTGTATACTACAGTTTGTTTATCCTCTCACCCATTGATGGACATTTGAGCTGTTTCCATCTCTTGGCAATCATGAAGAACGCTGCTATAAACATCAGTGTACCAAAAATCTGTTTGTGTCCTTGCCTTCAGTTCTTCTGAGCATATAGTTTTCAAGGAGATTGTGGGATCATATGGCAACTCTAAACTTAGCTTTCCGAGGGACTGCTAAACTGTCTTCTAGAGATGTTGCACCATTCTACCTTCCCACAAATAGTGAATAAGTGTGCCCCTTCCTCCACATCCTCTCCACCACTTGCAGTTTTCTGTTTGTTTGTTTCATAATGGCCGTTCTAGTAGGTGTAAGATCATTATCTCATTGTGGATTTGTTTTGCATTTACCCAATTGCTAGTGAAATTGATCATCTTTTCATATGTCTCTTTGTTTTTTTGGGGGTGGGGGTATGGGCAGGCTTCAGGAATTGAACCTGGGTCTCCAGCATGGTAGGTGAGAATCCTGCTACTGAGCCACTGTTGCATCGCCCTTCATTTTTCTGAGCCATTTGTATTTCCTCTTTATAAAAGTGCCTGCCCATGTTTTTTGCCCTTTTTTAAACTGGATCATTTTTCTTTTAGTTTTTGAATTGCAGGATCTTTTATAGATTCTGGTTATCAAACCCTTATCTGATATGTGGTTTCCATATATTGTCCCCAATGAGTAGACTGCCTTTTTATTTTCCTGCAAAGTTCTTTGATGCACAAAACTATTTAATTATGAGGATGTCTCATTTATCTATTTCTTCTTTCATTGCTCATGCTTTTAGTGTAAGATCTAGGAAACCACTGCCTATCATGATTTTTAAGATATTTCCCTACATTTTTTTCAAAGTGTTAGGTTCTTAACACTAGTGTTTAGATCTTTGATACATTTTGCACTAATTTTTGTATAAGGTAAGAGATTAGGTCCTCTTTCATTCTTTTGGATATGGACATCCAGTTCTCCAAGCACTGTTTTTTTGGAGAGGCTACTCTATGCCAACTGAGTTGACTTGACCACCTTATCAAAGATCAGTTGGCTGTAGATGAGAGGCCCACCTCTGCAACTGCAATTTGATATCCACACATTTCCCTTTATGATGATATTATACTGCTTTGACCTCTATAGCTTTGTAATATTCTTCAAAGTCAGTTAGTATGAGACCTCCACTTCATTTCTCTTTCTCAAGATATTTTTATATATTCAGGACATCCTGTCCTTCCAGATAAATCTTATTACTGTTTTGTTGTTGTTATTTCTGCCAAGTAAGTTGTTTAGATTTTACTTGGTATTACATTGAATCTATCAATCATTTTTGGTAGAATTGACATCTTATCTATATTTAATCATTCAATCCATGGACAGGTTATGTATTTCCATTTATTTAGGTCTTCCTTGATTACTTTTAGCACTGTTTCATAGTTTTCTGTGTATAAATCTTTTTTTTTATTCTTGGCTAAATTTATTCTTATATATTTGACTTCCTCCTCAGATAGTTCATTGCTGATGTATAGAAACACAATTGATTTTTCTGAGTTGATCTTTGTCTTACCACTTTGCTATATTCAAGGAGTTTTGCTGGAGTTTTTTTTGGATTTTCTACATTTAAGATCATGTCATCTTCAAACAGTGAAAAATTTTACTTCTTCCTTTCCAACTTGGATGGCTTTTATTCCTTGCCTAATTGCTCTAGCTAGAACTTTCAGCACAATGCCAAATAATAATGGTGACAGTGGCACCTTTTTCTTGTTCCTGATCTTGAAAGGAAAGGTTTAAATCATTCCTGATTAAATATAAAGATAGCTGAGGGTTTTTCATATATTTCCTTTATCATGTTAAGGAAGTTTTCTTCTGCTCCAATCTTTTGAAGCGTTTTTTTCAAGAAACACTTTTGAATTTTGTCAAACGATTTTTCTGCATCAATTGAGATGATCATGTGGCTTTTCCATTTAACTTATATATGTGGTGCATTACATTAATTGATTTTCTTGTGTTGAATCACTGTTGCATAACTTGAAAAAAAAACACTTTGTCATTGCGTATAATTCTTTTAATGTGAGGCTGGATTCAATTTGCAAGTATTTTGTTGAGGAATTTTGTATCTATATTCTTAAGGAGTTTCATTTGCACTTTTCTTGTAGTATCTTTGCCTGGCTTTGGTATTAGAGAGATGTTGGCTTCATCAAATGTGTTAAGTAGCTTCTCCTCCTCTTTGATTTTTTTGAAGAGTTTGAATCAGGATTGGCACTAATTATTGAATGTTTGGTAGAATTCACATGTGAAGCCATCTGGTCCTGGCATTTTCTGTTTTGGGAGTTTTTAGATAACTATATCACTTGCTATTTTTTTTGTTGAGATTTTCTATTTCTTCTCAAATCAGTGCTGATTGTTCAAGTTTCTCTGGGAAATTGTTTGCTTCACTTAAGTTGTATATCTGTTAACATATAGCTGTTCATAATATCCTCTCATTGTCTCCCTTATTTCTGTGAGGTCAGTAGTTGCATTTCCCCATTCCATTTCTGATTATAATTATTTGTATAATTACCTTTTTTTTTGCCAAACTAGCTAAGGGTCTATCAATTTTATTGACATTTCTCATGGAAACAACTTCTGGTTTTGTTCATTCCCTCTATGGTTTCCACACACTCAATTTCATGCATTTCTGCTCTAATCTTCTTTCCTTTTGCTTACTTTGGTGTTGGTTTGCTATTCTTCTCTAGTTCCTCCAGTGA
Organism: Tamandua tetradactyla; assembly: GCF_023851605.1. NCBI lineage: Eukaryota > Metazoa > Chordata > Mammalia > Pilosa > Myrmecophagidae > Tamandua > Tamandua tetradactyla. The sequence continues at coordinate 77,331,730 of NC_135335.1, forward strand.
GCACATAATTATTCAATGTTTGCTCTTTCTCCTTTGTTTAATACATGCCTCCTCTGTATCCCACAAGTTTTGATATGTTGTCTTTTCATTTTCATTTGCTTCAAGATATTTGCTTATTTTTCTTGAAATTTCTTCCTCAACACTCTGGTTGTTTGAGAGTGTGTTCTTTATCCTCTATATATTTGTGATTTATCCTGCCTTTAGCCTGTTATTCATTTCCAACTTCATTACATTGTGGTCTGAGAAAGTGTTTTGTATAATTGATGTCTTTAAATTTATTGAGAGCTTCTTAGTGCCCCTTTTATTCTGGAGAATGGTCTATGAGCACTTGAGAAAAAAGTATATCCTGCTGTTGTTGGGTACAATGTTCTATAAATGTCTGTTAAGTCTAGTTCATTTATCATATCATTCAAGATGTCTGATCCTTATTGATCTTCTGTCTATATGTTCAGTCCGTTGATGAGACTAGCATTTGGAAATCTGTAATGGTTATTGTAGAAATGTCTACTTCTTGCTTAACATTTATCAGTGTCTGTCTCATATATTTTGGGCACTCTGACTTTGTGGATGGATATTAATGATTGCTTTGTTTTCTGAGGAATTGATCATTTTATTAATACACTGTGTTCTTTCTGTCTTTTAATTGCTTTGCATTGAAGTTTAATTACTCTGATATTAGTGTAGCTACCCTGCTCATTTCTGGTTGTTGTTCTGATAAGATGTCTTTTTCCAATCTCTCACACATTCATTCTGTTTTTTCTTTGGGTGTAAAAGAGCCTCTGGTAGACAGCATATCAATAGATCCTGTTTTTTTTAATTACATTTGGCCAATCCATGCCTTTTGACTGGGGCATTTAGTCCATTAACATTGAATGTTATTATTGTAAAGGTAGTTCTTTCTTCATACCATTTTTATCTTTTGGATTTTATCTGTCATATTTTTCTTTCTCTCGTTTTACCTGGTTAGTTACCCTTACTGCTAATCTTCATTTCTACACTCTTTGATTCTCCCATCTTTTCCTATCTGCCTGTAGCTCTGCATTTAGTATTTCTTATAGAGCAGGTCTCTTGTTCACAAACTCTCTCAGTGTCTGTTTATCTTTAAATATTTTAAACTCTCACTCATTTTTGAAGGATAGTTTTGCCAGATATGGAATTTTTGGTTAGCAAATTTTCTTTCGGTCTCTTAAATATATCATACCACTGTCTTCTTCCCTTCATGCGTTCTGCTGAGTGATCTGCCCTTAATCTTATTGAACTTCCCTTGTATGTGATGGATAACTTTTCTCTTGCTGTTTTCAGAGTTCTCTCTATGCCTTTGACACTTTAGAATGTGATTAATATCCTGGAATAGTTAGGTTTGGATCTTTTCTGTTTGGGATATGCTGCATGCGATGGTTAAGTTCTGGTGTCAACTTGGTCCAGTGATTATGCCCAGTTTTTGGTCAGGTAAGCAGTGACTATATTTCATAGCTGACTGATAAACCAGGAGGTTGTTTATTAAATCATTAGTCAGTTGATTTACACCTATGGCTGATACATCTGCATTCACCTAAGGTGTGTCTGCTACAATGACATAATACAATCAGTTGAATGTTTTTAAGGAAGAATAGACTCTTTCTCTACTTCTTCAGGCAGTGAGCCTCTACTGTGGAGTTCATCCAGACCCTTCATTGGAGCTGTCAGCTTCACAGCCTGTCCTACAGATTTTGACTCTTCCATTTCCATGGTTGCATGAGACACTTTTATAGATCTCATATTACAAATCTATCCTGTAGGTTCTGTTTCTCTAGAGAACACTGAATAACACATGTTGGTACCAGGAGTGGCTCTTGAGAAACATAACCTTAAAAGATGTTTTTTTTTTACAATTGCTTTTCAACTCTGACTAGCCCCAGAGGCACTAATGACCCTGTTTCCAATAATCAAGATGGCACTGACAGTCAATTGGGTGAAGTGGAAAAAAGGGGTACTCAAAATGTCACCATAGATTCTGCTAGTTGTATACTTATACAAGGCAAGGCTCTAGGTGAGAATGTTTTGACACTTTATGAAGCTTTGTGGAATTAAGAATGTTGATGTTGGTTGGTTTATGTTGGACAGGCTTGATACAGTGTTAAGGGAAAAAGAGGATCTGAAGCCTATAAATTTGCACCTTAAGCACCATATGAATGTTGTTAAAGTTTCCATGTGAAAATCTTATTTCCTGTGGTGGCAACCTAAGAGCTCTGAAAACCAGACATGAAACCTCGTTGTGTGAATAGCAGTCTTACATCATAAACTAAAATCTCAACCATGCAGGTTGTCTGTTGTTAAAGTAAGGGCTTTGATTGAAAAAAAAAATGTGATCCTGAAGCACAGAGTGGGAATATAAGACTTAATGATGATGGCAATGGGGAGACAGAATCCCTGAAATCTGCTGAGGCTTTGCTACATAGATGTAATGGACTGCCCTAAGGAAAGAGTTTCCTGATTTCCAGCCTGCATTGAGACACAGCTTTCTAACATCCAGTCTCCTGAGAAGAGTCTGCCATCCAACCTCCATGTAAGGAGGTTAACCCTTCAGTACCTGCTAACCATGTAACCTACCTCCCCTGGAGAAACAGCCTTCACTCCTCTTTCTGGGGTGAATAATCCTATTTCACCAGATGAAACTGCAACAGAATGTCTTGGGGTGATTGGCTTGAAAGGCACATCTATTTCTTTTCGTGACCCACCTTCACCAACCCTCTTTTATTCAAGACCTATAAATAGACTAAAGTCCTGACAAGCCCTGAAAGGTGAGGTGTAAAGTGTAACTCATGAGGAGGTACACTGCACTCTAAAATAACTGCATGAGTTTTCTAATCTATATAGACAGAAATCAGGGGAATATGTGGAGGAATGGATATTAAGGATGTGGGATAATGGTGGGAGGAATATAAATTTGGATCCATTTGAGTTTATTGATACAGGCCCACTAAGCAAAGATTCTCCATTCAATGTTGTAGTTCAATGGATTATAAAGGATATTAACAGTTTGGTTGATTGGCTGAAACATGGGTCAAAATATGGCCAACATTACCTGAGGTTGAAATGTCAGAACTACCTTGGTATAATGTAGATGAGGGAATTCAGAGGCTTAGAGAGATTGGAATGTCAGAGTGAATTTTCATGAGAGACTTGCTCACACATCCCAGGAATATCCAGAGGACACATCTTTCACCAGAAACTTGAGAAGTGAATTCATGAGACTACCTCCATCATCCCTGAAGAGCTCTCTAGTCATCTCTCCCTGTGGATCAGATATAACTGTGGAAATTGCTGTCACTGAGTTGTAACCTTTAAACACAATGGCGGTATCTGATCCTGAATTGGCGGAAGCCATGTGGTGACAGTTAATCACCATAGATAAAGTGGGCATGACCACTGTAATGGACAGCAGAGTCAAAACAGCAGTCCAAATAATCCTACTTGCAGAGATTTGTGGCACTGGTTACTAGATCGTGGAGTTGTAGAAGAAAAATAGGTGGGCAGTCTACTAGATACTTTTTTGAGCTGTATAAGCAGAATTCCAGGTCAGATGAACAGAAATCTAACTTGAATTACACAAATGGAGAGTCATTCCTCCTTAATCAATTCCCAGACTTGATACAGTTTACAGACCCAGAGCCCATTGAATGAGGCTGGGTACCCTTGGGGAAAGATGTTTTTACACTGCCCAAAATTTACACTAATAACTTTTCTTGCCACCTTCCCCAAGGAAGGCTTATGGCCTTTTACCAGGGTGACTGTGCACTGGGGAAGAGGAAATGATCAGAAATTTGGAGGGTTATTTGACACTGGCTCAGATATTACACTAATTCCAAGAGACCCAAAATGATTCTCTGGTCTACAAGTAGGCTTATAGAGGTCAGCTGTTTGATGGAGTTTTAGCTCAGGACCATCTCACAGTGGGTCAAATCAGTCCCTAGAACCATTCTTCAGTCATTTCCTCAGTTCCAGAATGCATAATTGGAATCGACATACTCAGCAACTGACAGAATCCCTACATTGGTTCTCTGAGTCATGAAGTGAGGGCTGTTATGGTAGGAAAGGTGAAGTGGAAGCCACAAGAACTGTCCCTAGCTCACAAAGTAGTGTATTAGAAGCAATTCTGTATTCCTGGAGGGATTGCAAAGATCAGTGCCATTTTTAAGGACTTGAAGAGTGAATTGGTGGTAATTCCCATCAGATCCCTAATCAACTCTTCTATTTGGTCTGTGCAGAAAACATGGAACATGGAGGATGACAGTGAGTTATCATAAACTTAACCAGATGGTGACTCTAGTTGTACCTGCTGTTCCAGATGTAGTATCATTACCTGAGCAATTTAACACACTACCTGGTAACTGGTACACAGCTATTGATCTGGCATATGCTTTTTTTCACAATAGCTGTCAGCAAGAACCACCAGAAGCAGTTATCATTCAGCTGGTAAGACTAGCCGTATACCTTCACTGAACTGCCTCAGAGGTATATCAGTCTTCACCCTATGTCACTATCTTTTCCACAGAGATCTTGATCTTTCTTTCTCCCACAAGACATCACATGGGCCCATTATGTTGATTGTTTCACGGTTTTTGGACCCAGTGAACAAGAAGTAGCAACTACTCTAGACTTATTGGTAAGGCATTTGTGTTTCAGGGAATGGGCAATAAATCCAACAAAAATACAGGAGCCTCCCAGCTCAATGAAATTTTTAGTGGTGTGGGGCATGTTGAGATATCCCTACTAAGGCAAAGGATAAGATTTTCATGTGGACCCTCCTATGACCCTCCTATGACCAAAGAAAGAGGCACCATGCCTAGTTGGCCTCTAGATTTTGGAAGCAACATATTCCTCATTTGGGTGTGCTACTTTGGCCCAATTATCAAGTGACAAGAAAAGCTGCTGGTTTTGAGTGGAGATCAAAACAAGACGAGGCTCTGTGACATATCCATGCTGCTGTGCAAGCTGCCCTGACACTTGGGTTATATGTTCCAGCAGATCCAATGGTGCTGGAAGTATCAGTGGCAAATAAGGATGTTCTCTCAAACCTTTGGCAGGACTCTACAAGAGAATCACAATGTAGATCCTTAAAATTTTGGAGCAAAGCCTTACCATCTACTGCAAATAAGTACTCTCCTGTTGAGAAACAGTATTTAGCTTGCTACAGGGCCTTAGTAGAAACTGAATGTGTAATCATGAGTCACCAATTTGCCATGAGAGCAAAGTTGTCTATCATGAGCTGGATATTGTCTGACACAACAAGCCATGAAGTTGGGCATGCACAGCAACACTCCATCATAAAATGGAAATGGTGTGTTATAGACATGGTTGGAGCAGTTCCTGAAGGCACAAGGAAGTTACATGGAGAAGTGGCTCAAATGTCTGTGGTCCCCACTCCTGCTACATTACTTCCTCTTTCTCAGACCAGAATGATGGTCTCTTGTGGAGTTCCTTATGGTCAGTTAACTGAGGAAGACAAAACTCAGGCCATGTTTACAGATGGTTCTCCAAAAATGCAGGGGCCACTGAGAACTGGACAGCTGCAGCTCTATAAGTCCATTCTGGGATGTCCTTAAAGGACAGTGGTGATGGGAAATCCTCCCAGTGTGTGAAATTTGAAACAGTGCACCTGGCTGTTCATTTTTCTTAGAAGAAAGGGTAAGAGGTATATTTTTATACTGACTCATGGGCTGTTAGGAATAGTCAGGGACTTGGAAGGATCATGATTAGATAATTGGTGACAAAGAAGCCTGGGGAAGACAAACATGGATAGACCTTTCTAAATGGAAAACGAACATGAAAATATTCATGTCCCATGTACAGACTCACCAGAGGGTGACTTCAGCAAAGGAAAGTTTTAATAATCAAGTAAATACGATGGCCATTCTGTAGATACAAGTCATCCTCTTTCCCCAGTCACCCCTGCCACTGCACAATGGGCTCACGAACAAAGCGGACATGGTGGTAGGGATGGCGGTTATACATGAGCTCAGCAAACATGGACTTCTATTCACCAAGGCTGACCTGGCTATGGCCACTGCACAATCTATCCACAGCATGGACCCACAAATAGTCCCAGATATGTCACCATTCCCTGAGCTGATCAACCTGTTACCTGGTGGCAGGTTGATTACATTGGACCATTTCCATCATGGAAGGACAGTGATTTGTTCTAACTGGAATAGACACATGTGGGTTTGCACTCCCTGCATGCAATACTTTTACAAAAACTACCATACAAATACTTATAGAAAGCCTTATCCACCGTCAAGGTATTTCACACAGCATTGCTTCTGATCAACAAACTCACTTCAGGAACTGAAGTGCAGGAATGGGTACATGCTCATGGAATTATCTCATCTTACCTTGTTCCCAATCATCTAGAGGCAGCTGGATTGACAGACTGTTGGAATGGTCATTTGAACACCCAATTATGGTGTCATCTAGGGGGCAAGAACTTGTAGGACTGGGGCAATGTATTCTAGGAGGCTGTTTATGGTCTGAATCAGTGTTCACTCCATGATATTGTTTCTCCCATAGCTGGTATTCATGCGAAAGGGCATCACTTCTCCCTTCAACTGATGAGGCTATATCATTGTGGGAGAAAAACCTTAGGTGATCACAGATATAATCAGCCACAGATGAAATCAATGGACTGATTATTTAATACACCAGCCTTCCAATTTATCAACCAACCATGAAATATCCTTGCAGCAGCAGTCAGGCCAGTATTCATGGGTCTATGAACCAAGGAGCAGAAATGGGAATAGAATTACTCACTATGACACCTAGTGATGCACTAGGAAAATATTTGCTTCCTGTCCCTGCAACTTTAAGCTCTACTGGTCTACAGGTCTTTATTCCAAAAGTAGGACTGCTCCTTGTTGTGCAAGAGGCACAACAATTATTCCATTAAACTGGAAGTTAAAATTGCCACCTGGTCATGAAGGACTTCTCATGCCACTGACTCAGCAGGAATGAAAGGGGATTACTGTTCTGTCTGAGATGAAAGGGGATTACTGTTCTGTCTGGGGTGATTGATCTTGACTATGAAGGGGAAACAGGACTGCAACTACACAAGGAAGAAAAAGAAGTGCTTTCCTGCAGTACAGGATATCCCCATAAGGCATCATTTAGTACCACCATGCTCTGTAATTAAAGTCAATGGAAAAGTGCAACACCCAATCCAAACAGGACTATTAATCTCATGATTGGTCCAGAAATCTCAGGAATGAAAGTTCAGGTCATCCCACCTGGCAAAGAACTACAGTCAGCTGAACTGCTTGCTGAAGGTAAAGGAGAGATGGAATGGATAGTAGAAGAACATAGTGATAAATATGAACCTTTTTTTCTTTTTTTGCATGAGTAGGCACCTGAAATTGAACCCGGGTGTCTGGCATGGCAGGCAAGAACTCTACCTGCTAAGCCACCATGGCCCACACCATAAATATGAACTTTGATTGCATGACCAGTTACAGCAACAAGGGCTGCAATTGTATGAATATTTTCTCCTTGTTTTGTTATGAATATGTTTGCATTTGTACATAAGCAAATATCTTGTTTTCTTCTTTATGATGTAAGTTGTGTGGGTCATATTATACTATTTAAGTCATTGGATATAAAGTTTAAGATCGAATGTTACCTAAGGACTTGCACCCTGTCCTGGGAAGATGTAGTGCCTTTCTGGTTGTACACAGGACAGTTGAGTATTATTAGGTGAAACATATGTCTATTATTGTTTACTATTTGGAAATTAAACAGTTTTCAAGTCGATGTGCACAGTTGGCAAGAGGTGGTCTCTGATGGGTAAATTATGGTATCAACTTGGCCAAATGATTATGCCCATTTTCTGGTCATATAAGCACTGGCCTGACTGCTGCTGCAAAGATATTTCATGGTTGGTTGATAAACTGGAAGGCTGGTGTATTAAATAATCAGTCCATTGATTTCATCTGTGGCTGATTATATCTGTGATCACCTAAAGTTTGTCTCCCACAATGATATAGCCTCATCAGTTGAAGGTTTTTAAGGGAGAAGAGATGCCCTCTTGCAGTTTTTTTAGGCAGCAAGTGTCTCTTGTGTATTTGGTCCAGATCTTTCATCTAAGCCACTGGTTTCACAGCCTGCCTTATAGATTTTGGACTCCTCCATTCTCTGGTTGCATGAGACGTCTTTATAAATCTCTCCTGCTGGCTCTGTTACCTAACTAACACACTGCACTTCTTGGATCTGTAATTTTATGTCTTTAATGAGCATTGGGAAATTTTCAGTGATTATATCTTCCATTATTCTTTCTGCCCCCTTTCCCTTCTCTTCTTCTGGAACACCCATAACATATATATTCATGTGCTTCAGGTTTTCCTTCAATTTCCTGAGCCACTGCTCATATTTTTCCATTATTTTCCCTATCTGTTTTTTGTGTGTAAGATTTCAGATGACCTGTACTCTACTTACCAGTCCTTTTTTCTGCCTCTTCAAATCTGTCATTGTACATCTCCATTGTGTTTTTCATTTCTTCTATTGTTCCTTTCATTCCTGTAAGTTCTCCATTTGTTTTTTCACACTTTCAAATTATTTTATATGGTCCCCTAGTGTCTTCTTTATATCCTTCATCTGTTTTGTCATACTTTCCTTCATCTTGTTAATTTGATTTTTCATGTAATTTAAAAAATTTGCTTGAAAATCCTTAATTATTTGTTTCAACTCCTGTATCTCAGTTGATAGTTTATTCTCTTGGTTGGGTCAAATCATGTTTCCTGATATGAGTCATGAATTTCTGCTGGTGTCTAGGCATCTAAATTTCTTGATTCATTTATTTTGTAGGCAATTTGCCCTCTTATACATATGGTTTTCTTACTGGTTAGTTTTCTTCTCTATCTGTTTGTCTCTATTGCTATCCAGTTGTATATTGTTTCTGCCCCCAGTCTTCCTACAAAACCAGACACCTGCACTAGCCTGTCTCAGGGATGGCGATCTGCCATGGGTGCCACAGCAAGGTCTCTGTTTGTGGGTAAAACAAGTCTTCTGGCTCTAAGTGGTGCTCTGTTTTTCACTGTCCCAGGGGACCTGGCTTTGTCTAAAGTCATTATTTTAACATTTTATAGTCTATATTTCTCAGTCAAAACAGGGGCATGTTCCCATACACTGGATCTAGACCAACTCCAGGGTGTCTTAGATATTTTTCTGGTATGTCTCTGAAAAAGCTCTTCAATTTCTTGACACTTTCTGGTCTGTCCCATACATGCTGGTGTTTGATAACTGAATCCTCCTCAGACTCTGGTTGTCTTATAGCCCAGGCTTCACCTTATGTGATCAGGGGGGTCTGGAACTGTGGAGTTCTGTGCCCTCCTTTTACTGGCCGAAATCTGGCTCAATGTGGGGGTTGTATCCCCCACTTCATTTGTGGCAATGGATCCAGGAAGCTGACCTTGATTTCAGCTGACCCCCAGATGGGGAAGGGGGACCACCTGCTGTTGTTTCCCTCAGAGGTGGAGAAAGGGCTTTGGATCCAGGGCTGGAAATACAGGCTCAGTCCACATTTTCTCAAATTCTTTCCCCCTCACTGACCTGGGCCCTAATACCCACCCCTGTTTTCTGGGTCTCCAAACGATGGGGTCTGTCTCATTGCTGTGAGAGTTCACATTCTGTGTTCCCAATATAACTGTTCCCAGTTACTTTTTCTGTGTCCCTCTTATGCTGGTATGAGACCCAGTGAGGTGGAAGGTAGGTAACTGGCTGATCCATTCTGGAGGTTTTCTACATGATATTTTTTCTCTTCAGTTCAGCATTTGTCAAGTTCTCTACAGATTGGAGAAGGAACTTCCTCCAGAGTTCGGGAAAATTCACAATTGTCCTTTTTGATCTTTGAATTTCTGAGGAGAGATTTTCAGTAGCTGTTTACCGTGCCATGTTGATGATGTCACCATCAAGAGAATGTCTAAATGTTCCATCTGACAGGTTCTGATTTATTTCTTTTTTATTATAATATATCTATAATCACAAATATAGCATGTTCCTGAGTTCTGTGAGTAAGTTTAGTAATAGGAATCCTTGAATCTGTAGTCACATGAGTAGAATTAAGAGTGACCCTGAGAACTTCCAAACATTTGGATAGTGTCTGAATTTAGGGCAGTTTTATGGAAAACTGTGTCTTTAATCTGTGAAGTTTGGTCCAATTGTGGGTAATCAGTGTCAGTAGTTATTGAAGACACTACTCGCTCATTGTAGAGTTTAGGGAAGGACCTTCTAAACTCTATTTTAGTGGACAAATTTATATATTTTTTTAAAATTCCGTTTTCACAAACCTAACATATATTTTTGTATTAAAATGAACAAAACTAAGGAAGAAATTAAAACACCTAGTTATACGATGAATTAATAAGGAAACATTAATAATTTAATGAAATAATTAGCAAATATTGTTAAAAGAAAATTTACAGAGAACGATGAACATAAAACTTAAAATATTTAGCTCAAAATTCACTTCTTCTTATGTCTATTTGTAATTGTTGAACATTGGTGAGTATATAATTTTAGTGTTTTGTGTGCATAAATGAAAAATGCTTCAAATTGGAGAATGTGTACACTGTGATTAAATTCTCGGTGCTCAAGGGAAATGCATACCATTGTCATCAATGTCTATTCACAAAGTCTACCTAAAATAGGATGCAAATACATGAGCTGAGAAATGTATATTTTGTTAAATTATGTAGCCAAGAAAAAAGTTGTTCTTAACAAATTATCCCAAAATTCAGTGACTTAAAACAATACATATTACTATCTCATAATTTCTAAATATTGGCAGCATTCAATTTCTGATGAGCTGTTTGATTGAGGGACTCAGTTCCCAGATGTTTATTAGCTGGGGTTCTTCACCACATGCAACATTCCTGCATGGTAGCTTGTTTTATTATAGTAAAGAGGGCAGTAGAGTCTATTAGCAGGATAGCAGTCAGGATCTTTTATCACCTAATCATCACAGAATTGACATTCAATCACCTTTGCTGAATTCTATTCATTAGAATTGAGTTATTAAGCTCATCTGACTCTCAAGGAGAGGGGTAAATGCACAAGGGAGTGAATACCGGGAGACATGAACCTTTGGGACCATTGTAAAGGACTGCTTATGATAAGGGACTTGAAAAAAATAGGGAAATACAATTAGGAAGGATGGGATCAAAAATCTCAAAATTAGCACTACCTTGATTAACTCCATATGTTGACCTCCATGTTTTCCTTTGATTTTGTATTTAGTTTTCAGTACTGTTTTTATGGTGTGATAGTTTGAAGCTGTTATATGCCCCAGAAAAGACCATGTTCTTTTAATCCATTCCTGTGGGTGCAGATCTATCGTGGATGGAAACTTTTGGTTAGCTTACTTCAATTGAGATATGACCCAGTCTATTCAAGGTGGGTCTTAATTCCTTCCTGGATTCCCCTCCCCCTTTTTTTTTTGCATGGGCAGACACTGGGAATCAAAACTGGGTCTCTGGCATGGCAGGTGAGAACTCTCCCTGCTGAGCCACCATGGTCCTTCCTGGATTCCTTTTCGATAGGGTAAAACACATAAAAATCTAAGAGATCTTAGAGAAAATCCTGAGAGAAGCTAAATGTAAAAGCCCTCAGAGAAGCTGAGAGAGCCACTGAAAGTGAAAGCTGAAAGCAATGAACCTTGGGAGAGAAAGACCAGCAGATGACAACCATGTGCCTTTCCATGTGACAGATGTATCCCAGATGCAGCAACCTTTCTGCAGACAGGGTATCCTCCTGTTGATGTCTTAATGTGGTCATTTTTATGGCCTTAGAATTATAACCTGTAAGCTAGTAAATCCCCATTGTTAAAATCCAGTCCATTTCTGGCAAATTGTGTTTTGGCAGCTTTAGCAAACCGAAAATTATGGGAAGGCTAGATCCACTTAAATAAGTGGAAAGTAATGGATATAAACAAAAATTTGAAACAATTGTATCTTACAATTGAATGAGGTGATTTCTTCTCTATCTTAAAATGTAGTGTACTGATAACTTCTTCTATTCCTAGAAACTTCTCAAAACTTCTGGACTTGTTTTGAGAAACATGTCACATGCACAGGTACTCTTATTTGATTCCATTTCTTAAGGTGATTTCCATCATTATCCATCATTTCTCCTCAGTCATATTATTCGGAAAACAATCTCGGAGTCTTGAAATAAATTCAATTCAAAATGTGACATTTGTGCCATACAAGAAAATGGCAACAAGTTTGCATCTTTGCTCACAGTACTATTGTGAGCTATTTGAAAGGTCTCAAATCTTCTTCATATAATTTTATATTTTTAGAAAATTTTCCTTTAAATATATATTTTTAAATTGGGAATTGAATGTAAAATTTGAGAAGAATTTGTTATTAGGATTGGTTTATTCCGGGTAGGATAAAAAAAGAAGTGTACCTAAAGAACCTTTTTTTAAGTAATACCCTAATTATCCATTCTTGCAGAGAAGCCTATCATTAGAGACAATTCCTCTTTTGGAGAACTAATAAAATCTGCTAAGTCATAATTTGATTTAAGAAAGAACAGTTGAGCATCCTACTTCTCAGACAGGAAAATAATGTTAATTCAATATATGTTTTTAAATGTCATGATAGAATAATTTTTTTAAATCATGACTAGTAAATGACTAATTTGAACATGCACCTGATCTATTGTCCAAATTCAAGGGCACTTATATTAGGAAACTATAACAATATATAAGAGTGATGAGAAATCTTAGATTTTATAGGAATAAAGAGTTTAGATAATAGAGTTTACAGATAAAATTTTATTATTTTTCTTTTAAAATATACCTTTCTTCAAAGACTAGATAATGGTGGTGAATAAATTGTCAAGAGCCCCATAAAAGGAAATATTTCCAAAAGCACTTTATATTTTTTCTATTAAAATAATGAAAGATAAAATTTATTATATGGTAACATTGTATTAGTTTTTGATGGGTTATTATCTTTGTATAATATAATGAATAATATTTGTCAAATGAGCTAGATATTAAACCCTGGAGTTCAGGCTTTGCTAAAATGATGCAAAATAGTACTAGGATTGGGACTATGTTCAGAAATTATTTATGAGAATTATTATGGCAATATGATACTTAAATGCGACGTAAGAAAACAAATAAAAATAAATAATGAGAGATATAAAATGAAAATTTTCCTTTTTACAGAGTTAGCTGTGAAAAAGAGATATCAGATGACCAGTTACGATAATGCTGCTACGAGGAATTTTCATAAAGAAAAGCACTGTTTGACACAATGCCAAATTTACAAAAATATGGTGCTTACATTTTTAGGTAGAATTCTCTCATAAATGAGTCAACTTTCATGCTGAAGTTACCAATTGACTGGACAAATTTACTGAAAATAGGACATTGATATCATCATTATCTTCATCATCATTATCAGGTAAGCTAATATTTGCCAAGTTTTACCTAGGCCCTGGACCTTCTGTCAAATAAAATTATAACAGTAATCTTGCATTTGATGATAAGATGGCATAAAAGTATAAGCGTATTATTAAAACTGCAGAAAAATGGAAACCAAAGCCAATAGCATGGCTTCAATCCTCCCACTTAAGTTCTTGATTCAATACATTTAGCCTCCTTTTGCAAGAATTTGATATAGTTTTAATAAAAATGTATAAAATCTATTCATTTTTAAAAAACAGTCAGTATTTAGTATCTCCCAATATCTAATGTAAGAAACTTGGGGTAGCTAGAACAAAGAAAAGAAAGTCTGAACTTAGGACTAAGAGCAGTTCACACATATTTTTTGTACACACTAGTTGAGATGGCTAGTGTGGTTTAAAGGATCATCACATGTCCAATTTCAAAACCGCTTACTCCACTGTCCCTTTCACAGTGGCAGAACCATACTTTTTCTCATATTTATAATTTAATTTAACCTAACTCCAATGAAATAAAAATTATGTGAGAAATAAGGAGCACACAAATTGATCAATAGTTCAACTTGGCATCTTCTATAACTCTGGGGCCAAAGTTGCTGCAAGTTAAACCACAGGCAGGACTTACTGGGGGAGAAGCACATTTTTAAACGTTAAGAGCTTGAGCTACTGTCTGAAAATCCTCTAGAATGGCAGAGAAGGAGGAAGTCCTGGTGCCTTGAGATGGAGGGGAAGGGATAGAGGTATGCTGTGCATAAACTTCAATGATTTTATACATGGCTGGTTGAATAAAAGTGTAAGACATTTCTATCATCATCATGTATGTATTATCAATGAAAATAACCAATTTTTGAGGAATAGTAGTTTACTTCCTTAGTGTTTCCTCTTGGAAAGGTAAGACACTGTCAAGTTTCTTATCCTGAATCACTTGTCCTCTTCGAAAATCTATTTCTGAGTATTTTGCATGTTTTGTTGTGTGTGCTGCTACATCTGTAAGTGCACTAAGATTATAATATAGGACAATTCAATTAAAGCGTTTGTTCAGTTAGGCTGTTGATTTATGGGCCTCAATAGGTCATCTGTTTTATTTACTGAACAATATATAACATGAACCAAAGTTCTTAATAATCCATTATTAAAGAGACTGAAATAAATCAGCATTGTCCCAGAAAAACTGCCAGTGAGACTAATGAGGAACATTAGTTATTTTCATGAGAATTTTCATTTACTGGATTAAGAGCTATTGGAGATATGGCCAAGAGACACTGTTGTACTTGCTGTTTTGCCAAGTCATCAAAAGGGTGACCTTTAGTTTTAAATGAAGAAATGCAGTTGAACGTTATGACATAGATTGTATAGTGCTTATGTGCAAAATAATAAATTTGCATTAATAATTCTGTCTCTTGGAATTAAATCACACTGTAATAGTTATTTAAATACAGTTATTTAAAAGAACAAATGCATAATTGAGCATCATGACATAGGTTCTATATTGCTTATGTATAAAGCAATAAATTTACATTTACAATTCTTTGTCACTTGGAATTATATCACCAGATTAATATGCCCAAAGAAACAATGCCACCTTCATGCTTCTCAGCATTTCCATTCTAGTTCTTACCTCATAATTTCAACTCCCACTATGCAACCATGAGGAAGCTACATTCCTTCTACTTAAAGGGATGCTTAGCAGTAACACTGACACATTTAAGAGCATGGTAGCCTCAGTCAAATGAGTCAAATGCTGTCAGAGTCTAATAAAATAGTTGTGATAAATATTGCAATACGAAATCATAGTGGAGGTCTTCACTTCAGAGACAGAGGGGCTACATGGGTAATATTACATATGTTCTTCCTCACCTTTTTCTTTAAGAAGAAGTGGAAACAAATGCTATTTAGAAGTGCCAGATAAGCAAACCCAGTTCTAGTGGTATTTTGCTAATAATCTGGTATCTGGTCGTAAAGCAGGAGCCAATTTTCTGTTTCATCCACCTATTGGAATTTGACAAAACCCATTTTGAAGCTGATACTAGAGATCTGACATCGAAAGAAAATTCAAAGATCTAGATGACTGTTTTATAAATGTCACCAAATTAAACTGGATTGAAGGCCATAAGAAATGGTTATACATCTGTAAGTCATGTTCTCAGAACCAAGAATATACTTAACCAGATGAGAAGATGAAACACACCTAAGATATAACACAAATATTTCACTTTAACTGGGAAGAGATATATCTAGGCCATACAGAAAGTAAGTTTCCAATTATAAAGAAGGCAAAGTATGGGTGATCCAAAGTCCTCAGAGGCATGGGTTGGACCTTGTACTTTTCCTGGGGTTCCCCTAGTCTAATAAGAAACGAAAGCCTCAAGCATCAATCATGTGAAATGACTACCAAACTCAGTGTTTTTGTAATTAATCTTTGAGAATTTCCTGTTGACTTTTTATCTGCAAGGTCATGTTTACAGAGTATCTTGTAAAAGCTTTCATATAAGAAGTTAATTTGATCATTTTCTCAATAATTCTTCTAGAGCGTGCAGTTACTGGTGCCCTGGCTCATCAGAAGAGGATTTCAGCATAAGCAGATTTAAAAACTGAGTGGAATGATTGTTTTGGGATCTAGACTTACGCTTTTTTTTTTATAAACACCTACTCTATTTTTCCTCATGTAATATATATAATTCTATATGTGTATACAAAGATGAGTATTCAGCAATTAAGTTGTATGTTGTGCATTCTGCTTAAAATAAAATGTTACATTAAATATGTTCTAACTCTAATGGAAAAAAAAAAAAACAGAGGTAGACTAATCTTTCTAATACCAAAATATCCCTAAAGTCCTCCTCACACTCCCTGAGGCTAGATATATGGCCAATCTGGAAGAATTAAGAAGTGGTATGAATACATGCCAACCTATGAAAATGGTAGAGTCCAAAAAGTTAACGTGCAATAGAAATTTTTGATATTCCAACAAAAATATGATGCTTTGTTTAGCTGGAGACTTACTAGGATTTAGTAGAAAATATACTGTTTTGGTTTGAATCTGTAAAAAAAACACAGAAAAGTTTATGCTTTTTTTTTTTTTTTTTTTGGCATGGGCAGTCTCCAGGAATCAAACCTGGGTCTCCGGCATGGCAGGTGAGAATTTTGCCATTGAGCCACTGTCACACTGCCCCAGAAAAGCCTATGCTCTTTAGTCCATCCTTGCATGTGCAGACCTATTACGGGTGGAACCTCCACATCCACGGAAATGTGATCCAACCCATCTGAGGTGACTCTTAATCTCCTTACTGGAGTCCTCTGTGAGAGGATCAAAGACAGATGAAACTGAGAATGAGCTCAGAAACAGAAATACCTTGGGAGCAACTCCAAAAGACTCCCAAAAGACAGAAAGAAAATGCCCACAGAGACATTTTTAAAGAGTAGGACCAGCAGACATCACCATGTGCCTTCCCAAGTGACAGAGGAACTTTGGATGCCAGCAGCCTTTCTTCCAAGAAGGGCTCTATCTCTTGAGGCTTAAATTTGGACATTTTCATGGCCTTCAAACTGTAAATTTGTAACCTCATAAATCCCCACTGAAAAATCAACCTATTTCTGGTATACTACATTCCAGCAGCTTTAGCAAACCAACATATACACGCGCACACACACACACACACGTGCAAACAAAACTTAGTGATTTATGAGATTCCCAAAGTTTTTAAATTCAGTCATTATTTTGTTATGTTAATATCTTTATTTAATTCCTAAATTAGGAAATGTTAGCATTTCAGTAATCCATTATTCTTCCATTTTTCTGTTTTTGGTTTTATATTCCATCAAAAATAAGATCCTTTTCCTGCTGGTCTTCTTTTTGCCCTAAATCATAGAGTTATCAATACTCCAAATTAGGAAAAAAAAATGAATCTCTATTTTTTGTGAAAATTGTGTGAAAATTTTTAATTTTCAAAAAGTGCAATGCTGCATATGTTCTCATGTAGTCTATTTGACACTACAGCTTTACAGCATGCTCATAGAATAACATGTTAACTTAAAAAATTTATACTAGCTAAATTACATTAGATAAATCCAATCAGAACATTAGTCTCTTTTCTGGCTTCATGTAATGCTTTGTGTCAGTTCTAAGAAAGTAGAAGTAGTTACACCTTTAAATATTGGCCATAGTTTTGATTTAAATAGAAATATTTTATTTCTACATCTCTTTTTAAATTAAATCAAATTTGTTAAATAAGGCTCATACCAGATAACACGATTTTTTATTTTCATTATCATTCCATCAGCATGAACTTTTAGCAAAATAATCAGAGGAAAAGCAGGGATATATTTATCAACACTTAAAATAAGTAAAATATAGAAAAATCAAGGGCTGAGAAAATGTATCCCAAAACATTGTTTGTCATAAAATATAAAAATTAGGATTTACACAGTTGTTTCTTTAAGGTTTTCTAAGCAGTTTTATTGAGATACATTTCCCATATCTTATAATTCACCAATAATAGCATACAATCAATGGTTTTTAATATATTATGTGATGTTTGTTCTATCACCAAAGTAATTCGATGAATTGGCTTACCAACAAGAATTTATGGGCTCACAGGTTCAGAGTCTAGAACATATGTATCCTCCTGGGTTTGGTATCTTCTGGTTGGCTGGAAATCCTTGGGTACCTTTTGATAAAAATCTCCTATTTGAAAGATACATTCTAAAACTCACTTCCCCTTCCACTTACTATCTATTTCTATCTGCAGCAATACCACTTTAAGAAATAGCCTGCACAGGTACTTTCTAATACATTTCTCCATTCTACCTTAAACTGGCATTTAAGTTTTCACTCAAATAAATGTCTCAAACAAATTCTCCAAAGCCTGTAGGTTGCTACTGTCACTTGCTAGTTTTTTCTCCTTATTTGACTTCTTGGCAATATCTGCACATTACATTATTCATTCCTTCTTGATACTCCAAAATTTCATATCTCTAGCACTAATTCTCACAAATCCCAGACGCATTTTCAATTGTCTGTTTATAAATTGCTATTTGCATGTCTACTAGGCATCTTAAACTAAAATGAACCAAGCTAAACTCCTGATTGCCTCTCCCAAAACATGCTCCACCCACATTTTCCCATATAGCCATTCATGGTACCTCCATTTTTCCAGTGTTCGGGTCAAAGCCATTGCGTTCATCTTGACAAATGTGTTTCTATCATATGTTATATTCAACCAGTGGGAAATAATATTGACTTCAAAAATATCCTGAAATGGACTACTTCTAACTGCATTCACAGATTCCATCTTTGCCCCAGTTGTGAGCATTTCTCTCCCGGATTACTGCAGTGGCCTCATAATAGTTCTCTTTGCTTCTATCCTTAGGTCCCATAGTCTGTGCTCCACAAAAGAGAACTTAAGTGAGCCTTCTAAAAGACAAATCAGATCTTGTCATTCAAAACCCACCAATGGCTTTTGATTTTATTCAGCAAAAAAGCCGAATTCCCTAAATTGGCCTGTAAGATCTTCCTTATCTTGTCTTTCTATTATCTTCTAATTATCTCCTACTGTTCTCCCTCTCACTTCGTTCAAGCCAAACTGGTCTTCTTATAGTTCCTTGAATATACTGATTATACTACCTTCTTTATTACTTTTCTCTAGTCATTCTGTGATTGGAAAAATCTTTGCCAAAATATTTCTATTGCTAAGTCAATCACTTCCTTCAAAATTTTATTCAAATTTTATCTTGTCATTTTGACCAACAAGAGCTCTTAATTCCCCTTTTTTGCTGCATTGCTTTTTCTTATATCACTTTTCACTCTCTAACATACAACATCATGCATTATGTTTGCTTTTTAAAATGTCTTTCTTCTTTACCCCCAACACTCCACATACAAATTCCACCTACAGAGGTACCACTGCTTTGTTTACTTAGCCTAGTACATTGCATATATTCAGTAAATGCTGTTAATTATATGAATATTCTATATGAATGTTACAGAAGGACATGTGATGCTTGATCACTGATTTTGTGATTTTTATTCACTATCATTGTTGCCATGAAAAAATAAACATAAACTTAATAACTGCATTTATATTAAATGATGCAATAAACTACAATAAAGGTGAAGGATAAAATAATAACTTTATAGCAGAAGATTTGGGTTCCATTTCCATTTCTGCTAATATTAATAATTTGGGAAATGAATTAAAGTCACAGTTGTCAAAAGAATAAGTTTACTGGTGTATATGAGTTTCGGAATTTCTAGATTTCACTAAAAACTGAAGAAAAGATTTCAGAAGGAAAGCTGCAGCACAAAAATAAACTATGTGACCAAAGATATGAAAGTGCAATGATAAGAGTTTGTTTTGTTTCACAAGAATAAGAATAGTACAGGGTTCAGGGAGGTCTCTGGATGGTTCCGTGATGGCTCTGGAATCAGAATACATGAACTTCAAGTTTCGGTTCCACAAATGAAGTGACCTGGGGCTAGTTATTAAGTCCTCTATTTCCTTAATTGTCGAATGATGCGTATCTCATGAGCTTTCTCTTAGGATTAAATACCATAAAGCAATTAGCACTTAGTAACCTACTTCACACATAGGAAGCATTCAGTAAATGATTTCTATTATAGGGTAAAAAGGGAAATTTTAGATAAAATTATACCAAGTGTAATGAAGTTTCATATATGAATATTATTTAGGAGCAAAAGTGGCATCAGGGTTTGTCACATACATAACAGAGTTAATATCCAACTAAAATACTCTAACAAATTGAAAATTCAGTGAAAACATATCATATATTCACTTTATGCAAATTCACCTGTGCCAACATAACATTAGCTGAGTATACACACACTATGTGTGACTTATACATCATTGCCTCTAAATGTAAGAAAATTACTTTATCTGATTCTCATAGTAGGAAAGAGATGCATCTTATAACATATTCAAAAAAACTTACTATGTTAAATGTGTTGTTAACTATGTTTCACACTGTTGTCTTTTAGTGTTCTAAGGGATTTTCCAAGATAATGCTGATTATATATGGGTTTATTTTGTGTGGCTGTTTTCAGAATCTTACTCAGCAGTTAGTTGATGCTTGCAAACTTACTTTGCAATGTGCAAGATGGGTCTGTAAACAGATATTGAAATAGAATATTAGTATTGAAATAAGAATAGAGAACAAGGAAACACAGCACTATAACTTTGAAAAATGGAGGTGGTTTTCTATTATAATACTCCATTGGGTAAGATGACTAAAACTGTATGGAGAAAAAA
Organism: Tamandua tetradactyla; assembly: GCF_023851605.1. Classification (NCBI taxonomy): domain Eukaryota; kingdom Metazoa; phylum Chordata; class Mammalia; order Pilosa; family Myrmecophagidae; genus Tamandua; species Tamandua tetradactyla. The sequence continues at coordinate 77,352,438 of NC_135335.1, forward strand.
ACATTAAAATATTCTATAATGCACAATAATCAAGGAAAAATCATTGGAATTTAGTAAAATATGTAAACTTGGGATAATAGAGAGAAATAAGTTAAAATATAGTCTCAGATCAGTTAGTCAATGCATATTTTACAAAGACTAAAATTGATACCCCTAAAATATTAATTTAAAATAATTCAGTATATTGATGTTGAGCTCATTTTCCCATGGCAAATCTTATTGACTTTGCCACAATATAATTTTCAGTGGTAATATTTGACCTTAATTTTATATTATTTCTTGGACTGCTTGGGAAAAACAGAGCTTCACAGTTTTAAAAAAATACTAGAAGCCAAAGCTCATTTACTTAAGGTTAATATATTACACAATTTTCTTTCAGACAAGCTTTACATTTTTGGAGGTAAGATAGGAAGAATATCCATTAATGATTATCATTGTCAGTGATGGTCTAAAAATGCAAATTATAATCAAACTAAAATTTTAATATATAAGTCAGGTTCAGTATCTTCTTTACTTTTCTTTTTCTATGAGGAATATAAAATATAAATATTTTAAAGTATGAGTTTTAAGTGAATACTTTTTGATTTCAAGAATCTTAGAATTTATTTGCATTTATAACTCTTTAAAATGTCTTTGTCATTCTACTCCATATATTCTTTTATGATTTTAAACAAGGTAGCATAAGAAATTCAGTCTACGAAATTATCGCAATGCTTTTTATATAATTTTTATGACAGTTCTATCCTTCATATCTTAAAAATAATTCTGCAGGTGTGGTAATGTCTCACTTAGACAATACTGCAATTCCCTTGGCCATACTAACAAGACAAATGAGAAAATATAAAGGTATTTTTTAACTTATGCAAAGTAAGTAAGATAAATAGCAGTGCACCCTAAAACAATTGTAATCCTCAGTTTTGGTAGAAACAAAATTAATTTATAAAACTAACGAATGAAGAAGTGCTTTCCTGAATAAAGAAGGTACTCTGTAGATGATTCATCATCTGGAATTGCTGGGACACTCATTAGACTAGAATAAAATCCATTATATAGAACACCATAAAAAGGAAGACTATTAAATGGGAAAGCTGTTGTAGAATACATCACAGTAAGGCAATTCTGATTTGTGCTGAAGTTGAAATAAATAAAATAAAGGATAATTTTTGTTCTTTTTTCATAAATATGAGTATATATATATACATATAATATATTAAGTTTTGATGAAATGTTCTTATGCTGTAGAGATAGCTGAAGTAAAAATTTTCCATGCCTTTTTTGAGTAATATTTCAAGCCAAGAAATGACTAGTTGGAGGAAGAATCACAGTGAAGGTTCTTCCTACAATAATATGTTTTTTAGTATGTTCTGTCCTCTGTAACCAAAGAAACAAAGAGCAACTAAACAAAATGTGAAGGACAATGTAGCCATTTGTTTATATATTTACATGCAATTGCTAATTCAGTATATCACTATCAATATGAAACAATTTTATGTTTACAATGATTTAGGCATCAGTGATCTAGTTTTTAAATGTTGCAGCCATTTAAACAAACAGGCAAGGGAAAAGACAATTGAGTGGGTAACATTTATATCCCTGTCCTAGATATCTTACAGCTGTATATATGCTTCCATGTTTAAGTATCTGCATGTGCATGTATGTATGTGCATCATTAGATAGATTAGATATATAGATATAGATGTAGATGTAGATGTAGATATAGATATAGATATAGAAATAGATATAGAAATAGATATGGATATATAGACATAGTCTCACATGAGAAGGTTTGGGTTATTGTGGGCATCACAGAAGCATGTGCACTCCAGTTTCAGACACAAATTCCAACGATATGAAAAATAGAGTTCAGCATCAGAAATTTAAATCACCATATACATTAGGTAAGAGTAAGAACTATTACTGGATGGGCTGATTTTCTAGCATCTGTTTATCCTGAATGTATCTAAGCAGGATCAAAGAAATTCCTAGCTTGGTTGCCCAGCAGATAAAAGAAAGAATTTCAGCCTTTTAGACTCAGATATTAAACCCTTTCTGCTATATTAGGGCATTATTCTCTAGTTTTCGCGGGGCTTCTGAATCTAAAATAGCAAATATAAAATGATATTTTTTATATTTTTATTTAGTGCCATTCCACTCAGATCTTGGTATACAGGCGGTGTTGAGTTAAGCACTACTATATTGGCTAACGCTCACAACTACTGACATAAACCTGATTATTATCAGTAATATCATATAATGCTCAAACCCATTCATTCATTTATTCAAAAAAATGAATTGAGTTTGCTGTATTTTAAAGCATTCTACTGGACTAGAACTAGAAAGAGCAGAATGACATTGTAGGTCCCTGTTTGCCAAGCTGCTCAAGGCGATATACCGGAAACGGGTTAACTCTCAACAATGGGAATTTATTAGCTTATGAGCCTACAGTTTTGTGGTCATGAAGATGTCCAAATCAAGGCATCATCAGGGCAATGCTGTCTTCTGGAAGATTGGTTACCCGTGACCCTTGACTCTGTCACATGGCAAGGCACATGGTGACATCTGCTGGTCTCTCCCTTCTCTTTTGGGTTCCTTGCTTTCAGCTTCTTGCTTCCATGGAAAGGACTCCAGTAAAAGGATTAAGTCTTACCCTGAATGAGGTGGGCCACACCTTAATTCAAATTGCCTCACCAAAGAATCCTACTTACGATGTGTCCACAAGCACAGGAATAGATTAGCTTTAAGCACCTGATGTTCTGGGCTACACACAGTTCCAAACCACCACAGTCCCTCGATATTTTGGGTATGCCATTCGATTACTTAAGTAGTAATCATTCTACTGAGCTCATATCACCAAGGTGTTTGACTTTTTAATATTATTAACTTATTCATCTATTTTAGTAGTGGCCCAAACACCCCATATCCTCAACCCCAATTCATATATCTCACCAACATAATTTTCATCAACATAGTTATGCAGTAACATGATTATTAATCTTATGACTGTATTGTTTGATAATTATTTGAAGAGGTTAGCAAAGTGCATACAGACCAACCTCACCCCATAGCAACATGTACATATTAGCAGTACAGTCCAGATAACATAAGAAGAGATGCTCTTCTGTTAAATCATTTATTAAGGTAATATTTGAGAGATTTTCTCTGTATTCCTAAAGCAGAAATTCTGCTCAACTTAATTGCATGACCTCATCTCTGGATATCACTTTCCTCATTTTAAAAAGGGAAGCATTATAATGTCACCCTATCAAGATTGTTATGAGAATCAGTTGAGATTATATGAAACGTTTTGTAATTTATAATTATACAAATAGAATTTATTCAAAAGTAGCTGTTAATTCAGTTTTGACTTTATTGTGAATGTTTTGAATATTCTTGAATTTGAAACAGTCAGAATTTTACAACTGTGTACTTCCTGCTCCTCCTACACATAAATATTCCTTCAACAGTAAAAAATGCAAATTTGAATTGTTTGAATATTTGCCCATTAATTTCTTAAAGACAAAGTTTAATCAAGAAAAGCGAAATTATTCCTACAAGCAATAGTAATTTCTGTTCTCTGTTCTTTGAATAGTCCTTTTGACTATCTAACATTTTAATAGCTAGAATCTTAAGTAAAAAAGCTGATATAGTTAAAGGTATTTAACTATTAAGATTCTGACAAAATACACATTAAAATATTTAATAGTTTACCCAACATTAATGTTTTTGTACATTTATAACTTAGAAGGTTGTAAATATGAAACCTAATTTCTTAAGTGTTTTAAGTTGTTTTGAGTAGTTTTTATTGTAGAAATAAGTAATTCAGGGTTACAGGGTTATTTCTATTTTTTCTTTGATATAGCATAAAACTCAAACTGTGTTATGCTAAAATTATATTTTTAGCATAACACAATGTACACCAGCTAAAATGACATTTTAGCATAAAACATAAATGAAAGTGGGTAAAATGGAGAACATTTTCTAATTTTGTGTCCAGGACACAAATTTATTCATACTACCTTAAAATGTTCAGAAAAAAAAGAATATTTTCCTGATGCCTTCTACGCCTTTATAGTTCTTTCTTATGACTTCCTAACAGATATATAGAGAGAGGAAAAACTATATTCGATTTTCTTTTTTAAATTAAGAATGCATATTGAATTTTGCCAAATTATGTTTAGTAATAATTTGGGATGAACATATTTGTGATGTTTTCCATTTTGGTTTATATATGTGATAAAACTGTATACCGTGTTTTATAATATTCATCTGCATTTCCACATTTTCAGTTCTAAGATAATGCATATGTATCTATGAACTGTTCATTTTTAATATAGATTTAATTATTCACATTGATTATTTGTAATTTTTGCATAAATACTAGTAATCATGCTTGATTACTTTTTTATCTTCTCTATCAATGTTTATTCCAGCTATATAAAATGCATTGGGAAAGTTTACATCTTTTTCTGCTTGAACCACACTAACTAGTTCAGAAAATATACTTTTATTGAATGTTTGCTAGCACTCACTGCCCCAAGAATCCAAGGCAAGGAGCAATTTTTAATTCTTTTTTTACTTGATTTCATATTCAATGTTTTTATTTAGTTATTTTGGTTTGCTAATACATGCTGATCAATATTTAAATCTTTCCAGTATCTCATTCTTCCCTAGAACAAAAATGTTGTTAATATCTCTGGTCTTTCATGCTCTTTCTACTCTCCTTTTAATGGTCTAATGTTGGTTTCACCTGGAATTTTACATCTTGATTTCTATCTTTTGTTGTTTGGTCATATTTTTAATCAGTCATCAATAGATTCTCATTAAGATTTTATTCATCTTACCTACGTTCCCACATCTTCTTGCTTCCAACTGAATTAAATTCTTTTCCTGTTGGAAATATCTCCAAAGTTATTTCAAAGATTTTTTTTTTTTTAGTACATTTCTGAGACTCTTTAATGCCTGAGAACATCTGTAATTCATTGCCTCACTTAGTTGATGGACCAGGGAAATTTTCTGTAAAGGGTGAGACAGTAAATATTTTAGTCTTTGCAAGCCTTGTGGCTTCTCTCTCAGCTACTCAACTCTGCCATGATAACAGGAAAGCAAACATAATAAGCAATACGTAATTAAATAATGGAGATCACTGTATTCCAACAAAACTTATGTAAAAAAAAAAAGGAGTGGGCTGAATATGGTGGCAGATCATAGTTTGCTTGCATCAGTTTGTATTTATATAAAATTCTAGGTACAATTTGTGTTGGTGATGGTTCTTCACAGGGATTACCTCATAGCTTTTTACACCTGGTGTTGTATTTGTCAAATGATGTTTTCATCTGCTTACTGTCTTCTGTTGGTGGTATCCTCTTTCTATATGTTTTAGCAATCTTTCCATGCTTTCTTTTTTACTGACACCTTTCAATCTGAGTTTGCTTTTATGATTCTTAGATATTATTTTTTTCTTAGATATTATTATTATTTTTTCACATATTACCTATTTTCTATTACAACATTCCTTCTAGGTCTCTTAATAGTCATTGATAGCTCTATTCTTTATTTCTAAAATTGTCTCTTGTCCAAGCCATAACCTATATCTTCTTTACACTTCATAGGTGAGCTGCATTGGTCTTTATTTCCAGTGCATTCACTTTTTTGGTTTCTGTACTAGTCTGCCATTCATTTCTAACACTAGTTATTTAGCTCAACAATTATTTTTCATGTTTCTAATATCTTCTTTTTCAGTCCAAAGATATAATTTGTGCTCTTTAAAAGTTTGGAGATTTTTTTTCATTAATTCTGCTTTCTGTAAAGTAGGTTTCTCCTACTGCTGAATGGTTTTTCATACTGTAACTTGTTTCTAGGTGTCTCACTATTTTTCCTAATGATTTCCCCTTTTGTTCTTTGGGGATGTCTCTGCCACCAAGGCTACTACCATTTATCTAGTCTTAGTTTTTGCTTTTTCAAATATTTTTCAAGTAAGATTTGAAATGGGAAGGGAAGTGGAAAAGATGGCAGACAACAGGATAGGAAATATTTAGTCCTGAAAACTGGAATCCAATATATACTGACTTTCCTCTACTCCCACATTTGGCCATCCTTGGGTTTTCCATTTCATAATGTGTTTCCCTAGCTTTCTTATATCTTTAGGTCTCTGGGCTCTAGTGTCATCACTCTAGGAAGCAAAGAGTGGAAACTGGTTGACTGTCCAGGCTGCTTCATTTTTTTTTGGAATCTACTTTGGTGCTATACATGGGAAAAGGTCACAAATAAGATGAATACTGCCATATATCAACCTTAATATTTATTAGCACTGTGCTACAATTTCTGAGACAGGCATTGTATTATTTTCTTTTACAGATCTAGTGATTTAGTGAGAGGAAAGGAACATGAGTAAGGAAAAGTAAAGATTGATAAGAAAGCTTTATTCCAAGCCTAGGATTGCTCTTGCCTCAAGTCTATGTTTTTTGGGCACATCCTTCAGTCATCTGCTTGGAGAACTGGTTTCCTCCTGTGTAAGATCCAGAAGAAGGTTAGTTTATAAATTATCTGACCTTCTTAGTTAAGAAGAAAGCACTACTATTCTTTCACACATAGATTTTACAGATGATTTTGAAGGAAAATATGTTCTCTTCAGAGGAGGAGAGTCCATCTTTTCAAAATTAGCTTGTACATGAAATACATAAAGAAAGATTAGCTAATGACAAGATTCACACCCCTTAGGGCCAATTTGATCTTTAGGAAACTTCCAGTGAAATATGGGGAAGATTTTGGATTTGAATTAACTAATGGAACAAAGCTGTCTGACTTCTCACAATCATAGAAATTATTTGAGTGTTTTTGAATGTAAACATTCTTTCAATATTTTCATCTTATGACAAATGCTTTAATTGAACAATATTTTTAAGTAGAATAAATTAAATGGATTAAATTGGTATAGAAGGATGCTAAGATAAAATAAAGTTATTTCCTTTGCTACTATCTATTCTTGTCTCACTCAAATAGCTCCTCAACTCTATTTGATCTTCTTAAAAATATCTTTTTCAAACATTTCAAAGACTTTGAATTTCCTTTGAGGTCAGTTATTTTGTTTCCTCTGTCAATTCAACTTCCTAGAGATCAACAATGCAAAATGTTATAAAATGATTTAATGCATTAAATGTATTTGAACACATTTAAAGCTTACTCAAGAAAATAGGTAAGAATAATTTGAATTTTTTAATTTTAAAGACTAAAGAATAAAATATTTAAACTGAAATTCTTGTGTTTTCCTTTCATCTCCACATTATAATTAAATTAATATCCCTTGATTCTCCATAATCTTGAAAGGTCCAATGAAAACATGCATAATACAGAAAAATTACTGAATTACAAATTTTTTTTCAAAACAGCTTTGAAAATTTTATTCATATTGTGCTTTTAAATATTTTGGTTGCTCATATTTGAGGATTTATAGTAAAATATATTATAATAAAGTTAAATTCCCATTGACATTCAATATTTGATCATCTTCAATTCATCACTAAGAAACATCATCACAATTTATCGTCCATGAAATTGCCTTATGAGATTATGATGTGATATCTTTTCTTAGACTTTCAATAGAAATCTAGTCATGTTAGCTTGCTTAAAAAGTTGATTGTTAATCAAAAAGCATCACTGCATCTTCTTTTATCCTGGAGGTAAAGTAATTTATACAGATAATTAAAGAAGTACTTCAATTTTCATTACATCCTTAAGCATACTCTCTTTTCAATCTAGATTAAGCTGAATAGAGTCATTTGCATGCACTTTCAAAAGATTTGGAGTTTTGTTTGCAAACAAATTGGTGTTGTAAAACTTATTTTGACTTTACTTTCAGCGTATTTCCTCGTTTTATTGATATATTGAAATACTTGCAGTGCTATTACAAGCTTTCTTGAAATATTCTATGTATAAATCAAAGGTTTCTTATGCTCTTGTTTGTATACTAGTAAATAAATTTGGTGCAAAGACTTTTGCTGCATGCAGGAATTGTTATCCCTGACCCCTGAAATAAAAAAAAAAAACTAATAATAAATTAAAATTAAAGATGAGCATCAAAATTGTTTTTAATAACACACATGTTCACATAATCAGAACATGTATTATTCTGAAATTTCAATAAGGAAATGTTAAATAAGATTTAGTTATATTACAGAAATGCTATTTTAATTTATTTTGAGCATTTAGTTAGTCTGTGCCTATTTTTTACGGATTTAGCAGTTTATGCTTAGACAATCTATTTCATTTCTTGGATAGATTTCTAAGTGCTATATTTTTCCTTCTAGGGTAATGTAGAGAAATAAAAGTAATAACGAAGTTACTTATAATGAAATAGATAAAATGTAATTCCTTGAATTGAAGTTGACAAACACATCTATCTCCTTAGGTCATAATATAGAATGGGTCTCCATGGTTCACCTCAGATACAATGCACAACAAAATTCTTCAGGAATTTCCTGAGTAGAAAGCTCTTGGAGACAAGGACTGAAGTCTGGTGGGAAATGATTTATAACAGTGTGATACTTTATTTGAAAAGAAATATTAGTATTTCGGATTATATAGATGTCTGATCCCTATTTATAACACCCTATGATCTTAGTATCTCATATTCCCTTGCTCCTTTGCCATATTTGGTAACCTGCTATTCTGAGGATATATCAAATGCTAGGTGCTCATTTTTTTGCTCATGACTTTACTCCCAAAGAGAATTAGGATTTATAAGGACAGGGGTCATCTACATTGATACTATTCAATACTTCAGCTAGTTTTTGTTTAAGAGATTATTATTGAATAAGTAAGTGGAGATATTAATTTGCTTCAATTCAATTAATTGAATTAATTAATCCAAATTCAATTAATATAATTAATCCAAATAATTATAAAGTAATTATGCCCATTAGGAATTCAGGCAAAGATTCTACCTTCATGGAAGCTCTTATTAATTATAAATGATTAGAAAATCTCTTGTGTCAATCATCTCATTTGCCTCCTTCAAGTCATATTTTAAATAGTCACCTGTTAAAATATCATAGAATAAGAGACTTCTCAAAAATTATTTTTGAATTAGTTTTCAAATCATCTAGATGTGATTATTCATCTGTACAGACAGTGTTTGATTTTATCCTGGATTCATATACCTCTAATATCTTAACAGGTCAGCAAATGTTTATACATTTCTTGAAAAGTAAAATGCATCCAATACATCTACTCTTAGATATTCCTTTAAAACTCTTAAAAGCTAAATAAAGTACTGAAATCTAATTTAATGGAAGTGAGATATAAATGTTCAGATGACCATGTCTTACAAATAAATTCTCTAAACATCTGAAAGACCGAGAAAGTTACTAAATATGCTGTTTTAACTAGATATTAAATACATTCTAAGCATTTCATGATTATCCAAATTTAAGTATTAAGGCAAATTATGAGTAGCAAAAAATGTATAATCTTTTATTCATATTTTAAGTAAATTTTATTGTTGTTATGAGTAAAATAATTTTATTTAGAAAATATTTCAGACTTCATTGGCCAACATGAAATTAAATTGTTATGACATACTTATTCATTGGGTCATGAATTTCTCATTGAAAGATTCATTTTACTTTTATTCAGGTACAAAATTTTCAGTTTTGAAAGGCATTGATTTTTGAATGAAATCATACAAAGGATGAAATGAGATAATCACAAAGTTACAATCAAATAGGTTTTGAGGTTAAAGTTAATGGTTGCAATTCTTTTAAAATTGCTTTACTTTGTCATTTCACTGTATTGTCTCATACAAGGTTAAATTTATTCTAACTCTGTTTCAGTGGTTCAGGCACAAAAATAAGTCTGACCTTGAGACCGCATCCTATTGAGCGATGAGGAAATCACCTTCTGTAAAAACCAAAATGTTATTCAATTTTAGTTTGTATTAGTGTATTTTTTCTTTGTTTAAATCTTCTAGAAGAGATCTCAGCATATGCACTGAGCTTTCAGTTATCATAGCCCAGATATGGAGGTGCAGGGTTACCTTCTCTCTAAAAAAAAATGTTCTACAGAGAAATGATTCCAACACTTCATGGAAGACACTGCCTTTCTTGATTGACTTGTCTCAATTTTGTTTGCCAATAATGCATTCCCTATCAGGGCTTATTCTAATCTCTTCTACCTTTGAACCTCTCTTGCCCAAGGTCTCTTAACTAATTAAACTAGTGGCAAGGACTATTCCATGGTTCATTGTTGCTGGATTTCAAACAAGCAACCATTTCAGTCTAGAAATTTACTACATTTTATTTTATTTTTTGAGTTGCAGGTAAGGTAACAAACATCTTTTAAACGTAAAAAAAAAAGTTTGAGATCTTCTGTTACTCAAAATGTGACTTTTACAAAGCCACGTGGTTAAATCCTCAGGATTTGAGAGCTCTATTTCTTAGCCTTTGTCTTTAAACAGTTACAGACACTTTAATGATACTTTGACAAATCTCATTTTCTCCAAGTATTGTACATTTGTTTAGGGACCCACTCCTTAACAAATGTAATGTACTTTGGGGAAAACAACAAAACAAAACAGAAAAACAACCCTGCATTTATTTTATTGCTTCAATCAGGGGATGGATAAACTAATCATAATAAAATTCTTAAATGATTCAAAGAATATTGATACTAGGGATGGTGTGGTAGCCAGTACTAAAATAAATATTAACTACCCTTCTTGGGGAGAAAGTAACTATGGGTAACTTCAGAATTCAAAGAATTGTAACATATAGGGAACTGTGCAACTTGGATATATTCCCTCCTCTAAGTTTAAGATGGAAAAAAAGTTTAGCACACCCGTTACTTTACAAAGAGAGTTGTATGGGAGATTCAATCATTAAACAGAAGAAATGATAGTACCAGCAGTGGCAGAGATAGCAACCTGCAGAAGAATAGTTTGGATTGCTCAATTAGAGTAGCACCTTTAAGAGACATTTTGGAAAAGGGCCACTAGACATATATAGAATCCTCTGAATTACCTGGTGTTGATAGTAGGTCTCGTGGAAAACGGCCTCAGGAAAGTTGGGCATTACAGTTTGTCTGGAGAGACTTTCGTGAAGAGATAATTTTGTTGCCTCTCTGAATCTTTGTCATTTTAATTTGTCCCACTGTGGAAGAGGGTGAACAAACCATATCAATGACCTCTCAAGCATTCAGCAACGTCAGAAACTTGATGAATCATACCTGCTATGTTACATTAATCAAACAAAACTGAGTAAACATGAGATTGCATAGTTTGGTAGGTTAAGAAGTGCTGTGAAGATGGTGGCCAGACCTCTGAAACTGTGAATAATACCAACTTCATAACTACATCTCAGTGTCACTAGTGGGCCTAGGGCTGAAGGATCTTAAGATATTAGCAGGAAAAGTAAGCAACATTCACAGCACAGTGTTATCCTCATGTGCTCATCTGTGGATTCTAGAAAGGTATGGGAAAAACTAAATTTAAAATACTGATTTTGGAATGATGAAACCACAAAAAGAAGCTCTCTTAAGTGACTTTAATTGTGATGCCAAAATAAGCATACATTTATGTCAAGACCTCTGAAAAATTCCTTTGACAGAAATTACAAAAACAAATACACAGATAACAAAATGAATCAATACTGAAAACAAGAAATGATGCCATTAGCTATTCAGAAATTTTATTAAGTTCTATTAGAAATCAGTTAAAAATGGAATGATGGTGAAGTATGAGTAGAGAATTTTTTTTGCTCAAACCCTCACACAGGAGAGATTTACTGCAGAGATTAAAATTATTCTCTGAACTCAATATTCAGAGTCTGCTCTGCAAAAGCAAAATGGGGAACACAAGCAACTCTCAAATTAACTAATATAAGCCCTATATTAATAACTGCTGAAACTAATATATCTTTCCTTCTACCTCCAAGGAAAAAAAAAACTGAAGCAATTATCTCCAACAATGACACATACAGAAAAAGATTGGATTTACTAATTGTCTGAGACTTCCTTTCCAGAGAATCAGAACCAAAGTTTATGTTTCTTATTCAAACAATTTATTAAGGAAAGCTCTTGAAAGAAACTTGTAAGGGAGTGAGAAAAGATAGATGCCAATCTATCTATCCCTTGGTAACATATATTCTAGATTCTAACTATGTGTGTTTGCTTATTATAATTAGCTCATATCAGTCAGATGATACAATATTTGTTCTTTTGCATCAGGTTAATGTCATTCAGTTTAAAGTCCTAAAGGTTTACCCATGTTGTTGTATGCATCAGGACGTCATTCTTTTTACAGCTAAATAATATTCCTTTGTATATATGTACCACATTTTGTTGTTCATTCATCAGTTGATGAACAACTTGAATTACTTTCACCTTTTGGCAATTGTGAATAATGCTGCTATTAACATCAGTGTGCAAATATCTGTTCGAATTCCTGCTACCAATTCTTCTGGGTCAATATCTACTAGTGGGATTGCTGGGTCACATTGTAATTTTACACTTAGCTTCTTGAGGAATTGCCAAATTGCCTTCCAAAGCAGCTGCATCATTTCACAGTGCCACCAATAATGAAGGAGTGTTCCTATTCCTCCACATGCTCTTCAACACTTGTTTCCCTGTTTTTGAATAGTACACTTTCTAGTGGGTGTGAAATATCTCATTGTGGCTTTAGTTGTCATTTTCTTTTATAGAGTATCTTTTCATATGCTTTCTTTCCATTTGTATATCTTCTTGGAGAAATGCCTACTCAATCTTTTGCCCATTTTTTAATTGGGGTGTTTGTCTTTTAATTGTTGACTTGTGGGATTTCATTATATATTCATATGTTTACATATATTAAATCCTTATTAGATATGCTTTCAAAATATTTTCTCCCATTGTGCAGGTTTTCTTTCCACTTTTATGACAGCCTTTTGATGTACAAAAGTTTTTAGTTTTGAGGAGTTCCTGTTTATTTTTTTTCTTTCATTATTTGTGCTTGGTGTGTAAAGTCTAAACCCATTGCCTAATACAGGAACCTGAAGATGCTTTCTTGCATTTTCTTCCAGGAGTTCTATAATCCTGATTCTTATATTTAAGTCTTTTATCCATTTTGAATAAATGTTGAATATGGTGTGAGATAGGTGTCCTCTTTCATTCTTTTAAATATGAATATCCATTTCTCCCAAAACCATTTGTTTATGAGTCTATACTTTCCCAGTTGAGTGGATTTGGCAGCTTCGTCAAAATTCAATTGGCCATAGATGTGTGGATCTATTTCTGAACTCTCAATTCAATTCCCTTGGTCAATATATCTATCTTGCACAATACCATGCTGTTTTGACCACTAAAGATTTTTAATATGCTTTAAAGATAATATGCTTTAATATGCTTTAATATCTTAGTCCTTTGTTTTGTTTTGAATATGTGGTTTGTAACATTGCTTGATTTTATCATCTTGAACCAGCCTTGCATGCCTGGGATATAATTCTTTTAATGTACTATTGTATTCAATTTGCAAGTATTTCATTGAGGAATGTTTATCTATGCTTGTTAGAGGAATTGGTCTGTAATTTTCTTTTCTTATAGTGCCTTTATCTGGCTTCACTATTAGGGTGATGTTGTCCTCATATAATGAGTTAGGTAGCATTCCCTTCTATTCAGGCATTTGGAAGAGTTTGAATAGGAGTGGAATTAATCCTTCTTGAAATGATTGGTAGCATTGCCCTATGAAGCCATCTGGTCTTGGGTTTTTCTTTGTTGTGTGATTTTTGAGACTGTATCAGTCTCTTTACTTGTTCATTGGTTGGGCAAGGTCTTCTATTGTTTCTAAGGTCAGAGTAAGTCATTTGTGTGTTTCTAGGAATTAGTCCATTTCATCTAAGTTGTGTAACTTGTTGCCATACAGTTGTTCATAGCATCCTGTTATAATCCATTTTTGTTCCTTTGGGTCATTAGTAATGTCCCCACTTGCTTTCGTGATTTTATGTACTGTATCTTCTCCTTTTTTATTCTTTGTCAGTCTAACTGAACACTTGCCAATTTTATTAGCAAGAACCTTACATTGATTTTGTTAATTATCTGTATTGTCCTTTTTACTCTCAAATACATTTACTTTTGATTGATTTGTGATTAGTTTGCAGTTCTTTTTATTAACTCTTCCAATTCTTTGATTTTAGATTTTTCTAATTTTTTTTTTTTTGTTTTGGTATGCTGTATGACAGGGTCACATTTCATTCTTTTTCCATGTGAGTATCCCGTTATTGCAACACCATTTGTTGAATTTTTGTCTGGTTGATTTTTGTTTATTTGCTTGTTTGTTTATTTTTGGAGGAAGTGCATGGGCTGGAAATCAAACCCAGGTCTCCCATTTGGCAGGAGAGAATTCTACCACTGAACTACTGTCACACCACCCCCTCTAATTTTTTAAATTAGGCATTTAGGGCTATAAATTTCCCTCTCAGTACTACCTTTGCTGCAGCCCATAAGTTTTGATATGCTATTTTCTTGTTTTATTCATCTCAAGATGTGTACTAATTTTCCTTGTAATGTCTTCTTTGATCTACTGATTATTTAAGAGTGTGCCATTTAACTTCCATTTATTTGTGAATTTTCCAATTCTCTACCTGTGATTGATATCTAGCTTCATTCTCTTATGGTCAGAGAAGATGTTTTCTATAATTTCCAACTTTGTAAATGTATTGAGACTTGTTGTACAACCCAGCATGTGGTCTATTCTGGAAAATGAAACATGTGCATTTGAAAATACTGTATAGCCTGCTGTTTTGGGGTGCAAAATTTTGTACGTTTATGTTAGGTCTAGATCATTTATTATATTACTCAAATTCTCTGTTTCCTTATTAATCTCTGTCAAGATGTTTATTGATAAGAGTGGTGTATTGACATGTAACTATTATAGTAGAGGTATCTATTTCTCCCTTTGTTTTGTCAGTGTTTATCTCATGTATTTTTGGACGCTGTGGTTTGTTGTATAAATATGAATAATTGCTGTTTTCTTGGTGTATTGCTCCTTTTATTAATATATAGTCAACCTCTTTTTCTTTTATAACAGCTTTTGACTTAAAGTCTATTTTGTCTGTGTTAGTATAGCTACACCAGTTCATTTTGGGTTACTATTTGCATGGATTATCCTTTTTCCAGCATGTCATTTTCAACGTATTTGTCCCTTTGGATTTTATCTGAATCTCCCAAACAACATATAGATGGATCATGCTTTTTATCCATTTTTCCAATCTATGTCTTTTGATTGGGGAATTTAATCCATTAACATTCAATGTCATTACTGTGAAAGCATTACTTACTTCAGCCATTTGTGTTTTGGGTTTTATATGTTCTATCTTTTTTGTGCCTTTCTTTTATTTTATTGAAACCTTCTTTTCTGTATAATAGATCTTTTGTGAAGTAGCTGACTTATTCCTTTCTCATTTCGGTTTCCATGTATAAGTACTTTGCAGTTACCCTGAGATTTATACTACTCAATCAACATCTATAACCTTCTAATTTGAAAAGATGCCCAACTTAGCTTCAACAGCATATATGTTGTCTGATCTCATTCATATCCCTCGGTTTCTCCTCTTCATGTTTTTTGCGCCATTTCTACTTTGCATGTTCATTATCTGGAAATATGCCTTTTTATTGTTTGATTGTATTCTAATTCTTATAGAAATTTAAGATTAGACTCGTATATTGAGGTTATATACTATGGGGTTTTGCATTTACCCATTTAGCTACCATTAGTGATAATCATCATGTATATACAGTACTTCAAGCCTTGTCTTTCCTTTCAATCTGCAGAATTCCCATTAGTAGTTCTTACAGGATATGACTTTCGTTGATGAACTCTCAGTTTCTGTTTATCTGTGAATATTTTAAACTCTTCCTCATTTTTGAAGGACAGTTTTGTTGGATAAGAATTTGGGGCTGACAGCATCTCTTTCAATACCTGAATACATCATACCACCGCTTTCTTGCTTCCATGACTTCTGATGAGAAATCAGAAGTTAGTCTTACTGAGGATCCCTTGTATGGGATGAATCACTTTTCTCTTACTATTTTCAGAATTTTCTATACTTGGCATTTATCGGTCCAATTAGTATGTGTGTCTGGGCAGATATATTAGCATTTATTTGGTTTGGAGTATTTGTTCTTCTTGTACGTGTATATTTATATCTTTCAAAAGAGTGGGAAACTTTTAACCACTATTTGCTCAAATATCCTTTTGTCCCTTTTCATTATTTCTGTCCTTCTGGAAGACCCATAACATATATCCAGTACTTCATTCCATCATACAAATCCCTGAGACATTGTTCAATTTTTTCTATACTTTTCTCTGTCTGTTTTCTTATGGTATGATTTCAGTTGCTGTTCTTCTACTTCATTATTTTTTCTTCTACCTGTTCATATATGCTGTATTATGCCTCCAGTATATTTTTAATTTCTACTATTGTGCCATATATCTGCATAATTTCTGTTATGTTTCTTTTTAGACTTTCAAGTTCTTCTTTATGTTTAAACAATGTCTTCTTAATATTAGCTCAGTGAATTTGCTTATGCTAGTTCTTTCACATAAGTGAGATCATACAGTATTTGTCTTTTTGTGTCTAGCTTATTCCAGTCACATGATGTCTTTAAGATACAACAATATTGTAGCATGCATAAAAATGACATTACTTCTAATATTCCATAGCATGTGTGGAGCTTATTTTGCTGTGGCAGTCATCTGTTTATAGACACTTGGGTTGTTCCCATGTTTTGGCTATTGTGGATAATTCTGCCATGAACATCAGTGTTATAGTTTCACCAACAATATATGGTTTTCAATTTCTCCACATCCTTTCCAACACTTATTTCCTCAGTTATTTTTGTTAATTTCTATGATTTTTTTAAAAAGGTAACAGACATCATAGTGTGTTTAAAAATAGTATTTCATTGTAGTTTTGATTTGCATTTCCTTGTTGACTAATGAGATTGAGCACTGGTTCATGTGCTTATTGGCTATTTATATACCTTCTTCGGAGAAATGTCTATTCTAGTTTTTCACCCATTCTTAAAATTGCTATATATATCACTTTGTTATTGATTCATAGGTGTTCATTATTTAATTTTAATCTTGAATCCTCATCAAATGAATGGTTATTTCCCCCCACTTTAGATTGTCTTTTCACTTTCTTGATAGTGTCTTTTGATGTTAAAGCTTTTATTTATGGTGTATAATTTTTTTATTGTTTGTACTTTTGGGGTCATAACTAAGAAAGCATTGTCAACTCCGAGATTATGAAGACTTCTCATATGTTTTCTTTGAAGAATTTTATGATTATAGCTCTTATGTTTATGCTACTTGCCCATTTAAAATTAGTATTTTTATATGATGTGAGTCATGGGTCCAAGTTCATTCATTTGCATATGGATATCCAGTTTTCCAAGTACCATTTTTTTAAGAGACTGTTCATTCTTTAATTACTGCATTTCACACATCTCTCAAATATCAGCTGGACATAGATGCATCTACTGGTCTAATGTCTAGCTTTACGCTAGTATGACAGTATTTTTGTTCTTATTTTTCAATATTGATTTTGGTATTTTGGGTCCCTTTCAGGTCCAAAGGAATTTGAAGATTGGCTTTCCCATTTTCAATCAAATCATTGGATTTTAATTGGTTCTGTGTTGAAACAGCAAATCGCTTTGGGTTGAATTGTCATCATAAATGTGTTAAGACTTCATACAAACATAGGATGCCTTGCCATTTATTTGGGCCTTTGAAATTTTCATTAAGAAGAATTTATAGTTCTCAATGTAAAAATCCTTTACATCCTTAATTAAATTTGTTCCTAGGTATTTTATTATATTATGTGACATTGTGAGGCATATTTTTTTTTCAATTTAACTTTCAGATTGTTCTTTGTTGGTGTATATAAACACAACTGATTTTTGAATGTTAGTCTTGTAGCCTGCCACTTTGCAGAATTTGTAGATTAACTCTAGTAGTTTTCTTAGGGATTCTTTGGGTTTTTCTATATAAAGAGTCATATCTTCTGCAGATAGGGATAGTTTTAATACTTCTTTTACATTTTGGATGTCTTTTACTTCTTTTTCTTGCCAAATTTTTCTGGCTAGAATTTCCAGTCCAATACTGAATGATGGTGGCAAAAGCAGGCACTCGTGTCTTGTTTCTGCCATCAGAGAGAAGATTCTCAGCCTTGTTGATAATCTATACTATTAGGTGTGTGTTTTTCATATATGACCTTTATCCTATTTGGGAAGAAATCCTTTGCTATTTTTTTGAATATTTTTATCATGAAAGTATATTGGATTTTGTCATATGTCTTTCCTGCCTTAACTGAATAAATCATATGATGTTTTCCTTTTTCTATTAATATGGTATATTACATTGGTGGGCATTTTTTTATTGACCTACCTTTGTATTCCTGGGATAAATTTCCCTTGGCCATGCTGTATTATCCTTTTACTATGCTTTTGGATTCAACTTAATGTATTTCACTAAGGATTTTGCATCTATGCTGAAAAGGAAATTGTTCTCTACTTTTCTCTCCTTGTGGTACCTTTATCTGGCATTAGTGTCAGAGTAATGGTAACCTCACTGAGGAAATTAAAAACGTGATTTTTTTTTGTTATTTCTTACGTATTTGTATTCTGGATTCTCTAAGAAATGAAAAGTAGAGCTATATATTAAAAATACAATAATACAAGTATTTGCATTTGCC
The DNA here is from genome assembly GCF_023851605.1 of Tamandua tetradactyla. Lineage (NCBI taxonomy): Eukaryota > Metazoa > Chordata > Mammalia > Pilosa > Myrmecophagidae > Tamandua > Tamandua tetradactyla. Next base: position 77,371,157 of record NC_135335.1, read on the forward strand.
CATTTAGTTACCTTTCCTGGGGATCTTTAATGATCATACAGCTCTAGTGTCCTTTCCTTTCAACTTAAAGAACTCCCTTTAGGGAGTTGTAGGTTAGGGGCAGTGGTGAAGAACTCTTTCATCTTTTGTTTGTCTGATAATGTCTTAAATTTTCTCTCTTTTTTTGAAGAACCTTTTTGATAGTAATTCTCTTTCAACACTTCACATAAGTCATTCCATTGCTTTCTTGCCTCCCTTAACCTAAACAGCTCTTTGAATGGGCCGCCTCTTACTGTTTCTTTGTATGCCTTGCAATCTTTTGTAGAGTTCTAGGCATTTTAACATTCGAATGTGTTAATTCTGAAGGTCATATTCTCCCTCTTACCTGGTGTTTCAGTATAGATTTAGGTTCTTCTTCAACACCTAGTCCAGTTTCTACTGAATTCTTAGAAAACCCTGTGCTGGACACCTCCTCCTCAGGTCTCTTTCAGTTTGTATCTTGCCTGGGTATGAGTGGTAGTTTTCAAGATCCACTCAGTATGTGTGACAGCTTCCCCTCTAATAAAGGAGTTTCTCCTTCCAGATTTTCATTTCAAGGCCATGGTCTGTGTTCTTTGCCTCAATCATTGTCTTTTGCCCAGGCAGCTGTAGTTATCTCAGCTCCAATACACCACTCCAGCCCCTTCTATTCCAACATCTTGCACGGTCTTTGATCCCATTACCTGTTTCAACATCCCACATTAGCTCTGCTCTGCAGCCTTGTTCCCCTTTTTGATGTTGCTTCCCTGTTACAGGTAAATTCTGGATTAAGAGAACCAGAAATACACTCTGAGTCAGTCTTCCATGGGGCCTTATGGGGCCAATGTGCAAAGACACTCTGTCATTAACGTATACCAATAACCAGGCCCCAGGGACCAGCACTGAATGCAAGCAGATTGTCAAATGCCACTACAGGCTGCATAAACTGCCATGCAGAAACTGAGGTGGGGTGATGTCCATGAACAAATTTACTTATTCTATTTCTCTGCTTCAGTTCTATATTTTAAAAAAATTCCAATTCAGCATGATTTTCTTTGTTTTCTGACCTCAATCCTCTTCCAGAATTTTGGGAAAGTTGATTCTCAAAGATTTTGTTCATTTTTACTCTTTCTAAGGGTGGAGGGGGCGTGTCATTCACCTGGGACTCCTTACTCTGCCATCTTATTGACATCATTTCCCAGATTTGTTTATATTTGGTACTACCATTTAGACTTTACACATCTAAACTTCCTAGGTAAAATAAATAAATAAATAAATAATTTACCACATCTGGTTAAGAATTAAAGACAAAAGTGTCAAAATATATTAATAGGCTGGACATGTAGTATTTTAGCAAGAGTGAATAACCTAAAATCCACAGACTCATTTAGAGGAATAAATGATACCGTTCATTGCGTGCACACAAGTGGAACCTCCGACTAAGGTATTATGTATAGTTCTATCTTCTTCAACTCTAAAGAAATAAACTTCAGAAGACAGGTACAGCAGTAATGAAAAGACTGGGAATCCAAATGAACTAAGTACGGTGAAATAAATGAATTAATACCTTTTGAGGTTACCAAGTGTGGTAAGGAACATGATATAAAGATAGAGGAAAGGTGCTCTTCATTTCCATTGAGAAAAGATAATGGCAAAAAAAAAAGAAAAGAAAAGATAATGGTATTTTTCTTTGGTCATAAAGATGGAGATGAGAAAGACATGAATTCTATTTACATATCTTAATGCATATACAGATTCAGAAGGAATATCATAACAACATTGTAAATATTCTGGCTAGGAGGTCTGTAAAAAATGATTTTTTTTTTTCCTGATGTCTTGTTATACATCCTTAGAGTTAAGGGTGTACTGTAATAAATTATATAGCTCTTTCAATACAGAGATTCTATAAACTTTTGAAGTGGGATATTGTTTTTAAAGTGGAATACTTTTTATATATGCTTGCATCTTTAAAAATGTAATGGGAAAATGCCTGGCAATAAGGAAAAATGCACAATTATTACAGAGGAAGGGATTAGGTTCCATTTTACTTTTAAGGGAGTAGTTATATTTGAGTGAAATACACTTCTGTTATTTTCATGCTTCTAGACACAGCACGTATTCACTTAATTTGATTCATTGAACTTCTATTGCTTATTCACTTTAAATTACATTTGATTTTTTTCCGTCTTGAACAGTAATAGTATCATCATGAATAAGTTGCTAACATCAGAAAGTGTGCACCTGCTGTTTTCCATCTGCTTTTGTTGCTCTTTCACTTTTTGAGGAAGCCTAAGAAGATACACAACAAATCACACAAAACTCCTGTTACAAGGCAGCTCTCGTTGTTACATATAGGTCACTCAAAGAAATCAAGTTAATTTGCAAAATGAAAAAAAAAGTGTAAGTTTTTCATGTTCATAGAGAATCGGCACCTTACTTTTTTATTACTTACATTGCAGTATGACATACAAAAATGTTTAAAAATCATGTGTCCATTATGATGAATTTGTACAAATTTAATAGGCATACAAATGGAGATGTAGAATTTTATACAACTATAAATACAAAGATTAATTTTGACATTGTTTCAACTTCACATATATGGTTATATTCATTGCCTTAGTTTTTTTTTTCAGTTTTTCATTTTGTGGTAATTATAGACTCACAAGAAGTTACAAAAGCAGCATGGAGAAGTACAATGTACCAGCACCCAGTTTCCACAATTGCAATGTTCTATATAATTATAATAAAGTATCAATAACAGGTGTTATTCTTCTTTTGCTCAAACTGTAATGGCCATTTCATGTAGCTGTGTATAGCAGTATTTCAGTAATTTTTATTGTTCCATAACCATAAAATGACATTGAGCAGTAGGGTATTTTGAAAATTGATTTTATTGTTGATGGACATTATAGTTGCATAAAGATTTTAGTGACTATAAACACTGCCATAAAGTTCTTGTACATGCTTTTTGCTGTACATATAAACATATATTTGATGTATATTCCTTTGAGCAAAATGTTTAGGCCCTAGGATAGCATATTTTCAGCTTGAGTAAAAGCTGGAGAACAGTTTTCAAAGAGATTGTCCTGATTTATCCCCTACCCACTATGTATGAGAATTCTGGTTATTATGCAGTGTCATTTATACTTGGCGTCTTCAGTCACTATTAATTTTGGTTGAAGTGATTCATGTGTAGTCACGTATTACCATAGTACTATGTGCATTTTCTCAAGGATCGAACTTTTCCTATATTTGTTTGTGTGGACATTCTTCACGTGAATTTCCCGTTCAGGATTTTAGCCCATTTTTCTGTTGCGTTTTCAATTTTATAATTTTAACTTTATAAATTATTGTATTCTAGATTGGAATACTTTTTCTAGTTACACATAGTTTTAAGTTTGTTAGCCCCATTTTATTTTTTGATTCTTTTTAAAGAACAATCATTAATTTAAAAATAATTGAAATTTAAATATTTTCTTTATATATTGCATTGTATATTTGAAAAAAAAAAGTGGTTGCTTAAAGTATAATGCAATGTCATGAGTATATTATACCATGTGATCTTTAGGTGGTTTTATTCGTTTTTGTTTTGTTTTGTTTTTATTTTTCTGGGTAGTTTTGTTTTTTACCTTTCCTATTTAGCTGTGTAATACATCTGGGATTTATTTTGGGTAATTTTTTTCTACCTGAGTAATCAGTTAAGCCAGTATCACTTATTGAAAAGCCTGACTCTTTCCCCACTGCTCTGGTGCACAGATTTTGTCAAAAATTTCTTATCAATATATGTGAGGATATATTTTATACATCTGTTTTGGTCCACTTTATATTTATTTGGCCATATTTTAATTTTTTGATATAATTATTACTGTAGCTCTATGGTAAGTTTTTATTTAGTGTCATAAAATTTCTCCTAATCTGGTGTTTTCCTTAAAGTTTGTTTTTCCTCATGCTGAGGATTTGTATTTCTACAAACTACATCGTTCTGAAAGATTAGTGGACACCGTGTGGAATCTATCTAACAATTTAGGAAATACTGAAATTTTTACAATTTGAATCTTGCAAACTTGAATATGTTCTATCCCTCTACTGACTTAGTTTTTTCATTGATTACCACCAGTCTTGTTTTAAATTTTTCCCTTTCAAATTGCCTTATAGATTTCATTGCATTTGTTTCTCAAAATTTGATATTTTACATGATTACAACTTCTATTATATATATATATATATATATATATATATATATATATATATACATTTGTTAGTAGGTTTTTGAGTGGTATATACAAATACTAGGCTTACTGTAGAAAACATGCTAATTAACCTTGCTAAATTACGAATCTATTGGTATTTAGAGATATGTTATATAAACAATCACATTCACTGCAAATAATGACTTTTTCTTGTTTTCAATGTTTGTGTTTTATTTTTTTTACTCATTTCATCGTTTAGAAGTTAAGGTAATAAAAGCAGTGTTAGAGCAGATCTGCTTTCTGTTCCTATCTTAGGCAAGAAATTTTCAATGTCTTATGATTAAGTATGTTTGCTGTAGGTGTAATTCAGATATCATTATCATATTAGGAATTTCTCTTCCATTTCTAGCTTTGAAAGTTTCTAATCATTCATAGATTTTAAACTTAATCTAATGATACTTCTGAATTTTTGTAGATGATGATATGATTTTCCTCAATTTATTTTGACATTATGTATTACATTATCTATTTTCTAATTTTAATTCTACCTTGTACTACTGGAATAAACTCCCTCATTCATACTGTACTAAATCTGGTTCTATTTGCAAATACTTTTGTTTAGGATTTTGCAATTTTATGAAAACTTTTATGAAACCGGCATGCAATTTCCTTTCCTATGATGTCTTTGTCAGGTTTTCATATAAAGATTATGCTCATCTTCTTAACTATTTGGTACTTTTTTTTATTTTTTATTATCTAGACATATTTTGTAAGGTGAGTGTATGCTGTAAGGTTTAAAACCAAGGACCAATTTTCACATGATGCCTTGGGGAATACCAAGAAGGCTTCCACTGTCCCAAGTGCAAGTTCCCCTTCCTTATTTGCTATTTCAGATAAGGTCTTCTAGGTGAAAAGAACAGGTAGAGTTCATACATATCCTTAAAGTAACATATTCCAGTTCCCTGTCAGTCTGCAAATTTATCTAAACAAGGAAATCATATCTTTCCATAGGAAACAGGGTATCCCTACCCTCTTGACTCTATAGTACCTGCCTCCCGGAGCCCCTACCATGGCTGTCATGCTGTTCCTGACTGTAACCCATGGATTGCATGTCTGTAGTGTCTTTTCTTCTGGGTTGTGATCATAAGTTATGAATAAACATATATAAATCTCATCTTCCCATTGTTGGGTGTTGGTTTTGGCCGTCCCCATAATCCTAGGGTGGGGATCTTTTCCTCACCAATGGGGTGAAGGGAAGCAATTAAAACAGAATTTTATGTTTTCCTTAATGTTTTGAAGAATTTATTGGTGAAGCCATTAGAGTGTACAGTTTACAGAAATTTGTGAGTTTTTTTTGTTTGTTTTTTATTTAATAATGAGTTCATATTCATAATTTGATGTAGGGCTAAATAGATTTTCTAATTTTTCTTGTGATACTTGTATTTGTGAGTTTTTTTCACAGTTCATATAAATTTTCATTTTTTTCAGCACAAAAATGTTCTAATGGCAATGACAGAGGTAAACAGCTGCAAAAGGTATCACACAAAATATTTTTAAAATATAAAATATTTTAATTTTTCACACAAAAAGAAACAGGCTCATTTTAATGATTACATTTTAAGGGCATTTTGAAATATCTCACAATTGGATTATCAATAATTACTTGTGATCCTTTAAAAAGTGAATTTATTTTTCCACAAAATATGACATCTAAAATCACTCACAACATTACATGCCACTTTTGCTTCTGATTTTATCCCTTTCTGAAAGCACCATGTATTAAACTACCATCCACACCATCCACTGCCAAAACATTTCTATCATTCCAAATAGAAACCCCGTAGACTTAATACAACTTCCTATTTCCTATATAGAACCCATCCCCTGGTAACCCATATTCTAGACACTCTTTGAAAGTCCTTATTCTACTGGTTTCATATCAGAGAAGACATACAACATTTGTCTTTCTGCACCTGGTTTATTTCACTCAAAAAGATATCTTCAAGGTTCATCCATATGGTCACATTTATCAGCACTTCATTCTTATGTATGGATGAATAATAGTCTATTGTATATCTATATCACATATTATTTACCCATTTATCAATTGATGGACACTTGGGTTGCTTCCATCTTTTAGCGATTGTGAATAATGCCTCTGGGCATTCGAATTCCTGTTTTCAATTCTTTAGAATATGTCAGTAGTAGTGGTATTGCTGTGTCATAAGATATTTTTATACTTAGCTCTTTGAGGAACTATCAAACTGTCTTCTACAGTGGTTGTCCCATTTTATATTGCCACAGCAATGAATGAGTATTCTTATCTTCTCTACATTCTACCCCATATTTATTATTTTCCTGTTTTTGTTGCTATTGTTGTTGTTTTAACCAGGCATTATGATGGGTGAGAATTGGTATATTGTGGCTTTAACTTGCATTTCCAGGATGATTAATGATGTTGGGCCTCTTTTCATGTACTTTCTGGCCATTTGCATATATTCTTTGAAGAGATGTTTGTTCAAGTCTTTTGTTCATTTAAATTGTCTTTTTTTATTTTTCAGTTGCTAAGTTGAAAGATTTCTTTAAATTTTCTGGATAATCAATTTTTTATCAGATATGATTTTTATAAATATTTTCTCCCATTGTATAGGTTGTCATTTTACTTTCATGGTAAAGTCCTTTGAGGCCCAAAAGTTATCAGTTTTTATCACATCTCGTTTATCTATTTTTTTCTTTTGTTGCCTCTGTTTTGAGTGTAAAGTCTAATAAACCATTGTCTAACTCCAAATCTTGAAGACACTTCTTTAAGCTTTCTTCTAGGAGGTTGGCAGTTCTGTCTCTTTTATTTAGTTCTTTGTTCCATTTCAGGTTTATTTTCATATAAGGTGTGAGGTATGGGTCTTCCTTTCTCCTTTTTCTTTGCAAATGGACATCCAATTTTCAAAACAAAATTTGTTGAAGAGACTATTCTTTTCCTATTCAGTGGTCTTTTCCTCCTTTTCAAAAATCAGTTGGCCAAAAATGTGAGGGTTTATTTTTGAGGTCTCACTTCGATTGCTTTTGTCTATATGTCTGACCTTTTGAGAGTACCATGCTGTTCTAGCTTAGTAAAAAGTTTTATGACTGGAAAATATGAGTTCTCAAACTTCATTCTTTTTCATTATGGCTTTAGCTATTCAGGGCCCCATACTTTTCCATATAAATTTGATGATTAGATTTTCAATTTCTGCAAAGAAGACTCTTGCAATTTTGATTGGGGTTATGTTGAAGCCGTAAATTGCTCTGGATAGGATTGACATCTTAATGATGCTTAGTCTTCTTATCCATGAACACAACATATCTTTCCATTTATTTAGTTCTTCTTTCATTTCTTTTAGCAATATTTTTAAGTTTTCTGCATAGAATTCCTTTGCATCCTTGGATGGATTTATTTCTAGATGTGCACACTTTATTTGCTATTGTAAATGGAATTTATTTACTTGATTTATTCTTCTGCTTATTCATTGCTTGTGTATAAAGAACACCACTGATTATTGGGTGTTGATCTTGTGTCTGACCACTGTGTTTAATTCATTTACTAGCTCTAAGACTTTGTTGCAGATCTTTCAGTATATTCTGTGTATAAGATCATGTCATTTGCAAACAGGGGAAGTTTTACTTCTTCCTTTCCAATTTGGCTGACTTTTATTTCTTTCCTTGCCTAATTGCTCTGGCAAGAACTTCAGGGATGTTATAGAATAACAGTGGTGACAGATGTATCCTAGTCTTGTTTGAGGTGTTAGAGATAAAATTTTCAGTCTTTTGCCATTAAGTGGAACATTAGATGTGAGCTTTTCATTTATGATCTTTATGCTTTTGAAGAAGTTTTTTTCTCGTTTTAATGTTCTCTGTTCTCATCAAGAAGGGTATTAAATTTTGTGAAATTCCTTTTCAGTATCAGTTGAGGTGATTTGTATTTTTTTATTCCTATGAAGGAATGTGTTAATGTGTATGACGTTTATTGATTATCTTATGTTGAACCAACCTTGCATGCCATGGATTAATCCCTCTTTATCTTGATATATTTTAATATAATTTTGGGTTCCATTTCCTAGCATTTTGTTGAGAATTTTTGCATCTATATTCATAAGAGATATTGATCTGTAGCTTAACTGCTTGTGGTAACTCTTTCTGGCTTTTGTATGAAGATGCTGTCCTTATAGAGTGAGTTAGGGAGTATTTCCTCCTCGTCAATTTTTTGGAAGAGTTTGAGCAAAATTTGAATAAAGTTCTCTTGTAATGTTTGGTAGAATTCCCCTCTGAAGCTATCTGGTCCTAGGATTTTCTTTGTTTGGAGGTTTTTGATTCAATCTCGTTACTAGTAATTGGTTTGTTGAGATCTTCTATTTCTTCCTGAGTCAATATAGGTAGTTTGTATGTTATTATTAATTTGTCCTTATCATCTAGGTTAAATTAGCATATCATCATATGCTAATTAGCATATCATCATATGCTAATTTATTGGCATATGGTTTTTCATTGTATCCTTTCATAGTCCTTTGTATTTCATAGGGTTGATAATAATGTCCCCCTTTTCATTTATGATTTTTGTTATTTGTATCCTCTCTCTTTTTTACTTTGTCACTCAAGCTAAAGGTTTGATTATTTAATTGATTTTTTCAAGGAACCAAGTTATATTTTGTTGATTTTTTAAATTCTTTTTCCGCTCTCTATTTCATTTATCTCTGTTCTAATATGTATTTCTTCCTCCTGCTTGCTTTGGGTTTAGTTTGCTCTTTTTTTTTCAAGTTATTGTAGTTTTGGATTTAGGTCTCTGATTTGATGTTTTTCTTTTTAAATATAAATATTTAGAGCTTAATATAAGTATTTAGAAAACTTTCAATTAATGTTGATTACAAAGTCTTAAACTAATGATAAAAATAAACTTTCTTAATCTGAAAATTGTATATACAAAAACTAACACTAACCTAATTCTTGCGGCTGAAATTTTAGAAGAATTTTTATTTGCAGTTAGGAAGAAATCAAGATTATCTGCCTTCTTATGATATTGAATCGGTGTCCCCAACCACTGCTTTTAAAAATCTGAATTTACCTTTTCTAGGAGGTTCATATTAGTGAACTTATATAGTCTCTATCATTTTTACCTGGTTTATTTCACTCAGCATTATATCCTCAAGGTTCTCCCATGTTGCCATATGCTTCAGGACCTCATTTCTTCTCGTTGTTGCATGATATTTCATTGTGTTCTTTAATTCTGTGCCGTTCTCCAGGACTATCCTCTTATTTTTTATTTTATTTTATTTTATTTTTTCAGCTAACAGAACTCCCTTTAGTATTTCTTGCAGGGAAGCTTTCTTGTTAATACATCTTTAACCTTTGTTTGTCTGTGAAGATTTTAAACTCTTCCTCACTTTTGAAGTACAGCTTTGCTGGATAATGAATTCTTGGCTGACAATTTTTCTCTTGCATAATCTTAAATGTTATACCTCTGCCTTCTCACCTACTTTGTGGTTGGTAAGTAGTCAGTGCTTTTTCTTACACGGCTTTCCTTGTATGTGGTAAATCACATTTCTGTTGCTGCTCTGAGGACTTTATCCTTCTCTTCAGTATCTGACAATCTGATTAATATGTGTCTTGGAGCGAATCTATTTGGATTTACTCTATTGTGTAGTTTGTTGGGCTCCTTTGATTTGCATACTTATGTCATTTATAAGAATTGGGAAGTTTTCCCCAATTATCTCTTCAAATACTCATCTTAGCCCTTGCTTTTCTCTTCTCCTTCTGGAACAGCAATGATTGGTATAATTGTGTGCTTCATATTACCCCTCATGTCACTGAGACCCAAGTCCAATTTTTTCATCTTTTTCACCATTTGTTCTTTTGTGCATTCACATTCAGTTGCCTGTTCTTTAATTCACTTATTCTTTCTTCTGCTTCTTCAAATCTGTTGTGTATAATTTTTATTTGATCTACAGTATCCTTCATTTTTCTATTTACTCTTACAAATTTATCTTTATGCTTTTTTGGTATCATCTTGATATGACATGTCTTTAGCCCACTCTGAAGTTATTGTGAAGATTTGTATATATTTCTTTGACTAGTTGCTCCCAATTCTGTGTCTCCTGCAGCTTTTTCTTTTATTGTGAAATATGACATATGTACAAAAAAAGGAATAAACTTCCAAGTACATTTTAACAAGTACTTATATAACAGATTTTAAACTTTGGTATGGGTCACAGTTCCATGATTTTTCATTTTTTTCTTCTAGCTGCTCCAAGACACTGGAGATCAACAGAAATACGAATATAATAATACAGTAATCATATTCATTAGTTAAATCCTATCTTCCTATTATACTCTTTCTTCTCATTAAATAAAATATTTACATAAAAACAATAAATTTCAAAATATATTTCAATAATTATTTGTAGAACAGATTTCGGAGTTCGGTATGGGTTATAATTCCACAATTTTAAGTTTTTATTTCTAGCTGCTCTAAGGTACTGGAACCTAAAGGAAATATCAGTATAATGATTCAGCACTCATACTCATGTGTTAAACATGACCTTCTGTATAACTCCATCTTCATATTTGATCTTTCTCCCACTCTTTAGTAATATTTGGGCTATGCCTACTCTAAATTTTTCATGTTGGAAGGGCCTGTCAATAATATGAGATAGAGAGATGGAATTATTTGATGTTCTAGAAGGGCTGGTCCTTCTGTATTTCAGAACTTATCTGGTCCAGGGACCAATGTGGAGGTTGTGGGCTTTGGAAAGTTACCTAATGCATAGGACCTTTGTGGAATCTTATAAAATGCCCTAGATAGCAGTACTGGTTTTGGTTGGTGTTTGGCAAGTTCTGATAGGTGGCAGTGTCTAACTGGAGCATGCATAGGAGTGACCATCAGTATAGCCTCTCAACTCTATTTGAACTCTCTCAGACACTGATACCTTATTTGTTACACTTCTTTTCCCCTTTTTAGACAGGATGTCATTGACGATCCCACAGGACCAGGGTCAGGCTCATCCCTGGGGATCGTCTCCCATGTTGCCAGGGAGACTTTCACCCCTGGATGTCATGTCTCATGTTAGGGAGGAGGGCAATGGTTTCACTTGCAGAATTGGGCTTAAAGAGAGAAAGACCATATCTGAATAACAAAAGAGGCCCTCCAGAGATGACCCTTAAGCATATCTATAGATAAACTAAGCTGCTCCATATGTACATAAGCTTCACAAGATCATGGTCTTGGCCAATTGATTTTGGTGTCCCTAGTGTTTGGCACAGTATCCAGGGTTTCCCCAGTGGTAAAGTTTAATAGTTCCATAATTTTTCTCCCATCCCTCAAAGGGCTTTGCTAAAACTTTTTGATTATCTTCTTAATATACTCTGGGCTGTATCCAGGCATTACATTAAGCCATACAGGATTAAAGGCTCTCATTCTTATTCTGGGTTCCCTGTGTTTGGATTGTTTAAATGATCTATCCAGAAAGATTGAGTTAGATTATATGTACAGAAAATTTAGGTTCTGGACATAATAAAAGTTTCTTCCTTTGATCTCAAAAAGTAGGTGATGTTCTAAACTACAGGCAATATCTTCCTTACTCCTTTATCCTGAATTACCTTAATCCTGACATGAATGACTTCATTCATGTCTCTAAATATCAGATTACATATGTATAAAACAGCACCTCAAAATCGAGAAATAAAAATTACCACTCCAGACTAAATGTGACTTCTATAAGAGTTTACAGTCTAGGCCCCAGTTTTCTTATAAGTATTTCCTAAATGAGATCATGCAGTATTTGCTTTTTTGTTCTTGACTTCTTTTGCCTCATCAAATGTCCCACAGGTTCATTCACATCATTGCATGCCTCACAACTTCATTCCTTTTTTGTAGCAGCACTGTGTTCAATCATATGTTTACATCATCTTTCACCAATCTACTTCTCAGTCAGTGCGTCTTTCAGCCACCTCTGTCTACTGGGCCTCATGCATAATGTCCAAAATCAAGCATCCATAAAAACTCTCAATTTTGAATAATTTCATTGTTCCCAAGAGAAAGATAGCCAATAAACACACTCTCACCAAATAGAATATCCAAACCTCGCAATAACTCTTACCTCTCCCTCCATTGTGTACCCCCGGTATTGCTGCAGTACCGTTGATGTTTTCCTGTTAAACATAGCCCATAGCATGCAATATCAATTTTCCCCATACCCCGAAATTATACACTCTTTGTACGAGATTCATAGCTTTGCACGAGTTCATGCAAGAACTTATATATACTTGTAATGTTAATTGATGGGACACGAGTCTATATAACCCCTTTCAATCATGTTCACCTTCAGTATGTAACTATTTATAGACTCACTAGTGAACCACCTTCAGCTCTGTTTACTCCCTTACAATTAAGTTAAACCTCATTAGCATGCTGTTCGCCCATCACAAGCTTCTATGTATCTCTAGATTCTGCATTATAAGCCTCTGATTTTACCTTTATCATGATCATAAAAATGGAATCATACATTTCCTGTCCTTTTGTGTCTGGCTTATTTCACTCAGCATTATGTCCTCAAGGCTAATCCATCTTGTTATGTGGTTCAGGACATTATTTTGTCTTACTGCTGCATAATATTCCATCATATGTATATACCACATTTTGTTAATCCACTCGTCTGTTGATGAACACTTGGATTGCTTCTACCTTTTGGTGATTGTGAATAATGCTGCTATGAACATCATGTGAAAATCTGTTTGAGTCACTATTTTCAGCTCTTCTGGGTATATACTGAGTAGTGTTACTGCCAGGTCATAGGGCAACTCCATATTTTGTTTTCTGACCTCCAGACTGTCTTCCATAACAGCTGTACCAGAAGTATTTCAGGAATAGATTATATTTATTCACAGTTATTTTTTTATTTTGACATTGTGAGGATCTCATTATTTTTTAAAAATAATTTGAGTGCATCCTTTACTTATAAAATGTAATTATATGAATTCAAATGGAAATATTAGCATCAATAAGTTCTTAAAAACAAATTTAGTTTTTAATAAAAAATTAATACTGAATCTAGTTCTTCTTCCTAGATTGAATAATTATGAGTCTTATTACATGGATCTACAGGAACAGATTTCTGAGAGGAAATTTCCCTTAAATTAGTGTTAAAAAACCCTATTCAGGTAATGGAAATTACTTACCAGACAACATCTATGAACTATCTCATTATTATATTTTTGTTAAAGACTGTTAAGAGAAATAAATACTGCTAAGGAACAAAGAAAAAGTTTCAATAGTGGTAAATGGATGTGAAATAAAAGGAATAGTTATAAAGCATTATATTCAATATTTCCATCTAGCTAGTTCAAAACAGTGAATATAACTATGTTTGTTTTATTGAGCCCTTTAATGCTAAGTGTAGCATAGCAGCAGAGTAGCACCATTTTTCATCTCAATGCATGCAAGACCTTGGCACTTGTTAGTATCATTAACTACATAAAGGCATTTATTTGAGAGGTTACTCTGTGTGTGTGTGTGTGTGTGTGTGTGTGTGTGTGTGTGTGTGTACACATGTGTGTCTGTAGCGTTCACTTCCTGGGAATTGAACCTGGGTCTACCGCAAGGCAAGCGAGAATTCTGCCACTGAGCCACCGCCTTGTATTGTCCACTGTTAAATGGCTGATAAGGTAATCCTATTAATGTATCATTTAAAATGATCAGCAAAAGCAGTTCATCTGCTGGTTAGAAAAGCAAAAAGTGAGACAAATACATTTACTTCTATTTAATATAACATGCATGTATGTATGTAAAAAAATATTTCCTGTGTTCTGATTTCTGGCAATGTTTCCAAGAATAAATTGTATCACCTTTAAGAAAAGTGACAATTTACTTAGTAGATGCATTTGTTTGTAAAATATTGTTCATATATTGAGAATGCTGGATATGTGTGTACATATAAAAATTTTTAGGAGAGAAAGTACCAAAATACTACTCATTGAGGTGCTTTTATTTTGTTTTATATTCTATCTGCTCATTTATTTTTCACTTCATTGAGTGAACATTTAACATTTTAATTTGTAAAAAGATGTGTCATATAACTTTCCCCTTGATAGCACTATATAATCACCATTTTTTCATCCAAATTTCAATATCTAAAATTTGTCTTAAACTTATCTGTTATTATTCAACTCATATGAAAAGACTGGTTTCTTAAGTAATATGCAGAAAAATTTATTCGAAAACTGGATATATTATAAACTTTGCTATTAGGTTGCATATTTGTCTACATCGATTAACTGGCTAATTGATACACAGAGCTTTTTAATCCAGTGGTATTACCAATGATAAAGGCGAGGGAAAAGAGACTTGGGACACATTTCTGTATTGTAGTTCATAAACATAAATTATAGTGAATAAATGGAGACCCCATGTCATAAAAATTGCAATGTTTTTTCTCTTGTAAATTTTCCAGATGTTAAGTCTTATAATGTAGGAGCTTAAAATTAATTATTCAAATAATTTCTCTGTCATTACATTTTCTAGTGTCACACAAAATTATAGTTGATAAATACGAATGACTAGCACTCTCCTGATTATAAACTTAAAATCCTCGTATAAATATGTAAAAAGAGAAATGAAAACACAATGTTTGCACTAGAGATTCTATTTATATAATATTCATGGACACAGTAAATAATAACTATTGATAACAGACAGCATGATCCCTTAAATTCAGTCATATCCTCTCTGGGTCACAGTGCACATAGAATGAAATAATGAATGAAGCCAAGCAAATAAAACTATTGGGTCGTGTTTTAATAACCATGATAATTTGACTGAGAAATGGCTGTATAATATTAATTAAAGCCTAACTAGTCACTGACATTTATTTTAGATTACATTTACATTAAATACCCCCAAAATGGAATAGTTAGACAGTGATAATTAGAAAACACCTTATCGCAACCTTTATGGAAAATTTTCTTCCATTTGTACACATGGAATATGAAAGTAATCACGACTATTTTTAAAGAACCCATTTATTACGTAGGTATTGTTTTTCTTAGTTTGAATTTCTATCATATTCTTTTAACACACAAAGGAAATTACAGATAAGTTAAGATGGCTTCACTGTTATACTTCTGCACATTTTAATAATCTCTCCCTCTCTTTCCATATGTCATTTAATACACAGAGGTCAGAGAGAGAGAGACGACTAACTTAATCGCTTCTAATTCATTCATTTTCTGGTGTAGGCATTGAACAATCCTTCAGTAAATGAGTATTGCTGCCTATGTCAAACTCAACATACTGAAAATGTACTATTATCTCAAAATATGGGTGATTGAAAATAAATGGGAATATTACTTTTCCTTAAGAAGCAGTTGGGGGAGCAATCACTGACCTGATCTGTATTAACAGTTCTAGACCTGTCCTACTAACATGCTTCAAATTCACTCTAAGAGAAGGCCATAAAACTCATGGGCTTTTAAATAAATATTAACATTAGGGAATAAGTATTCTCTTCTAGTCTTTAGGCACTGATTTGTGGGTCCAGTAATTGCAGGCAAATATTAACATTCGCAGCATATATTTGCGGCACATTCAGTCATGAATAGGGATAAGTGTATTGGATTTTAATACTAGGGAAATTGAGGCCACATCTTTATTAAAGGTTTTAATTATGTATCTGCAAATGAAATGTTACAAAGACAGCTGTTTGTTACTATAAATATTCTATAGCAATATGTCTTCCACTTATTTACAGCTCAAAAAATAAATTTAATTTAATTAATACTTCCGTCATGATAAAAACACCACACAGTGCATATGCTTCACTCTCATACCACACAGAGTACTAACATATGGACTGCTTGAAAATTTTAGCTACGGATGTGCTCTGGTCTTCACCAGATGACCAGAATCTCTTGAAAAACAAACCTTTCATCACATTTTTTTTTTGCAAAAATTCAACTGAAATTTACCTATGATAGCATTCAAATAAAACATAATGTGAGAAGAACGTTAAATTTGGGACTGGGAATTAACATAAAGTAAAATCCTATTATGTCAAATGTTTATTTGAAAGTATCAGTTCTGCATGAACATAGCTACCTCTAATTTATTATAGTCTTTTAATTCAATTATTTAAATTTTTCTGAGGATTGTTTCACTAATATTTTCTTTGCCATGAAGAGAAATGAGAATTAGATAGTATCTATGTCCTCAACTTATTTGTAATTTTCAAATCAATCAACAAGAACTGTATGAATAATTTCAGACAGCAGATTTTTGAGGCCATGCTTCCTTGGTAATAATATTCCCTACTTCAACATAATGTCTTATGAAGAAATTTAGGATAGAAGAAGAGAAGCTGGGAACCTTCTGAACTATTTATGAGGATAATGTTTCCACAGAAATCACAGATTACATTGTCAGGAATAATGCTGAAAGAATTGACACATAATTAGCGTGCCAAGATACTTTTTCTTGATCCTTAATATTTATTGAGGATCACGACTGGAACATAACCAACCTGAGAAAAATCATAGTAGAGTGAAAGGTGCTACTTTCACAGTCATCTCTACTTTTGCTTCTCTCTCTGTCTCTCTTCTTCCTCCCTCGCTCCCTCTTCCCCATATTTTATTTTTGATTATTTATAATATTTCCATCATCTGTTTAAATGGTTTTGGAATTTGGTAATATCACCTTTTTCCTTCTATCTGGATTATGAGAAGTAAAATCTTATATTTTAGTTAAAATATTATCAAAGTCCTGAAAGATGTCAAGATTTCAATATTCATTAATATGAAACCAACACCATCCTAGTTAGGGCAGTAATATTATCAGGATATCATTATGCTAATTAATCAGTAGTTCAATAGGTTTAGTAGATTACCAATGAATTTAGATTTTTAATAATATATGTGCATATAAATCTGGTAAGACAGAGTTATTGCCATATGTTGCTGATACGTGAAATAAAACTAATTTTTATTGATAATATGGTTATTCCTATTCCTTTGTCTACCTCCAAATTCAATCCAGAAGAAAAAGAGGGAGGAATATTCCTTTCTTTTAAGAAAATGATGAAGAATTTACACATCTCACTTTCACCCATGTACTTTAACCACAATTTAATCTCAAAGCCCAAAAGGTTGAGAAATGTAGTATTCAGCTGGTGGGTTATGTGGCCAACTAACAATTACTTTACCATTTAAGGGGAGAAAAAATACTCATTGGAGGACTAACAGCGTCTGACATCCACAGCTACATAATTTTGAGATTCTTGCTTACATGCTCATGGCCCTCTACTCTTAACTGTCCACCAAAAACCTCCACTGGCCAAATTCTAAAGAAATAAAGAATTCAATAATCATTCCAGAGAATTTCTTTCCTTAATCTTCCATAATCATGGATGACTACAATCTCTCTGTGAATGGGCCATTCATGTTCGAGATGATTGCTATCCTTGAATTTTTTATGCTTATTCTACTTCTGCAATCTAGTCCAATGGTTGCTTTCATCACTCAGTACTGTTGTGTCTTAGGAATTGTAAACACAATATCTTACCTTTTGAGTGAAGGTTTTAATTCTCTTTATTTTTGCCCCCTCGTTTCACACCTTGTGCCTTCTTTTACCTGTCTGCTTTCATTCCCTTCATACTCTCTTCCATTTTCATGAGTTTACATGCCATTTTTGTGCTGAGTACTCCCAAATTTACATCTCCCCACTGAACAATTTTCCCAAACCTCAGATGACTACATAATATTTCCAGCTGGATATATGTTTTAGATATCTTAAAGTTATGAAGGTCAAAATTTTAGAAAGTTTCTGACTCCTAATCTCCCTAATACAAAAGATGACAATTCTACCCTTCCAGTGTTTCTAGCAGCAATCATGTGAGACAGTCTTGATCCCAATCCAATCTAGAAATTATTCACAGTGATCGTTTTAAAAGGATTTTCAAAATATTTTAAATATATTACAATCTTTAAAAATATAAAGTAGATGATTTCCTTTCTGTGCTGAATATCGTTTAATAATTTCCCTTTCACATTTCACAGTATTGTTCTGAGTTCTGTGTTATTGCAAGCAACAGAGTTATCAAATAATTTTCCCTTTCAAAATAAGTATCACCGTTCTCCAGAATCTGATGTATAATCCTCACTGCTGCTATCTAACAAGAAAAAAAGACACAAATGTGAAAAATGATGCATATTTTAGAGTGTAATTGCAACAGCACACCATTTTAAGCAACAATGTTAATAGATGTGTAGAGAACTCAATATTTTAAAACAAATGAAAAGATAAATGAATTTTTCTCAATTAGAGTAACTTTACCTTGTGGAAACCTGCATTACATTGAACTTTATTTTTCTATTTTTCACAAACTTGCATTTTGCTTTTACACTGAATTTTTAAGTTTGCTATAATTAAAGGACAATATAGACACTACACTAGATAATGAAAAATAAAACAATCACATGCTTTTCATACATACTTGATAGCATTATAATTTATGATATCTGCTCAAAGTGTTTTTTAAATGATTTAAGAATTCATTATGAATATTACTTTATTTCCTATAGGGATGCATTCTCCTTTTTGTATATCCTTTAAATATATGTTAATTCTTTCATGCATTGAGATACATATCATGTATGAGTGTCTGTTTCTCTAATCTTTTGACAACACAACCAAGACCTGAAAATAATATTTCATTGCAGTTTTAATGTGTGATTCTTTTTGTTAGAAAGTGAACATTTTTTTCATGTATTTATGACCATTTATGTTTTCTTCTCTAGAACACCCTGTGCTCATTGGGACAGTAACCATATTTTAATACTTTTATACTAATGCATACTTTATCTGACACCTAGTACAAATATTTACCTCTGTTTTGCAATGTGATTTTATGTGAAGATATCTTTGATATTTATGTAGTCAAAAGTATTAGTCTTATTTTTTTACTAATCTGTCTTCTGTCACTCTAAAATAACCTTCTACCTTCACAAGTCAAATATATCTGTTCTTCTATTATTTGAATTGATTTCTTTTGTATTTAATCTTTAATATGGTAGAATTTATTTAATGGTAGGGAATGAGGAAGAACTAATCATCCCTGACAGATGACAGCTGGTACTTGCCTCTTTGTTGCAACTAGGTCATGTGGTTCCTTCTTGAAATAATTTCACAGAAAATGAACGCCTGACTGGTATTTTCTGTGATGCTTTGTGATAGAAGATGATAGAAACAGATAACTCATGATCACTTCTGAATAGAGACTATAAATAAAAGTACTGTGCAACCCTAGGAATGAGCATACACTCCCACAGTTTCCACATGGAGTAGGCTCCTTTGCTGCAGTAGAAAACACAACCTTGTTTGGCTACATGTGTGGTTTGGGAGCTTTGGTTCCTGGGCATCAACTGGAGTGAGATGTGAATTCAAACTTAATTTTTTCACAAATGGCTACCAATTTTATCAACATCTCACTGTAAATTGTTTGCCAACTCTAGAACACAATGGAAATGTGCTCATTGGCATGTCATAGAAACGGTAAAATCAGAAAACTTTTATACCATACACAAATGTAAAACTCCATTAATTTATAAAAAAAATCTTGAATACTTGGACCTATTGGAATAAAAAAAGAACTTTGGTTACAAAACATAAATTAAATTTATTCCTTAGCGTTAAGAGGTAGTCATAGACTAATGGAATGCCTAAATATCTTTGAATAGTGTAGTATATTTATATATTTTGTCAACTAAAGTTTTGCAAAGGTAGCAAGAAACGGGTGCTTAGGGAAAAAATAGTGAAACTGTTTCTGAAGTTCTTTGTTTTAGTTTAAAAATAGAGAGAAGAAAAGTAGTGTATTCTAGGCAAAGTCTGATCCTTCCCGAGGAAGAAAAAAGCTTGATTTCTTAAAGGTAATTTGGTATTGTCTGTAAAAAGTATGAGGAAGTAAGATGTGAAAAGAGATTGAATAAGTGAAGAGTCAGATCAAATCAGAATCTTTTTATCCTGTTCAGTATTTTGCTTGTATTATAAAGTAAATGAAAAGCTATTTAGTATTTTTAACTAAAGAAGTAGAATATTTGGGTTTATCTTAGAAGTAGCCTACCTAGATATGGATATGCACTAATATAATAGATAATTTTTTTTTCTTAAAGGGATTGCTACAGTTTAATTTGTTAAATTTGACATAATTGATTTAATATGAGATTAATTATATTTTGCGAAACTCATAGTTTCAAACTAAAATTAAAACTTTAATTTTTTTCTATTTAATTATTTTAATAAAAAAGATTCTTAATGAATATTGTTTCACATGGCTATAGTTTTAAATTATTGTCCATAGTAACTACTTCTTACTTTAATAAAATTGTGACATATGCTCATGTCTTCTCTCTTCTGATCATTGTTGATTTTCAGATTTGCCTTTCCAAAATTGAGAGCTTAAATTCAGAGTTGTAAATCTGTTGTCCATTATGGCTAAAATATCTTTGGTTTTTCGAGAATGTGTATCAGGAAACATAAAGATTTTCTCCTCCATCTTCTTAAAGTAAAGATGACAGAAATAATTAACTTTATCTTGACGTTCTCCAAGTAGTATTTAACTGAAAATTAAATGTGAGCGTTCAATTACTGAATTTACAATTAAAAATGAAAATTCAATCTTACTGAGTTAATTCCATGGGGAAAAAAGTATTTAAATTTTTATGTATCTTTATATATGTATGCATACGAACACGCACACAGAATTTCAACAATATTATGATTTTCATGATAAAAATCACCGAAGATCAATCACAAAGCTGGTACAATAATCATCTACATATGTACCTGTCTATCAACTACCTCATCAATCAGAGACAATGAGGTAAATTTTGTGACAATGTTGTCAACATATTGGTGTCAAAAGCAATGCCCTTACTGTTGATATTTTATGATCTTGATTGCAAGAAGACCTCTATGTATATCCCTACCCATAGCACACTGAATTCTAAGCCATAAGAAAGGATTTTTGCTCTCTACCTTTTTTGCTAGGGGAAATAAACCTAATACCTTAGCCAGAGATTTTTAGCTTTATTAACACAAAAAGACCCATTATCCACTCCACAAAATCAAAATTAGTATGTAATTTTTACTGAAATTGTTGAAAATGTCTCTGGTTCATTTTTTCAAATAATTTTTATTAATTAAAAAAATTACAAGAAGGAAACGCAAACATCCTTAATATATGTTCATTCCGTTCTACATATATAATCAGTAATTCACAATATCTTCATATAGTTTCATATTCATCATCATGATCATTTCTTTGAACATTCGCATCAATTCAGAAAAAGAAACAAAAACACAACAGAAAAATAAAACAAAAACAGAAAAAGAAAAAAAAATTTACATGCCATACCCCTTACCCCTCCCTTTCATTGATCACGCATTTCAAATTAAATTTATTTTAACATTTGTTACCCCTATTATTTATTTTTATTCCATATGTTCTACTTGTCTGTTGACAAGGTAGATAATAGGAGCATCAGACACAGGTTTTCACAATCACACAGACACATTGTGAAAGCTATATCATTATACAATCATCATCAAGAAACATGGCTACTGGAACACAGCTCTACATTTTCAGGCAGTTCCCTCCAGCCTCTCCATCACATCTGGGATGACAAGGTGATATCTACTTAATGTGTAAGAATAACCTCCAGGATAACCCCTTGACTCTGTTTGGACTCTCACAGCCATTGATACTTTGTCTCATTTCACTCTTCCTGCTTTTGATCGAGAAGGTTTTCTCAATCCCTTGATGCTGGGTCTCAGCTCATTGTAGAGTTTTTCTCAATCCCTCAATGCTGAGTCTCAGCTCATTCTAGGATTTCTGTCCCACGTTGTCAGGAAGGTCCACACCCCTGGGAGTCATGTCCCACGTAGACGGGGGAGAGTGGTGAGTTTGCTTTTTGTATTGGCTGGAGACAGAGGCCACATCTGAGCAACAAAAGAGGTTCTCTGGGGTAACTCTTAGGCCTCATTTTAAGTAGGCTTGACCTATCCTTTGTGGGGTTAAGTTTCATGTGAACAAACCTCAAAGCTGGGGGCTCAGCCTATCACTTTGGTTGTCCACACTGCTTGTGAGAATATCAATCATTCAACTTGGGGAGGTTAAATTTTCCCCCATTCTCACCATTCCCTGAAGGGAACGTTGCAAATACTTTTCCACTCACTGATCAAATCACTCTGGGATTCATTGGGATATCACTCTGAGCAAATCAATAAAATCTAATGTCCTACCCAAGGTTCCATGTACTTACGTTGTTCAACCAACTATCTACATAAGTTATATTAGGAGATGCACTAGTCAAAATATAAATTTTGCACCAAATAAACATTTTTGATTTAGTCTCACACATAAGTTGAAATTTTAAAATATTAATTACCATCTATTTTCAGCACCCTGCAGTAATGACATTCCTTTGTTCTTCCTCATGCAAAAACATTTTTGAATTTGTACATTTAGTCATTATCATTATACATTCTAGGCATTCCTAGATTATACCATCTCAATCTTTATCGTCTATCTTTCTTTGTGATTTCATTTATGCCCCCAGCCCTCCTCCCTCTATCATTCTCACATTCAGCTTCATTCAGTGTTTTAACATAATTGTATTACAATTAGGTAGTGTTGTGCTGTCCATTTCTGAGTTTTTATATTCAGTTCTGTTGCACAATCTGTATCCCTTCAGCTCTAGTTACCCAATATCTTACCTTATTTCTGTGTCCTCATGGTCTCTGTTACCAATGAAATATTCCAAGTTTACTCACTAATGTCAGTTCATATCAGTGAGAACATACAATATTTGCTCATTTGTTTTTGGCTAATCACACTCAGCATAATGTCCTTAAGGTCCATCCATGTTGTTACATATTTCATAACTTTATTCTGTCTTACAGCTGCATATATATTCATTGTACATATATGCCACAGTTTGTTTAGCCACCTGTCCATTGATGGAGATTTTGGCTGTTTCCAATAATGCTGTTATAAACATTGGTGTGCAAAGGTCCATTTGTGTCCTTGCTCTCATGTCCTTTGAGCAGAGACAGCATAAAGATGGGCCTTGTTTTTTAATCCATTCTGCCCATCTATGCCTTTTGATCGGGGAGTTTAATCCATTAACATTTAGTGTTATTACTGCACAGTTAGTACTTTCTCCTACCATTTTGCCTTTTGGATTTTATATGTCATATCTAATTTTCCCTCTTTTTACCTTTACTCATAGTCTTCCTTTCTACACTCTTCTCCACACCTCTCTCTTCTGTCTTTTTGTATCTGTCTCTAGTATTTCTTGCAGAGCTGGTCTCTTGGTCACAAATTCTCTCAGTGATTTTTTTGTCTGAAAATGGTTTAATTTCTCCCTCATTTTTGAAGGACAATTTTGCTGGATATAGAATTATTGGTTGGCAGTTTTTCTCTTTTAATAATTTAAATATATCATCCCACTGTCTTCTCGCCTCCATGCTTTCTGCTGAGAGATCTATACATGGTGTTCTTGGGATTCCCTTGTACGTGATGGTTTGCTTTTCTCTTGCTGCTTTCAAGATTCTCTCTTTCTCTTTGACCTCTGACATTCTGATTAGTAAATGTCTTGGAGTACATCTACTTGGATCTATTCTCTTTGGGGTCTGCTGCACTTCTTGGATCTGTAATTTTAAGTCTTTCATAAGAGTTGGGAAATTTTCAGTGATAATTTCCTCCATTAATTTTTCTCCTCCTATTCCCTTCTCTTCTCCTTCTGGGACACCCACAACATGTATATTTGTGTGCTTCATATTGTCTTTAAATTCCCTGAGTCCCTGCTCATATTTTTCCCTATATTTTCTTTTTCTTGCTGGATTTCAGATGTTACATCTTCCAGTTCATAAATCCTATGCTCTGTCTCTCTAAATCTACCATTGTTTTTTTCATTTCTTCTACCATACCTTTCATTCCCATAAGTTCTGTGATTAGTTTTTTCAGACTTTCGATTTCTTCTTTTTCTTCATTCCTTGCCTTCTTTATATCATCCCTCAATTCATTGATTTGATTTTGATGAGGTTTTCCATTTCCATTCATATATTCTCAATTAAATGTTTCAGCTCCTGTATCTCATTTTAATTATTGGTTTGTTCCTTTGACTGGGCCATATCTTCAATTTTCCTAGTGTGATTTGTTATTTTTTACTGGCATATAGGTCATTAATTACCTTAATTAGTTTATTCTGGAGATTTCTCACTCTTCTTTTACCTAGGGTTTTCTTGCTGGATGAATTTGTTGTCTATTTGTTCTTTGACATTCAATTCAGCTTTATCTGGACCACTAGCTTAAGTTTGGTTTAACAGGGGAGAATTTTTCAGTTCTTGTTTTCTTGTTTCTTGCCCTGCCTTTGTGGTGCCTTTTTCTGTACAAACTTAGGAGGGTCTACTTAGGTATTATAGACCACAGCCAGATTTTCCCAGACCAAACTGGCCTCCTATCAGGAGGAAAGAGTCACCTGTGTCAGTTTTCCCTGAGGGTGAGACTCAGCAGGTTGAAAGACTTTCTTGTGAAGTCTCTGGACTCTGTTTTTCTTATCCTACCCAGTATGTGGTGCTTGGTGACCTGCTTGTCTGCCTGCAGGTCCCACCAGCATAAGATGTTGCAGTACCTTTAACTTTGGCTGGGGGCATGTGGAGGCAGAGGAGAAGTTGTAAGCTAGTTTTAATGGTTTCAAATTACCAAGCCCTGGTGTCTGAATTCCTTGAGAGAGGAATTCCACCTGGGTTGGACTTCATCCCTCCCCAGGGGAAGGCACAGACTCCAGACAAGCCTTCAAACGAGTTTGTTTCTGCCTATGCTTGAGGCAGTTGCAGCCTGAGGAGCCCTGACACTGTATCCAAAGTCAGTTAAGCCTTTGTAGAAACACAGCCACAAAAACCTCTGTTTTCTTCTTCTGTCAGCCCTTCCCCCTTGGCACTGAGGCAAAAATAAGCAACCTCTGCTTTGACCAGGTTCACCTGAGCTGGGGGCCTATTTTTAGTAGTCAGAATTTGTTAATTAATTCCATGATTGGGGTTTGGTTGGGCTCAGCCCCTGCTGCTGGTAAAGTCTCTTTCCTTTCCCCTCTGGGAAGCAGCCTGTGGGGGAGGGGCACTGTCCGCCTTGGCTTGCGGAACTCATGGTTCAAGGGGGGCTCGCAGCTGGTCCAACTGGTCCAGATTTGGGTACGCTGTGTGTCCAGTCACTGACGTGGTCCCAGGAGCTTTTCTGTACTGTGTCTGGTTATCTAGTAGTTGTTCTGGAGGAAGAACTAAAATGCGCACATTGTTAAGCTGCCATCTTGGCCCAGAATCTGGTTCTTTTTTTTTCATGTCAAAATTATAGTCATGGTAAAATATAAAGCTGAAACATGAACAAATGTCCTACCATTGGAGTCCCCTTGAATATCTGCAACTGGATTTCATATAACTGACCTACAATAGATTTTTAAACATGTTTTAGTCATATTTTGCTTATTTTGGGGGTGGATTGAAGTTTTTCTTTGCTGGAGAGATGTGACTCTAGAAGTCACAAAGAATTTTGAGATTTTGAATTCCCAATGCACTGAATTCCATCCTAATTTTCTAAAGACAGAGCACCCATTTTACTAGAATTACTATAAAATAGATCTGCAAGGCCTCAGCAATTAGCAAGAAAAAATGTCTTAGTCCCTATCACCCTCAAATGCAATTCTGAATTAAAATTGGCAAAATTCACAGAGACACTTAAAATTCCAAGGCATAACCATTATGTTTACTGCCCGTGAGTTTGACACTTTCTGGGGTGCATCATCTCATTATAACTTATGTGTTATGAAGAGGCTAGCCTAATCTAAGATATCATTGTTGATCCTAATATCCACACTCTGGCAAGAAGACAGGGGAAAATTTAGCTTGAGACTCATGCAAAACACCCAGTACTACCACAAAAATCTGGGCAGACATTCCACACATCCTCCTCCTAAATAATTTCTGCATGAACAAAAACTTGGACAACTGGTGTTCTTGAAGAGAAAACAGAGAAAGGGTCATCAAACCCCAATGGAAAGGACCTTGTGAGGTACTGGTAGTAATTATGGCATCCATGAACTATAAAGGTTTGCTCCTTCGGTCAATGTTTGTCATTGGAAGGGGGATATGTAATTCTCAAATCACAGGGACACCGTCCAGAGTAGAGAGTTCAGGCTGAAGATTGTTAGAAATCTTCAATGAGCAGAGTTTTTAGGAAGTTAACTAGTTTCAACTAAGATCCAGAGAACAAGTTCTAAATATCTACAACCACAGATTGTTATACTTTAATATACATACATGTGTTCTCTGTTTTCCATTTTGTTGGTTTAAGTATTTGAATCATTAATAGGCATCTATCATTATAAAAAAAACAGTTTTTAAATGGTTTTTCTCTTCTTTATTCATTTCCTGGAATGAGCCAAATAACAAGAAAGAGTTCATTCATAATGGCCAATGTGAACATTTAAACTGATTTGTTTTAAGTTTGCACATTTTCCTTTCCCCTGATACCAGTTCCTTTTAGAAAATCAAAGTTTTCCTATATCTTTGGCTTCAACTAATAAATTATTTGTTTACATGACAAGCATCATAATAAAACAGACCTACAGTAATCTAAAACCCTAACTATTTAAGGGGAACTATAGATTGTGCTCTCCTCAGGCCTCTTCGATTTATTATATAAAAAATGTCCACAGAGTAGGATGGATTCCAGATTCCATTGCTCAGAGAGAGAACTACATAAAGCAAGCAAGGCTATAAAACTATTGTCTGAGAAGTTCATTATATTGAACAGGAATTGCCTCAGATTAGAACTTCCTTAGATGAAATATTTGCTTCTCTGGAAGCAATATTTGCTATGCTAAAGGAAAATTATTGCACATGGGTCCCTATAGATATTTTTGATATTCAATATTTTGAAAGATAAGTAATAAACACAAAAATAATTAATATATGTGGCTAACAACCCAATGAGCTTATGTGGGCTCATCTGATTGAAGATAGAACCTATTGTTCTCTGCTTAATTTAGACCCTATTGGAACCTGGTTTAAAAATTGGAAATGCACCCTGATCATAATCAGTCTTTTAATACTTTCTGTGTTTGTATTCAGGTGTTCACTCCAGAATCTTAAATGCTCCAGAGCAGCCATTGTGCTGTCAAATGACTCAACACATTGTTCACCAAAAATAGCAGGAAAATCTGATATTCCTAAAGGTTGAAAGAAATATCTACAAAATCTCAATGTGTTATCACAGCATCTCCTAATCAGTGAAGATCTGGACTGACTACACCTCAGAAATTAATATTCTATCTTTCAGCTTAGGTTAAAGAATGACAGCAAAGGGACATACTGAGTATCATACCTATCTACCCTCACATAGCTTAACTTCTATATTAACACAAACTTACTATTGTACTATTCATATTAACATAACCACACTATTCTGAAAATATTTGTCCAGTAAGATGAAGTTGTGCATAGCTTTTATTGTTTACAATGGAATTTTTCTGATGACATTCAACTACTAACTCAACCAAGTTCAATGACTCTCCAAGATTTGCTTTGAAGCCCCTACTTTGAAACTCTTGACCTTCTGTGTCCACCAAAGCTAAATTATCATATCATGAGTTCTGCCCAAAACTAATCAAGCTCCCACATTGGTTGATTCTCCTTAAACCAGACAAGTCGCACCTTCAAAGATATTCTATCTATTCCTCTCTCTATTTTAGGTACAGCTAAATTTCTGTCCAAGTAATGATTTCTATTATTTTGGTAAGCAACAAACCCCTCTCTGCTATTTCAACAGGTTGTTTAGGGATATTTTCAGAAAGCAGAAACATTTGGCATTTTGAAGTATTTGATGGGAGACAAGTGAAGCAAGGAGAAAAATTATATCAGAAGGTTGCTTGAACAAATGCGGGAGCAACGTGAGAGGATTAAGAGTATAAACTTTCCTTTTGCGGGTGAAATTTTTAGCTGATCAAAGACTGCATCTGTATTAGAAGAGAAATGTATTTTCTCTTCTAATACAACAGCAGTTTAGAAAATATTTTGTATACAGACAAATAATATATATATAATATATATACACATTTATTTTTATATACACAGTATATTTTCATAGGATTCAGAGTGCCTGACTGTATGAATTAGAGGGAAAATGGCTTGATTGAACTGCCTATGCAAATCATGTTACATTATCACTACTCAGTTCCATCTGTCTTTAAAAGTAAAAAATGATGGATTATTTCATGGATGTATTAATAAAATAGTTTTAAAGTATGAATATATTCTTTTTAGTTCTTCGCTTTCATTCCCAGAGCAACACAATCCACAAGGATAAATGATCCATCCAAATCAAATGAAGTGTCATTTACAAAGTATCCTTTGTAGCATATCTTAAAAAACAGAGCACTTGTGAAGACAAATATAACTTTGATCAAGCTTTAGGGACATTTGCAATGAAGTATGGCCTATTTTATGGAATGTACACTACAAATATATAAATAAATCCAGAGTCTGAAATTTTAAAAGACAGAAATTTTACTGTGCAGTTTAGGTTTGCTTTCTTCTTTATGTTGAATGCATGATCATTTAATTTTCATTTTTTTATTTGTACACATTATGAACTTTCAAAAATCAAAGATTAATGTCTGTTAAAGACAGTTAAACAGTTACAATTATATCTATATTCATTTTGTTGTTGTGCCAATAACATTTTTCATCCATTAACATATCTTTCTATTTTTACAATTTCTTGACATTTTGTGCAATAGTGCTTGACAGAGGTTCCCCCCCCCCATCGTTAACTTTAGGGAAAATTTTGTTATATAGAATTATTATTTTATTTCAGTGTCTGATTATTTGATACCTTGTATTTTCAATGTAGTTTCATCATGGGTCTAACTGATGTTTCACAATGAGACCACCATATTCACTAAAATAGGAACCACCTTCTATAAATTGTTGTATATAATGTGCTTTATATGATAGAGGTTAAACTAAGCATTCAATAAAGTCCTTTAGAGAATTAATTGGCTTTTCATATCTTACATCTGCTATTTAGTAACTTATCCTTTGGCATGCTTTGTCTTGACTACTTGTCTCATAACAAATTTGCAAAGCTTCTGATTATTGCAAAGACTTCATCTTGTGCCTTTATATAAGTTTTATCCATCTTAAGTTTTTAATTTTGCTTTGAATCTTTTTCATCTACATAATGGACAGATAGGTAGATAGATAGATAGATAGATAGATAGATAGATAGATAGATAGATAGATAGATAGATAGAGATATAAATAGAGTGACAAAGAAAGATATATGGATACATATATAATGTTCATTTCAAACTCAAAAGTTATTTTGTACATTTAATAAAATTAATTGACTAATTAATTAAAACACAAACCTTCAGTTTGTATTTTACTGCATATTTATCTACTTTCTCAGTTTTCCCACTTAAATATTATATCCACCCTAAAACAAAGTGCATAACTGGTAGGTTGTAATGATGACCCTGACTTTTCAGTCTTCTCTGTAACTATGTCTGTCAGTCATAAAGAGGAAAAGTCTATTTCTCAAACCCTTGTACATGGGCTAGAAAAATGGCATTACTCAACCAACAGAATGCATGATATGTGATTGTTTAGGCCCCAAAAGGCCTTGCAGTGCTCATTCATCTCTGGTGGGAATGCAAAATGATACAGCCACTGTGACACACAGTTTGACAGTTTCTTGCAAAGCTAAAGAGTCTTACTATACAATCCAACAATTATGCTCCCTATTATTTACCAACCAATTTATTAAAACTTATGTCCATACAAAATCCTGCACATGAATGTTTATAGCAACCTTATTCATAATCATCGAAAATTGTTCTTCAATTGGAGAATAGCAAAATTGTCCTTTAATAGGTGAATAGAAAAACTGTAGGACATCTTATTATAAAGTTATAATAGTATTATAAAGAAAGGAGCTGCCATGCCATGAAAGTACATGGATGAAACTTTAATGCATATTGTTGAATGGAAAAAAAAAAGTTTACATACTACATGATTAAATGATGTGACCTTCCTGAAATGACAAAAGATCTTTCCAATAGAAAGATCATAAATTGCCTGCTGCTATGAAATATATCCCACAATTGTCTGTTTAAACAATAAGCATGTATTACTTCATGGCTTCGAAGTTCAGAAGTTCAAAATCAAGGCATCAGTAAGGACATATCTTCTCTCTGATGTCTACAGTGTTCCATTGCTGGTTTGCTGCATTCCTTAGGGTTCCTTGACTTGCAGCTCTGCCCCCCATAGCATGGCGCTCTCTCTCTCCTCACGTCTACTTCTCCGGTTTCTGAAAAATTCTGCCTTCTGTTTCCTTTTGTATGTTTCATTGAATTCTGACTTTTTATGAATCCTCACTGTATAGACTAAAGTCTGCACTGATTCAGTTTATTCTCACCTAAATAGGACCTTTTCTTTTATTTAGAGAAGTTGTGGGTTTACAGAATAACCATGCATATAAAAAAGGATTCCCGTATGCCACTTTATTATTTATCCCTTGCATTGGTGTTGTATATTTTCCACAATTGATGAAACCACATTTTTACATTTGTACTATTAACTATAGTCCATGCTTTAGCTTAGGGTTCACAGCTTCTATAATGCACTTTAATGGATTTTTGAATTCTATCATATATACAAGCTAACATCTTATCCTCACTTGGATATTTATTTCATGGCTGTTAATTTCATTTACAGTGTTGTACTATCATCACTGCCATCCATTATTGAAACATTTCCATCATTCCAAACAGGAACTCTGTATGTCTTAATTCTTAACTCCTTATTCCCTATCCCCATTCCTTCAGTGTGGGAGTAGTCTAGTTTCTAACTCTGTGGGTTTGCTTAATCTAATTATTTTATATCAATGAGAAAGTACTTGTTCTTTTGTATCTGGCCTATTTCACTCAATATGACAGTTTTAAGTTTCACCCATACTGTTGAATCTATAAGAAATCATTCCTTTTTAGAGTACTATATACAAATGACTCCACTCCATAACTGAAAATACATTTTCAACAGATTCTATTAAAAAATAAGTTCACATCCTCAAGAAGTAAGACTAAGAACATTTCTTCAGGGTGCATGGGTGATTCAGTGGGAGAATGCTCACCTGTGCCATGTGGGAGACCCAGGTTCAATTACTGACCTATGTATCTCCAAAAATATATATATTTTTTTTCATTGGGGCACATAATCCAATCTGCCATAGTGGATATATGACTGTGCATTTGTAAAAAAAGAGCCTCAGAACTTTACAACACAGAGAGTGAATCTTGATGTGTGCAAATTAAAAATAAATCATTTAAGAGCTCCCAAGAAGGAAATTCTGTCCATGGCAAGATAATCTGCTTTATAAATGCTTGAAACAATATTACTGAAGACAGCAGGAGGGAAAAGTGTTGACCTAAGCAACTTTTGAAATGAATGGAGTACACAATAATAAATGCAAATGGTTTTGCACATCAACACTGTACTGTAGTTGGTAAAGTTGTTTCCCATAAAGATAAAGGTTAATAATTCTGATACTACTCTACATGTATACCAGCAACAAACAATTAAGTAAATGGCAGATGGTGAGAGACAGATTTCTCAGTATTAGAATACGAATTTACAGATAAGCAAAGTAAAGAGATCATAATGATCCATGTGGTAATACATTAATGCTGGAGACATCAGTATGGATTAAGGTTTAGTTTAATAAAGACACAGATACACATAGAAATATTTATAGATATGTGTGTGTGCACAGTGTAAACACAATTCTTCGCTCTGTCAGCAGATATACTAAGAACAAGAACTCCTAGTAGCAAACATCACACCTAATGTGTAAATCTTGGTTTCTAGTTCCATTATTTAAAAAACCTAGACTCTTTGGAGAATTAGCTGATTCCAGGACTGGGTAAAGAAACTGTATAAGATGAGAGCCTGGAACATCCTGCCATTGCAAAAAAAATAAAGACCTGTTTAAACAAACAAACAAAAATTCACATTGTTGGGGGATATATCAGCGAGACACAGGACTCAACTGAAAGAATTCCCAATGGTCAAAGGTGTAAAAATTTGAGAAAAAATGGTATTGGATTTAATACAAAGTATAAAATAGCTAAGCATGATTCTATATGTATATTAAAAATATTTGGATAACTAAGTAAATGGAATGGGGGAAAGATAAGACAAACAACAACAAAAAATGCATTTCAAAGATTGAAATAATTTAAACAAACTTTGTGAGTATGAAAAGCACTTGCTGAGAGAACTGTTGGAAGATGGCAAAGGAGAGAGCTCCAGGACTCAGTCCTTCTACCAGAACAACTATTAAACAGGCAAGAACTATCCGAAACAACTGTTTTAAAACTCTATAAGAACTCCATACAGCATTGAGGAAATAATGAGGAGGAAAAGACTGATAAAATTATACTGAAAAACACTGCACAGCAGCTAACAGCATCAATTCCTCACTCTCATGGCAGTTGATTATGGGATCAAGTCTCTGGATAGCTCACTGGTGACAGAAAAGGACCTAAAAGTCATCTCGTTCAAAACCATGGGTGGGAATAGGCAATCACTCATCAAAACTTTTGATTAGTGAAAATGGACCGCTAGGGTCCCAGCACTGAGGATGGCAATCATTTCAACCTTCCACAGACAAAGGTCACAGAGGAATAGATTTAACGTTATTATGGTTTCCCAGGGCTGTGGGCAACAGTTACTTGAAGGCCTGTATTTGCTAGGCAGGCAAAGAAAGCTCAGATTTGGGAAACTTTGGAAGAAGGATTTTTTCCCCTTGCTGATTCCAATCTGAGGGCAATTTGGTGCTGGTCTGTACCCCTTTCATGGAACTTGGACATGTGTTGTTGTGAAAGACTAACTCAGCAAAGTCTTCTCTGGCAGGCCATGCCCCTCAGAATTTCCCCTCCCAGCAAACGCACCCTGAGACAAGAAAAGAGTGTAAGAAACTACAGAGGCATATAAACTAGGACAAAAGATTGCCAGCTTCAAATATCTGGGAGGTCTGTCTCCTAGGAAACAGAGGGACAACCAAAATCATATAAAAAGGGGAACTCTAAAACAACTAATGAGCAAAAATCCAAGTTAATTCATAGGATTAGAAAGGCAGGAATAGCCCCGACACTTCATTTACTTTGGTAGAGCTTCCTGGTAAGAGGACTGAATAAAGCTTAAGAAAATTTATGTTTTATCACTAATTGGTTACAAAATCAAGAAACAGACATCTTAGGGAATAAATCCCAGAGTCAGCATTTTAAATGTTAAAATGTATAGCATGCAACAAAAGAGTACAAGACAAAGAAACAGGAATCCATGGTCCATCCAAAGGAAGATGATAAAGTCCAGAAAACATTAACAAATATGACCAGAATGTAGACACAGCAAACAAAGCATTTAAACAAATGATTTCAACAATACTTAAGGAGAAAAGGGAAAACACAAAGAAATACTTAAGGGTATCAAGAAAACAATGCGTGATTAATATGTGAGTCTCAGTAAACAGATAGAATTTTTTAAAAAGAACCAAGTAAAATTACTGTAGTTGAAGATCACAATAAAGGAAATGAAAAATCCTCAGGAGGGTTTTGAGAACAGGCTGGAGCTGACAGAAGAGAAAAAATCAATGAACTTGAAGAAATTAAGCCAACGAGTATAAAGACAAAGGAATTACAAAAAGCAAAATAGCCTAAGTCACATCTAGAACACCATCAAACACACTAAAATATGCATTGTGGGAATCATAGAAGGAGAAAAAACAGATAAAGGGGCAGAAGGGTATTCAAAGAAATAATGTTAGAGAACTTTCCAAGCTTAGTAAAATACATGAATAGGCACATCTGAGTTCAGAGAACACCAAACAGGATAAGGATGAAGTAAAACACACTCTGTCATATATTGATCACACTACTGAAAGCAAAAGACAAGAGAGTTCTGAAAGTTGCGAGAGAAAACAATTTGTTATACAAGGGAACTCTCAATAAGAATGATGTCAATTCCTTGTCAGAAACAATGGAGGCAAGAAAGCAGTGGATCGAAATACTTTAAGTGCGGAAAGAAAATAGATGCTAACCAAGAATTTTTTTTATATCTGATGTGACTTCCTTTCAAAATGAGGGAGAGATGAAGACATTCCCATATAAACAAAAGCTAAGGGAGTTCATCACCACTAAACCTGTCCTATGAGCAATGTTAAACAAAGTTCTTCACACTGAAAGGAAAAGATATAGACTCTGGTTTAAAGAAGCAGAAAGACATAAAAATTTGTAAATTAAATAAAGATAACCATTTGGGTTATTATAGATTACTTATTACTTGTATTATTTGTGTGTGTGTATGTGTAACTATACTTCTTGCCTCCTACAGGTGCTGAAATGCAAATACATGAAAAGTAAAGATAAAGCTATGGTTTGAGCATATAATGTACAAAGACATAAATGGTAACAAGTATAAAAATATAGGTGAGGGAACAGCGGGGTATAAGAAAAGTATATGTGTATGCTATTGTTACATTTGTATTAAACCAAATATGACTGTTATATATTTAGGATGTTAAATTTTAACCTCACGACAACCACTGTGCTGGTTTAACTCTGTGGTATACCCCAGAAAAGTCATGTCCTTTGATCTTCATTCAATATCGCTGGATGGGAGCTTTCTGATTAGTGGAGATGTGACCCACTAAATTGTGGGTGGTAACTTTTGATTAGATGGTTTCCATGGAGATGTGTTTCCACCCATTCAAAGTGGGGTTGCTTGCTGGAGTCCTTTAAGGTGGAACCATTTTGGAAAAAGCTTCAGAGCCACTAGAGCCCACATAGCCAGAGATCTTAGAAGATGAAGAAGGAAAATGTCCCAGGGGAGCTTCATGAAACAAGAAGCCTGGAGAGAAGGCTAGCAGGCATCATCATGTTTGCCATGTGCCTTTCCAGTTCAGAGAAAAACCCTGAACATCATTGGCCTTCTGGAAGCAAGGTATCTTTTTTCCTGGATGCCTTAGATTGGACATTTCTACTGCCTTGCTTTAATTTTGACATTTTCACAGCCTTAAAACTGTAAACTTGCAACTTATTAAATATCTCATTTTAAAAACTGCTCCATTTCTGGTATACCACATTCTGACAGCTTTCAAACTAGAAAAAACACAAAGAAAATAAGTGAACAATATATGCAGAAAGAAGAGAAAGTATGCAATGTGGTACAATACAAAAAGTCAAATGAATTTTTAAAAGTAGACATTAACAGAAGAACTGAGAGACAAAACATGTATAAGGAGGAGTGATATCATCAACACAGTGATGCAAACAGCTACCGGCAACTTTTCCTTATAGATACAACACAAAAAAGTACTATTCCCCATGTACAGACTCAGGAGAATGGTATAGACTGGAGAAGGATTCTATAAAAGCTGAATCAAAGAAAAAATAAAAATGCCACATAGGAAACTTCAATTCGGTACTGGCTGATCCAACCTCCTTATGCCCTCACACATTCTCAAATATCTCAGGAAATGCAGAGCTAGCACC
This sequence comes from Tamandua tetradactyla, assembly GCF_023851605.1. Classification (NCBI taxonomy): domain Eukaryota; kingdom Metazoa; phylum Chordata; class Mammalia; order Pilosa; family Myrmecophagidae; genus Tamandua; species Tamandua tetradactyla. The sequence goes on from NC_135335.1 coordinate 77,407,024, forward strand.
TGGGATCCTTCCCACTGTCCTCCATGGAAATAGACTATAAAATCTCTCACAACAGTCAGACAGATCACCACCTATATCTACACACAGAGAACTAAACCCACAGAGACCCATGGAAGGATTTAAACCATGGGGAAAGGAGGAATATGCCACAGGAAGTTTGGAGGAATTTTATAAAATGGAGGACTGGGGAGAAGACTGCAAAACCTTCCAGAAAGCAGCAAACAGCCAGGCTGAGACTACCAAGTCAAGAGTTTAGGGACACGGAGAATAGGGGAGGACATTTTAAGGTCCAGGTCAATGAGGGACAAAGATACTGAGAAAATATGGATGGAGATTGTGTTTTCAGTCCTCGATCTTAGTTCTTTTCCCCCATCCAGGAAGGAAATAGCAGTAGAAACCTGTTCCTTTCCAGGGGGAAGGTGGCAGACCAGGATAACAGAGGAATCCTCCATGGCAAATGAAGTGGGGAGCATAGCTCTACATTGTACCCAATTTTGGCCAGTGAAGTAAGGGCATAGGAATCCTGAAGCTACAGCCCCACCCAGACAAACCAGAGTGTGCTGGTTTGAAATGATGTATGTAACCTAGAAAAGCCATGTTTTAATCCTAATCCCATTTAGTAAAGGAAGCCATTTCTTCTAATCCCTATTCAGTATTGTATGTTTGAAACCATAATTAGATCATCTCCCTGGAGATATAATTTAATCAAGAGTGGTTGTTAAACTGGATTAGGTAAAGACATGCCTCCATTTATTTGGGTGGGTCTTAATTAGTTTCTGGAATCTTATAAAAGAGGAAACATTTTGGAGAAAGAAAGAGAGTCAGAGAGAGCAGAGCAGAATGACATAGCCATGAGAAGCAAGGTCCACCAGCCAGCGACCTTTGGAGATTAAGAAGGAAAATGCCTCCTGGAGAGCTTCATGAAACAGGAAGCCAAGAGAAGAAGCTAGCAGATGACGCTATGTTCACCATGTGCCCTTCCAGATGAGAGAGGAACCTTGACCATGTTTACCATGTGCCTTTCCAGATGAGAGAGAAACTCTGACTGTGTTCGTCCTGTGTCCTTCCACTTGAGAGAAAAACCATGAACTTCATCGGCCTTCTTGAACCAAGGTGTCTTTCCCTGGAAGGATGCCTTTGATTGGACATTTCTATAGACTTGTTTTAATTGTTGTTTTTTTTTTTTTCTCAGCCTTAGAACTATAAACTAGGAACTTATTAAATTACCCTTTTTAAAAGCCATTCTGTTTCTGGTATATTGCATTCTGGCAGCTAGCAAACGAGAACATAAGGGATTGGCAAAATAATTCAACCCTGCCCTATCAGAGGCAGTCCAGGGCTTGGAGAGAATACAACCTGCCCAGCAGAGGCACCCGGGGTTAATTCAGCCCTGGGAGGTCAGACATAGCTGGAACTTGGAGGTAATTAAGCATAACCCGGTCAAAGACACATGGACTTGGAGGTCATTCAGCCTGACCTGGTGAGATGAAGCTAGGACTTAGAAGTCATTTAGCCCTGCTTAGTGAGACAATGCCTAATCATAGAGGCAAAAAAGCTTCTGAGGATAATTAAATCACAAAAGAGTGCCATCTTCACATTAGGATGGAAAGTGCAGGAGGATTATGGGACTTACCAGAGCATTTCTAGCCCTTATCTCAGAGGCAGTAAAAGCTGGTCTACACACTCAGCCCTGTTTTGGCTAAGTATCATGGACAACTTATCAAAGCAGTGCCTTAAAACAAATCCAGGTTTTGCTGGACAGTGGAAAGCAGATCAAACCCAGTCAACTGTTTGCTAGTGAATTGGAAATTCTTCAATTCCACAATGTGAGGCCTTTCCAATCAAGAGCCTGGAAAACACCAGTAAATATTGTGCCCACAGGCAGCCTCACTCAATGTGTACAATACCCAATCCCCATTGCTGGGGTTGGTGGCTAACAGTGCACATGGAAGGTGGCTGATTTGGCTATGCTGTAGCCTGGTTGGGGCTAGGCCTAGTGTTTTGCCACAGTTGGGGAGAGAAAAGGTTGCAGGCAAGCAGTGGCCCAAGACTGCCAGCAATTATGAAGACAGGGAAAGTATACTCCAGTAGACTGTTTACCTAACCTTAAATGCAATCTGAAGAAAATATAAAATCTTAGACAAGCAAGGAATATCAATTTTCAAAATAATCTTATCATGATAATCAAATGCATAGAAAGCAGCAGGAAATCACAAAGCACATGAAAATGCAAGAAGAGATAGCCAAGCCAAATGATGAAATTGGAAAGCTGTAGGACATCCAGACCCATGCCAGCGCCCCACCCACCTATTACCTCCCACAACTGACACACATCTCCTAACCTCCATGCCCTTTGCACCAACCCTACATGCTTGCACATCTGCGTCCTGCCTCCACTGGATATTTGTACACATTTGTACAAAATCACAAAAGAGTGCTATCTTCAGGTTAGGATGGAAAATGCAGGAGGATTATGGAATTTATCAGAGTATTTCTAACCCTTATCTCAGAGGCAGTACACATTTGTACCCCATGTTCCCTGTGCACTGACTTCTGTCCTGTATTCCACACCCTGAAACCCAAGAACCCCATGTTTCATTTGTCACCCACATCCTGCCCATACACCAGCCCCAGCACATCTGCTCAACCCTTAATCTATCTCCAGCCATGCCCTACCTCTCATCCCACACACCTTGCTCCTGTGTGCCAAGACCTACCTGAGCAGCACCTCAACTGCCCGGCCCCAGGTTTGGATGTCCACAACCCTGTAACCTGCACCTCATGCTCACAGGCACCAGTGTAGGGTCCCTAACCTGTGCATATACCTGCACCACAACCTGTCACCACAGTGTTGCACCCCTCCTTATGCCCTGCATCCTGTTCCATACCCATCCTGTACACACAAAGCTTTAGACTACTGAAGGAAATCAATATCCAGATTAACCTACCAAGATATTTACATGCAATAAAGACAACAGAAGTTCACTAACCATACGAAGATGCAGACAGATATAGCCCAGACTAATGATGAAATTAAACACTTGAAGAGACAGAGATTTTGGAACAGCTAATCAAAGATGTTCATATAAATGTACTAAATAAAATCAGTGGAATGGCTAATGACATAAAAGAAATTAAGAAGACATTAGAAGAGCATAATTTGGAAGAATAAATAGAAAAATAGATATCACAGAAATTAAAAATGTTGTAGCCCAAATAAAAAATGTACTAGAGACACACAACAACCAATTTGAAGAGGCAGAAGAAAGAAGGAGGACAGGACAACTGATTTTGAACACACAAAAGAACAAATAAAAAAAAAAAGATGGAAAAATTTGAACTAGACCTCAGGTAAATGAGCGACACAACAAAGTGCACAAATATAAAAATCATCAGTGTCCCAAAAGGAGAAGAGAAGAGTAAAGGGTTAGTTAGATTAGTGGAGGATATAATGGGGGAAAACTTCTCAAACTTTCTAAGAGATATAAATATGCAAATCAAAGAAGCCCAATGAAATCCAAAGTGAATAAATCCAAATAGTCCTATCCTAAGACACATACTAATCACTCCACCAAATGTTGAAGAGAAGCAGAAAATCCTGAAAGCAGCAGGAGTAAAACAATTTACTACATACAAGGGAAACCACATAAACCTGAGTTTAGACTATTCAACTGGCACTATGGAGATGAGAAGCTAATAGTATAATATATTTAAGAATTTGAAAGAGAAAGGTTTCCAGTCAAGAATATGGAGAGGGAGGTCTGGAGAGGACACAGAATTGAAGTGTACCAGTAAGGATAACCCAAAGGACACAAAAGAGAAAGAGGGGAAAGAACACATAGATCTCAGAAATAAAATCCAAAGGATAAAATGATAGATTCAAGAAGTGCCTTTATAGTAGTAACTTTGAATGCTAATGTACTAAACCTACCAATTAAAAGATATAGGATTGGCAGAATGGATTAAGAAATGTAATCTAGCTATATGCTTATTACAAGAGACTCATCATAGACACAAGGATATAAATAGATTGAAAGTGAAAGGATTAAAAGATGTTCCACACAAGATGTAACCAAAAGAAAGCAGGATTAGCTATACTAAATAGATAAAATAGACTTTAAATGTAAAGCTATCATAAAAGACAAAGAAGGATACTAACTATATATTAGTAAAAAGGACAAATAACCAAGAAGAAACAATCATAAATGTCTATGTTTCCAAAAGAGGAGGTCCAAAGTACATGAGATATTGGCAAAACTGAAGGGAGCAATAGATATTTCAACAATAATAGTAGAAGACTTCAATACATCACTCACCTCTGTAGACAGAAAAACTAGACAGAGGATCAACAAGGAAACAGAGAACTTAAACAACTTGATAAATGAATTGGTAACAGACACCAAAGATATACCCCCAAACAGTCCAAAACACCAGGATATACACTATTCTCTAGTGTTCATGGAATAGTTTCCAGGATAGATCATATGCTGGGGCACAAAGCAGGTCTGTATAAATTTAAAAATTTGAACTTATTCAAAGCACCTTCTCTGATCACAATGGAGTGAAGTCGGAAATCAATAACCACCAAAGAACAAGAGCCTTCACAAATATAAAGAGATCAAATTACAGATTTTTAAGCAAAGAGTGGGTCAAGGAAGAAAATGCAAGAGAAATCAGTAGCTATCTGGATATGAAAGAAAATGAGAATACAACCTTTCAGAATTTACAGAATGTAACAAAGGGTAAATTGAAAGTGAAGTTTATTACCTTAAATGCCTATACTAAAAAAGAAGAGCAAAAATTGAGTACTTAACTGCTCACCTGGAGGAATTTGAGGAAGAATAGCGAACTAACCCAAACCAAATAGAAGAGAAGAAATAATAAAGATTAAAGCAAAGTTAAATGGATGGGAGAACAAAAGAAAGAATAGATAAAATCAAAAGTTGTTCTTTGAGAAAATCAATAAAATTGATGGGCTGCTACCAAAGCTGACAAAGAAACAAAGAGAGAGGATGCAAATAAACAGAATAAAAAATGAGAGAGGGATCATTATGACAGACCCTAAGAAGTAAACATAATTATAAAAGGATACTATGAACAGCCATACACCGACAACCTGGACAACTTAAGTGAAATGGACAAATTCCTGGAAACACAGAAGAGCTACACTGATTCTAGAAGACAGAAGATCTCAATGAACCAATCACAAGTAAAGAGATTCAGACAGTCATCAAAAGTCTTCCTACAAAAAAATGTCCAGGGCCAGATGGCTTCACAGGGGAACTTTATCAAACATTCCAAAAATGACTAACACAGTCCTGTGCAAACTTTTCCAAAAAATTGAGGAAAAAGAAACAATATCTAACTCATTTTTTTTAGGTGCATGGTGTGGGACTTGAACCTGGGTCTCCTGATGGGAGGCATGCATTCTGCCACTGAACCACCCATGCTCCCATCCCTAACTCATTTTATGAAGCTAATATCACTTTAATTCCAAAACTGGGTAAAGGCACAACAAGAAAGGAAAATCACTAACTAATCTCCCTAATTAACATAGATGCAAAAAGTGTCAACGCAATATTAGCAAATGGAATCCTAAAGCATATTAAAAGAGTTATACTCTACAATCAAATGGGGTTTATACCAGGAATGCAAGGATGTTTCAAGACAAGAAATCAGTTAATGTAACACAGTACTTTAACAAATCAAAAGGGAAAAATCATATGATCCTTCAATTGATGCTGAGATATCATTCAACAAAATTCAACATCCTTTTCTGATATAAAATAATTCAAAAGGTAGGAATCAAAGTAGTGTCATCAACATGAAAAACACATAGCCAGCAACATATTCAATAGTGATTGGCTGAAAGCTTTCCCAAAGAGATCAGGAACAATACGAGGATGTCCTCTGTAGTCACTATTATTCAACATTGTACTAGAAGTTCTAGCAAGAGCATTCAGACAGGAAAAAGAAATCCAAATTGGAAAGGAAGAAGTAAAACTTTCGTTATTTGCAGATGACATGGTATTATATCTGGAAAATTCTGAGAAATCTTTTACAAAGTTATTTGAGCTAATAAACAAATTCAGCAAGGGGAAAGATATACAATTGATGTCCAAAATTCAGTAATGTTTCTATATGCAAGCAATGACCCAATCGAGGAGTCAATTGAGGAAAAGAATCATTGAAAATAGCAATGAAAAGAATCAAGTATCTAGGAATGAACTTAACTAAGGATATAATGATTTGTATACAGAGAACTACATAACATTGTTACAAGAAATCAAAGAAGATCTAAATAGGTGGAAGGACTTTCCATGCTCATAGATAGGAAGTTTAACTGTGGTTAAGATGTTAATTCAACCCAAATTGATCTACAGATTCAATGCAGTACCAATCAAAATTCCAACAACCTACTTTGAAGACTTGGAAAAGCTCTTTACCAAATGCATTTGGCAGGGAAAGAGACCCCAAATATCTAAAAGCACCCTAAAGAAGAAGGATGAAGTGGGAGGATTAATATTCCCTGATATTAAAAGTTAGTATACAGCCATAGTGGTCAAAACAGCATGGTGCTGGCATAAAAGACAGAAGTATTGACCAATGGAATTGAATCGGGAGTGCAGAAACAAACCACCAAAGCTATGGTATAAACTGATCTTTGACAAGGCGTCCAAATCCACAGAACTAGGACAAAATAGTCTTTTCAATAAATGGGTGTGGTAGCTAGATTCAGTTGTCAACTTGGCCAGGTGAAGGCACCTAGTTCCGTTGCTGTGGACATGAGCCAATGGTACGTGAACCTCATCTGTTGCTGATTACATCTGCAGTCAGCTAGGAGGCGTGCCTGCTGCAATGAATGAAGTTTGACTTAATTGGCTGGTACTTAAATGAGAGAGCACAACCTAGCACAGCCCAAGCAACTCAGCATACCTCATTTCAGCTCTTGCAGCTCAGCCTAGGCCTTCGGAGATGCAGAAAGAAATCACCCAGGGAAAGTTGTTGGAACCCAGAGGCCTGGAGAGAAGGCCAGCAGAGACCATCCTGTACCTTTCCATGTAAGAAAGAACCTCAGTTGAAAGTTAGCTGCCTTTCCTCTGAAGAACTAACAAAATAAATCCCCTTTTATTAAAAGCCAATCCACCTCTGGTGTGTTGCATTCTGGCAGCTAGCAAACTAGAATAATGGGCATAGGATAACTGGATATCATTATATTTTTGTATAGGGTGTATGGTAAAGGTCCAGAAGAATTAAATAGGACTTTTACCTTATGCCCTATACAAAAAGTAACTCAAATTGGATCAAACACCTAATTTTAAGAACCTGTACCATAAACCTCCTGGAAGAAAATGTAGGGAAAAATCTTCAAGACCTAGTACTAAGAGGTAGCTTCCTAAACTTTATACCCAAAGCACAAACAACAAAAGAAAAAAAAAAACAGATAAATGGGAGCTCATCAAAATTAAATGCTTTTTTTTGTGCCTCAAAAGGCTTTGTCAAAAAGGTGAAGAGGCAGCCAACTCAATGGGAGAAAATATTTGGAAATCACACATTGGATAAAGGTTTGCTATCCTATATACATAAAGAAATCATACAACTCAACGACAAAAAATGTGCAACTCAATTATAAAGTGGGCTAAAGATGTGAATAGACATTTTTCTGAAAAGCAAGTACAGATGGCTAAAAAGCAAATGAAGAGGTACTCATTCTCATTAGCTATAAGAGAAATGCAGATCAAGACTACAATGACATACCAACTCACACCTATAAGAATGGCTGCTTATAGGAAACTACAAATGTTGGAGAGGATGTGGAGAAATTGGGACACATGCACTGCTGGTGGGAATGTATAATGCAGTCCAATGGATGGGACTTTTTAAATCTCTATTTTTTTAAAGCTTCTTTTCTTTTTAAGTTTGAGTATTGTGCCTTTCCATATAGTTCAATTACATCACTGTATTAAAATATTATATAAAGTTTATGATATACTCATAATGATTTATATTTTCTCTAGGAAAAGTTTTAATTACTTGTCATATGTCAAGAATCATGCAACTGCAAAACACACGGAAGGGAGAGATACAGAAATGGAAAGAGATGCATAATGAAACTATACATACATTGTAACGTAAAGTAAGAAAGTTCATTAATATTTATTCCAAACAATCATGAATTTTGTGTAGGGAAACATATGTTGATGAGCATGATTTACTCATTCCTTCTGAATAACCACATCATTCTTTATTTGTACAGGTTGATCAAATTTAAACATGCTTGAATTAAAAAAATTATATGAGCTTTTAATTATTGAAAGCAATTCTTATTTTTCTTTTGCAATCATCAAGTTTGGACTTTATTTTCATATTAGGCAGAAAATAACTCAGCAGTGATGAGCACTATTTTTGCTATTCTTTGAGCATTGTAAAATGGTTGTCTCATGATGTTTTTCTGACTTTCTCATTCTGTACCATTACTATATTTAAGAAACAAGGAGACCCTTCTTAATATCTAAAATTGCTAATACAGTAGGATGTATTATATTCAAGGATATGCATGTGCAGTTATAAAAACTAAAGGATACCACTAAGTAAAATTTTCGATTCCAGTTTAAATTTAAATATGTTATAGCAAAAAAAAAAACAACTTCACTGTAATGTTCTTTTGAGATTTCAGATCTGCGGATCTGTTTGCTTATGTAGCTATTCATGTTTTTCTTCTAAAACTTATATATATATTAAAAAACCACCTCTGTAAAGCATATCGGTAAAATATGTCCACCTTCTGTAAAGCATATCAGTAAAATACAAAGGGCCACAGGCTGCCTTTCTTCTGCCATTCCTTGGGCTTCTTTTAAATGGAGTCCTTTTCAACCCAGTGAAATCTCATTTAAATATTAATTGCAACATTTTGCACTTAGATAGTGTTTTTCCTTTGATGAAAGCTGAAGCACTTAGGAATGAAAAATCTCAACCAACAGCCAGAACAAATATGTGAGGAAAGGCTCCATAAATGAAAAGCCCATTTAAACTAGGAAGTGATTTGAATTCATACCCCTTTCAATCAGGCAACAGGGAAAGAACCAATTTTTCACCAAACCGTGAAGGTTTGCAGCACAAGATAAAGTTAAATTCCACTACTGAGGACCTTGTGATTCAAAAGACATATGGGAAAGAGGGAAGAACAAGAATTACACACTAAACCTGTCTACATGAAGCTGATAAAAGGGATTATAGCATTCTAGGCATGGCCTAATCCATTCCAGAGAGCAAACTTCTTAAGTGACATACTTTTGGACAATGCATACTGATCAGGAAGCCTGTGAGCACAGCAGAAAACACACACACACACACATACTTACACATGCACACATACGTACACACCACTATATTTGTTCTACTGTAGTCTGTGCATAAATGGTGGATAAATGCATAATCCTTATTGCCAAAAACAATGTTGCTTAAATCCTTATTCAGTCTGCTGTCTATTTAAATGCTCGAAGCCTTTATGCTGTCATCTGCAAATGGAGATGACACATTTTTGTAAGATTGTGAAATAATAAATAAAGGAGTATATACAATTTATGTTCACATTTAATTTCTTGGAAGTAGCCAAAAAAAAAAAAAACAAATATCATTAATGTATGCATGCACATTATTAAAATCCAGCTGAGTCCTAAGACCAAGGAACACACCTGGCATGAAATTAGGCATGCTTTATCAGGACTTACGAAAACAGAGAACATCTTCCACAGTGGAAGCTGTGGCTGTAGAAAGTGAAGGTATGCACTCCACAAAGGGGAGGAAGTATCAAAGGGTAGTTTATAAGTTTTCAGAAAAAAAAATCATAGGGTAAATGTGCCAATTTGAAACTGATGTGTACCCTGGAAAAATCCATGCTCTTTAAACCTGAGTCAATATTGCTGGGTGGGTTATTTTTGATTAAGTTGTTTCGTGGAGATATGACCCACCCAGTTGTGAGTGGGACCTTTTGATTAGGTGGTTTCCATGGAGATTTGTCTCAATTCAAGGTGGGGTTGCTTACTAAAGTTCTTTAGAAGGGAACCATTTTGGAAAAAGCTTCCGAGCTGGCAAAGGCAAAGATGTTTGGAGATGACGAAAGAAAATGCCCCCAGAGAAGCTGTTTGGAAGGAGAAGCCAAAGTCCCCAGTAGATGCCAGCCATGTTCCTTCCCAGCTGACAGTTGTTCTGAACCCATTGGCCCTTCTTGAGCCAAGGTATCTTTCCCTGAGTGCCTTAGTTTGGGCATTTTTATAGCCTTAGAACTGTAAACTTACCACTTACTAAATTCTCTTTTTAAAAGCCATTCCATTTCTGGTATATGCATTCTGACAGCTTTCACAAACTAGAACAGTATGGAAAGTTTCAGCAGGGTCTGGTGAAACAGGGGTTTGGAGGTTTACCAGCAATGATCAAGGGAGGGGTATTTCAATGCTTTCTTTATGGTAGCATTTGTCCATTCTTTTCCCCCTCAAGAGGTCTGATGACCTTTAATATTGTGCTGGCCATAAAGGCAGTTATATGTAATCACTTGCTCTTTAGTCTGGAGGGAAATCCCAGGCTCTGGGTCCCCACACACAAACAGCTAAACTATTGAAATGTACACATTTGAACTTTTAACCTTATTTTAACATCCCTGATGGAAAACATGCATTTTTTGTTAAGTATTTTAAAGAGATATTTATGTCTGTTTTTATTGGAAAATGGAAATTATTTTAAGTGGAGTCATAATCTCCCTTCTGTTAAGTTTTTTTTGGCAATTTCATTGCTTAGAAACTGAATCTTGCTTAAAAAGCAAAATTCATAATCCATCTTTTTCCATGTATCTTTCCTTTGCTTATAAACCTGTAAACATGAATTTTATTGTATATTAAATATAAATTCTTATATATTGCAGGCATTTATATTTAATAATAGTTTTAATTTAACATCTCTATAATAGCTCCTATGAAATAAGCACCCACAACCTTACCAAAAATATTTTAATACCAAAATACATAATCAGAAGTAAGGAAAATATTCTCAAATATTTCTTTCTATAAATTAGGATGAGTTAAGATTATGAGAAATAATGACTTGTTTGCAACTTTAAATATGAACTTCTAAAGTAAAATTCATCCTAAATCTCTCACATATGTTTCCAAGTACAAAAACTGCTCTTTTTTCTTGAAATTCCCTTTAATAATAACAGGGAGTCAGGATAATTTTGCCTTTCAGAGTCACACTACTGTTCATTCTCATTGAACTGTCTATTAAATTGCTTTTATTAGCCTGACAATTTCATGTAACACTTGTGTTTAATGCCATGAATCCATAGTTGGACTTCGTCTCCTGTTTGCTATCTTTTGGATCAGTCTGCTCACTCTGTGTGAGATGGTTAAGTTCATACATCAAGTTGGCTACCTCTTGATATCTAGTTGTTTGGTCGAGCAAACATTGGCCTGATTAATACAATGAGGGTATTTCATGGATTTAAATTGTCAGTAAATTGATTGCATCCATGGCTGGTTGCATCTGTAATCAATTGAGGTGATTAAACTTCAGCAATGAGAGAAGTCTCATCCAATCAGTTGACAGCCTTAAAGGTAAATTCACCAGCCAGAAGGGGGAATTTCTAACTCTGCTTCAGCCAGCCAGCTTCTGGGAAATTCATCAAAAACCTTCATCAGGTTTCCTATGTTGTGGCCAGCCCTATGGAGTTCAGACTTGCCCATCCCCACTGGCAGATGAGCCAATTCCTACATTAAATTTGATAATATTAACATAATATAGATATTGCTATAGATAGATGTGGATATAGATATTGATATCTACTGTTGGTTCTGTTTCCATAGAGAATCTTGACTTATATACTCTGGTAGTTACCTGTTTCTTTCATCATTCAATTTTGTCTTATCCTCACACTACCTTATTCTTCCACATGCAGTTCAGAATTCTTCTGTATTTACAAACCATCCTGACAGCTTTCAATAACCAAACACCAGTTGCCGTCACCAGTTACAATTGGTGTTTGGCTATTTGTTGAAGTTGCTATTTTGGATCACGAAGTATGGATGGTCCACAGCTGTGGATATCAGCCCTAACTCACTTGGAGGCAAAATTACACTCTATTTCCCCTTATTTCAAAAAAACTAACTTCTAAAAACAGCAGCAACAGAGCAGCATCTTTCAGTAACTAAAATAATGATACCAATTTCTATCCAAACAAAACCTGTTATGCAATCACATTTAACCTCACTGCTGATCTGAGTTAAGTCTCTCCTGTAATGCTTGGCTCTTCTCAATTTTCCACAATTGGTAAATGCACCAAGTGAAATGACGGAAGGGGAAGAATATGACATGGTCTGCTTTGCTTACCATGTCTCGGCAAAATCATAGGGTGTGCGCTGGAGAAACCTGCAGACCACTATGCACAAAAAGATCTAGAATGGACCTCTGAGACACTGAATCAAATAAGCTAAGTCAAGTAAAAACACATCCAGCTGTTGTCTTAAAATAAGTGTACAGTGAAACAAAAGTCTGCCATCATTCCTTTGAGGCTATGCCTTGAAACTAATTGCTGCTAAATTCTCTATCTTCCATATAAAGCGGAGGAGATATAACCATGAGTTTATAATGATTCATCAGGTGCTTAAAGCTGGATAGATTACTTGATGCTTGGTAGATTATTTCTGAGGTTTTTTATGAGATAATTATTTAACAAATATGTATTATTTGCAACTAAAAAGAAAAATTGTGGCTCCTTAAAAATAAAAAAATTCCTATTTCTTGGGGGTATTTTGTAATTATAAAATATATTTTTAATTATAAAGGACATTTTATAATATATTTAATAATATGGATTGGAAAATGGGTTGAACAACAAACAATGTTACCTTAAAACTTCAAAATGTTTAAGAATAGACATTTATTCTTTTAGCAAATACCTATAGACATAAATGTTTTTTCCATTACCATTTAGTGATCATTTAATTTCTGTTTTTGCTGAAAATTTCAAGAGACTTCTAACTGTTACTATATAACAGGTTTCCAGAGAAGAATCCCACCATCTTTTAATTTTCTTCATTTTGGTGAGAATATTCAAGGTTATAATAATATACTTATCTGTACAATAGTGAAGTAAGGGTATACCCAGTATTAATGGTTGTTATTAAGATTTTAGCAATTTGGTTACTCAAACGGTCTATAGTTGAATACACCATAATGCCAGATGGAGTATCAGAAAATATGTTTGAGGCTTTAATTATCTGAAAACCCAAAATGAACTGCTACTCTTGATACCTGGGGATTTTAATGAAGAGCATACATATGTTCTCCTTGCTAATTGAAAATGAGCTTCATTTTTATAGATTAAATCCCCTGAAAATTTAAAACATAAAAAAGGAAAAGGATTGAGAAGAATTTTAAAAACCCAAAGTAAACTTTGCTATACTATGCTTGTTGAATGTAAAATTATTGGAGGTTTATATTTTAAATGTTATATGTCTGTGCTGAATACGGAAAATATATATTATACAGTTCAGGAAATTATAGGTTTTCATTTTTATAGTTATCAGAAAATTATATTCTACCACAGTAACAGTGCTATGTTTGAGTAAGGCATTAAGCACATATTTAAAACTGAGTGTCAAATGAATAAAAAACAATTTAAGCTGCAAATAGTTTATTAGTAATTAGTATTTTTAGGCAGAAAATTCTTAGGTATAGATTTAGAATAAAAGAAATTTTGTTTTGCATGTAGTCCATAAAAGGATCATGACAACTTTAAACAAAGGAAAAAAGGCGAGTGCTATTTGAAAGTGAAAATAATGCATTAAAATTTAGATGGACAAAATCAATTTAAATTAAACTTTAAATGTAGTACTATAAAGTAATTGCTATGTTTGCTGGGAGATATTTAAATTTAGCTGGAAGCAGTGGGGGTTGGTACAATGATGGGCAAAAGTACAAGTTCTCACAGAAACATTTTAGTGGCTAATGTGAACATTGCTTTGGTGGGGTGGTGATGGCGAAAGCAGTATAAAAGAGGATTCCCAAGGAATGACCGGAAGTATGAAGCGAATAATCTTGGAGAGGATGGTGGGATGAAGCAGAAGTGTCTTTGTCAAAGGAAAAAAAAAAGTCAATTAAAGAGAGGGGAGATCAAACATCAGAATGGGGGTGAACAGTCAGAATGATGGTATGATGAGATTATCAATGAGAAAGAAACAAGGAAAAGAGGAAATCATGGGCAGGACCTATTCCACAACCGTCCAAAGTAGACAATGTAGTGCTAGTCCAGTTGGCAGCTATGTCATTTTTTTTGTGCTAGTGTCATTGCAACTGTACATTCACCAACCACATTTCTGAGCCTTTGTGATTTCCCATGTAGTTTGTTTTTTTTCTTATAAGAAGATGATATGCTGATTCTATGGATTGCATATTTTTACTGCAAATTGATAAGTTCTTTTATCATTTTATAGATTTCTCTCTCTAAATGATATCATGAGTGCACACTCTGAAACTGTTCAACTCTGGACTCCTAATATGCTCAGTGTTGGGCTAAGGAAACATTATTCATAGGTTATTTCACCAAGGTGATATCATCTTAGCATACTTATGGGGTGGCCATCTGGCCTTGACCAGTAAGAGGCTGAATAGCAATCAAGCAATCTTTGTCTTAAAAGAATATCTTATTGTATCAAGGCACTTTGTTTTGAACAAACCTCTTCAAAGGCTTATTTCTGCTTTTAACCTTGCAAAGTACATCATTTGTTCAAATTTCAATTTTGCGGGTGACAATATAAATATTCTGTTATGGGTTAAGAACTGCATGCATCTTATATCTAAATGAATGCTTTGCCAAAATTAAAAACTTTCATTTTAATATTCCTCTAGAATATAAAGCACTTTCTTGGAATATATATATATATATCTCAGTGGTTATTCAGAGGACCTGTAGGCTGAAGTTATTGTAAGTTGCATTATATCTCTAAGGTTTATCATCTACTCTTAATGACTTAATTAAGGGACATGGGTTCATGGCATGATATAAGCTACCCACTAAAGAAGAGAGAAAAGTTATAGGCTATCTGTCTATTACAGTTAAGTTTCATCTGGGAAAGTAAGGTCCAGTCTTTATACCACATGAAGTGATAAACACCAGAAACCAAAACAGGAGAGAATTGTCTCAGTGAATATGTAAAATAAGGAGGTAGGAAATCTAAGATGATGATTTGAAAGTGCAGTAAATTGGAAAGTAAGTTGAAGAACTCCCTACAAGTTTGTTGGCCTAAAGCTTCCAAAGAGATTTAAAGGAACTGGGATGGGAGTATCAAGCACTAAATTTTGTTAGCCAATGATGGAACTCAGTACAATACTTGGATTGAGAAGTGGTGCTAATTGGGGTTTAAACATTGGGATTGTTAATCTCCAAAGTACATTGCAGCAAAATGGGATGATACAATCCTGACAGGGTACAAATCAGAACCCATTGAAACGTGGTTTAATGGGAGTTTGATTTCTTTACAAAGAAGAGTGAGTCAGAAGTTTCAAGGGACTAAAGTAAATAATTTGGGAAATCTAAAAGCAAGAAAATGAAGCAATGTTGATAGAAATATTGAAAATAAATTTTACTATAATTTTCATCTCTTTTAAAAGGGCTTTTCTCAATTTCATTTCTAACCATTGAGGGAAGAAACTGATTCTACATATTAATCAATAATGTTGTTTGACT
The DNA here is from genome assembly GCF_023851605.1 of Tamandua tetradactyla. Lineage (NCBI taxonomy): Eukaryota > Metazoa > Chordata > Mammalia > Pilosa > Myrmecophagidae > Tamandua > Tamandua tetradactyla. Next base: position 77,422,760 of record NC_135335.1, read on the forward strand.
GAGAGAAATAATAGAAAATTAAATGCTTTGATTTATAAACTTCTTCCTGGTTCATTTATCAATCAATTCCTGCCCTTTTGTACTTTTGGTTTATGCATACTTTTACCTGGTAATTGTTTATTTTTCATTTCTATCTGAAAAATATCTTGTTTCTTTTAACAAGAATTAGTAGAAAATTGCTACCTTAATATGCATCCTTTAAATCAAATATATGAGTGTATATTAGTACATTAAAGAGCAGTCATTTTCACTTAATAAAAGAATATATTATAGATCACCTAAATTGTATATAATTTCATAAGTAGGATTATAAAATAATTTATTCCTGAAACTTTATTTGTCAGCTTTGTTGGAATCTTCCTAAGAATGTTTGTTTTTATTAAATTATAAATACTCCTGAAGCAAATGAAATTTTTTCAAGGACAGGTAATATGCCAATGAATGATAAAGAATAAAAATTATCAGGATAAATACATTCCTTCATCACACTGTCTTGGTTTGCAGGAGCTTCTATGATGAATACCGTACAATGGGTTGGTGTCAGCAACAGAGATTTATTTTCTCACAGTTTTGGAGGCTGCAAGAACAATGTTAAGGTAATGGCAGAGCTTGCTTTCTCTCATAATCTGTAGTGTTCTGGCAATCCTTCCTCACCTGGTAACCTCTCTCATTGTAGATCTGCAACTCTGATTTCCACTGACTTCTGGCTTCTTCTTTTTTTTTTTTTTTTTACAAGGTTGGTAAATTTATTGTCTTTATCTGAAAAGTCTTCTTAGAAAATTGCAGTTTGGTTTAGCTCTCAGCAGCCCGCTCCTGAGCTCTGAGGAAACTTGCCTTCTTCTGAGCTACCCGATCTTTCTTTTGGGCAAGAGACATTTTGGGACGGTTCCACCTCTTCTTTTTAACTTCTTTTTTAGGCTTTTTCTCATAGACAGGATTCTCTCGAATAGCAGCATGGGCTTTCTTATACATCTCCTCCATCATGTCTGGAGTTATGTTGTTCTTTATGTATTGAGAGAATTGTTTCTTGTAAGCATCTTCATCTTCCTCCATTAGGTAACGCATATAATCTGCAACATTTTGACCCATGATGTGCTTCCGATGTACTTCTGCATTGAATTCCTTGCTTTCTGAATCGTAACCAGGGAATCGTTTGGTACTGTGAGGAATAGACAAGCCTCCATCCACAGCTCCCTTCAGAGCCCCAAAAACTTTATTTCCAGTGGTAGTTCTGGCAAGCCCTGCATTCAAATAGCAGGTAAAGGCACCAGGTTGACCATCAATACTTTCCACATTGTATTCATCGCCTGTCACCTCCACTTGGCCTTCATAGATCTTATCCATGCCAAACCTATTGAGAAGCCTGCGGGCCAGCAGCAGGCCAGTACAATATGCTGCAGCATAATTTGTCAGGCCAACCTTCATACCATACTTTGGGAGTTCGTGAGCATAAGCTGCGCAGACTATCATATCCCCTTCTATACGGGCATAAGCAATCTGACAAATGATATTCCTGTTAGTTACACGAACTATCATCCTGTATTTGGGTGTGTTGTACTTATTTTTATCCTGGATTGCCAAGCGTTTCCGAGCATAGTAATCAGTTTTACCCTCTCGTCTTCTTCTAAATTTCACTTGGTATCTCTTGAAATAGGCCTTATTCTTGACAACTTTAACAAACCCCATCCTGCGGAACAGAGACCGGTGTCCGCGGCTCGCCAAAGACCTGCAGGCCCAGGAGCACTACAGGGGGGAAGAAAAAGCTTCTGGCTTCTTTTGACTCTTGATTTCTATTGAATATAGGAGGATTCAGTCATATGAATTAAAGCTCCCACACCTGATTAAACTTATTCTCAAAGATCCCACTCATAAATGAGTCCATAACAACTAATAATAACATCTTCAAAGTTTCTATTTAAAAGTTGGTTCACACTAACAGAAACCTGGATTAAGACTTGAACATGCTTTTGGGGGGGGCATGATTCAATCCATAACACATGATGATACAAGTGCCCACTCTGACTAAAGCTGCATTAGCACCATTAGTGATTCAACAAAACTATAATTTGAAGAGCTTAGCTTCTGCTTTTGAACACCATCTCCCCAAAGGATTAATGTGAAGGTAAAAGAAGTCTTGGAATAAGTGCTCAGCTTCTTGAAGGGAGGCCAAAAATTGTACTTGATATTGCAGTCTTTACTTTTTCAGGTGTCTCAGGAGAAGACATGAAATGATTTGATTTGTAGACCCACTATACTCAGGCGTTACCTTCTGTTCAAGCATGCAAGAAATATCAGAAGAGTTCCAGTTATGGAAATATGGAAAGTACCCATCCATATTTTTCTGTCTTATGATATTGGAACTAAGAGTTTAGGCCAACTACATTTACTAAACTCCTTGCCAACCACTGGCCAGTTAGTTTCTAGCACAGCTGGGGAGACTGGAAAGTAGGGGAAGGGGAGCAGGAAGTCTTTTCCAGTTTTTCAAATTGAGTCTGAGCTGTGTACATGCCTGCCACAAAATGTCCTGTCCCTCATGGATTTCAGTGTTGCAGGTACCCCCTCTTGAAGACTATTAAGTTCTTAAAACAACATTTTTTCTTTTTTCTCTTACCAGGCTTAGGGACAGTAGAGCTTCATTAAACACAAGTAACCACCTAATTCAAGTTGCTAAATCTTGTCGAGGAAGCACACAATGATGCAGACTGGGCTCAAATTCATACTCACAGCTGTTCTAGAAATATTTCCTCATTTTCTGGGTATCCATCATTCAAACTGGTACTTTTCATAGGCACACAGGGGTTTGTTTTCCTCTTACTATTGTCTCATAGACCTTAATTATCTATCTATCTATCTATCTATCTATCTATCTATCTATCTATCTATCTATCTATCTATCTATCTACAATTATATATATAATACTATGCACTTAGATAGGAATTATTTCCACAAATAAATATACCCACCTTTCTTTATATTAACCCATACTCATATTATTATTATTATTTTCTTACTTTACCAAACATCTATCTCTCTTCTTGGATTCAGAGCCCCATACTTCATAATCTCTCAGAAGTTTTATTGCTGAAGTGTCTTTCTTCACTGTTTATCATTTTTTCTCATTTGTGAATTATCAATACATTCTTCTCTAAAGAATGACTTCATTAGCATATAACTGCAGATTTTCTCATCATAAAGATACCCTCCCAGAACCCACATTTCTCCACAGCTAATCCCCATTTATCTGTCCCATCACAGTAAAAATGCTTGACAGTTATTTATATTTGTTTTCACTTATATTCACATCTAATACTCTTCACAAAACACTCAGGGCCTCACTTACTCCACCTCTCTGCTCAAATGGCTATTACAAGTTCTCCCAAACCTCCACCTTGTCAAATCCTAAATCAAATTGTCTGTTCTTATCTGTCTCTGCTTCTCAGAAATAATGAGATGATGATGACTACTTCTTGTAGAAACCTCCATCATGGTTTTCTTTCCTACCTCATAGTCCAGTCCTCCTCAAGTCTTCTCTTCTGGTCCTTTCTCTTCCACATGCCCAAAGCTGACGTGATTGGTGCCCTGCCCTATGTCCTGTCTCCGGGTGAGCTCATCCAGTTCAATGGTTTTAACGCATTATCTGTGTATGAAGGATTCTCCTTTTGGTGATGTTTTGGAGCCACATATCCTCCAGACTCACGCAGGCAACTCTTTACCATACATCTTAGTTTGCTCAAAGACAGCTCATAAATTATTTCTTTTCATCCAGTTACTCTCCCTTTACTCTACTTTATGGTGTTCATGGTATATATAACTCTGTGAAATTGTCTTATCTTTTAATTTCCAGTTTATTTAATTTTCTCCACTAGAATATAAATTATATGAAAGCAGTAAAATTTCTGCTTTATTCACTGCTTTATTACTAGTCTTTATAAAAATGACCAACACATACATTTTTTGTTGAAAACTCCCCTTACGATTTCTTTGGCTACTAGACAAAGTACTTACTTATAGCACAGTTGTATATTAGCTAATTAAATGGAAATATTTTATGACTATATAAGTAAAGACCTGAAACTTAGAATGGATTAAAACCAGGATGGCTTATTTCTGTATGCTTGGATACATGTTGCAAAATATAAAAGCGCATAAGCAATATTCATCATGGATTTCTTCACCAGATAATATTAAGTACATTTCATAAATTATTTCATTGAATAGTCACAAAAATATTTTGAAGAATTTACATTATACAACATATATATGCATATGGACATTTATATCTATTGAGAGAGAGAGAAAGAGAGACTGAGGCTTAAAAAAATAAAACCCTAGGGCTAAATCATTCAACCAGTAATAGCCTATAGGTACAGCCTATGGAGAAGTGTATTACACTTATGTAATGATTAGGAATTATTGGAGAATGCCTTTGTTCCACTGATGTGTTAATTGGTCAACTATGAAATCCTTTCTATATGATAGGTTTCCAATAACATATAAAACCTTTTAGTTGTTCTTTGAATTTATATCACTTTCTCTTCTTTATATTAAATGCCAAATGCAGTTTGCAGAACTTCTAAACATTTTCGTCTATTTTACTTTGCTGGAGAAAAAAATACCCTTAAGCATAAGTAATTCTGTCTGTAAGCTGGCTATTTACATACTTGAAATATTTAAGCTCTGTTCATGATTCTTTAGCTTACATTTCAGGGAAAAATTACGTCAGCACATAATATATTTTAATCTGGATGCCAATGGATTTTTTATTAAAATTTGGAGTTTGTGTTAAGTGTTATTTTATTATAGCCATAAAATTTCATTAGCTTTTATCAGATCACTGCACAAATAACCTATTTCGAAACTCACAAAGTATTCCACAGAACAAACTTATAAAGTTAAGATGATCAAACACTATAAAACAGGAAAAAATAATTCAAGGTTCAGAGAAAGGAGTGTTATGTGGGAAAAACAAACAAACAAACAAAAGCTTTAAATACTATGTTGGTCTGAAGCTACATGTACCCCAGAAAAACATGTTCCTAAATTTCACTCACTCCTGTGAGTTTATTGTATACAGGACTTTTTGATGAAATTATACCAGTTAAGGTAGGTGGGGCCTAGCCAAATCAGGTTGGGTCTTGATCCTATTACTGGAGCCATTTATAAGTGAAATAAATTAAAACATGATAGAGAAAGTTACAGGAAACAAGAAGCTGAATCTGAACCCGAAAGAGAAGGAAGAGAACAGGAGATGCTGCCGTGTGCTGTCCCATGCGACAGCGAAACCAAGGGTCACCATCCTCAGAAATTGCAGGGGGAAAAGCATCATTTTGATTTGGACACTTTCCCAACCTCAAAACCATGAGCACATAAATTCCTATTGTTTAACCCAACTTATTTCCTGGTATTCACTTAAGCAGCCAAGGAAACTCAACCAAATACTATCAATATTCTGTTTTATTAAAACATCACAGAGTTGACAAATTAAAACAAAGAAGCAAATAAAATCAATAACTTGGCCTAAGAATGGACACTAGAAGCTTGTCATATAAATCTTTCCTTAACAACTCGGGAAAGGCTGGGTTAATGCAACTGGGAGGTCTTTTGAGACCTTAAAGCCATGGCTCTCAGCTTCAAGTCCAAGGGTCTTTCACTAACTCAAGTTTGCCTTATTTTAAGAAACACATGATGAACTTTTATATGGCCGCCAAAAGGTAGAAAAATATTTAGTAAAAAAATATTTTAGTGGTTGGTTTCAGTGCTTTCTTTAATAAGATAAAAATCTATATGGTTGACTGGAAAATTCATTTTTGTGTGTTTGCTCTATTTCAGGGGTCAGCAAGCTTTTTTTGCAAAGGGTCAGAGAGTAATGCTGTCATGCTCTGTGGCCACCTGGTCTTCATTGCCTGCTATTCTATTTTGCTACTGTAGCATGAAAACAGCCAGAGATAGTGCTAAATGAGCGTGGCTGCACTCCTGTAAAGCTTTCTTGACACTGAATTTTGAACTTCATAATATTTTCATGTCATGAAAGGATGTTCTTTCCAAAATTATTTTTGAATAATTAAATATGTAAAAAAAGTTTTTTTTTTTTTAATCTTTCTTAGCTCAAAAGCCTTACAGAAACATGTGATGGACTGGGTAGGTTGTAGACTCCTTTCTATTTTAATGGAAACCACTACCACTATCACATCACCTCCCAAGAGGGTTATTTTATTTTGGTTCTACAGTTAAATAGGTGTTTTATTTAATAGATACAGATAGCTTATTTAGCATAGTTTTAAGTTTTAAAAACTATACCCAGGTTCTTGAACTTGGATGAAATTTAATTCTGGTTACCCTTTTATAGTATGTCCCTCATCACTGATATTGTTTTGTATTTAAAGTAACAGTGACTATTTTCACTTCAGAGGAATTAAAATGACTACTTATATATCATTTCCTTCTAGTTGTTCTCTCCAAAGAGATATTATCATTTCCTTCTTTCCTATAATTTTCTGAACTGGAAAAGACAGACTTTACAAGTCCTCTTCTTTAACAAGATATGATGACAGTTTTGTTATAGCCTCTATTTTCTCTGGCTTATTGTGCTGGTTTGAAAGGATGTATGTCTCCTAGAAAAGCCATGTTTTAATCTAAATCTCTATTCGATGTTGTATGTTTGAAATGGCAATCAGATCATCTCCCTGGAGTCGGGATTTAATCAAGAGTGATTGTTAAGCTGGACTAGGTGACGACATGTCTCCACCCATTTGGGTGGGTCTTGATTGGTTTACTGGAGTCCCACAAAAGAAGAAACATTTGGAGAATGGGAGATTTGGAGAGAGCAGGGAATGCTGCAGCACCACAAAGCAGAAAGTCCACAAGCCAGCAACCTTTGGATATGAAGAAGGAAAACGCCTCCCGGGATGCTTCATGAAACAGGAAGCCAGGAAAAGCTAGCAGATGATGCCATATTCGCCATGTGTGAGGAATCCTGACTGTGTTGCCATGTGCCTTCTCACTTGAGAGAGAAACCCTGAACTTCATCGGCCTTCTTGAACCAAGGTATCTTTCCCTGGATGCCTTAGATTGGACATGTCTATAGACTTGATTTAATTGGACATTTTCTCAGCCTTGGAAATGTAAAATAGCATCTGATTAACCCTTTCTAAAAGCCATTCCATTTCTGGTATATTGCATTCTGGCAGCTAGCAAACTAGAACACTCCCTGCGCTCTATATGCTAACAAAGCTAAGAGTATTCAAAACCCCTCTTTTTTCTTTTCTTAACAAATTGAATTCTCAAAAGAGTTGTTTCATTATGGAATTAGCAGGATATTAACTATGTGATCTTAAGTCGTATACTTTCTCTCTATGAAGTGATAATGCCATTGATGAGATATTAGTAAGCCAAAAGACAACAGGATTTTGAGGAGAGGAAAATACAACAGAAAATGTGAATGCTTATGTCATGGCATGTTAGATCATTCTAAAAGTTAAAGTAAAACAAAAATGTAAGGAAGACAAGTTTTCAGAATTTTGATTTCTTTAGTTGCATAGTTAATAATAAATGCTGAACTTTTGGAATATGAAGCAAATGGGATTATGTTTGATAAACTCTTCTTAATCTGCCATTCTACAGCCATTTGTGTAGATTCTGATGTGTTTGCAGAGCTGTATGAAGCAACATATATTATGATGTAAATGCCATCATTATGACATATGCTTAAACTTCTGCTGAGAAATAAATAAAATATCTTGAAACACCTGCTGTTTATCCCAGCTGTTTATTTCTCACAGCCCGTAAATGGAAAAGTCACACAGTTTAGCATTTATATGCTAGAGAGGCATTTGGAAATAATTGAAATGCTTCCAGAGATGCTTTCCTTTTATTCTGAATTAGAATTAACTCTTAATTTCAAGAAAAGTAGGGCAAGAGCATTATCCCACAGAAAAGGAATATTCCTGCCCCACAGAAAAGGAATCAAGAATCCCATCCAACCACCCACCAAATTTCTGGGATTCAAATAAATAATTGGGAAGACAGACCAGCAAACAAGTGTAGACCGCCCAATCATGCCTGGCTGCAGATCCAATGGAGATGCAATTACCAGTGGGAAGCTGGCTCTTGTGTGTAAATTGGGTTGATTGCAAGATTCAGACTCATGCTGATGCTAATACACACAATAAGGGGAAGCCAAGAGAATTGCATTTCTGTCATTAAAAAGTAGACCAATATCTCATGAAATTAAAAAACAAAGTAAAAACATTTTATTATTATAAAATAATAAATATACATATATATAAATATTTGAACACAATGTTTTTTCCATATACCTGCTGCATACAAATGACTTTATATAAATTTCCCATGTTGCTTAACATTATATTTTAATTTTCTATATTTTAAGGACAGTGTGGCAGTATATTTTGAATTTGATGTTATAAAGATTGTTAAATGGACTGATAGATATCGCTCTATTTCTCACACTGCTAATTATTTATCATTAGATTAGAGAAAATTCTATTAAAATGACAGTCATGCCATTGTAGAGAAGTTGCACATTTTAAAACATGATATGGTATCAAAATGTTTTTTTTGATTTTTAAAGTTGCCAAAGCTAAAATGGTGTGACAAACTTCTCAAACATTTCATGCACAAAGCAATAACATGATCTAATAGTCAGGACATATCCTTCATATACTAAAAAATTAGAAAGGAAGAATGATAATTGAATTAATTTTAATGTCAATTAAAATTAATCCCACAATTGTACCCCAAGATTTTAAAATTAAGACAAAAAAAATTAATCAAGCAAATAAAGTGATATGTATGTGTGTATATATATATATATATATATATATATATATATATATATATACACATCCCTTAAAGATAAAATGTTTTATGGCTTTCATATATAATATATGTATTTTTTCTTTTCATAAGGGCCAACTATTTTTTTAATTTGAAAAGTGAATATTTTACTAACAATAGGCTTTTTTTATGTGTGCGTTGTGGTGATTATGTCTATGTGAAAAAACAATATGATTAGCTTTTTATATAAATATGTACTGCTGTTTAAATATGAATATAACAATAAATGAACCTTGGCTAAACTTTGGCCTCATTCTTCACATAGTGAAAACCAGCATTATGTGTTCATCTAGCATGAGACTCACACACAGGGTAGCAAAAAATACATTGAAGCAAGTTCCTATTTAAAGTAATACAATTATATGGGCTCAAACACTGGAACATTTTTTTCTTTTTTCTTTCTTTTTTGGTGTGGGCAGTCTCCAGGAAGCAAACCCAGGTCTCTGGGATGGCAGCCAAAAACTCTGCTATTTAGCCACCATTGCCCACCCACTGGAACTTTTTAAATATAGCCTGGACTTAGAGGTTTTTGTAGAACTTCTCCAATTTTTAATTAACAAACAGCTCAGCCACACCATTTTCTGTATTAATTCTTCTGCTCTTTTCCACAAAGATGACGTAAAACAACAATTTGATGCAACACAACATCCAGGAATACGGATTTTACATGATGATTTTCTGTGGACATCACAGTATTTGGTCACTCAAAAAGATTTCAAAGTTTAAAATAAGATGTTTGGTATTTAAGTTCATTGTCCCAACCAGTAGAGAAAACGTGTCATTTATATATAACATTTGCAATTAAAATTTGTGAATATCGGAATATAAATAACCTCTGCTTATTTAATAATTTTGTCCTTAGGAAACCTAGGAAACTAAATTTGTATCATCTTTAAAGTAAAAGAGACTTGAGACTGACTCACTTATTATCATAAATATGCCTAAAACATCACTAGAATTTATAGTGTAATCATGAGGGTATTCATTTTTCAAACACTCATTAAAATAGACAGTACCATTTTCCAAAATTTTAGTAACTTAAAATTTATTCTGATCACTGGTGAAATCATATTAGTTTGGTTAAATTCAGGAATATTTTCAGTTTAATAAATTATATTTTAATGATTTCTCTTTGGATAAATATTTAATTTTTGAAGTATACACTTAAATCATTAGATTATGCATATTTTTACAATACTAAATCTTATTTGTTATAGTACTTTATATACTTCTGATATACCTACACACACACACACACACACACACACACACACACATCTTAATAAGCTGAATATGTTAAAAGTCCAATTCAAATAAGAAGTCATGGTAATACATTTTGGTTGTTCCATTAAAAGCATATTGATTTTGTCAACATACAAAATGTAGAATATCTTCCTGTGATCTTAATCTTCCTCAAACTTTATTGGAATTATATGACTAATACTGACCTTTCCAACTTTCAAATATTTATAGAATCTGCACTTCTCTCTGCAACCAGTACAGTAGTCTAAACTATCATCAGCCTTCACCTAATCTAATTGAAAGAACTTTCTAAAGTCATCTATTTTATTCCCCTTTAAACACTTTTTCAACTGGAGCAATAACAAATAAACACCATTTCATAAAGCAAATGTCATCCTATCTTTCAGTATTAATTTAAATGTTTTTTACACTTTCCCATACTCTTAGACTAAAAAGAAAGATTCTTACCATATCCTTGAAGGCCTCTTGGCCTGGGCCCTACATAATCCTCTTGCCTTAATCTCTACCATTCTATTCCTTGTTTTCTCACTCCAGCTTCATTGGTCCTGCTTCAAATTCTTAGATCCCTTCTTCCAGTGGCCTTCATACATTCTTCTCTCCATTTAGATAGGTTTTTCCTCTTATCTCAACCTAGTAAAATTTGACTCATAAAACATAAGAGCCATTCACATTGTTTTAGTTTCCTACCTGCTAAAAAGAGTACCATAAATTGGGTATTTCTGTTGTTAACTATGGCTTCAAAAATCCTTATTATTAATTTTCTTTTGCAGGGTAATTGGTCTAATGCAAACTACTCATCCATTATATACAACTGGAACTTCCAACTTTAATAGGTATGTAATTAATACATACAAGAAAATTCATTACAAGATGGTGAATTTTAACGAAGACATGGGAATAATAAAAATAATCAACAAACAATTCTAGAATAAATGAAAAAAATTGAGAATTTCATAGATGATTTTCATAGCATTGTACACAGAGGATGACAGGACTAGTAAATTTGAAGGAGGGTCTGAAGCAAACAAAAGAGGAGAAAGAAGATGAAAAGTTCATATAAGAGTGTAAAAGACATAATGGATATGAAAAACAAATTCTAGCATGTGTCAATGCTATCCTAGAAAAAGAAAGAATTTATCATAACCTACAAAAGATATAAAGGTGTAAATTGATGAAGTGCTATAAACTGCAGCAGAATAAATACAAATAATACAATATCAGGATATTTAATAGCAACTGCTGGAAATCAGTCCAAGCAAAAATAAAAGTAGAAACATAAACAAAGGCACATTATATTCAAGACAACAAGAACAGCACAATAGCTGAATTTGTGAGAAAATCAGTAGAATCAAGAAAAATAAATAAATAAAATCTCTATAGCAAATATCATATGTGATGTTTAAGTAAATATTCTTCTTGAGATTGGAAATGAGAGAGGTACTCCAACTATGGGCTTGTGCTGTGGTTCCTGGAACATGAACTCAGGCACGACAGCACATTAACTGGTGCTAGAATTTTAATGTTAGGCATAAACAGTCATTATTTACAGATGATCTGGCTGTGCAAAAAGAAAATTTAAATAATCTATATGTAATTTAATGGCATCGATAATTGAATGTATCTTTGCGAACTATCCCAAAACAGCTTAAAAGGACAACTATGTGCTCCTCTTGTTTCCATGGGTTAGCGAGGTCTCAGCTGGGATCATTCTTCTGATAAAAGCTTATACTCCTATGTGCAGTGTGGCTTTCACGGGGCTGCATTTAGTAATAAGCGTGGAAGGCACTGTGAAGTCCAAGAGGGCTATAGTCCCCTTTCCAAGTGGTCTGTCTCTCTTTCTGACAATGAATCTGAATATCCTACATGGCAGTTGCCTTCTGAAAAAAAGTGATCCAGGCTAGTAAAAAGAGAATTGCATGCCTTTTAAGATCCAGTTTTGGAGGTTACACAGTAATATGCCCACTCCATTCTCTTGATTAAAGCAGTCAGAGTTGCATCTGATTCAAGAAGAGGAGAAATGGATTCCAACTCCAGTAGGGAACAGTTACCAAGAATTTGGGGCCATCTTTAATTCACTACAGCTATATTTTTGGTTAAAAAACTATTTACATAATTTCCAGATATAAAATATACTCAAGAAACCAAAACTTTCTTCCAACCATGGCATAAGCTTAGGCATGAGGTACGAGGTCCAATCATCTAAGTTAAACTTTGTGTGTGGATCTCTGGATACATTTCTTCAGGGGCAAAGATCTTGTTCTAAAATGATAAGTTATGTGAAACCACACCAACTTCAATATAAACGTGAAATAGTAAATTAGTTTCCTGGGTCTCCTATAAGAAAATATATAAACTTGATGGTTTAAAACAACAGAAATTTATTTTTCATAGTTCTGGAGGCTTGAATTTTCAAAGACAGTAGGACTTTACTCCTTCCGGAGGTTCTAGGGAAAATTTACCCCTTGTCTTTTCCAGCTTTTGCTGACTGTCACTCTTTCTTGGCTTGTGAGTGCTTGTCTTTCTTTCCTGACTTTACATTGCCTTCTACTTTGTGTATCTTTCTCTTACCTCCTTCTTACTCTCTCTTATAAGAATACAGGGGATTGGATTTAGGACCCACCTGGATAATCTAAAATAAGCCTTTCTCCTCAAAATCCTTAACTTAATTTCACCTTTTACCCTCTAAAGAATTTTTACTCTTTTTTCCATATAAGATAATATCAGGATACAGCGATTAGAGTGGATGGATATCTTCTGGGGGGCTACCATTAAACCCAATACAGTTAGGGAAAGGATATCTTCAGAAGACATTGTAAATCAGAAGGTACACAGGAGGCATATTTAACAGCTATTCTGAAATTGAGTCAGTCACATATTTCCTATTACTCTCACTTTAAGGGAAGGTAGGGACACTGAATAGGATTGAATTCTGATCTATGAGAATACTTATCTTAGGTAGTTTACTCCAAACTCTGAGCTCTTGATTCTCTCTTTGTATGCATCGTTTATTTTTTCATTTCCTATAAAGAAAAGGACTGTGTTTCAGTTGAGTAGTTTTCTCCCCCTTCTTCCTACTTATTAAAACTTTGGGAGCCCAGAGGCTTCTTCTCAGGTTGGAGTGTTTCTGTTCCCTTTAGTCCGAACTACTGATTTGTAAAAAGTTTTATGATGGTTAATCAGGTAGAATATAGAATGATCTAGCTAAGTCCAGGCACATAGATAGGTCAGTTACAACTTCTCTCTGAGCAACATTTACTGGCAGCCCATAAAATCAAGTTATAAAACACAGCCTTAGGCAATTACAGCCCATTTTTATCACAGTTCTTATTTATGTTAACATTTTAAAGATTTGCCATAAAGTTTCCTAAGGTTTCAGACTATAGTGTTTTGAAATCTTTTCTATTTTCTGCTAAAATAGTAACAAATATTTGGTAGGAATATGGAAAAAGATCAGCCCTTAAGGAAAATATGATATTCAGAGAGAATCCAACATGGTCAGCTGTAGGATGTAGTTTGTCTATTCAATATCCTTGGTACATGAGAGTTTATTAAATGTTGTATTTTTTCATATAATCATTTTGTGTACCTTTTATGGTTAACTTTCTACATTCTTTTATTCTGCCATAATTAAAAAAAAAGATCTGAGTATATTTAATTCATTTTTATGTTATGCAGTCAGCAAAATTAGGAAAAACAATGTCACTTGATATGTAAAAGTTAAATATAAATACTTTTATCATCTATGAATCTCAGTTTTATTCAGTAAAGTCCTTGCCACCATGGAGCGTTTTTCTATTAGAAACTTTGACAAATATCTTGTAACCGTAGAAATGATTTCTGAAACAGCAGGAGTAGCCAAAATAGATTAAATTAATGTGTTAGGTTTAGCATTCACCCAGCATGTTTTACTTTAATTGATTACTCTATGGCCAAACTTAAATCAGTAATATCAGTACTGATAGAAAAAAATGAATATTTAATAAAACATTCTTTGTGTCATAGTTGAACATTAATCTAAGTGAAAAAAACTATCATTTGTTTTAGGCTTGTAAGGCTGCTTTGGTATCTTAAATACATTCAAAGAAAAGAGATTATAAATACAATGAGCATGTTAAGTTGAAATAAATTAACAAAAAATCTCTATAATTAACTTTGAGTTATGTTACATTTAGATTTTTCAAATAAATAATATATCTAAGTTGAGAAGAAGTGGCAATAAATTGCTTCTAGCCTTAAAATTGCAAGACTCATTTATCAATGGGTTTTTTAAAGCAAAATTATATCAACAAAAATAATGTGTGAATGGAAATATTATTAATTTATGGAATTTAGAACTATCTGAGACTTAGTATCCAATGATTCTTACGTGAAGATAAACTTAATACAAATAATTCAGTGGTAATATATATTTAGTCTCCCAACACCCATCATCATCATTATGATTAATACAAAAAAGAGTTAGAGGAGTATGACTCAAATTAATAACATCACTCTACCACTAAAAGAGCTCATCATTATATAACTAAAAAAATAAACCTAATATAATAATAGTAAAAGTAGGAGTAGAGTAACATTAACAAAAGGAATTCAGATTTCACACATTACTAATTCTATCTCATTTAATTCCAAAACATAAATTTTAAATTATTAACTTGTTTAAGTCCATTTTTCTTCCAATCCACTGTAAAATCAGAATATAATGCCTTTGTGAGTTATTATGATTGCAATATGCCAAGTGTGTCCTTGGCTCCATGGATTTTATTCCACTCTATGGTAAAATTGAAAATCAGTAATTGGCAGGAAGCAAAATTATTCTTTTTTTCCATATTCTTGCTGAAGTGCCTCCACTAAGAAATGGGAAACTCACCACTGAAAAGCAGAAAGTTCAGGCAGAACCAGTTTCATGGATATGCAGGCAGCCACATTCATATAGAGTTTAAAAATCTAAGTGGAGGAGACTTCGGGGAAGATGGTATCCCTGATGACCAATTGATGGAGGAGCTGAAGCATACAATGACTGAGAAGTAGAATGGCAAACCGTGATGCATTTATATGCTGGAATATGATGCGACTACAAAAAGGAATGATGTCGAGAGGTATGCAACAATCTGAACAAACCTTGGAGACAATGTGCTGTGCAAAATAAGCCAGAAACAAAAGAATAAATATGCTAAGGTCTCTTTCAGAAAATACTTATAAGAAAACTGGAGCCTGGATTGTAGCCACTTAGAGCACCACACTTAATGTGAAGCCGTAAATGTATTTCTAGATTCTGAGACACTGGTTCTTCCCTGGAATTTTGAGGAATTTTGTGACACCTAAGACCCAAAAACGGAGTGCTGCAGCCCTGAAAGTGAGCATGGCTATATATAATAAATAACAGTTAAAATAATTAAAAAGGGATCAGGCCTCAATTAGAATCGAAAATGAAGCCAATCTGGCCAGGTCTAAGGTATATCAGAATACAAGGTAAAAGATGATAGAGCATATATCTAGGCCATCACCCACTATATGAGACCAAAAACACAGAGGTTTATTATGTCTAGGATCTAAATCAACTTTTTTTGTCTAGTAGCTCATTTAAATAACACAAATTCCTAGAGTTCAGAACAGGAACAAGATCTCCTAATTCTGAATAGTAAATGTAATACCACAATAAATCTCATACTATGATGGACTGATAATTAAAAAGTATTGGTAGAGTCCCTTGAGGGTCTGAAGGAAAAAAAATATATTTAAATGAAACTATTAAACATTCTCATCTGGGAAATCCTAGTCTTAACCACTGGAAGCACCCAAGAAAATAGGCCGAGCCCTTGATTGTGAGCTTGCCGTTATGAAACTTATTTCTGTAGCAGAGAAGCAAAGACTACCCATAATGAGGCCTAAGTGTTGTTTCTAGAAAATCTCTTTTGTTGCTCAGATGTGTGCTCTCTCTCTTTAAGCCCAACTCTGGAAAGAAAATCACCCCCCCCTCCACACACACACACATAGGTTATGATTTTCAGGGTGAAAATTTCCCGGACAACATGGGGCATGAGTCTTGGGAATGAGTCTGGCCCTGGTTCTGTGGGATCAGCAGTGTCTTCTGGACCAAAAGAGAGGGAAGAAGTATAGTTAAATAAGGTGTCAGTGGCAAAGAGAGATCAAAAGGAGTCAAGAGGTTATTCTGGAGACTACTCTTATGCAAGCTTCAGTTAGATAGTGCTATTTGCCTTGGTTTGTTAAATCCCAAACATCATTCCTGTTAACTCTTAAGAACACCAGGGCTCAGTCTGAGACTCTGAAAAAGTTTCAGGCACTAAGTTTGCTTTACTGGAACCTATAATTCCTGGAGAGTTTCTAGGTCAAATAAATCCTGAAACCCAGAGGGATGAGCATCTCCAAGATTATCAATTAATAACATCCTCCTATCCTATAGTATTGACACCCCTTCTCAACATGAAAAAGTCAGAATGGACATTGTCCAAACATCCCTATAGCTTAGGAGAAGGATTTTAGGAGAAGGAAGAGGAATAACAGAGAAAATAGAATTTAACAAATGAGTACAATTGCTGAATCGCTATTAATATTCCTTCTATCCTCCAGGGTTTTGGAGCACCTGGAAGGACAAATCTGAGATGGTGGAATGGTAGCCCACGACAAACTTTGGGATCTCTTCTGTAACTACTTGTTGAAGTGTGCTTTGAAAATTATGGCTTTTCTTCTTTCTTTGCCTTGTATATATATTATATTTTACGATAAAAAATCTAAATAGCAATCTTTAACTCATCACTCAAAATTATACCACAAACCTCCAGAAAAACCAGAAATTCTGTAGATTGTGAAGAACACAATTAACAAAACTGAATTACTAGGGTTATACAGAAATATTTTTAAATATATGCAAAGACTTTCCAGATGTAGAGAAATCATTGAAAAGTCATGTTATCAAAGAAATAAATAAACTGTAATCAATCATTAAAAGTAGAAAGAGACCATAATATTTGGCTTCAGTGCAGTAATTCAAGAAATTAACATGCTGAATGCCACAATAACCAGTCAGAATTTATAATAGAAAACTCATCTAAATAACTCTGCTCTGAAAGGAGATTAAAATTATAACATATTTAGAAATATAGAATATTTAGAAGTTAAAGATTTACAGAACACAATATAGCAAAGAATATAAAGCATGCTTAGAGCTTAATTTAAAGGAAACATGAGAAGCATAAATTATTTC
Source organism: Tamandua tetradactyla (assembly GCF_023851605.1). NCBI lineage: Eukaryota > Metazoa > Chordata > Mammalia > Pilosa > Myrmecophagidae > Tamandua > Tamandua tetradactyla. Next base: position 77,440,102 of record NC_135335.1, read on the forward strand.
ATAATTAATATCTCAAGAGATATTGAATATATATCATGTAATCATCAAATTTCAATTCCTTTATTATAAATAGCAGACAAAAATTAGATGAAAGTAGAAATAAGTAACATATTATGAATATTTATCACATGCCAACACTATTCTGAGAATATTGCTTGGATTATTGATTTCAGTCCTCACTGAATGGTATAATTATTGCCCCTTTTCACCTGTGAGGAACCCTGGACACACAGACATTAAATAAGTGGTCACCATTTAATTAATTCTGAATCAATGAGAGAAAACTCTGAGTAAATGGGAGTGCTACTTTCTGCATGAAACCTTGTGGATCCTCACTGGACTTGTAAACTCTATGCTCTTACCTCAGTACGTAATGCAAAAGCCCACACTAACCAGTTATACCCACCCCCCCCATCAAGCCCTGCTCCAAGTGGTTTACACATTTTGGTGAATGAGAAAAATGAAACATTACTAAATGAACCTAAGAATTAATTAAAAGATCAAACTAAAGCATATCAGGACAATTATGCTGTCTCCATATGGATAAGAATGCTATCCTTTTACTCATAATTTCACTCTTTGGGGGCTGAGGCTAACATCCAGTAGATTGTATTTTTGCTGGGAAGGTCATCTTAGCTGACTTTTCTGGATTCAGAGCCATATCAGTGGATACCGATAAGAAGAAACCATGGCTAAATGTACATGACACGTTTAATCTGTCCAAGGTGTCACTGCTAAGACCTCTGCCAAGGTCACCAGCACACCTGCCACTCGTGGAGATACCCCAGCTATTGCTGCTACCTGTGCTGTGATGATATGACAACTAAAACCTTCCCCATACTTTTCAGTCAAATATCCACATAGACAGCCCTTAAGATTAGCATGTACTAGTTAAGCTTTGGCCACATTTCTGATCGTAGTGCTCAAGGAAGTACCTGGTCCCCTCCACTTCAAAAGAGATATTAAAGTGATAAATCATCTGCATGGGAATCTTCCTCTGTTAATACCACATAGACAGCCACAGAGAAGGGTTTTGGTAAGCAGAAGGGTTTGTCAGGCAATACACATACATACTAACAACAAAAGCCCGGAATATTTAAGAGTTTAATAAGGTTGCTTGTCGGTTTCTCCCACTCTTCCTTGAGATCCGCAACGGCAGACACTATTCCAAGTGATGGAATTTTAACTGAATTATTTTTCTTGAATTATTAGGCATTTGATACAGGTAGGGTGACCACTGACGAATATTAAATGGATAGATGTGTGATGAAACAAATGACCCTATTCAGAACCTTATAGAACACCTCCACCAGACAAGCAGGCACATCAATTAGGGACATTCCATAGGAGTAGATTCATATGCAGCACAATATATATCTTATTTTATATAATCTGTAATAGGCCAGAACAATTTTCCTTGACTGCCATAAATTTTAAAGTCTATTCATACTGAAAGGCAGCAAACATGTTAATATATTGCTTATATGTTGTTGACATCTTGTGCCATTTCCTGCAAAATGAAGAGTGACAAATTGCAAATTACATGACCTGTGAAATATGCTATCATTTACCACAAGTCCTCCTTCAAGATTTTTATATAGTAGGATAAATAGGCTGTCAAAAGAAAGAAGAGACATAAAACTGTCATCTAATTGAGCGGCAGGTTTTTGTATGAATACTTTTTTGAATAAAAATGTTGAGTTTATATATATATTCTTTAAATAATCAAGGGTGCTAACTCAAAATCTCTATTAGAAAAGGCATGCAGAATGTATCTGTTTTAGAAATGTAAAGCAAGTTCATATTTTTCAAATATATTGGTTATTTTGGAAATATGTATGGGTTTGAATTTGCATGAGGAATGTGTGTTGGTTGCTTGGCTGCTAAAACAAATACCTTAAAATGAACTGGCTTAACAGGAACTCATTGTTACTAGTTTCCGAGGACTAGAAGGCGTGCTCACAACCAGAGTTGGTATCTTCTGGCTGGCTGGTTATCTCTGGGGTTTGTTGGCTTTTCTGTTAGGCGGCAATGCACAAGGCCCTGCCTTTTTTTTCTTCCAGGCACCCCTGACTTCCAGTGTCTTGCTGCTCACAGTGTGTTCATTCTCTGTGGCCTCCTCGGTAGGATTAAGACCCATCCTGATTCATTTGGGCCACATGTTAGGTGAAGTATCCTCATCAAAAAGTTTTACTTACAAGTCATGCACACTCACAGGCATGGATTAAAATTTAAAATGTTTTTTTCTGGTGTGCATAAATCCAAACCAACACCGAATTCATAAGAAAATAACATTTTAAAAATAGTCATGCTGTTTCTGAAATCAAATAAAAGGAGAAAAAATTTAACGAAGAAACACAGATGCACTCATAGATTCATTCTAAATTACTTTTAAATAATGTTTAAAGAAAATGCACATAAACGCCGCAATGCAGTTTTAAGAACTCAGGAAAAAGAACTGAAGCTATTTATTTGGAAGGTTAAAATAACACAAAAGAAATATGGAAGCCACAGATAGTTTCAAATTGTCTTTACCAAAGTTACTATAGGAAACTATACAAACAAATAACGTGTTATAAATCTACTAGTATATATCTCTAGAGCTCTTTTGACTCAGAACAATTGTCTTTATTTCGTTGAAATACTAGGAATTGTTTATATTTGAAGTCTGTTTAAGCAATTGTAAAAGAAAACCATGAATTTGCTTGGTGGATGAATTCAACAAGTGAATTCATTATTTCAACCTGCGAAAGAAGATATTTCACATGTGACTGAGAACAGCAATAATTCTGTTTGCTTATCTTTTGACTCTGAAGGACTCATCTATGAATTTTGAAAATGTGAATTGCAAAATCACTTATTCAAGAACTAGCCGGGATTTCTTTTTCTCTTTTATTATTTTCATGACTTGAACTCAAAAAAAAACATATTTTCTACACTTTGATAGATTTCTTATGGTGAATTCCAGATTATAATTCAGATACTACAATTTCCCTTCATTATTTCAATCACTTTATTTTAATCCTTTGTTTTTTCTTTCTGCATCTGTGAATAATCAGGGCTTGCCTATCAAGGACACAATATAGTTTAAATTTTTTTATTAAAGCAGTTGTAGGCTTACAGAAAAATTCTGAGGGAAGTTCAAAATTCCCAACCTCTCACATACACAGCTTTCCCTATTACCAACATTTTACGTTAGTGTAGTTACAATACAGTTTTCAAAATTGCCTTTGCTGACTGATGCCCTGATTTGTATAACTATATAAACAATATTTTTCTTATTGCTCTGAAGAATAATTAGCTCCACAGTATCACTTTTTCTTGTATTCCTTATGAAATAAGAAGGGTTTATCTACAACCAGTGTTTTCAAGTTGCAGTAAATCTAAATTTGGTCCTGATACATTGCTTTATATTTTATCAGTTTCAACCTGTCCTCTTTTCTAAATAATGCAGTTGCATCAGTCAGGATATAATGCACATGGTGATTGGAACAAGGCCAGTTTTTTGAGAGAATTATTACCTAGTAATAGGGAACTGAGGTGAGAGGGAATTGGCTATTAAGAGGTCAGTGGAACTTTTAGAAATACAGGAATATCAAATATAGAGAGCAGCTGCACCCCGAGGGTTGATGTACAGTGAAAGAGGAAAGAACAATTCTGGGACAGCTGCCTCCTACTCCACACTCAAACTGAGGCTCAGACCTCCCTGGAGACACCAGGTGGTGGAAAAGTTCACTGAGGTTCCACGGGCTGAGGCTGAGACTGGTAAGAAGGAATTAGCCTGCTTGAATGTAGAGGAAATTCTCTTGGAAGCTGCATTTGTGGGTAGTTGGGGGAGGGGCTGTTGAACTTGCTAGAGAGCCACCCACAGTGGATATTGCTGAACTGAGCGGCCCACAGAGATTTCTGGGAAGTTGCCTGCGTGGATGCCATGAAGCTGGCTAGGGTGAGCGTCACTGGAGGTCTTGAATACCAGCTGACACTTCAACTGCAGAAAAAGAGTAAACAAGAACAAGAGGCAAGAGTCCCGTTCCTCCTGCAGTGTCACTCCCATGCCCCCTTCTGGCAAAATGTAAATGTCCCAGCTGAGAAAAGAATGTTTAGTGAAAATAACCAGATCATTCAGGATTTTGTATGACAACTTAAACAATTTGAGAGTCTGTCTATCATTATGAAGACAGTGAGGAGAAAGTCATGATTTTTAAGAACTAGAGATACTGAAAAAATCTTCGGTCAAAATCTCAGTCTTGAGAAATCATGCAAATATCAGCGGATTAAATCTAGAGAAAGTAGAAGGAAGAATCTAACAAAGTTTAAGACATTCCACTTTTTTTTTTATATATAAAATTGTCTTCGCTATGTTTGGCTCTTTGAGTTTCCATATAAAATTGAGATTTCACTTGCCAAATTTCACAAAAAAATCTCCAGGGTTTTGACGGAAGCTTTTGGCATATTTTGAATCTTTTTAACATTAAATGGAAATAGCTAACACCCACTGTTTGTACCTGTTACATATATATATATATATATATATATATATATATATAATGATATATATATATCATTTTAATACCTTTGGAATAATAGATTTTGTGATATAAGACAAAATTTCATTCCCTAATTTTTAAATTTTTTTTCCAGAAATTTAGTGTTGGAACTGTGATGAATTGCAGCATGCATAAAGGTGAGGGCTAAATTGCTATTTTTTCAGGATAGCATCTCCAAAGTGAACTAAGTCAAAGGATTTGCATTATTAAAGCTTTGATAAATTATTGTCTTAAAATAATACTTAAACATTTAGAGAATATTTTCCGTTCTCACCAAAATATGTGAACTCCTGGCAAAGTATTCCCAGGAGTAGATGTCATACCGTTTTTCGTTGTGGTTGCTGTTCCTAAACATCATTTAAGTACCACCTTTCAGATTTCCAGGGGAAAAGATGCTGCAGTTCAGCTGCGGAAGGGGAGGAGGCAGTGGTGTATGTGTGAGGAAGAGAAAGAAAGACAAGCAGAAAGATATGCTAATGTGAAGATTGCCAGCTCTATTCACAGTGCTATTTTTTAACTGTGTAAAGGATCAAACTCTTAATAGTTTTTGAAATCTCTAGATATTGTTCTAGAAGATAATTTATTTTTATTTTTATTGTTTCCAGTTTGCTTAGATAATGAGCATATCATTATAGGATTAACATGATAGGCTCTTTTCAGATCTGCATGGACTAGACAGTTTTAGAATAACTAACTAATGCAATAATCAGAAAGTTTCTTTAAGTGTAATTTCAAAAACATAAAAATAATTTCAAATTCCCTTCTCCTTGGATGAAAGCTTCTTTTTTAGTGCAAATGTATTTTAATTAAATATCTACATTTAAAAATAACACTAAAATGAAACTAATTTTGCTGATATAAGCCAGAGGATAAAAAATATTAATGCTGGGCGGGCCGCGGTGGCTCAGCGGGCAAAGTGCTTGCCTGCTGTGCCGGAGGACCTCGGTTCGATTCCCGGCCCCAGCCCATGTAACAAAAACGGAGAAACAGAATACAATAAAACAAGAAAATGTTTAAAAATGTTTCCCTTTCTTCCTTCCTTCCTTCCTTCTATCCTTCCTTCCTTCTCTCTGTCTTTCCTTTAAAAAAAAAAAAAATATTAATGCTAAATCTATATTTTTGAAGAAAAGAATAAAATGAACTCTGATATGTCTTTAAGCACAAAGTTTTCATGCTTGACAATTGCCCTTTGAATGAAAGTTAATCATATATTTTTTCTAGCACTGAGTCTGAGTATTTCAAGAGGCTAATAGTAATTCTTTGATGCTTTACTTCAAAGCTTCAAGAGGAAATTAATCAAATTAGCCCATCCTCCTCTCTATTGGAACAAAACTTTTCACTGCCTTGGATTCAGGGCATTTCATAAGACTCTAATGAGTATTTGAAATTAAAAATATATATATAAAATGGTGGCATTAACAGGAGCTTGCAAACTACTCAAATATTTATTTTAAATGAGTCTGAAAATGTAAATGAGTGAAGCAAGCACCAAGTGGCTTGGATATGGTGTGCAGTGCATGGACTACCTAAAAGGTGGCAGCTTTCTGCAGATACGGACCCTTGCCACGTTGAAATTCAGTTGAAAATAGCTGACAGATTTGTCCACTATTCAAATGTTATTGGAAAAGACAGAAGTTTGTATCTTAATATGAACTCTCTCAATTTTCAGTGTGGATGTTATCAGCACAGCCACCACCACCACCACAGTAACAACAAAAAAACTCCTTGCAAGCCAAGCAAAATAAATTGGAAAGTTCTTCTTTATTAAATAAACAGTGACATTGGAAAAGGCATTACATGACCTTAGAACTGTCTATCCCTGAATATTTTAACCAATCACCTTAAAATTACTATTTTGAAAAATGTTACTAATTTTTTTTGCCAATTTTTTCTTGGGTAAGGTTATGAGAAAAGCATACTTCCTGCCAAAACCATAGATGGAAGACCAGTAACTTTAATTATATATAATATAATATAATATAATATAATACAATATAATATAATATAATCATTTTTTTCATTTGAAAAGGAAGAGGAATATTTAAGAGATTCTAAGAATTTTGCACTAGCTATTTTTTCTGAACCAAAGAGAGGTTGTCCCTCAAAAATATTGCTTGTCTAAAATATATCACTTCTCTTCATATCTCTTCCAAAAACTTCTAAAAGGATCTGAGATTTTTCTCTTAATCAAAGCTATATGTTCAGTTAAATAGCATCAGCTATGGATTCTGGCCCTGAGATTTTCTATTTTAGGTTCCAGTGTTTACTAGTTATTTCACCTTGAGTATATGACATGAGTCCCAGGTACTTCATCTATAAAATATTGATCATTAGAGTACCGATTGCTAAGTTTGTTATGGGAATTTTTTAAGGAAATCACTAACACTAAACAGCTGGGTAAAAGAAAATGTTCCATGCATCTTATTTATTATTATATATTGTTATTATTTATTATACTTTCGTTGATCTCACTCTGTTTTTCTGGTTGACATAGAAATACTGCTATAGATGAGGGGAGAAAAATTTCACAAATTTATAGTAGTTACCTCCTTGGAGCAAAATAGTATTTCTATCTATTGCTACACATATCTAGTGAATGCTAGATTAGAGGGTACTCCCTCTAATTATTAATTAATATTTTAATTACCATAAATTATTTTATTATAAGTAGCTTTGAAGATTATTTAGTTATTAAATACAAATAAATAAATGGGAACTCAGGGATGTTAAGTAATTTGTCTAGGACAAAACAACAAATAATAATAATAATAATAATAATAATAATAATAATAATAATGGTAAGTAGAAGAGTCAGGACAAAAATCCAAGGATTTTAGTTTGTTTGTTTGTTTGCTTGACTCTCATTGCACATTTCTATCTGGATACATTTCAGCTGAAAATATAAACTGAAAAAGTCTTTGAGTACCTTAATTTAGTGAATCTCTCCATTAAAATGGAAAGGAAGGCATAAATTAATGATGCAAAATAGTTGGTTTTTATAGAGAAATAAATGTTGTTAGTTAAGTTATAGAGTGCTAAGCATCTGGATACCTGTTAACCAACTTTACACAATTGCCATAGCTGCATTTGCATCCAGATGTTTCTGCATTTTGAGGTCATCTCACACATTGACAGGTAATATAAATGATTAAAAGAAAATTATATTTCATGAGTATTATGATTAAAGATAAATTTATTTAGGTTTCTCCGAAATAAATAGTTCTTGAATATTTCTTTCACGTAGCACTAAATGTTTTAAACTTGAGCAGGGTGCTCCTGTGGTGATTGTCAAGTATCTTGTCTCTTTTGTCTTTCTTTGAATGCAGCATAGTTATGAATTTTATTTGAACTAATGGAAATTCTCTGATGATTTCATAATCCAAAATAGATTTCATTTTGATAGATACAATTCTAAAATAAGATGAGATTTATCTTTATTTTACAATAAAGAAATTAGGAAATTACAATGCCATGGAATCTGTTATTTGAACTCCGTATTAAAAAGAATAGGAGTTTTATATAAAACTTTGAATTGCTTGACTTTTATCTCCTCAGTTCTGGTATATGTTAGCATTCAGGAAATTGGGAACTTCAAATCCACACAATAGATCCAACTAATGAGATTGCAAAAACATTGTGCTCTCCATCATTTTCTTATCAGTGACAGTCAGTCCATTAAGAGCTCTAACCCCAAGAAGTGAATTTCAGTTTTAAACTTTTGCATTCTAAAAATGATCTTCTTTAAGCTGTTAATAGATAAGATGTATGCCACCTTTGGCGACAGTTCAAGACACTTACCCTCCAAGAATTGTTTTGAAACCAACAACAGACCTATTACAGTCTTTCACAAGGACATGTTTTAGTGCTTTTTAGTGAACTGTGAAAATTTGAAGAAAGTTTACTTTCATTTACCTGCGTCTTTGTTTCCTTACACAATACAATATAATACTTAAAATATTATTTGTGATCTATATTTTAATAGTATCTTTTCAGAAAAATGGGACAATATATCCATTCAATCTTCTTTTAGATAATGGCACTCTACATCTACACAGATAGATATAGTTTCTTCTCTGGATCCTCAATTGTTTTACCCATAATTAGTCCACCACACAGCTGAAAGACAGGATGGTAGAATGATCAATACAGCTTTTCCACACTTAGTGTGAACCAATTTAAGACCGGTAATTAAACAGACTATAGTAAAAGTATCAGATTTCATCTTCTAACTAGGAAGTAAAAGGAAAGTCCCATCTGGCTGATGTCCTAAGGAAACAACCATGATGACAGGGCATGACATACAGAGGCATAGCATTTAAGGTGATTAATGAAAGTTCTATAAAGATGTATAAATTCTTTTCTATGAACGCAATAAGAACAGGTCAAAAGAACAGAATTCAACTCCAAGATTCAACATCAGAGAAAGTTTCAGGGAATAGTAGGGAAAGTCATCTGAATTGATTGGTCTTATGGAAAGAAAGGCCTTGTTGACCGTTGCTCCAGCTTATTCTCAGAGGAGTTTGGTGACAAGGTCATACATGTAGGTTTTGGAGCTATTCAATCAATAATGGGTCTCCTTGACATATAAAATAACCAAGGAACTAAACTAATCAATTACAATTAGAGTGATTTGGTGCTACAAATATAAAGAAATAAATATTTCCAGAAACGGTGAAACAAGAATTAATATAAAACTGAGTACATGTAAATTAAGACATAGAGCACTATTTTGAGTAAACACATGCAAGTAGAGTGCTGAAAAGTTAAGCTCTATTGTCATCGAAGTTACTGAGATTAAAATCTCTTTATAAAAAGCATCATAAAAGAGTTGACTCCCTTTAGTGATTTCTGTGTCCATTAGGGAATGCTAAAGGATAAGATTTAAAGACATATTTGAATAAAGTAGGCTATATATGAAGTGAGACATCTCATAGCTTTACTGGTGAAAATTGCATACCTCAGGAGTTAGAAGCTTTGTATAGAGATTGGCAGGATAGAATTATCACACTTAAATTAAAATAATAATAATAATAATAATAATAATATAGTCTAACATGGACTGATGATTTTTTTAAATGTAGTATGGTTGATGTGACTTTAATCTCTGCAGTTAATTTATAAAGACAAACTTATGTATGCCTATTTCATATGAGTAAATTAAGGCTAATACAGGTTAGGCATATTTTCTAGGATCACAAAACTAAAAAGCATCAGCATGAGTGCATGAAAGAAAGCAGTGGAATTCAAAAACCCATGATTAAGAAGTAAATTATCCCTGATTTTAGACAATTTTTTAAATATTAAGAGACTCAAGCAATCTTTCTAAGAAAGATGGTAAGCAGAAATGCATGTTTTCTTCCACGCAAAATCTTACGTGGAAAAACAATACTTTGCTTTGTGTGTTAAAAGTGAATGGAAAGATGCAAATGTACTAAGAAATGATGATCATGCATCTATGTCATGATGTTAAGAATTACTGATTGCATATGTAGAATGGAATGATTTCTAAATGTTGTGTTAATTTCTTTTTTTCTTTAATTAATAAAAAAAAAAAGTGAATGTTCTTAAAGTACGATTTTAGTTTTACATCCAAAACCTACTGGATAAATTGTTTTAAATGCTTTTTATAATTCAAAATACTTTACAAAAAATATATATAATGTTTACATTCATTGAAACATGATCAGTTCATTCTGTCTAGCATAGATTGTACAGTTCAGTGAACATAAACAGGAAATATGTGTTACAACATATATTTGAACTGCAGTTTCTTATTGTAAATACCACATATAATATAGCCATCTGTGGATATGACTGTGTAATATTCAATTACAGCAGATTTACATGATTAAATATAGCTAAAGATCCTTATTCTGATATTGTTAGGATAAATGGTATATAAATATTCTCCAACATTGTTGCACACCTTTAGAACAAAATGTAATGACTATTCCAATGCTTTCCAATCTCAAAATCACATCTGACTTTTTTTCTTTAAGTGTGTCAGGATAAAAATCCTTATGAAAAATGGTCTTGAATTAGAATAAAAGTCAAATCTATTTCAAAATACTTGGTGCTGAAAACTTTCAATTTTTACACGTTTGTAAGCTTTCAAAATACACCTCTTGACCACCATAGCTTTCAACTTCTGTTTTTTAACTAATCCCACCACCTCAAACTTTTTTAGCAAAATTGTGCTTTTTTGATAAGACTTTGTTTGGATTTTGGTATTATTATTTTGTCTTCCCTTCAAATGATTGCATAAATTACTACTCTCCCCATATACAACTTATAAAAAAGGCTCAGTTGTGCATTGCATAAATGTAAAAAGCTAGTGAATAAAAAGTTACACTCAGAATATGAAAAAAAGTTGATAATATGTAGTGCTTACCAAACCCTCTCTCTCAACAAACTTTAAAAGGAATGGACATTACAAGGTGTAGATTTGTTTTAACTTTTTTGGAAGCATGGTGAATTCATTGGTAATCCATTGGCTTAGACAGATTTTGATGGTTAAGGTTACACTCTTCAAATCAGCTAAGGACACACACTTCAAAAATCTGTTTATCTCCACTGAAATGGGATGGTATTTGTGGTTCTCCAACTGAGTGCTCCTTTGACTTAATCCATTTGCAAATTAGCCAATTTTCAATCAATGTATTATCCAATCTCTCCATGCCGGCCTTCACAACATTTGGATATGCTCTCATTTAATTGGAATTTTTTTTTTTCCATGTCTTTGAACTTGACATGCTATTTCAAGGCAAAATTATGTTTCTACATACATAGTAGGTTTTGGTCAAATATCCCAGTTTTAGCTTCTTGTTGATATATTATTTAATCCTGTTTATTTAATTTCCAAAATAAATGAAATATAGTTGCAACAAAATATAAGTTCTTAATTATGTTTACAAATATGTTTTTCAAGGTTTAATATGCTTTGGATTTTATTAAACATTGAATTAAATTTCATCAAGTGTATAATTAATTTTCTTAAGATTAAATTGCTTATTTATTAGAGAGATTTATTTAAAATTTGTTTTTTGGAATATATTCTTCACTCTACACTTTGAGGTGAAATTAAATTAAGATAAATAGATGTGATGTCCCTTTTTACTTATATCACAAAATTGCTTAAAAGCCATTAGAATTTATTGATTTAAAGATTTGATTACTTTCTTTCTAAAGCCTCATGGTTCCTGTACATTTTCAGCATGCTAATTCTTAGCAGATTTTTTTCTTCCTTTCCTTTGGGCTGTTATTGGGCTATTCAGTATTTTTTCTCAAATGTGTATCAACTTAGGTAATATATTTTAATAAAAATCATTATTTAAAAATAACGAAATATGTTAGCATGGAATTGTCAGCAACATACCATTATCATTTTGCAATTTTGATATCAGTAGAAATGAATCCTTTCCATTGCAAGCCTTTCTCATGAAAATATGAGAGCTTGTATCATTTTTTGAAGAAGTCTTTTAATATATAATGAATACTTCAATTTTTCCTTCCTTTACTTCTTCTTGTATTTTATTTATTTTTCAAACTGCTTTATTGATGTTTCTTTGTCTCAATAATTTTTTTGAGTAATTGAAAAGCCTAAAGTTAGGTATTTTGTTTGGTTTATTTTGTATTGTTAAAGCATGTAATGAGGGTGGTGCAACAGTGGCTCGGTGGTAGAATTCTCACCTGCCATGCCGGAGACCTGGGTTTGATTCTCAGAGCCTGCCCATGCAAAAGCACAAAATGAAAAATGGTGTTTTTACTTATTTTTAATTAAAATCAATTATAGGAACTGTATTTTAATCCCTATATACTTATGTGCTTGTATTGAAGTGTAATATTCAAAGAGAAGAGTGACTACATAAGGGTTCAGAGCAATGGATTTTACAATCAGAACATGTAAGATTCAGGTCAAACCAGAACAATTCCATCATCCCAGAACATCCTTTTCCAATCACCACTCTTTCCTGTAAACTCTCTCCTGATTTCTAAAAGCATAGATTAATTTTTATCAGGGTTTTATTTGCACTTAATATAGACGAAATTATGCAAAGCAAATTATGCATTATGTACATTGTAGATTATTAATTCTCATTGTGTGGACATTCCTCAATTTATTTATGCATTTTACTGTGGCAATGCTTTAGGTGGTTTCCTGTTTGGGCTTACATATATGCTGTGATGAATATCTTAGTGCATGCCACTTTCTGAACATATGGATGCCTTACTGCTAAGTTTAGGTCTACACACAGGTGTGGAATTGATGGATCTTTGGAAGTGTGTGTCTTCAGCTTTTGTAGATACTGCTCAACAGTTTTATGTATTGGCCTTCTGCTTAAGTTTTTAAGTATGTCATTGACTTTGATATTTATAAGAACCTATAATCTCAGCTTTTATTTTCTCTTTTATTATTTTTTAACATTATGGTAAGATAATGTGGCATAAATCTTTAGTATTTACATGTTTTTAAATGTATTGCAATTTATTTTTAAAATGTCCTTGGAGGCATACAGATAGATAATATATGAAAAGATGAGCCTAGAGTTCAGTAATTAAATTATCATGACCACCTTTTTCCTTCTTTTTTGGATGTTGTATTGTAGGTGAGTAGCCTGTTATTGCAGTGCCATTTGATGAATTTTATTTTGTTTGTTTAATTGTTTGTTTTGCTTGCTTGCTTGTTTTTTGGGAAATGCATCGACTGGGAATTGAACCCAGATCTCCTGCTTGGCAGGCAAGAATTCTACCACTGAACTAACCTTGCATTCCCATATTTCCTTTATATATTATATTTCTGTGTATTGAGTTCATTTGTTTGTTTTTTCTCCCCACTTTTCTTTTTCCTTTAACTTCTCTATGTATTTGGATAAATATTACTTTTTCATTTTCATTAATTATATGATACTAGTCAACAGTTTGAGCTAATCATGTCACAATTTTACTGGACTATCTGTCAAAATCAAGTGATATTTCTGCTATTTTTTATCACTTTTTTGTTCTAACTTATTTTTTCTAATAATTTTTCTAGAAAATAACCACGTTTTCACTAGACAGCATGTAAGACAGAGTTATACATCTAGAAAACAATAAAAACACTTTCCAATTACATGAACAAAATAATTAACATGATATCTACACTTTCCAGGGAAAATAATTTCTACACAATGTATTAGCTACTCTTTTTATAAACTTGTATGGGCTTACTATTAATTTTATCCAGATTTTATTGTACATTCACATTACATTCTAGTTTATTCTTCATTCATCTAAGGAGATGGAAAATTCCTTCACTGCTTAAATAATTTTGAATCACTTAAGAACTTTAAATGATATCATGTGCAAATCTTTGTAGTGGTTCTTCATGGCCCTTTTTGCAACTAATTACTATCAAAACCTCATTTTTTAGTACAATACAGACATTACTTAACTTATCACAAATAGTAGAAATGTGCTGGATAATTCATCAGATAGTTTTAAGACATACCGTGACCTAGTATTCATTAAAATAAAAATTAAAGTGCCAGTTAAGCTAATTTGAAGTTGATTTTTTAAATTATTAATTTAGAACAAATTTGTATGCATCCAATTAATTTAGGAGTTACTCCTCAAAATAAAAAGAGACATTTAAGAAGCATTTGATCTTCCTAAAACCTTTGCTAAATCGTTAAGCTTTTCAAATCAGTCTCCTCTGAGAGAAAAAGCATGTGTACTTTTGTGTAATCCAAATTAAAGCCCTAGAGTTTTACATTCAGTGTAAAAGACCTTTGTTCAATCTTTTACAATATACATATTCTAGATGCAAAGCAATTTGACAGAAGTTTACTTATTTTTAAAAACATTATAGAATATTTTCCAGTAGTGTAGAGGCATAAAAAATGAGTTAATAATAACGGAATTAGGCAAATACATCCCTACATATGCAAACTTGGAACATACTTAAAGAGAGTGACTATTACTTGCTTTTAAAAGTAATGATCATGCTTAGTTTCTCTGTTTTATGACTATTCAAAGCTTTGGTGCTATAGGCTAATTAATATGGTAATAATATTACAGGAAACATCAGACAGCATATTAATTAATCAAACTAAATGATTCATATTTAATGAGAAATTTTATTGACCAAGAGAAAGATAAAATGTAGGGTTCAGTTGCTACTTAGAAATAAAATGCTGGGCACGTTACTCTCTATCTAACAAACAGAAGAAAATACATATATACTTATATAATCTTACATATCACTAATTAATATGTTGGTTTATGCATTCACTACTGTAATATAATATTTGCATAAAAATTAGTTTTAAAAATCTCTCGATGAAATCTGTCATTTTTATTGCTAAGTAAATTAGCAAGCTGTACCCAGCCTTGCGTACAAGGCTGGCAGCCAATCTGTAGAAGGTAGGTCTTTCTTTTTTTACCACCTGTTATATAACACATTTCTATTGAGTTCCTATCTGTCATGCTCCAGCTTTGTAACTAAATTCCTCAATATAAAATAACGCAGGTTAAGAAACATACTTTATTGGGAAAATGAAAACATATGTAGAAAAAGGGACTGAAAGAAAAAAGGAAGAACAGGTTTTCCTTTCCCGTTTTCTCATAGAGAGATGCGTGGCAGGACCAGGTGCTACTGGGCCCATAGGATCAGTCTGCATTTCAGTGGAAAAACATTCATATGGGCATGCATTCTTTCAATAGCCCAAACATGAAAGCAGCCTTGTCACCTTGGAATAAACAGATTGCTGGGTGCCAACACGTCAGGATTAGAGGTGCGACTATTCATGAGTTATGTGGTAAACCAGCTTCCAAGCACCTGGATATTTTGGAGCCTAGATTTTGCAGTCCTTCTCATGACGGATGAAAACCACAGGCCTACTGGGAGGAACCAAGAAGACAAACCAAATGTCAAATGTTTTTATGTGCTATTTCCTAAAGTTGTCAAGTTATGGTGCTGAAGGAAGCATGAAGCTGACCTCCTAAAGTTAACCTCCACAATGGCACTTTGGTTAACACCACTTATCAATTTTATAATTATGTGGTTTAATAGTGGCATCATATTTTGTCTTCCTGGAACTTTTGACCTTAATAAGATCTTGAGCAACATTAAGTCCAGAAAATGTGGCCCTCAATCCCTATGCTTTTAAATAATCTTGTCAATGTTTAACACAGACTGGAAGCAAAGCAAGTAGTAGTTTAAGGAGTTAGTAAATATTTCATAGCTAAATCGTGATGCCATATGCTAAAAAGAATCCATTGTCAGTCATTTGAAATCATGAAAAATGTGAAGTAAGTTTGAGCTAGACAAAATTGTATTTCAAGAAAACTGGACCATTTGTTTGACTAAGTAAATGAATCTACTCTGTTAAACATAACAAGATTTTTTTATTCTTGCGCGTTTCATTTAGCAGAATAATCATCTCTTCTTTAAATGTATAATGATAACTATATATTAGGCCCTTTTGAAGCTAGTAATGAGATAAATAAAACTCATTCACAACAAGTAATAAATAAAAGGTGGCCATTATTATTTTATGCTCAATTTATATTATTTTAATTTTTGAATTACAAAGTAATTTTCAACATATCACAATCTCTTTGGCTATTATTGAACCAAACCTTAAGGTCCCTGGTCTTGGCCCATAATATTGTTGAAAATAATATTTAAACACATTTTGTGGTTTCATATTTGGTCTGCTCAATCTGGCTGTTAGTTTAATCAGTTGTATTGGAACATTTTAACATTGTCAATTATTTAGGACTTTAATATTTATCCCTTTATTAGATTGCTTATTAAAATTTACTTCATTTTTGATTGGCCTGTGCAATGCCTTTGGCAACTTGGATGGGCACAATAAAGAAAAGTCCTTGAAATCATTCATCAAATACTTTTACATATATGTAATAGAGTTTTATATTCTAAAATTATCTCTGTTCTAGAGTGAGGACTGAGGTGTATAAAGTTGGTAGATTTGGGTGGATTATATTTGAGTTAATAGTTGTTAATATTAAATTCTCTTATTAGAACATTTAGCATTGCATTTTGTGGTTTGTTTTGCTTTTTGAATATTGCCTTCATTTTGCAAGGAAATGCTTTCCGTAATTGTCCTGGTCACATTAAACCTGATTGTCAGGTTTAACCACACAAGAGATATGTAGAGAACTATGTATATTCAACATAAACACATCTGGTGGGCAGAGCAGTCAACTATCCATAGCAATTACAATCTGCTGCCATCAACTATCAATTTATTCTATCCTTAACAATCCAAGTGTTATCATGTTTAATTGCCTGAAAGAGACTTGAAACCTCTCGAAAGCAACAAGGAAGAGAATTAAAATTGTCCTTTTTCTTCTTACTATTGTAAAAGCAGGGGACTTTATAAGTTTTATTTCTTGACCCTAGAAAACAATTTTGTATTATGGAATAATGATTTTGAATTAGGTCAAATGCATTATGCTTCTATTCCTATATTCATCTGTAACCTATAAATACAACTTAGGACTAAACAGCTATTGCAGATGTTGGTGTAAGGAGAAGTTGCTATTTTCTATTTTTTTCTATTAATACCACATTGTAAATTGAATCATGTTCCCTGTAAAAGCCATGTTCAAGTCATAAACCTGGGCCTGTGGATATGAATCAATTCATAAATAGTACCTTTCAAGATGTTACTATTGGTTAAGGTTTGGACTTATTTGTGAATAGGATCCTAAGATCCTGTTTGAGACCAAATTGAATCAGCCTTGGCATTAATCCAAATTAGTAGAGGAAATTCAGATGAAGCCAGTCAGTAAAAGGCAGAAGACAGTAGAGGCCCAAAGTCAGAAGATGGTGGAGGCAGAGATGTAACTCAAGGAACCCCAAGGATTGCAGCAAGCCACCACCAAAATGCTAAAGATGCCAAGAGAAAGCACAGCCTGTCAGGACCTTGAATTTTGACTTCTAGCTTCCAAAACTGAGACAACAAATTGCTGTTGTTTAAGCCAGTCCATTATGTGGTATTTGTCATAGCAGCCCTGGCTAACTAAGATAGAGTGAAACATGCATTCCTGTTCATATTTTGAAATGAACTTATAAGAGTTTTATTTCCCTTCTTCAACCCATTAGACTTCCATTTTGTGCTTAGTAGATTGAATAAATACTTGGTTTTCACAATAGAAAAATCAGTGCATATTTTAAGAAAAGGGCTTTGATTTACTTGAAAAGTGATGACAGTGGTGTCCATGGGGTTATGAGGCCAGCCTGTGCTGAAGTGTCATATTAGCCATGAGGAATGCCTGTGACAAGTTTACCCACCATGGGGATCCTGAGGAGGAGGAATCAGAAACTGGGTGGGTAAGGTATGCATGGTGTTCAGTGAACCTTCAAAAGGGTTGGGCATCCAGCCCTTTAGACAGACCTGATCATTAGACTCTGGAGTGATGGCACCCTTAATCACAGACCATAGCTTGGGATACTTATTAGGATTGTCTTGTATGCTAGTATGGCAATCTGGGTAGTATGCTAACATGGCAATCTGGACTAATTGGCAGGGGATAAGAACATGGATGTATACATGACAGAATAGATTGGATAATTGTTACAATGAATCTATGGGCTGAGTTAGGGGAATGAATGCTCAGAACAGATATTTTCCATGGTATGTGAGGAGGAAAGTGAGAGAGAACCTCCAAAGTGACCCTGGTGATTCGCAGGTGGACAGAGTGTATTGGTTCTGGGAATAAGCCACCCCATTGAGAATATTCAGATTGCTGGTTGTCTCCCAAATCTTCTAGCATATATTTCTGACCATGTTTTTCCTTTGTATCAAATAAAACTTTTACAAGCAGATTGTATTTAATTTTGAAAACTATCACCTTCTCATTCTGATCTCATTTAACAGTCATGAACTGAGTCTGAGGAAAGTCAAGCCTAGGGATCACCTGTTGTGGATCCCAACTCTCACTGGGTGAATTTGATGTTCATATTTATCTAAGGAGATGAACAAGATCTGACCTGCTCAGTTGAGCTTGTTGGTGAGTTTGACTTTACTATAGGAGATTGGAGCCTTTATCCAGTGGGCCCCAAGTTGGAAGGGTCCAGGTGGGAGTAGACTCAGCTGGTGCTTACTGATCTGACTATACCCTGGGTACACCCTCCTGATTCATGGCTTCCAGCAGTGGATGTTGGCAGCCACTAAGTCCAAGAGGAGAAAATACATGCTGTTGGATTGGACACATTCACCTTCAGCACAGGGAACATCTTGGGATTCTTAGTGAAAATCATTGCCTCCTTGACATGCACCCACAGCCATTTCCTCTAGACTATCACATACCTTTCATTGCTTGAGGCTATTCTTCTCAATGCCCACATGAAGACTGCTCTCCATGATGCTCAATCAATGGTCCACTCGATGGTCTACTAGATACTGCAAGTTCTCCATAACTGGGCAGCTCATCCCCAGCTCACTCCTTCCCACAGACCTAAAGCCTAACTAGCTACCCTGGACCTACCTTCTATTCTTCTCAGTGGCCACTGTTCTGAGAAAGAGGCCACTCTGGCCAAGAACTACAAAAGATTACAGACCGCAGGCACAGACCCGGGAAAGTGAAGACAGAGTTTCATAAGGGAGTCTTTAAGGGAAATGTGAGGGTCTAAATGCTTGTCTACATGAATTCTTTCAAGGCATGACTAGAGTCAGTTTTTGTAACATCATATTTGTTTTAAACAATTAAAATTAAAGTATTGACCAGGTAATAAATATTTATGAAAAGCACAAACAAATCTATTTATTTCTTTGGAGCCATTTTTTTAATATAAGAAGAACTTAAAATGTGTCAAGATACATATATGCTATGCAGACATCTCATGACATTTTTATTAATTTTTAAACTGTTTTTAAATACATTGGCTACTGATATCTAAAGTCTGATATTTATTCATAAAGTTTCTTAATGGATCTGCCATTTTTGACAATTTACAAGTTATAGAAACTTTCAGGTGGCAACTTGTTAAAGTACCACATGCTGTGAGCACTACATTTTGTGTTTTTCAAACAACACCAGGATGCTTGTGAACTTCATCTGCAGAAGTAGGTATATTGGTTCTTGAATCTCTCTGACAAACAGTTGTAGTAGCTTTCTGATATGGGCAGATGGCCACTTCAAAGCAATCAAAATAAAATATTCAGTTTCTGAATTTAAATTTTTGAATATGAATGCTGGCTTAGATTGAGTTTCAGTTCTGAATAATTGTTTTGATGTTCCTAGGCAGTTTGCATGAAACATATTTGATCAAATGGCTAGCACAGGCTTCACATCTTATAATTTGTTATGTAATGTACCTTCTGGTACTTTGTTAAATGTGATAACAAAATGAGAGGATAAAAATTGATCTGCAGCTCCTACCTAGCGTAATATGGACAAAACATAATTTAGCTATCATCCGCAACCTAATTCAGAGGATTCATGCCTACATATAAAAATGTATATACATATATACACATATATATGTGTACAAATATATGTATCTATATTTAATTTATCATTTACCAGATAGAAGCAAATCAGAAATCAGAAGTTTTGAATGTGGTATATCAGGCTGCATCTATAAGAAATATGAAAATCAGCAAAACAAGTGATTTTAGTGGTTTTAACATAGTAAATCCCTTTATAGCACAGACTTCAAGGTAACAAATTGTGGATTTAAGCTAATATTCCCATTTATTCTCAGGCTTTGTTGTCTTTCACTGAAGCTTTTGCTTCCCCCACCTTTGTTTTCAAATTGCAGTAATGGGTGAAATAGATGTATAATTTGAGATTAAACAAATTGATTACCATTAAATAGACATTCATGTTAGTAATAATGATTAGGTATTCTTCTCTGGATGAGCCAGATTCAAAGAAAGTAGATTTTATAGAGTGGTTGAATCACTGTTTGTTGTAAAACACTATATTCTAGTTTGAATTATATTACAAGCAGTATAGGAGAAAATACTAACCTGTAAGACTGTTAAAATATCAAAAGTTTGGTACCTGACTCTGTGGGTGAAGCCACAAAGCAGAGGCATTCCGACATTTTCTTGTTAAGAATACAAAATGAGACGTTCCCTTTGGAGGAAAATTTGACAACGTCTAAGAAAAATCACATATACATGTAGCCTTTGACCCAGCAAACCCACTACCAATAATCTATCTCAGAGGTCCAAAGACACAATGACCCTAAATTGAAATGTCATATGTAAATGTTATTCGCTGTAACATAATTCATACTAGCAAAAGTTAGAATCAACCCCAAAATCCAACAGTAGGGTTCTGGTTGAATAAATTGAAATATTTTTTCGCAATGCTAGTGTTATGTAGTGGTAAAAAGCAGGAGGAAGATCATGTAACATTGTAATGAATTATATTTTGGAATATATATATTCCAAATATCCAAAATATATACATATTTCAGAATATATATTGTTAAGTGATTAAAAATACATTAAAGAAAATGGATATAGTACATTACTTTTTATGTAAAACAGAGGAGCATCTATCTAGCTATAAGTGTGAAAACATTTGCTAATATTTCAGAGGTAAACAGTGGAAGGCTAATAGAGATGCTTACTTATAAAGAAAAGGAGGAAATAGTGTTGAGAAATGTCAATGGAAATGAGATTTCACAAAATGTAACTACTTACACCGTTTTGATTCTGGAAACTTGTAAATTATAATGTAATTAAAAATACATAAATAAAACACAAACATTAAATATTGTAGAAAACTGAAACATATGTTTGTCACACAGGTGACTTAATCTTAATGGAAGCAACACACAGTTATTTGATAGCATCTGCTTAGTAGTTAACAATCAATACCTAAAGAACTACAAATAATCATAGCTCACATTCAGTAGTTACTTGATAGTAATAATATTGTTATCATGAATTGAAGCTATCTCAGTATAAGGTAATTCAGATAATTGATTGTGTTTTGTTGTTAATAAACAAAAGTTTCAACATATGTGAAAAGAGATAAAAAGTAAAACCTTATAGAGTTCAATATTTTGAACTTTTTATTTTTAAACTATTTCAAAATTACAGTACAGTTGCAAAAATGAAAACACCATACAGAGAACAGCAATATACCTTCATCACCCCAAATACTCAGATTCACCGATTTTAACATTTAGTCACATTTACGATTTCATTTTATCATTCTATCAATCTATCTATCTATCAATCTATCCATCCATCCATCCATCCATCCATCCATCCATCATTATCATCATCATCATCAACTTCTGAGAATTTGAGAAGAGGTTATACAAATTATTGTCCTAGAACACATAATACCTCCATGTATATTTCCTATGAACAAGATATTCACTTATGTGATCACCTTAAGTGCAATTATAAGTTCAAGACACTTAATGTTGATAAAAGTCTTACCTTTTATATTCCAATATTTTCTTATGTCCCATTAATGTTCTTTTGATCCTTTTCTCCCCCATTTTTATATCCCATCTAGTACCACCTATTGCATTAATTGTCATTGTTTCTTTAGTTCCTCTTTCTTTTTTTAACTGCAGGAACATATATATGCAACATAAATTTTCCCATCCCAATGTCTCCCAAGCATACCATTCAATAAGATTAATCACAGTCACAATGTTGCAGTACCCTCATCATCATCCATACCTAGAACTTTCTGCTTACCCCAAACAAAAAAGTTACACTCAATTTGCATTAACTTGCTTCTGCCCGTATCTATGGAAATCTGTACTATAGTTTCTATCACTATCAGTGTGCATATTCTCTGAGATTTTCTTTGTGGTAACCATGGGGCTTAAATTTAAGATCCTAAATCTATAACAATCCCATTTGCTTAGATACCAATTTAACATCTTCAATGTAATGCATAAACTATGCCCCTATAATACTCCTTCCTCCTACCTTTATGTAGCTCTTGTCACAAGTTATGTATTTATACATTATGAGTCCCCAATCACTGATTCATAATCAAATGTTATGCTTTGCTTTTAGATCTTGCAGCATGTAAAAGTGGAGTTACAAATCAAAAATAAAATATTTGTATTTATATTTACCCATATCATTCTGGTTATGGAGAAATATTTATCTTCATATGCTTTGATCAATTTTGTAATGTCCTTTCCTTTAAACTTGCAGAACTCCCTTTAGCATTTTTTGTGGGCCTGGTCTAGTGTTAATGAAGTCCCTTAACTTTTGTTTATGTGGCAGTGCCTTAATTCCTTCCTCATTTTTGAAAGGCAATTTTGTCATATACAGAATTCCTGGTTGGCAAATTTTTGCTTTCAGTGCTTCAGGTATGTCTTTCCATTCCCTGGTATGGAAACCTTGCCACCATGGTTCCTGATGAGCATCTCATCGACACTCCCTTGTATGTGACATGTTGCTGCTCTTCTGGCTTTAAGAATGCTCTTTGTCTTTATCATTCAATAGTTTCATTATAATATGTGTAGGTCTATTTGGATTTATGCTGTTTGGAGTTCGTTGAGCAATTTGGAGGAATGTATTCATGTCTTTCTTTGAGTTTTTAAAGTTTTAAGCAATTATTTCTTTGAACATTCTCTCTGCCTCTTTCTCTTTTTCCTCTTCTTCTGGAACTCTCGCAATGTATATATTAATGCTTTCCTCTTCCTGGTCCTCAGACTGGATGATTTCAGTTGTCTTAGATTCAGATTAATTGATAAGTTTTCTTTTCTTTTTTTTTTATGCCAGCTGTAATTTCTTCTTGATATTCCTGCATATTTTAATTTCTGTTATTCTAGTCTTCAGTTCTGTTTGGTTCCTTTTTATAATTCCCACCTCTCTATTGATATTCCCTCTAAGTTCATTGCAGTTTTTCCTATTTCCTTTAATTGTTTGCCTATGTTTTCCCATGGATCTTTGAGAATCATTAGGACGGTTTTAAAAAAACTTTGCCTGAAATGTCTCAGATCTGATCATCCGCATTGATGATAATTTCTAAAGTTTTAATCATCTTCTCCCCCTGAATTTTTGTTTCCTGTTTTTTTTTTTTGTATGCTTTGTGATTTTTGTCAAAACTTGTATATTTTGGTGTTTTAGCATGTTATCCCTGGAATTTAGGAAAGCAAAACATTTGCTAGAATATGTTGACAATAGTGATGTTGATATAGTGAAGGAATATAGCATTTACTTATTTATTTTTTTGCATGGGCAGGCACTGTAGCATTCATTTTATATCCCTCTTCTGACTGTATTTTAGAGAAATGAAATTAGCCATAGTCAATGAATAAAAATTCTCTATTATATAAGAATTCTAGCTAGGAAATGCAGGAAACAAACACCAGAAAAGGAGGAAAAGCACAAATTATAAATTCTAAAAGAAATATTTATGCTGACAATGTCAAGAACATTACAGTGTCAATGGGAAAGTTTGCAATGGAGCTGTGGTAACTGAATTATATACCCCAATTTGGACAAGTGCTTGGTCTTGTTCTGCATTTTGATAGGTGTGGTTCCAGTGTAAATTAGATCGCTTTAAGATATCATTAGTTAATGTGTGCCCAAATTGAATGAAGGTGGGCCTTAATCCAGTATAGCTGAAACCCTTATAAGCAAAGGAACTTGTCTGTGGAAGGAGAAGCCACAGGAATTATACCTAAACTAGTATTGAAGGAAAAGATACAGTCATATGCATTGCCATGTGATGGAAAAGCCAAGGAACCCCAAAAGATTCCAGCCAGCTAGGAGATCTGACTCCAGAAGAAAGAAAGCCTTCTAGCCTCTCAAACTATAAACCAGTAAATTCCAGTTAGTAAACCAACCCATTTTGTGGATTGGTAAACCAATTCATTTAATGGTATTTGTTTCAGCAGCTGAGAAGCTAGAATGGAAGGGATCAGGTTTATGCACAGTGAACTTAAGATCAGTCTTAACATTGCTAATGTCAGATCACTAAGCATCACGTGTCTCCCTCGAATGATGCAGTATGAGATATTTCTGCGTTAAGTATGATATATACAGGCCAAAATACAAAGTGGAATCAAATCAAGCTTTTAGATAAAAATATTCAATTTATAGAAACACCACAGTTAGAAGAGAAATTAAGCACATGAAGGAGAAAGTGATCAATTGAATCCAGAAAATGAGCCATGTATAAGGCATAGAAAGAGAGACCATCTTTAAATATTCACTCAAAATATTCCTTAGCATTATGTTATGTGATCTGCTTTGGCTTTCAAGTATTTTCTGCTTTTTAAAAATATTGTTCTTTTAAATATGTGTTAATAAATTTAATACATTTTGGTAAAGTTTAGCATGCATAATATACCAATAAATGACTGAGAATATTATTTCATAGTAGGTGACAACTAGAGCAAAATATTTAAACAGATTTTAGCATCTTGAAGCAACAGTATACTTTATGTAAATTCAGGGTATTGGCTTTTACAATGTTTGCATCACAAGTTGGTGGAAAATCTATCCAGAAAGTTGAACTATATGAAGTGTTGTTCATGTAAGTCAAAATTGTTCAAATATCGTGATTTTCTAATAGTTCAACCTGTTGCCTACTTGACACACTCTTTTTTCACAAAATATTTTAACATTTAATAAGTTCATTATCCATCACTATAATCACCATTGTTATATTTTCACATTTTGAGAAAATGTTGATACTTAGTTCATTAGAATCCCCAAAAGCTTAGAAAGGTAAAACTGGATGTCACTTGCAAGCACTTCACTTAAGTCATTGGATTTCAAATATTTGATGGCCTTTCATTTATTTGGTGAGTTTTTTTCATAATATAGGGAATGATAAACATTAAATACGTAAGTTAACTTTGCATGAATTCCATTTGTAAAAAGCTTACCACATGTTTAAAATATCTTAACTAGTGAATGAAATTCAGAATTCTTGTTAAAATGGATAAAAAATGTTAAGTATCAGTATCAGTATATTTAGTAAATGTTAAGTATCATTACATTAGCATAAATTCAAGGTATGTGCCTTCTGCCTTCTCTTGTTTTCCTCCCTTTTTTCATGAAATCTTAAAGATTTATTAAAGTTATCCTTACATTGATAAATCAATTCACCTATTTATAGTTAATAAGTGAAAGTAAACACCTAGAAATATATTTGTTTTCATTTTGTTCTTTTTAATGAAAGAATTTTACTAAATGTAACACATTTTTATTCATAGATATGAGTTTTTAATGTTATTTAATCTATAAATATAATAGACTTGCAAAAGAAACATTATAACAAATGTTTTATTATGAAATGTTAATGCTATTGAATCGACTTGAATTGAAAAATTTTAAAGTACATTTTATGTCCTTGCACAATAAATCTATAGCTAAGGCTTAGGAATGTTGCTAGGATGGAGTATCTTTGGAGAGAGTTGCTACACAGAGCATCATGGAAACACAAGTTCAAAAACAACAGAAATTTTGAGCAAATGACCATTTTATTATTTACATGCACAAAGGGTCTAAAAGAGAAGGGAAGAGATCCCATCCTGATTGGTCCCCCAGGGAGGCCAACTGCTCAGATCAGTTTCAATGGATGGCTTCTCCACAAACCCCAGCTTCATATCTGAGGAGAGGAAAATCTGTATTGCCTAACAGCTACGTATTTATATACCCTAGGGGAAAGGGGCTCGGCCACTAAGCATTCCTGCCTTGATGAGCAGCTGGAACTAATTGTTTTTGGTTTGGGATTTAAATTATGGGCACGCTGTTCCATTAGACCTAAAGTCTTCCCTGGGCTGCAACGGGAACATACTAAAACATCTGCCCAAAATCGAAAAGGAAGTGGGGGTGAAGGCTGGAAGATGGCTACTTGGCATGCCATAAGTTCTCCAGTAGTATTCTTTTAGAAAATGGAATATCTAGTCACTCACCCAAATATTTGTTTCTGTGACCCATGCGGAATAACATCATTGACTATTTGAAGAAGTTGCCGAACAAAATTAAATGCTTGAAAAAAAATACATATATACATATATTCTGTCATACCATAAATATCTTAATTTAGAAGGTACAATCATTTAAGATCTTTATTATTTTGAATATTTTTATCTTGCTTTTCTCCATATACTGTCTCTAGAAAACATATTGATCTGATAACGCTGATTACTACTGAATTAAATTAAAGCAAATGATCAATGATTGATTTGTAGTTGTACTTCTTATTGGGAAAAAGAAATTTTATAGCAAACTAGTCAGATGTACAGAAGGAAAATTGAAACATTTAATTTGTAGTCAATGCATATTGAGAGGTCTGTGAATGTGGTGGCTCATTCTGGAAATAAATGCTATCACACATGTATGATAGACCTATAAAATGAATTTTAAAATACCTAGATAAAATATTTCAGAAGATAAATGCTGTTTCCAGAATACAGCTGGAGGTACCAGCCACTCTCCATTACAAGCAAAGACATTGTGACTCTGCTAAGTGCTATTACCAGAAGAGCAGGGAATTCCAATATAGGAATAGGATAATTGGTTGATTTATTTCACAAACATAAATGTTTAATACTGGATGACTTTTTATTGAAGAAATAAATGCAGAAAGATTTACGATTCTTAACCGTCACTATTAGAAATGAATATTACCAAACTTTATATAATAAAATCATTCAAATCTTACCGTAAATTGTGTATTCCCAAGGTAATATAATTCACAATTTTATAGTAGTTATTTTAATAAAATCATCTTTTTAAACAAAACAATGTTTTTCTACGTAAAACATATAATTAATTAAAGTGGCACATTTGATTTGGAAGTATGGCTATTGAGTCTATGAGTAATAATCAAGTCACAACAATCTACTTGGTTTGAATTTAGTCTAATTGAAAGCCAATTATTTTATTTACTTATAATTCTCATGATGCATGCTTACAAATAGATGCAGCTGCTAGCCAAGTTTCTAGAAGGAAACAAAGAGCCTTGAGAGAGAAACATTTGCAAACTCAGCAGTATAAAGCAAGGAAAAATAATATATTTCAGCCATCAAAAAATGCTTGAAGAAGTTTAAATGTATGATTTCAGTTTGATAAATCGTTTCAATCAATGTTTTCATATTAGTTCATGGACAAGCATCTTTAGATCCCAAATCACTAAGAATTGTAAGTAAATAGGATTGTAAATTTTAAATGTTTGTTTTAATCAATAATACATGCACATGATAAAAAAATCACATAATAAGGAAGAACTTTTATAATGAAAATAAACAGTCTTATACCACTCCGTATTCTAGGTGTAGGCTTCAGAGAAATTTAAAAATATATATTTTATTTGTTAGCTTTTTCTTCTCCATGACAATGTGTAATATCATATAAGTTCATTATGTATCTATCAATATTAGATAACATTTATTGATCCTCCATTATGAAATATATCTATTTAATACCCTCATATCCCCTCTTCTATATCCTGTCTGAAATTGATTTACTGTTTTATTTTTTTTCTATCAATTATCTTTAACATAAACAATGCGATTAAGCATCAACTTATTTTTTAGCATTTTATTTGTTTCCATATTAAAATGAAGATATTAATTAATATGAAAATATTAGTACTAGATTTTCTGTACATTCCACTTTCTCTCTGCCACATATCATATATTCACAGTTCTTAGGTTTTCTTAGCCCATTCTTTATGTACAGTATTTTCTTTCACTGATCTATAGATTGACTCAAAATTATAAATTAACTACCAACATTCACATTATTCTTTCGTATAAATATTGTGTAATGAGAGACAAATTATAATCCCACTGTGATGTGGTGGTTTACACTGGAAATAAATGACATCATACATGTATGTTAGACTGTTCGACTTATGAAATGAATGTTAGAAGTACCTAGAGAATTATTTCTGATTTGACTTCAAAATCACAGTCCAAATGCCACTTAAGGTAGAATATTAAGTTAAGGGGATTTCCTCTGTTGGTAAAAAGCATTTTACTTTTTATCATGTTTGGAAATCTCAGGTTCTATCATTCCTGGAGCTTGTATTGACCATCTTTAAAATTGCTTGCACTGATTTCACCCTCAACATTTTTCAAATTTTAATGCATGCTTATTGTTCCATGTGACTTTTTTTTTCTCAATAAATCCCTATAATGCACTGGAATTTCATTTCCTGTTCTGAGGATCTCTCCATTTTTTCAATTTTATTAAAGCCTCATTTTTAAAAATTTAAATACAGGTTGTTGTCATTGTTTTTCATTTTGCTTTGTTTGTTTCGAAGCCCACTCTGAAACATCTTCCCAGGATATAGCACTAAAATGTAAAATATTTGAGTCTGTGGGTGTGAAAATATTTACATCTAGTATGTTTCACATTGGATCGATATTTTTAATAGCAGATAAGGAATCAGAGGTCTTTCTGATTCCTATTATGTTCTAGGTTTTTCTTTTGTTTCATTTTGTTTTTTAAATTCATCCTTTCCCTGGAAGTTTCTAGAATCTCCTCTTTACCTTAATGCTATCAACAAAGAGTTTTAGATTTTAGATTGGTATAATTTCATAAATCTTATAACTTTTCCAAGTCTCCTCTTTTAAATATATTTCTCACATTTCCAACATGCTTGTCTCTCTTTTCTTCTCTATTTCCTTTCTATTAAGAAGTAATCTCAACTTTATTGTCCCGTTGTTAAAGCAGTTTTATTTTGCAAAACGATGTGGGACTTTTTCTTTTTTACCACCCCTCTTTTTATTCTCTCATGCCAAATTCTTTGCCAGATTATTCATTCTAACATCTCTGCTCTCTAACAAACTATTGATTGATAATTTCTGTTTAGTCAGAACCAAGAACTTCTTGGTCCTTGGTATGAGGAGTGATTTTTTAATGCAATTTGGATATGTGGACCCTTAAGGTATACGATTTTGAATATTATTTTAACCTTCTGTTTTAACCAGTCATTACTCTGAAAGTGGTGTGGGGCACCACATCATTACTCCAGTAGAGTAAAAGTCCAAATTCCTCCCTTGACCTCCACTGAGACATGAGTGGTTGAGTCTTCTCTTTGTGCTGGGGGTGGGGGTGGGGGTGGGGGTGGAGCGCATCACAGCTTCCCACTGGCTCCGCTAGTACTTCCCTTACTGCCCCTTACATAGCCTCAATGGATTCCATGGGGAAGGGACTTTGTTACTAATACGGTGAAAATCCTGGTTTTCCAGTAGGCTTTTCTGAAACCTTTTCAGAAATGGTTTGCGAAAACTGACGAAATGCAATATACCAGAAATGAACTGGGTTTTAACAATGAGGATTTATTAGCTTGTAAGATTTACAGTTATGAGGACCTGAAAATGTGTAAATTAAGGCATCAGCAGGACTATACCTTCTTCCTGAAGAAAGGCTGCTGGTAATCCAGGACATCTCGGTCCCATGGAAAGGCCCAGGGTGCCATCTGCTGGTCCTCCTCTCCTGGATTTCATTGCTTTCAGCTTCTAACTGCTCCATCTGTAGCTTTCTTTCTTAACTTCTATGCATTTCTCTAATTTAGCTTCTGTCCCTCTTTGCTTCTCTCGGACATTTTTCTCTTGTCTTCTCTTTGTCTTTTATATTCTTATAAAGAATTCCACTAAGAGGATTCAACCACCCTAAATAGGGTGGGTCACATCTTAACTTAATACCACACTCACCCACAGGAATGCATTAGCTTTAAGAACATGATCTTCTCTGGGGTACATGCAGCTTCAAACCATCATGCTACTCTACCTGCCTGTTGAGGTGACTTGTTACCGCCTGGCCAGAATGGGTATCTAGGCCCCCCATTCAGCCTCTTTTGGTATGTGTTGGGGTGGGGCCACCATTTTTTCTATGCTGTTTTTCTGAAGTGAAGCAATTATATTGTGATTTTTTTTTTTTACTTGTTAAACTGCTCCTTTCTTGGCCATTTGGTTTTTTATTTTATTTTATTTATTTGCCTGAGCATACTGAAATTTCCAGGTTGTCAATTTCTTTAGCTCCAAATCTGAGATATATGAGGCAGAAAGCAAAACCAGGGAACACAGTACTGATACCAGACACAGCAGTGAGTTCTCTCCCAATGTACATAACAGTGAAACCATGACACTGGCATTTCAAAGAGAGAAAGAGTTTAATGCTACATGTGAAGCAGGAGGGCGGATGGCCTATTGCCCCCCAAATCTCTCTCCCCAAATCTAAGGGCTTCAGGGTTTTATGGATTCAAACAAGGGGCCATGAAGTTGTTGCCATTACAATATTAAGTATATACAAGGCTGAGTCTAAGCTATAGTAACTATTACAATAATAAGCATAAATAGAGCTGAGACTAGTCTAGAATAAGCATTATAATGAAAAGTACACACAAGGCTGAGACCAGGCTAGAATAACCATTATACTAGAAAACATAAACAAGTGATACCATTGAGTTTCAGTAATTTCAGGGATAACTTCTGCCTATTTTACAATATAGATAGAAAAGCTTCTATATAATAATTCAGGAATCCTAATCATTTGTTAATTCTTATTTTTTCAGTTACACCTCTATGTCATTCTTTGGGTCCCAAGTTCTCTGTCTCATCTGCCTTTTCTCCACCTTCCAGGATTTTCTTGAGTATCTTCTATGTAATGTTCAAAGGAGGAATAGGGAAAAGTACATCTACTCTATAAAAATAAAAATATAAATCTTTATTTACACTAGCTTTATTTCAGCAGGTCACAAGTGAAAGGTGACTACTGTATTGAACAAAGGATTAGAGAACATTTTCAGCATATCTGATACTATTATTTGAAAACACTGCTTTTGAAGTAAATCTTTTTTTTTTTTTTTGAAGGGGAGCAAATGCCTGGGGCCTTTATTCTTAGGGCATGAGTAATTTAGTGGAAAGTGCATTCCTTAGTTGACCAGCGCAGTTTGCTGGGTAAGTTACCAACACACCTACAGACCGTTTTCCAGCCCTTTCTCCTTTTCCATTGTGGGAGGGTGTTTCAGTGTATTTCCACTCCATGGCCCTGGGAGAGGTTAGGTCTAATGGAATGGCCTGAAACCTGAAATTTTAAATCTGAAACCAGCAACAAGCAATTCCAGCTGCTGATAAGGGAAGGAACTCTGAGTGGAAGGACTCCTCCCCCTGGGGTTATATAAATATCTTGCCCTCTGGCAGCACAGATTTGTCTTTCCTCTCCCAAGAGAAGTGGGGTAGGCAGAGGCACCCTCTGGCCACCCTGATCTAAACCTGACCTAAACCTGACCTGGGCAGTTGGGCCTTCCTGGGAGACTGGTCACAACGGTTTCTCTTCCCTTGTTGTTTTGGACCCTTCGTACTATCTAAGAAAGTGGTCCTTTGTTAAAAGTTCCTGTTGTATTTGAGCTTATGTTTCTACCATGTTCCACACAGTTGTCTCATGAAATGAGCTTTAATAATGTCTTCTATTTTCAGCTATTCCTCCTCTCTGTTCCTGATGACTTTGAGCTCAAGAGCCTCTGTGGGGCAACCCAGGCAGGAGTTCTCCCACATCCTCTACCCTAGAGGATCAGGCTGTCACTTTTCTTCTTTATTTATTAATCACCATCACACAATTTCCAAATTTTTTATGCTTTATTCCTTTTTTATAATTCAACACTTTTATTTAAAAGTGCTTTTCAGGAAGACAAGAGAAAAGCATGTTCCCAGTATGACATCTTTAATGAAAAGCACCAAGACTTTTACTTCTGTTCTAGAATGACTGCATGCCTTCTGTAAGACTGTCTTTTAAATACGAAAATTGAAAATAAATGTCATTACCACCATCAATAATACACTTATCATGTTTTGAATGATTGGTATCCTGTAGGTCAAACACCCCGACTACCAGCACTATAGTTCAAAGCATCACAATCCATGATACTGCACCTAAATTATCTCCCCACCTTTAACCCTGTTCTTTTCAATCCATGATGCACAAAATATTAGATATGTTAAATAGCATTCTGAATATCGATGGATAGATAGAAAGATGATAGATAGATGTGACAGATTTGAGAGTACAGAGGAACCATTTCTCCTCTCCTAGGTAGGGTGTGAAGTGTCAGCAAGGCCCCATACCCATTTGAAAAGGAAGATCTTTTTCTCTATATATGACTTTATAACTATTATCTTTATCTATCTATCTATTGATATCCACATTTGAAGGGACAAAAACAATTTGGGAATCTTTATTACATGTATGAATAAAAATTACAAATAGAAAAGTAGCACAAAAGTAAATACTTTTTATAATAAAGAAAGAATTCACAACACATTATACTACAAATGTCAAAAAAGACCCAGTAAAATATCATAATATTTTTATTGATTGTCTTCAACATGCCTCTCAAACCTTTATGAAGATATAAAGGTTTATATCTTTAAATGGATACTCAGCAACTACTGCTTCACATTACAAGTTTGCAACATCATATTCTACAGATAGAAAAGATAATTCAGTATTTTTATTATACAGTTAGTTTCTTTTAGTTTAATTGGTAATTCATAAAAGATACCTCAGTTATACAAATTATTAACAATGCCATAGATTTTTAGAAATTTTGTCAAATTTGAGATTATCTCTCTTAATAAGAGAATAATAATCTCTCTTAACAAGAGAACTTTTAAGTAACACATTAAAAAAAGAATAAAATCTGTCCTTGGTGTTTTACATGTCTTATTAAGCGATAATTTTTCATAGACTAACTTCTATTGCTATAATTTTTTTTTCTTTTTTTGCTGTATGGCAGGGTCACATTTCATTATTTTTCCATGTGAGTATCCTGTGATTGAAGCACCGTTTGTTCAATTTTTGCCTTTTTCTTTTTCTTTTTTTTGCTTGTTTGTTTGCTTTTTGGGAAGTTCGATCTGGGAATTGAACCTGTGTCTCTTGCATGGCAGGCAAGAGTTCTACCACTAAACTACTCTTGCAACATTTGTCTCTACAATTTTTAATCTTATTTTTCTTCTGTCACACACAAACCTCTAGTGATGTGGATATAGGATAGTCCAAAGAGCAATTTGGCTTCTAGGCTTTCTGCGGTGCACATTCATGTCACAACACCAGGTGATATGGCAGAGTAAGTGGTAACAGTATGCCTGGGATCCATTTCTATACTGGGTCATCTGACGTTCACAGCATCTGCCTGTAAATCTTCAGATGACTAATTCCTTGCCATCGTTCATGTCTTACTTCAGATGCCATCTCTTTAGAGAAATTTATAAAATTCCAAATCCAAATTACACACTCTACTTTCGACCTCATCATCTTAAAAAGAAAAATTATGACACTTGTCACTATCTGAAATGGTTTGATGCCCTTTTCCCTGTAACTAAAAGTAATGCCTCACAAGAGCAGACCTGTTTTCTGTCTTGTGTGCATTGTTTTTGTAGACCTGGAATGGTCTGCCAGATATTATGCAATGATTAAATATAAACCTGAATAAATGAATTAACACACACATATTGATTCTGCCATATTTAACAATGGACATAGTCTATGAACAATAAAAGTAGGAGAGAAATTCTCTTTATTAATCTCAAAGTATATCATTTTAAAATGTTAACTTTTAAAAAAATATTAATTTTTTTTGGAAAATTAGTGGATTCAATTGTTGCTGTTCATAATTTGGAGTAAAGGAAAAATATGCTCATTTACAGTGAAATTTCTACAGTTGCACAGGCAACCCTGAAACAAGCAAAAAAAGAATTGTCTCAGAATAGTTTACTTTACATTCAATATATATTTATATCTCCTAGCATCATTGAATTATTAATATATTTTATCATGACTTCTCAAATTTTATCCCTTTGATATTTGTTCACATGCTACCATTACGGTGATTTATTTCTGAAAATGATATTACCTCAAATATAGTTCTTTCCCTTGTTCATTCTAGTTTAACTTTTTCCTCTATTCAGAAACTTAAACATTTTCTTTCATATTTTTTTTCTGCCTGCCTTTCTATATGTAATGCTATAAACATGCTATTTAATACTATTTTTTCAAAAATCCTATGATTTAAAAAATATAAATTAATACTTGTGAAACTCAACCAAAGAATTCATCATTCTTTAGTAATAGAACCCAGAGAATAAAACCTGATGCTCAATAAATAAGTATGAATTAATATCTAAAACCTTAATTATAATTATCAATGTTTAAAGGTCATAAAACTAAGGAAAGCATTACAGCAAAAGAAAAATGAAACAAAAAAACCAAAAGTATATTGTTATTTTTGTGTTATAGATATATCATCATTATGCATTTTTTTGTCTGCTATATAATTGGGGTCACCTTTCACTCATTTTCCATGTGGCTATCCCATTATGCAGCTCCATTTGTTGAATTGTCTTTTTTGGGGGGGATGGGGAAGTGCATAGGCTGGGAATCGAACCTGGATCTCTGGCACGGAAGGCGAGAAGTCTACCACTGAACTACCCATGTACCTTCTCATTATATACTTTGATATATCACTTATTCGTGTATCTATGAATTACACAAAGACTCTGTAATTCCCTTCATTTGTATCCAGCACTTGTGTAAGTTTAGACCTATTCTAAAGAAACTCTTAAACATTTTCACCTGTAGAAGACATAAGAATATCTGTAGATATCTGAAATATCTGCATATATACATATATACATAGACATGTAGACATAAGAATATCTGTAGATATTTATATTCATTTATAAGAATACAAATATTCTTAATATATTCATTAAATTGAATCCTATAGACTGGTAAAAATTAAACAACTGTAGCCAAGTTCAATACTATATTTGAATTTCAGAAACATAATAGTGAATTTAAAAAGTATTCTCAAAGTAATTCAGAGGGAATAATGCCACTTTTATAAATCTCCCACAGTATGCAATCTAAAACAATCCTGTCATAGTA
This sequence comes from Tamandua tetradactyla, assembly GCF_023851605.1. NCBI lineage: Eukaryota > Metazoa > Chordata > Mammalia > Pilosa > Myrmecophagidae > Tamandua > Tamandua tetradactyla. The sequence continues at coordinate 77,475,509 of NC_135335.1, forward strand.
TAATTACTTTAAAAAATATCATCAGATTTTTGGTGGATAAGTTGGAGAGGTTGGCAAAAGTGCACACTCTATTTCCTAAGCTGGAGGTGGGTTCGGGATGGTATTTCGTTATGTTCTCTGATAAACACACAATATATACTCTATCTTATTTACTTTATAAAAATGATATTTTACATACCATTAAAAAGACAAGGGAAATTAATAAGAATAATTAATCAAATAAATCCAATGTGCACATAATTTCCATACATTTTTACTTTCATTTATTAAAGCATGTACTACTTTACTACAGGTAAAAAGGTATGGATGCTGTGAAGCAGTGCATCTGTTCAGAAAAGCATATAATTTTGATGATCTGTTAGCTTATGTTTTTATAATAATAGCCTGCCTCAGATTAATGAATTCCATTTGTGGCAGCAAGAATAGGAAAAAAATAGTCAAACATGTTCAGCAGGAGAATGAACAATAGAATTATGATGAAACTAAATGATCAGAGATTTGAAGTATAAATTGAAATATGGAAAAATGTGTTTAATATAACAAGCATTTTCCTTCAATGCAATATTAAATGGATTCTTGAATAAAAACTACAGTTCCTAAAAAGCTCATAAATATATTTTTCAGTTTACTTCACATTTTTCTTAATTATTTTATTATTCATGCAGTCTCTCTTTCCTGGCAATGGAATTATACTACCTTGAAAACACTAAAAAAAAAAAAAAAGGCTAATATATGAACAGTATCATTAAAATATTATAAAGAAAAGCCACATATACTAAACTGCATCATATTATTCTTCAATTTGAATTACATAGCAGTGAATATGTTAGGAATTTTATACTCTATTTTAACTATAAATTTAAATAACCACTATCATCTATCCCTAAAATGATTATTAAGTGCCTACTGTATTCTGAATCCATTTTTAGTGATAATTCACATCATGCAGGCATTTTGTAGGAAGTGATTAGATTTAGAAATGTTTATGCCTCAGTGACAACAAATGAACACATGTTGTCCTCTCACTCTTTTAGATCTTTTTTGTGCTCTCATATGGAATATCATCATTTTTTAGGCAAATGAGTTTCAAAGTGCGATTGTGGGCGTATGAAAGGTCAATATTTAAGTCCATTGGCTTGTGAGCTTTCCTAGAAATGAATGGCCTTTCCTGGTGTTTTACAGTGAAATTCTGCGCACATTGCTAGGCTACCAGTTTTACAAACAGCAAGGTTTCCTTTCTGTTTGTTTGTTTTCTTCTCATGGGCAGGCACCAGCAATTCAACCCAGGTCTCCCGCATGGCAGGAGAGAACTTCACCTGCTGAACCGCTGTGGCCCACCCCAGCAAGGTTTTCTTGTTAGGAAACCTCGGTGTTCATCCCAGTCCTAGACATTTTGAACAAACTTATTGATAAAAACTTTTTATAAATTTCCTTCCAAATGATATATAGATCCTTTTTATTTTCATGTCACTGATAGTGATATCTTTAGTTATAGTAACTAAGGCAGTTTTGTTTAATTTATAAATTACTCTTGTCTCTCTTATTTCTAATTGATAACTTTATTTGATTGGTCAGATAGTATATAATTATGGAATACTATATTTTTACTATAATTTTTTTAATAGTGAGGCCTTAAATAGTATCCCTTTTATTTTAGGATACTATTTATTGAATGATTCATTCAAAATCCATTCAATAAATATTTATCCAAATAAACATTTAAATTAAAAGTTAAATATAGATAATACATAGCCATACAGTAAAAATAGAAGAAAACTTTGTCCCCTAATAAAAACACAATATTTATATTTTAATACTCCATTATCATCAGACCCCAATTTTATCACAGGCAATTAGAAATGTGTGAAATAAGTACATTCAACTCAGGCTCCCTTTGATGAATGCAATTAAAGTTTGTGAGCTAGATAATTAGATTTTTATTAAGTTCTATTCAATTAGCACTTTACCATTCTTTTTTCATATTGAGACACAGTCATTTCTGAAAAGTAATATTTCTAAGATATCATACTTTATATGATATGTGCCCAGAGAGTATTGACATTTTCATGGGTAATTTTATGTAGCACATCATATAATAACAACAACAGAAATAAATAAAAAAAAAAAAACAAAACTATATTTCTTCAAAATTTTTCTTCATGATAAATAAGATCTCTGATTAATGTGATTAAAAATGTGGAGTTTGGGGTCTGTAGAAGCCATATTTTTAACACCTGGTGCTTACTCTCTGGAATCATATGATCATTTATTATATGTAATTGCCAATACAAACATTTCACAGCTATAGAAAGCACAAAGAGACTTAGTTCTGGTTCTAATATCACCTACATAACTGAATTGCTGTATAAGTTAGAACAAATTTCTTTGACGTCATATAATATTTTACTGTGTCAGTAAAATGAGAATCTTTATAGCAATTATTAACAGTACTGGAGAAATAAAATGAAATAATATGAATGAAACACCTTGCAAGGAAAGAGAATTGTTCTCACTCTCAATGGCAAATATTCAGAGATTCAGAGATGGATGTGGCCTGTCTGTAAATAGGATTTATAGCTTCATGTACTTGCAAAGCAATGTGAACTAGATTTTGATAGTTTTGACTGGAAAGCTATAGCCCAAGGCTATAGATTGTTTAAAGTTCTTTCTGAGAGTTGTCATGTGACTTGAATCTAAAAGGCACTAAGTGTAGACAATTTCAAGCTATGCATATTGGGGCAGATTCCTCCTTATATCAGGAAAGGGACACAGGAAATCAAAGGAAGCTAACTGAGCATGCTGTTTTTGCTACTCAACTTTGTGACACTTAACTTTTGTCAATTTAATCAAATTAATTGGTGTAATTTTCAATTAATTAAAATTGACCTTACCACATTTGGTCAGGAGAGGTGGGTGGGAATGGGTTCTATTCCAATCAAACCATAAAATACCACTTCACATTATCTAATCTATTGATTTGTGCTCCATTCTCTCCTTTTTCTTACTTTATCACCATCTACTCTTCTCCCCCAGGAGATTCAGACCTTGTTATTCAGACCTTGTTATAAATGTTAAAGCTTTTTCACACTTTAATACCTAAAAGTTTTCTTTATAATCAGAGAATAACTTGGCTTATTTTTAAATTCTTGTGTCACATTTTCTTCCTCTCTGTTTATTTTAGATACTAATCAAACTGTCTTCTTGCATTGAATATTACTGTGAAGAAGTCAAATCCAACTTGATATTTCATGCTAGTAGGAAGCATGATTTATTTCTCCTGCCTGCTTCTACAATTCTTTCTTGTATTTGAATTTTAACATCTTTAACAGAACCTGCTTTGATTTGGAATGTTAAATATGTATGTTAGGTATCATTATTTCTTGGAACTCTATGACAGTCTGCAGATTCAATTTGTCTTTATTTCAGGAAAGTTTTTTTTTTTAATTATGCTTTTAACTCTTTCTATAGCTTAAATATTTCATTTGCTCAGGCTGTCTTAAAATACCAATTCTGAATGTTAGATATACCTCGTTTTTAAAATCTATCATCCATTCTTTGAACATATGCTCATTCTTCTTTCTTCTCTCCTCCTCTCTCCTTTCCTTCCTTCCTTCCCTTCTCCCTCCCCCCTCTGACCCCCTCCCTCCTTCCTCCCTGTCTCCTTCTCTCTGTCTCTTCTCCCTCTCTCTTTTATGCAATGACCTTCAAAACTACAATACCCATTGTGCTGGTTTGAAGCTATTATGTACCAAAGAGAAGCCATGTCCTTTTAGCCCCACTCAGTATTGCTGGGAGGTTTTTTTAAGAGGGAACCATTTTGGAAAAAGCTTCCGAAAGAACAGAGCCCACACAGTCAGAGACCTTTGGAGATAGAGAAATAAATAACCCCTGAGTAAGTGGTTGAAGAGGCCTAGAGAGAAAGCTGGATGCCTTAATTTGGACATTTTCATGGCCTGGGAACTGTAAACTTGTAATTTAGTAAGGTCCCTTTTGTAAAAGCCACTCTGTTTCTGGTATATGACATTCTGGCAGCTTTAGCAAGGTAAAATACTCATCTAACTTTTAAAAATTATAATTGACATTTATTCTCTGCACTGTCTCTTTATATTCTGTCATGTCACATTTTCCAGCTCATTTATAGTTGCTTCTCATTGTTGAAATTTTACTTATCATCTATAGAGATGATATATTCTAGAAACCTATGGTAATACAGAGAACCATTTTCTACATTTTTCTTTTGTTTTTCTGTGTTTTGTCTTTGCTACTTGCTAGAAATGTTGGCAGTTGTGAGTGAAGAACTGTAGTTATCCAATGCTTGTGTTCAAAGATATTGTTTCCAAGCTCTTCCTTAACAGCTCAGTTGACAGAAAACTGTCATTGTTTTGCAGCACATATTTGGTCAATATGCTTCATCACAGAAACCCTTTTTACTTCATTCACTTTCCCATCATAAAAGGGAACCAGTCAGTATTGAAACATGGAGAAATATATAGCCAACAGTTGGTTACAGAGTGATGGAACAGACAAAGTTGAAAAGTTATGAGAGGGCTGTTCATCAGAGATGGAGAAACTGTCATCTTCTGAAGGCCATGACTCATAGTTGGCCACTGAGCTGCTGACACTTCAAGATGCAAATGCTGTCCTTGCTTCTGCTGGTTTGGGAATGTTTCTGCTGAGCAAAAACTAAAAGTCCACTCTACCCTGCTGCTAAACTACTCTCAATGCTGCTGATGTGCAAGGTTGCTGGAAATCACCTTCTTTTTTTTCTTGTAAAGCTTTTTTGAGAAGTTACATAATATAAAACCCTGTTAAATTTCTGGTGTATGATTGAATTAATTTCTGTATATTTACAGAATTCTATCTTACCCTACTTCAAACTCTTAGTATGAAGGTTCCAAGGGAGGGGCATACTGAGAAACTATAGGCAAGTTGTATTCCCTGCCCTCCCTCTAGTCCCTCTCACCCCAAAATAATAAATGCAAAGCGCACACACACACACGCACACACACACACACACACACACACACACACACGTATATTTGTCTCAAATGTGAAAATTTTAAATGGTGATGGTTTATTTATTTATGGAAATTTTATTGAGGTAATTTAAATCAAGTGGATGTAAAAACATATACTTTATATGTTTGTATGTTGGTGGCCAATGGCCTCAAAATCCACATTTGTTTTCTCCATAGTATTAACATCAAGTTCTATGTCAATAAATTAAATGGTGATGTGTGGGGGTGCATTGGACTTGTTTTATGTGCAGGAATTCCCAAATACTCTCTCCTTATCTACTACTGAACAATTTAATTCTGGAACTTCAACTAGAAGAAAACCATGGTTTTATGTTAAGCTGGTAAAATGCCATATGCAGCAATTCTGATAACCCACTTACTCCAAGCAATTACTTTTTCTCCTAATGTTGTACTTTTCTTATTTTTTATAATAATCAACAGTGATGACCCCTTTTATGCATCAACTTGACTTGGCTATAGTCTCCAATTATTCGGTCAAATACTAATGTACATGTTGTGCTAACTAGTGAACTTTAAAGAGATTATCTTCAGTAATCTGGGCGGGTGTGATTCAATTAGTTGAAAGACCTAAAGAACAGAAATGAGGTCACCCCAAAGAAAATGTAATGCCTCAACACTGCAGCTTCAGTTCCTATTTGAGAGTTTCTTGTCTCTCACTTTGCATTTCCTGAGGCCCTCCTTATGGTTTTCACATTTGTTTAGCAAATGACCATTATCAAGTAAGCCAATCCCTAGTAATCACTCTTTTTCTCTATGTATGTATATGTATGTATGCATGCATATATAGCATGAGATATCAATATTTCCTAATAGTTCTGTCTCTCTGGTTGCACCCTATCTTATACACCAATTTATGAGAAAATCGAGAATATAGCACAAAACACTTTTCCCTTGAGCCATTTGAGAGTTAGTTAGTTAGTTGATGCCCTATTAGTTCTAAATACTTACTATGTATTTCTTACAAGTAAGGATATTGTACTAAATAATCTCAATATTATCATCAAAACCATGGAATACAGGAAATTACCAAGGCTGCATAATTCCAATCTAATACTCAGACCCTAGTCTTTGTACTGGTCCCAGTAATGTCCTTAGCAGCAAAATGATTGAATTCAGAATCAAGCATTACTTTTAGTTGCTATTTCCCTTTACCAGCATTCAATTTGGAACACTTCTTCCGTCTTTAATTTTTTTTCTTCAATCCTGAGACCTTGAGGATTTCGTGACAGTTACTTTTCAGAATAACTTCAGTTTGGGTTTATCAAAGTGTTGTTTCCTCATGAATAGATTATATGTATGCGTCTTTGATGAGAGTTCTACAAAAATAATGCTTAATTCTTACGCATCGAATTATATGAGGTGGTATACAGTTAATTTATCCTATAACCAATGATGTTCTCTTTCACCCTTCAGTCAATATACTAACTGTCAGGCTGTACAATGTAAAGTTCCTTTTTATCATTTTGAAATTAATGAGGATTATGTGGGAACCTTTTCTGAAATTATGTAAATATTCTGTTCCTTATCAGATATTCAATGTATTCATTCATTCATTAATATATGTGTGGGTGATAGTTTCCTATTTTATTAAATGTGTTAAAATCCAGTACTATTGTTATTTATTCTGACACTCAAATTCTGCCAGTATAGTCAATGACAGCCTACTCGAGTTGGCTTCTGTATAGTTTCGATGTCTCGGTCATAGTCAGAATACTTTCTTGCTTCCTGGCTCTGTAAGGTATATCTGGCTCACTTTTTATTGCCTATTGTCCAAAATAGAATATTCTGAGGAATTATACATTAAAAAAAATCCAGATTTAGATTACTTTTGTGTGTCTTTTATGCTGTTTCTTTTTTTTTTTTTTTTTTTTTTTTTTGCATGGGCAGGCATCAGGTATCGGATCCGGGTCTCTGGCATGGCAGGCGAGAACTCTGCCTGCTGAGCCACTGTGGCCTGCCCTGATTTATGTTTTATAACAACTTTATTGATTTATAATTCACATATCATGCAATTTACCAATTTAAAGTAATTCAGTGACTTTAAGTTTAGTCATAGACACATGCAACTATCACCACAGTCAGTTTGAGAACATATTAATCACCTCAAAAGGAAACCCAGTACACTTCAGCTATCAAATCTATACCCTCCCATTTCCTTCTATCCTAATACTTACCATATGATCCATAAACTCAAATCCAAACTATAAACCCAAGTGACAAGAAAACAATATTTCCATACAAAAACTTGTACCTTAATGATTTTAGTAGCATTATTCATGATAGCAAAAAGGTGGAAACAATCCAAATGTCTGCTACCTGATGAATGAAGAAACGATTGTGTTATATCCATAAAATTGCATTTTATTTGGCCCTAAAAAGGAATACAGTACTGATATATGCTACTGCATCTACTTGTTCATAATTACACAGATAAACCTTGAAGACTTTATGCTAAGTGAGCAAACCCAGTCACAAATGACCACATACTATATGATTCTATTTATATGAAGTCTCCAGAGTAGCAACTCTGTAGAGACAGAATATAGATTAGTGATTGTCAGGACTACATTTTACTGCTTGGTTCTGAGGAGATTCAAAATTAAATCTAAAGAGGATAAGCTGGCATGAAGAAGCCTAATGTGTTCTTTTCCACACCTTTCTTTCTTGAACTCTATCTTCCCCTAGGACCTCACTTATTGTGTTCTCTCATATTTGAGCAATAAGTGCCCAAGATTTTTCACTATGTGTCAAACATGGGAGCATACAGAGAAATCCAGAGCCACTTAAATGAGGGATCATGAAGAGCTCTGTCCAGGGTCCGAGGGAACTGCATAAGGATAACTGATGGCAATGTAATCTCTCTCCGGAACCAGTAAAGCATCAAAGTTCAAATGGGTCCCTAGAGGAATATGAATTTAATTGATCTAGGGTAAATCTACCTACTTTCAGAATGGGACATCAGGCTGGATGTTTACCACCCAGAAAGTAATATGTACACCCTCTCGGGTGGCCAGTGTCGTTGAGATAATTGTTCACAAGCAGAAGCATTGTGATTACTAGTATTCATCCTGCGATGGATTGTGAACAAGTGCAGATGAAAGATGTGGGATTGATTAAGATGTGCTGTCTGCTACTGGTTCCTGATCCCATGGATCCATCTGAGGAATCATTTGTTTCTCAAGATTGCGCATGTGGAGAATAAAAAATGATGAAGTATTTATTTACCAGCTTTTCACCTCACTGGTAAAAAGTTTAACTGCCAATGAATTACCCACTCTGCCACACTTCTAGGGAGAACAGTTCGGGACACTTTGTGGGGTTCCATGGAATCTGCTACCTCACATGTTTGAGAGGCACGTGGTTCATGGTATAGGTCTGAGCTATGCAGCTGAAGTGCTTGAACAGAATGGGGCATTAAAAATTATAATAGGTATAAAATCAAGTGTATATTCTTCATAGCATTGAACCCTGGGGGAGGGGGGTAGTGTCAACTAAATGGACACTGTAAAAGCCAGAAATTTTCCATGGAAGCTTTAAAAAAGAGTCACTTCCTGCAGACACTTGACAGATTGTTCCAAAGTGCAGGCCAAATCTAATTATAAAGGTGGCATAGCTGCAAAAGTAATTGGATACACAGCCTTGATAGCTACCTTAGGTTAAAGTGAGGGAACTGATACAAAAAGAGCATGACCTCAGGATATGATGGGTAATGTTAGAAATATCTAAATTCTCCTGAACCCTCCACCCTGACAAAACATCCCCTTCCCTCTTGCCAGAGTAAATCAGACTTCACTTTCATATAAACTGTAACAGTTTTAGCTAAGACACATTTTATTTCTGAAGAAGATAATAATTATTCTTCTCAATAGCTGGAAAATATTTGATGGTCCTTCCCCTCAAAGGAATATAAGGCCTTTTTCCAGTAACACTACTCTCTGGGGAAAGGAGTTACACCAAGGCTGTTAAGAAAATTGATAGATTTGGGATTTAAACTGATGCAGATATCAGGGCCCTTGAAATGGCATTATAGACCTGTAAAAAACCTTGGGGCTTATTATGACCCAATGATGAAGGGCATTTTGGTGTAAATTCATCACAATGGTAATTCAATGGGGTCATCTCTACTTTCTAAATGAAGGATTGGGATAGATTCACTTAAAATCTAGCAGAACCATTGTAAAATTTCCCTGAACTGTGGAACATGTACTTTTATATTACAAAAGGGCTGGTGGAAGCCTCTAAAATGTCTCACTACTCCTGCAAAGTGTAAATCATAAAGCAATCCTCTGTTCTTGTAGGAACTGTGGAGACTGATGCTGTCTTCAGCCTTAAATTAACTGGCTCTTTTTTTAAAAAAATGGATGTATCATAATGGATGACAGTGAACTTCCAAAAACTCAATAAATGGAAACTTCAGTTTTCCATGTTGCATGTGATTTCTTCTCTGGGATTTATCAACATAACTTCTGAATATGATATATGCTCCTATTAATTTAGCAAATACCTTCTATTTATAAACCATACATAGGATCAAAACCATTTTTTTATGTGAGAAGGACAATATTATATATTACCTGCCCTCTGTCACTGCAACCTTGAGCATTTTAATATTCTGTATAACAGTACTCTGTTACCAACATTAATGACATCATGTTAATTGAATGTGGTAAGCAGGAAGTGGAAAGTGCCCTAGAATCTCTGGAAAAATAAACAGTAGTAGGTGTGGTGGACTGAATTTGTATGTACGCTGTAAAAACATCTTCTTAAATTTAATCTATTCCTTTGGGTGTTAACCCGTTGTAAGTTAACAATGATGATGAGGCTACTTCAGTTAAAACCCTCATTCAGGACGGTCTTAATCTTACTGAACACACTTCTACCCAGAACAACCACAAATGGAGAGAGAGAAAGTGAGAGAAACAAGACACTGATAGCAATGAAACCCATAAGAAGAGGGAGAGACCAGAAGATGCTGCTACGTGCCTTGCCATGTGGTGGAGGGTTCCAGGTTTGCTGGCAGCTGGTCTTCAGAAACAAAGCATCACCTTAGACATTTTCTTGACCTCCAACTGTGAATTAATAAATCCTCATTGTTTCAGCCAAGCTATTTTATGGTATTTTCTTTAACAGCCTAGGAAACTAAAACAGTAGGGGTTAGGGATAAATTCCATGAGGACTCAGAGATGTGCCACATTAGTCACACTTTTAGTGGTCTACAGTCTAGAGTATACTGGACATGACTGTTAAGGGAAAGGATACTTTATGCCTATTCTAGTTTGCTAGCTGCTGGAATGCAACACACCAGAGATGGATTGGCTTTTAATAAAAGGGGATTTATTTTGTTAGTTCTTCAGAGGAAAGGCAGCTAACTTTCCACTGAGGTTCTTTCTTACATGGGAAGGCACATTGACTCTATGTTCTAGTTTGCTAGCTGCTGGAATGCAATACACCAGAGAGGGATTGGCTTTGAATAAAAGGGGATTTATTCAGTTAACATATAGTTCTTCAGAGGAAAGGCAGTTAACTTTCAATTGAGGTTCTTTCTTACACGGAAAGGCTCACGGTGATCTCTGCTGGCCTTCTCTCCAGGCCTCTGGGTTCCAAAGACTTTCCCCAGGGTGATTTCTCTCTGTATCTCCAAAGGCCCAGGCTGAGCTGCGGGTGCCGAGATGAGGTTTGCTGAGCTGCTTGGTTGTGCTACGTTGCGCTCTCTCATTTAAGCACCAGCCAATTAAGTCAAATGTCAGTCATAGCAGCAGGCACGCCTCCTAACTGACTGCAGATGTAAATCAGCTACAGATGAGGTTCACCTACCATTGGCTCATGTCCACAGCAATAGAACTAGGTGCCTTCACCTGGCCAAGCTGACAACTGAATCTAACTACCACAATGCCTATACTTCTTAAGCTTTTAAACAGAAATAACTTAGTACTCTTCCATACTTAGAATACTGTTCTGGCCTATACAGAGTGACTCAGAAGGGATCAATCCACGAGAGGTCTTTGCATCAGGCCCAGCTAACACTTCAAGCTCTACTGTACCTGGACCACATAACTCAGAAATTTCATTAACATTGGAAGATCCAAGAGGAACAAGGACGGTATAAGGAAGCTTATCAAATCTCAATCAGAAAATCTCATTGAAGATCACCAGGGTTGGAGAGCAAGGGCTTGGCTTATTTAGCAGGAAACTACTTTTAGTTTACTAGCAACTCCTCACTTGCCACTGGGTTCCTAACTCTGGGATAGCAACTGATCATGTGACCAGAGCTGCCCATGCTGATCTGGGCATTATCAGAGCCATTATGCCATAGAATCAAGTGAGCACGGCAGAAATCCACTGTATAATGAAAATGGTGCATTCAAGATTGGGTCCAGGCAGCATGGTATACACAAGCAAATTACATTATGTAAGTCTCTAGCTTTCCTACTCACCTAAAAGCAGTATGAACTGCTACTTTTCAACTAATGATTATGCCTCAGGTCAATTCAGGATTGTTGCTGGATACTATCTTTTAGGGGTCTCTATGACATATGGTACTTACACCTCCTATCTCTCATGGAAGAAGGGATGGCATATTTTTCTCCCAGCAATGGAGGAACAATTTTTTAACATGTGAGCTGGAATTTTTTAACATATGAGTTGGAATTATTGGATAAGAGGGTCAAATGGTGGACAAACATTTGTGTGGTGGTTTGAATATCTATGAATACAAGAAAAGCATGTTCTTAAAGTTAAACCATTCCTGTGGATATGGATCCATTTTAGGTAGGATATTTTGATGAGGCTACTTCAGTTAAAGTGTGACTACCTCATTCAGGATGGGTCTTAATCCTCTTACTGGCATCCTTTATAAGAGAAAGATATTCAAAGAAATACAGAGAAAACATTGGAAGCAAGAAGCTGAAAGCAATGAAACCTACAAGAGAAAGGAGAGACCAGCAGATGCTATCATATGCTTTGACACGTGGCAGAGGACCCAAGGACCGCCAGCAGCGAGTCTCGGGGAAGAATGCATAGCTTTGAAAACCCTGTTTGGACGTCCTCACAGCCTCAAAATTGTAAGCTTATAAGTGAGTAAGTTTCCATTGTTAAAGCCCACCCAGTTTATGGCATGTGTTTTCAGCAGCCTAGCAAACTAAAACAGTGGGTGTGAATGGTGGACGGTTCTAGACATTTTCTATGTGCCACTTCAGATGCTTTCTGTTTTATGCACTCTTATTCCAGCCACCTCTTCGGGGAACTGTTCTGCAACTTAAAGAATCTCACCTTAAGATCATATCATATGCTGCTGCCTCCATCAGTGTCATCATTGACACTGAGACATGGAATACTATATAGCTAAGGTGCCAACTCATTCTAGTTTTCCCAGGACTTTCCCATTTATAGCACTGAAAGTCTCCCAAGAACCCTCTCAGATCTAGAATAAACAGAATCCTGAACATATCTGGGCTATTTTGTTTATGCAACCTCAAAATGAAAGGATATTAGTGCATCATGGAATAAATGTTGAAAAATGCTGCATGGCAGCTGATGAAACAACATTCTTCTTTGCTCCCCTAGTCCTAAGGTATTCATAACGCCATTTCTCAAGACAATCTCTTAAAACAAAACAACCAGTAGTTAACATTGGTTGCTAAATTAATACCTCTTTGTTTTTTTTTTTTTTTTTTTTTTTTTTTTTTTTTAAAGGAAAGACAGAGAGAAGGAAGGAAGGAAGAAAGGGAAACATTTCCAAACATTTTCTTGCTTTATTGTATTTTGTTTTTCCGTTTTTGTTACATGGGCTGGGGCCGGGAATCGAACCGAGGTCCTCCGGCATAGCAGGCAAGCACTTTGCCCGCTGAGCCACCGCGGCCCACCCAATACCTCTTTGTTTTGGCTCTCCATCTAGTTCACTTACATCCTACTATTCCTCACTATTTTCTCCCAAGATTACTTTCACAATAATGTAGTCACGTAAGTCTTTTTCTTAAGTTGTGCTTTCTTAGGAAGGTGATATAAAAGGCATGCTATTTTGATGAAATATAACTTTACTTGAATTTGAAATAGTAAAAGATGCTTAAATAGTACTGAAAAACACACAAATTTCATGTATAAATGTATACATCACCAGCCTGATGTTTTAAATATGTAATTCCCCCAAATTAATCTATAACCTCTATGGAATTCTAATTGTTGGTATAGAATTTAAGAAGTTGTTCATAAAATCCATTTTGAAGAATAAGCAATGAGTAATGTTTAGAAAAAAGAAAGATAAGTGACGAATAACTTACTTTTTCTGATATTAAAATGTGCAATAAAGCCAGAGAAACAAAAACATTGCACATGTGACATGATAACAGAAAAATAGATCCATGGAACTGGTGTTTCACATACAACTTACAAAGAGTATTCATAAATATTCTTAAATATTCTTAAATATTTTCTGTTTCTTAAATATTCTTCCAAATTTAAAAGCAAGTAAATTATGAAAATTTTTTGGAGTTTGGAGCATTATATTTTTCTAATATAAAGAACTGGGATTGAATCAATTTTTGCCCTTCTTTGAAATACCAGAGAATTAGCTCACCTAAATTTCCACCCACATCTCTACCCATTATCTCCTAATTTTGATCATTTCTGTTACTTATTTTTTTCTGCTAGAAGCTTAAAGTGTATAGTTGTTCTGTATAAATTATCTTTTAAAATAGATTAAAGTTCTTTCACCATATAAGGTCAGATAGAGAATGCATGAGTCATTGCTTCATTCTTCATATCTGATTTAAAAATTATTTCAACATTTATTATGAATGTAAATAATACCAACATTTCTGATATTCTGCACTGCTGCATCAATAGCAATTCAAAAATATCAGTCTTTATGTGTCATGGTTTTCTTTTTCTGCCTGTGTTTAGTCTCTCACAGTTCAGCACTGACATCAGTCTCTTTTTTTAAATTCTAGCCATGAGTTACTTTGCATCATTCATCTCTTAGTTGGATTTAATTGTCTAGTTAGTTTGCTGTTGTTATTAATATTTGTAAAAGCCATTTGCAAGTGTCTGTGTTTTTGTGTGTGGAAATACTTGAGTGTTAACTTTATTCAGGAAAACAAACAACCAAAAAAACATAACTGGTTACACAAGTTTTGCTTCACACTGTTTTGGTTTGATAAAGCTGCTGGAATGCAATATACCAGAAATGGGTTGGTTTTTATAAAGGGAATTTATTAAGTTACAAGTTTACAGTTCAGAGGCTGTAAAAATGTAAAAAAAATGTAAAACCAAGCCATACTGAGAAAGACACCTTGACTGAGGAAAGGCAGATGGGTCCAGAACACCTCTGTCGGCTGGAAAAGGATGTGGCTGCATCTTCTGCGGTCTTTGGCTTTTGGTTTCAAACAACTCCCAAGGGGGTCTTTTCTTCCTGCAATTCCAAACATCTGGGTCTGATGTTGGCTCTGTCACTTCTGTCAGCTCTGAGATTTCTCCAAAATGTTTCTTCTTTCAAGGAATTCATTTTAAAGGATTAAACTACTCAAGTCCCACATTGAGTCACATGTCCATCTAATCAAAAGGTTATACCCACAATTGGTTGTGTCACATCCCCATGGAAACAATCCAAACTTTCCACCCCACAATATTGAATCAGAGTTAAAAGAAACATGGCTGCCCCCACAAGATTACATCAAGAAAATAGACATGACTATTCTCAGGTACACAACAGTTTCAAACTGGCAAACAAGACTTTCAGAAATTCTCAGACGTGACCCCAGTGTTCTGTGATGAAATAACCGTGGCATGCTTTGCTTGCTTCTCTATGAATCTTTTAGTTGGCTGTATTTTGTCTTTAAAAAAGATCAGTGGGTATTAGATTTTCTTAACTTTTCAAGCAGTCTTTTTTATAGTTAAAAAACATGTTGGTTAGGGCCATGGTGGCTCAACAGGAAAAGTTCCCACCTGCCATGCCAGTGACCCAAGTCAGATTCTCGGTGTCTGCCCATGTAAAAAACAAAACTAAACCAAACAAAAAAAAAACATGTTTGTTAGGTTTAATATAGGGCCATATTTTATTTATGTAAGATATTTCCAAATAAATCTTTCATCTTCTGGCACTGATTGGCACTCACAAGAAATCTGAGCCCAACCCATGAAAGTGAATTGTTTCTTTTGGCCAGTTTGCTTAATTTCTTCCTTATTTTTGAAGTTGTCAACATAAATGAATATGTTTAAGTGTTGATTATTCTGTATCATTTTCCAGTCTGTTCTTCTTTTACAAATTTTCTTTTGGGAAAAATGTTATTTTAAAAACCTTTTATTTTTGCTGTTAAAGTCTCTAGAAATACCATTATCTTGAAATTGGATAATCTTTTTTTCTTTCCACATTATTTGATATCCTTTTCCTAATCTCAAAATATATCATTTTGCACATTTTTACTTTTCTTTTTGTCGGTGATTTCATTTTCAGCTGAATCTATTCTCTTCCTTGCCAAGTTTAATTCATTTATTAGTTCTGTGGGAGGTTTGTTTTATTCTCCATGGACTTTTATAATTTTGTTTTCAACTTTCAGTACCTGTTTATTGAATTTATTTTTTCATTAATTTTCTAAGGAAAACTCCTTCTGTACCTTGAATTAGGTTATCTTTATTGTTTGGTTCTTTTCTGGCTTTTTCATGCTGTTTTCCTCAAAACATTTTTTTTAATAAGTATTTTTCTATAATTGTCAGGCAGTGTCTTTTCTCCTTGGCTCTATTTGTTGAAAGCTCCTTATAGATCTTCCAATTACTGTCATATTACCATGAATTTTCCTTGTTTCCCTCTGCACTTTTTTGGTCTGTTTTTGATTCACTCTGAAGTGGACATTCCACCTTCCATAGTATTGTTAATTATTCTAGGGACTTAGGTGAATCTATTTAGTGTTTTATTAAATCTCCTCTACTGTGGATGCTTGGAGCCCTACACTCATGCTTCCATGAAAGTTCGTTCTAATTGCTCAGCCAATCTCTCTTGCTAGCTCTCCACAGCAGCCACCTTCATTGTTCTCCCTTCTCTAACCTTCAGGTGATGGAATGGTAATAATCAAGGGTGTGGTAGATCTTGTGCATTCTCACACCTTCCTTTTTCCTCAGAGGACTGCTTTGGATTAGAAAAAGTCTGCCTACCCCACCTCTTTTATCCTAGCCTGGAAAATAAACAGTAGTAGATGCTGTGGACTTTTACTGCTGAAATCTAATATTTGTTGGTGTTCTTGATTGCCTATACTACTCCAAGCCCTGAGAAATAATAAATGTTATACCTAGCTTCTTAATGAATTTTATATGGGCAACTTTGGGTAGCACAACATCAAGTGGTTGTGATGGTTTGAAGCTGTATCACCCCAGAAAAAAAGATCATGTTCTTTGAATCTATTCATGTGGGCATAGACCTACTGTGAGTGGGACCCTTTGATCAGGTTATTTCAGTTAAAGACTGCCCCAAAGACTGCCCCAAATGGACCTTAATCCTCTTACTAGAGTCCTGTTTAAGATGGTAAAAGACGGAAGACACAGAATAAAAGCCCCTGGGGGTGTTCAAAGGAAAATGCACAGAGACACAGAAGCTAAGGGCAACATCCTGAAAAAATTAGAGAAAAGTTCACCCAGAAGCTAATAGATGCAGAAGCTCTGAGAAAACATGAAGAATCACAGAATGGAATCCCCACCGAAGTCAGAAGCTGGAGCTAGCAGACTCCAGGCGAGAGGGAAGAGACAAGCAGATAAGCCATGTGCCTTCCCATGTGGCAGAGGAGCTGAGGATGCTGGCAGCCTGTCTTCAGAGTTCAGGTATCATTCTGTTGATGCCTTAATTTGGACATTTTTCACAGCCTTGGAACTGTAAACTCATAAGCTAATAAATCTCCATTGTTAAAAGTCATCCATTCCTGATATATGGCATTTCATTAATTTAACAAACTAAAACATGGCCTAAACAATGATAAATTGGAAATATCATAATGTTACAATTCTATACATGTTGAAACAACATTCATTTGACCCAAATATTCTAAATTGGAAACTCATAAGAGGTGTTTTGTCATCTTGTAGGAAGATAAACACTGATAATAAGAAGCAAAAATGATCACTGAGTTTCAGTCTAAAGGCATTTCTTGTGGGTTTTAGCTGAAACAGAGAATGAACAAGTCAACGTTATTTGAACAACAAAAATAGTTATTATTATTTTGGTGAAATAATGGTGGATTTTACCTTTTGAATGTTTTTTTTTTTTCTGTACTTATGCTTCTATATCTCTTCACACTTAACTCTAGGTCACCTTTCAGGTACATTTTACCAATGAGGAATCTGGGGTAGAGTGAAGCAGGCACTTTGGCCAAGGACGTCCAGGTAATAAAGTGAAATCAGTTTTCCAGCTAGGCAGATTCACTGCAAAATCTGCACTCTGTCTTGTTCCTTACTTTCAGAAATGAGTAGAACCATCCCTGCCCTGTAGGTCCGTGTCTTCTCTCATCATTCCTTCCTTCACAAGTTAATATAATTATGTAGAGTCATTGCCATTGTCAACTTACATTTACACACCTGTAGGTAAATGCTCCACTGTGTGACCTTCATATATTTAATTATCTCATTAATTTTTGTTCATGTTCACTATGCAGTTTAGGTTTACATTTCTTCAAACCCAAAGGGAAGATAAACACCTACTCCCAATTCCCAAAGCATACAGCAGTAGGAATTTATAACCTAGCATATATCTTATTACATTTGCTTATATGTAAAAACCCATCAGTGAACTCTAATTTCCTTGACGATATGGAAGATTTCTTAATCATGGTTGTATTTCTAACCCAACACATTGCTTGCTATTTTAGAACAAGTACAGTTAATGTTTTTGGATTTAATTGAATGAGTATGGGAAGGTTCTCAGTAACAAATAAATAGCATGGGCACATGAACACTTATGGTACAAAGGACATTTGGTTCAAATGAACTGTAGGTGCAGTTGAAATGGAAATGAAATAGGTATTTCTTTAGCAGTAAGTTAAATATTTATAGTCACCAATAATTCAGAAACCCTGTTACTTTCCCCAAAGTTACCACTAATGTCAAATGGTTGTAGTTATGACCCAAAATAACAGATTTGTTCTTATTGAGTAAAGGTTTAAACCACCTTTGCATATAAGACAAATATTCCTAGTTCAATGCATGGATAGAATGACAGATCATATTTTAAGGGTTATAAGAAAGAACTCACCTCAAAACTAAGGGGTGTGTCCCACATTTACCTTTGACTTCAGAAACCTCTGAGTATATTGTGAAATATGTCATCATCTTCTGAATATAAGATACCTGGAAATATGCTGTGCCTTAATCAAACTCCTATTACAATATATCCGGAATATGGGTCTAAACTAACAGATATGGTAATTTTACAAGATTACTTTGAAGTGAATTTCCTGCCTTCTAACTATAATTCTCTTTTACCCACTGCCCACTAAGACAATCTTCCCTCTCATGAGTAGTCCTAAATTGTTTTTGTATGAAACTATCTAAGGTCATTTTGATATTGATTATGAGGATGGAAATGAAAATAATAATATACTTATAGGGGTCATGGAAACGTTCCAATGATTTCCAGAGAAGCATGGCTTTCTGATCTGTGAAGCAACAGGAAAAGGAGAGAAAGGGCACAGAATTCTGAACAGTATTTATACCAATGGACAATGCACTGCTACTATACAGATTGAGTACAGAATTATTTTAAGGGATTAAAATTTATAAGACCTTCTTTAGCATCTTTAGATAAAGTAGTACCTGAGTTTGATTCAATCATATAGTATAACACATTTAAATTAACATTAATATCAAATTCTTAATATTTGGCTTTGTGAAACTATTATTAGCAAAATTCTCATCAACTTCTAATATCTAAATTCTTCAACAGCTTTAAACACACACACATGAACACAGAAAAATGAGTTGTAAAACTAAATTTCAAAGTGGCCCTTTTCCTCTAAATTTTCAGTTTTAGACAAACTTAATGACATGTAGCCTTATCTAGGGATTTGCATATAATGTGACATTTTATGTCAAAGGATATATAATAACATATAATACATATATAAAATGATATATCCCCTCTCTAATCAAACTTATGAGTTAGCTTCCCTTTTTTCTGTGCAACTGTAATAAAATAAAACAATATCAAGTGATTTGAAGCAATCTAATTTATACCAATATAGATCTTATCAATTGTTATTAATCTCAAATTTATAAAGTCCTATATTCTAAATTCTCACACAGACTTACCAAAGTTGTTTCCTCAACCATAAAATGGGACATAGTGACATGATAAAAAAAAATATGGAAAGGAGTAAGAATTTTTCTGAGTGCTTGGAAAATGCTTTATAAATCTTTATTATTAGTAATAAGTGCTGGCCAGGACAAATTCATTTCTCCAACAGAATTTTTTATTTTACTTTTGCAAAAGAAATTTCATGCTTTCAATTAAGCATATTTTTTTTCTCTAAAACAAATTTTTTCATGAGCTGTTGTTAGAGATCTCAAGCTGCTAGAATGTTGTACACCAAAAGCAATGGCTTTTAAAACAGGGGGATTTATTAAGTTGCAAATTTACATGTTCTAAGGCTGTGAAAATGTCCAAATTAAAGTAAGACTATAGAAATGTCCAATCTAAGGCATCCAGAGAATAATACCTTGGTTTAAGAAGGCCAATGTTTCTCTCTGAGCTGGAAAGGCCCATGGCAAACATGGTTATATCTGCTAGCTTTCTCTCCAGGCATCTTGTTTCATGAAGCTCCCCTGCCAGTGGTTTCGTTCTTCATTTCCAAAGGTCTCTGGCTGCATGAACTCTCAAGGCTCCTAAGTTTTTCCACAATGGTTCCCTCTTAAAGGGCCCCTGTAAGCAACCCCAACCTGAATGGGTGGGGACACATTTCCATGGAAACCATCTAATCAAAAGATATCACCCACAGTTGGATAGCTAACATCTCCATGGGAACAATCAAAAAGCTCCTACCCAACAACGTTGAATAAGGATTAAAGGACATGGCTTTTCTGGGGTCCACAACAGATTCACACTGACATAGCTGTCATCTCTTTCTGATAAAATGAGACGTTTAACCTTCATTTTTTAACTCAATGAGTTTCTAAAACATTTCCACTATCACGAAACTTCAGGGACACATCTTTTGTTAATAGACCATGTCTTTGTTACAGATAGAAGGATGCATTCACATTTGAAAACACAGTAACTTATAGATGATAAAAAATATTCAAGTGGCATAGATTTTGATGATTTTTTTTTAAAATAATGTTCTTCATTTTTATAACTTCAAAAATTTTAAGGTCCAACTTTCTACTTACACATTTGAAACCACAACGTTGATTTAATCAATAGTGGTTGTTAAAATGGATTACGTAGAGGCGTGTCTCCACCCATCTGAGTGGGTCTTGATTAGTTCCTGGAGTCCTGTGAAAGAAGGAACATTTTGGAGAATGAGAGAGATTCAGAGAGAGCAGAGCAGAATGACATAGCCACAAGAAGCAGAGTCCACCAACCAGTGGCGTTTGGAGATGAAGAAATAAAACACCTCCCTGGGAGCTTCATGAAACAGGAAGCCAGGAGAAGAAGCCAGCAGATGATGCCATGTTCACTATGTGCCCTTCCACTTGAAAGAGAAACTTCATCGGCCTTCTTGAATCAAGGTATCTTTCTCTGGATGCCTTAGATTGGACATTTCTATAGACTTGCTTTAACTGGGACATTTTCTCAGCCTTAGAACTATAAACTAGCAACCTATTAAATTCGCCTTTTTAAAGGCCATTCTGTTTTTGGTATATTGCATTCTGGCAGGTAGCAAACTAGAAAATCCCTCAAGACAGACCCACAAGAATCACTGAGGAGTTGCTTTCAAACATGAAAAAGAGCATGCATGGAAGAGCATCTATATGGAGCAAGTGATGGATGACTGATGCCATGAAGTTGTCCTGCTTATTTCTCCACTCAAGAGGAACACCTGCAGGGATGTAGCTGATCATAGCCTCTAGATACCCCAAAATGTTCAGACCACATTATTGCATTGGTTGGCTTGGTTAAACTCTAGTGCCCTGTTGTTTGTTCAAATACTAGATATTTTTCTGTGATGGTATTTTGTAGATGTGATTAACATCTAAACCAATTGACTTTCAGTAAAAGAGGTTGCACTAAAGAATTTGGGTGGGCCTCATCTAATAAATTGAAGGTCTTAAAATTAAAGAACTGAGGGTTCCAGAAAGAATAAGAAATCTTGTCTCCACACTACACCTTAGAGAGTAGAATCCTCTCTGTATTCAAAGACTGCTATCTTCTCTTACAGATTTCTGAGTATGAATTGTAAACATCACTTTTACTGGAATTTCCAGACTACTGACATGCTTATGATTGCCAGACTTGGAAGCTACACAATTGTGTGCGCCAACTCCTTACAATAAATTTCTTATGTCCTTTTGGTGTTGTTTCTCTGGAGAACTGTGACTGATACCCTTTCCCAATGCCTGAGCAATTTGGTGCAATAGAATCAGGAAATTCCTGCCTGCCACCTTTAATAGTAGACTTTACTCAGGGAGTCCCCATAAGTGATATTATCTATCTGTCAATCTATCAATCATTCTATCTATCTGCCTAGAGTTGGTATTGGGATCATGTGTAATTTTTGTTTCTTTCACGCTGTTTGGCTTATGTGTATAGTACTTTTTCTACAAATATGTATTATTTCAATATATATTATTTCAGTGACTTAAAAAGCCATTATTATTGGAAATAATCAAGAAAAGCATATTGTGCAGCCTTCTTAACAGAAATGAATGATTTGAACCACGTTCAATTCCAATTCATTAAATGGAAAGTATTTTGCTTTATATGTATGTCATCTTCAGGAAAATGATTCCAGATATTGTGCAAAATGTAAGCTTCTGGCATCCTTCCTGCTAAATGTAGAAAAACAATCTCATAACCATTCCATGGTGTCTTTTACATGATGTACTGCTGTTGTAAATCAGTGAGCAGTACAGGTGGACAACTACCATAACATTTTTGTATTTACTTGGTATAATTAGATTGTATTGATTGTGCATTTAAATTTCATATTTAATACCCTTTAGAATTAACATCTCTTTATTATTGCTTATTTAATATCACAAACCATGCTTTGAAATATTCTAGCATATATATAGGAGAAAGGTTGGTAGAAGAAAATGTTATGCACTTAGTATTTCTCATAACATCTATTCCATGATTCCATGAAAAAGAAAATACTGTTTTTAGTGCTGAGAAAGAAAATAGGAGGAAGCATACAGGAAAACTTTATTAGGAAATATTTAGGTGAATTCTGAAAATCTAAGTGGAAATGAAATTTCTTCATCTCAGTTTATAGTTATTACAAGTATTTGTGATGAGTTGTTTATATACTCAGTAAACTGGAGATCATATTCTAAATATTCCTTTGACTTTTCCTTCTCTTCTTTTCAAATGAGTCAGAAAGTCTTACCCAAGATTTAAGCCTTGCCTTAAATCTTTCTTGAAGTCTTCTCTTCCACCCTATTTCCACTGTTGTTGGACTAATTTTGTGCTCATTATCTTAGTTCAGGTGCTCAAATTCCAACCTCTGTCATGACCATCCTCCGCATTGCTGCTAGAGTGATATTTTGAAATGGAAATATGGTCATGCCTCTGCAATTTACATTTATCTTTACTTCCCATAGCCTAATTTGAAGTAAAATACTTTTTGGCAATGCATATGAGACCATTTGTGATATTGCTCCTGCTTGCTTCTCAGCCTCATCTGTCACTATTCTACAAAATCTCTCTGCTTCAACTATTCTGAACTACTTGTCACTGTTCAAAGGTGTCATGATTTTTCACTGTAATGCAAGTTGCATGGACTGTTAACACTACCTGGAACATGAAATTCATACTCCACTCAGTTCCTAAAAAATGAAACTAATTTTCCTTTTTTCACCTGCATTTTTTTCTGAAATTCATAATTAATATATGGATATATTATTATTTTAAACACCTCAATAGAAAAATTTGTAAATTGTTCCCCATTAAATAATTTAATGTATTCTTATCAATGCTGCTTAATTTTCCATTTAAGAAAAATAAAACGATGGAATCACATGATATCTGCTCTCTGTAGACTTCACTGATTTCCCCACCCCACCTCCAGGGGCAAGCAGACTGAAAAACAAAGCATATTACCTATCTTGACTTGAGTACTTCCTCTTCTGTGCTTTGCTACATGTTGAACAAATCCCTAACAGGCATCATAATATATGGATTTCATTAAATATCCTTATAATCCCATGAAATTCTTTGAGTAAGAGACTTATTTTTTTATTTCCATGCCATAAATATCTTGAACAATACTTGCTACATTGTGAATGTTCATGTATTATTTATTCATAGAATGAAAGATGTCAACTATTAAACAATTTTCATTTCCCAGTTATTTTGAAAATTTTTCATCAAACTGATAGAACATAATCATTCAGTTATATGATTATTCTTAATTAGGTTATTGGTTACATCTTTATCAGTGGTAACGTACAGTTAACTCCAATAACATTTTCATGTACCTAAACACATTAGCTACTTTGTTAGTAGATTGTGACTGAGGATAAATTAGATTCTGGTCCTTCATTCAATGTGTTTTCATCTTATGAGTGGGTGACAAAGTAATAGTTTGGATTGTGAACTATATACTGTGTTATCTAATATTGAATCACTTATCAAAGCAATTGGGGGTGAAATTTCATAATCACGCTTTTCTCTTATTTTTTGAAAAATAATTTGACATTATTCAAAGTGTGATTTGTGTTGCAAAAATGTAGGTAAATTTATGCATAAGAATCACTGGACTTAGTGATATTCAGTTAATATGTTTGGATCAATTGCAAAGATCACTAATTTATGACAGAATAAGGGGATTATACTAGACAGTCTACATTTTTGTAAAAAGAGTATAACACTTCAATATAACAAGAACAACAAAAAGAATGAATAATGATATTACATCATTTTGATTAATCTACTTTTTAATGAAGATAGTTAAAAATGCATAATTATGATTCCCAAATTTAATTGTAAAACATACAAAGTTCATATCTGAAAGTTAAAAAAAGAGGTAAAATGTTAATAAATCAATTTTCCCCCAAAGTATACTAAATTATATAAGATCTGTAGAAAAATTGACAAATGAAAAGTCTGAAAAATATAGACTCATGACATTTATTTTTCATACTTCAGTTGGTTAACTCATTTATCAAGAAACGTCCACAGTACCACACACTTGTCCACTCTGGTTGCATCCCAAGGCCCCTCTCATGTTGTCTTCTTCCATTAAAATTTATGTGTTCTTAGCTGTAATATTTCCAGTTTCTGATCTCTACGTAAGGTGGGGTTGTGAAAAAATTATGCAGACGAGAAGAAGTTCTCACCATGCCTCCCTCTGACCTGAAACACACATGCGTCTCATTATTATCTCATTATTATTAACATTAGCCATTAGAATGTAACATTTGTTACAATTGATGAAGCAATATTATAGTTACATTATTAACTATAAAACTATAGTCCATAGTTTATTTTTGCCTTCATTATTTCTGTTGTACTGTCTTATGTTTTCTTTTTTAATTTGTCATTCTAGTAACATATATACAACCTACAATTTTCCCTTTTTATCACCTTAAAATATATAATTTGATGCTGCTAATTACATTTACAATGTTGCGCTACCATAACCACCATCTATTAGCGAAACGTTTCCAACCCCAGACAGAAACTTTGTACCAACTCAGCATTAACTACCCATTCCCAACTTCTACACCATCCTCTGGTAATCTGTATTCTATTTTCTGACTCTATCAATTTGATTATTCTAATTGCATGTCACCAAAATCATACGATATTTGTCCTTTTGTGTCTGGCTTATTTCATTCAACATGATGTCGTCAAGCTTCATTCATATTGTCACACTTAAGAGGACTTCATTCTTATCTACAGCTGAATAATATTCTATTGTATAAATATACCACGTTGTATTTAGTCATGTAAAAGTTGCTTCCAATTTTTGGTCATTGTAAATAATGCCTCATGAGTATCAGTATGCAAATATTTGTGTTAGTCTGTCCGCAGCCGTCTCGTTCGGCTTCTGATCCCCGGCCGGCGAAGGGAACAGGAGGGGAGAAAGAGACAGGCGCAGGCAAACCGACTCGAGTGACAAACACGGGTTCGAGGCACGCAACGGTTGTGAGCACAGACCTTTACTGGAGTTAAGCTTGCATTCTCTGTTACAGGTTCCACGCGGGCCTAAGCACCCCGCGGGGAGACAACCTCTGTGCGGCCGTCAGGTACGGCTCCCTGTGGGTCGTCTCCACCCACCCTGTCCGGGTAACCTCTTATATACTGTGCCCAAACCCAATAGGTTAGTGCCACGTATACAGAGGTGATTGGAAGATAGGGTTGGTGGGCGCGTACGTCATACGCGGAAACAGGATGTGGGCGCCATCTTGACTCACTCGATGGGCGGGGGGAACTCTAGAGCAGGCTGCAGCGCGACCACTAGGCCCAACCCGGGAGGCGGCTCTCCACATCTCCCCCTTTTTTATTATTTTTGGTCCGTAGACCCTTTCTTAGACCCAGTGTCTCCATTGATGAGTGAGCTCCCGTGAGCTTGATTAGCCCACTACTTGTTTTGGTGCTTTGGGGAGTCTGGACTAGGCTTGCTAGGCACCAACCAGAATGCACTCCTCATATAGAGACCGGAGAGCCCGTGAACTGGAAACCACGTGACTCTCCCTGCAGTGCTTCGCCTCGCAACTGGGCTAAGCGGGGCTCAGGAGAGCGGCAACCAGAGTCGAGGGTGTCACTAGATGTCTCTGTGCAATGGCCGGAGTCTAGTCTGGCCAGGACCGTGACTCTGCCTTAGAGATCATCCTAAGACCAAAATTATGACATCTGGTGCCGCCTTTTATACCCGGGACACGGCCATGGGCTTTGCAGCAGACCTTACTTTCGAGCGTCCCGCCTTGAGTGGCCGTGACGGGCCACGCAGTGGGGGGGAGGACAGGGCTACGGTGCGGGTGTCGCCAGGGGCATCAGGGGCAAGTGACATAGCCAACATAGTGGTGACGCGTAGCTGTTGCTGCGTCTGGAACAAGCGTTCTAACAAACATTTAACAATGAACAGAGTTACTAAGAGTCCCACTGCTACGAGAATCCAAGTAGTCAAATTGGGCCAAGAGAACCAAGAGGTGACTCGGTTCCACAGACTTTGTACAGTCTCGCCCAGTTTGGAAAGGTCGAAGGCAACGGGGGTTATTAAAACTGGTCCCCCTTCTAAACAATCGAAGGGTGACCGGCGTTTTCGTTGCCATCTCGTCAGTCGCCGCCGTCATCAGCAGAGTTGGAGACCGGATCTGGTGGTTCAGGTTGAAGGTTTGCTGATTTGTTGGGCAGCAGCTCCTTGGCCTCCTCGGGCGATGTCACGGTTCTCACCAGTCTTTCTGGAACCCACACTGGTTGACGTCCTGGCTCCTGGGGAAAAACACAAACAGAGCCTCTGGCCCAGCTGAGCACTGGGTCAGGGCCTTGCCATTGTCCTGACAGGACATCCTTCCATCGGACTAGACCTCTATGTGGAGGACTCGGAGTGGTGTGCTGTAGGGCAGGTGTCATTCCTTGTGCATTTTCATTTAAAAAATTATATGTAAATAAGGCTACAGACAGTTGAGCCTTCGGGGACAGGCCGTGGCCTATTCCCCCTTTCTGTTTTTTGAGCAAGTCTTTAAGAGACCTGTGTGCTCTTTCAATGATTCCTTGCCCTTGAGGGTTGTAAGGGATACCATGTTTTAATTGCACTTCCATATTTGCACAAAATCTTTGGAAGGCTTTGCTGGTGTAAGCAGGTCCATTATCTGTCTTTAATATTTTTGGCTTACCCCACGCTGCCCAAGCGGCAAGGCAGTGTGCAATGACTTGGTGGACTTTTTCTCCTGTCTCAGCAGAGGCAAATAATATCTGAGAACAAGTATCCACTGACACATGCAGGTATTTAACTTTACCATACTCTGAGTGATGGGTGACATCCATTTGCCAAATGTCTCCCGGGATGAGACCTTTAGGGTTAACCCCAACTGAAGGGACTGCTCTTTGTTCTACACAATTTCCGCACGCTCGGACTATATCTCTAGCTGTCGCACGTGGTATATTAAACCGCCTAGCTAGGGTACCTGCATTGATGTGAAATTTGGCGTGGAACTTTTGGGCTTGCTGATACGGCGTCTGCACAGGGAAAATGTGTGGCTGTCGAGTGGCCACATCTACTATGTGATTTCCCTGTGTCATGGGGCCAGGCAGGCCTGTATGGGCCCTAATATGAGTTATGTAAAAGGGGTGTTGTCTAGCAAGTATTGTCTCTTGAAGTTTGAGAAAAAATGGTCTTACTGAGGAGGAGTACTTTATAATGCCTACTGTCTCTAAAACTTTTACAGAATTTACGACGTACAAGGAATCAGAAACAATATTCAGGGGGCCGGCAAATTCTCTCAGGACTGTAATCAATTAGTTGTAACTTCCACTGCACTCGGACCAGCCTGTAGGGGACTCCGGGTCTCGCAAAGGAGGGCCACTGTAATTACCTAATTCGGCCACCAGAGGGAGCCCGTGGTGAGGGTTTTTGGCGAGATCACCAAAACCATTCACCGGAAGCCGCCGCGCCCCTGCAGCAGGCGCTGGCGGGGCGGAAGGCTGCGTGGGTGAGACAGGGGGCCTCCCCCAATCGATCAGCGGAGGCGCGTCTGCACCCTCGGTCTCATTACTATCTGACTCCGAGTCAGAGTCGTCCGAACTAACGTCTGACTCTGGCGGCTTGCAAGTTGGCGGCTCACTCTTACAGGAGCCGTCTGCAGACAAAGCCGACCGAGTTTCCTGAAGCGCGTGCCGTGCCTCTAGCAGGGCAGGGAACGGACTAAGGCCCGTAGCAGTTTCTGCCTCAAGACAAGCACGAACGGTCTCCCATATAGGGACCAGGATCGGGTCCATACAAAGGCCCGTCCGGCGCGCCCGTTCTATGTCATTACCAAGTTTTAACCAAGAGGGCAGACTGAGGCTACCGGAATGGGCGAACCAAAGGGCAAAGGTAACAACATCGTCAAGGAACCGCAGGAGGGAACTCTTCTTAACTGAGATGCCCCGCTGCTTCAAAAGGGTTTTTAAAGGGGGTAATAAAGGTGAACTTCCTGACTGCCCCATGCTTGCAGTCGGCACTGGACCTTAACCAATCGGGGAGCTCTCCCGATTCACTGGGGCTACCTGAACGCCCACAGCCCTTAACTCTCACGTAATAGGAAGCACTCACCTTCCCACAGTGATCAGGCGTGGAAAGTCCGCCGCGAACTCAGGATGCGCGTCCTCACCAGCTCGGGGAAAGGCAGCAGAAGGGTTCCCCGTACGGGCCACCACTTGTCCGCAGCCGTCTCGTTCGGCTTCTGATCCCCGGCCGGCGAAGGGAACAGGAGGGGAGAAAGAGACAGGCGCAGGCAAACCGACTCGAGTGACAAACACGGGTTCGAGGCACGCAACGGTTGTGAGCACAGACCTTTACTGGAGTTAAGCTTGCATTCTCTGTTACAGGTTCCACGCGGGCCTAAGCACCCCGCGGGGAGACAACCTCTGTGCGGCCGTCAGGTACGGCTCCCTGTGGGTCGTCTCCACCCACCCTGTCCGGGTAACCTCTTATATACTGTGCCCAAACCCAATAGGTTAGTGCCACGTATACAGAGGTGATTGGAAGATAGGGTTGGTGGGCGCGTACGTCATACGCGGAAACAGGATGCGGGCGCCATCTTGACTCACTCGATGGGCGGGGGGAACTCTAGAGCAGGCTGCAGCGCGACCACTAGGCCCAACCCGGGAGGCGGCTCTCCACATTAGTCCCTGTTTTTAATTCTCGGGATATACGCCTTGTCATGGTCAGGTTTCTATATCAACTTGTCCATGTGGTGGTGCCCGGTTGTATGGTTGGGCAAGTGCTGGCTTGTTTGTTGCTATGAGGACATTGCATGGACTTAAATGATGATTATGCTGTCTGCATCCACAAATGATTGCATTTGTAATTAACTAAGGGGAGTGTCTTCTGCAATGAGTGATGCTGATGCTTAATCTAATCCCTGGAAAGCTTTTAAGGAGGATTCAGAAGAGACAGCCACTCTGTTTCAGCTAGCGGACCTCTCCTGTGGAGTTCATCCAGACCCTTCATTGGAGCTGCCAGGTTCACAGCCTGCCTTATGGATTTTGGACTCTCCCATTCCTATGGTTGTCCAGCCAGCCTCTCGTGAGAGTTCATTGAGGAACTTCATTGGAGTTCCATTTTTATAAATTTTATATTTACGAATATCTCCTGCTTATCCTGTTTCTCTAGAGAACTCTAGATAATACATGCCTATAAGTGTTATTGCCAAGACTTATGGCAGTTCTTTACATAGCTTGCTGAGGAACTGCCAAACTGTATTTCTCAGTGGTTACATTATTTTACATTACCACCAACAATGATTGACTGTTCCTACTTCTCCACATCCTCTCCACTTGTGGCTTTCCATTTTTTAAATAGCAGCCATAGTGGTGAGTATGAAATTCTATGTTCTTGTGGTTTTTGTTTATATTTCCCTAATGACTAATGATGTTGAGCACCTTTCTCTGTGCTTTTTAGCCATTTGTATGTCTTCTTTGGAGAAATGTTGTACACAAATATTTTGCCCATTTTTAATCAAGTTGCTTATCTTTATGTTGTTGAGTTGTAAGATTTCTTTATATATTCTGAATATTAAATGCTTATCAATTCATTTACATGTAAGGTAACTATTGATAATGTAAGACTTTCTTCTGCAATTTTACTGTTTGGTCTTTGTAAGTCTTATACCATTTTTACCCCTCAATTTTCCATTAATATCTACTTTCATATTTATTTGAGATTTTTGTAGTGTACTATTTTGAACCCCTCCACATTTTTTTTCTGCATATATCTTTTACATATTCTTTGTGGTTACCATGGGGCTTAAATCTAATATCCTAAATCCATAACAGCAACCTTTGATTTCCTATCAACTCGACTGCAATAGTACACACATATAGCTTCTCTTCCTTTCCATTCACCCACCTTTTTGTTATACTTGCTATGAATTATATCTAAACAAATTACGTATAAACACAGATTTGCAATTATTTTTATGCACGTGCATTTTATAACCTGTATGAAGTGAAAAGTACAGTTACATAACAAAAAATATAATACAACAGTACTGGCATTTATTGCCATAAGTTTACCTTTACTGGAGGGCTTAATATCTTTAAACTATTTTGACCCACTGTCTATTGTCCTTTTATTTCATTCTGAAGGATACCCTTTAGCATTGCTGGTAGGGCAGGGAGTGGCAAACTCCCTCAACTTTTGTTTATCTGGGAATGCCTTAATCTATTTCTTGCTTTTGAAATACAGATTCACTGGATATAAAACACTTCTTTGGCATTTGTTTTCATTGAACACTTTAAATATTTCATCTCAGTACCTTCTTGCCCCCATGCTTTCTGATAAGAAATAGGGACTTAATGGGACTCCCTTGCTGCTTTCCTTTTGCAGCTTTCAGAATTATCTCTTTGTTCTTTTGCATTTGACAGTTTACTATAATGTCTCTGGATATGATTTCCTTCAAGTTATTTTTGCTTGGGATCTGTTGTGTTCTTTGAATGTGCATATTCATGTGTTTTGTTAAATTTAAGATGTTTTCTGCCATAATTTATTTGAATATTCCTTCTGTCTCTCTCTCATTGTTCTTGTTCTAGGAATCCCTTAATTGAATGTAGTGGTATGCTTGATAGTTTCCCACAGATATCCCATGATCTTTTCATTTTTGTTCAATCTTTTTTTTTTCTTTTTGCTTCTCAGACTGAGTCATTTCAATGATCTTGTCTTTGAGTAACTGATTCTTCTGACTGTTCCAATCAGATGTTAGACCCTGTAGAGATTTTTTCATTTTAGTTATGATGCTTTTTAACCAGTGTTTTGGTTGGTTCTTTTTATAAATTCCATTTTTAAGGCCTTTTTAAAATTCTTAACTTTTTTATTATTTAGTATACCAAATATACAAAGCAAAGAAATAAAAAAAGCAAAGCAATAGTTTTCCAAACACTCTTCAACAAATGGTTACAGGACAGATCCCAGAGTTGGTCATGGGCTACCATATGATCCTCTCATATTTTTCCTTCTAGCTGTTTCAGAATATAGGAGGCTACAGGGCTTAAATATTTCTTCATTGCTACAATCGACTTTCCTCCTTTTTTTTTTTGTGAAAACTAACTATATACAAAAGAGCTATAAATTTCAAAACACAACACCACAATTAGATGTAGAAAACATTTCAGAGTTAGACATGGGTTACAAGCCTACAATTTTAGGTCTTTACTTCTAGTTGCTCTAAAATACTAGAGGCCAAAAGAGATATCAATGCAATGATTCAGCATTCATATTCATTTGTTAAATCCCATAATCTCTGTATAACTCCACCATCACCTTTGATCTTTCCATTCCTCTCTTTAAGGACGTTTGAACTACGGTAATTCTAAATTTTTCATATTGGAACTGTCTGTCATTAATATGGGGTAGGGAGATGGAACTATCTGCTGTTCTGAGAGGCTGGGCTAGATTTCAGGACTTATCTGGACCAGGGACTTATCTGGAGGTTGTAAGTTTCTGGAAAGTTCCTCTAGTGCCTAGAACACTTGTGGACTCTTATATATTGTCCTAGGTGTTCTTTAGGATTGGCTGGAATGGTCCTGGTTGGCTGTTGGTAGGTTATAATTGGTAGCAAGGTCTACATGAAGCTTACATAAGAGAAACCTCCAGAGTAGACTCTTTCGAACTCTCTCTGC
The DNA here is from genome assembly GCF_023851605.1 of Tamandua tetradactyla. Taxonomy (NCBI): domain Eukaryota; kingdom Metazoa; phylum Chordata; class Mammalia; order Pilosa; family Myrmecophagidae; genus Tamandua; species Tamandua tetradactyla. The sequence goes on from NC_135335.1 coordinate 77,507,504, forward strand.
CACTGATACTTTATTTAATCTATTAATTACACTTCTTTTCCCCCTTTTTTCCAAGATGGAAATTCCATCTTTTCATCGAGATTCTGATATTGTTAATTCGTTGTTCTCCTGATTACTTTAGTTCTGTCTCTGTGTTTTCCTATATCTCCTTGTGCATACTGATGATCATTTATTTACTCTTTATCCTGTATGTCCAAAGTCTGATATTCTTCACTGATGGCTTCTAGATTTTAATTTTGTTCCTTTGGATGGTGAATTTCCTGTTTCTTTGCTTGTCATACATTTTTTTGTGACACACTGTACATTTTACTGTTTCAAAGTATTAACTCTGGGATTTAGTACCTGTATTAGAGTTCTCTAGAGAAACAGAATCAACAGGAGACACTCACAAATACAAAATTTATAAAAGCATCTCACGTGACCGCAGGAACGCAGAGTTCAAAATCCGCAGGGCAGGCTGTGAAGCCAACAATTTCGATGGAGAGTATGAATGAACTCCACAGGAGAGGCTCGCCAGCCAAAGCAGGAAGAGAGTCTGTCTCTTCTGAATCGTCCTTAAAAGGCTTCCAGTGATTAGATTGAGCATCACTCATTGCAGAAGACACTCCCCTTGGCTGATATCAAATGAAATCAGCTGTGGGTGCAGCTGACGTGATTATGATCTAATTCTATGAAATGTCCTCATTGCAACAGACAGGCCAGCACTTGCCCAACTAGACAAACAGGCACCACCACTTGGCCAAGTTGACACATGAACCTGACCATGACAATAACTGAGAAGTCTTTTCTTCAAATTTTCATCCAGCTAACGATATGACAAAGATTCCTTGGGTGCCAAAAAGCTAACAAATATAACCAATAAAGCAAAAAAAAAAAATCACTTTTCACAGAGTTTTTAAATTTGCTCTACTTTTTCTGTAGCTCTTCTTCATAGGGTAGCCCAGCTATCAATAAGATCAGTTGAAGCTGATTGTTAAGGTTAGGGTTCTCTCTACTTTTTCTTAGCCTGTATCATTTCCTCATTTTGTGCTTGCTCGTGGTCTTAGGAATTTCCATATTTACAGAAATTCCAATACCTCTTCTATTCCCTATAAAATTGACTTTTTCCCCCATCCCTTCTGAAACACTGTGTGACTCAAAGCAAGTAAACTTTTGCCCCTGATCTTTTTGCCTTATTTGAGTCTTCCACAGCTTTGTTTGCCTGCTGATGTTCCCCTGAAGTACAAGTTCTGAGAGAGTATGCCAAGATGAATTTCCTGGTGCTGTGCTTCAGGCTGCCACCTGATTTATTGGCATTAACATGCAGATACCTTATTATGTACATTGGGATTACTCTGCTCTCCATAACAGAGCCAGAGACGCTAATAGGAGTGCAATGTGACTCTATGCTGTGAGAGAGGGAACACCATGAGCTTCGCTTAACATTTTAGGCTGTATTTTCGGTATTTGGCACTCACCAAATTACTGTGTCTTTTAACAGTTTTATGGAGTTTTGAGAAAGATAGCTATGCAAGTTTTTGCCAGTTATTCATAAATTCTGTGTGACAATGGCACCCTGGAGTGTTTCATGCTGTCATTTTGGTCAACCAAACAATGAAATTGATTTTTGAAAGTTTAATATTTTGGGACCAATCCCCTAAACAGTTTTTCTTATATGACTATATGTATTTATTTTCTATTGTTAGAATCACAAATAACCACAAATTTAGAGGCTTAAAACAACCTAAACTTTTACTCCTCATATATTTTGGTAAGAAGCCTCATTTATTTGGGTCTCACAAAACTGAAATCAAGGTGCCAGTGGGCTTATTTTCCTTTCTAGAAATTCTAAAGGAGAATATGTTTACAGATACATGCAAGTTGTTGGCAAGATTCATTCCTTGTAGTTGCAGGACTGTTTAAGTTTGCTAAAGCTGCTGGAGTACAGCATATCAGAAATCAACATGCTTTTATAAAGAGGATTTATTAAGTTATGAATTAAAATTCTGAGGCCATGGAAATGTCCAAATTAAGGTATGAACAAAAGATACTTTCACTCAGGAAAGGCCAACCCCCATCCAGGATTTCTCTGTCACACAGGTAGGCACATGGCAATGTCTGTGGCGTTTGCTCCAGTCTTCATTGCTTTCAGGTTCTGGTTCCAGTCTGAGCTTCTGTCTGCCTCCATGCATCTCCAAATGTCTATATCTAGGCTTCATTTCTCTGAATCTGAATCAGTTGTCCAAGCATCTCCAAATGTCTACATCTGAGTTTTCCAAAATGTTTCCCTGTGTTGGCTCTTTTAAGGACTCTAGTAAACTAATTAAGATCCACTTTAAATGGGCAGGTTCATACCTCCTTGGAAATAATCTAATCAAAAGGTCACACCTACAGTTGAGTGGGTCACATCTCCAAGGAAACAATCTAATCAGGAGGTCCCACCCGTGTATAGGTCTGCCCCCACAAGACTGGATAAGGAATAAAAGAACATGATTTTTATGGGGTATATAACAGTTTCGAACCAGTATAAGGACTGGCTCCATTGCTGAGTATTAGCCAGGTGCCATTCCCACCTTCTACAGGTCGCTTCCCTTCCTAGACTCCTGGCCTTTTTCCTCTGTCTTCAAAGCCAGCAGCAGTAGGTCATGTCACTTTTGTGTGTCCTATTTCTATGGCCTTTCCTTCTGCCTCGTATCCCTAATGGACAATTCTGTCTTTTTCTTTGGTATTGAAAGGCACATGTGATTATATTGAGCAACTCAGATAATGCAGGATAATCTCCCTATTTTAAAGTCAATGGATTAGTATAGTAGCCTTAAATTCCATTTGGAGATCATTCATAACAGCACCTAAATTAATTTCAATCAAATAACCAAGAAATAGGAATAGCAAATTCTGCTTACTACACCGTGTGATTATTTTTTTTTTATTTTTTGCATGGAGAGCATATTTAATAAATGAAACATAACTACTTAGTATTTCCGAAAGTACAATTTCCCACTGAGTTCTGTCTCAAGGAGAGTGCAAACAAGCATGGAAAATATGAAAGATATACATTCTTTATTACAAGATTTCTCTCTCACTTAGGTTGTTTTTGTACATTTCTATTAAAATGGGGAAAATCTTGCATTTCTGTGCTGAATGTGTTAACTGATTTTCAGTCCATCATGAACAAGGAATCAAAATTTCTATTTTGAGAATAAGTAATAAAAGAGCAGAATATTCTCTCATTTTCAGGGCTGGTCCTTAGAGCCCACAGAGAACCAAGTATGAGTACATGGTTTTCATGTAAATCTCATCCAAAAAAAAATCACACTCACCTAGTAACATTTTTACATTGAAGGACTTCATTTCTATCAGCTAGGATACATATATTCAGTTGCAATAAATAAATAAATAAATAAATAAATAAATAAATAAATCCCCTAAATCACACAGTTATAAATCTATTAAGTAACAATGTGGTCAGAAGCAGTTTTTGGCTGCTAGAGCTCTTGAACAATGCCATCAGAGCCTCAGGTTCATTTCAGCTTCTTACTTTGCCATCTTTGGACATGGTTTCTTTTCTTCTATTCCTGGGATGACCAATGAACTTCTGACAACCTGCCATCATTCAAAGCATAAAGGAGAGTGGATGGAAAGAACAAAATGTTTATATATGCAAAAACATAAGGCATGCACATGCCATCTAGCCATTTAAAATAGTATTCCCAAAACTCTATTCAGTGAGTTGTTTGCTTCTCATTGTTAGAACCACATATTTCATAACTGAAAGATGACCAGGCAAAATATGGGATTGAAAAGATTAGAACAGTGAACATCACTATGTTTGACAAATCATCAGGAAAAAGGATGGAGATGGTATAGTTTACATTTGGATACTTCTTGACTTTCATTTAATAGACAAAATAAAGACAATTGAACCCATTTGATGGAACTGTACTTTGATGTCCTCTAATTTTCATTTCATTAGAATTGAAGGTCACTGGGCTTCAGTTTTCATTTAGTAAACCCCAAATTATATATTACTTTTATGTTGTTTTAAATTGTTAATCTTATTGAAAAAATTGTCATCTTTAATATTATTTATATGTAATTAAGTCAAATATATCAAGGATAATGGAAATACTTGGCCCTATATATTACCAAAGTAAGAATAATGTTGTTCTAGTTTGTTAGCTGCCAGAATGCAATATACCAGAAACTGAATGGGCTTTAAAAAGGGGACTTTAATAGGTTGATAGATTACAGTTCTAAGGACGAGAAAATGTCCCAATTACAACAAGTCTATAGAAATGTCCAATCTAAGACATCCAGGGAAAGATACTTTCGTTCAACAAGGCCAATGAAGTTCAAGGTTTCTCTCTCAAATGGAAGGTCACATGGTGAACACAGTCACAGTTTCTCCTTCCTCTGGAAGGGCACATGGCAGACACAACATCATCTGCTAGCTTTCTCTCCTGGCTTCCTGTTTCATGAAGCTCCCCATGAGGCATTTTCCTTCTTCATCTCCAAAGGTCACTGACTCATGGACTCTCTGCTTCATGGTGTTACAGCATTCTCTGCTCTCTCAGAATCTCCTTTTTCCAAAATGTTTCCTCTTTTATAGGACTCCAGAAACTTATCAAGACCCAAATGGGTGGAGACATGTCATCACCTAATCCAGTTTAACAACCACCCTTAATTTAATCACACGTCCAGAGAGATGATCTAATTACATATATTATTGAATAGGGAATATTCTGCCTTCATGAAATGGGATTTTGATTAAAACATAGCTTTTCTAGGGGACATACATCCTTTCAAACCAGCACAGATGTGAATGTATGATCTTCTGATTTATGTCAAATTATACCTTGTAAGAACTTTTAACTGAACTTTCAATTATGTTTCTCTTATGTTTGGTATATTGCCTAAAATTGTGATTAGGCTAAATTTGATTTAATATATTCCAATCCATATAGCTATATTTAAACATCTGACTGAAGGAGAGTATTTTGTGTCTATCATTCAATAAAAATAATTCTATAGTAAAGACCATCTATCAACAATGACAATTAAGAACATACTTTCAGAGAACTGTCCTTGAATTTCAAAAAAAATAAATCAATGAAAACAAATGAAAAGTATTTGTAATGTAACCAGAAAGATATCCAACAATTCTTTTCAATGCACTCCCAGACTGTACTGTCTGGGAGGCATGGTGAAGATGATGGGTAATAAAAAAAAAATGAGTTTCAAAACAATTATATCTCAAACTGCTTGGTACTGGAACAATTGTAGTCATTTGGAAAACTTTGGGACACTGAACCATATGAAGTTAATATTACATAAAATATTGGAGTCAAAATATGTAGCAGTAATCCCTGAATTGCAAGAGTAAATCACTTAGCTATAATAATTTAAAGTTCTTGGGCATTTATTATGAAGTATATAGTGCATAATATGAATATACACAGCTATATATCCTTAAATAACACATTAGTTTTCAACTAGTTCAGTAATGGAATAGATCCCAACAAAGGACTGTTCTATGATGGAAGCAATCATTCTTACTTAAGAATGTATTTAAGTTTACGTCAAGTTGTGTGGAACTTAAAACCTCCTTTAGTTTAAAACCTCCACTGTTTCAAATATTTACTTTGTTTACAGAATTCCAAGGACACTTTTTTCAAGAACCTTTCATCGTAAAATATTTTCAATTTAAACATTGTCCATCATGTAAAAATTCTAGTAGTTAGTGCATACTTAAAGATTTAGTAATTGGCAAACAGAGTCAAGTATAAAGTTGTCCTTCTCATAAGGTGACGTCTAGAGACAGAGTAATGTTCCAAATGATGCAATAGTACTGTTCTATACAGATAAAATGCCTTCTGAAAACAAACACAACAAAGCAAAATCAATGCAGACAGCTGAACACTAGTAAGGATTTAGTTGGAATAAATAGCTGAGGAATTGAAGGAGAAAGAATGTAGACCAACAGAAAAACATGAAATACCTGGGACTGCAGCAATGGAGGGAGTCTGCATGCTCTGACAGGATCTTTCTCCTTGAACCCCACTGGACTCACAGTAAAGCCCTAAGCAGTGCCAACTGTTATGTTGGCACAACACAATGCCAACATTGGACCTGTGAGGAACAACAGGCATGACGGAGGAAGGAGAAGAATCTCCACCCATATCCTCCTGTCTACTTCCATTACAAAGCAAAAATGTTACTTTCTGTGAAGGATTAAGACAACTGCTGGCCTTAAAGCATCAGTAACTGAGGAAGGGAATGAGAGTGGGGACAATGTTGTGACCCGACTTCTAGTGGAAGAAAGAAGAATGCTCTGAAGCCAAAGCTGCAGTAAGAGATCACACCCTACCGTAGAAAATCTTACGGTAAAGCTAATAAACTTCAAATAAAAATAATCAGAGTAACACTGGGAGAGACACAGGAAAGGAACAAATAGCAAACAAAGAAACCCTCTCTAAGACTCTGAACTTCAAAAAGAATTTAGAATGCCCCATAGGATTAACTGCCCCATACTTGCAGGTTGTACAAGTGAGAATGTCAAGTGAGGCCCTGTACCAGCTTTAAAAATGAAGTCCCAAAATGGAGAGTTAGGAGGGACATCTTGTGAACATTTTGCAAGGCACTGTCAAGTACATATCAGAAGATTTTTGTAGCCAATTTAGAACTCATTGTCACTCTGAAAATAGAAACAATTGCGGGGATGAGGAGTTTTACATTTTTAAGTATGCATGTGTTTGTTGTGTGTGTCTTATTGACTCCTAATATTCAGAATTTGAAAGAAAGGATGGGAAACAACAGTGCAGAAGCCACCCCAGCGAATGTTAGGTAGAAGCAAACTGACACCTGGTAGCTCTGACTCCCAGCTCCAATGCTCTTGTGCTGCCATCCTTGTTGCACCATGACCAGTATCTCCCACTGAGAAGTTCAGAACCCCCACTGTTATCATTATGAACCATTTCCCAAGACCTCTCAGTAAAGATACTCACCTGCCTTGTGTTGGCCCTCAACTTCAAGAAACTGAAAGACTCTAGTATCCTCTACCTTCAAATGTGTCATGTGCCCTTGACCTGGTTATTATGATTGGTTGTACTGGCAGCTTTCAACCAAGCAACAAAATACATAGCAAAACTATAGTTTTGCTGAGTCTGCTTTCAATGTGCAATTATTTATTAGGTCATTTTATGATAATTTTATGACATTGCAAAATAACTTGCATAGCTGACAGGGTTCCAATACCAATGTGAACACCATGTGATGTTGTCACAATTGCAATATTGTTTCCTAAATTCTAAAACATATAAAACATTATAGAAGGTAAGAATTACTCAGCCTCTGAGTCAAGAGGGAACACTGGCCATGGTCATGTACAGAAGTTACAAGGGCACAAACTAGACTAAAGAAAAATCTTATGAAAGGGATAAATAGTCATGATCCAGATACAGATGCCATTAGAACATTCAACAGTTTATAGAATAATCTTGGGAATGGCACATTTAAAAGCATAACACCTGAATCAATCAATAGGATATAAAGTTCTTAATAAACATTCCCACCATCTATTTTGGAATTATGTATTTTCACTATAATGACATTAACAATTTTAAAAATAGCATGAGAAAATGTTGATGATAACTCAAAATATAGAAAAATCTTTTTCACAACTAAAAAGAGAAAATTACATGTTAAAAAATTAGTGATTTTGGAGGACAATAGAGGACCTCAGAAGACAAAAAACCTTAGTTTTAGAGATACTCTAGATGTCAACCTGAACACCCAACTAGAAGAGTTAGAGTTAAAAGTCCTGAGAAGAGGATGAAACACTTTCTCTATTCCTAGGAACAACCGGTAACTTATACAAAGAAAGAACCAAAGGGAAACTTCTCGGTAGAAGGATTTTATCTTAAAGACCGTTCTCAAATCCCAACCCATTTGTTCCAAAAGATCCATCAGATCTCTTGCTGATGTCATAACAATCTGGATGATCCAGTAACACAGAAGGATAGCTAGTGTGGCAAATGACTCCAGTTAAAACTACGAGTAACATTAATCCTGGTGGCCCTATCACAGTCACAGAACAAACATCATAAAATAAAGACAAAAATTCTCAAAAAATAGAGAAAAAACTGAAATACAGTGACTATTAAATCAAAGAAGAGAGATTTAATGTAATAATTAGGAAATATGTCTAATTATGCTAGACTAAATCAAATTCTTAGAAGTTTCTGTGAAAAACATCCAGAAATATAGGGACGATTGTGTATTGGATCTCTAGGGCCTGGAAATTAAGATGGTTCTTACCAAATTTAATTGTAGTTAAAACAAGGACTGGGTCATTTGCTGGGCATGCCACCTATATCTTGATGAAGATGGGATTACTCAGCATAATTTATTATGATTGTACAAATGGTTTATTAGAAGCAAATGCAGCAGACAGAATTAAGAAAGTTACACTAAGATCAGCACCAAATCTGATACTGATAAAGGTACTGATAAAATTGACAAATTAATTAATGCAATTAGAACAACAGGATAATGAATTCAGGATAAAATTATGTATTCAGAGCACTGCTTAGGTTTGAAACGCCAATGACACTAGCCGGATGTGATCCAGAATAGAAGAAAGAAAGCCTATGCCAACTGGAAAAATGTAGAAACAAAGTGAGATACAAATATTTAGGAATCCTTTCCATAATAAGAAAGGGGGATTTTAGATAGATAAGAGCACCATTAAGAAATAATGGCAGTGGTAGAGCAAGATAGGCCTTTTGACTACCTAAGACCTTTTACATAACTAGGGCAATAAAGAATGAAATACAAAGTAAACTAAGAAAAAAGATGGAGCTGCCCAAAGAATTTATCTTGCTGGAACAACTCTACAGCATCTGTCCCTTGGACAAAGCTAGAGATAATCATCCGTACATAGAATGGCTATTTCTAAGGATAATTGTAAATATGAACAACATTTAGTATTAGTAGATATTGGTTCCCCAGTTTCAATGAATAGAAACCAGATTTACAAAGATGAAGAAAATAAGGAAATAAGTTAGAAGTCCATGGAGGCAAAATTACGATAGGTATTTGAATTGATATATTATAATAGAAATAATGGAGCCCATGAAAGCCAATGCCTAATAGAACCTAATTTAGAAAACATATTGGTAATGGACATTATGGCACCACATGCAAATAGAAATAAAGAATATATGACAATTGCATTAGCAAAGGCTAAATGGACTACTGTTGTGCTACCAGATGTAAATAGAGTAATTATTGTCCTACAATATAATTTAAAAGGAGGTTTCCAGGAAATTACATAAAACATAGAAGAGCTATTGGGTAAAAGCATAATAATGTCTACATCTCACCCTACAATAATCCCATTTGGCCAGTTACAAAATCAAATGAAGCTTTTAGAAATCTCAGTAAGTTTACTCTTCAGCTGGAAGGAGCAGTATTAGATATTGGTACACTAATTAATAAAATCACCCCAGGAATCAGCATATAGTATACAGCCATAGATTTAAGTGGCATGTTCTTTGTAATACATATTGCTTGTCAAAGCCAAAGCATGACAGCATTCTCATGGAAAGAAAGGCAATGTATATTTATTAGATTACCACAAGGATATATTAAGAGCCCAATATTAGCAAACAATTTAACAAATTTACATGCATTTCCTAACACATATCCACACCAGGATATTGTTTCATCTTACACTGATGACATCATCATATTTGGAAGAGACAAAAGAGAACAGAACACTAAAATACAAACAATCGCTTTCTAACAAAAATAAAGGCTGGAATATAAGTCCTGAAAAGGTGCAAAGACCAGGGAATATTGTAAAATTTTTAGGGAGACGCTGGTTCTTAGAAGGAGGAACTATACCACATTGAATCATAAACACATTACAAGAGTCACAACTACCCAACATCAAGAAAGAGGCACAAAAATTGATAGGTTAATTTTGTCATCATAAACAGTATATACCTTTATAACTATACCAATGTATGAAATAAAAACAAAAAGTGAAACTATATACCAGGGTAGAAAAACAGAAGTTAGCATTATAACAACTAAAAACACATTTTTTAGACATTAGCAACAATAATATCAGATTCTAAATTTTGACTAGAATATATATTTACACAAGGCTTTGCCACATGGTCTTTATGGACAAAGGCATCAGAAGACAAAATTCTATTTGCTTGATTTCTGGACTAAAATATTTAGGCACTATATGAATGAAACATTACAACCTACAGAACCACTAATAGAAAAGCAAAGCATGCTGCTAAGAAATTCACAAGCTATACTTATCATGACCTAAGCAAATAGCAAATGAGCACAAAGGAATTTTGCCAAATTAATAGGTTTTTGCTTGGAAATGGGGTATGTCTGAGGAGGACTTTCAGATGGATGGTCAACCCTCAACTTTAACTGACAAGATCTTAGCATTGCTGACCACGGGCTTGCTGCAATTTTGGAGGGGTGAGTTAGTCCAAATGTAAGCGGTTAGGCAATGGAGGCCTTCCTGATTGATATACTAAAAAACGCATGATTTACAGATAGTAGAGCCACCATGACCTCCTCTCGTGCACACTGGAAGGCTATGCCCTCAAGACCCAACAATACACAAACCCTGCCTAGTAAGGGGACAGAGCATTCAGGGAATAAAAGGAATTAGTAAAATCTGCCTGGTTGTTGAACAAATGCTAAAAGAGAAAAGAGACTATACGTTTGTATAGATTCATGGCAATCATTGCTGGAGTGGCAATGTGGTCCAGATCATAGAAACCAAATATTTGGCAAATTAATAATCGTGACATTTGGGACAAAGAAATATGGGATAAAATTGCTAATTCAAAAATAGATATGATGATCACACATGTACTGGCATAGCAAAAGGGCAATCTAAAATAACAAAGTATAATGTAGTGGACAGGTTAACTAGAATAGAAAAAGGACATACAGCGACCATACCTAAGGTAATAAAAAAAAGAAAAAGAATAATGAAAAATATAGAAACATGATGTAATACCACGGAGGAAAATATATGAATGGGAAAATGGACATAGAGGAACCAAGGATCCATGGTACAATTAAATGGATACAAACAAATAATCTGCTTGCATTACAGAGATATTGTTCACAAGTGTGACATCTGTAAAAAGTGTAAGGTATGGAAATAAAAGAGTATCTGATAAAAGTGAGATAATTTCAGCTGGTACAAATTATATATAACCAATGCTACTGTATAAAAGAAAATGTATTTTTGCAATATAGTAGGCATATAGTAGGTCAGGAGCTTGAATGCCTTTTCTATATAAAAGGTCTGATCAAAATTCAACAATTAAAGCTCTTGAAACACGAATAGAATCAGATCAAGGTAGTCATTTTTACAGGAAAAGGAGCAAAAAAGGGCACAGAATAAAAAAAAAGTGTTGGAATATTCATTCAGTATACAATGTCACAGCAGCAGAGAGCATAGAAAGATATGATGGATTATTAAAAGAAAAATTTAGAATACTAACAGATAATGCAGACCTGAAAGTTTGGGCTAAACACGTTTGGACAACTGCTAAAGCCTGAATCATAGGGAAAGGTTGAAATTACCTATTCGATATGATTTGAAATAACTTACAAAAATAAAAATATGAGGTAATACAGAAAGAGAAACTGAAAAAGGGATAAAGGGAAAAGTGCTAGTTAGAGGCTTTGATGAAAAATGGAATTTGGAAAAGTCATAGTATTATCCACATGCAAGACTCACTGGCTGATCCTAAGAAAAGGACATTAAGTGCTGGTTAAATATATTAATACAATGCATATCTTAATTTTCAGATATGTGACATTTCTGGTTGAACTATTCATCTTTTCCATCTCTAACCTGATTAGAAACCACACTTGATGCAAAAATAAAGAAGAGACCAATGACAATAGCTCCGCCCTCTCCAACTTCTATAATACATCATCTGTCACACTGTCAGATGCTTTCACTCTAGTGAATCTGAAATTACATCCCGATCACCTACCGCACCAACCCCAACCAGAGTAACGTAAGCACTTTCCAAGAGTGGAGAGAAGTGGAATAAAGTACCATCAGTTTTGATAATTTCACGACTGAAGTCACTGAGACCAACTTTCTTGAACAGTTTCTGATTAAGCTAGATGTCATTTTAGGCACGGTTCAAGATCTGAATGACAACACACAGATTTAATATCTGATTTATTTCCTGTAATCCCATGTTATAGTGAAGGAGCAGGTTATACTCTAGAACCCAGAGAACCACAATAGAGGGTTCAAAGGATGCTAGGAAGCCAGTTTGCTGCCAGACTAGTTCCATTTAGGGAAATTAGTAATATATCCATGGAAAATCCAAGCTAATGACTCTAGCAAGACATAGATAGATAGATAGATAGATAGATAGGTAGATAGATAGATAGATTGATTGATTGATATATATATATATTGTTTTTACTTCTAATTTTGTACTTGCTCTATTTTGATGAGAGATAATGCCAATAATACTAATAATGGGAGACATAGAAAAGTGTGACTGGTAATTCTGGTAATGAAACTAAAATCATAGGCACAACTAATAAGAACCCAACTTACAAACTAAAGGAAAATATTTAATTTTTGACTGGTTATACTGACTAGCAGAAACAAGCAGGCTCCAACGTCAAAATGCCTATATAAGTATATGAAATCACCAGAATTAGAACATTTATTCTGTCATATTTGTGCAGATTATTTTGCTGAACATTCAGTGGAAGCATCATGATGCCTTGAGATAGTTAAGTAGGTAGGAAGATCATCACTATAATCACATTAGAGTCCATAATCTAATCACAGGAGCAAAGCAGAGGAACCATCATTCTCCATAAGTACTGAGATAGCTATGGCTTATCAATAATGGGGAATTGCCCAACAATCTGAGATGTGCTAAGTTACTGTAGTCTTGCAGGCAGAAACATAACAAATCTTGTAAGAGACTTGACCCCACATGACCCCCAAAATAAGAAAATTTGTGAATGGTACTAAAATCGTCAGCAAGATAACAGTACTATTTTCTTATGGCACAATGGGTACCTGAGGAAATTAATGACGGTCATTACAAGGATGATTATGATTGTAATTATGACAAGGAGCAGAGGAGAAAGAAGAGGAAAAATGACATAAACCCTGCATTGCTTCACAACCACACATCATACTTATAATTATAATACAGCAATAGTTGTTAAATTCTACAAAAGGATGACTTAATGCTAATGTGAAGTTCAACAAGATAATGATTAGAGGGGTGCTGTGGAGCTATGACACTAGAAATGATACTCGTAAAATGCTTAAGTTCCCAGAATTGCCAAATATGGTCCATTATGGAAATATGACTATAAATGAAACTAAATTAGCCACCTCAAAAGCTGAATCCATTAAACCAGAAGTATTCTGGGAGCAATTTGATAATGAACTTGTGTATGCAAAATTAGAATTATGTCCTAAGACATTTTCCTCACGTTAATCACAATCAATTTTGGTGGATTGTAAGAATTCTCTAAATTTAGAACAGAATTTACAAATTGACCATACCCACAGGCTATTCACTGATGATTTAAAAAAAATATTCCGCCATCAATGCAGACAAATACTTGATAGATACCTATATGTTAAGAAATTGTAAACTGAGCACGGGAAGGAGGTTAGTACACAGAACGTGCACTGTGAGTTCTTCTATGGTTATAAATAAACTCCGGCCATTGGCATACGAAATAATCGCCACATGTGAAATCAGACACTGGGAAACAGCAACAGCTAACAACTCTGCAGGACAAGACTTGATAGGAGCCTCCTCCTACCATGTAAATGACTGTAAAATATAGTTGTACCTTACATTAAGACACATTAATGTCGCAATGCTGGTGAATCAAGCGCTTATGAGCAAATTTTCAATAAAAATGCCAAAAAGTCCTGAATAGGAGTTAAGATACCAGAATGAGGACATACCAACTCTTAATTACAGTCATAGAGTATTGAGCAACATAACTCAAAAACTTTGCAAAAAAAATAATAGAATGGAACAGAAAAATATCCAAAAAGAATAACCAACAATGCGTGGCATAGAGCTATTACTAATGTACCACGAAGTAAGTTTTGTCACCAAACTGCTTTAACAAAACTAGACAATTGAATAACGTTACCTTACATTATTGGGCTTCTTTCAGTGATTAGTGTTGGGAAACCAGAACAAGTGCTATTATAGCTAAAGAAGTAATGTCAAGATAGATGACAGGCAGAAAGTTACATATCTTTCAAGAATGAGTTTAAAGTATGTAGCATTAAGAAAACTATCTTGAAAAATTCTATAGCTAAAAATTCCAAGTCTCATTTCAGTTTATATCCTTACAATCACAGCTGAAAGCCACACACTTGTGCATACCTCACAAAGTAATTAAACCAGAACTAGATCACTGGAAGAAGGATACAATGCTACACTATAACCCTTAAAACCCTGTAAAAATTCTCCAAAAGTATCCATGGGCATTATATCCTAGCTCTGTTACAACAGATGAACCATGGACATTTTGTAAAGGCTCAATACAGAATAAGGCTTTTTAATCAGAACATTCCACTCTGGTGGAATGATACTATTGATTATTTCAGCTCCTAGAATTTGGGAGCCTAACTACTTATTAAATATTTCTGTTATTGTTGATCCTACTACAGAGTCATATATCTTACAATTTAATAAAAGAGAATTTATACCTAGCATGAGTGCTCCAAATGCAGTAATATTTCAATAACCATATAGCCTATAGTTTATGGATTTACCACCTAACACAACTATAGAAACTGGAAACCTTTGAAATTCCTATTGAGATTAGTAAGAATAATGATGGGAAGCTTTATATCATGGTACCAGATAGTGGATAGGATAAGAAATTGTTAGATTGTAAAAAAACACAACAGAATTTCAATTTCCATGCCATGGTAGTTCTCTTACATTTAGAAATTCAAATTACAAGCTTATGTGAAATCATTGATCATATTCAGGGACACAGAAGAAAGGTTGCATCATTGAACCCTCAAAAACAGCAATAGGCCAGGTGGATTTTAACATTCAAAAAATTAGGAAAACTGGGAGGGCCACAGTGACTCAAGAAGCAGAGTTCTCACATACCATGCTGGAGACCTGGGTTCGATTCCTGGTGCCTGCCCATGCAAAAAAAAAAAAAAAAAAAGATTAGGTAAACTATCAATCAAACACAGCTAGAAAATCACCGCAACAGAAGCTAATTGTATATAAGGTGTTTTAAGACTTGTACTCCTAGCAGGTAGACATTGAGCATCAGCCATTGCCTATAATCTGACTAGATCCAAATTAGATATGACTTGTGATGATGGATTTGATTACTTAGGACAATGTGAAATATGAATAACAGCCTTAAATGTAAAAAAACATGTTTTTTTGGATACTATACTATGCAATAGTTCAATTTCAAAGAATAGTGTGGATGCTGAGAGAAAATCAAACATGCACAGACATAGAAAATATATAGATAGTTGTACAGAGAATGGACGAGTGGACATTAAGTACTTACAATCATTAGAAATAACAGAAATATTCATTCTTATTACTATAGCTGAAATGCTATAGAAACTGCTATCGTATAATCTGGGTAATGGACTATGATAATATGTTCTGAAAATGAAAGAAATACAACATTGGAATAAAGGAAAGAATATGAAATTCGTCTTCAAAGTTATATTAAATTTCAACAAATTTCAAACATTAACATTGGTGGGAAAATTCCTTATACCTAGACCATAAAAGATAGAGGAACGCTGAGTTTGAGCACTGAGGTATATCATATTGGTAAGCAGGAATTAATTCTGATTAATGTAAATAAACATTGCCCAAATATGATCAGGTGAAATGACACTTGGAAGAACAGATGAAACAAATCCAGCGTTTCTTACAGAAGGAGGATAAATATCATAAGCTACATTTTCCAAGAAATAATTTTCACACTAAATATTGCTTATATGGCAACAGAAAAAAACCTTTGCAGCATATCATGAATGCTTGCACTCCTAAAAGTGATGTAAAAACGATCTTTACCTGGAAGAAATTTATCAAGGTAACATATTTAGATGTTTTGGAAAATTAAACTTTTGGAAATTTGAAGAGTGGATGTATGAGTGTGCTAAAGAAATTAGAGCAGCTTTTATATTGACTGTAGGGTAGTAAGAATTATACTGTCAAAAATGCTTATAAGAACAGCATGTATAAAAATATGGTGATTTAAAATCAAAGTGTGGATTATGCATTGAAATAATGTCAATGATCTTGAAACTCAACTTTTTAAACATGTTGACCACAAGTAGAATATGAACAAATTAAAAAAAGCATGCTTTGTTAAGAAGCAATAAGCATATATTTGTGAGAGGATATGATATGGTGTGACTTGATGCCTACCATAAGGACGCTTCCTTCACACAGACAACAGCAACCAAACTTCTGAGGCATAAGAACCCAGTGCAGATACCTCTCCACTGAGCATCAGTTAGAGGTAGGCTGATGCCTGGTAGCTCTGCCTCCAGGATCCAGTGTCCATGCTGTGCTTGAAGGCTTGCTGCTGATCTTAAAACACTGTGACCAGCACCTCCAACCAGTGGCTTCAGACCCTCTACTGATGTCATGCTGGACATGCTCCCGAGACCTTTCATTACGTGTAGCTGCTGATCCTGTGTTGACCTTGCTGATGAACTTTCAAAATTCTGGTGTCCACCACCTTTAAATGGGTTAGGTGTCCTTGACTTGGTTATTGCTTATTGGTTGCATTGGCAGCTAAGGAAGGAAGCAAAGTGCATTGAGCATCCAATATAATCATGCCCAATCTGTTGCTTTATGACAATTTAATGACTCTTAAAGGACACATGCAAGACACTTAGGGCTGCCAGCATCTGTATGAGCTTGAAAATGGTTTCCTTTCCTTCCCCCTTGAGTCTTTATGTGTGACTATATTTCCAGACAGCCAACAGCTTAATTACAATTGCAGAGTAGACAGGCAGAGCGACACTCAGATTCCTAGTCTCCAGAATTTTTAGAAAGTAAATATTTATTGTTAAACTGTGGGTTATTTCTTACACGGTGATAGATAATACACTCCTATCAGAAATATGAATTTAGTTAATAGAAACTCATTTTGAACTTTGTTTAAGGATTAGAAGAGGTCATTAATATGAAGCTCCTAGAAAATATATTAGCGAGTATAAAAACAATTAATTAGTGTTTACGGTTTTACTATTTGCTATTATTGTTATTGTTGACACTGTTGCAGCATTCTCATCTGATTATCTCTTTCCAGCATGCCTTTAAATTGAGTGGCCAGATGAGTACATGTTGTCTATAAATAGTGTCTTTCATCAGAATTACCAGGGAGAATTCATGTTAAAAATTTAATTTTCTGTGCTCCACGTTAAAATATATGGAAATGGGATCATGGAATGCACATTTTGAAGAGAAACCTAGGGAATTTTCTTTCACGTTGTGAATTGCAAAAATCATCATGTTAGCTCTTGAATTAAAGTTACATTCTTGATGGGATTTCTATTCTACACTCATATAAATTCCAGGAAAATAGGTAAATAAAACATAGTCTAGTTCATGGGAAACCAAATGATTTTTCTCATTTACTAATTAAAGCCACATTTATTTTATAAGTGTGTCTTTCCTTGCTTAATTTTTTAAAAGCAATTTTAATGTGGATACATTAATCATACCCTGTCTTTTAGTTACTGGAAAACTGGATTATGGAAAGCTGGTATGCAATTATATTAAAATTAATCATAATAAAGGTAAAATAATCATATTTAAAATATGAAATTTATTTTAGTGGGGATTAGATGTCAACTGATGCCAGGAAGAACATGCAAGTCATACCTAAAGACTGAATAATATTTCCTTATTGTTATATTGTATTTAATCAGCTATTATACCATTGAAAAGCTTTCATTTTTTTATTGTAAATATACGAATTTAGAAGTGCGGAAATAAATTTTAGATCATCTGACAAACCACTGGGTTTAGAGATATGGAGGGAAGATAGATCAGGAAAACCTGTTCAAAATTTTTTACTATGTTTAAGAAGCTATGCACAGTGACGTTTTTGTTTCTTTTTTTTTTTTTTTTAGCATGGGCAGGCACTGGGAATCAAACCCAGGTCTCCAGCATGGCACGCGAGGACTCTGCCTGCTGAGCCCCTGTGGCCTGCCCATGTTGTTGTTGTTTGAACAAAGATATGGTCATAAATATTCTTTTATGTTTCTGTTAAAGGTTCTTTTTAAACTTAGAGGCAGTCATTTAATGAAATAGTGAGAGAATATAGACATTTGAAGAATAAGAGAAAAATAGGAAACATAAGGACAAAACATATACAATATTTCTAGAAAATTTTTAAAATGAGCACAAAAGAATGCTATAAAAAGAAGACATTAACTGAAAACTAGAAATAAGATTAAATATACTATGGATTAAAGTAATTGTGAATTGACTTAATATCTTTATTAAATGAAAAGTTTTCTTAGACTGAATACTTTAAAAATGTACCTTATTTATAGCAGAAACATCAAAAACAAAATTCAAAGCATTAAAAAAATGTGATAATCAGAGATAGACCCAAAAATTTTAAACAAAATAAATCAGGATTTCAATATTAACTTTTGTCAAGATAAAATGGTAGTAAAAGTTTTAAAAATCAAGGGATTTGCTTAATATTGACAAAATATAATGAATAAAAAATATAGAACCATCACAAATATGTAACTCACAACATTGCTTGTGTGAAGGAAATACTCTATAAAAAAGGAAGAAAAATAGAAAGAAGTAACAATTTAAAATTTGGAGCAACTTTGTCCAAACATAGCAAAACAAGCAAACCAATAAGTGAGCAAATGAGTATTTATATAATAATAAAACTTGGTTTAACTAGACATTTAAAATTATGTACCAAAATTTAATCTATATTTTAATACTGATTGCAATTCTCCAGTATGTGGATAATACTCAATCTAGCCAAATATTCAAAAGAATTTACACACATAGACTAATAAAACTAAGAAAAAGTTCACTGAATTTGGATAAATGGAAATCATACAGCATATATTCCATTCAATGTGATATCAAAACAGCTCCCCAGATGGACATTCATAATTTCTGGAGAATTAACAAAAAAAAAAAAAGAGAGAGAGAGAAAGAAAGAAACAAGTAAAGCATTCAGGTTAGAAGGTAAGATGGCATGGTTAGTTTTTGATATTAATTGTGCATTACTATAAACTGAATATCAAGATTTAAATGGATATAACTTTTATTGAATACAAATCTACATAGAACTACACCTAAATAATATGCACAAGTATGTTCAAAACATTATTTCTAATAAGAAAATACAAAGTAGGACATTACTATCTAAAATAGGGAATGAATAAACAAATGATTTTTACAAAAACATTTTGCAGAACAATATATTTAAAATATTATGGAATTACATATGTAAGAAAAAATTTGAAAATAATTAATGTCATAATCAACTTGGTATTATGTATGAGTAGATATAAAGGAGTTTACCAAATGTGATTCTTTAATTAGAAAACTGTTTATATCAGGTTTCTTACTTACCAACTCATATTCCTTTGTATTATATATTGGTTTAAAATAAACATATTGCGTTTTCTGTAAAAGTAGTTATATATCAAGAAAAACTGGTAATAAAACAAAGAAAATAAGAATAAGAAATAAAAATGAAAAATCAGTCAAGGCAAAAGCTTAGTCTCTGAAAGTGCAATAGATTATACAAATAGTAGGAAATTCCATCAATAGAAAAATTATATATCAAACGTTATTCAAACGAGGACAAAATATTGATTAGAAATGTTTTAGTGCACAGGAGAAAAGAGTATTCAAATTTATATCACATAAATGATTTTGAAAATTAAAATTAAAGACCATATTAAATATAAACTCTTGAAATAGACTTCACAAACACGAAATTTAAATATACTAACAATAATAGAACCAAATACCTGATCAACAATATGCCTTTAGAAGGGACGAGCGCATATGATCCTAAAAATTAATTATAACAAATTTTTAATGGTTGCAGATTTTAAGTACTGCAGAACATGGAAAATATAGCAGACATGACTTTGTTCCTTGAATTGTTCTAAAGCATAAGAGTGGCTGAAGATGTCAACATTCATTTTTATCTTAAGCATAAACCTCACAGCGACATGAAAACAAATGGTAACAGAAAAAAAAAAAGGATATCATACAAAAATTCGCTTATATACAAAGAAACTGAAAACAGAAGTATATTTTTTAAAATAACACTCTGGGGTATGTTTAAAATCAGAATGCTTTAATGGAAAATATATACATTAATGCATGGGTTAGTCAGGTTTCTGTGTCAGCTTGTCTAGGCTATAGTGCCCAGATATATTCAATCACATACTTAATTCAGGTGTTGCTCTGACGGTATTTAGGAACTGATTAATATTCATAATCAATTGACTTTAAGTAAAGGGTATTATCCTAGAAAATCTGAGTGAGCGGATTCAATTATTTGAAAGGTCTTAAGAGAAGAATTGAGGTTTCCTGGAAGGAATAATAAATTCTGCCTGTGAACTGCAGTTTTAGCTTGTGCCCTGGATTCCTGTTGGTTTGCCAAAAAGGTTTTTGAACTTGCCTAGCCAGCCCACCACTATCACATATGCCTATATGCATAAAGATGTATATACACATATACGTGCACATGCAAACACACACACACATACACACATGTCCATATATGTCCATCTTACTATGTCCATATATCCTACTGGCTCTGTTTCTCTATTGAAACCATGATTCATACCAATTTTAAACCTGTATTATTTTCCTGGAGCTGTGGCTTAAAACAACAGGAACTAATTTTCTCAGCATTCTGGAGACCAGGGATCCAAAGACAGTGTCCCTGGGTTGGCATCATGGTGCCCATGGTTGGCAGGGCCACGCTTCCTGCAGACGCTGCAGAGCAGAGCCATTCCTGACACTTCCCGCCTCTGGTGACTGCCAGCATTCCTCCATGTGAAGTTATATCACTCCACTCCTCAAAGCCAACATCTTCACATCTCTCTCTTCACTGCCACATATCCTCTCCTATGTGTGCACAAAATCTCCATCTGCCTCCCTTTTAGAAGGATACATGTGACAGCATTTGGAGCACACCCCAGATAATTCAGAATAATCTCAACATCTAAAAATCCATATTTAATCACATCTGCCAAGACATCTTTTTATTTTTATTTAATTTTTTTCCCCCAATATTAGGTATCATGCACAGATTCCAGGTATTAAGATGTGGATACCTTTTGGGGAAACACTTTTCGGCTTACCATAATGCAAACACAGCATTAACAGATAAAAAGGGAAATGATACTTTTATTTTAATTGGTGTTGAAAAGTTATTTGATATAAATATCTTATGTAACACCATAAATAGAAAACATTTCTTATTAAGATAAGAAAATATTGGAGAAAAAATTCCTTCAAAAAAGTGTATTTATAGAAACCACAGCCATCATCTGCATGCATGCACTGTGAAAAGGTGGATAATGCAAATTAATGAATGCTTTATAAATCACTGCATAAATAATAGATACCCCAGATAAAGATTTACCAATTTTAATAGAATTTCAAGAATGTAAAAATGTCATAAATAATAAATTATCACAACAAAACAGAATAAGAGGAAACTTATGGAAAGTCCAATAATAATAAAAAATAATAATCTTTTATTTCTCAGAATTAGCCATTAAGTTGAACAAAACCCAATATGATTAGATCCAAAGATTGAGAAAACGAGAAAAAAATATTATTTTCCTTGTCATACTTTGATTCAGTTACCCTGAATCAGGACTGGGTAACTAGAGTTCATTGGTTGTAGAGAAGCATTCACTGCATGGTAGTTAAACAAACAAAATAAATAAAAGGATTATTATCAGTCCTTCAAATATCAAACTAAGCTTTCATGCTGCTCATTAATCTTATTGAACTAACACCTGATCCACAGAGAAATGCTCTCAAACTTATTAATTTGAGGTAGCTGTCATTGCAAAGACAATAAACTGAGAAGAAGAAAACATTCCATTTATAGGAGGTTTCACTTTTTTTCTTTTTACTATTTCAAGAACCTCTGTCAGAATGTTTCTGGCTTGGACATGTAAAAAAAAATACATCTATTACATTGAATCGAAATGAAGCACAATGAAGCAGCACCTCTGTTCTGAAATGTTAAAGGGCAGGTATTTCATTTTATTTCTTCCTGGCTTCCCTGCATTAAAAAATGATTCTTTCTTTGATGGACTGCTGCTGCACATGGCCTTGTTACGATGCACAGTGATTTTGGTGAAAGACTTTGATTACTCTATTTCATGGATCTGTGAAAATCAGGTGAACATATAAGAATAATCTCTTATTAGTAAAACGTAAAGTGCCAGGGACTTCTCTTAAAAGGGTAGAGATTGTTTCTCATGGAAGTAAGAGGAAAGGCCCAGGTATCCTTATTTTATGTAAGGTTAAGGCTTTATAAGGTAACTGATAATTTTGTTTCTGAGATTTAAGGTATACCCACTCACTTTTTTTTTGTGCTTAATTTCTTTAATTTTTTTTTTTTTTTTTAACATGGGCAGGCACTGGGAATTGAACTCGGGTCCTCTGGCATGGCAGGTGAGCATTCTTGCCTGTTGAACCACCGTGGCCAGCCCTGTGCTTAATTTCACTTTCAATGTTTTGTAAAATGTATAATTTGTTTTTAATGCTTTGAAGCCAAGGGATTTCAAAATAAAAAAAAAATCTCATTTATATTTATAGAATGATATATGGAATGACTGAGATTTTTAGATCTCTAAGCTCCATGAGTTTAGGACTGTTGTCTCTTTTGTAAATTTATAGAAATTCCGTAGCCCAGAAAAGAACTTGTTCCAAAGTCTTAAGTAAATGAAAATAAATAGAATCTTTAATGTCTAGTTCAGGTCTGTCTCACAGTGGGTTTGGTGTCTCACAGTGGGTTTGGTGAGCATGAAGCAATATGCACTCCAAACTACGCTGATACTTTTCTTGGTGGTATACTATTGCTCAATAACAGATGCCGTTGTAGTTAAGTGACTTTAATTGTTTACAACTACTGAAGTCTGTAATAGGACTCTACAATAAAATGATTGGTGCTGAATTACTGGGTTCATGAGGTATTAAAAAACAACGCTCAAGTTCATATGCTAAACACCTAACATGGAAATATATGATTAGATTGTTTCAGAAATTATACCAGGCCTAACATTTATTTGATCAAAGGAGAATTTTTCTGACACTGCAATATTGGCAACACTTTGAGCCATCTATTGTTTATTCACATAACAAAAGATGTCATGTGTATTTTATTCCATTTACTAACAAACTGCACATAAAAACATTTCCTGCAGAGTCTAATCACTGTTTAGTAAGATATTAATTTTTATTGCTCATGTTATTTGAATCTATCTATACCTAGTGAAGTCATTCTCAAATCATGGCTAGTGTAAAAAAGGTCCCAGTCCCACAGTTATACAAAAATGAGATGACTTTAATTTTTGCAGTCAGATGGAAGTATACAAAAGTTTTGTGATAATTCCTACAAAGGACAAGGCCCCACGTTGGGCCTGGTGCAGAGAGATATATCACCATGAAGAGTTCTTAAAAAATAAAATAAAATGCACAACGTATATACACAAAAATGGGGATGGTGATGAAATTGAACAGGAGAACCTTTTTGAAGGGGCAGAGTTTAAATTGAAAATTTTCATTTATATTTATTATAAGTAGATAGGAAAATTTCTATTTGGAGGAATACAAAAACAATGTCCTTATAAGGAACTAGGACAAGGAAGAAAGAGATACAGATTCTACTTAAAGCTCTCTATATATTTTTTGGTTAAACAAGTAGCTTTGCTCTATGCATGATCCTTTACATTCAAACTGATTTTATGATTACAAGATAATAAGATAAAACATTTAAATTCAGCGAGGTAAAAAAAATTGTTTCTGCATTACATTTTCCTCCACAGAATATCAAAATATTTGAAAATTTTATTGTTATACATCATTCAGAGAAACAGAAAGGACCTTTTTAAAAATAAAGCAAAATTCTCTAAAAAAATTCATCTTAAAATAAAATATGTATTGCTAAAAATACTTAAAAAACAAAAACATACAAGGAAACAGTCACCTCCTAATTAGAAATAATATCAAACTTTTGCTTGATAAAATGCATTAATAAAGAGTTTATTATAACAATGTGAGGTAAATAGTAAGAGCTTTATAAAGGTTTGTTCTTATTTTTTTTAATTTTAGTATTCATATTTAAATTCATGTGACATTTATTTTATGTTTAAAAATAAATGAGGTGAGGAATATACTGATTTAATTTGGTATATATGTATGTTGTATATAGCATCTATTTATGTAGAGAGAGAACAAGAGTGAATTTGCTACCTTATATGAAATTTTCGTTATTTACTATCAGCCACTTTCAGAAGGACTGAAAGATTTTTAATCAAAAACCTAACTGGATAGTATACTTCTTGAGATATATTCTTGCGAATAAACAAAATGTGCTAATTAGTAGCTTCCAAGTAATAATAGTATAATACACAGTGTTTGTAATATTATGGCTGAACACTTAAAGAGAAAAATGAATTAAAATATGTAGAATCATTTGTGAAAACATAGAAGACCCACAAAATGAGTTTTTGAAAAATTTTAAAAAATAGAAAAGAAAACTGCTTATAAAAGTTCATAAATTAAAAATATTTGGAAAATAATCAAATCTAAATATTCGACAATATATTGTATAATATCATAAATAAAAATATTTGGAAAATAATCAAATCAGCAATATATTGTATAAGCAACTATAGCTACAAATAAAGTATTAATAAGACATGTTGAATATGTCAAAATGATTAATTTGATAATTTAAAAATTATTTGTGGAGGAACAGAGAAAAGTTCATACACACATGGGTAAAGAATGATTCCACTTAAATATCAGGAATATAAAGATAAATATTTGCTTAGGATCTGAGTGAGGACAGAACACATATCAAGCAGAATAACTGAAGTGATTATTATGAGATTTCAGATGAGAGAAGCAATAATTCATTTTGGGGGATTTAGTAAGGCTTTAAAATAAAAGAGGGAGCACCTTGAAAATATTCGAGAGGACAACATATTAGCAGATATTTGGGTAAAGCTGGTTATCCAGCTATAGAATGTGGATTGATCAAAGGGTGATACATGTATGCATGCAGAGAGAAGGGTGAAGCAGTGAAAATAAATCATTCTGTTGGAAACTTTACCATGGCTTGTATTGTAGAATCTTGTTACAAAATTTTCCTAGAAAATTAAATGTGCTCCATTTCCTGAAATGAAAAGTTCATCACTAAATATGACCACAGAATAGTAATAATCACAATAACTGTGCTTTAATATGAGTCAGACTTCAGTCTGTGTTTCACATTCTTTAATTCATTTAATCCTCACAGCCACCTATATGGTATTATCTCCATTCTACAAGTGAAGACTGAGTCAAAGAGAGTTTGTTTCAGTTTGCTGAAGCTGCTGGATAGCAATTACCAGAAATGACTGGCTTTTATCAATGGGGTTTTTTTAAGTTAAAAGTTACAAGTCTAAGGTTCTGAAAATGTCCGAATTAAAGCATCAACAAGAGGATATTTTCTTTGAAGAAAGAATTGCTGGTAGCCAGGATTCTTCTGTCAGATAGCAAGGCACGTGGCTGACATCTGCTGGTCCTTTGTTCCTGGGTTTTGTTGCTTTCACCATATAAGTTCAGTGGCTTTCTCAGCTTTTGTGGGTGCTTGTTTGCTTTATCTCTCAAGGGCTCCAGTAAAGAATTAAGACCCACTTCGAATTGGTTGGATCATATCTCAATTGAAACAACCTAACCAAAAAGGCCTCTACTCACAATAGGTCTGCCCTCACAAGAATGGATTAAAAGAACATGGCCTTTTCTAGGGTACATAATTACTCCAAACTACCATAGAGGTTAAGTAACTTTCTCAAGGAAATTCATGCCAAACAAGATAGAGCTATGGGTTTAACCCAAATAGCCTGGTTCCAAATCTGTGTTTTTAATGATTATAAGTAAACTGCCTACACAATTTTTAAATGTAATGTTTACTAGAGAAATAAAACAATGCTCCCCATTTTAATCATTTGCCATGATCCATGTGTGGTGGTTTAAAACTGTTATTTACACCAGAAAAGCCATGTTTTTCTAATCCAATCTTATGGGGGCAGAACTATTGTTTTGTGGGACCTTTTGATTAGTCTGCTTCCTTGGAGATGTGACCCTGCCCATTCAAGGTTTACTTAATATGCTTATCGGAGCCCTTTCAGACTCTTAGAGACAGAAAAATGCTCTGGGAAATGCTAAGCTAAGAGTTGAAATCCAGACTTTGACCCGTAGAAGCTAAGAGAGAACCCCAGAATCTTAGAGAGAGAAATGCCCCAGAGATGCTAAAACACAGATATGCATAACACACAGAGAAAGCCACTGGAATTAGAAGCTGAAGGCAAGGAACCAGGACTAAGGACCAGCAGATGCCTTCCCAGCAACAGAGTGCTCCAGATCCCACAGCTTTTTTTTCAGAGTCCAGGTATATCCTGTTGATGCCTTAATTCAGACATTTGGCCTTAGAACTGTAAATTTGTAACCTAATAAATCTCCTATGTAAAATCCAATCAATTTCTGGTATATTGTATTCCAGCAGCTTTAGCAAACTGAAACACCATGTAAGAATGACAATTCAAGATGTCATTTAGGGTAAACTTTTTTCCAAGAATATCAAGCTTACTGGAAATCCTATAAATACTTAAAAATGTTTAGTCTTAATACACTCTCTACAGTATGCTCTTAAATCTGGATGCATAATGTAAGTGGAAAATGACAAACTCCTTTTCTAAAGAATGGGGAACATGTATCAAACTAGATCATTTTAACAAAATGTATTATTTCTTCTCCAATTCAAAAGATTAATTGTTAAAAAACAGAGTAGTTGCTGCCAGAATTCAGGGAAATAAAATAAAATGAAAACTATGTATAAGAGGAAGCAATATGAAATATGTATTTTATGTAAGTCAAATACTAAAGAATATTAGACTTGATTCAAGTCAAGCTTTTTTTTAATTTTCTAATATTTGACTGGAATATTTGTGTCCTTTTGTATTCAGTTCAACTTTAGAAAAATATTACCCCATGAAAAAGTGTTTGAGTCTATTCAGCAGCTAAATTCAGAAAGTTAGACACAATCTGCAAGCATTGATTAAAAAGAAAAATCACCGAAGAGGCCTTTGAAAAGAGTTGCACAAATGTTTGAGTCAGGGTTTGGTAATTGTTTTCTGTGGCCATTCTAAGATCACTGATCTTAACTATCTTCTGAGATCTGGAGACTTAATATCTGTCAGCTGTCCAATTTGTTCTGAAAATGCTAGCTCTCAGGGGAAATCTTTGACTTTCAGAACTTTCTCTTCCTCGCATTAGATTCTTGCTGTCAAAGTCACAGCATGTATATTCCTAAGAGATGGCACAAAGATTCTAAGATATCTTCTAATTAGGATAGAAGGGAATATCAGAGCTAGAACTAACTAACTCACTCTCTCTCTTCCTGTCACTCACACACACTCACACACTCATGCATCCAAACAAACACATATGCACTCATCTTGTATTCTATAAGGTGTGGATTTGTATGATATTTGCTGCAGCGTGTTTATTTAAATTGTTCCTAAAATAAATAATCTTCAAAGAGACTCATCCCTCAGAAAAACTGTGAAATAATTAAGCACTGCCTTTAGTGTCATCGGCCTAAGATATTTTTTTCTGAAATATGACTACACTAATCAAATTCATGATGATTATGTTAGCCACAAATGTTTTGAACTAGGGCTGTTAGTGAATTACAGATTTAAAAGTGCTTTGACATAAAGTAATGTATGGTAGTCTTTCATGTAGTTCCTTAAAATATTTGACAAAGGTAGTATTCAAACAGGTTTTGAAAGGTGAATCATTCTCATTTATTCAAATATTCATGATTTTTGCATATTAATGTTATTTATCTATAATAATGACTTAGAAGTAACTTTATGATATGACGGTTGCAACCATCTTTGTCACTTTTTCTAATGAGCTATTTTTCTCAAATATGTAGTGTTCCAAATATTTAGGATATTTTTTGATAAATAAACTGGTAATTGTAATTTTTATGTCAATCATTAAATAATATGTTTGAGTTAAAAGCTTTTTTTTCTTCTTAACCTGTACAAACTTGATGACTAATCTTTAAAGTGTGATTTTTAAAAAAATTGTATCCTCTTGGAAAATATGACAATATTAATCTTGTTTTCATGTTCTTTGCTTCATTCAATTAAAATTAGGTATTTCTTTTTTAAAAAACAAAGTGTACAATCATTCATAATCTGTTATAATTTTTCATGTTAACTATTCTGGCATGCAAACTGTAGTTCTAAATTATTTTAATGGGTAGAAGAGAAGCAAGACTCTTTTTGAAAACCGGTCCACATTTTTGCTTTTTTAAGGTAACCAAAAATTTTGTCATGAAGCATCTAAATCCTTCTACTATTTCCCATGAGCCATACAAATTAGCTCCCTACATAATGCTCTTCCAAAATGATAAAGAAAATTGTGCACCCACAAATAGAATCAGTTTCTGTAATGCCAAAGGCATCATGTCTGTCAAGAGAACACTAATAACTTGTAATAGTATTAGATTAGGAAGGCATATACCAGTACTATAGCTTAACCATGGCTGAATTAACTCTTTTCAGTCATATCCGAGATACCATGTGATCCTGATCAAACTTTCTCCTGAGCTACATTGGAAGTGTACCTGTGTGGTTTACATGATGTTGCTTTTTTCATTTGTGTTTATTATTAAATTACTAGACTAAAATTCTTTCCATACTATTTATTTTTCTTTCTTCAAACTTTTGGCATCCTAAAAGAAAAAAATTAGAGTTGTCTTCTAAAGTTTTTATTAAAAAGAGGGTAACAATAACGAAAACACTAAATTAGTAATTTAAAGATATTTATTTTGTTCAAAGTTTATTTTGATCAAATAAGCTATTCAGATGTCAAAATAATTATTATGAGTAAAGTTAATACGAATTCTCAAGATAAAAGGAAGTTCCACATATTCACTCTTTTCTAACAAATCTATATAAATGTATATGCATATGTGTATGTATACCCATATGTGTGTGTAACATATGTGTTTATGTGTATTGCATGATGAATTAAAGACAGTAGGATATATATTCTGGATTCTACGTGATACCATTTGTACAACTGATTAATGCATCTCTGTCTCCTCCCCAAGCTCAGAAGAGGCAATGCAGCATGATTCAAGAACAAATTCTGGTTCAGTTCCTGACTCTTGACAGCTTAACGTTGTTGACCTGGACAACTTACTTAAATAATCTAGACCTCAATTTCTTCATCTATAATATGGAGATAATGATATGACTGAATGAGTAAATTCATATGAAACAGTGTCTCAGTGTTGGCTATGCATAAAGTAAAGTGTCAGCTTTTATAAAGTAATAGCATTTTTTCACTTAGATTGGATTCCTGGGGCCTCGACCACAGATTAGCTATGGAGCAATTGTTTAGTATCAGGCCTGAAATCTATTCCCTCCCTTTACCAGAAGATGCCTCCTGGGGAAAAAAAAAAAAAAAAGAGGCAAAATGATCAAATATCCTAAAATGGTAAAGACGGAATTCCTGACAGGCAATGTTATTTGATAACAGGAGTTTCCTTATCCATGGAATCTTTCTAGAATATTTCTATTTGGTCTTGGATTGCCTAAGATAAATATGTCTGAAATTTATGAATTTATAAAGCATGACTTCCTGGAAAATATCTCGCAAGCTGTATAAGTAGCTGGGTATAAACTGGACATGTTTTATGAGCTGAATCGCTCCCTTCCATGTGAGTAATATATCCATGCACATTACTGAAGGAATTCATATGTTAATATGGGATAGTTTGCATCCAGATATAGCAAGAAGAGACCTGGCAACAGTATTTTCAGTCCTAGATCCTGCCTTGCTGCATTTGTGTATGCATGGAATTATTCATAAAGCTTGATAGTGGTTAAGATCACAGATTCAAGTAAGCATTATTTCACAATGTGATTATTTCTGACATTTCATTGACCAGTAATTTTTGTTAAGTACGTTTTTATTGAATATATGAATGAGTGAACAGAAATTATTTTGTTTTTCAAATTAATCAACATGGAATGAAATGAAACGTACTGCATGTCCAGTCAATTGTCAAAAAAGATTCAAAATTAATAAGAATATTTTAATAACTTGTCTTTTACACTTTTGTAACAATTTAATTTGTTAACTAAAGTGAAATTTAGTACATTCTACAATTAAAAACTATTTTTGCTTTCCTGTGGTTTTGTTTTTGTAATTTAATTTCTCACATTAGGAAAATGTTTTCCACTGTTTGCAGTCACAGTCTTCTGTTGATTTTTCTTTGCCGTTTCTCTGATATATTATTTTTAAAAAATATTTTAAGGGTTTACATTTAAATAATCAAGTATATCACACTCATTCTTGTTAGGTATATTCTGGAATTAAAGATGATCAT
Organism: Tamandua tetradactyla; assembly: GCF_023851605.1. Classification (NCBI taxonomy): domain Eukaryota; kingdom Metazoa; phylum Chordata; class Mammalia; order Pilosa; family Myrmecophagidae; genus Tamandua; species Tamandua tetradactyla. Next base: position 77,538,278 of record NC_135335.1, read on the forward strand.
ACCTGTTGACCCCTCTTTCCTGTTAGAAGCAAGTCTCAGAATCAAGTTTGGTTTGAATTTGCATCTTGAAAGTGGCGAATTTGCATGCTACCAGAAGAACCATATGTAGAGGTAGAAGCCAGCAAAGAGATCTGATTGTTTTTAATGACATATTGTGTTCATGTCAGAGTTGGCCTGAATTACAACTTGTTATCTTTATCCAGATGAAGGAAGTTAACTGGTACCATGTTAGATTAATTCTAGTTATACTTCAGGGTTCCTTATTGTTAACCCCAAGAGTTGTCTGGCTCACCTATTTCCTTGACATACTCTAATATTGCCTCGAGTTAAAATTGATCTGTCTCTATCAAGCTTACCATTGAGAATGGGCTCAAGGTTACATATTTCATTCAGACTACAGGTAAAAGTGCCTCAAATTTCTAAGGCCACTTTGTAAAATGCTCCTGAGTCATGGGTTAAAAGATCTGTTTTAAAAAGTTAGAAACTACTTGTGGGTAGAGAGATAGCTTTGGTTCTTAGGTTTAGATATAAAGGACTGAGAGTAAGAAGGGTTAGCTTCTCCAAACTGCCATATAATTCTTTCACCTACCAGAAGTAACTGCTATCTGTTCAAGAACTCAAGAATTCTGGATATGGTGCTACATTTAGGAGGTTCATAAGCTTAAAATGATGGCTTTGGAAACTCTTTCCTTGTTGTCAAAGAAGATGACAGAAGCATAGTTCTGGAGACTTATCAAAACATTAAGTTTGTAAATTGAAATTGCTGATCATATGTCATTCAAGAATTTTCTAGAAGTAGAGATCATTGGTGAGTGAACCTCTGCTGAAACATTAACAAGAAAAAGTCTCTAATACATATTACTCTAATTTACATAAAATATCACTTTCATTCCTCTCTTTCATAGAACTGGTATAAAATCTTCAATGTACTAAAAATTTGCCTTTAAGTAGGCAAAAACTTTTCACAGTTTCATATATTTCTCATTATCACATTACTTTTCTTTTCAAACTCATTTTAATATTACGATAATTAGTTTAGATGTTACTGAACATTGTGTAAAACCTGAGTGTTCAGCCTAGATCAGCAGGATGCTCTGTACACACACGCACACACACACGCACGCATACACATACACACACAAGTTTTCTTTCTGGATGTGAAAAATAATTCATTGACCCATAAACATTCTTGTACTCCCTGTAAAACACTACACTGAACAATATAGCACTTTTGGCCCCTGATGTTTGTTTTATTCACTGCCGCTGATAGCTTCAGCCGGGCCGCGTGACCGGTACACTGGGTGGGTTTGGGGCGAGCTCACAGGGAATTAACCTGGGTAAGCTGGAGCCGGCGCTTTCCCCAGCCGGTGGTCGCGAGAAAAGTCTTCACTCAGGCCAGATACGGGTTAACGCTTTTATTGATCCACACCAGGATGGGCCACCCGGAACCCGAGGAGTGAGATGTCTGGGGTCCAAAGACCCCGGGGCTCGGACGACCCAGAGCGGGGTAAGCGTGGGGCTTAAGTACTCTCGGGGAGGGGTGGAGTCTTGGGCGCACACGTCAGGAAGGGACAGCCAATCACACAAGGCAGGAGGCAGTTGCTAGGCTGAGGGCTTAGGTTAGGTACAGAGGAGTGAAGAGAATAACAGGAAGGCTTGCGGTTTTAGGGGTGAGCTACAGAAATGGGCGGTCTACAACAAGAGGGGGAAGGGGGGAACAGAGAGGGGGGTTACAGGTACGGAGGGCAGAGAGTGAATGTAGAGAGGGAGAGAAGGATTAAAAAATTTTAAGCATGGCTAGGCTCCAGTCCCTGAGAAATATGCCACAATTCACTCTTGTGAGAGACTTCTGAAATACAATTTACATGCAGCCATACTTTATTGCAGTTTTGTTGTTGTGCGATTAAAAGGACAATATCACTGTAAAGGTCATAACTGACAGGTTATTTGCAATATTTTTAAAACTCTGCAAAAGGAAAATTAATTCATTGCCTCTGTTCATACTGGGAACATTGGAAAACATAATTGTAAAAGACTCTCCTATACTGAAAGAATCATAGTTCTGCTTTATTGAGCACTTTCTACAGTGACAATAATATCCTGGGAGTCTGAGTGCAAGTGTTAGTAACTAAAAGCATAAATTCTGTGCCTCATATAATCATATGATTATGAAATGCTTAAATGGTCATCTACCCTTACCCCATTAGACTTGATCTTATCTGCATGTCCCATAAACACTGTGTTTTAGCCTTGGTTTCCAAGAAAACAGAGCTGGAGGCAAATCTTACTTGCTAAATCTTCATTGGAGGGGCAAAAGTCAGCAAAGTAAGAGTAAGGAATCAAAGGGAAAGCAAATAAAATGTGATACATTATCAAGATGAACATAGTTTGAAAGGAAACAAATATGGTTGTTCACTCACAGATTATCTTCATGAGACTATATAACAACACTTAATCACTGATCTGTGCCTTGAGGAAATAAAGGACAAGACATTTCACTGCTAGTTTTTCTATCCTATGTCTACCCTGTGGAACATTAATTCACCAAAATTTTCTGTATTCTGAGCCTCTAAGCAACAGCTAGAAAGGCTGGAGATTGGGCAGGCCCAGTTTGACCCGAAAGATGGTGCTGCTGTAGCTCATTCCTAGGTGGGCGCAATGATGACCATGCCTAGTATCCAGCTGTAGATGCCTATCTCGCTGAAGATAGCTGTGGTGTTGAAAGATAATCAACAGTCATTGCCGCCATGGTTTCACAATCATCCTCTCCATTCTGCAAGCAAGAGAAATGGATAGTGTATTGAATAAATCTGTAATAGTTTACCTTTTATACAAATTGCCAAGTGCTTGTGCTTCTGAGCAGCACAGATTTCTCAGGTCAAGAGAAACCCTTCCAGTAGGCAGAACTATGAACAATACATTTGGTCATCCCCAATATATATATGTGAAGAAAGATGGTCTGAGATATGGAAATACATCAACTTCTGGACATTAGTATATGACCAGTAGATGAGGAGCCTAAACGAAATAATGCTAGAATATCAGAACTAGAGAGTACTGGGAAATATATATATATATACTTGTTATATATAATAATTATTATAATTATATTTTATTTTTATATTTTACATATTTATATATATAATTTACTGGCTATTTAGAACTCTTTAGAAATGACCAGATTGAAGTCTATGGAGAGGGTGGGAAAATACATGACTTTCAAAAAGAGATAATGTTTAATCTTCCCAGCATGGAGAAGAAGGAGTTATGGAGATGACGGGTGATTCTATTGGTTCAAGCGGCCAACATTGCAGCAGAGAAAGAACCTCCAGTTCCCAATGTCTTGGTACAATGAATTTGCCCCTGGTTATATATTCCAACCAATAATAGGCACATTTATCTAGTTTTCACAAATTAGATAAGTCAGTATTGCTTCTTTGTGGAAGAACATATTAGGAGCTGGAGAGGAAAATCAAAGCTGCTATTTTCAAGAATGAGTACTCTTAAAAGTTGGGGAAGTCTTCTCAGTGGTAAAAGAATATGAACACATAGGGCCACCTTATTATTATGAACTACTTTTATTATAGAACTATGCAGTTAAATGTAGTAATTTTAAACTAAATTTATCATAAGATTTTATATTTTTAGTTTTCTAATAATATATATTTACCATCTCTTTTCAAATGAATTTTATTTCTAAGGAATAAAACTATTCAAGTCGTTCTTGCAATCTTCTAGAGTTTTAAGCCTGTGCTTTGAACATTTTAGGAGCTAAATAATACCCCAACCCTGTGTCTCAGGTATAGACACCCAAAATCCCAAGAAGTTACCTGGTCATGCACACAAGGAATTAAATGCCTTCAAATCCCAAATTTATAATTAATTAGACCCCCCCAAAAATGTGACTGCTGAAAGGGTTTATAGCCTAGCCCCTAATTTTCATGAACGTCCTCCTTTTTCTTCTCTTTCACAATGTAAGTCCAATTGTAATATGCTATTTTATTTAAAAGATCCATTCTCTGGCCACTATTTCCAAATTCTAATTTGTATTGTGGTCAAGCTATGACATATAGAAAAATACCATCTTTTTATTTTTCATTGACTCATAGTAAAGCATAAACCAATGATCTAAAACACATTTTAAAAGACTGAAGGGTGGTGCCACGGTGGCTCAGAAACAGAATTCTTGACTGCCCTGCCAAAGAACTGGGTTAGATTCCTGGAGCCTGCCATATATGGTGTTAACAAATCCCATGGGAGCAACATTCACTGCTGTGTATCAGATGTTTACCAATTGAACCAGTAATTCAGGAAGACCAAACACTCTCATGCTATGGAAAGGGGGAATTGGAATGGCACACTATCAGAAGATTATATTACTGGTAAGCCCACACCAAAGTGGCCCTTCTACCCATGACCACAGATCAAAGTGGGACTCAAATCCATGCCAGAATGTGACTGACACTCATATGGCTAGGGCTTGCTCCCCAGTACAAACCCAGTAGGACTAGAGTGGAACTTGAGCCATATCTCTAAGACAGTAGCCAAGTTGGCTAATGTGGGACTCAATCTCACCATGAAACCAGTAACCCGAAAAAAAAAAAAAGCAAACAGATTCACCTAAGAACAGCCACTTAAGCTGTTCACCAAGAAGCTGTTTTTACTTGGAACCATTACTTTCTCCAAATTGAACTGTGTGGAAGGGTTGATGATGCCAGTGGGAACAGGAGAAAGTCTCAGACATGGAGCCTCTTAAACTAACTGGTCTAGGTGGCCACTCAGGGTCCATGACTGGAAAATTTTGTCCCACAGGGGCTGTGGAGCCTCAAGGAGGGGTCTCTATGATTGTCCCATCTGGATCACCAAATTCTGGCAGATAAAAGTGGGCTTGCCTGCCTGATGCATGAAGACAATTATCGAGTCACCGGGATTTTGAGAAAAAAAAAAAAAGTTTATTGTATAGTTGACTAGCAAGGAGACCAGAGGAAAGTTTTCAGAGCAGTCTCCCAAACAAAATGGAGTCTGGGGGCTTATATTATCTGGAGAAGATAGGCTAATGGGAGTGGCTAATAATGGGGTGAGATGAGTTGAGCTAATCCAGTTGGGGGAAGATTTAGTGGAACATACTCTGCTGCAAATCATGCTTGGACTTAAAATGGAGACTTAGCATGCTCAGTGGTTAGAACCAGTCAGAGCAGGCCTTAGCAGATGCTACAAAGAGAGAGAAAACAGTAACTTTTCTTGCACTGAAGCAAACTTCCTTTGAAATGACATGAGGAGGTGGGAACTCAAACAATAGGAATGGAAACTTTTCAAACTAGTAAGACAAGCACTACTTCTGCAGAAAAGAGATGGGTAAGTGGGAGTTTAAGCTGCAATCAGAAGCCACCTTACACCTTCCTTACCTAATTTGGAAATTTCCTCAGATAAAATACATGTTCATTGCTTTCAATTTCTGCCTTCCATCCAACATCAGGACACAATTTCATCAAATTCTCTCCTGCTTTATAACAAGGATCACCTTCCCTGCAGTTTCTGATACCCCCTCATTATGTCCTTCAAAGCCCTCATGGAAGTATCTTTAACATCTAAATTTTTACCAGTCTCTTCAAAGCAGTCTAGGCTTTTTCTATCAAGTGCCTCACAATTATTCTAGCCTATACTCATTGCCCAATTTCAAAGCCATTTCCGTGTTTTTAGGTACTTGTCATAGCACAATTCCACTTTCCACTAAAAAAAAAAAAAAAAAACTGTTTTAGTCTGTCTCTTGGCTGCTAAACTGAACACCATACAAGGGGTTGGCTTAACAACAAGAATTTATTGGCTCATGGTTTTAGAGGCTAAAAGACTTGTATCTTCCCTGGGATGGTATCTTCTGACTTTTTAATCACATGGTATTACACATGGAGACATCGTCTCCTTCCTTTCCTGTGTTCTGTTGACTTATATAGTCTTGCTCTCCAATGGCTTCTCTTCTGTGTCCAGTTTCCTTTGCTTAAAAGAACTTCAGTCATGTTGAACAAAGCCTACTATCATTCATTTTGGACACATCTGGACTAGTAACATGTTTGAAGATCTTAATTACAAATGGGCATGCACCCAGAAGAGCAGGATTTGGAGCTTGAACATACCTTTAGTGGGGGCCATAAATCAATCCCCAGTGCTGCCTCATTGCTTAATTTAATGGAAATTTTACCATTCCTATCATGTCTAATATATGTTTTATCTGATATTAACCAGTCCCTCTATCTCAATACTCCTCTCTACTGAATAATGCTGATGGTTCAATCAGATATCACTAGGAAATTTTTCTTTCCATATATTTTTTTGGATTTTATTTCTCTGTTCAACATTGAAAATATAATTGCCCCAACCTACCAACACTAGAATTAATAACTTAATTATATAATATTTACACAATGGTACACTGAATAGAATAAGAATGGATTATCTAAAATTGTATGCAAAGAGATGGATGCATCTGCCAAACAATGTTTAGTGAATGAATAGAGATTTAAGAGTAAACAGTGCAAAATTCAGTTTATTTTATATGCTTGCTGATAACATGGGTATTTTCACTTGTGAACAAGCTGTTCAAGTATGTATGCATGTACGTGTCTGCATATTCATTAAGCTTCTCTATATGGCCTGTGTCTATACTTATTTCATGTGTGTATTTTGAGCAATGTCTTTTACACATACAAGGTTTTGGCTATTAGCCCAGAACTTTCTCCAGATTTCTGTACCTATCATTCTGACTTCCTTACCCATATGTTTTCCAAATGGCCCACTTCATGTTGTTACCTGTATATCTTATGCCATCTTCAAACTCATTTTTGCAAAATTAAAGTATTTTTTTCCAAACTGGCCTTATACCCCAAATTTCCATTGATAAGTCAAGGTAGGTTTTCTTTTAAGCATCAATAATTAATGAAACATAATACTAAAGATTAAATCGCCTTAAAATTTTTTACACCATTGTTCTGGTAAACATGCCTAATATCTAATATCTAACATGGATATGTCAATAGGCTGCTGACTAGGGTCCTTGTCTCCAATTTTTCTACAATCCTTAAGATTGAAGTCAGTGATCATTCTAAAACCAAAATGATCACGTCACATCAATACTAGGACATTTTCAGGTAAAAAGGTTAAACTGCTAAGCAGAACTAAACATGACTCTCTAAGTTAACTTCACTTGTCAACATAATTCTAACCCTATTATGTTGTTTGCTCTGATCCTGCTCATTTCTGTCTCCATGTCTCTTTATCCTGACCACTCACCGAAATGTTCTTCCTCCTACAAACATATAAACATTCATCTTTTGAACTCATCATGTTTTCTCTTAAATAAAGTCTATTACCCATATGCCTCAAGGAAAAATGATCCTTTCTTCTAATTCCTCAGTGTACCATGAACATTGATATGTCAACAATTTAAAACACTGTATTATAAAAAGCTCGTTGATTAATGGTGTTATAACATTACCAGAATATGTGAGGGGCAGAATTTTTTGTCTGTTTTGTTCTCTGATGTGGACCTAGTTCCTGGCCTGATATATATTAAGCACTCAAAAAAATCCATTAGGAAATAAATAAGTAAGTTTTAAAATGAGAATCCATATTACCATGTTACTTTAATTGCTATCAAGAAACTAATATGTTCCATAGGAACCTCAAGTTTAACATCTCATTTTCTTCATTCCAAAACTATTTTTGTTTATTTTTTATTTTGGGGGCTCTTGAAGCATCCATCTATTCATATATTACTCATTTAAATATCTCCTATATCCCATGAGTGCTGACATAGTCAATATTGAACATTCAGTCTTCTATCTATTAGAAATTCCTTCACTCTGACCAAGGAAATTTCTCTTAAAATGTAAATCTTACGTTACTCTATTTGTTATGCTCCTTGGCCTGGAATAAAGTTCATGGCTTAATGAAGATAATCCAAGTCTCTTAATATTTAACCCAACTAACTTTGCCTCATCAATCAATAATATCCCCAACATAAATAAAAATTGAAAAAAAATAAACCAAATCTTACTATGAACTAATAAAAAATCAAACATGAATACAAACACTCTAAACTACCTCATGTTAGTGAAAAACAAAGGGAAAAGGAATGTGGGGCAGGTACCCTGAGGTGATGTGAAAGTACTGTGTGAAATTTAAGTTCAATATGTATGTTTCCCTAGATGATTCCCTTACCCTTTCCATATATAAATTTTCAGCAGATAGTCAACTTAGGAAGAAGAGTACTGCTGTCAATCACTGTGAGACATGTTCATAGATATTTCAAAATATAATTTTTAAAAAATTCAGAGAAATAAAAACAGAAAAAAATACACACCACAAACATTAACTCGGAAATTAGAACAATCTGAGGTAGATCATACTTTTGTCTGGCACTTTATTTCAGTCTCAGTTTTAATACTGTATACATATATATATAGTGGTGTTACACATAGACAGATGTGATAGAGTGAATGAAGAATTTTGTATTGAAAAAGTAGCAATATCAGGGGAACGATCTCTAGAAACAACAGCAAATCCAGAGTTGAGTCTTAGTTTCACAGTACAAATGGAGGAATTCTTTTTAAATGCTATAGAAGAGATCAAAGAAAATGCTTTTTTTTTTAATTTGAAGAAGGTGATCTAATGAGATACAACTACATGCTTAAGAATTAATGATAAAACAGAGGCTGAAGAAAAGTATTATGATAGAGCTCACTAGTGCAAAAGATAGGAAAAGAGATGGCAACTACATTACATTTTAGAAGCTGCAAGGAGGGTAGACTAACAAGAAGAAATAACCTTAGGAAAAGCAACATTTAGCTGGGAAAAAAAGCATTTAGATAAGTGACATTTCAAGTGAACTTAATGGGCTTCTAGACTAAATAAAGCATCTTAGAGGCATCAAGGTGAAAGCATAAAATAAAATAAAGATATAATTACTAGTAATAAGGAGAAATAGTCTTCAGAAATTGAAATTCTGTCTGTGAAAATAGTTTATTCCTTGTCATCCCATCGTATGGATATGGTAAATTTCGAGTTTCTTTTCTGTTGCTGGTGTTCAGTTGCATTGCTCCCAGTGTTTGACAATTGCAACATTGTGATACCAACAGTTTTGTATATGTTTTGGTGCATATTTAGGTATTTCTGTTGGCTACTTATCTGAAAGTGAAAATACAGGGTCTTAGGGAGTGAAATTGTTCAGCTTTAGTGCAATACTACTAGTTTTCCAAAATAGCTGTATCAATTTATACTACGGTATGTATACCTTATGTAAATGTTCAGTTGTTCCACCTACTTGTCAAAAATTCATTCTGCCATTCTTTTCTTTTCAGCAAGCCTAATAGGTGTGAAAATGTTATTAATTTCAAAACCACTAACCAATGAGGAAAAAAAAATACAAGTCTACGTTAAAGTAAGGCTTTCTACTTACCTAAAGGTAAGCAATAATAATTTTAAAAGGCAAGCTACAGCATTGGGAAATAAATTTGTAATACACAGATACAGACAAAAGTTCATGATGAAATCCTCTAAGTATATTAGTAAAAGACATTCACCTAGCACAAAATCAATGAAAGACTTGGACAGGCACTTTACAAAGGATATCCAAATGATTGATGAATATTTAAAAGTGTTTATCATCAATAGACTTCAGAGAAAAGCAAATTGACACTTTATACCCATGAAAATCATTTTCTTTTGTTTCTGCTAAGATTCTGGTGTAATACCAACCAAGAATGTATTTCATTTAAATGTTTTACTTTGCGCTTCCTTGACTCTGCACGATATAAATTTACATGTAAATCCTATGAAATGATTGTGAAAGGATTGTGATTATGAAAGTAGAAAGGATTGTGATTATGAGCTCTCATGAGAGGTTCTCTTGCTTCCCCATATAGGGTTTAGCCCATATCAGAATCTTTCTACTATTTCTGTTATGTTCCCATATTTTCCCTTCCCTAAACACATTTTCCATGAGGTTGTAGCTTTTCCAGGCCAGCTTCATCAAATCAATTTCAGCTGGTCATCCAGTTTTGGTCCAATATCTTGCTGCCTATTCCCACTAAGGCTATGCTAATTTAGGAATCTGAAGTAAGCCTACCAACAACTGTCTTCAAGATAGCAATGATTTTACATCAGCTAACATATTTAACTTTTTGACCCATTTCATTTCCACCCTCAAATCTTCCAGGATATAAAAGTGTTAGCAGTTGGATTTGTGTCTGAATTGAAAGTATCTGTATATCATTCTTAATGAAAATGTGTATATCAATCAAATTTATGCAGGAGAATATGTAGGGTGATGAGAGAAATGGAAATGGGGTAAAAATAAGATGCAGGGATGTCAACATTTAAGAGCCACCAGTGGAGGGAAAAACTCAAAAAAGGAATAAAAGAATAAGTGGTAGAGAGTGAAAATAGGAAAATTTCCCAAGCTTCTTGATGATAAGAAGAGAAATAATTCAGTATTTGAGGAGAGATTTGCTATTAAGCAGAATTCTGGATTATATTATGGGACTCAGACATGATCAAATTCTGATGAGAATAAGTCATTTGTGAAGGAGTTTTGGCTAGATTTCACTCAATATAGAAGGGAAATATGATCATTTGAGGTCTCTGAAATAGTGTAAAATTCATGCAAGGTGCATTCTACGAGAACTTTTATCTGTGCAGAAGAAAATGTTTCAGGAGTGAGCTAAGTAGAATATCTCAAAGGTGAGCAAAGTTGAATAGTGAGCAAAATTATTAAGCTAGTTCATTGGTTCAGGTGTATAGCCTATGTAAGATAAAATTCTGTGCTCAATAAATAAGATTGTTGAAGTGATTGAACCTGGAACTACATGACACTTGCAACAAGTATCAACAGTAACTCATAATTTCTCCTATTATTTCATAAAGATTGTGTAACTATTGTTCACTAGTCCATTGAAGCAAACCGTTGACTATACTTGAATATTTAATGGATTGATTGATTATATGCCTCTCTTCCAAAATACATCCTATCAGTTCCTGTATACCCAAAACTTGCCCTCCATGAAAAAAAAAACAGCATATATATATATAGCAAATTAATTCCATTATATGTGACGGGCTTTCCTCAAACATGTGAGAAAATTTTCAGCACCTTCTCTTTCTCTTTTCTCCTTTTCATTCCCCCCAAAATCTACCCTTTAAGAAATTATTATCTGTGAGGAGAAAAATATGTTGTCTATGCTAGCCATCCATTACTCATGCGTAGCTAACGTCCAAAGACATCACATGTAAGCCATGCCAATTTGGGCTCTATGCTTCATTCAATTTATTTTACAAACGTATTAAACATATTCTTATTGTTAAATATAAACACACTGTACCAATTTGGGATTTAAAGAAACGTCTGTGTCCTAACAATGGATGAGGATGAAAACATGGCTTTTCTATGGCATATAATTCTTTCAAGTCAGCACAGCCCACTTCAAGGATGCTTACATTGTTCTGTCTTCTGTTTTGGCTTCTTAATGTCGAGGGTTGCCATTTAGTCTCTATACATCTATTTTTCTTCCTAAGATATTGCATACATGTCCAGAGCTTAAATGCTGATGATGGTGATTAAAATGAAATAAGATCTAATCTTCATGAATATGTACACGAGTATATAATCTAGAATTATGCTAAGTGATGTACATCTATTATTTCATTTAGTTTCTACAACAATCTCCTGAGATAGGTACAAATAGATGTTACTGTAATCCTACCTTTACAGGTGAAGAAAGTGAAACTTGAAGAGCAAATATCACCTGATTAAGAAAAACAGGCTATAAGTGGCCAGGTAAAGATTTAAACCTAATCTGTCTGTAATAACTCTGCTGATCTATAAACCCATTTTACCCACATAGCTCCTCTCTAGAATTCTTTTGTGAATCCTATTGTGGATTGAGACGCTACATGCTGCATCATGGGAAAACAGCTCAGGCAAAACAGAGATTCTCAACAAGTGACCACTTAATTCCTCAACCCACACAAAGGGTCCAAAAGAACAGGGGTAAGTTCCCATAGAGGCCAGTCCTCCAGGGGGGGCAACTGTTGGGTCCTGGCTGGTGGATGGCAGCTCTGTACACTTTGCTTCACATCAGAGATAAGGGGTCCTGTGCTGCTCAAACACTGTTTTTTTGATAAGCTCTGGAGGGGGAGGCCCTGCCACTGAGTAAAAATTGTGTGTCAAGCAAGCTTTGGGCAGAGTTACTGCTCTGACAAGCAGTTATGTTGCTTTCCCATTTCAGGTTAGAGGTATGGTCAAGTTATTTCATTCTGGGTAGCTTGTTTTTCATGGTTAAGACCTGACATCTCCCCTTATCCTGCAAAATGAAAACATACTGAAACGTCTGCATGCAAATAAGCAGGAGGGGAAAAGGAAGAGAATAAGTGAGGGCCAGGAGATGGTCACTGAATAAGTCTGTGATGTCCCCAGCATCCATTTCATTTATCCAGCAGCCAATTAGACAACACCACTCAAATTTAACATGTCCAAAACTGAACGTAATGATATTTCTCTATCAAACCTTCTCCTCTCCTATCTTAGCAAACTGTAATATCATTTATAGAGTAATCAGTTGTGAAATTTTAATACCTCTGCCTATCGCTCATAAATCACCAAGAATTCTCAGCTGTATCTCCACTTCATTCATTTTTTTTTCCATTTTTCTGTCACCTTCCTAGCTGCCTAGATCTTTTAGCTTAATTGGAGAAATGAGAGTTAACTGGTGTATCTGAATTCCATCTAGTTGCTTTGCAATCCAGTATTCATATCGCAAATGAAATAACATTAACAAATGAAAAATCACCCTATTCTTATCCCATATTAAGTACTTCCACAGTTACTTTTTTATCTTTAATAATATCCAAAACTGCTAATATAATTATAGGTTATGTCTTGATATGATACCTTTCTGCTGCCTTCAATTTATTTGACACCATTCTCATCCTCTCTCATTATATTCTATTCATGTTAACCTTTGACTTTTAGAGGCTCTCTAAACACTTTCAGGTCTAAAAAGCTCTGGGATTTCTTTCATGTAGTACAGGAAAGTTTCCTTTGCTTGTTTCCACGCACCTCACTTTATGGGTGTGACTCCTCTTCTCCCTCTACCCCACAGGGCACCTTATTAGTTTAAGGCTCTTATCTTAAGTGATGCTAAAAAACAATCCATAACTACCTGTTTGATATTTCTTCCTTTCAGTAGACTGTAAAGTTTATGAGAGCAGAGGCTGATTGATTTTTCTATGACTGTTTTCCTGGCATTTAGAACAGGGCTTGGGACAGAGTAGAGAAGTTTTCATGTGTTCATGACATGGACTTTTCAAACAGATCACAGGAAATTCAAAAAGTTTGATCTTGGCTGCTTTATGCTTCATTTATTTTTGATTGGATGCATAGGAAAAGTAAGGGACAATCGCATAACTATGTCTAAGGTCAACTGGACCCAAATATAAAAGCAATTTGCTAGAGAGAAAACTGAACATTGATTTTCCCTGGTGTAGCTGTCCTCTGGGTGTAAAGTGTATTTCTCTCTTGATGAGTTGTTTGTGCTGATATTGATAGCATTGTTCTATATCTTCCTCCCTCTTTTCTTCATCTCCTCTTTCATTTCTTTCTCTTCACTTCCTCATATCATAAATATGAGTCAACTTATGATTAAAAAAATTCTTAACATTTCAATATATTGAGGCAAAATTTTAAATTCAATGGCGAAGGATTTAGGGGCATTGAAAGCACCATCACTTGCCTAGCCTTGAAAATAGTTATCCCTTCAACATCACACTTTCCCTATCAGGTTTTAATATATCGTGGTTCAGCATAAAAAATTAAATGGGAATGTCATGGATGTTTTGTGGAAGCCGCAAAACAGCTGCTGTGATCAGCTGATTTACAGAACTAATGAGTCAACTGTAAGGCATAGCAAGAAAAAAGAGAAGGAAACCCTTGAAGCTGTTGCTGCAGCTACACCAACTTCAAAGCTTTGGCAGAAACCAAAAGATCCACAACTATCTCTTGTAGAAATTGCAACATTCTTTTGGGTGTAGGGTGGTTATAAAATAGGCATTCCAGTACCCCTATGGATTTGCCAGCCATCAAAGGCTGGACTGAACATGGTTTTAAACTTAAAAGGTTTAGTATACGCAATGTAAAGCGAACTGGAGAGGCAGTATCTGCTGATCAAGAGGCAATTAGAGGGGCAGGGCACAGTGGCTCAGCAGAAAGAGTATTCGCCTGCCATGCTGGAAACCCGGGTTTGATTCCTAATGCTTGGCCATGAAAAAAAATAAATAAATAAATACTTAGAAAAAGGAGGCAGCTAGGGAGTTTCCTGAAACCTTGATAGAAGGCTTCTCTGGTTTTAAAGGACGGACAAAAATTCTTCCGTGGATTTTCTAGGTGATGGCACCATACCCTTAACTCCCACAATGTAGAAGGGATAACTGTATAAATACAGAAAGCTTCTACATTTGTGGAGTTTTAATACTTTCTGTGCAAATTAAGAAGCTAAAAATTCCTTCCATGTAATTTTCTTCTCATCTCGTGCTTCAGTTTCCTCCATTTGAGAAAATCTGTAAAGAAGCCTGTCCTTAGTCTCTGGTGTTGGTGATTTCATGTATCACTTTTGCTATGCTTAGCATTTTTACATGTGATTGTTAATAATTAAAATGTAATTCTTATAAAATAATATAAGAAAATGATGATTTCTGTTGCTTTTTCCCCCCACCACTGGCAGGCGCCGGGAATGGAACCCAGATCTCTGGCATGGTAGGCAATAGTTCTGCCACTGAGCCACCACCCTCTACTTTTTAAATCATTTCTTCCTCCTGCTACACTGTAATATACTCTCCCATCCTACTCATTATACTTAAAATGTACTCTTCAAAAGGTTTAACCAATAAATGCATTATTAAAATGATACTTCTTTCACTGGGGGCTGCAAAAGTTGTAAGATCTTATAGAACTGCCTATTACAGCCTTAATATTGAATTAAACTACACTTTTGTTTGGTCAAGAAAAAAAAAATAAAGCCTTAATTCAATGAGAGATGTTGTCATTCACTTCAAGCCTGTCACTATAGCTATCGACAGTGACACCTTCTACAACCACTCTTTGACGAGGATTTTGAAGCTCTTTTTTACACCATCTTTTCATTTGAGAGTATTAATACAGGTGTAGGCAAGTACGTTTACTGAAGAGTAAGCATGTTTATCTGAAAACCTATTTTCCCTTCCATTTCATTAAAGAAAATCTTATTTTGAAGGGACTTTTTTGGCAAAGAATAAGTAAAAATCTGTTCTTTGAGCATTCAATTTGTTCTATTGATACAGATTTTGAAAAATACTGCAAGAGACTCTTCAGACTTTGCATATTTTTATACATGGTATCTACCCTCACCCACATTTGGCACTCAAAGTGACAGCTAAGAATAGTAGAAGGGAAAAAGTGCTTGGAATGCTGTTAAAAGCAGCATAAATGGATCCTTTTAAAGCTCACACTTTTAATGGTTACTTAACCTACACATGACTCCATTTCTCCTACAGAAAATAGCAATAATATTTAGCATTCATAAAACATTTTTAAATGTCACCTCATTAATCTCCTATCCCTTTAGGTGACTCTGAGAGAGACTAGTTCTATGCAAAGTACAAAGCTGTAAGGCTGGCATTCAATTTCAGGTATAGAAACTGATATGCCACAAGTGCTCCAACTATTACTATTTAAAGCTGTTACAGGAGTTGCCATCTTTCACAACAAGCTAAGAAAAATAACTTGGACTTTCACCTCATTAATCTACTTAAAAGTATAATATTATTATGTAAGGACATGCCAAAGCAATCAATATTTTGTGAAACCACTGGTCTGTAATACGGATTTTGGGTGATATTAATGTTAAACACACTGAGTATAATGGAGAACTTAAAAATGGCCACTTAATAACCTTTTCAGGCTATGAATACTTTTAAATGGCTTTTACTCTGTCCTTGGAATTCATACGATGCATATGACAGAGGTTTATTTAGTGGTTAACAGGATTCGATGAATGAAATTAATTAAAGTTTCCTTGCAATGTTTTCCCCTTGAGCTAAGCAATATGCTGAAGTGCATGACAGTATATCATCCTTTCTCTAAGTCTAATTATTAAATAATTCAATTGGGTTTAAACCCACATTTTTTTTAATTAGACTATAATTTTTCTCCTTGTCTTTCTAATCTGACCTCTTCAAGTCACTGTCACCTCTGCAATTTATAATTACCTCTTAGCTTCCAATAATAAGACAGGCACAAACTATGTCCACATGTTTCAGAGTCACCGATTCACTTTCTTGAGAACTGTCTTCAATTCAGATGGCATTTTAAATGGCTTAGAGACATTTTTTTAACTGATTCCCTAGACACACAATTATCTGCAATGATTCCCTAGAACTGAAACTCTAGCTATCATTTATGTTCTATGATATTAGAAGCAGCACAGATCAATGAATCTTTCTAAATGATTATAGGATACTTTTAGAAGCAGCACAGATCAACGAATCTTTTTAAATGCTCATAGGATACTTTTAAAATTGAATCAACTATAACCTTTCAATTTTCTATTTTACAAAAGAACAGCGTTTTTTTGTTTTTAAATTATCATAAGTTGTGATTTACTCTAACATATTTTAAAAGCATAATGGTTATAAATTTATTAATTCCTTAAATTTAAAAACAATTACTTATAACATTAAATAAAATTAAAATAATATTTACAAAGGAAAATAAACTTTTTTTTTGAAAACTAAAGAGCATTTGACTATGGTAATGGCACGTGAAAAGTGAGGTGGAGTACTTTTAGGTAAACAAACATAAAATTCAGAGTTCTTTCCTGAACACAATGAAATAGAATAAAATTTTAAAAACAGTCTTAAGGTTTAAAATGCTATGATGCCTGGCCTTTTATGAAGCCAAGGATAAAGATGTGATGACATCTCTAAAATTCGGTTTAGATTTTACAGTCTCACTCTTTTCTTTTATTGAGATATCCGTTTTCTACACATGAGTTTGATAAGCAAAAATAACTTGGAAAAAGAGGAAAAGGACAATTATTGGGGAAACAGAAATCAATGATTAATGTCATGGTTTTCCTAATGTTGCCCTCTGGTCAAAATAGAAATCAAAACTTATTCACACAGTCAAATTTAACTGTATTTAAAATACTGATATTCTAGTTACAATTTGTTAAAGCACACAAGTACACATACACACACACCAACACTATTTACCTTAGCATATTTACTCAATATATTTGCTGATTATGTTGTGGTAGTAACACTAACAGAAATTCATTATTATTATTCATTAATTGAACTACTTGTTCTGATTTTTTTTAAATATTGATTACATAGACAAATTTAACTTAATTTATACCACAGACACCTAAATATAAAAATCTACTCTTTGTATAGTTTAGATTAATCCATTGTATTAATAACTCTAGGACTGCTTTTTTTCATTCTTCAGAAAATCAGATGCTTGCAAGTTCTGAAACAACCCTGGTAATAAAATAGATATCTAAGTTTAAGCACTTAAAATAACACCAGATTGCCAAGTGAAAATGCATTATGTATCGCTTAGGATCATGGCAATTGGGATAGAAAATGTCTAAGCTTCTAAAATAAAATCCTTCAAATTCAATATTTAATACGACTCAGAAATATAACACATACATTCAAAATTTTACTGAAATCATTAGTGAGAAATACAGTAATGTAACTGTCTTCAGACATGTGCCTATTTTAATGCAAAATGAATTAGAAATATTGTCATACAAATCCAAATTCCCTATCTTGCAATGCATAGTAATGAAAACTGTATTTTACCTACTAAGATATAAATTTCAAATTTTCAAGACTACCTGTAGGAAATTGTAATTTCAGTTTTTTAATGGTATTCTGATATATAAGGAAAAATAAAATTATAATTTTAAACTTTATTTTCTTTTGTTTGGTCTTAAAAAGTTCACTAAGTTCACTCACATGAAAATACTAGTTTTGCTTAAATTAAAGCATCTAGAAATTCTGTCCGTGAGCTCTATTTTTTGATGGATTGAATATCAAAATATTTTGAATAAATAAAGATAATGCTCTGTGGTATTCGAGTATATCTATTATAGTAAAATTGAGATACAATTTTAACTAAGTGGAGACCTCAAATACAGAGGCTATTTCCGTAGTGTTTGCGTTGATTTAGGTAGACATTCAAGCATGAGGTGGTTCTGAAATGTTACTGTAATTTTATTTAATCATTGCTCTAGGGTGGAATTTCTTAATATGTAATCATATAGCTCATTCATCGGAATCAGGAAGACTTGCTTTCTCAAATGTGAATCCCTGGATCCTACCAGAGATTAAATGAATCGATATCCATGTGATAGAAAACCCACAAGTATTTTAACCACTTACCCAAGTGAGTCTTATGCACATTAGTTTGAGACTGCATGCAGATTCTTAAGTCCAATTTCAGAATGTCTCAGAATATATCAGAGTTCACACAGCTGTCAGTTCCAAGTATGATCGGTTGATCAGGTATAGATAAAATAATTTAGATAATGTAACAATTGTAGTATGCTTCATAAGCTTGGAGGACAAATGAGGTGGATTAGAAGTTTCAGAACCTGCCAAGATCATGGACCTTCTGCAGCTTCAGTGATTATCAAACTTGCCTGAAGTTTGGAGATCCATAGGATGCTTAACAAATTGCAGTTTCTTTCGTCTCAACAAAACCTATTTGATGCAGACCCAAGTAAACTATATATCTAACGATCACGTCAGTTGATATTTATTATCAATAAACTTTGGAATATGCTTCCTAGAGTAAACCCAGGCCAGTATTACAAAACACTGATAATAATTTTGACCTTAATTGTTAAGATTCCTGAACTGCAAGTATGGCATTATTTCCTCAATTAACACAAACACTTAATCTTTTAAATTATTTCCCTGATACATTTTGACACTCCATATATCATTACTTTTTACATATACAAAGTTGACTTCGTACTTCCTTTCTGTTGCCGTGCCTGATTTTCTCCTAGTTTGAATTTAATGAATAATCTTTTTTAAGTATTGTGATAAACTCTCAGTTTTTCTACAACCTGACTGTGAGCTTAGTCCAGATATAATTTGTTCTTATATGAATTTTCTATTGTTTCTTTGCACATGCATATATATTAATTATAATAAAGATGATAAATGTATTTCCCACAGATTCACTATCTCAAAAGACTTATGCACCTTTAGCATGAGACAGACAGAAATTATTGTACTTCAACACACACAGACACACAAACCTAGAAACTATATTGGTTACAGGCTTATAACATAAAAAAAATGGTAGGGGATGCAAGTGAAAATGGGAAAACTAAAATGAGCCACTGTTCAGTGGAAGTAATTACTATGGAACTTTTAAAAAATATTATAGAATTCATTTTTATGCATTTGGTGTTTATTACAATCCACATAAAATTCAAAGAGCAGGTCCGTAAAAGATACTCCTTAAGAATGAGCTGCGGCTTGGATTGTTTTTGCTTTTTCTTTGCCAAAACATTTTCTAGGCTGAGAAGAAGCAAAAACAAAAGGCAGCACCACATTCCTGTCTTGTAAGAGAAACATAATAATTATTTCAGGAAGATCCATACTGAAAAAATTGAACCAAGATGATCAATAACGTCACTGTGTAGAAAATAAAGACTTTTTAAATCAGGACACATGCTCTAGGAGAACTTCAAAAAAAATGTGTCCCTCTTTTTTTTTTTCAAATCGAATATTCTATAAAATACATAACATTTCATTTATTAGAAAATTCTGGCCTCTGCAGGATAAATTTGAGAACAGTTCCAATAGTTTGCTCTACACAGGTGCATATTTTGGAGTTAGAATCTCTGCAACCTAACATACCTGAGAGTGGTTAGCAGCCCAACGCATCAAATTCAGTGCAAAGCAATGGGAGAAGTAAAAGAATATCACCAGCAAGTATATCAGGGCCAAAATACTCATATAGCAACATTCACAGACTTGTAGCCCAGTCTTTGATTTCAAAGATAGACCCTCTGAACCTAATCAACTTCAACCTATGAGGTGCAGAAATGCAATAAGACATTAAAATGAAATACAGAAAAGGAAGAACGGCTGAAGTTATTCTGGAATAATAGACTACCAAACTATAACCTCTAAAACATTGTGTGGGCAAAAACAATAATGGAAAAGGAGATTTAAAAAAAAAACCACAGGGCTAGATGGTAGGCTTATGCTTTTTAGGAGTTGGAAATAGAAGAGAATAGAAACTTTGAAGGTGGCTGACTCATGTGATTGAGATAATAACTACTATAAACGAGGAAGCAAGATATTAAGAATGTTTGCTAGGTGTTGTAAATGGAATTTCTTTGGTCTCACTGAGAGCCACTTGTCAAAATTTAATCTAATATTGAGTTAATTTGTGTCTACTGATCTGTTGCTTCTCTTGTTATCATTTACTTTTTTTGACACATCAACAGGCAGCTGTGCATTATTTCTGGTCAATGGTGATGAGCATAACAGCAGTGATCATCAGAACAGTTTCAGTGACTGACTAGTCATGTTTGCCCCACGAATTCTGTTGAAGATGTTATAGTTTTAAGCACTTGGCTTATTAAGGTCTGCGTTAAATTTTGTAATTTTTTTTTTTAATCACAACTAAGAAATGAATATTAGATTTTCATTTTTTATTTCCGCTTCTATGTTAGCTCTATCTTCTTTTACTTTTTGCTTTTCTCTGTGGTCTCTAATTGATTTCACAGAGTTATATATGTACCGGACTTAACTAGTTTGTGATGGAGTTATGCCCACTCTAGTAAGCAGAAATGTTTTAAAATATCTGAATAATCATGGAAATGGTTCTTCCAAGATCTTGAGTTCTTGCTTTGGTGGAAAGGGTGGTTCTTCATTATGAATAAAGAGGAAGTAGAGACTGTAAACTTTCATTGGAACAACAGAGAGAAAAAATTAGTCTGAAAACAGAACCTGGCATTTCTAATCTCCACTTCAATCCATAAAAAACATATATATGCTTGGACCTAAGTCAATTGACATGAAAAAATACAAATCTAATCCCTGATCTATCATTTGCAAAGGACATTTAAAAAGTAAATCAAAACTACTTGTGGTGACGGAGTCTGTGAGGAGGGTTGCTGTGGGAACTCACTTTGGTGAACACGAATGTTCTTTCCCCTTTTTAGAGCCTCTATTGACAATGCAGTTCTCTGTTAGAAGACCTCATAAGTGACCTTTATCTTTTTTTTTAATAGAAGTAGAAAGATAGCAGACAACATAACTGAGAGTCTTCAAAACCCTAAGGAGACTATTTCAATCAGATTTGTTTTTAACCAGACAGAAAAGCATAGGAGTCACATAGAATCATTGGATAACTTGCAGAATGAATAAATGCCATAAGGACATAAAAATAAGAGTCAATGAGTAGCAGGCAGTCTTCTTTGGGACCTTTTTAATGAAATATGCATATCATGTATCTGACACTTCTCATTTTATTTTAATTGATAACATATCTTGTCTATATTTAAAAAGTTGACATTCAGTTCATTTTAGAAGATTTTACTGGAGATATGTCTTACAAAGTGTTCTGACAAATCCTGAAGTAGTACAGTTTAAGTTTATATTTAGTTGCTGTACTACTTCTCTGCTCTCCATCAATAAAACAAAAATAATTCCTTATACCCTTATTGCTTTCAAAATTTAAGCAAAATCTATAAATTACTACTTAAATAATTATTCACCTATAAAATAGACTCAGTACTTCATGACACTGGTTTTAGGGACACAAGAGTTATTACCTTGTAATTCTGCCTTTTATTCTCATTTTTCTTTCTATTTTATTTCCTCTCCTCTTTCCTTCTAACATCCCTTCATTATTTTATCACCCTTTTACTCACAAGAATAAAAAGTGTGGCATTTTAAAATATCAAGTAATATGTGTTATAGCTTTGCTACGCATCTCATCACCAGTTTGTTGCAAGAGATTTATAATTTAGATTTTCTTTAAAAAGAGAAAAAATCAACACCATATGTTGTGCTAAACCCTATGCAGCTGCTGCTGCAGTGGCAGCTTAATAACATGTAAACTGGAATTCGATACTTTATATGATATAATGGACTGTAACTTCTTTCAAATGCTGTGATATTTTTAGTGAATATTAAGATTAAAGTCCAAGAAAGCATGGGAAAAAGAAATAATTTAGAAGTGTTCACATTTATTTGTAGAAAAGAGAGTTCTCATTGAATTGGAAGCTAAATGAGTATCCATAACTGGAATTAAAATACCCAAGTACTTTTGAAATTGAAGTAGAAAGGCAGAACCAAAGAGGAATGTTGGGTATTAATGCCTCTCCTCTAGTAATCTTAACTTTATTGCAATGTACTGTTTGCCTAAAAATCAATCTAGTTGGCATTTTTATTACACTTCTGCAAGTGGAAAGAGAGCAAATGAACCATTTACTGCCTTTATTTTCTGGGCATAATCATGTTTCTGTTTTCCATTCAATAATAGTAGTCAACTTTTTTTTCCCCAACATAAAACACTTTTGAGTATTAATGATCAGTTATGGTAAGGGCTTGATATTGCATCCCTCCTTTCTCAGTCATACTACAATATACACAATGCCAGACTCACTTATTTATAAACTTTAGTTGAGGTTAGGAAATAATACCCTTAATACAAAACTGTGCATATTTTGAACAATGTTTATGTGTCAGCCACATGCAAGACATAAACAGCATACTATATAATTGTCTTAAATGTATTTGGATTAAAAATAACAATACTGAATGATGAAAATCTTCTTTAAAAGCACCATAAAATACAACTTAGCAATCTGCTTTCTAAATATGTATCTTCACAAATAAATTATTTGCTTTTCCTCTATTCAGAAGACACATTATGATGAGAGCTCATTTTCCTATATTAATATAAATTTGCATTGTCTGTATGATGATAGAAAAAGAATGAGTTCATATATTGATGTGATGACACTTCACATAGAAATAAGACAGTAGGAAGTTTTCTTCTAATATAAAGGCATCATAAAGACGAAAATTATACACTGATATTCCTTACAAATATAGTCACAAAAATCCTCAAAAACATTAGCAAACCTGGACTTCTAGGGAAGATGGAGGAGTAAGGAGATCCAGGAATCTGTCCAGTCACCAAAACTACTAGTAAACATGAGGGAACTGTCTGAAACAACTAAGCTAAAACTCCAGAAGCTAGAAGAACACTATATACACCCAGGAAAGAGCAGAAAGAAGAGGCAGATAAACTAAGGTAAAGAACTCTTTCAAGTTTTTCTCTTTGTGTGGCAGACACTGGTGTCTATCTCTCGCTTTCACAGCAGGCTGACATGGGATCCACCCTCTGGTTAGCTGCTGGTGACAGAAGGAGACGTAAAAACCCTCTTCCCCAAGAACAAGGGTAAGCATGACTGATAGCTGATCATGGCTTTGGATTAGTGAAATTAGATCACCGAGTCTTGGCTCTGAGGGCAGTTATTGTTTCAACCCACCCAGGACAAAGAAGGCAGGGTCACTGTTTCAATTCTCCTAGGGCAGAGGTGAACCCATGGGGATTTAAAGATGCAGCAATTCCTCAGGACTGCAGGGAACAGTTAGCTGAAGGAAAGACCAGGAAACCTTGGCTTTGAGGAGCTGTTAGAGAAGATTTTTGAACCATACTTACCCTTCTCCCCCAGAGAACTTGAGCGAGTTTCTACCCCCTTTGTGGGTCCTGGGCTCTGTTTTGACTGGGAGAGACTGACTTGGGAAAGTTTTCCTGGGGATGACACCCATAATTTGCCCTAGAGGCAAAAGCAGCATGAGACAATGAAAAGAACATAAAAACAGGCAGACAATCTGAGACAAAAGCCTGCCAGCATAAAATACATGGGAGAAGGTGGTGTGTCTTCTAGGAAACAGAGGGGACAATCAAACTCCTACAGACAATAAAACTCCAACACAACTCACAGGCAAAAGTCCCCCTCAAAAAAGTGCAGTGAGACAAGAAAAACTGCGCGCACAGCACTCCCCTTGGGCAAACCTTCCTGATAAGGTAAAACGCAAGAAAGTCTCTGCCTTATTACCAGCTGGTAACAAAACCAAGAAACAAGCATACCAGGAAGTAAATCTCAGAGTTAACAATTTAAAATATTAAAATATACAGTGCAAAAGAAAAGAACACAGACAAATAAAGAAACAGAAAATGATGGTCCATCCAAAGGAAAATGATAGAAATATAGAAAACATCATTGTAGAAGAGAATGTGCACATATTAAACAAAGACTTTAAAAAGTGATCTTAAAAATGCTCAACTTGATGAAGGAAAATATAGAGAAAGAACTAAAGAACATCAGGAAAACAATGAGTGAACAATATGAGTCTAAGTCAAAAGATGGAAATTTTTAAAGGAACCAGATAGAGCTACTGGAGTTCAAGGCCACAATAACTGGAATGAAAAATGTGCAGAAGGGTTTAAAGAGCAAACTGGAGGTGGCAGATTAATGAACCAGTGACCTTAAAGACAGGACACTTGAAATGAGTCAGGCTGAGAAGAAGAAATGAAAAGGAAGTATTAAAGCAAAAATAGCCCAAGATAGCTTTGAGACATCATTGTGTGCACCAATATATGTGTTATGGAAGGCCAGAAGGAGAAGAAAGAGAGAAGAGGCATAAGGAATAGTCAAAGAAATAATGACAAAAACTTTCTAAACAAAGGATATGAATATCATATCCAAGAAACTTAGAGAATATCAAACAGGGTAAACATGAAGAAAAACACTCTGTCATATACTGATCACACTATCAAATGCAAAGGAAAAAGAAAGAATTTTGAAAGCTGAAAGAGAAAAAGCAATGCATTACACAAAAGGTAGTCCCAATTAGACGGAGTGCCACAGTCTCATCAGAAACCACGGATTCAAGAAGGCAGTGGGTTGAAATACTTTAAGTAGTGAAGGAAAACCACTGCCAGCCAATAATTTTATGTCCAACAAGACCCTCTTTCAAAAACTAGGGGGAGGGAGGTGTGACGGCAGTTCAGTGGCAGAATTCTCACCCGCCAGGCTGGAGGCCCGGGTTATTCCTGGTCCTGCCCTTACAAAAAAAAATAATAATAATAATACGAAACATGGGAGTGTAAGATACTCTCAGGTAAAAACCACCACTAGTACTGGCCTATAAAGAATGCTAAAGGGAGACCTTCATTCTGAAAGAAAAAGACACCAGACAGTGGTTCAAAGCAACATCAAGAAATGGAGATCCATGGTAAAGGGGGCCATTTGTTCAATTATAGATACCAGTATTTTTGTATTATATTGTTTGATATATAACTCTACTGCTTACTTACTATAGAGGCTCTAAGTAATGGGGGTGATATGCAAGGGTAGTTCTGTGATAAAATTCTCACCTGCCATGCGGGAGACTCAGTTCAATTCCCAGCTTATGCACTTCTCAAAAATGAATAAACAAGCAAAATAAACAAATAGCAAAAAAAAAAAAAAATGGTGCTGCAATAACAGTATACTCACATGGAAAAAGAATGAAATGTGACCCCACCATACAGCATGCAAAAAATTAAAATAAAATAATAATACTAATGGAGGGGGAAGGCAGTTCAGTGGTAGAATTTTTGCCTGTCATTAGGGAGACCTGGGTTCGAGTCCAGTCCAGGCACTTCCCCAAAACAAGGAAAACAAACAGACACCCAAACAAACAAAAATTCAACAAATGATGCTGCAATAACAAGATACTTATATGGAAAAATAGTGAAATGCAATCCCTGCCTTTATAAAACATACATAAAAAAAAGTAATAGGTTTCTGGACATATATAGTACAAAGTTTTAAGGGGTAAAAGGTAGAAAAAATAGTGGTGGGACAGAAGAGTATGGGAAAACTATATGTGCATGCTACCGAAGTTAATTTGGTAACAACCTAAATAAGATCATTATACTTGTAGGTAAGCTTTCATCGACGTGAGGCATAAAAAGGCATAAGGCTTACAAAGTCTAAATAGAAAAAAATGACAGAAGAAAGTCCTGTGGTATTAACAGTCATGACCTTGAATGTAAATGGATAAAGCAGAAGCAGCAGGGGAAGACGGTGGTGGCCGTCCCACAGTGGGCATGGACTGTGGAGCAGCTGCACGATGGGTGATCAGCTCCCCAGAAAGGATATTATCAAGTTGCTGCAAGACCACAGTTCAGATTTATTCCTTGCAAAACACAAATTATTAGTAAACATTAAAAATGTGGCCAAAACCTCTAACAAGGACCATTTGGATTCAGCCTATAATCACCTTTTTGAAAGTAAGCATTTCAAAGGTACCAAAAGTATAAGTCAAGTGTCAGAGCCGGTGAAGAATGTGAGGCTTAATGAACAAAACTCAAAGACCAAGTCTGAAGAGACTCTGGACGATGAGGGTCCACCAAAATGCACAAAATCTGTCCCTAAAGAGAGCTGAAACCACCTTCCCCCAAAAGGGAGATGTTGTTCACTGCTGGTATGCAGAAATGCTGAAGGATGGGACTATTTCTGACACTAATATTAAAACCAGTTCAAAGAAAAAGAAAATTGCCAAGCCCTTAATTTTTAAGGTTGGAGTAGGCAAAGTTATTAGAGGATGGGATGAAGCACTCTTGACTATGAGTCAAGGGAACAATTAAACAGGAATATATAAAATTATAAATCTATATATGAACCTATCAGCATAGTCCCAAAATATATAAAGCAAATACTGATAGAGTTGAAGGGAGAAATTGATAGCTCTACATTAATAGTGAATTAATAGTAGGAGAATTTAGCATACCACTCTTAATAATGGATAGAACATTTAGTCAGAAGATCAATAGGAAGTACAGAATTTGAATGATAGTATAAACGAAGTAGACTTAGCAGTTATATATTAAACACTGTACCCAACAAAAAAGAGCCCACATTTTTCTTGAGTGAACATGGATCATTCTCCAAGATAAACTGTATGTTGCATCACAAAACAAGTTTCAGCAAACTCAAAAATACTGAAATCATACAATGTATATTCTCTGACCACAACAGAATGAAGGTAGACATCAATCAAGGAGGGGAAAGGGTAAATTCACAAATATGTGGAAACAAAACCACATACTCTTAAATAACCAATGAGTTAAAGAGGAAATCAGCAGTGAAATTAGGAAATATCTTGAAGTGAATGAAAATGAAAACACAACATACCAAAAACTAACAGGGTGCAGCAAAGGCAGTACTAAGAAGGAAATTTATAGTTTTAAGTGCTTACAATAAAAAAGAAGACGTCCTTTCTCCCCCGGACCGCCGCGCGGCGCACGCGCCCCGCAGCAGCCGAGCCGCCCGACCTCCCTACCCCCTCTCTTTCTCCCCCGGACCGCCGCGCGGCGCACGCGCCCCGCAGCAGCCGAGCCGCCCGACCTCCCTACCCCCTCTCTTTCTCCCCCGGACCGCCGCGCGGCGCACGCGCCCCGCAGCAGCCGAGCCGCCCGACCTCCCTACCTCCTCTCTTTCTCCCCCGGACCGCCGCGTGCGCCCCCTCCTCCCCCTCCTGCTCCGGCTGCTCTCCAACCAACACGGTGCCCTCTTCCCCCGCCTTCACCGTGCTCCTCCGCTACCAGCCTCGACAGCCTTGCCGCCCTCACCTTTCCTCCTCCAGAACAACTACTGGGGGAGTGGAGATAATACAGAGCAGCTCCCGGAGCCACGAGGGAGATCAAAGGGACAGCGTACCCCATCCTGGAACGGCTGACTATCTGGGAGAACCAGCTCCGGTGAGATCACCAAGGGGCACGGGCTTTCCTGGGTGGGACAGCAAGCGACCAGAGTCCCTCCCTTCCACCTTCCCAGGCCAGCTGGTAGAATTGGACAGGCGGTCCCCTTAGGCCGCGGCGGCTGGTGCCCCCACCACACGAGGCCCCCCGGAACAACTGAGATAGTTGGGTCGGAAATCCCCAGACTGCGGAGAACAGTGACCGGGGGATCCCTTCCAAACACGTGACTCCCCCGTCGGCTGGGAGCAGTGCACTCTCCCGGGCTGCGACAGCTGGCGCCCTCCCGCCACGCTTGGTGCCCCGGGCCGACTAGCTAATTTGGCTGGACGCTCTCCTGTGCTGCGACAGCCGGCGACCCTCCCCGCGTTTGGAACCCCGGGCCGGCTGGCATTCTTCCAAGACGCTTCGGTTGCCGAACCTCCCCTACGGCGAGAGTTTTCCAGAGTTGAGGGACCCACAGCAACTTTCGCTGGTGGAACCCACAGACAGGCGTGTGCCACGTGCGCCACCTACTGGGCAGGATAGGAAGAACAGAACCCAGAGACTGCGCAGAAAAATCTTTCAACCTGTGGGGTCGAACACCCGGGGAAATCTGACTAAATGCCCAGACGCCAGCAGAAGATAACGGATCACGCTCAGAAAATTGAACATATGGCCCAGTCAAACGAAGAAACCAATAGTTCAAATGATATACAGGAGCTGAAACAACTAATGCTGAATATACGAACAGAAATGGAAAACCTCTTCAAAAACGAAATCGATAAATTGAGGGAGGACATGAAGAAGACATGGGCTGAACATAAAGAAGAAATAGAAAAACTGAAAAAACAAATCACAGAACTTATGGAAGTGAAAGATAAAGTAGAAAAGATGGAAAAAACAATGGATACCTACAATGACAGATTTAAAGAAACAGAAGATAGAATTAGTGATTTGGAGGATGAAACATCTGAACTCCAAAAAGAAACAGAAACTATCCGGAAAAGAATGGAAAAATTTGAACAAGGTATCAGGGAACTCAAGGACAATGTGAACCGTACAAATATACGTGTAGTGGGTATCCCAGAAGGAGAAGAGAAGGGAAAAGGAGGAGAAAAACTAATGGAAGAAATTATCACTGAAAATTTCCCAACTCTTATGAAAGACCTAAAATTACAGATCCAAGAAGTGCAGCGCACCCCAAAGAGATTAGACACAAATAGGCGTTCCCCAAGACACTTACTAGTTAGAATGTCAGAGGTCAAAGAGAAAGAGAGGATCTTGAAGGCAGCGAGAGAAAAACAATCCGTCACATACAAGGGAAACCCAATAAGACTATGTGTAGATTTCTCAGCAGAAACCATGGAAGCTAGAAGACAGTGGGATGATATATTTAAGTTACTAAAAGAGAAAAACTGCCAGCCAAGACTCCTATATCCAGCAAAATTGTCCTTCAAAAATGAGGGAGAATTTAAAACATTCTCAGACAAAAAGTCACTAAGAGAATTTGTGACCAAGAGACCAGCTTTGCAAGAAATACTAAAGGAAGCACTAGAGTCAGATACAAAAAGACAGAAGAGAGAGACATGGAGAAAAGTGTAGAAAGAAGGAAAGACAGATATGATATATATAATACAAAAGGCAAAATGGTAGAGGAAAATATTATCCAAACAGTAATAACTCTAAATGTCAATGGACTGAATTCCCCAATTAAAAGACATAGACTGGCAGAATGGATTAAAAAACAGGATCCTTCTATATGCTGTCTACAGGAAACACATCTTAGACCCAAAGATAAATATAGGTTGAAAGTGAAAGGTTGGGAAAAGATATTTCATGCAAACAACAACCAGAAAAGAGCAGGAGTGGCTATACTAATATCCAACAAATTAGACTTCAAATGTAAAACAGTTAAAAGAGACAAAGAAGGACACTATATACTATTAAAAGGAACAATTAAGCAAGAAGACATAACAATCATAAATATTTACGCACCGAACCAGAATGCCCCAAAATACGTGAGGAATACACTGCAAACACTGAAGAGGGAAATAGACACATATACCATAATAGTTGGAGACTTCAATTCACCACTCTCATCAATGGACAGAACATCTACACAGAGGATCAATAAAGAAATAGAGAACCTGAATATTACTATAAATGAACTTGACTTAACAGACATTTATAGGACATTACATCCCACAACAGCAGGATACACCTTTTTTTCAAGTGCTCATGGATCATTCTCAAAGATAGACCATATGCTGGGTCACAAAGCAAGTCTTAACAAATTTTAAAATATTGAAATCATACACAACACTTTCTCGGATCATAAAGGAATGAAGTTGGAAATCAATAATAGGCGGAGTGCCAGAAAATTCATAAATACATGGAGGCTCAACAACACACTCTTAAACAACAAGTGGGTCAAAGAAGAAATTGCAAGAGAAATTAGTAAATACCTAGAGGCAAATGAAAATGAAGACACAACATATCAAAACTTATGGGACGCAGCAAAGGCAGTGCTAAGAGGGAAATTTATTGCCCTAAATGCCTTTATCAGAAAAGAAGAAAAGGCAAAAATGCAGGAATTAACTGTCCACTTGGAAGAACTGGAGAAAGAACAGCAAACTAATCCCAAAGCAAGCAAAAGGAAAGAAATAACAAAGATTAGAGCAGAAATAAATGAAATTGAAAACATGAAAACAATAGAGAAAATCAATAAGACCAGAATTTGGTTCTATGAGAAAATCAACAAGATTGATGGGCCCTTAGCAAGATTGACAAAAAGAAGAAGAGAGAGGTTGCAAATAAATAAGATTAGAAATGAAAGAGGAGACATAACTACTGACCTCACAGAAATAAAGGAGGTAATAACAGGATACTATGAACAACTTTACGCTAATAAATACAACAATTTAGAAGAAATGGACAGGTTCCTGGAAAGACAGGAACAACCAACTTTGACTCAAGAAGAAATAGACGACCTCAACAAACCAATCACAAGTAAAGAGATTGAATTAGTTATTCAAAACCTCCCTAAAAAGAAAAGTCCAGGACCAGACGGCTTCACATGTGAATTCTATCAAACATTCCAGAAAGAATTAGTACCTACTCTCCTCAAACTCTTCAACATAATCGAAGTGGAGGGAAAACTACCTAATTCATTCTATGAAGCCAACATCACCCTCATACCAAAACCAGGCAAAGATATTACAAAAAAAGAAAACTACAGACCAATCTCTCTAATGAATACAGATGCAAAAATCCTCAATAAAATTCTAGCAAATCGTATCCAACAACACATTAAAAGAATTATACATCATGACCAAGTAGGATTCATCCCAGGTATGCAAGGATGGTTCAACATAAGAAAATCAATTAATGTAATACACCATATCAACAAATCAAAGCAGAAAAATCACATGATCATCTCAATTGATGCAGAGAAGGCATTTGACAAGATTCAACATCCTTTCCTGCTGAAAACACTTCAAAAGATAGGAATACAAGGAAACTTCCTTAAAATGATAGAGGGAATATATGAAAAACCCACAGCTAATATCATCCTCAATGGGGAAAAATTGAAAACTTTCCCCCTAAGATCAGGAACAAGACAAGGATGTCCACTATCACCACTATTATTCAACATTGTGTTGGAAGTTCTAGCCAGAGCAATTAGGCAAGAAAAAGAAATACAAGGCATCAAAATTGGAAAGGAAGAAGTAAAACTATCACTGTTTGCAGACGATATGATACTATATGTAGAAAACCCAGAAAAATCCACAACAAAATTACTAGAGCTAATAAGTGAGTACAGCAAAGTAGCAGGCTACAAGATCAACATTCAAAAATCTGTAGCTTTTCTATACACTAGTAATGAACAAGCTGAGGTAGAAATCAAGAAACGAATCCCATTTACAATCGCAACTAAAAGAATAAAATACCTAGGAATAAATTTAACCAAAGAGACAAAAAACCTATATAAAGAAAACTACAAAAAACTGTTAAAAGAAATCACAGAAGACCTAAATAGATGGAAGGGCATACCGTGTTCATGGATTGGAAGACTAAATATAGTTAAGATGTCAATCCTACCTAAATTGATTTACAGATTCAATGCAATACCAATCAAAATCCCAACAACATATTTTTCAGAAATAGAAAAACCAATAAGCAAATTTATCTGGAAGGGCAGGGTACCCCGAATTGCTAAAAACATCTTGAGGAAAAAAAACGAAGCTGGAGGTCTCGCGCTGCCTGACTTTAAGGCATATTATGAAGCCACAGTGGTCAAAACAGCATGGTATTGGCATAAAGATAGATATATCGACCAATGGAATCGAATAGAGTGCTCAGATATAGACCCTCTCATCTATGGACATTTGATCTTTGATAAGGCAGTCAAGCCAACTCACCTGGGACAGAACAGTCTCTTCAATAAATGGTGCCTAGAGAACTGGATATCCATATGCAAAAGAATGAAAGAAGACCCATCTCTCACACCCTATACAAAAGTTAACTCAAAATGGATCAAAGATCTAAACATTAGGTCTAAGACCATAAAACAGTTAGAGGAAAATGTTGGGAGATATCTTATGGATCTTACAACTGGAGGTGGTTTTATGGACCTTAAACCTAAAGCAAGAACACTGAAGAAGGAAATAAATAAATGGGAGCTTCTCAAAATTAAACACTTTTGTGCATCAGAGAACTTCATCAAGAAAGTAGAAAGACAGCCTACACAATGGGAGACAATATTTGGAAATGACATATCAGATAAGGGTCTAGTATCCAGAATTTATAAAGAGATTATTCAACTCAACAACAAAAAGACAGCCAACCCAATTACAAAATGGGAAAAAGACTTAAACAGACACCTACCAGAAGAAGAAATACGGATGGCCAAGAGGCACATGAAGAGATGCTCAATGTCCCTGGCCATTAGAGAAATGCAAATCAAAACCACAATGAGATATCATCTCACACCCACCAGAATGGCCATTATCAACAAAACAGAAAATGACAAGTGCTGGAGAGGATGCGGAGAAAGAGGCACACTTATTCACTGTTGGTGGGAATGTCAAAGAGCGCAACCACTGTGGAAGGCAGTTTGGCGGTTCCTCAAAAAGCTGAATATAGAATTGCCATACGACCCAGCAATACCATTGCTAGGTATCTACTCAAAGGACTTAAGGGCAAAGACACAAACGGACATATGCACACCAATGTTTATAGCAGCGTTATTTACAATTGCAAAGAGATGGAAACAGCCAAAATCTCCATCAACAGAAGAGTGGCTAAACAAACTGTGGTATATACATACGATGGAATATTATGCAGCTTTAAGACAAGATAAACTTGTGAACCATGTAATAACATGGATGGACCTAGAGAATATTATGCTGAGTGAATCCAGCCAAAAACTAAAGGACAAATACTGTATGGTCCCACTGTTGTGAACGGACATTCGAGAATAAACTTGAAATATGTCATTGGTAACAGAGTTCAGCAGGAGTTAGAAACAGGGTAAGACAATGGGTAATTGAAGCTGAAGGGATACAGATTGTGCAACAGGACTAGATACAAAAACTCAAAAATGGACAGCACAATAATACCTAATTGTAAAGTAATCATGTTAAAATACTGAATGAAGCTGCATCTGAGCTATAGGGTTTTTTTTTGTTTTTGTTTGCTTGTTGGTTTGTTTGTTGTTGTTGTTTTTTACTATTACTACTACTTTTATTTCTTTTCTTTATATTAACATTTTATAGCTTTTTCTGTTGTGTTGCTAGTTCCTCTAAACTGATGCAAATGTACTAAGAAACAATGATCATGCATCTATGTGATGATGTTAAGAATTACTGAGTGCATATGTAGAATGGTATGATTTCTAAATGTTGTGTTAATTTCTTTTTTTCTTTCCGTTAATAAAAAAAAAAAAAAAAAAAAAAGAAGACGTCAACTCAGAGCCCTAACATCAGAAATGGAAGAACTAGAAGAGGAAAAAACAACCCAAAGCAGGCAGAAGGAGGGAAATAGCAAAATTTAAAGCATAGATAAGTGACATATATTTTAAAAAAACTAAAAGAATCAACAACAAAAAGTTTCATTGAAAAGATAATTAAAATCAACAAACCTTTAGCTAGACTGACAAAGAAAAATGAGAGAATATGCACACAACAAAAATCTTATTGAAAAGAGGGGCTTTATTATAGACCCTTGAAGAAATTAAAAGAACTATAAAAAGGTGCTATGAAAAATGTATGTCAATAAATTAGATAACCTATATGAAATGGAAAAATTCTTAGAAACACACAAACTACCTACATTGTCTCAAGATGAAATAGAAGATCTCAACCAAAGAATTAGTAGTGAAGAGACTAAATTAGTAATCAAAACCTCCCCACAATGAAAAATCTATGAACAGACCGCTTCACAAGAGAATTCTACCAAATCTTTAAAGATTATTTAGCTCCAATTCTACTCAAACTCTTCCAAACAATTGAAATGGAGGGAACTCTCCCTAACTCATTCTATGAGTACATCACTCTCATAGAGAAGCCAGGTAAAGATACCACAACAAAAGAAAACTACAGAGCAATAGTTTTTACGAATATAGAGGCAAAAATCCTCAACAAAATACTAGCAAACCACATCTAATGGCATATTTAAAGAATTATACACTATGATCAAGTGGAATCCCCTTTATGCAAGGTTCATCCATCATGAGAAAATCAATTAATATAATACACAACATTAACAGAATGAGGAGAAAAAGAAATGATCATTTCAATAGATACAGAAAAAGCATTTGAAAAAATTCCTCACCTTATCCTTATGAAATATTTAGAACACTAGAAAGAGGAGGAAGCTTCCTTGATGTTATAAACAGCATATATGAAAGCCCACAGCCAACATCCTGCATAATGAGAGAAGACTAAAATTTTGCCTTTGAGACCAGGAACGAGACAAGGATATCAACTTTCACTACTGTTATTCAACCTTGTACTTGAAAGCTCCTGCCTGAGTAGCTAGGCAAAAAAAATAATAAATGAAAGGCATCCAAATTGGAAAACAAGAGCTAAAATTTTCCTTATTTAAAGATGATGTGATTCTATAGACAGAAAATCCTGAAAATCCACAACAAAGCTCGTAGAGCTTTTGATATCTACTCTTGATTGTAGGCAAAAAGTGTGTGCTAAAGTCACTACAAATGTCTTACTGACATCTTGTATTCATCTTTATGTTTTCTCATGGCTTTCAAATTGAAAAAGCCCAGCATGAATCCATGCTATCCTCACCAATTATTTCCATAACTAACAGATGGCAGACCCTATGTGTAGACAATTTTCTATAGTAACAAGAAACATTTAAGACATATTTTCTTTCAAAGACATATTTCATTTGATGCAATTTATATGAAACTAACTAGCTTTCTTTTCCAATTTTTATAGAACTATTTCTCTACTGGTCGTTCAATTTCACTGTGTTTGAGATAGTGCAGACAAAACCAGATTATGAATATCAGATGATAATGGAATGTTCCATTGAGAAAAAGTGAATATGGAACTATTCACTTTCTATTACTGGCTAAAGAATTAAAAAGTGACTATGGAACTATTCACTTTCTATTATGCCTAAACAACTTTGTTATTTATTCTGTCATAGTTAATGGGTCATCTGTTCAATGTTTTACCAGGATTGAATCAAAGTGGTAGTCTGAGTCTGATATTTCCATCTGAAACTTAGCAGCCTCATCCAAACTCATGGGTCATTGAAAGAATTTATTTCCGTGAGGTCATATGAAGGAAGTTTCCATTTTCTTTCTAGCTGTTGGCCACATATCACTCTCATCTCCTAAAGGTTATCAACAGTTCCTTGCCAAATGGCCCTACAGGCAATTCACTCAGGGCTGCTTGCTTTCTTCCAGGGCAGCAGGTGAACAGCTTTCCGACGTCTCATCTTCTTACAAGGTCCACCTGATCAGGCCAGGCCCACCCAGGATAATCTCCCTTTTATTACTTCAGTCAATGTATTAGCAACCTAATCACAATACTGATAGCACATCATATTCATAAATTATACCCACACTCAAAGGGAGGGGTTTACACACGTAGGTTAAATTAGGGAAAAATGGGGGAAATATTAAACCTACCAAAAATAAATGTTAATTACCATGTTTTATTTTTGTAATGTGATCTATTCACTTAAAAGAAGTAAAATGTTATTTCTGTAGTTCACATTAAACATTTTTACAAGTATTTTCAAGGATACTTTTATATGATGAAACAAAAAATATTTGCTGCCATATTAGGTGTGTTTTGTTAAATATTATAGTTTTGAAGCCACCTTCATGCTCTATTCAAGTCTTGACTCCTGTTTTCTGACAATATATATCTGCATTTCCTTAGAGAAACTGACTGAGTGTAAGAATTTTGAGGGAAATAATTTGATTAACCAGCAGAAGTGTTACTGAATTCTGGTTCCACCATCTTTCCTTGCCCCAACATTTATTGTTTGTTATGTCAAATAATTTCATGAATATTGGAAGTGCAGATAATATGGGGGATTTGTTGTTTTTTGTATGTCTTGTTATATTTTCTGGCAATCACTTTTCTACCGATTAGAAAACCTGAAAAATTTAGTCTAATATTATTTACATATCTACAAATTTGACAATAAACATATCTCAAAATAAAAATGATTTGTTCTTTAGATGTCATTCACATAACACAACACAATTTTCAGCCTTAATTTCATAATTTCAGAGGATCCAAAGCATTAAATTCAAAAGTCTTTGTTATGTTCATTTGACTCCCAAAAGTCTAAGTTCCATAACAAAAATAAGATATTAGAGAATGGAAGGAAATGAGAGGATAAATATGACAAATCAAGGGAAAATAGAAGTTTTAAAGCAGGGAAAATAAGAAGGAAGAATAGTTTGCATTGCCTAATGCATTCAATTTTATGACTGACAGAATTACTAATAACATCTTGAACATTTTATACAATGATTAATATATTTAGGGGCTATACTTATTAATTAATTATTAAATATGTCACTGATTATTTGGGTTTGCCAGAATTAACATTAATTTTACTATTCCTAAATATAGGCTACAAAGTTAATAAGCTCATTCTGTTAAAAATGCCCTTCTGTCAGTTGATAGTCATGCCGAAAGCCTTTTAACATTGCATTGTATGGCAATAAGATAAATTTATCTACTATGAAGATATTCAAATGTATTGCAGTGCCCAAGGTTACGAATTCTATTTCCTGTTTTATGCTCTATCAAAACTTATACTTATGACTTGTTTCCATTTGGTGTCTCTATTTAATTAATTTTATAATTTGCCACTATTTTCTTCTTTACCTTTCTTCTTCTTCACTGTTATATTTCATCATTACAAAGCTTCACTTAGGTCTCAGTTTGTTTGGCTTTCCAGCTCTAGACTTCTCTTAGGATAGACTGAAACCTTCATTTCAGTGACATTAAGTTTTGATGTCTCACTTTTCTCAATCCTGTACTCCTTACTTCCTATAGAAGCTGTTTCTCAAAGCTCTGCCCAATAAACCCCTTGCAAATCAAGTCTCACACTTCATTTCTGGGGGAACTCATCCTAATAGGTTCCCATCTCTGCCAGCAATGCAGTCCACAGATCAGTGTTATTCCTAAAAATCTTCTACTCTTTATTTTACACTTCACCAATCCTCATCGACAGTCGTTAGGAACTGTCATGAGGAATTAAGAGTTGTCTTTGTGGCAAGTATGCACCTTGGAGTAAAAGAGAAGGCAAAAGGGAAATTGTGAGACCACCCTCCTGACTTCATTTTTACCCTTGATTATGTAAGGGACTTCTACTTGTTAAGTCAATAAGTGGAGGTAATGTTATACACAAAACAATGTCTGTATCCTACCCTTATGATTTTTTTCTAAGAAAAAAACATTATTACTTCCCAATATTAGAATAGGCAATATAATCACAAATGTAAAACGTCAAAAACATATATTTTAAAAATTTGCTTCATGACTGTGTAATATTGAGCCTGTGTAAAAACCTACTAAATCTGTTCGTCTTTGAACTCAAAGAATTTTTTCATAATTTGTCTTCCTATTTCTTCTGAACTTTCTCTGGCATCTGCTCCCTACAGGCACTCTGAAATTTATACGATTTTATCATGATTGGATTTCATCGCAGCCACTGTAATACCCCATTGATTTATAAATACTTGAAAAGATATTTAAACTAATGTCATTCTGTTAAAAATAATGTGAATACATTTAATTAAACTAGAAAAAAGGGAATGATTCTTCTAGAATTTTCCTTTAAATCCCTGTCACCATGCATTATACAATATTCAAGGTTTTACAAAGAGAATATTAAATGTTGAAATATCTAAGCAAATGACTTTTAAACATTCTAAGGATATGCAGAATTAGTCTTCAGAATAAAATACAGCATTTAAATTAATTGGGCATATAATAAAGGGTTTCCTAAACAAGACGTGAAGATGAGAAAAGGTTCAGTAGCTAGTATAAGCAAACTGTATGTCTGTGTGCACATGTGTTTGTAGAGGGAGGTTAAAAAAAAAAAAAAAAGAAATGGTAAGAATGCCTAAATCAGAGGTTTGGTCTGCATAGATAAAAAAAAAAAGTATCAAAATACAAAACAAACAAACGAACAAAAAACCCAAGCATGACCTTAGGAAAAACTCATTCTTCCAGTTACAGAAAAAAATTTAGATATT
The DNA here is from genome assembly GCF_023851605.1 of Tamandua tetradactyla. NCBI lineage: Eukaryota > Metazoa > Chordata > Mammalia > Pilosa > Myrmecophagidae > Tamandua > Tamandua tetradactyla. The sequence goes on from NC_135335.1 coordinate 77,576,902, forward strand.
AATCTAAGAAATTTATTTTGATATTAAAAGCACTATAAAATAATGATGTTGTGTAAAATGAATTAAAGCAGGCTTGTTAGCTTAGGGTAGAGCCAATCAAAGAAACTTGGAGTAATTGAATATTGAGAGGTGGAATTAAGGTCTCACTGGGGAAGAAGACAACTATATATGACACAAAGCTTCAAGGGCAGTTTAGAGAAAGAGGAGATGCAAGGCCAAAGGGAAGAGAGCTTTTATTCTGTGAATATTAAATTAATGTGGTTGAGGGAAGGTAGTTTTGAACACCTTCCCTAACTAGAGAAGCAAAAAGTTATAGCACTGGTTGTAAATGTGGGGACTTTCACCAAAAAAGTGAGTTGAAAACAAGAAATGTAGGGACATTCTGAGTTGTATATATGTCACTACAATAAAAAGTTATTTAAAAGGTGAATGAGCAATTTGGGAGTAATCAGTGAAAAAAATGGAACAATGAACTTACTCTGCTCTGGACAAAATTCTGAGAAAAAAGTCACAAACTATTCAACAGAAACTAGTTTACTGGTAAGAAGCCTGTACCATAGCAAACTGCCCCAAGAGCCTGCACAAAAGAAAATAAATGGTTTGAACACTTTTACTACTTGCTTGCCATCTGTTATTAATTGCATTGACTGGGTGAGTGTCTATTTGTGCAGTTGCTGTAAAGTGAGCTAAATTTCAGGAATAAAAATACATATGGCATTCATAGAGTCAAAAGAAAGGTTGATAATAATGAATTATGTAGAAAGGCATCAGTTTTAAATTGCACTTTTAATGCCTTCTGAAGTTGAACATATTTTTCATATTTGCAGAAAATCCATTCAACTATATTTATGACATGAAGAAAAATAGATGTACATAATTCAAAAATTGCAGAGTCTGGAAACCTTCTATTTGATAAATTTCTAGAACCTGTTGATTAAGGATTTCTGTTCAGAATACAGAAATGATGAAATTTTAACTTTTTTTATTTTTAGCTATCAGAGATGGTACTGATGCCTTTTAAATATTAAAGTTAAAATATCTATTGATTAATTTCTGCAAATATGTAATGGCCATTAACTATTAAACTTATTATAGTTAAAGTAATATAGTATATTAGCAGACTTTCTTTTGTACATTAAATGATGCATAGTAAAAATGAAGAAAATGCCAACAAATTTGTTGTTACTTCAGAAATAAACACATAAGTAATTTATCTTAATATTAGTAAAAAATTGAATATCACTATGTCAATATATAAAGATTTTGAAAACATTCTCCTAAGTGCACATGGAAATTCATTCTGACACTATTTCAAATAGTCAAGCAGGAAAGTTGTGAAAAATCATTTACATAATGGACAAATGTAAACTCATTCTAGTTGTAGAGATAAGCTTCCTGCTGCCTTGATTATATTATGCTTTCCTACTGCCGCATGAGCACTCACAAAATTGAAAAAAGAGAAAATGATTATGAGTTTGAAGCAAAGAGGCAGCAGTGTGATGTTCCATTAATTTCTTCAACCCTAAAGTCTCAGCTCATGAATTATCCTTGCTACAGATATTTGACACACATAATCATCTTCTTGAAAAAGAAAGTATATGGAATAGCCTATATGAGAATCCAGCTTTAAATGCTAACTTTAAAGAACTTAAAATAAAGAAAATTACAATGTATTGTAGTTGCTCATGATTGTTTGCTCAATGAGTTGTCACAGAATGCAATTTCCACATTACACATTTTTTTACATAAAAAATTTTGATTCTCTTATTTCATTTATGGTGAAATGATAGTTCTGTAGTTCTCTTGACAAGTATTTCCTAAATCACTAATCTCATGGGGGATGAAACTTGTCTATTTATGTAATAGTACTTGTTCAATTTAATCAATTATAACTGCATGAATTCATGAATTAACAATATGAAAATATATTTCTAGTGATATTATGTTCCCAATTATGTCTCATAAATAACATGGATCGATAAGCCTCCTTAATACAAGGAAAGAAATGATCTAAAATAAACAGAATTATCACCTCATAATACAAATAAACTCAATGTTCTAAAATTATCCTTCCAACTGATATTTAAATCAAATAATATATGCCCCCCATCCTATGAATGAAGAGAATTTTAGCATGAGCCTACTCTCTAGAACTAACGACACACTGTGACATCTTGGGTCTTTTACCTGCAAGAATGTTGACTTTTGGCAAGTTATTTAATTTTTTTGGTGACCTACTGAAAATCAGAGGGAATAATACTTCTAACCTTATATATTATAATGATATTTAGATGCCAATCTCTATACACTACTTCAGACAACTCCTGAATATGATAAAAGTGCCCATTAATATTACTAGTCATTACCACGATCATTTATATTACTAATGTTGTTGGGTTTATTATAAGTATTATTCATTGATATTCCAAAACCTTTTATTCCTTCTCTGAAATTGTTTCCAGCTCAACCTGAAATCACTAAAACTGAGGCCTATTGTTTTCAGTTGCTGACATTCTACCACCTCTATGGAAAAGTGCCTTTCGCATTTATCATTCAAAATTGTAAGTTTAAACTTAGGTTGTATGCAGTAAATAATTACCTAAAATTTGGACATAAAGAAGTGAAATAATAACCAAACGCAAAAACAGAAAATGACTGAACTTTGGACTCTCAAGTATCTCTATCTTCCTGAGTTCATCCATGGAACCTAATTGCCACTTTTTTCCTTATTCCAAGTTAACCCAAGTTTTTGGCTTTAACAGGCCAAATACTTTTATATGAAAATCAGTTTAATATCTATCGTTCCAATTTAGACCATTTTTTATTTATTTTTTATTATTTTATTATTTATTTTTATTTCTTCTTATTATTATTTATTATTTAATTATTATTTTAAATAAATATTTTATTTATTTAATCAAATAGGAAAAGAAAATAAATGCTAAAATATTTTGTCAGTATGATAAGTTTTATAAGTTGCCTAAGAGTCTGAAATTATTTATTGATATTTGAATGAAATATTCTATTAATTTAGTATAAAATTTATTTTCCTTCAAGCAAATAAATGCAAAACATATCTTGCATGATTCAAACTTTATCCTGTATAGAATGTAATAAATTTGAATTTTTGTATTCATTTACTCTATTGGTAGTAATTGTTTTCCTCTATTAAAACTCAATTTATGTTAGGCATCTCAGGTCTCATGGGAACTGACTGTCTCTTGTCAAAATTAAGGAGTCTTTCATAAGGAGAAAATTTATTTATTTTAGTTTCGGTGGCACTGTGATTAACTGGCCGTCAAATATCTTTGCGACATAAACTATTCTGATTATTCTACCCCAATGGTTTGGATGGTTATTTTGTCTCTTATGGTTAAGCACATTGCGTGTTATCTGCCTCTTTTACATACTATTACCCACAGCTAGGTCCTGGGAGCTCATCTGCATGGCAGCAGTTTTCCCTGTCATTTCTGCCTCATAGGAAATGGTCACCATGGATCTCACCAAGCACATCAGCGATTCCCCATAAATGCATTTCTCCTCACTTTAGTGAAAAACGTACGTACTAGACCCTCATGAAAGTTATTTTAGCAGATAATTGGATAGGTATGATATGATACATTTGCTATACCATTCCAATCTCCAGATGACTTTGCTTATACCCCCCTATAAAATGATAGGGAAGTTCTGATATTTAAACTTAATTTAATGTAAAACATATTGTTGAAGAAATAATGGAAAGTGTTAAAACTACTCCCAACCCATTTAGTTAACACAATGAATCTAGAATCTCTGCTTAGTCAGACTTTACCATTATCTTCATGCTAATCCTAATTTAAAATTCATCCTCCTTGGTCCTGCATCTGCCTCCTTATAATCACCCTTACATATATTTCCTAGATTTCTGTAAATATGGAATGTTTAATCTTGATTCATTTGATGCATCAGATTTATCCATGGGGCACATTTTGTGCCCTATCCTCTGGGCTCTGCTGGAACTTGAGTATAGTTAAAAATCCAGAAACCGTAAGAGCTGTTGGGAAGAGGACATGAGGAGAATCATCAGTTCTTTGCAAGGTAACTATCTGAGGATGGAGGCCAGCATAGCTTCTTCAAACAAGAAGAAACAAACCTTCTTAGAGAGGAAGAAATGAAGCATAGAGGCTTAATAGTTTAAATGTCTAATTTCAGAGCTTCTTTGGACTCTTTCCACATGCCTCTCTACTAAATTTTAAGGCCCTACTCCTTTACAATTAATGTCATAAGTCTAACATAATATAAACTTATGACACTAGTCAAAATAACCTGAATAAGAAGAGTACACAACACATGTAAAGGTAGAGGATACCAGAGTCACTATAATCCACCAGTCCAAGGCTCAACACAAAACAGGTGGGGAGTTTTAAGAAGACATTTTAGGGGATGGTCCAACATGGTGATAGTGGAGGACCCAAATCCATCAGCTGGAGATGTTGGTCATGGTGCAGAGAGGAAAACAACAATCCTTGCACCATATCATGGACATTGGAGCTGGGAGTCAGAGCAACCAGGGATCAGTTTGCCTCTACTATGCTCACCAGAGTGGAATCTTCACTGGGATTTTATGACTCAAAGGACAGGTTGTCAACATTCTTATCACAGGAGTGTTCCTTTAGCAGGGAATGAACTAGTCCATATTATATCTCCCACCAATGACTGATTTTCATTTTTTACATATATGTGCTTTTCTCAATTTGTTTACACTTTAGTTATGACCAGAATGTTTACAATGTTTGGGGGTTAAAAGATTATTAATATCATTTCAATGTGCAACAATACAGTGTTTGATATTGGATCACAGTAATTTTGCACACTCTTTTTATAAAAACTTTAATGTTATAATTCCAATGCAATCAATATGATACCTGTTATAATTTAACATATTCAAATATCTGTTCTTCAAATTTCCAAAAGTTTAATCTTTCAAACCATACAAATATGTTTCATTGACAATTTTTTTCAAATAAATATTATTTTTATAACACTACGAGGCACTCAAAGTCATTTAGTCTGCTGTAAATTTTTCGCTGTTGTCATATATGCAGTATTTAGTGCAGCCACTATTTTTGGAAAATTTATCTCATAATCCTTCTCCACCTTCTGTGATAAGGTTTGGACCTGTTTAGTATATTCTACCAAATAGAATTTGGTAGACTTCAGGTTCTCTCACCTGAGCATATTTACTAATGTTTTATTTACATTAAGTAGAGTGAATTCCTTCTTAGTATATGATACACTTCATTACTCAACCTCACAGTTCCTTTGTCTTTTATGGTGCGGATCTAGCGAATTTTCCATATTTGCAATGTGTGAGATGTTTTGAAATTTGATACAAACTTGGAGGACAAATTCCATATTCTTTCCCTTATTCCAATAAGTAATATTTCTTTCATTTTCAGAACATATTATTGGACCCCAATACTAGGATTTTATATTAGTGGTTTCTCTGACATTTTGACTAAAATCATAGGTATATTTATTTCTGTTATCTCTTAGTAGCTAGAGATTAGGTAAGTACCTAATGTCCATTCTTCCATACTGTGTGCTACTCCCTGTATATCTATTATTTCTATGGGTGTTTGATCTGCTCTAAGCATCCACACTCATCTTCAATAGTGGGGTTTTGCTATAGTGTGAAATCTTGATTGAACATATTTCTCCTCTTAAGGCTAATATTCATATTTCAATGCTCCTAAATAGTCACATTCCTTGTCATAAATTACATCTAATTTTAATCTAGTCAGATTATTGGCAATAATTGGTACCCAATATCTACCTATTATAAGTTCTAGTCTTAAAATATCCCATGCGTTTTGAGCTTTTGTGGCAGTGTATTATGTTGACATTCTAACCATATTTTCTTGATAGCTTTTGTAACCTTTTAAATGCTAAAATCTAACTGACCTATTGCTGAATTTGAACTGTCCAAGGATTTCCTCTACCTTTCTCCCACGTCCCTGAACATGACATATGATTTCATATAGATTTTCAATTTGAAGTTCATTTATGAAAGAGCTGCCATAGCATAGATATTGAAATCTTACAGTGTTCTTATTATATCTTCCAATTTTAAACTCATTTCCCCTCTCTGCTATTGTGATACCAAGGTTCTTACACATCCTCTGGGAAATTCATATGTTTCCTGCATCTATGGTTCTGCTTAAGTGTTAATCTATAAGTAGAAAGCTATACGATTCTTGGAAGTATTTATTGCACACTGGTGTTCCCATAATAGATATAAATTATCTTTCATAAAATTGGATCATCTGTGCTACTATAGTAGGGTCAGCGATGACAGAAATCTTTGTAAGAAGTCAGGTTCTCATATTCATATTCAAAGAGATGAAATATATGGTGTCATGTGATAACTTGCAGTATACCACCAGAGGTAATGTTCTGCATAATAATCCTTGTTCTGTACCGTTCCTCTATATACTTTACATGTCTCAACCATTATAACAAAATTAAGTGATAAAATCCATAGATACTATTGCAGGATTTTTACAAGGCTATAAGGATGATAGTATAACATTATACCATGCTTCCAGAGATCTAAGTTTGGTCTATATATCTTCACTGTGAACTGTGCTTATGCATCGATATCTTTAAGGTGAGAGTGTAAGGTTATTAAGTCAAATGAGGTCATGGGATTTGCATCTGTAGCATTTTTCAAAATATTTTCTTGAGAAGTTCCATCTGTAAACTCATCCTTAAAATACATGGAACATCTGTAGTTTTCACCAATCCTTACATTGTTTCTTTAGCTATTGAGGCATTTTTCGGTTCCAAAGTTCTGAATAATCACTATGAAGTTAGCAATAATATAACATTCACCAAATTGATTAGTTCTGTTAAATTAATTAGATGATTGTTTTAGCTTGGTAAAGCTACTAGCATCCACGATATCTCTGTCATATGGGAAGGAACCCAGCTGGTGTCTGCTGACCCTTCTCTCCCGGGCATCCTTAGTTTCAGTTTCTCCCTTCAGTGACTTCCTCTCTGTTTTCAGTGGGTCTTTTTTTAACTTCTCCAGGTCTTTTCTATAAATTTCTCTGTGATTTTTTCCTGTCCTTTATCCTCTTATAAAGGACTCCAGTAAGAGGAATAAGACCCACCTTAAATGATAACATCTCAGTTGAAGTAACTTAATCAAAAGGGTCCCACCCACAATATCTCCCCAGGAATGAATTAAAAGAACATGATCTTTTCTGGAGTAGAAAACATATTCAAACTACAACAATTGTATCACCTACAGCATGGTACATTAGTAATGCCACCATATGATGTAAAGTTGTTTATCATTATGGATTTCCCCTAATTGTTCCATTGTATTAATTATGCAAAGTCTATAAGTTACAGCCCCAGTTATATTGCTCAATTTTCTATAAGCATAATTAAGATATATCTGATATATTAATATATATTCTTAACCCACATACAGGTTTTACTGGCTTTTTATTTTTGCGATTCTTTCAGAAGTCATTTTACTTATTATCAGCATCATGGTGTTAATGTAAGTCACATTTTAGAGCATAACAAAATATTTTTGGACATTCAGAAATTGTATGAAAAGGTTCTGTTCACCAAGATAGCAATTTAAGATGCTCTAGGATACTGCTTATCTACAGAAAGCAGTTTAAGACTTACAACATTGGAAAAGTACACAATCAAGAAAACACAGCTTTAAAAATGGTATGAAAAGCTGGTGGCATGTTTGCCGGCTACCCTCCTACCAACTCCCTGGAGTAGAGTGAAGCCACTATGCTCCCATTTTGGAACCAGGGCTCTGTTCTGGAAGGAGCCCAGTAACCCCTATGGGCATACTCAGGTGCCTATATGTCTGTGCTGATTTATCAGATAGAACTTGAAAGACAGAACTAGTGTATATATATATATATATATATATATATATATATATATATATATATGGCTCACTTTACCAGATTTTCTCCTTATAGGGAAATACAGCCTGAGGATAGCTAAAGCAATATAAAAGCAATTAAGTTAAAACAGACTTTAGCTTCTTTGAGCAATACAATAGAGTACTCAGAATGGGAAGGAAGTATATTTCATAGGGAGTAGAGAAATTGAATTGAATTTCTGTAAGCAGAAGAATTCCTAAGGCCATGAACTACAAGCCCAAGTCAATATGCAGGCACAGAAAAGACAATAGAGTAACTTGCACTTCACATTCACCTCAGGCTTAATTTATGGATAGATGGGGGAAACTCTAAAGGAGAGCCTCAGCCAATGCAGATGTAATGTGCAAAGATTGTCAAAGCTGTTTTTGCTTTGTTTTGTTTGTTTTTGTCAGCTCCTGGCACTCATGGAAATCTCTGTCATATCACAAGCTGGACACAAATAGCTGGGACACTAAATTACAGAGCTAACCCTCGAAAATATGAAAATGTACAAAAGCAACAAAATATTGCAAGACAAAGTAACAAGAAATGATAGCCCATCTAAAGGGACAAGATAAAAATCCAGAAACCATCAATGAAGGAGAGCAGACTTTCATATAATGATAAGGGTTTTAAAAATTTTCTCCACGATATGTGCAAGGAGATAAAGGTAAACAGAGAAAGAAATAAAGGACATAAGGAAAACAATGAAAGAAGTATATGAAAGTCTTAAGAGATGGAAATTTTTTTATAAAACATGCAGAAATAGTGGAGTTGAAGAACAAAATAATGGAAGTGAAAAATTCCCAAAGGATTTATTTCAACAGCAGATAGGAGCTGCCAGAAAAAAAAGTGTCAGTGAACTTAAAGAAAAAATAACTGAAATGATTTAGGATGAAGACCAGAAAAAAAAAGTGAACCAAAGCCTAAGAGACCTGTGGGACACCATCACTTGATAGCATCAAAATAAGATTTATCTTTGTCTGGAGTCCCAGAGGGGGAAACAAAAGAGTGAGAGACAGAAAGTAGCAGAAGGAAATTTATTCAATGAAATAACGGCACAACTTACCAATGTCATGATAGACATGGATACATACATTCAAGTATCATAATGAAGCCAAGCAAGATAAATTCAAAGAGAACAATGTCCAGACACATAGAAATTGATGTGTCCAAAGCCAAAGACAGGAAGCGAACTCCAAAAGATGCCAGAGAACAGCAATGTATTATTTACAAGGGAGTACAACGGTTAAGTGTTGAATTCTCACCAGAAACTATGAGTTATGAAGTCCATGGAATAGCATGCTTACATTGCTGAATGAAAAAAGCTGCCCACCAAGAATTCATATGTGGTGAGAAAGTTTTTCCATAATGAGGAAGAGAAGAAGAAATCCCCAGATAACTGAAAAACAGGGGAGTCTGTCAGCCCTAGACCTGCCCTACAGGCAAGGCTGATGGGAGCTCATCAGACTGAAAGGTAAGGGCACTAGACGGTGATTTGAAACATCACAAAGAAATAAAGACCTCCAATAAAGTAATCACATGTTAATTACAGCCACTAGTACTATTATATTGCATGTTTTGGTATGTAACACCTCTTTTAACTTTTTATGGTCTCTAAAATTCAAATGCATAAGCAGTAACGAGAAATATATGATTTGAGGTGTAAAATATGTAAAGATGTAATTTGTCACAAGTACAGAAATAAGGTGCTATGATGGAGAGTTATAATGGAGTGTATGTGTATACTACTGAACTTAAATTGGTCCTAAATCAAACATGCTTGTTATTGATTTAGGATATTAAAATTAAGCATCTTGGTATTCACAATGAAAATACATGAAAATGTATACAGAAAAAAATAAAGGATTCAAAAATTGTATACTACAAACACTCAACTAAATATGAAAATAGGCATTAGCAGAAGAGCTGAAGAAAAAATGGTATAACTCACAAAGACCAAATAATAAAATGGCAGGAGGATGTCCTATATTGTCACTTTACTTTAACGTAAATAGCTATACTTTTGTTTAAATGTAAACAGATTATATGTATGCTTAGTTGGCAGAAAGGATAAAAAAGAATGTCCCAATTATATATTGCTTACAAGAGATTCGCCTTATATTTAAAGACACAGTAGACTGAAATTCAAAGGATGGAAAATATAAAACATGCAAATAGTAACCCAATGAGCTGCAGGAGTTGCACAAATAAAGTAAATAGATTTTAAGGGTGAGCCATGGTGGCTTAGTGGCAGAGTTCTCACCTGCCATGCTGGAGACCAGAGTTCGATACCTGGTGCCTGCCCAAGCTAAAAAAAAAAAGATTTTAAATCAAATGTTACAGCACCAACAAGGTCAGTGTATACCAGTTAAGAGGTCAATTCAACAAGCATACATAGTAATTTTAAATGTCAGAGGCCTAAAATATATGCATTAACTATTGGCTGATTTGAAGGGAAAAATAGATATCCGTACATTGACAGTAGGATACTACAATATACTGCTTTCAATAATAGATATAGTATCTACAGAGATGATCAGTAAGGACATAAACTGATACTATAAACCAACTAAACATAACAGACCTGTATAGAACACGTCACCCTACAGCAACAGACTATATATTCATCTCTAGTAAATGTGGATTATTCTCAGGAAAGGGGGCCACATGTAATCACATAGCAAATCTTAATAAACTTAAAGATATTGAAGTCATACAATGTATCTTCTCTAACCATAACGGAATAAAAAATTATGAAATTAAATTCACAAAATTCACAAAAATGAGAAGATTAAAGAATACACTCAAACAATAAATGGGTCCAAAAAAAATAAGGGAAATTAAGAAATATCTTGAAGTGAGTGAAAATGGAAATACAGCATACCAAAACATACTAGATGCAGCAAAGACAGTACTGAGAGAGAAATTTATAGCTATAAATGCTTGCATTAAAAAAGAAGAAGGAAAATCCCTGATGCCTACCCATGCCAAAAAAAAAAAAAAAAGAAGAAGAAGAAGAAGAAGAAATTAAAAAAAAAAAAAAAAAAAGAAGAAAGATCTCAAACCAAAGACCTAATCTTACTACTGGAGAATCTCAGAAATGAATCTCAAGCTAAACCCAAAGCCATCAGTAGGAAATGACAAAGGTTAGAGAAGAAATAAATGAAATACAGATATAGAAAAAAATATTAAAAAATAGAGCAACCAAGCCAAAAGTTTTTTCTTTGAATATGTGATAATAATCAATGAACTTTTAGCTAGACTGAAAAGAGAAAAAGAGAGTATGCAAAGAGCTAAAATCAGAAAAGAAAGTGGGGCATTGCTAATGAACCCACAGAAACAAAGAGTTTTTAAAGGATACTATGGATATCTCTATGCCAATAAATTAAAGATTCTACATGAAATGGACAAATTCTTAGAAACACGCAAAGAATTTTCCCTGGCTCATTAAGAAGTAGAAGATCTCAACAAAAAAATAACTAGTAAAGAGCATGAATCAACAATCAAAAGCTTCCCAGTTTTTAATTGAAGGAATAAATTTCAAAGCACATGACAACGATTAGTGGTAGAACAGATTTCAGAGTTTGGTATGGGTTACAATATCACAATTTTAGGTTTGTACTTCTAGCTGCTCTAAGATACTGGAGATTCAAAGAAATATCAATATATAATTCAGCAATCATACTCATTTGTTAAACCCTACCTTCTCTGTATCGATAAAGATATCACAAGAAAGGAAAATTCCAGAACAACATCCCATAAGAATATAAGTGCAAAAGACCTCAGCATTCCAATTTCAAAATACTATGTTTGATGATCATAAATGTTCAAGAATTGTTTGTGACAAAACAAATCATTAAAGCAAATTGTTTTAGCTATTATATATTATATAATAACTATATAAACACACACACACACATACAAAATGCTTAGGGCCATAATACCTGAGAGATGAGTTATTGAACTTTAACTTAAATGCCAAAATAAAGAAAAACATAGGCATATTCTATCAAATGTTTACTTAATAATGGCAACAAATTTAAGTCACAAACACAAACACTGACATTTTTTGAGGAATATAAATGCAAAGCATGACTATGTTCCCATTTCCATTACTCAGTTTTCACTAGTTTTAGGTTATAAACAACGAAAACCTCAGTTGCTTAAAAAAGTATCTTTTTAAATATCTTTGCATATCCATGGTGGTTTGGCTATGGCTTTGCTTCACATTGTTTTCGTTAATGTACCAGGGTAATAAGAACAGCCCTAATGAAAGACATTTCTGGTGCACTGGAGAGAGAAAAGTTAAGTTGGCTTTTATAATGAAGTCTCATAGAAACTTAAAGATATTCTTGAACATGTGACATCCACTTCCGTTCATATTTCACTAGTCAAACACAAAGCAAGTCCCATTGCCAAGCCTGAAGTCAATGGGGGTGGGAATGCATAGTTCTCTCAAAAAATAAGCAGCAAATAGTTTGGAAAATAATACAGTCTTAAAATCTAAAACACTACCCTGAAGAAATTTTAAACAGGATGTGGGTGAAACATACTGCCTTAAATTTACTTAAAAATTGTTTAGCACAGACACATTATATAGATGTGTTAGCTTATACTAATTAAAATACTAGAAAGTATTACTTTTAAGTGCCTCAAGCAAGAATTCACACTGCAGGAAGAGAAGTGTCAGATAACATTTTAAAAACTCTAAATGAGGGATCTTCACTTTTAAGGCTCTAGGCTTTCTGAATCAACATTGAAGGCTTTACTAATTAGCTTAAAATTGCATTAGAAATCATTTTTCTTTTAGTAATTGATGTTGGAAATAAATTGATTTTGTAGAAATATTATACCAGCATCTCTTCTCTGCATACACAGAGGTACTTGTAGTTTGTTAGCTGCCGGAATGCAAAATACCAGAAACAGAATGACTTTTAAAAGGGGGAATTTAATAAGTTGTTAGTTTAAAGTTCTAAGGCCGAGAAAATGTCCAATTAAAACAATTCTATCGAAATGACCAATTAAAGGCATCCAAGGAAAGCTACCTTGGTTCAAGAAGGCCAATGAAGTTCAGGGTTTCTCTTTCAAGTGGAAGTGCACATGAAAGAAACACAGTCAGGGCTTCTCTCTCAGCTGGAAGGGCACGTGGCAAACACGGTGCCATCTGCTAACTTTCTCTCCTGGCTTCCAGTTTCATGAAGCTCCCCAGGAAGCATTGTCCTTCTTCATCTCTAAAGGTTGCTGGCTCGTGGACTCTCTGCTTCCTGGTGCTGTAGCATTCTCTGCTGAGAGAGCAGAATCTCTCATTCTGCAAAATGTCTCCTCCCCTGCAGGACTCCAGGAAACCAATCAGGACCCACCCAAATGGGCGGAGACACGTCTCCCCTAATCTAGTTTAACAACCACTCTTGATTGGGTTACATCTCCAGGAAGATGATCTAATTACAGATTCAAACAAAACTTACAGCATTGCATAAGGATTATTCTGTCTTTACAAAATAAGATTTTGATTAAAGCATGGCTGTTCTAGGGTCCATACATCCTTTCAAACCAGCACAGCATGTCCTACATACCCCTCAGAGGTGTTCTTGGTCTAAGACTCATCCAAATTCAGAGAATTCTGTCACCTGACTATCTTGAATTATTTATGTGGACTTCTTAAACTGTATAAATAATGGAATTTATTGAATGTTCAAGAAGAAGTTGTGTTTGGTTTTTTATCTCATTACTAATATATATATATTTGTGTGTGTGGTGGACTTTTTCGGTTGCTTACTGCATGTTTTTCATAATCTATTGATGTGAAATTCACATAATATAAAATTAACCATTTTAAAGTGAATGATTTTGTGGCGTTCAGTATATTCACAATGCCGCCTCAGCATCACCTCTATAAGTTACAAAATACACCCATCACTGCAAAAGTAAAACTGTTTACCCATTTTCTCCCCTGGAAAGCACCAGTCTGCTTTTCGTGTCAATAGATTCATGTATTCAAGATATTTTATTTAAATAGAATCATGTAATATGTGACCTTATGTGTCTGCCTTCTTACATTTAGCATATTTTATTTGTTCATCCACATTGTAGGATGTATATTTCTATAGCTGAATAATAATTCATTGTATGTATATGCCAAAATTTGTTTAGCCATTCATTGACCGATGAAAATTGTGCTGTTTCCACCTTTCAATTCTTTATGAATAGTGCTGCTGTGAATATGCCTGTGCATGCACATGTTTGAGTACTTGTTTTAAATTCTATGGGGTGTATAACTAAGTGTAGAATTGCAGGGTCGTATTGTCATTCTATTTAACTCTTTGAGAAAGTATCAAACTGTTTTGCATAACAGCTGAAGCATTTTGGATTTTTATTAAAAAATTATGAGGTTTCTGATTTCTCCATATTTTTACTGATATTCTTTCATTTTCTTTCTTTTTTAATAATATCAATCCAAGTGGTTTTGAAGTTGTGCCTAATTGTCATTTTGATTAGCATTTTCCTACTGACTAATGATGTCAAGTATCTTTTCATCTCTTTGTTGACCACTTGTATATCTCCTTTGGAAAAACGTGTATTCAAGATCTTGCCCATTTTTAAAGTGTATTGTTTATCATTTTGTTGTCAAATTGCTATAATTCTTTATATATTTTGGATATTGGGTTTATCAAATTTGTGATTAACAAATATTTTCCTCCATTCTGTAGGTTGTTCACTTTCTTGATGGCGTCCTTAAAACTTGAAAGGTATAATTTTGATGAAGTCCAATTTATCTATTTTTACTGTGTTGCTGTATTTAAAATATATTATAAAAGATATGCAAATTATATCGTATTTATATAAATTATATGTAAATATACTACATATATTCTTAAGTTATTCTAAACATTCTAACATAGCTAGTAAAGAATTTCAATATAGAAGTTAGTAAAAAAATCAGTTGCTTTTCTTTATCACAGCAATAAATAGTCCTAAATGGAAATTAAGTAAATGATTTTGTCACAATCACAGCTAAAAGCAAGCAATAACTATGGATCAATTTAATCATGGAAGTTAAAGACATACACATAAAAATTACAAAATATTGCTGAAAAGAATTAAAGAAATCTAAAATAAATGGAAACAATCCTTGTTCATGGATGTAAGGCAATATTTTTAAGGTGGTAATACCTTCCAAGGCAAGTACAGATTCAATGCAATCCCTATCAAAATCCAATGGTTTATTTTGCAGCTAGGGCAGAACCAAACCTCAAAATTATATAGCTAGTAAGGGGTCTTGTTAGGGACTTAATCATGTACACCACAAAACACATGTTCTTAACCTTAAATTGCATTCCTGTGAGAGGGAGTCCATTTTTATACAGAACTTTATGAAGAGGTTGATTTTAGTTAATGACTGGTGTATTAGTAAGGGCTCTCTAGAGAAACAGAACCAACAGCAGATATCTATAAATATGAGATTTATAAAGATGTCTGACACAACCGTGGGAACGAAGGAGACCAAAAACCACACATCACAATTTGAAGCTGGCAGCTCCTATGAAGGGTCTGGATGAACTCAACAGGGGAGGTTTGCTAACAGAAGAAAACAACCAAGTCTCTCTTCCTTAAAAAGCCAACTGATTGGATTATCTTGTTCATGGAAGTCATGCCTTAGATGATTGTAGGTGTAATCAGCCACAGATGCAAGCAACTGACTGATGATTTAATATACTAGCCTTCTGGTTTATCAACCAGCCCTGAAATATCCCTGCAGCAATCGTCAGACCAGTTTTTGCCTGACCAGATAACTGGGTGTAATCACTTCAACAAGTTGACACCAGAAACTAACCATCACAGTCCACCCTTGCCATCTAGGCAGCTATACACTTCATCTTGAGCACATTTAACTTCCAATTAGAACATAATAACAGACATGTTTTGCTTAACAGTCCTCCTGCATACAACTGCAAATGCACTACATCCTTCCAGAACATGCTGTAAGTCCTTAGATAACATCCATTCTTAAACTTCATAGCCTATGACTTAAATACTAAAACACGAACAATACAACTTATGTCATATTATAAGAGGAAAACAAGATATTTGCTTATGTACTAATGCAAACACTCTAACAAAACAGGGATGAAATATTCATACAATCACAGTCCTCATTTCTGTAAGTGGTCGCATGGTCATAGTTCATATTTATCACTATGTTCTACTACCAATTCAATGTTCCTTTTAAGTTCAGCAAGCACTTCAGCTGGTCATGGTTCTTTGCCAGATGGGGTGACCCAGACATTCATTCTAGAAGTTTCTGGACCATTGGGAGTCCTGCCTGGATTGCATTGCTGAAGTTATCCATTGACTTTAATCACAGGGCATGGTAGTACTAAGAAATGGGGCATTTCCTGTATTCCAGGAAAACACTTCTTTACCTTCATTCTGTAGCTTAGTCCTATTTCCCCTTGATAATCAGGATCAATCACCCCAGACAGAACAGTAATTTCCTTTGTGCCTGTTGATTCAGTGTCATGAGAAGCCCAAAGAAGCCAGGTGACAGTTTTAACTTCCCATGCAATGGTCTACTGCTGTGTCTCTTGGTTGAGATTCTAGTTTACATTGTAAATCTGCTACTTGCACAATGAGACTTTGTGTCTGATTCTCAGAGATCTTAAGACTGCAACCACAGAAAATATGTGGTTTTCCTGCATAAAAAAAAAAATTACATTGTTCATATGATGCTTAAGGTGCATATTTGAATAATTTAGTTCATCCCTTTCCCTCATCACTGTATCCAGCACATCTAACAACAACCAGTCAACAATATTATAATTCCACAGAACTCTGTAAAGGTGTCAAAAACATTCTCACCCAGAACCTTGCCTCATATAATAGCCTTGTCTCATACAATAGCAGAATCTAATGAAGATGTTTTGAGTTTATCTCACCACATGGACTGTCAGTGCCATTTTGATTATTGGAAACAGAGTCAATGGCACCTCTGAGTCTAATCAGAATAGAAAACCAATTAAAAAAAACATTTTTGTGATTCTTTTTCTCGAGAACCACTGCTTGTCCCAAGCTGTGCTAGTCAGCATTCTCTAGAGAAACAGAACCAACAAGAGATATCTGTAAATATGAGTTTATAAATGGGTCTCATGCAACCATGGGAATAGAAGAGTCCAAATTCTGCAGGGTGACCAGCAGCTCTGATGATGGGTCTGCATGAACTCCACAGAAGAGGCTCACTAGCTGAATAAACAGTGAAAGAGTCTCTTTTACTTAAAAGCCCTCAAAAGATTGGATTATCCTGTTGTGGGAGGCACGCCTTAGTTGACCTCAGGTGTAATCAGCCACAGATACAATGAACTGACAAATGATTTAATACATGAGCCTTCATGTTTATCAACCAGCCATAGAATATCCTTGCAGCAATGGTCAGGTCAGTGCTTGCCTGACCAGACAGCTGGACGTAATCACTTCAAAAAGTTGACACCAGAACCTCACACATGGCAAGTCTGGAAATGCAATTCTCTCTTTTCCCAAGGAAAAGATATCTATCCTTGTTGGGTATGCTGGATACAGTGATGAGAGAAAGGGATGAGCTAAATTATTCAAATTTGCACCTTAATTGAATCCTGCTATTGATTGTAGAAAGCTGCAGTCACTTGTTCAATGAATTTTCAAATCTATTTTTTTTCCCTTGTCATGGGTAGTAGCTGATTTTTTTTTCTGTTTAACTTCTACTCATCTAATGTTTTTGAAAGGGATTTCCTTAAACACCAAGAGCTAAATATACATGGACAAATGCACATTCAAACACATGCACAGACATGAACATACACACCAAAGCAAACAAACAAATAATAACAACTCTCCCAGTGTTTGCATGTTGGCTCTGTGCTACTGGGGTGTTCCTTTAACAGTGAAAAGGTTTTTCAAAAATTTGCCTTAGTCTTCACTTGCTCTTTTCCCTGAGCCTAGATTCGTAGTCATAGGTGAAAATTTAGATTCCTTTGAGATCTTTTCTATGTGTATAACTTACCATGGCCATGACTTTGGTCATTCAAATTTTCTGTATACAAGTGTGTGATGGTTAGGTTCTGGTGTCAACTAGGTCAAATGATGGTACCCAGTTCTGTGGTCAGGCAAGCACAGACCTAACTGTAACTGCAAGGATTTTTTTGGCTGGTTGATAAACCAGAAGGCTAGGTTTATTAAACAAATCATCAGTTCAATAGATTGCAGCTGTGGCTGATCACATCTATGATCAATCAAGGGCCTGTCTCCCACAAGAAAGATAATCCAATCAGTTGGCTTTGACTCACTCCATCAAAGACTTTTAAGTGACAGGAAGGATTTTCACTTTTTCTTCAACCAATGATCCCCTCCTGTGGAGTTCTTTGAGACCCTCCATTTGACTTGCCACACTCGCAGCCGGCCCTACAGAATTGAGACTCTTCCATTCACATGGTTGTGTGAGACACTTTTATAAAGCCTCTATTTACAGATATCTCCTGTTCCTTCTGTTTCTCTATAGAAAGCTTATACAATTTATACATTTTAATAACCTGTAATTTCATTCCTCTTCTCACCCTTCCCCCCCAAAAAGCCAGTTTCCTCAACTTATCCTTCCCAGCTTTAGTTAGTCTATTTTATATCTCAACTTTAGTCATTTGCACCAATATCTGAGGTGTGGTGTTTTGGCACTATGAACCCTAAAAACAAAACAAAACAAAACATTTTTAAAAACTTAATCCATTACTGTGGGTGTGAACCTATTGCAAATAGGGCCCTATGGTGAGGTTACTTCAGTTAAGGAGTGTTCTAACTCAATCAGGATGAATGGGTCTTAATCCTGTTACTGGAGGCCTTTTCAAGGAGTATAATATCCAGACAGAGGGAGAGAAAGCCATGGGAAACAAGAACTAAAGGTCAACAGAATCTGAAAGAGAAGGGAGAGTCCACGAGAGGCTGCTATGTGCATTGCCATGTGTCAAAGGAGCCCATGACCAAGGATCACCAGCAGCCAATCTTGGAAAACCAGTTTTCATCCTTGCCTTCATGATGCCTTGATTTGGATACTCTCCTAGTCTCAAAACCATGAGTTAAAAATTTTGCATTAAGTTAACCCATTGCATGGTATTTGCTTGATCAGCCAAGGAAAGTAAAACATGAGGGTTTTTCATTCACCTTATACAATCGTGAACAATTCCTGATGCTTTTCCATCCTGAGTGAATTTCAAGTTAGCTGAAACAGAGATGTGTGCCTCATGTTAGTCCTTCAGGTAGCCCTTGTTTAGACCAGAAAAACACAAAAAATTACAAGATTAACTTTGCTCCTTATGGAGCCAGAGGCCAACTTCCCAAACTAGAAATGTAGGCTGCCTTCTTAAGAACTGCTGCGGAACTAGGTAGGGACTGAAGGAAGGCAAGTAAAAATGCAGCAAATTTTCTACCAATTTCAAGTGACTTTTTCTTCATTCAGTATTTGCTTGGTTGCTTTGACTCCTTGACCATTTTCCAACATTCTAAGTTGGGTTTCATTGTTTTTACTTATTTGTTGATGTTTCTGTGGCAGTGTGGGTATTTGAAGCTACTGCTCTGATATTTTGACGATATCATTCCTTGTTTTAAATTCCCAATCCACATGATAGATTGTATAAGAGTTGGCTAAGTTAGGAGGGAAGGTACCGGTAGCTTTTATTCAAACCTAGTTGTTGGAAGTAGAGAAATGTACCACTAAGAACCATGTTAGTGTGGACGTATATCCTGTCCAGGTCACTCTGGAACAGAAAAACAGTAGGGTCCTGGGAAAAAAGCATCTTAATAGATATTTATAAAATGAAGTAAATTGGCATATAATTTTCTTTAAGAAACATTATATTCATGTACATTCAATTACTCTGAATGAGTGGAAATAGATGATTAATATAGGTTTGGGAATTTTGAAATGTTTCACAGGGATGATGGTTTTTAAACTGGGTCTAGAAGAATTTTTTTATAGTTGGAGATAGCAAGGACAAAAGCAGGGTGAAGGAACAAAGAGAGAAATTATGGAATCATCAAAATATTATCTCTGTTGTTATTTTCACCAAGCCAAGCCACTAAATATATATTATAATAAGGGATTAAAGTCAGTAACATTGTGTATTCAACAATTAAACTATTCATAATGAGGTCAAGGACATTTAATTTATACTTAAATCATAATTTAAATTTTAAAAGTTTTTATATATTGTATTCACTGTTTTTTTTAACTTTCTTTATTGTATAATACAACATGTATACAAAACAAAGAAAGAAAAAAGCAGTGGTTTTCAAAGCACTCTTCAACAAGTCAGGACAGATTCTAGGGTTTATCATGGGCTATCATATCATCATCTCAGATTTTTCCTTCTAGCTGCTACAGAATTTTGGAGGCTAGAAGGGATAAGTATTTTTTATAATCACAGTCAATTGTGTGTGTGTGTGAAAAATAGCATATATACAAACAAGCAATAAATTTCAAAGCACTGCACAACAATTAGTTTGGTATAGGCTACAGTTCCACAATTTTAGACTTTCACTTCTAGCTGCTCTAAGATACCAGAGACTAAAAGAAATATCAATTAATGTTCTTTTTAAATGAACTGGATCAGCAGGAGTTGTTAGCATAGGAAAAAAAAATTAGATAAGGGAGTACAAGGGTAGTTCAGTGGTAGAATTCTCACTTGTCCTTTGAAAGACCCAGGTTCAATTCCTGGCCCATTCACTTCCCTCCCCTTAAAAAAAAAATTTCAATGAATGGTGCTGCAATCATGGGATAGTCTCATGGAAGAAGAATGAAATGGGACTCCACCATATAGCATACAAAAAAAAATTAATATAAAGCCCTCCAAGTAGCAATGGGATAGTTTAAAAATTCATATATTTATTTCAAAAATTCAAATATAAAATATTCAAGTAATGTAACTGTTCCTAGTTTATTTTACATACATTTGTAGTAACTATACGTATACATATAACAACTAGTTTTGTTTTGCTCAGGAAGAACTAATCTGTGCAGAAAATTATCTTCTTTTGTGCCTGCACTCTTTTTATTTTAAGAAAATCTGTTACAAGATAGGACAGAGAGAATGTTGCCTCTATTTTGGAATATATATTCAAATTTATTTAAGTTCAACTTTGTGGTTACTTTCCATCATTGCTGATCTTCAACTCTAATATTATTGTCAAAAGTTTTACTCCATCATTTGCTTCTTGCCTGCCATCTAACTGTGTTCTTAAATTCTTTCTTCTCCTTTCACAGTTTAGTTTATGGCACTTTAGAATCATATACCATATATCATCCCTCTCCAAGGGACTCATAGATAAAAATAAAAGTTTATTAATGCTGATTAGTGGCTTTATAAAAATATCACTGAAAGTCTCCCTGGACTTATATTTTTCATTTATCGAGAAAATTGATTTCTCTAGAAAATTTATTTTTCAGAAAATGAACTTAGGAATAAAGGTGTTTTCCCAATTACTATGGTTATAACAGTTCGATGACAATACTAGAATATGAGTCTTACCGAGAAATTTAATATCACTAACCAATAATTTGACAAGAAAGACATAATTAAATGCCATTTAGAGAAGATCTCTGAAGAAAGAACATCTACTCATTCAAACTTTCAAAAGTGGTATAATGGTCAATTATACTACAGGAAGAAAAAGTATACTACAGGACAAAAAGTTGCACATGTAAATGTGGTCGATGAAGTAATCACCCTCTGTGCTGGTTTAAAAGGATGTATGCCCCCTAGAAAAGCCATGTTTTAATCAAAATATCATTTCATAAAGGTAGAATAATCTCTATTCAATACTGTATGCTTGAAACTGTAATCAGATCATCTACCTGGATGATGTGATTTAGTTGAGTGGTTGTTAAACTGGATTAGGTGACGACATGTCTTTGGGTGGGTCTTGATTGGTTTAATGGAGTCATATAAAAGAGGAAACATTTTGGAGAAGGAGATTCAGAGAAAGCAGAGAATGCTGCAGCACCATGAAGCAGAGAGTCCACGAGCCAGCGATCTTTGGAGATGAAGAAGGAAAACGCCTCCCGGGGAGCTTCATGAAACTGAAAGCCAGGAGGGAAGAAGCTAGCAGATGATGCTGTGTTTGCCATGTGCCTTTCCAGCTGAAGGAGGAACCCTGATTGTAGTCACCATGTGCCCTTCCACTTGAGAGAGAAACCCTGTACCTCATCGGCCTTCCTGAACCAAGGTATCTTTCCCTGGATGCCTTAGATTGGACATTTCTATAGACTTGCTTTAACTGGGACATTTTCTTGGCCCTTGAACTATAAAGTAGCAACTTATTAAATTCCCCTTGTTAAAAGCCATTCTGTTTCTGGGATATTGCATTCCAGCAGCTAGCAAACTAGAACACACTCCTTACCAGCCACATTTCCATGTGCAATTTTTGTCCTGTAGTATACTTTTCTTCTTATTCTATGCTTACGATATGGTTTTGTACTTTCAATATGTATATTAGGCTATATGATTCTTCTGCTTAAAATGCTGCAATAAATCCCCATTAGAATTAGAATCTCATTAGGATTCTCGTGAAGAAGTGTTCTTTAACATAACCTACATCATTCAATCAGACCAGGTTTAGTTCTGTCATTCCTATTTTCATTTAACCTTTTCTGGTAACCATTGGTTTTCCTAATATTCTTTAAAGCTTGTGTGTTCCCCTTCTTATGGAATATTCTGCCACTGCACATTCACAAGGCTGATTCTTCTTCATTCACAGATGTACTCAGTTCCATCTTTTCAACAGGCCTTTCTTAATCACCCACTTCCATTCTTTCATTCTCTGGAATTTGCTCTAATTCAATTCAGTCTTAGCATTTATGGCTACTCAAAATAATTCTCTTCATTTTATTTTGCACAGGTTTGTCCCTGCTCCTCCATTGGCCAAGTAATAAAAAAAATCAAAATATTTTGAATTTCAAGTTTTTAAAAATGTATATATTTACTGTTTTAGACAAAATAGAATATTTGCTTAATATTTTTAAAAAATATATGACAGAGTTGGAGTTATAATGAAAGCAATAATGTTGTACTTCATCTTTATCCACAGTAGAATAATTTTTCAGATTTAAATCATTAAATAGTATTTATATTTAATTCTTCTAGTGATTACCTAAATAACATTATGCATTTTGAAAAGGATTGTATTTTGATAATACTGGAGTGAACTATTCAATATTTTTGAGTAAATATATGGAACAGGTTAGCTAAAATTTTTGAAATATAAGAAGAAATAAAACTATTTTATTAGGAACTGCATTGCATATTTTTTCCCTTGCCAACTCAATTTAAAATGGATTTATAATGTGTTTTTTTTCTGAAGTAGTAAAAGAAAATTTAATATTATGTAGGAAATATTTAAGCAGGAGATAAAATATCATCTGGCTTTATATCAGATATCCAGATAAATGGTATTATGTGTCAAAAAAGTAGCTCTTAGGTAACATAGATTGAATTTTAAAAGATTAATCCATTTAACAAAAGATTCTTGTAAGAGATTGAAAAGGCAAAACCTAAGATGATGTGTTAGCATAATTTTGCAACTATAACAAAATAATTTCCTTCTAAAGCATGTAATTTTTTAGATGTTTTTCCAACAGCTAACGTGATGTATTTCTGAGAATTAAAACTATAGAAATGAAGAAATGACAGCAAATGTTTACCATAAAAACATTACATAATATACAGCATCATATGGATATAACATATTATGACAAATGGATTATATTATAGTGATGATAAAATGTATCTTTTAATGGGATAGCTATCCATAGCAAAAATCATATGTGTCTGTTTTTTGTTAGGGGAGAGCATTTCTTTGTTTATTTTTCTAACGAAATTGTGAATTAATTGTGGGAACTAAACCAGCCCAACCATTAGTTTACATAGCCTGAGTTCTTCAAATTAGTATTATGAAGCATTAGGAATACAGAATTAATAATTTAAGCCTTGTTTTAAGTTATAATCCAGTGAACATTCAATCTAGATACTTTTCAACACTATAGCTATGAAGAACTTAAGTTTTTCTTAGTAGAATTAAAATTCATGTGCTTTTACTCAGTTATTGTTTATGATCGTAAGCAGTGACATCATGAACTATTTCACTAAAAATGCTTTTAAGAAAGATTAATTCTGATAACATTCACACTTCAAATTAGAGCAAAAGATTTTTCATTTTTGCAAAATCTTCATTCAAATTTGTAATGAAAGGTCATAAGGATAAGATTTTCTGTTCTTTTTCACTGTCCTTTGCTTTGTCTATATTCAAAGTGATAACTACATAATTTGTTAGTGTTACTCATAAGGATTTTCAAAAAGAGGATTACTTAGTTGCTAGAAATTATATTTTAATGGGTGTTTCAGTTCTAATTTTTAGATTCATTTGCTGATTCATTTATCATTTCATACAATGAGTTTTAACTTCATCCAACGATTTATTAAGTGCATGCTATTTGTCAGGCAGTGTTCTAGATGTTGGAGCTGCAGTGCTTAAGAAAGTCAGGCAAGACTTGTGCTATAATTGAGCCCACAATTCTAGAAGGCATAGTTCTGAAGGAAAGAAAACGTAAATCATAATAAGTGTTTAGCAGAAATTTAACAGGTGACATGATAGAGGAATCAGATGGCAGCAAAATAAGCAGATCCCTTTAGAAAATTTCAACAACAGTTCTTCTATATTAAAAATATTTTTACTCATGCACACACAGTTGATACATGGTGTATACTCAATGGCCCACAATATCATCCCATAGCTGTATATTAATCACCATCATCATTTTTAGAACATTTGCATCACTCTAGAAAAAGAAGTAAAAAGACAAAAAAAAAAAACTCATACATCCCATACTCCTTACCTCTCCCTTTCATTGAGCACTAGTATTTCATTCTACCCAATTTACTTTATCCCTTATCCTCACTATTATTGATTTATTTTTATCCATATTTTTTTACTCATTTGTCCATACATTGGATAAAAGGAGTGTCAGACACAAGGTATTCACAATCACACAGTCACATTGTAAAAGCTATATAATTACACAATCATCTTCAAGAATCAAGGCTACTAGAACACAGCTCAACAATTTCAGGTACTTCCCTCCAGTCACTACAATATATCATAATCTAAAAAGTGATATCTATATAATGTATAAAAATAACCTCCAGGATAACCTATCAACTCTGTTTGAAATCTCTCAGCCATGGAAACTTTATTT
This sequence comes from Tamandua tetradactyla, assembly GCF_023851605.1. Classification (NCBI taxonomy): domain Eukaryota; kingdom Metazoa; phylum Chordata; class Mammalia; order Pilosa; family Myrmecophagidae; genus Tamandua; species Tamandua tetradactyla. The sequence goes on from NC_135335.1 coordinate 77,602,108, forward strand.
TGTCTCATTTCCCCTTCCCCCCTTTTGATTAAAAATGTTTTCTCAATCCTATGTTGCTGGGTCTTGGCAACATGGGAGTGCCAAGTAGTAGGTCTTAGCCCAGTAGTTCTGTCCCACATTGCCAGAGACATTTACACTCCTGGGAGTCATGTCCCATGGAGTGGGGAGGGCAGTGAGTTCACCGGCCAAATTGGCTTAGAAAGAAAGGCCACATTTGAGCAATGAATGAGATTATCTGGGGTGACATTTAGGCATACTTATAAGTAGGCTTAATTATAAGTAAGATAACTTTGCAGAAATACATTTCATAGGGGAAAACTCCAAGACTGAAGTTTCAGTCTATTGATTTGGTTATCCCCAGTGCTTGTGAGAATATCAGGAATTCCCAAAATGGGGACTTGGATATTTCCTCCTTTCTCCCAAGTTCTCCAAGGGGACTTTGCGAATACTTTTTTTATTCACTGACCAAATTACTCTGGGATATGTCAGATATCACACTACCCTGGAAAAATCAACAAAATCTCACATCCTATTCAAGAGTCCATGTACTGATGGTGTTCATAAGTTAAACTGGGTAATGCACTTCCCTAAATAAAATTTTGCATCAAATAAATCTATCTCCCTTTGTCCTCACACAGAAGTTGAAGTTTTAAAATATAGACCACAGTATCCTTTATCCTGTATTCTGATTTATCTTAGTCCTGTCCAGATCAGCTTCATTCATGTCTCTATTTGAAGTCTGTTCCTTTTCTCAACTTTTAAAATAGTTCCAGTATGGGGTAATACTGACTTTCATAGCTTCAGAGCTCTAACTCTGAGTCTCAAGTATCACATAAATATCTGAAGTTTCCGGGAATGATGAGGTTATAGACAAACAATTCAGCATCTCAGAATTTAGAAATAACAAACTCCTCAATATATGTGACTGCTATAAGAGCTTACAATCTAGGACACTTTACAATAGGCCCCACATAACCCATGTTCTCCACTTCAATTCATTGAGTTTGTATATTATAGTTAGTCCACTAATATGAAAATATGTCTTTTTATTTCTTGCATTTCATTCAATATACAGTCCTTAAAGTTCATTCACCTAGTTGTATGCCTCACAACTTCATTCTTTCTTGCAACCATTGAGTAGTCTATTGTATGTATGTACCAGGATTCCTTCTTCCTCCCCCCAGGCATCCTACTCTTGGGCCATTTCCATCCATTGTGAATCCTGAACACTACTGTCATAAACATTAGTGTGCAAATGCCCATTCATGTCTCCAAACACAGTTTCTCCAGGTAAATTCCTAGCAATGGGGTTGCAGGATCATATGGCAAACCCAAACCTAGCCTCTTGTGGAACCACCATCTGTACCTCTCAGTTCCCCTACCAAGAATACACATTTTCTCTAGCACTTTTTTATCTCTGTTATTTATACATCACACAATTCCACTTAAGTAAATAGACATGCTTTCACCACCATAAAATCTATATGCAGACATTTCCAATATTTCTGTGAAATATCCATACCCATACCTCATGTTCCCTACCTGTTGACATTTAGTTTTGGAATAATACCTCTTTTACATTCAGTGGAAGTATATAACAATTTTACTGTTGACTATAGACACTAGCTTGCATTGATTGTACTTTTTCCTGTATGCTATCATTTTCAACACCTTGCAATAGTGGCATGAATTTGTTCTCCCTCATGCAAAACTTTTCTTACATTTACACATTTAATCACCATCGCTGTCCACCCTAGGCATTCCTAAGTTATACCATCTCAGTCTTTATCTCCTGATTACCTGTGTTTTTAACTTCAACTCTCAAAGTTCAGTAATTAACATTAGCTCATATTAGTGAGACCATACAATATTTGTGCTTTTACTTCTGGATAATGACTCAGCATAATGTCCTCAAGTTTCATACATGTTGTTACATGCTTCATGACTCCATTCTGTCTTAAACTACATAATATTCCATCATAGGTATAAACGACAGCTTGTTTAACTATTGTCCATTGATGAACATTTGGGCTGTTTCCATCTCTTGCTAGCATAAATAATGCTGCTATAAACATTGGTGTGAAAATGTCTGTTTTTGACCTTCTCTTCAGTTCTTCTGAATATATACCTGGTAGTAGGATTGTTGGATCATATGGAAATTCTATACTTAGCTCCCTGAGGAATCATCAAACTGCCTTCCAGAACAGTTGCACCATTTTACATTCCCTCGAACAGTGGATAAGTGTGCCTTTTTCTCCACATCCTCTCCAGCACTTCTTGTTTTCTCTTTTTTTGATAATGGCCATGTTAGTGCATGTGAAATGATATCTCATTGTGGTTTTAATTTATTTCCCCAATAGCCAGAGAAGTTAAGCATCTTTCCATATGCCTTTTAGCCATTTGTATTTCCTCTTCTAGGAAGTGTCTCTTCAAGTCTTTTTCCTATTTTTAAATTGGATTTTTGTCTTTTGTTGTTGAGTTGAAGACTTTCTTTGTATACTCTGGATACTAAACCTTATCTCATATGAGGTTCCCAAATATTGTCTCCCAATGTGTAAGCTGCCTTTTTACTTTGTGACAAAGTTATTCGATGAACAAAAATGTTTGATTTTGAGGAGATAAGGTCTAGGAAACTGCCTCCTCTAACAATATTTATACTTTCTTTCATTTTCTTCTAAAAGTTTCATGGTCTTAACTCTAATGTTTAGTTCTTTGAACCAGTTGAGTTGATTTTTCTATAAAGTGTGAGATATGGATCCTCTTTCATGCTTTTGCATATTAATGTCAAGTTCTCCAAGCACCATTTATTGAAGAGGCTCCTCTGTCCCAGCTGGGTTGATTTGACTGCCTTATCAGAGATCAGTTGTCCATAGATGAGAAAGTCCACTTTTGAACACTCGATTCCATTCCATTAGTCAGTATATCTATCTTTATATCAGTACCAAAGTCAGGAATTGTAAGATCTCTCACTTAATTTTTCTTGCTCAAGATATTTTTAGCTCTTCAGGGCAAGTTGCCCTTTCAAATAAATATGGTTACTGGTTTTATATTTCTGCAAAGAAAGTCATTGGGATTTTAATTAGTATTCTATCTAATCTATAAATCAATTGGGTAGAATTGATATCTTAACTATATTTAATCTTTCAATCTACAAACACAGTTTGCTCTTCATTTGTTTAGTTCTTCCATGATTGTATTTATCAATTTCTTATAGTTTTCTGTGTAGTCTTTTGTTTCCTTAGTTAAATTTATCCCTAAATATTTGTTTCTTTTGGTTGCTATTGCAAATAGAATTGATTTCCTTTTCAGATTGCTTATTGCTAGTGTATAGAAACACTATTGATTTTTGGGTTTTGATCTTGTACCCTACAACTTTGCTGTATTGATTTAGTAGCTCTAGTATCTTTGCTGTGGATTTTGTGGGATTTCCAACATATAGTATAATATCTTCAAACAGTGAGAGGTTTACTATTTCCTTTCCAATTCCAATGCATTATATTTCTTTTCTAGTCTAATTTCTCTGGCTAGAACTTCCAGCAAAATATTGAATAACAATGGTGACAGTGGACAGCATTGTCTTGTTCCTAATCCATTGAGGATGACGTTAGCTGTGGGTTTTTTATATATTTCCTTTTTCAAATTGAGGGAGGTCCCTTCTATTCTTATCTTTTGAAATGATTTCATCAAGAAGGGATTTGGATTTTGTTGAATGCCTTTTCTGCATCAATCCAAATCATGTGGTTTTTCTGCTTTGATTTGCTGATATGATATGTTACATTAATTGATTTTTTTTTAAATGTTGAACTAGCCTTGCATACCTGGAAATATTCCACTTGGTCATAGTGTATATAATTCTTTTAATATGCTGCTGTATTCAATTGACAGGTATTTTGTCAAGAGTTTTTTGCATCTATATTCATTTAAGAGATTGGTCTGTAGTTTTCTTTTTGTGTACTATCTTTGTCTGGCTTTGTATATTAAGATAATGATGGCTTCATAGAATGAGTTGGGAAGCTTGCCCTCCTCTTTAATTTTTTTAAAGAATTTGAGCAGGATTGACACTAATTCTTTCTTGAATGCTTGGTGGAATTTACATGTGAAACAATTTTTTCTTGAACATTTATTTTTTGGAAACTTCTTGATGACTGACTCAATCTCTTGTGTTTGGTTTGTTGAGCTATTTCTTCTTGAGTCAACATTGGTTATTCAGGACATTCTAGGAAGTTGCCCATTTCATTTATATTGTCTAGCTTATTAGCATATAATTGCCCATAAATCCTCTCGTTACCTCATTTATTTCTGTGAGTTCCAATGGTTATGTCTCCTCTGCCATTTATGATTTTATTTATTTGCATTCTCTCTCCTTTGTTTGTCAACCTAGCTAAACATCCATTGATTTTATGGATTTTATCAGAGAGCCAACTTCCGGTTTTGTTGATTTTCTCAATTGTTATCACATTCTCAATTTCATTTATTTCAGCTTTAAACTTCATTATTTCATCCATTTTGTTTGCTTTGAGGTTAGTTTGCAGTTCTTTCTCTAGTTCTTCCAAGTCAACAATTAATTCCTTGATATTTATTGTTTCTTCTTTCTTAATATAGGCATTTAAGATGAAAAATTCCCCTCTCAGCACTGCCTTTGCTGCATGACATGCATTTTGATGTGTTGTGTTTTCATTTTAATTTACCTTGATATATTTACTGATTTCTCTTGTAACTTCTTACTTGACCCACTTTTTGTTTAAGAATGTGTTGGTTGTTCTCCATATATTATTTTAAATTTTTGGCTCTCTGCCTGTTACTGATTTCCAACTTCACCCCAATTATGATCTGAGAACATGTTTTGTATGATTTCAATCATTTTAAATTTACTGAGATTTCCTTTGTGACCCAGCATATGGTCTACAGTTGAGAATGATCCATGAGCATCTGAGAAAAATGTGTATCCTGCTTTCTGGGTTGTAATCTTCTGTAAATGTTTAAGTCTACTTCATTTATCATATTATTCTAAATATATTTTTCCTTATTGATCCTTGGTCTGGATGTTCTAGTCATTGATGAGAGCAGGGAATTGAAGTTTCCAACTGCTTTGATAATGATATCTATTTCTCCTGTCAGTGTTGTGTTTACTTTATGTATTTTGGAGCATTCTTACTCAGTCCATAAGTATCTATGATTATGTCTTCTGTTCAATTATTTCTTTCATAATGCATAATGTCCTTCTTTTCCTCTTTTAATTGTTGTACATTTAAAATCTAATTTGTCATTTATTACACTAGTTACCCCTACTCTTTTCTGATTGCTGTTTCCATAAAATATCTTTTCAATTTCAACCTAGTTTTGTCCTTTGGTCTAAAATGAGTCTCCTGTAGACAGCATATAGAAGGGTCCTATTTTTAAATCTATTCTACCAGTCTATATCTTTTGATTGGGGAGTTTAATCCATGAACATATAATATTATTAGCATAAAGGCAGTACTTTTTTTCTACCATTTTGTCTTTTGCATTTTATATGTCATATCTATTTTTTTCTCTTTTTACATTTACTGATGGACTTTCTACACTCTTTTTCAGAACACACTCTCCTGTGTTTTACTATCCCTTTAATATTTCTTGTAGAGTTGGTCTCTTAGTCACAAATTCTCTCAGTGACTGTTTGACTGAAAATAGTTTAATCTCCCACTCATTTTTGAAGAGTGGTTTTGCCAGATATAGGATTCTTTTTTTTTTTTTTTAATACATGGGCAGGCACTGGGTATCGAACCTGGGTCCTCTGGCATTCCAGGCAAGCGTTCTTGCCTGCTGAGCCACTGTGGCCTGCCCAGGATTCTTGATTGGTAGCTTTTCTCTTTCAGTATCTTAAATATATCATATCATTGTCTTCTCATCTCCGTGGTTTCCATTGAGAAATCTACATATAGTTTTTTTTTTTTGAGCTTCCCTGGTATGTAATGGATTACTTTTCTCTTGTTACTTTCAAAATTCTATCTTTGTCTTTGATATTTGACAATCTGATTATTAAGTGTCTTAGAGTATGATTATTTTGTTATCTATTTGGGGTATGCTGCACTTCTTAGATCTGTAATTATATGTCTTTAATAAGAGATGGAAAATTTTCACTGATTATTTCCTCCTTCAGTTTTTCTGTTCTTCTTTCCTTCTCCTTCTTCTGAGTAACCCACAGCATGTATAGACATGTGCTTCATGCTGTCATCCAATTCACTGAGACCCTTCTCATATTTTCCATTATATTCCCTACAGTTTATTTTGTGTGTCAGATTTCAGATGTCCAATCCCCTAGTTCACTAATCCTTTCTTCTGCCTCTTCCAGTCTATTCTTCTAAGTTTCCATTGTTTTTCTCCTCTCTCCTATTTTGCCTTTCATTCCCATAAACACTGTGATTTGTTTTTCAAATCATCAAGTTCTTCTTTCTGTTTGCCAAACGTCTTCTTTATATCTTCCCTAAACTTATTGATTTGACTTTAGATGAGATTTTGCATATCTTTTGGAACATCCTCAATTATTTATTTCAACTACTATATCTCATTTAAAGTGTTGGTTTGTTCCTTTGACTGGGCCATATCTTTGATTTTCCTAGTATGAGTTGTTATTCTCTGCTAGCATCAAGGAATTTGATTTCCTTAATTAGTTTGTTCTGAAGGTTGTCTTCACTTTTTCACTAGGGTTTTCTTGCTGGATGGCTTTGTCCTCTATATGTTCTTTGATATTCAGTTCAACTTTTTCTAGACCTTTAGCGTAGATTTTGTTTAAGTGATTTTTCAGTTCTTGTTTTTCTATTCTTGCCCTGCCTATATGGAGCTTTTTTTTTTTTTTTTAAGGAGAATCTCCTGAGATATCATTGATCTCTATCAGATTTTTTTTTTAGCCCATACCGGCCCACTTCTCAGGAGGAGAAAGTAGCCAGCTTCAGTTTTCCCTGAAATTGAAACCCAGCATGTTGTCAGGCTTTCCTATGAAGCTTCTAGACTGTGCTTTTCCTGTCTTGCCAAGCATGTGGCACTTGCCTACCTGCTGCTTTCCACCAGTGTAAAGTTATGGAGTGCCTTCAAATCAGCAGACATTCCCTGCACAGGGTATGGTTGAGAATTAGGCTAAAGTAGTAGGTGGGCTTGATTGCTTCTGTTTTCCAGCCTCTGGTGCCTGAATACTCTGAAGGAGGGATTCCACTTCTGCTGCCCCTACCTTTTCTTGAGAGAAAATAGGCCCATTAGAAAAATAATCCCTTTCACCTGACTCTTTACTTTGTCTCTCAGAGAAACCTTAGTCCTATCCTTGCCTGGAGCACTGCTGGAGCCTGAAAGTGCTTGCAGTTCTATCTACATAGCTGTTGAGAGGTTAGCAAAATGGAAAAAAAGGTTTTTCAGAGCCAGACTACAGATCCCCGTGCCTGCCAATCAAGAGCTTAAGTTTGTACATGATTCTATGTATCTCTAGGCTCTATCTGCCCCATTTTCTTGGGATCCAGCACCCTTTTCCAGCATTTTGTGCTGTCCAACTAAAAAAAGCATCTGATTTGGTTTTTTTGTTTGTTGTTTTTGTTTTTTTTTTTTTTTTTTTTAATTTCCATCATCCCCATCCCCTCTCTGCCAAAAGAAATCAACCGGGTTTCTTCAGTGCTTATTCCAGGTTTATCTGTGCTCTGGGCCTGTTTACAATAGTCAGAATTTTCTAATTCCACAACTGGAGCTTGGTTAAGCTGATCTCTTGCCATTCTTAAAGTATGTTTCCTTTCCCCTGAAGGAACCAGCCTTCCATGTGCACGGGGATGGGTGACTGCCTCCGGAGTTTGTGAAACTTATATTTCTCTGTGGGATCTCAGTTGTCCCACCTGGTCCAGATTGGTGAACACTGTCTGTCCAGCCACTGATGTCCCACAGTAGTTGTTCTACACTTTTCCTGGTTATTCACTAGCTGCTCTAGAGGATGAACTAAATTCTACACCTCACTATGCTGCCATTTTTCTCTGCCTTTCCTGTTTCCCCATTTTTGAGGTCTTTTAATTTTTTCATGGTTTTAAATTTGCTATTTAAAAATCATGGTTAATCTCATGGAAGTGTGTAATAACATATCAATGAAGTGCTTATTTTAAGATACCTCTGTTTTACAAATCTGTCACTAGGTTTGCTAGCCAAAATTTTGTTTACAGGCATACTTAATTTCTGTGTGCCTCACTTTATTGTGGCTTGCAAATATTTCATTCTCTTTCTTTCTTTCTTTTTTGTTTTTACAAATAGAAGGTCTGTGGCAACAATATGTCAAGTAAGTCTATTAATCAAATTTTCCAACAGCATTGCTCATTTTCTGTCTCTGTGTCACATTTTAGTAATTCTTGTAATATTTTAAACTTTTTCATTATTTTTTAAATCTGTTATGGTGAATTGTGATCAGTGATGTTTGATGTTACTTTTGCAATTGTTTTGGGGCACTATGAACCATACCCATACAAGACAGTGAACTTCATTGATAAATATTGTTTGTGTTTGAACTGCTCCAAAACCTGGCCATTCTCCCATCTCTCTCCTGCTCCTTGGGCCTTCCTATTCCCTGAAACACAACAATATTGAAATTAGGCCAGGTGATAACCTTACAATGTTCTCTAAGTGTTTAAGTGAAATGAAGAGATGACTGTCTCTCATTTTAAATAAAAATCTAGGAGTGATTAAGATTCGTGAGGAAAGCATACCAAAAGTCAAGATAGGCTACCTCTTATGGACAAACACTTAGCCAAATTGCAAATGCAAATGAAAAGTTCTTCAAAGAAATTGAAAGTACTACTCTTATAAGCACATGAATGATAAAAAAGCAAAACAGCCTTACTGCAAATATGAAGAAAGTGTTAGTGGATAGATTGAACCAGCACAACAATCCCTTAAACCAAAGCTTAACCCAGGGTAAGGCCCTAACTATCTTCAATTCTGTGAAGACAGAGAGAGGTGAGGAAGTTGTGGAAGAAAAGTTTGAAGCGGCAGAGATTTGTTCATAAGGTTTAAGGGAAGAAACCAACTCCACAACATAAAACTGCAAGGTGAAACAGCAAGTGCTGATGTAGAAACTACACCAAGTTAAACAAAAGATCTACTTAAGATATTTCATGATGGTGGCTACACTAAACAAAAAGATTTCAATACAGACAAAATAGCCATTTATTGGAAGAAGATGCCATCTAGGACTTTCACAGCTAGAGAGAAGAAGCCAATGCCTGGCCTCAAAGTTTCAAAATACAGGCTGACTCTCTTGTTAAAAGCTACTTTAAGTGAAAGCCAATGCCATTTGGAAAATCCTAGGCTCCTTAAGAATCCTGCTAAATCTGCTCTGACTATGCTCAAGAAATGGAGCAACAAAGTCTGGATGATAATGCATTTGTTTACAGCATGCTTTACTAACTATTTTAAGGCCGTTACTGAGAATGACCACTCAGACAAAGAATTCCTTTCAAAATATTACTGCTTGTTGACAGTGCACTTGGTCATCTAAGAGCTCTCATGAAGATGTATAATGAGATTAATGTTTTTTGTGCCTTCTAGTACAACATCCCTTCCACAGCCCACTGATTCAGGAGTAATTTCAATTTCAAGTCTTTTTATTTAAGAAATAAATTTCATATAATTAGTTGCCACAGATACTGACTCCCCTGGTACATCTGGGCAAATAAATTGAAAATCTTCCAGAAAGTATTCACTATTCTAATTACCATGAAGAACATTTGTGATTTATGGGAGAAGGCCAAAATATCAACAATAAAAGTTTGGAAGAAGTAGTTTCCAACCCTCATGGATGACTTTGAGGGGTTCAAGAGCTCAGTAGATGAAGTAGCTACAGATGTGGTGGAAATAGCAAGAAAAATAATATTAGAAAGGGAGTCTGAAGATTTGTGGTGATTTCATGATAAAACTTGAACAGATGAGGAGTTGCTTCTTATGCATGAGCAAATAAAGTGATTCTTGAAATGGAATCTACCCCTTGTGAAGATATTGTGAATATTTTTGAAATAATAACAATGGATTTAGAATATTATGTAAATTTAATCGATAACACAGTAGCAGATTTTGAGGGGATTGCCTTCAATTTTGAAAGTCTTTTTGTGGGTAAAATGCTTTCATGAAAAGAACAATCAATGGATATGGCAAACTTCTTTTTTGTCTTATGTCAAGAAATTTCCATAGCCACTATCACCTTCAGGAACCACCATCCTGATCAGTTGGTCCTCAACATCTAGGCAAGGTCTTCCATCAACAAGTAGATTATGACTCATCGTAGGCTCAGAGGTTGATTAGATTTTTTTTAACAATGAAGTACTTTTAAATTGAAGTTTGCACTTTGTTTTATTATATGCAATACTATTTCACACTTAAAAGACTACAATATAGTCTTTTTATAACTTTTATATGCATTGGCAAACTAATAAATTTGTATGACTCATTTAACTGATGTGGTCTCAAACCAAACCCTCAATATCTCTTAGGCATACCTATATTTGTATTTCAGTTATATATATAAGGAAGAAAAAAATTAGTGAACCACATGCATAAGAGAGAGAAAGAGAGAGAGAAAGGGAGAAATAGAGGGAGAGAAAGATATTTAGATGGATTTGGCAGAAAATCTCCCATTAGTAAGGCAGGAATGAAACATCGCTCAAGTAACTGACACACGCTTACACCTTGCCATTTTTGGATTTGAGTAATTTATTTTCAATTTCAAGTCATTTCCAGTATTTTTAAGATAGATGAGATTGATCTAAAGCAATGGGAGACAAAATATTTCAAATGTGCAAAGGAAGTTGTTTTTCTAATAAATCCCCTAAATAAAATACTACTACTAAATCTATGAAGTATTTTTGGCAAAGGTCCATTCAGACAGACAAACAGCATACATATTAAGTACTTAATGAGTTTCCTGACTTGCAATAAAAGTTATAAATAATTAATCATTATATATTATGCAGCTGCATTTATTTGGTTTATGTTTAATATTTATAGTGAACTTTGGTTTTTAGGGAAATATTTTCTTTCTTTAATTTTTGACTGTCTATAAATTAAAAAGTGCATGTGAATAAAGCAAAATTAATGAATTGTTTACTACTAAGGGCTGATAGTAGATAGAAATTTAAATTTCCATCTCTTATACATGTTTTTCTTGGGTCTAATACACTTATTTTGTTTTGCATTAAATGTTAAATGATTATTTTATGTTCAGATAATAAAGCATGACATGGAAAAGAGGACACATATTAACAGTTAATGTTTTATATAAGTATTTCTTTTTTTGGATATTGACATGAGGGTACATATTATTACTAATATTATTATTTTATTTGTATCGTTATCCTTTTAAAAATATTTATTCTAGCAAAAAAAGAGACATTGTTAAAGCTGATTCTTAAGTATTTAGCATAATTTCAATGTAATTGGTGCTGCAAAAAAACCTATATTTCTTGCTATTTCATTTTCCCCCATAACATCTCTATCAACTTATTCAAAAGCACACTGCATTTCTCCCTTTCACATTCAATACTTAATTGAACAATGGTTTTTCAGACATGCGTTACTAGATTTAAAATCCCTGAATCTAAGAATCACTCTTAATGTGATTGTCAAGTACTCCAAAAAATAATACACATCGGTAAGTTTCATTAGCCTGCTTCTGTATAATGTATAATCTTCTCTCTTGAGTAATGTAGTTTGAGACAATATGTAAGATCCTTCACAATGAAAGTGTCTTTCTTTTCTTGCTACATAAAAATATCACTTATTCTTTCTTTGAATATTAAAATACTGGTTTAAATTACAATGGCATCATCCAATGGTTATTGTTAGTACTTCAAGAATGAATGTAATATCTTTCATGGTAGATGATCACAATAAATGAAACATCAACTAAATAACTCAAATCAAAATCACATGTATAATAAATCTGTGATTTTTGACTCTAAATCAATTCTTTTGCTCAGCCGCATGAGAGCCAATTCAAAATTTGATGTTGAAAAATTTATATATGTTCATTTTATTTAAGTCCGCAATTATTTTGAGAAAGGTTAGCAATGTTCTTTTTTCCCATAAAAGAGTTTCTGGATTCTTGACCTGAACCACTTTAAGTCCTCCCTGAACTTCCTATTTACTGTCTAATTCTGAACATAACTTTTAATCTCTGTGAGCTTCAGTTTCCTTATTTTTTAAAAAAGGTATGTAAATGTAATTATTATCATTTGGGTTTCTTTGAAATTGGGGGAGAACGTGAGAAACAATGAAATTTGAGAGCAGCATATGTGTTAATTGTAAGTTCTAGAAAGATAGAGTAATTACCAGTAATATTCCCAACAGTCAGTTTCTCATTACTGGAGTTTCTTTGGTGAAGCCTACTGCTTTGGGAGAAATATAAATCTTTTAGTGATGAGTATTAGCCAAATCATACTCGATGGTTAATTGTCAGACATATTTTGTAACCATGACCATCATGTGCTACTTTAATCTCCATATAAAATATTTTGTTTGTGTTTTTTAATTCATAATACTGTTTTTATAATGAAAAGAAATCAAAAGAGATGATGAACTCCATCACTGTAAGACAGCCTCATTAATTGTTGATACCCTCAAATTATGAAAGAGATAGGTTGTCTCTATCTCTATAATTATCTCGATCTCTATCCTTATCCCTATCCATATCTGTATCTGCATCATCTATTTACTTACCTACATACATCAGATAGGTGTAGATATAAATATAGAGGCATGACAATTATCACCTCACACTCTTTGTTGATTTCACTTTCTTCACGAGATATTTTGATGGAGGAAATATCTTTATTATATATGATAGAATAATTGTTCAGGCTTATATTTTCAGCAGACAAAGGAGTTTATTTTTAGTTTTTTTAGAAGGAATATTTAAGGTGAATTATGAATAATTAGGTTTTCAGCAAAGGAACAAAGATAGGCATAAAAATAGTCCTAGTTAGGAATAAGACAAGATCATAGACATAGAGTTATTAATGAACAAAGCATACTTGGTGAATAGTCCAGATTCAAATATGGCTGAAACTCTAAGCATATGTTGTGGGGTATGGAGAATGATTCCTTAGAGTTTGAACTAAAAGCCAAATCACATGGCCTTATAATTTGAATTTTATACTTTGGGAAATGGTAAGACATTGAAAAATTTAAACCAGAAGCTGATGTAGTTATTTTTAGTTGAAAGATTACTTTCTCTTTGCAGTATGGAAGTGATTAAAGGAATAAGATTAGAGACAATGAGAAGAATTGAAAATTCTGTTTTAATAAACCTCTATGAATAAAACTGGCTTGAAAGTACAAAAAATAAAAATAAAAAAGAACAATAAATAAATAGGATTGGCTTGAAAAGGGGTATTGTTTTGAAAATAAAAAAAACATGCAACTTGGAAATGATGTAGACATAGGAGGAAAGAGAAGGATTCAGATTGTCATCAAATGTGAACAGGCTGCTCAAACACATCATAAAAATTAAAAATTAAAAAATCTCATGAGGAAGATAAAATTTGGCAAGAAGAAAACTACTCAACTATGAGCACCTGGTGTAGATTTTATTCATTTTAGCATATTTAAGACATATTATTAAATCAGTAATAATTTGTAGCAGAATAAGAATGGATTTTGGGTAAGGAGAAATCGAATGTGATTGTAAGCTTCTTTCTCAAAACTTTAAGTGATCGAGATGACTTTGATTGAAATGATAAATTTTGAGGGATAAATAGGTTTTATGTACATGAGATGTCCTTTGATCACTACGCAATAATAAAAATCGTGATATTAATTGATTTTGTCACTTCATCTAAATGTATCATTTTATTTTACTCCTCCTGCATTTTCCAGTGTGTATAATTCTCTACTTATGCTCTGAATTTTATCTCTTTTTTCCCCAAAGACTCATATCTCAATTTTCCTTTGTTTCTTCTGCTTCAACTTCTCCTTTTCTCTAGATCACTAACACCATTATTTAAATTTCAGGATTTTGGGATTGCATATTCTGCCATCATCACTTATAAAATTGATTAGCAGCAATTTCTCCTTTTAAATTAAGAATTGCCATATCTTCCTTATCTAAAGTTTTGGCAGGGATAAAGTATAAACTGTAAATACTTACTTAAAAAGCAGTAGAAAACTTTGTTCTATGAATAAATCTGTGATAAACTTTAATTCCCTAGGAATAGTTTCACCAGACACTCAAATAAATTTTAAAGAAACTCCTATATCTTTTAGTAGACTGGCATAAAAATGGCCTTTGTAAATCATTATTGTCCTGGAAACTTACCCCTGGTAAGGGAGGATTTCACAATTCCCATCAAAGAATGGAATTTATTTTTATTGCTTCTTGAATATGGACTAATCTTGTCACTTGCTTTGATCATTGAAATATGGTGTATTATTATTACATTTGTGAATTCTGGAGACAAGATATTAAGTCGAGTTACAACTTCCTCTTTTGAACTATTGAAAATCTGAAAACACTACTGTTGTAAAAAAGTCTATTCTAGCTTCCTTTAGCATAATAAACAACAGAAAAATGAACATAGACAAGACAGTCAACACCCACACCCAAATGCCAGGTATATGAGTTACACCACTTAAGACCTTCCAATTCCAGCTGAGTGACAACGAATGACAATGAGTGAACCCAAGAAAGACCAAAAGAAAACCTATCCATATTGCCAATCCATAGTATCATTAGAAATGATAACTATTTCTTGTTCCATGTTACTTTATTTTGGGCTAGTTCATTATGCAGAGTAGATAATGGAACAGTTCAGTTTCATATAAATTGTTTCTGGCATAGCACATGGAAAGTTACTAATGTATTATGAAGTGTTATCATAGAAATAAAACACAAAAAAAGCTATAAAAATGTAAACACTTTGTGCTAATTAGGTTCTGGTGTCAACTTGGCCAATGATTATGCCCAGCTGTCTGGTCAGGCAAGTGCTGGCCTGACCATTGCTGCAAGGATGTTTTGTACCTGGTTGACAAACTGGAAGGCTGGTGTATTAAATCATCAGTAGGTTGATTGCATCTATGATTAATTACATCTGCAATCAACCAAGGTTAGTTTCCCACCAATGATATAATCCAATCAGTTGAAACCTTTTGAGGAGAAAGAGACAATTTTTCTGGGCTTCTTCAGCCACTGAGCCTCTCCTGCAGAGTTCATCCAGACCCTTCATCGAAGCTGCCCATCTTCACAGCCTGCCCTGTGGATTTTGTATTCAACTATTCCCACGGTTGCATGAGAAACCTTTATAAATATCATATTTACAGATATCTTTTGTTGATTCTTTTCTCTAGAGAATCCTAACTATTATACCTTAGAACCCAGGAGTGGTTCTTGAGAAACATAATCTTAAAAATGGATTTTCTGGAGTGAGCAATGGTGGCTAGGTGGCAGAATTCTCAGCTGCCATGAAGAAGACCCAGGTTCGATTCCCTGAGTCTGCACATGCCAAAAAAAAAAAAAGGTAGATGTTTATAACTGATTTTCTACTGTAATTATACACAGAGGCACTAATAACTCTGTTTCTAATAATCGAGATGGCTGTGACAGTCCATAGGATGAGTTGGCAAGAGAGATACTCAAAATATGACAATTAGATTCTGCTAATAGTATGTTTTTACAAGGCAAGGCTATGAATGAGAATGTTTCTGACATCTTAAAAATAGTTTTCTGAAATTAAGAGGTGCAATGATGTTGGGAGGTTGTCACTGGATATGCTGGATACAATGATGAGGGAATGGGATGAGGTGAAGACTTCATATTTGCAACCAAACTACTATGTAAATGATGTAAAAGTTTTCATATTTGCCCTGAAAGAAAATCTTATTTACTGTGGCAGCAGTCTTGAGATCTCCGAAAACTAGACACAGAGCTTCATTGTATGGGTAGCATATTTACAATGTAAACTAAAATCTCAACCTTACAGGGTGTCTGCTGTTAAAGTGAGGGCTTTTAATAGAAAAGAATGGGATCCTGAAACATGGATGGAAATGTATGGTCTGATAATGATGGCAATGTGCAAATGACTCCTTGGAACCTGCTGAGCCTTTGCTAGAAAAAACTGTAGTGGACTACCCTGAATAATGGGCCTCCCACCTCCAGGTTTCCTTGAGGAAACAGTTTTTCAGCCTTCAGTATGCCCAGAGAAGTGTGCCATCTAACTTCCACCTACTATGTTTAAGCTTTCAGTGCCTAACTGTGTAACTACCTCGCCTGGGAAAACAGCCTTCACTTATCAATCTGCAGTGACTAATACTATTTCACCAGATGAAACTGCAATGGAATGCCCTGAGGCAATTGGGTAGAAAGACACTTTTATTTCTTTTCATGACCCTCCCCCACCACCCCTCTTTTCTTCAAGACCTATAGCTAGACTAAGTCCTAACAGGCCCCAAAAGGCGAGGTACAAAGTATGACCCATGAAAAGGTACACTATAGTCCAAAGGAACTGCATGAGTTTTCAAATCCATATATACAGAAAGCTGGAGAATATGTGAAGAAATGGATATTAAGGATGTGGGATAATGGGGGAAGGCCATTATCTAGTTTGCTAGCTGCCGGAATGCAATATATCAGAAACAGAGTGGTTTTTAAAAAGGGGAATTTAATAAATTGCTAGTTTACAGTTCTAAGGCCAAGAAAATGTCCCAATTACAACAAGTCTATAGAAATGTCCAATCAAAGGCATCCAGGGAAAGATACCATGGTTCAAAAAGGCCAATGAAGTTCAGGATTTCTCTCTCAAGTAAGAAGGCACCCTAACTCTTGGCTGGAAGATCTGTTCACACACCCCAGGAGTGTCCATAAGATACATCTTCCACCAGAACCTTGAGAAGTAAACTTGTGAGACTATCTCCATCATCCCTGAAGAGCTCTGCAGGATGCTCAGATCAGATATTACTGTGTGAACTGCATCAGTGAGCTGTAACCCTTAAATCAAATGGGGATGATCAGAGGTGGTCAGCCTGCTCCCTTGTGGCAGGTTGATTACTTTGGATGACTTCCATTATGGAAGGGGTGCGATTTGTTCTAACAGAAATAGCCACATACTCTGAATATGGATTTGCCTTCACTGCATGCAATGCTTCCACAAAAACTACCATCCTTGGAATTACAGAATACCTTATTCACTGTCATGGTATCCCACACAGTATTGCTACTGATCAAGGAACTCACCTCACAGCCAACGAATTGGGGAATGGACACATTCTCAAGGAATTCTCTGGTCTTATCATGTTCCCTATCATCCAGAGGAAGCTGGGTTGATAGAATCACAGAACAGTCTTTTGAAGACATAATTATGGTGCCAACTAGGTGACAATACCTTGCATGGCTGAAGCAATGCTCTCCAGGAGGCTATGGATGCTCTGAATCCATGTCCACTGTATGCAACTGTTTCTCACCTAACCAGGATTCATATTCCAGAAATCAAAGGGTGGAAATGGGAGTGTTACCACTATCACCCCTTGTGATGCACTAGGAAAATTTTGTTTCCTGTCCCTGAAACCCTAAGCTCTGCTGATCTACAGACCTTAGTTCCAAAAGGAGGGGTGCTCCTACCAAGAGACACCACAATGACCCCCTTGAACTGGATGGTAAGACTGCCACCTGGTCTCTTTGGGCTTCTCATGCCACTGAATCAACAGACATGACAGGGGATTATTGTTCTGTCTGGGGTGATTGATCCCAACTAAAAAGGGTAATTGTATTACAACTACATAGTGATGTAAAGAAGAGTTTTCCTGGAATACAGGAGATCTCCTAGGGTATTACCATACCCTGTGATTAAAGTCCATGTAAAACTGTAACAAACCAGTCCAGGCAGGACTACCAATGGCCCAGAAACTTAAAGAATGAAGATTGGGTCACCCCACCTCACAAAGAACCACAGCCAATTAAAGTGCTTGCTGAGGTCAGAGAGAACATGGAGTGGGTAATAGAAGATGTTAGTGATAGATGTGAAGTATGACTTGGTGACCAGTTACAGAAATGAGGACTGTGATTATATGGATAATTCCTCCTTGTTTTGTTATGAGTACATTTACATTTGAACATAAGCAAATCTCTTGTTCTTCTCTTGATATATGACATAAGTTGATTGTTCATGTTATGGTATTAATTCATAGATAGGAAGTTTAGGAGCGAATGTTACCTAAGAACCTCCACCCTATTCTGGAGGGATGTAGTGCATTTCTGGTTGTACACAGAGCAGTTGAGTATTGTTATGTGAAACATGTGTATGTTATTGTGTTGTAATTGGAAATTAAGCATGTTTCAAGGTGATATGTATAACTGCCAAGTTGACAAGGGCTGGATTGTAATGGTTAGGTTCTGGTGTCAACTTGTTGAAGTTATTACGCCCAGTTATTTTGTCAGGCAAGAACTAACCTGGCTGTTGCTGCAAGGATATTTCGTGGCTGGTTGATAAACCCAAAGGCTGGCATGTTAAATCATCAGTCAGTTGATTGCATCTGTGACTGATTGCATCTGCAATCAACTAAGGCATGTTTCCTATCAATGGGATAATCCAGTCAGTTCAAGACATTTAAGGAAGGAGAGAGACATTTTACTGTTTCTTCAGCCAAGAACCTCTCCTATGAAATTCGTCCAGACCCTTCATCACAGCTGCCACCTTCAAGGCCCACTGTGTGGATTTTGTACTCTTACATTCCGATGGTTGCATGAGTCACCTTTATAAATCTGATATTTACAGATATCTCCTGTTGATTTTGTTTCTCTAGAGAACCCTGACTAACACACACATATAAAAACAAATGAAACCATCTTGAGAATAATAGGTAAATTCAAGGTATAGGTACATTTAAAACAACCTCAGGGGGTGCAACTATGGAGCAGTGGTAGAATTCTTGCTTGCCATGCAGGAGACCCAGGTTCGGTTCCCAGAGCCTGCCTATGCCAAAAAAAAAAAAAAAAAGAACAACCTCAAATAATAAAATAATATTTGGAATTTAAAGGACAATAATGTATAAAGTAGTCAGCAACTCATATACATTTAATAGGAAACCTAATAGAAAACCTGATCACGCAAGAAGTTTGAAAGTTATTAGACAAAATTAAGCTCATATGTCTGATTCAAAACAGATACAAAACAACACACAGGGGCACATACTCATGTTTTGATGAAATAAATAAAATATCTACAGTATGCAAAATAATCATACATTCTTATCCATCTTTCCCATAGTACATGTATCCAGTATTGCATTTCCACCGATGAACTTTCTCGTGTCAAAGTTCTTTACCATATTTCTTTGACCTTTTTATGATGTTCCCTCAAACTGACTTGTTATTTTCTTCATCATATTTTTCTGTTGACTTTCCTGAATCTAGTTTCTCCTATTAATGTGAAACTTTCCTTCTTGTTTTCTTTATGTACAATATTTTACAGTATTTACAATACTAAAATACAATATTTTAGTATTTTTCCTCAAATGAATTGTCATTGGGTGTGAAAATACGTCTCCCAAAACCCCTGCCTTCAAACACACAAACAAGTCTGAATTGTTAACTGCTTGAAGGCAAGAAGAATTTCCTTATCATATGTAAATTAGGCTGAAAAGTATAATTATTTGCCATAAATAAGTGACTATGAATACATTTCTGGTGTAATTGTTCTTTTAAATCTTGGGATATGTGCAAAATATGTCATTTTAATGGATACCCTATGACTTGTGTTTAACACTGGCCTTGAAATAAATTTGTAATATATTTTATTATACTGCAAGATAAAATATCAAATATGTAATATCACCACTGTCAATATACTACAAAGAGAAAAAGAAGCATGTTATGCACATTTTGTAAAAATACTGTTTAAGAACCCATACTTATCCCAAAGATCACACTAAACACTTTTATATCATTTTTAAGACCTTTTAGGTACAAGCACATCTTAGTTCATTTTGTGTTATATTATATGATATGTCATGAAACATTATTAGTGATTAGGAGCAATATTAGTTTGACAAACAGTTCACGTTTCACTTCAGGGAAAAAGCATGGCAAATCTGAAATATTTGTCTGTCAAACTTGCCAGGTATTCTATTTAAAAATGACAAAATCACCTATGTATTGTTATACATTTGTGTAACATTTGGAAATATTATAGGATAGCTCAAAACTTCCCTTTATGCCAAGTCTACCTATTTCTTGCATAATGTAAAATCAGAACAAAAAGAGTAGAATGTCAGTAGGACTTCATAAAATATCATAATGCAAGGCATATAACATACTGATTTTAAGTTTTTCAAATAAATCACTGATTTCTTATTGAAAACTCATATGCATATGATAGCTTTTCTCATTGAAATACTTGATGATTATGTTGTATTATGTCTAAAAGCATAGACAGAAAGAGCATGAAGCCATTGTCCTCCACAATGACTGTATTCTATTGTAACAAAAAGAGCACATGAGCAAAATTTACTGTTTAGTGCAAATTTAAGTGTAGACCTGTTAGTGGCGTGGCTGAACTGAGTAAAGACACCATATTAATATTTCTGTACTATGCTCTTCTATCCTGAGGGTCTAGAAGAAGCAGAAGTACATTCTTGGCATGGCTGAAATGAATTTTAGTTGGAATGGGAAGTCTGAAGTTAGAGTAAATCATACATCACGAAGTATGAAATACTCAGAAGTATGGAATAAGAAATGATCAAGTTAAGTTGGAGATCACAATCAAGACTCTCTCTTTCTCTTTTACACATGTACACTGTGCATAAAATATACAACTTAGGTTGTTACAGAGGAAGAGGCGGGAGATTTAGAATCAGGCAAATTCTGTAGAACTGTTTTATATAAGGCAATGACCATTTGTTATGTTTGAATGAACAGGACTTAAGAGCACAGAACTAAGCACCACAGCCATTTCAAATTATTTTTTCTGCCATTCACTTGCTATGAAAGGAAGCTAATACAGTGTGTTTTCATATATCAAACACACACAAATACAACCAAACAAAATTTATCAGCAATAATATTAAACATAAAAACACCTCAGCACATGCCTCATAATTAGAGGCATCAGTTTTCAAAAAGCTATGTTATACGCTTTTAACAAACAACTCCCAAATTCCAGTAGTTTATGAAAACATTTATTTTATCACTGAATCCTATATGTCCATTCTTCAATAACAATTGGGGTACCATATTAGCACTTTCATACTTTCAGAAGAAAAGAAAAGAGAATTTGACTCACACAGTAACTCATAAACCCTCAATTTAGAAATAACCTATGTCATTTCCAACTTCATTCCTTTTGATTATTCATATCTAAGTTTAAAAGGAAAGCAATGCATTATTCTCCTGTATTGACTGATACTACAAGGATTGTAATAAAGATTAATGAATACTAATATGTTCTATCATGCTAGAAGTACAGCAATATGACAAGAGACTGTCATTAGATATGCAGAGGCCAAAATCAGTGGTTGTAAGGATTAGAAATAATGTCACTAATACATTTTTATTCCAAACAAGACCACAAAAATTTATTATTTTTCCTGTTGTATAAAATTATTAGCTGTTTTTGTTATTACTATCAGTCTCTGTTGCTTTTACTCCATTGAGAGGGAGAAAGGAAATTTCATTTGTAATATAATAAAAATAAAATAATCCATATACCCAACCAGAATCTATGAAGTTTATTGGCCATTTACTAAAGTTTGTTGGAATAAAAGAGAAGGCATATAATATAACATAATACAATATATTATAATATAATATAATATAATCATTATAGATTATGTTAAAAGAACTAAAATAAAGAAAGCAAATAGATTTATTTAGGGTATATTGAAACACTCAACCAAATTGAAATAATAGGTTTTCTTTAGATGCCTTTTATTAGCTTTTGAAAATTCCCTTTAATCTTTAGAGGAAAAAAATGTGTCATGAATGGATATTGAATTTTGTCAAATGTTTTTTTTTTCGGAATCTTTTGTGGATAATCATCCTATTTCTCCCTTAAATATGTGTATGATACCTGTATGATACAAGGTGTATGATATCTAAAATGTGAAGTATGGCAAAGAATAACCTGAAATTTAGATCACATTTCAAATAACTTTGTAATAGGCAGCCAGTGGAGCTGTAATATCATTCACAGATTACATATCCTGATGTACACATGTATTGTATAATCTCCTTGAATGTGGGTGGGATATTTAAATATGATGGATTTAACTCCCATAATTAGATTATGATATATAGTAAAGGTCAAAGGATTTTTTTCAGATGTAATTAAAGTCCTTAATCTGTTGATTTCAATTTAATCAAAAGGAAAATTATCCTGGGTGATGATGACCTAATCAGATGGGGCCTTTAAAAGATACTGAAAGTAGGGAAGGGATTTAAGTGATAGAAAGCTAATACCCAATATTACTTTGGCGGTAATGATAAGATCCAGGCATGAGAATTGACTAATGAAGGAATAAATAATAACTCTGTGGACACCTATTTTAACACCTGTTTCTCTAAGAGGAGTGAAACTGAAAAGGGTATCTTATTTTACTGCACAAGTAGATTGTTTGAAATGCATCAGGATAAAAAAGGACAAGTATACAGCATATACAGGATGCCAAGCACTGGTCAGAAAATTTTACATATATTAACGCATTAGAGAGTATATTAAAGGAAATAAAATAAAGCAATACATTTATTTAGAGTATATTTGAACACTCAAACAAATTGAAGTGACAGGTTTTCTTTAGATGCCCTTTATTAGATTTTGAAAATTTCCTTTAATTTTTAGAGGAAAGAAATGTCATTAACGAATATTGAATTTTGTCAAATGTTTTTTTTCCTGCATCTTTTGTGGATACTCATCCTATATCCCCCTTAAACATGTAAAAATTACTTTTGTTGACTATGAAATTTAAACTAACTCTGCATTCTGTGTTAAGTCCTTCTTGTTTATTCATAAAAAAATATTACGGTTTTGCTATTTTTGTATTCACTTTACTAATATTATGTTCAGAATTCTGGTATCTAGATTTATAAGGGATATTGCTCTATAGATTTCTTTTATTTTAATATAGTTGTCAGAGATTGGTATTAGGTATATGTGAGCATAATAAAACAGGTTGGGAAACAGACTCTCCTCCTCTTTTTTCCTGTTGGCTATATTTTTTATTACTTCCTCATTTGAGGTTTTATAAAAGTGAATAAATAGAATATGAGTGATAAATACCATAAGAGCTAAATGAACTAGCTAAATTTGTAACTGAAATTTAGGAACTGAAGTTTGGTAACTTTAAGTTTGCTAACTCAAAATTGCACAAAGTACTTATTGACAAAGCTTACAAAATCAAAAATGCTTTCATTTGCTCAAGTGATTTATTTTATGGATGTTGGCATTAACAAAAAATATATTTATTAGACATTTTAAATTTTATAACAGGAAAGTTAAAAGCAACTTTTAATTTAAAACATTTATTTTACACTAATTTTTATTTGCTTGTACATGTTAATGTGATATTAACTCAATATCTTCTTGCATTATAATATAATATTAGGCTTTACTCAACACACGCATATAATTTTTAGTGTTATGTTTATTTACACAAACATGTAAAATTTGTGTGGCAAACACACAAACACTGAGTGTGTGCTCATGGAATGCCCTTTGATGAGCAGCATTGAAAATCGTTAAACGTATTATATACCAATATTGGAAATATGTAAGTGGTAAGGTAAATTTGGAAAAGTACTAAAAGGATAAATTCCTCTTTATGTTTGAGAAAATGCTGGGGAGTAATAAGATAGAAAGGAGTGCTCAAATTTAGGTAGTTTTTAATTTAAATTGAATAATCTGAATCATTTTGAGACATGCGATTTTCTTAATTGTTCTTTATTCCAAGAAAACAGATACAAGAGATCATTTTCAAGAAATTAGCTTTGTTTACAATATTTAAGTGATTGTAATCAATGAGCCCAAAAATTTACGTGCAAGAAAGTGGCATACCCAATACACATCCTAATCCAGTGATTTTATGTAATAATATGTTTTCCCCATTATTTCTTTTTTTTCTGATACCATATTTTTTGTACAGTACCAATAACAATTATTTTTCTTGCATATTCTATAACTTAGGTTATATATAATTGCATATATATTAAAAAATGGAACATATATTGTCCTTATCTGAAAGACAAAAACATATTGTCAGGTTCTCTAAATCTAAAGGGAACATTATTTAAATGTGGTTAAAATGAAATGATTTTTCTGCTGTTTTTCATTTTAAACTTACTATAAATTACTTTTTTCTTGCTATCTTCCTCCTATCTTTGTTAAATATTATCTTTTAAACTGTATAATGCCAACAGATGTTGATAAACAAGAAAATATAGTCTCAATTCAAATACATTCTGACTGTGCAAAGCACTACCTGCTGAATAAAATAAATTCAACGAATGGAAACTATTTACTTACCATTTTTGCCTTTAAATAGTTTTTATTATTGCTGTCTCTCTCTTCCTCTCTCCATCAATTGGTTTCTATTTTCAAGATCATCACATATATTTCTGTAAACTTTGTTAATACTTGCTAAAAAATCTACCTTGAAACTTCTGCAAATTTCCAAATTCTCAAGTGCCACAAATGCTTTTAATTTCTGTATTTGCCTCACCTGCAAATGTGCAAGTTTTGATTTTAAGTAAATATTAAGATGTTAATACATGTTGAAAATAGGACTTTCTGAAGATCTGTTTTTAGTTAAGTCGTGGCTAAGTGAATTAAGATGGATCTTAATCCATATTACTGTAGACCTTATTAAAAGAAGAAACTAGAAACCAGAAATTAGAGAAACTGGAGAGGACATTGCCATATGATAGAGATAAAAGCCAAAGAAACTCAAGGTTTGCTGGCAGCAGCCACCGGAATCATACATCTCCATAAGAATGTAAACCTTGCCAATACCTTCATTTTAGACTTACAGTCTTAATGCTGTGAACCAATACATTTCTGTTGTTAAGCCAACCCTTTGCGTGGTATTTGTAATAGCAGCCTGGCAAACTAAGGCAGATGCCATCTAGAAAATCATACATATTATAAATTTTTAAAAAATCGTGTTTTCTTGTATCAAAGAGTCTGACTCAATATATATTTTTCTCTGTTTAACTGCTGACAGCATTGTAGCCCCACCACTCCTTCCCCTTCTACCCAACATCTGGCCAAACTGACAACAGATCGGGCTCCAGTGGCTCAGCAGGCAGAGTTTTCGCCTACCATGCCAGAGACACGGGCTTGATTCCCGGTGCCTGCCCATGCAAAAAAAAAACAACAAGCAAACTGACAAGAAAGCCCAAGTACGCTGTCTTTTGACAGGTGTGGTACGATCAAACCACTCAAGCCCCTTCCCATACCCTGTTGTACTCACCCCTACCCCATCCCTTAACCACCATAAAAATCCATTTTCTTTCCCTGCCCTCTCAAGCCTTCTTCAGAATTGCTTGGGAAATACCCCACCCTTTCCAGAAGGTGGAGTGTTAATTACTCCATCAGTTGTAGATGTAATCGATTGTTTCATAACTTCCTGATATGCATGTGTGGCATCATTAATGTTTCATAACTTCCTGATATGCATGTGTGGCATCGTCAGTCTCGATAACTTAACCAAGATTTGAATACAGGTCCATTCTTTTCTTCAGGTAGCTACAAGACTAGTTTATCATCTCTTATGCTGCACTTGTCATTAATTCAATAATTAATATTGAAGATAAAGTCTCATTTCAATTGGCCACATATAAACAGTAACGAATCAAATCCACAATTCCAATTTCTAAAGTAACTAAATTATGCTTAAGTTAATGGATTTTGTTCATCTTTAATCACTATAATTCCCCAGTCAACATTTCCCATTACCCATGTAGCTTTGCAGCTTCATTCAGGTCACATTTTAATTCCCAGTCCTGTTTGTAAAATGAAGAAGCTGACTGTAAAAACCTAACATCCTTTCAATGCTAACATTCTATGATTCTACTAAATGTATGATTTAAAATGTCATCCTGTATGCTCTGTTAAAGACTTTTATAGTGCCTCAATAATTAAGAAAAACTACTATTCCATTGTTTAAATAAATACTTTGCTATGTACCAATATTCTTTTAAAGTATTTTAAAGGTTTAATTAAGAAATAATGAAAAATTGCATAACATATTTGAATTTATTTGCATATTGTATTATAAATGTGTGGCATGCACTTTATTAGAAATTTGCAACATTATTGTTTTGTTTCAATTTGCAGATTTTATTTTCCAATAATGGTGCAACAATGCCTCCCATCTCAAATGTCCCTCTCATAATGTGACTTTGAAACTCATTTCACACCATTTCTTGAATTTGGCAGGCCTCTGACTGCATAGAATTAATATTATAAGAATTGTGAGGCTATGCCATAATAGAAAATATAGTTTCTGGCCAGGCTCTTTAACAGCTCACAGGTAGGTATTTTGACATAGAAGAACAGAATCAATTACCAGTGGGTGAAGGTCATGGTTTAGTTCGTGAGTCAACTTGGCTAGATTATGGTGTCCAGTTATTTGGTCAAGCAATCCATGGTCCAGTTGTTACTGTCAGGATGTTTCATAGATTGATTTGCATCCATAGTCAATCGATTACATCTACATGGCATCTATAATCAACAAAGGAGATTGCCTCAACAACAATGGGTGTCTTAAAGCCAGTGTTAGTTTGAGATCTTAAAGCCAGAACTGATGATATCAAAATTTAGAAAAAAGAATTTCTGCCTTTACTTCTGTCAATCAACTTCTTCTAGGTAATTCAATTTCACCCTTACCAGTTTCCAACTTGAAGCCTGTCTTATGGAATTCGGACTTGCCAATCCCCACAGTATTGTGAGCCAATTCCTATATTAAAAAAAAAAAAAAAACTCTAATTATTAACATGCACATTTAAACTAACAACCTCTCTCATTCTCTCTTTCTTTCTCTCTCTCTCGCTCACATACACACACACACACACACACACAAACACACACACACAATTTCCTGTCTCTTCTGTTTCTCTGGAGAATACAGTGAAATTTCTGCCAAATCCAGCAACCAGTCATCCTTTGTTCACCTGAGCTGATGGTACCTTTCTGGAGTAGAAAGGAATTATCCCCACAAAGCCCTGCCTAAGTTAAAGATTTGTGAGCAAATAAACCACTAACTATGGGGTATGTGGTGCTATAGTGTGACCAGAGCCATCTGGAACAGTATACTCTCAAATAAATTGACCACGGTTCTTCGCGGATATATGGTAAATTTTAACTCTGCACCATATTTATTTATTCACTTACTAAATTTCATCTTGTATAATATAAAGGGTGATATAGCTAGGCTGTAAGGACTTATTGATGAATAAGCTGAACATGAATATGTTCACCAATATAACTTCGCATCACACACACACACGCAAATATATAAACACACCAGATAATACTTTCATACCTTCAGAAGTTGACCCACTAAACAACCTGCACATACTCAGGCATGCTTGGAACAAAACATACAGCCAAATGTTAACTAATAGCCTCTGATTAAGAAGTTATTTTATTATCTGATTCAGGTTGCTATATAAAATACTTTCCAATTTTAGTTCCATCACTTTTCTTTCAAATTGTTCTTCTCTGTTCACTTGTTTTCATTTCCTGTTCCCAAAAGATACAATAAACAATTTCCTAATTCCTGCTTTAACTTTCATTTATACTTACTTTGTTATTACTTTTCTTTGTCTTTTATTTCCAAGTTACTGACCTAATCATGGCAAGATGATCTATGTTAAAACCTTGTTATTACTAGTTTCAAGTCCCAAGGTTATCTTAAAATTTCAACAATGTGACAGGCTAATATCTTATAACAAAAATTTGTCCCTTCTGTATAAAAGACAAAAGAATTCTGTGAGAATATTTTTAATGAAATGACAAAATATGAGATAATATTTCCTTGGGACATTAAATATAGTACTTGAGTATATACAACTTTGTGTAGTTGATTCCTGTTGAAAAATAAGAGTTCTTATTTTGATTATTGTTATTTCTGTACTGAATTTCTGATATTTCATAAATTGTTTCATTTTTTTCCTTAAACTCTAATTAAATCTCATACAGTGAATTTAAATTATTATGTAGATATAAGGTCTTCTGTTTCTCAAATTTTACTTGTCAAAAATAAAGATATTGTTTTTTATTTGTACCTCAAACAAAATTTAATTTAAAAAAATCACTTTTTCATTTCCATAAAAAAGCATATACTAATTGATCTTGCTAGTTATCATCAAGTGGTTGAACTGTTAATATAAATGAAAATATTTCTGGGTAACATTTATGAAAACATCTCACCTCCATTAAAAATTATATATATGAATTCAATTTTCAGTTCCATGAAGCATTAGATATATCATCAATTTTTTTCTTGAAAATGACCAAGATTGAAAATAAAGGGTATATATTTTGCTATTGCATAGAAAAATCAAAATCCCTGACTAGGAGCCAAGAGACAGATTGCAATTATACATTTATAATTTACTAAATACATAAATTTGGATCAGTCAGTTACTCTGGGCAATTCTGCCCATGGAAAGAGAGAGAGAGAGAGTAAGAGAGAGAAAAAGCGAGAGAGAGAGAAAGGGAGAGAGAGAACAATGAAGCTGTGCGTCTTTAGAGATATACAATATAGAATCTCTTATCTGACTACAAATTGACCTTGCCTTTGCTGCCTTCTTCAGGCATCCCTCTATTGCTCCAATGAAGCACACCAAGCTTTGACTGCTATTATTTTGAAAAATACCTGCCCAAGCACATCTTGTATTAAAAGCTCACATACCAAAATGTGCTCCCAAAACTTGCACACAAGCACCTGGCATTTAGCCACTTAGTTAGACACAATATATAACCTGTAGAGTGGTTACCATGGTTTCACATATACTCAAGCGAGCGTTTTGTCAGTCTTGTTGTCCATTAAGAGGTAACTGCAGCTCTCTGATAATTTTCCCTAATAAATCCTTTTGGATTGATCAACCTCGTGTTACTACCTCTTTTCTTGAAATCACAACTAGCCCTATTTTAGTGCTATATGTGGCAGTCCCAGCTGTGTCTTCTCTTT
Organism: Tamandua tetradactyla; assembly: GCF_023851605.1. NCBI lineage: Eukaryota > Metazoa > Chordata > Mammalia > Pilosa > Myrmecophagidae > Tamandua > Tamandua tetradactyla. Next base: position 77,631,271 of record NC_135335.1, read on the forward strand.
TTCTTCTTTTGGGGAGAATCCTGTTGCTGGTTCAGCAGAATGCAACAAGGGAATATGTCAGTCTAAACAGAAGAAACTGTGAATGTAAATATTCCAGAAAAAATTACAAAGCAGTTATAGTTGTATCCCATGGTAAAAGCAAGGAAGAAAGTTTTCCAGAACAAGAGAGGAAGCTTAGACCCATAGTGGAGTTTAAAGCCACAGAATAACAAAGAGCTCTGAACCAGAGAAACAGGTCTAAAAATGGTGGAAACATGATTAAGGATATATGTCCTGTATTTCTCAGGCATTCACAGATCAGGAAATTAAAAAAAAATAAATTCAGACCACCAACTCAGATTTGTGATAGAGTTAGCTGCAGGCCCCAAAATGTGTATGCAAATAGTATTGGAAAACTATATTTTTAGCATGCACATATAAGTGCCTAAATTTTCTCTGTAGAAAGTAGAAAGGTTGCCAAAAAGCAAAAAAGGGAAAAGATAACTTAATAAAATCTCTAATTTAGAAGTAGCAAACCGATAAAATTCAGATTATTATAGTAACACTGAGAAAGTTAACTATTGCTGATGATGAGCTCACAACAATTTTTTTAAGATTTCATTTTCGTTCAGTTATTGTACACGTGAAGTTGCTTTGAGAATGACTCATTCAATTGCATGGAATCTATCACTCCTCTGCAGTGCTTTGCAGGATGTTTCCTATATTAATCCTTGTAAGAAATTTTAAGATATATTTCAATACAAAGGAAAATGATGCCACATGAAACACTGCGATGCAAGAAGCAATGATGAAAAAGACAGATAGAATGCTGATACACCTTCATGTTATCCATGTGAAAATAAAATTGCATTTTATAACAAGGTAGGAATAAATACCAAATGTATCATTAAACTAGTGCAATAGGACTTCTGGAGAAGATGGTGGCTTAATAAGACGCGTGGGTCTTAGTTCCTCCTCCAGAACAGCAACTAAAGAAACAGAAACAATACGAAACAGCTCCCAGAGCCACGACAGAGACCAAAAAGACAGCGTACCCCATTCTGGAACGGCTGAACGGGCAGGGAGAATCCGCTGCGGTGAGATACCCGAGGGGCGTGCGTTTTCCCGGCCAGGGCGGTTGGCGACTGGGGTCCCCTCCACGCACGTGGCTCCCGGGTCTGACTGGGAACGTTGGATAGCGGGGCCCTCCTGCCACGCTTGGCGTCTCGGGCCCGCTGGGCAATTTGGACCGGCACTCCCCCAAGCCACGGTGGCCGGCGACCCCCCCTCCACGTGCGGTTTCCCGGGCCGACTGCGAGATTCGGATTGGCAAGTTAAAGGAGCCACAGCATCTTTTACTGGTGGGACCCGCAGACAGACTAGCACCACGAGTGCCACCTACTGGGCAGGAAAAGAAAAACAGAGCCCAGAGATTTCACAGAAAAACCTTTTAACCAGCCGGGTCCCACACGCAGGGAAATCTGATCAAATGCCCAGACACCAGCAGAAAATAATGGATGACGCTCGGAAAATTGAAGATATGGCCCAGTCAAAGGAACAAACCAATAGTTCAAATGAGATACAGGAGCTGAGACAACTAATGCTGAATATATGAACAGAAATGGAAAAACTCTTCAAAAACCAAATCATTACATTGAGTGAGGACATGAAGAAGACATGGGCTGAACAAAAAGAAGAAATGGAAAATCTGCAAAAACAAATCACAGAACTTATGGGAGTGAAGGACAAAGAAGAAAAAATGGAAAAAACAATGGATACCTACAATGGTAGATCTAAAGAGACAGAAGCTACAATTAGTGAACTGGAGGATGGAACATCTGAATTCCAAAAAGAAACAGAAACTATAGGGAAAAGAATGGAAAAACTTGAGCAGGGGATCAGGGAACTGACTGACAATATGAAGCGCACAAATATACGTGTTGTGGGTGTCCCAGAAGGAGAAGAGAAGGGAAAAGGAGGAGAAAAACTAATGGAAGAAATTATCACTGAAAATTTCCCAACTCTTATGAAAGATCTAAATTTACAGATCTAAGAAGTGCAGCGCATCCCAAAGAGAATAGACCCAAATAGGCGTTCTCCAAGACACTTACTAGTTCGAATGTCAGAGGTCAAAGAGAAAGAGAGGATCTTGAAAGCAGCAAGAGAAAAACAATCTGTCACATACAAGGGAAACCCAATAAGACTATGTGTAGATTTCTCAGCAGAAACCATGGAAGCTAGAAGACAGTGGGATGATATATTTAAATTACTAAAAGAGAAAAACTGCCAACCAAGACTCCTATATCCAGCAAAATTGTCCTTCAAAAATGAAGGAGAAATTAAAACATTTATAGACAAAAAGTCACTGAGAGAATTTGTGACCAAGAGACCAGCTCTGCAAGAAATACTAAAGGGAGCACTAGAGTCAGATACGAAAAGACAGAAGAGAGAGGTATGGAGTAAAGTGTAGAAAGAAGGAAAATCAGATATGATATATATAATACAAAAGCCAAAATGGTAGAGGAAAATATTATCCAAACAGTAATAATACTAAAAGTTAATGGACTGAATTTCCCAATCAAAAGACATAGAATGGCAGAATGGATTACGACCCAGCAATACCACTGCTAGGTATCTACTCAAGGGACTTAAGGACAAAGACACAGACGGACATTTGCACACCAGTGTTTATAGCAGCATTATCTACAATTGCAAAGAGATGGAAACAGCCAAAATGTCCATCAACAGACGAGTGGCTAAACAAACTGTGGCGTATACCTACGATGGAATATTATGCAGCTTTAAGACAGACTAAACTTATGAAGCATGTAATAACATGGATGGACCTAGAGAACATTATGCTGAGTGAGTCTAGCCCAAAACTAAAGGACAAACACTGTAAGGTCCCACTGATGTGAACCGACATTCAAGAACCAGCTTGGAATATATCATTGGTAACAGAGACCAGCAGGAGTTAGAAACAGGGTAAGATAATGGGTAATTGGAGCTGAAGGGATACAGACTGTGCAACAGGACTAGATACAAAAACTCAAAAATGGACAGCACAATAATACCTAAGTGTAATGTAACTAGGTTGGAACACTGAATGAAGCTGTACCTGAAATATGGTTTTTTGTTTGTTTGTTTGTTTGTGTGTTTGTATCTTTTGTTTTTATTTTTTTCTTTTTCCTTTTTATATATATATATATATTATTAGTATTATTATTTTAATTCTCTTCTCTATATTAACATTCTATATCTTTTTCTGCTGTTTTGCTAGTTCTTTTCCTAAATCGATGCAAATGTACTAAGAAATGATGATCATACATCTATGTGATGATACTAAGAATTACTGAATGCATGTGTAGAATGGAATGATTTCTAAATGTTGTGTTAATTTCTTTTCTTTTTTTTGATTAATAAAAAAAAATTAAAAAAAAACTAGTGCAATAGAAGTTGGGAGGGGGACACAAAAAAAGTTCAAAGTTAATAAAATTGGGGTATGGTTAAAGAGGAAGATTGATATATCAATTAATATTAAACATTAAAAGAGAGTTAAATTAATGAGTAGTTGCACCTGTTTGAAAGTATTGTGTACTCCAGAAAAGCCATGTCATTTAATCCTTTTTCAATGCTGTAGGGAAGAAACCCTTTTGATTAGATTATATCCAAAGAGATGTGATACTCCCAACTGTAGCGTGACTTTTGAATGAGATTATCTCCATGAAGATGTTGCATACCCAATGGTGGGTGTGGCCTTTAGGTTGGATGGAGTTATGAGTCTGCCCATTCAGCATGGGTCTAGATTAATTTACCAGAGGGAAAATTTTAGAGAAAGCTCAGAACTGACAGAGGCCCAGTGCAGACACTTGGAGGACAGTTGTTTCAGAGCCAAATGAGACCCAGACATTTGGAGATGCAGGGCCCAACAGAGGTTACCATGACCTTCCCATAAGATGTTAAGCAAGACAGAACCCAGAGTCGTGTCCGGGAGGAACTAACTAAAGTCTCACAAATGCTTAGAGAGGAAATCGCTGTCATCAGAAGTTGGAAGTAAAGAACCAGGAACAAGGACCAGCAGATGCCAGTCACACACTCCCCCCCCCCCCCCCCCCCAGATCAGCCTTCCTTGAGCCAAGATGTCTTTATCTGGATGCCTTAGGATATTTTTGGCTCTAGAACTATAAACTTGAAAAAAATTCCCTTTTTAAAAGCCATCCCATTTCCGGTATATTGCATTTTGACAGCATCTAAAGCTCAGTATAGAATCGCATAATTTTCTTAACATCACTAGAGTGTTCTCTTTGTGTAGCTGGACCTTTTATTAATCATCCACACAAATTGTAGTTGCTTTGGCCTCCGAAAGCTATGATCTTTAGCTTCTCAACTCAGTGAGGATGCATGGCTCTGCTTGGTGAACTCCTTGTGCTGAAGTCTTAAACTTGACTTCAGGTAGTATATTAGGATAATTATGGTTATTACTTCATTTGTTTCCCATATATTAGAAAATGCAATCTTTTGGTGTCTTTTTAAAAATGTTTGTTAGTTTGTTGTTCCACATTTTTTTTATGTTCAGTTCTGTTGTTGCTTAAAGCAGAACAGTAAATTCAGCTCCTAGTCCAACATTGATGGCTATTTGTTTATTTAAATCATTTTTAAAAAATCATTTTTTAGCAGATGTTTATTTCCAACAAGTGTATTACAGGACCTGGGCTACAGTGGTCAATTCAGACAAAGATAATTCTTTAACGTTACTTACATTTTGTTGTTCCCATGTTTAGGTTCTTTTGAACCCTACCAGAACTTTTTTTATCTTGATGTCCAGAAGTTTCTGTACTTGAAATAAATACTCCTCAACATAGAGGAAATATTTGAGGGCATTTTTATGATTGGGAGATGTCAAGAACATACTCAAGAGGAATGATTGGACTTTCAGTCTATTTAATAAAAAAAATAAACAAAAATAATCCTTTATTTTCTGTCCTGTTCTGGAATGCTAAACCTCAGAATAACTACATTAAGAATCCACTCTCTTGGAAGGTCAAGTTATGTTGAAGGGAACTCAGAGCAGCTAAGTGATAGTCACACATGGCGAAGAACTGAGGTCCTTGATTGAAGGGCAAAATCAATGGCTGGTCTAGATCAATGAGCTGTGTTGATCACTTAGCTTTATCCACTGCAACTGGTTGAGTTGTAAAAGCCACCCGGCTGAGTCCTTCCAGATTTCCTAATGCACAGAATTGCCAGCAAAATAAAATGATGGTTTGAAGTCACTAAGTTTTGGGGTGATTTGTCATATACAACTAAAAAGGAACTTATCTCTCTTTCCATCCATCCATCCGTCCATCCATCCATCCATCATCCCTCCATCCAATTATCTATCTTACTAGCTACCTATTTCTCTTATTCTCTTCATAAATTCATTCTTTTAGGGTATGGATACAGACAAAAGTTTTCATATTGTCTCCATTTAGAGAAACCCTCCATATATTTTGACAAACTGATACATTGAGTAGATTAGACCTTCTTGATTATTTGTGTCCACATTTTTATGCCCAGATTAGCAAAATTACAATTATTTTTAGAACTATTCTCTGCTTTGGCTATGCATCATCCTGTTGGATCTTGGCAACATCTCCAAGGTATTATTCATGGATGACTGGTGTGCAGCTAAGAATATATTTTTGATATAATAAATACTTTATTTTGAGTCACAATCCACTTTAAAAAATGTTTTCCATGGAATTTTCATCTTTAACAAATAGGAGAAAGTGTTTTTAAAAATAGAAACACATCAAGTAATTTCCCATTTATTAAAAGTAATTTCTTGGAGGAGAAAAGAGGTTTGTTCTGGTTGATAATGCTTTCTCATCACAAATTTGGGATATGTGGTAACTAACTATCTGGAGTTGGGAAAGAGGTTGAACTTTATTTCCTATTGATGTGGAGAATTCCACCTTCAGCAGATGAATCCATCTACCCAAAAGCACTAAAATGCTAGCACCATAGTTAACAATGTTTGCCTCCTACAAGGAAAGCTTTTCTCAATTTTATTGTATAACATGCCAGTGGGGAAAAAGCCTGGTCTCTTTTCTGGAACACACACAGCAAGATGCTGTGTCCCACCTGACTTACTCCCTGCATATTTCTCCATAAATAATAAAGAAAAGAGGACTCCACAATTAGATATATTATTTGGGCTTACACTCTGTCTGGGTATGTACTGTCAGCCTTCTCCATGCTAATAATAATTTTCTTCCTGAGTGTTTTAAAAATTATATTCATTTGCAGTCTATTTGCCTAGCTAGAAAATACTAAGTTGTTTCACAGATATTTACTAAGTTAAAGTGAAATCAACCAAAAATGAAATAATTTTAAGGGTGAAGTTTGCCAACCTTTTAATTCATGGCAATACAAAGAGCGATACTGTCCTATAGGTTAAAGAACAGTCATAAAGAAGATAGACAAAATGTGGAAATAAGAATGGGATAGTGATTGGGAATGAGTGTATATGGTTTACAAACTAAGGAAATATTTTAGGTGCTTTTTCTCTTTAATATATCTTTTTAAAACTTGCAATTAAAACTTCACAAAAGAATCATATGATGGTAAGAGAATAGAAAATAGAACAGTAAAAGGGAACTTTCTCCAAGTTCAAAGCTTACAGAAATCCAGACAGTGATTTCTTTTGACACCTATGACAGCTCATTATACTATAGGTTCATAGAATAGAGTGAATTTAAACTTTAGTATTCTGCCACATTTCCTTCATGTTGATAAATATCAATTTTTAATTTGTCAAATGAAAAGATGCCCCATGCACTTGAAAAAAAAGTATCCATTTATTTTCAAATGTCTCTTATTCTAATATTAGATCATAAATTACTTGGCAGGTGAAGATGGCAATACATTTTATTGAATAAGAGTTTGGCAATTTGAAATAATGAAAAGAGGTCAAAATGATTTAGATTCTGAAAGTTTACCATTGACAGAGTGAAGAGCTTTTAATCCTCATATTATCTGCCAAAAATATTTAGCTGTCACTCAAATTTCAACTTTTTAAATTATTTTGAAAATTTACATGCCTTATTGATGCCAACCACCACTAAATGTTTAGGTTACATAAGCAAATAATTAACTAGGCAGTAAGCCATGCTATAAACTTGATAAAAAGGTAAGTCAACTTCTTTAAGAAGATAGAATAATATGCACTTAACCACATTTCTACTTGTTAATTTTTCTTGGAGTGAGTAGAAGAAGATAAAATGGCCTTTTTTTTTTACTACTGTAGGTATAAAAATATCTGTGTCTCATCAACAAATACAGAAAGAATCATCAGAGAGAAAATGCAGATTTGAAAAGTTTAATAGATGATATTTTTTACTAAGACTCAAATATCGCATGCTTTCGTGTATAAAGGGTTCTTTGTTACATAGACTGTAGTGACATCCATCACTACACATAAAGTACACATTATGTACTTTCCCTTTTCTAGTTCAGCCCCTTCTTCTATTGAGCCAGTATATTAGGTTTCACATTGTGCCAGTATGTTAGCTTCTCATCCAATCAAACCGAATAATTCTACCCAATTACTTTTTTCCTATTCATAATTCATATTTCTTTAAAAAAACTAAAAGCAGAAAAAGCATCCTATTACATGGGTTTAACTTACAAGAGCCTACATTAAAAGTTTAGTTTATTTCTCAACATCAGAATGATCATATTGAATGAAAAAGAAAAAGTAACAAGGACAAACACTTTTTTTTAAACTAGGGACAAAAATCATTGTTCCTCCTATGTAAATGGGCATGATATAATTCCACTATTTGTTCACTATGTCTCCTACAGCTTATAAGATGTCGTCCTTGGTTATAAAATCTTATATCTAAAACCATAGCTTTAAGGTGAATATTGAAGTCTTTGGGTCCATTTTCACACTTCCAAATACCTAGCATAGTAAAAGCAGTCCTACAACAAAATAAAAAATGAGATTGCATCTGATTTTCTTCATGTCACTGACCAGTCTTTCTAAAATTTTTCCCAACAAAAAAAAGTGGAAAAAAAAAGCAAAAACAGAAAAATGGGCAAATAAAAATTTTTATGTCTTTTTTTAATGTATACATTTTCATTTTCCATTAATGCACGCTCATTTTCATTTTTCTATAATTCCACTTGAACATGCTGTAAAATATTCACCCACCAAAGTACTTATCATTGTCAAATTCAATGACTTTCTGTCATCATTTTTATCCACCCATAATTCACTTTCTCTACTTTTGCCCCTGCTTTTTTGTAGGGTTCCTCCTACTTCACTGCCTACATAACTTATCTTTGCTTAGTGAGCATCCCTCAATTTATCTCTTACATAAACATTTCTCAAAAGTTGTTGTGTTTCCTGGTACGGTTTTAAAACATGCAGATTCCTAGAGCCCCTTCCCATATTCAGTAAGTCCAAAGTGTGTTTCAGAAATCAACATGTTTAAAATGCATCACATATATTAAAGGAAATTCTGGTGATTAACAGTGGGCTCCCACAAGAGAAACTTTGCCTTCAAAGTAGAAATAAACCAAAAATTGTCATGTGAATTTGATTCCCTATATTTCTCACTCCATACATTTCAAAGTAATGAGGAGAAAAAAGAAAGCAATCTAGCACATAGTTTATTATCTATTGGAAATCCATTAAAATTTTTTCAAGTGAGTAATGCCCTCATGCAATATCTTACTAATCTCATTGTTTTCAATTTAATTTATTTTAGTTGCTCTAAAATATGGACAGCACAAATCATCATTCACTGAATGCATAATAAATGCTTTTGGATAATTTTATTCTGGGTGAATAAATAATTTAATCTTCAAGCCTAATTTTTCCTGAACTTCAAACTATTTCCTGATGCTTATTTTTCTCTAATTGCACATGCCTCCAACTTAAAACCAAAATGAAATCCGTTAATTACATTGACCTCAAAACTGCTAATGTTTTGTTTTTCTAGTAGCCATTGCTTTACAATCTAAGGAATAATTTAACAAAATTTTAAAACTTTGATCCTTCCCAATATCCAAATTTACATAAGCTCTTCTCTATTCTACTTCATAAATATCTCTATAATTTCCTCTCTCCTTCCTAATTCTATCACTACTATCTTAGTTTGAGATTCAATGACCTCTTACTGTTAGGCATTGGGTGGGTATATATGTAATAAATGTTGGTTTATGAATAATTTTAATGATGTAATATGTGTATGATTGGTGTGTATTTCCTTAAGAAATGAGAAACAATTTATTTGAAAGAGTCATAGATCTCCTACATCTCCTGCTTGTATTATGATTACTGCTGTGTTTTATTTTAGTTTAATAGACCATGATCAATTAACTGTAGAATAAAAGTTGCTAAGTAATATACTTAGGGCAGATTATAAGAGTTTGAGGGATAGGTAAAGTCCTCTGCATAACTAATTTAGCTACTTCACAGGAGGCAAGTATTAATGGAGACAGCAGTTACACTCTGAAACTTTAAATAAAAATATTACCTAGAATTTGTGAAAAAGGACCTCAGGTTTTTGTTTAGATTCAACTCAGCAAAACTAGTATGATCAATGATGAATATAAGAATCCTAAATTTTATACCATACTGTCGTAGAAGGAAATCCCTTCAAACCACTTACAGCAGAGTAGGGAAGAAGGAGGTAGAAAACAAAAATGGATCTGCTGATGAGAAAATGGAACTCATTTTTCTTAAATTGTTACAGCAAATACTTATATTTTCTTAAAAAATATCAGCATTAATATCCCCACATTTTGGGATGATATACCAGCGCATCACTAACAGTAACAGGCAGAAGATATAGCATAAGATCAAACAATGAGAGAAGATTAAAATGCTCCCTTCTTATGTCACTCTGTTTTTTAAATTGCTTAACTTTTTTCATATATCATGCTTAATTTAGTTTGAAAAATATATGCTTTGTGTGGCAGTTTCTATGCATAACCTACTTTCTACTCCTTTTTCTTTTCTATTCTTACTCCTTCTCCATTGCCATCTTTCCTTCAATATGTGTTTTTGAGGAAAAGAATGGGGTTTTGTAAAATGAACAACACATGGTCAAGGAGCAAAATGACATTTTAGTCATCTAATATGAAGGCATTAACTTATTGAGATTAGACTGTGTTTTAATTTCTCGGCTGCTAAAGCAATTATGATGCAATGGCTTGGTTTAACAAGAATTTGTTGGCTAGAAGGCTTGCTTCCTCCTGGGGGAGTTTCTTTTGTCCCAGGTTCTTTGGCTTTCCTGTAACATAGCCAACATGGTGACATCTTCTATATCTTCCTGGATCCATTGACTTCCAGCTTCTGGCTGTGCCCTGTGTCTTCTCTCTCTTTCTGACTTTCAGTCTTTTTATAAAGGATTCCAGAAATTAATATTAAATCCAAAACTGACTCAGCTCACCTACCCTAAACTGAGGTAACATGTTGAAGAGATCTTATTACAACAGGTTCACATGTGCAGAACCAAAAGTTGGCACCTGAGCATGCCTTTTGTGGGGGAGATGATTCAATCCCCAAAAGACTGAATTATTAAACACAGGTAGCAGCTGAGTCATGTAGTGAATTAAACTCATTGAAAACGTTACATAGAAAAACTAAGAATAAATGAGATTTAATGGAAATAAGTTAGTAGCTATTATTTTCTTTATAAGAGATTCAGCAGAGTGAAGTTTGCAACATGATTTAGAAAAAAATGCCAACAAAAGCTTTAGTTAAAAAATTTTACTATTTCTAAATTAATTTGCATTTGAAACATAATCATATTTCCAATCTTATTATTTACAATTATGATTTTATTTTACACTGATGTTTTCTCTTCTTTCTGGGTAAGATCTGTTTCTATGAATTTTGATAGAATTCATTGATGTTGTTCCCTTAGAATTTTGAGAGCATCAGGAGTCTAGAGATATAACCCTTACACCATATATCTATGTTTCAGTCACATACCACTGCCTTATACAATTGACACAGCTCTTATAACTGTAATTGTTTTTATAGTAAGAAAAGCTACCTATAATAACATTATGCCCTATTTTCTTAGACTGGTTTGTGCCTTGCCCAGCATGGATGTGAGAGCATAAGCAATTCTTAGATTTTGATTGCCCAGTGGATGGGATGAGAGATGGAGAGTAGTAAATGAAACTTCCTGAGAGGTTGATACTGAAGTCAATACTAAGCAAGTAGATTAAAAGGAGAAAATTTGACACATATTATCTCACCAAATGCAATTTTACATTGGCAAGGGAATTTATATGTACAACTATGCGTGTACACACACACACACACACACACACACACACATACACATACACACTTGAAATGGGAATTAAAATGAAGAAAGGGTTCTTTGATGTTTTACTAGAAAATATAATTTTTAAAGTGATTTGAGGATATATGCTATTGTCTCTAATATATATAATATAAAAATGGATTGAGACAGTCTGTTTCTCTTGTGTTTCCATCTGCCCTAATTGAGAATAATAACACCTCCAGTTTTACCACATAGGTAAATAGATACCTTGTTTTAAAATCTCAGTCACGAATAGTAAAACTTGGAAAATTAAACTGAGAAATATATAAAACAATTTAGATAATCACACTTACTATATCCTCCTTATGGGGAGATTTGTTATTCACAAAAAAATGAATTGAACAATATTTTGGGTGCTGATGAATACATTATGTATCCACTCAAAACCATTGTCCACTTTAGCAATTGAAGACCAAATTAAATTTGCCAATTACCTAAGAAGTCATGTGAAAAAACAGTTAAGTGCCACCACATTTACAGTTTAAATCAGTGGTTTTCTCTCTTTTTTCATTCTTTCTCTTCTTCTCTTTCTCTCCCTCTTCTCTCTCTCTCACTTTCTCTCTTCTTCTCTATTCCTGTTTCTCCCTTTTAGCACACTTAATTTTGAGGCAAATAAAATAAAAGTAAGCTTCAAATTATTATGCCTATTCTCTTTAGCTACTATCAGTAAGAATTCAGACTTTATTATGGTGCTTAATTTATACCAATACAAAATACCAGCAAAACTTAAGCAAAATATCACCTAGAACAAAAGTTCAGATGAACCAGTCTTTAGAAAGAATCACAGCCAAGCAAAAAAAGATAGTTTTGTTTTCATTGATTATTTTGTTTTTAAGAGGTGAAGTTTATTTTTGTCTATGGCCCCCATGGTGGGGTTAGACTTTCTTAGATGCCGAATTGGTAGGATCAGCCACAAACATAATGTTTATCTCTCACTACCTCTGTGCTGCAATTCCCAAATCCTTTAATAAACAATAATGATTTTATCACTAGTCAGCTATGAATGAACCATTGGACCTGTTCCTTATGCATGATGAAAAGTCAAGGTCATATAGTAAAGATAATGCTATAGGAAGAGATGATGCATACTTTCAATATTGAGAGCTAATGGAAGAAAATGTGAAATTCCCTGTGACTGAAACAGAAAAAACAACAACACAGAGCACTGGGCATTGTAGGAGATAAAAAATAAAAAAAAAAAATAAGCTGTCTGTTTTCAATAATATTGTAATTTCATGGTTGTGGAGAGGCAAGTTTATCAATAAATTTACTATTTTGTGGAATTGTGAAAATTGGATTCCTGGGTTTTTTATCCATATGGTAGGAACTCCTTCAGTGCTCATTTTTTTCATCATCTCATCAAAACACTAACACATTAGATAATCACTCTCCATTTCCCCTTTCCCAATTCTGGGTTATCTTTAATCTGCTTTCTGTAACTCTTGCTTCTTTCTGGTAACTTCTAATATGCATTTTGACTCTATGAATTTACCAGTCTTGAACAAATGATGTAAAATAGTAGTAGCGTAAAGTAACAGTGATAAAGAGAATGAAACAATTTCATAATGAAAATTGAAAAATTTATTTTCACAATAAAATAAATATTTCCAGTGTTCCTATAGTCATTAAGAATTTATCTAGGGGATGACTGTGGAAAGATAGTATAGCAGGAAGCCATAGGAATTATTCCATTCATCAGAACAACTATTGAACTGCAGAAACCGTCCTAATCAAGTATTTTGAAACTTGAGTCTTGTAGAACACTGTGCAGATCCCAGGGAAGACTGAACAGAAGTTGATAAATTCAGGTAAATACCAGTAAATTTCACTCTCCATGCAGCCACTATCATCCTCCATCACTCAGGCTCACAACAAGCAGCAGTGGGTACTCAACCCAAATTGTGCAGTTTGCTGGTTCCCATGTGGGATATAAAAACCTAGTTCTGCAAGATTTATGGATGTACAGTCTGATCATTCTTCCCTGTTTTTGATCAGAAACTTCAGATCTCTGGGGGTCCAGCTCTGCGGGTGGCCATTGTTCTCAACCACCTATGGCAAAAGTGGAAGAACAGTCTTGAAGACAGCAGACTTCCTCAGAGCTAAGGAACACAATTAAAGGGTGCATTAACTAAGAAAGTGCTGGGCCAAGAAAACAATTTCAGAAAGTCACAGGAGTAGTACCTGATACCGTTACAGGCTGTTCCTCATCCCTTTGTTAGTGCACTATGGGGCTGGCTAATGCACCTGTTGATGGTCCCTGGCCTTGATCTGGCTGGGATAGGTTGTCCTAGAAACCCCCTCTAAGGAGTTTGCCTCTAAATAAAAGTAGCTTGGGACAGCTGAAACAGTGTAAGAATCAATGAAGTCAAATAGCCTGGAGCAAAGACTTACTGTTTTAAGTCCTACAATGGACCACTAAGGAGAGTGAAAAAATCTATTTCATAGGGAGTAGAGGGACCATTCAAGTGGGGACAGGAGAAACTCTAAGCCCACCAGCAAGCACATGTCCAGGACAAGACACAGGCTCAGGCTTAAAAAGACAAAAAGGACTCTGCACTGCATATTTGCTTTAAGATGACCTTCTTGATAAGAAAGCTAAACTCTGAAGGAGAGCCCCAGCAAATGCAAAGCCAATTGACAAAGTCTGTGTAAATTACTTTCTCTTTGTATTGATGTGGTTTTGTTAGATCCTGGCACTAAAAAATAATCTCTTCCATAATGCCAGCTGGCTACAAACTCAAGAAATAGATAGCTCATGGACTAAATCTCAGAGTTATCACCTTAAAATATTGAAATGTACAGTGTACAATAAAACTCATAACAACCAAAGAACAAAAGATGAAGGTCCCTTCAAAATAAGGAGATAAAATTCAATAAAACATCAATGAAGAAGACCAGACTGCATCAGTACCACACAAGGACTTAAAAAAAAAAGGCCTTAATATGCCCAAGGAGATGAGAGAAAATACAGAAAAAGAGCTATCAGGGAAAGACTCAATGAACAATATGAGATTCTCAGAAAAGAAATTATCTAAAATTTTTTTTAAAAAGGAACCAAATATGAGTAATCTGTATCAGTACTTGTTCACTAGATTGGCTGCATCAGGGCAGAAGAAAGTGCCATGGGTAGGATGTACGTAGATCTATTTATAGTTTCTGAGTTTTTTATCCCCATATGATGGTCATATTTCACTCTGTTTATATGAACATCCCATTATAGCAGCATCATTTGCAGGGGTTGGGGATGTGTGTGCACGGGTTAGGAATTGAATTCGGGTCTCCCACATGGTTGGTCAGAATCCTACCAGTGAGTTACTCATGTACTCCTCATAGTTCCATTTTGATATAAGCATTGTACATGCACATCTATTGGGTGCTTACCATAGGGAAATGCTGTTAAATAACTCAATAGAAACATACCTTGCTATTTCGATAAAGATCTAACAATGAATTCTCTTAGATGCATTGTACTTTTGGTATTCTTGCTTTATGTCAATTTTAAATGAAGCATTAAGGGAATGCAGCATTTGTAACTGAAAATATATAGAGAGAGACCTGTTGCCATTTTTCCTTTCCACGAAAATTTTGTTCCCAAGAAAGGGAGAAATGCATTTTTCCCCCTGATTGAATTGGTGTCATGTATTCTTGGTTATTACAATACTAATGGCTTTGGGTTTTTGAAGTGGTAAATATTCATGAAAGAGCCTCACACTTTCTTTATGATCTCAACCACTTAAAAATATATGGTCAGTTGTATGTATATACATAAAGGACCTAAAAGATATGTCAAATTGCAAACTGCTTGTGATTCTGGGTGAATTTTGTGTTCTTTGTTTCTTGTGCTTTTCATTTTCTATATTGCACAGTTAGCTTAAATTTTCTTTAAAATAAACATTATGTGAAACATTTTCAAAAATATAAAAATAAAGAAATAAGAAGGAACAAAACACAACTACTAAAGTTGAGTACCACGATAACTGAAATAAAAGATGCTGAGGAGGGCTTTAATAGCAGACTGGAGATGACAAAAGAAAGAATTAGTGAACTTGAATGCAATAAACTTGAATGTAGTCAGGCTGAAAAATAGAAAGAAAAAATAATTAGAAAAGGTGAAAATAACCCAAGACACTTATGGAACACCATCAAACATACTAATATACACATTATGGGAGTCCCAGAAGGAAAAGAGAGATAAGGTGTTTAGTTTCTAAAGCTGCTTGAATACAATACATTAGAAATGAATCATCTTTGAAAAGGGAAATGGATTAAGTTGTAAAAGTTATAAAAAGGTCCAAATTAAGGCAAGCTTACCTCCAAAAATGTCTAAACTGAGGCATTCAGGGAAGGATACTTTGCTTACAGATAGCCAACAATGTTCTGGGTTTCTCTCTCAGCTGGAAAGGCGCATTGCAACGTCTGCTTGTTTTCTTTCCTGGCTTCTCATTTCATGAGGATACACTGGGGGTGTTCTTCTACATTTCAAAAGATTTCTGACTGCATGGATCTCTTGGCTCTTTGCTTTTTCCAAAATGGTTCTCTTAAAGGGCTCAAGTAAGTAACCCACCTCTAATGGGTGGAGACACATCTCCATAGAAAATGTCTAATCAAAAGTTACCACCCGACAATATTAAATGAGAATTAAAGGACATGGCTTTTCTGGGGTACATACAAATTTCCAACCAGTACACATGGTGACATCTGCTGGGCCCTGCCTGTGTCTAAGTATCTGCTCTCCCTCTGTGGCACTCCAGACACTCCAAGAGTCTCCATGTCTCTGTCATCTCAAATTGAAGTATTAATTTAAAAGTTTGAACTGTTGACTACATGCTCTGAGCCCAATTAAACCCAAAGTAAACAGGAAAGGAAACCTGAGGTCTCTCCAAGCAGAGAGGACACAGGGCTTATTGCAAGATCAGAATGCTGGAAATGGGTTGTGTCACAAAAAAGGGGGGGCACAATAGAACAAGGTAACAAGTACAGATGTTGGCACACAAAACTTGGAGACTGGAAACTGGCTCTGGAAAGAGATTTATTTTTCTTTCTTTTAAAAGTTATTTCAAGTCACTTATTAGAGAAAGCCTCAGGCATTTTCAATTATCAACATTGACTCAGGAAAGGCAGGAGTTAAGGTAAGTCTGAGAGACAAAGTAAGGAATGAAGTGAAGGAGACAATACCCTAAAGGGTGTATGTTCCCCAAAATAAGGGGTAGGCAGGGCCCAGCTTAAGTAGCAGCTTAAGTAGCAGCCCTCATGCAGAGAACTCAGACCCCAGGGCTGGGTAAACAGAAACAGCTTAAGCCCTCATTCTACCTCAGCCTCTGTCTCAACCACACCCCTGGAAGGGACAGGGTCTGCTGAGAATTATATGCACTGCCCTTAGTTTACATTGGTGGGGAGCCATGGGATGGCAAATGCCACCTGCTGGACAAGAAAGAAGCACAGAGTCTAGAAAGACTGTCATCACGGTGGATGCCATCCCGGGAAACTTGATAATGATTACACCCTCCCCCTGAGAATTGGGCATGTCTAGGAAGAGAAAATCTGATTGGGGTCAATTATATGTGGGAGACCATCCTCAAAAACAACAATAAAAAGGGGTTCCATTTAATGAGGGGCAAGAACCAGAAAAACAAGAGCTGAAAAATTCTGCTTAGTTAAACAGAAACTAGACTAGAGGTCTAGAATAAGCTGAACTGAAAACCAAAGAACAAATAGAGAACAAAGCCAACCAATCAGAAAACCCTAGGTAAAAAGTAAAAATTGACCACCAGAATAACCTAGTAAAGGAAATCAGATGCTTAGACACCAACAAAAAATTAGAAGTCATATTAGGAAGAACAATGATACGGTCCAGTAAAAGGGACAAACTGACATTTCAAGTGAGATAAAGAAGTTGAAACAATTAATTAAAAATATTCAAATAGATATAAATCAAATAAAAAATAAAACCAGTGAATTGAAGGAAGATATAACAAAAACAATGAAAGGTATAAAGAAGACATTAGACAGCCAAAAGAAGAACTCAGGAGTTTGAAAAAACAGATGACAGAATTGATGGGAATAAAAGACACAACAGAAGAAAGGGAAAGCACAATGAAATATCCAACAGCAGATTTGAAGAGACAAAAGAAAGGATTACTGAACTAGAGGATAGAACACCTGAAATCATACACACAAAAGAACACATAAGGGAAAGAATGGAAAAACATGAGAAGGATCTCAGGGAATTGAATAACAACATGAAGAACATGTCTTACTAGTTTCACTGAAAATTTCCCATCTCTAATAAAAGACATAAAATTACGTATCCAAGAACACAGCATACCCCAAACAAAACAGATCTGAATAGACCTACCACAAGAAACTTACTAATCAGATTGTCAGATGTCAAAGACAATGAGAGAATTCTGAAAGCAGCAGGAAAAAAGTGATCCATCACATACAAGGGAAGCTTTATAAGACGATGGACAGATTTCTCAGAAGAAACCATGAAAGCAAGCAGGCAGTGGTATGATCTATATTTAAGATACTGAAAGAGAAAAATTACCAACCAAGAATTCTATGTCTTGCAAAATCATCCTTCAATAATGAGGGAGAGATTAAAATATTTGCAGACAAACAGATATGAGGGAGTTTATGAACCAGACCTTTTGTATAAAAAATATTAAACCAGAACTTCTGTACAAGAAATATTAAAGGATCACTACACACAAGTAAGAGAAGACACAAGAGAGATGTTTAGAGAATAATGTAGAAATTAAAACCATCAGTAAGGATTGAAAGGAAGAGAGAATAAGATAAGACATATAAAACCCAAAGGACAAAATGGTAGAAGAAATTGCTGCCTTTATAGTAATAAAATTAAATGTTAATGGAATAAACTCTCCAATCAACAGACAGAATTGGCAGAACGTTTTAAAAACAGGACTCATCCATATGCTGTCTGCAAAAGACTGACTTTAGACCCAAGGTAAAAAATAGGTTGAAAGTAAAGGTTGGAAAAAGATATTTCATGCAAACAAAAATCAGAAAAGAACAGGGTAGCTATAGTAATATCAAGAAAATCAGACTTCAAATGTAAAACAAGTAAAAGAGTCAAAGAAAGACAATATGTAATAATAATAGGGGCAGTTCATCAAGAAGATACAACAAATATAAATATTTATGCACCAAAACAGAGTGCCCCAAAATACATGAGGCATCACTGAAGGGAGAAGCAGAGCCCTCTACAATCATGTTTGGAGACTTCAATATGCAAAATCTATCAATGGATAGATGACATAGACGTAGAATCAATAAGGTAACAGTGATTTTGAATAGTATGATAAATGAACTAGACTCAACAGACATTTACAGAACACCATACACCATGAGAGCTGGATGTACACTTTCCTCACGGGCTCCTGGTTCATTCAGCAGGATAGACCACATTAGGCTACATAAAAGGTCTCAATAAATTGAAGAAAGATTGCACTCATGCAAAACATTTTCTCAGATCATAAAATAATGAAGTTGGAAATCAATAATAGGCAGAAAACTGGAAAATCCCCAAATATTTGGGAACTAAATAAATACACTCCTAAACAGCCAATAGGTCAAGGAAGATATTACAAGAGAACTCAGAAAATATATTGAGGCAAACAAAAGTGAAAACACAGCATGTCAAAACTTACGGAATTCAGCAAAGGCAGAGCTAAGAGGGAAATTTATGGCCATAAATGCTCACATTAAAAAAAGAAGAAGGGGGAAGAAAAAAAAAATAGATGAATGAACTGTTCACCTGAAAGAACTAGAGAAAGAACAGCAAACTAACCCAATAGGAAAGAGAAGGAACTAAATAACAAAGGTTAGAGCAAAAATAAATGAAATTGAGAACATGAATACAATAGAGTGAATAAAAAGACAGAAGTTGTTTCTTTGAGAAAATCAATAACATCTATGGACCCTCAGCTAGGCTGATGAAGAGAAAAAGAGAGAAGATGCAAATAAATAAAGTCAGAAATGGGAATGAGAACATAACCACTAACACCACAGAAATAAAGGAGAAAATAGAAGAATATTAAGAGCAACTATATCTAATAAATTAGACAATGTACATGAAATGGACAACTTCCTAGAAAATCACGAATAACCAACATTGACTCAAGAAGAAATAGATATCAACAACCAATCACAAGTAAAGAGATTGATGCAGTCATCAAAATTCTCCCAAGAAGGAAAAGTCCATGATCAGATGGCTACAAATATGAATACTACAAAGCATTTAAGAAAGAATTAGTGCCAATCCTACTTAAACTCTTCAAAAAATTGCAGAAGAATGTTTACATTTGCTAAAGCTGCCAGAATGCAGATGCCAAAAATACATCAGCTTTTATAAGGAGAATTTATTAAGTTATAAGTTTACAGGTATAAGACCATAAAAATGCCCAACCTAAGAGACAGATAAGGTAAGAGAAAAATACCTTGACTGTGAAGAAGGGCCAATGTCTGGGAAGACACGTGGCTGGCATCTGCTAGTCCTTGTTTCTGGTTTCATTGACTTTAGCTTCTGATTTCAGTGCTTTCTCTAGGCAGCTGTGGATCCTGATGTAGCTGCTCTGGGGTAAAACTTTTGGTTTCATATCTTAGTTTAGTACCTCATGGAAGGGCACATGATGATATCTGCTGAGCTCTGATTCTACTCTAGCTTCTGTTGGGTCTCTCAGCTCTTGGCATCTCGTGGGTTTCTCCATTCCCAAGTGTCTGAATCCAACATTTCTCCTAAGTGTTTCCCTGGGTAGACTCTTTAAAGAACTCAAGACCCATCATGAATGGACAGAGTCACATTTCTATTGAATCAAAACGTCACATCCATAATGGACATGTCACATCTCCATGGAAACAGTCTAATCAAAATGTCCCACCCTACAATAATGAATCAGGATTAGAAGAACAAGGCTTTTCTGGTATACATAATTTCTAACCAAAGTGTGGAGGGAAAGCTACCTAGCATATTCTATTGAGCCAACATAACTCTAATGAAAAAGTCAGATAAAGGTACTACAAGAAAAGAAAATTACAGGCCAATCTCTGTAACAAATATGGATGAAAAATCCTCAACAAAAGGACAAGCTCAGAAGTCAAACCCAGCAGCACATTATAAGAATTTTAAACCATGGCCAAGTGGGATTTATTACAGGTATGAAAGGCTGGGCCAACACAAGAAAATCACTGAGGTACATCAATAAATCAGAATGGAAAAACCACACAATCATCTTGATGGATGCAGAGAAATCAATGGACATAATTGAACGTCATTTCTTGTTTAAACATTTCAAAAATAGGAATAGAAGGAAACTTCCTCATCATGATAAAGAGATGAAAAATCCACAGCTAACATCATCCTCAATTGGGAAAGACTCAAAGCTTTCTCTTCGAGATTAAGAAAAAGACAAGGATGCCCACTGTCACCATCATCATGCAAGATTGTGCTGGAAATTCTAACTGGAATAATTATGCAAGAAAAAGAAATGAAATGTATCCAAATTGGAAAGGAGAGGTAAAACTTTCACTGTTTACAAAAAACATGATACCAGATTTAGAAAGTCCGCGGAAATCTACAGCAAAGCTATTAGAACAAATAAATGAGTGCAGCAAAGTACCAGAGTACAAAATCAAAACTCAAAAACGGTAGTATCTCTAAATGTTAGTAATGAGCAATCTGATGCGGAGATCAAAAAAAAAAAATACTGCTTAAAAAGTAACCAAAAGTACCAACTATATATTTATATAATACTTACAATTTTGCATAAGAGTCACCCCCAGAGAGCCTCTTTTGTTACTCAGTGGTGGCTTCTTCAAGCCAATACTGCAGGTAAATTCACTGCTTTCTCTCTTATGTGGGACATAACACGTAGGGGTGAAAATCTCCCTGGCAACATGGGACTTGACATCTGGGGATGAGCTTGACCCTGGTATCATAGGATTGAGAAAGCCCAAGGAGAAGATAAATGAAACCAAATAAAGTTTCAGTGGCTGAGAGTTTTCAGATAGAATTGTAAAGTCATTCAGGAAATTATTTATATACATTGAATAGACATTCCTTTTTTAGTTTCTAGTGTATTAAAATAGCAAAAATGAAATTTTTTTTCAGAAAACTTGAAACTATTGAACTGTAATCCAATAGCCTTGGTTCTTGCAAATGATTGTTTATTATACAGCTTTTATGGTGTGACCATGTGATTGTGAAAACCTTGTGACTGATGCTCCCTTTATCTAGTGTATGGACAGAAAGACAAGAAAATGAGGACCAAAAAAATAAAAATAAAAATAAGAGGATAAGGGGTATGGGATGTTCTGGATGTTCATTTTTTTAAAAATTTTTTTGAATAATGAAAATATTCAAAAATCAATTGTGGTTATAAAGGCATAGTTATATGGTAATACTGTGAACTATTGAGTATACCGTTTGGATAATTATATGGTACGTGAATAGTTTTCAATAAAATCACATTAAAAAGTGAAAGAGAGGAGGTGCAAGGGTAGTTGAGTGGTGGAATTATCACCTACCATGTGAGAGACCTGGATTCAATTCCAGGCCCTTGCACTTCTCCAAAACAAACAAGTAAACAAACAAAAAATAAACAAACAAAAATTCAACAAATGGTTCTGTAATAACAGGATACTCAAATGGAAAAAAAGAATGAAATGTGACCCCCATTATACAGCATAGAAAAAAATGAAGGAGACATTTAGATACACAGATATACAGAAGCCAAAAGAGTGTATCACACCTAGACTTTGTCTACAGGCAATGCTAAAGAGAACTATTTCTAACTAAAAGGAAAGGGCAATAGTTGGTAAATGGAAGAAACAGAATGAAATAAAGACTTCCAATAAAGGTCTATGGGGTAACTACTGTTAATGCTGGAAACAGAGTCCAAAAACCAAACTCTACAGAAAGACATAACATTATAAATATATACTTAACTAATGGCAGAGTCAAAAAACATATGTTGCAGAAATAAATGGCTCTACATTAATATAGGAGACTTAAATACACCACTTTCAATAACAGATAGAACATCAATATCAATAAAGAAATAGAAGACTTAAACACTATTATAAAACAACTATACCTAAGACATATATTCTATATAAATACATATATGTATTTATGTACATATATATGCGTATATTTACATATATTTAGAATATTTCTCCCAACAAGTTGGGAAGAAGTTTATTGAACTAAATTAACATTAATATTGAGCAGAACGCAAAGAGCACTGCTGTTCAAGGGGCTGTGTTCAGGGAGGTAGTCAATAAAGGGGGAATAAACAGGGATAGAAAGGAGCATGGAAGACTTGAGTTGCAAGGGATATATTGGCTATGTGAGCTTAAGGGGGAATGAGATGTCCAGAGTAGAGTGTCCTTGGATCACAGTCTTGGATTACATAAGCAGGATTTCTGTGCAAGGCTATGGCTGTCTGGTGAAGATAAGCAGATTGCTGGTGTCAACTAGACTTTTATCCACAGTCCCTTTTTTCTATTAGGGGGAGATTTCTATTAGCACAACAAGGGGTCTTTGCCATGCTAGCCTGCTTTAATTGCTTTTTGCTTCTTATTTGTAGTTTTCTGAGTAAATATGGGAGTCTAAGCCAATTAAGATGAATAATAAAGTTAATCACTATTCTAATTTCATACTAGAAGTGAAGGTAAGTTTTCATTGTGTTTTTTGATATGTAACCCCATTTTTACCTCATAAGTTCAAAAATGCAGATGCATAAATAGTGATTATAAATCTATGGTTTAGGAAATACAATATATAAAGATTAATTTTTAACAAGTACAATAAAAAGTGGGGCACAGAGGATTATAGGAACAGGGGAGCTGTATGATATTGAAGTTAACTTTATATAAAATCAAACATTATTGTTGTAAGTTTAAGATATTAAATTTTTGCCTCATAGTAATTACTAAGAAGCATATGAAAATATATACAGAAATAAAAAGGACTCAAAAAGATACAACACAAAAAAGCAAATATGAAAGCAGGCATTAACTGAAAAATTGAGGGACAATAAAGGTATAAGACTTACAAAAACAATGTACCAAGTTGACAGAAGAAAATACTGCATTATCAGTAGTTACTTTAACTGAAAATGGATTAAAATGTCTGTCTAGTCAAAGGCAGAGATTTGTGGAATGGATAGAAAACCATGACCAAACTATATGTTGTTTACAAGACACAGTAATTCAACAACATGGGTAAGCTAAAAGAACACATGTTAAAAAATATGTATGATGCAAATAGTATTGAAAATAGACTCGGGTAGCTATAATAATTTGAGATAAAATACACTTTAAGTAAAATGCAATTACAAAGGGAAATATAAGGTCATTCTATGCACCTAAAAGGATCAATTCTACAGAAAGATATAAGAATTATAAACAGACACTCAACTAATGGTAGAGCCAAAAAATATATGTTGACAGAAATAGATGGTTCTGCATTAATAGTAGGAGACTTAAATGTACCACTTTTCATTGCAGATAGAACATCTAGATAGAAGATACATAAAGAAATAGAAGACTCGAATGATATTATAAAACAACTATACTTAATATATATCTCCTAAATATATATACAATTATGTAAATAAATGCATATATTTACATATATATGCATATACATATATTTAGAATATTTCTCCCAACAACAACTGAATGAACATTCTTCTCTACTCACATGGGTTATTCTTCAGGATAGATGATCAGTTTAGTCATGAAAGAATTCTCAAAAAATTAAAAATGACAAAATCATCCTAAAAATTCTATTACAGATATAATAGTATTAGATAAAATAAATTCCTGAAATCAAAAATTTGAAAATTTTTAGTAACATAGCTCACTACTATAACAAAGTTGTTATTTGTAATAATATTTTACTTGATATTTCAAGAATGCACACAGTTTTCATAGTTAATCAAATGTCATTTAAGATAGAATTTAATATTTAGAATCTAAGAAGCTTTGATATCTGTGTCTAGAGAGTTTTTCATTCCTTCCTTTAAATTTAAATTGGTTAATGAAACATATTGTACAAACAGGCCTTACAATGATTACTTAGATATTTTATTTAAATATGCCTATGGATAAGCTAACTAAGATATACATTTCAGGTGATTAAGATTCTCATATGTTGATTGTAAAATTATTTGCTTCTTCCTATTTACCTGAAATCAGGAAAATATGTAGTAACATGGATCATTACTGAAGCAATGCAGATATTTGCAATAACTTTTTACTTGATATTTCGAGAACATTCACAGTTTTGACAGCTGATCAAATGGTGTCCTAGTTTGTTAGCTGCCAGAATGCAATATACCAGACACGGAAAAGCTTTTAATAAGGGGAATTTAATAAGTTGCTAGTTTACAGTTCTAAGGTTGAGAAAATGTTCCAATTAAAACAGTCTATAGACATGTCCAACCAAAGGCATCCAGGAAAAGATACCTTGGTTCAAGAAGGCCAATGGAATAAAAGGTTTTTGTCTCAAGTGCAAGGGCACATGGCAAACACAGTCAGAGCTTCTCTTTCATCTGGAAGGGCACATGGTGAACACGGCATCATCTGCTAGCTTCTTCTCCTGGCTTCTTGTCTCGTGAAGCTTGCTGGGAGACATTTTCCTTCTTCAGATCCAAAGGTCGCTGGCTGGTGGAGTCTACTTCTCGCGGCTATATCATTCTGCTCCGCTCTCTCTGAATCTCTCATTCTCCAAAATGTTTCCTCTTTTACAGAACTCTAGAAACTTATCAAGACCCACCCAAATGAGTGGAGAACTGTCATCACCTAATCCAGTTTAACAACCACTCTTTATTAAATCACATCTCCAGGGAGATGATCTAATTACAGTTACAAATATACCATATTGAATAGGGATTATTCTACCTTTATGAAATGGGATTTTGATTAAAACATGGCTTTTCTAGGGTGCATATATCCTTTCAAACCAGCACAAATGGTATTTAAGTTAATATTCAACATTTAGAATTTAAGAATTTTACTATCTGAATTTGTAGATTTGTTTTCCTTGTTGCCTTAATTTTAAATTGGTTTACGAGCCTTACTGCACAAAACACAGATTTTACAATGATTATATGGATACTTTATTTAAATATGCCTATGGTTAAGCTAACTGGGATATCTACTTTTGGATGGTTCTAAGTGGATTCTTTGTTTCCTTAAATAAAAATATTTAAAATAAAAGAAAAGGAAAAATCATATGACATGTTTTCTGAACACAATGGAATGAAGCTAGTAAGTAATTACTAAGGAAGAACTGGAAAATACACAAACATGTGGAATTTAAACACTGCACTTTTAAACAATTAATTGGTCACAGAAAAAATCACAAGGAAAATAAAGAAATATCTTGAGAAAATGAAAACACAAATTACTAAAACTTATAGGATGCAGCAAAGACAGTGCTGAGAGGTAAATTTATACTCCTAAATGCATGCCTTAAAAAGGAAGAAAGATCTCAAATCAGAGTTACAACCTCACAACCAGAGGATTTAGAAAAGGAAAAGCAAACTAAACAACAACACACGCAGCAGGAACGTTGTAGTGAATATTAGAGCAGAGATAAATTAAATAGATAATAAAAATCGAGCAGAGATCAATTAAATAGATAATAAAAATCAACCAGGGCAATCCACAGAACCAAATCTTGGTTCTTTGAAAATATCTATAAAATTTGGTACCTAGAATGATAAAGAAAAAATATAGGGTGAAATTAATGAAAATCTTAAATGTAAAGAGGGACATTACACCTGTCCCCACAGAAATAAA
The DNA here is from genome assembly GCF_023851605.1 of Tamandua tetradactyla. Classification (NCBI taxonomy): domain Eukaryota; kingdom Metazoa; phylum Chordata; class Mammalia; order Pilosa; family Myrmecophagidae; genus Tamandua; species Tamandua tetradactyla. The sequence continues at coordinate 77,657,442 of NC_135335.1, forward strand.
TATATAATAAAATGATTCTATTAACAATTGTACAACAACAAATTAGACACCTTAGACAAAATGTAAAAAGGCATAAAACACACAAATTGCCTAAACTGACTGAAAAAAAATTGCCACAGAACAAAAGCATGTATAAAATTTTAACCAGAAATAAAAAAATCTCCCAACAAAGTAAAGCCCTGGATGAGGTGGCTTCTCTGGTGAGCTTTACCAGATATTCCAAGGAAAATTAACACTACTCCTCTCAAACTCTTCCTGAAAAACTGAAGAGCAGGGAAAACTTCCAAACTCATCCTATGAGGTCAACATCATTTTAATACCAGCCATATAAAGATCTCCCTAGAAAAGACAATTACAAGCAAATATCCCATGTAAATACAGATGTGAAAATCCTCAACAAAATATGAGCAAACGGAATCCAACAGCACATTAAAAAACTGTATGCTATGATTAAGTGAGATTGCTCCCAGGCTTGCAAGGATTTTTCAACTTAAGAAAAACAATGCAACACCTTAATAGAAAAAGGAGAAACATGATCTAGAGTATCCATTAAGCAAAATCCAGCATTCCTTCTTGATGAAAGCACTTACAAAAACTAGGAATATAAGTAGATTTACTCAATATAATAAAGAGCTTATATCAAAATCCCACAGATAACATCATACTCAATGGCGAATGAATGAATCTTTTCCCATTATAGTTGGGAACAAGCTTGGAAGACCACTGTCACAACTGTTATTCTACATTTTTAATGGAGTTCTAGCTAAAGCAACTAGTCAAGAAAAACAAAACAAAACAAAACAAAAAATGCATCCAAATTGGTAAGGAAGAAATTAAAATTTCCCAATTTGAGATGACATGGTTTTATACATAGAAAATCTTGAAAAACTTACAGCAAAGCTAATATAGCATATAAACAAATTTGGCAGTGTGTCATGTGCAATATCAACATGCAAAGAGCAGGAGTTTTTTCCATACATTGATAATGAATAATCTGAAGAAGAAATCAGAAAAACATACATTTATAATAACAATGAAAATAATGGAATATTTTTAGCAATAGAGGTAAGGACTTATATATAGAAAACTACAAAACATTACCAAAAGAAATCAAAGAAGACCTAAATAAATAGGAAGATATAGTATGTTCATGGATTAGAAGACTAAATCTTGCTAAGACATCATTTCTACCTAAATAAATTTACAGATTCAAGAAAACCTAGTCAAATTCCAAAAGGTGTCTTTGCAGAAATGGAAAGGTCAATCATCAAATGCATATGGATGAGTAGGTGGCCTAAAATCTAAAACCGTCTTAAACAGAATGAAGTTGGAAGACTCAAAGTTCTCAGTTTCAAAGCTTACTACAAAGCTACAAGGTCAAAAGAGCATAGTGCTGGCACAAGGACAGACTTATGGATCAACGGAATCAAATTGAGAGTTTAAAAATAGAACCTCAATTCTATGGTAAATTGCTTTTGACAAAGGTGTTAAGTTCACTCGATTGAGAAAGAATAGCCTCTTCTATAAATGGTAACTGGAAAACTGGATTTCCATATACAAAAATGAAAGTGTTCATGTACCTCACCATACACAAAAGTTAAATCAAAATGAATAAAATACTTAAATATAATAACCAGTAATATAAAACATCTAGAAGAAAACATAAGGAAGGATCCCCAGGACCTTCTGTTAGGCAATGTTTTCTTAGACTTTGCACCGAAAGCATGAGCAACTAAAGAAAATTAGACCTATGGCACATCATCAAAATGAAAAACATTTGTGCATCAAATGATTTTATCACAAGCGTAAAAAGAGAACACAGAATGAGAGAAAATATTTTGAAAAAACATATATAAAAATGTTTAATTATCCTGAAGATAAAATGAAATATCACAACTCAACAACAAACAAGCCAATTAAAAGAAGGGGAAAAGACTTGAAAGGGAAATATATAAATGGCCTAAAAGTATGTGAAATGATGCTCAATATCATTAGCCATGAGGGAAATGCAAATCAAAACCAAAATTAGACCCCATTTTAAACCCACTAGAATGGCTACTATTTAAAAATATTGAAATAATGAAAGTAATGTGTTGAAATGGATATGGAGAAATAGTAACGCTTGTTCATTTTTGGTGAGAATGTAAAATGGTGTAATTGCTTGGAAAGAATTTAGCAATTCCACAAGAAAGTTAAGTATAGAATTATACTTCTGTATAGACAATACACTTATAGGTATAAATCCAAAATTATTGAAAACAGTGACTCAGAAAGAAATTTGCACACCAATGTTCATATTGGTATTGTTCACACTTGTCAAAAAAGATGGGAGCAGCCCAAGTATTCAAGGACAAATGAATAGATAAACTATATGTGGTATATACATACACCGGACTGCTATCTACCATGAAAATGAATGCGATTCTGAACATGCAACAAAATGGAGGAACCTAGAAGACATCATTTTGAGTGAAATAAGCAGATGCAATAGGACAAATTCTGTATGATCTCACTGATATGAAATAAATAGAGTAATATAATTTTTAGTCAGAAACTAGAATATAGGTTACCACAGACCAGGATGGTGGTAGGGAATAGGGTGTTAATTCTTAATCAGTACAGAATTCTGTTTCAGGGTGATAAAAATGTTTGGCAATATACTAATTAAATATAGTGAATTTAATTAACACCACTGAATTATATACCTGAATGGGCCTCTAACCAGTTCAGCTTATTGAATTAAAAAAAATAAGAAGAAGAAATGAAAAAACTAAAATAATGTATCTACTTTCTTTGCTGAATTTCAATAAGCTCTCTGATGCATATTTTACTTCATTTACATTATAATGAAACATGAAATGTTAAAAATGAAAAGGTCTTAGTAATTACTGGAGCAAATATTTGGAATTACACTAAACTTTGTTAGATATAATTAATGTTGGTTGCTCATAATGGTATCCTAATTGCAAAACATAATTAATCTTTAGCTATTAAACTAACAATACATATTTATTTGCTTCATGATGCTTTGACACACATTCTAAATGATAAATGATTGACTGAACATCTATTAATACTGACCTTATAAATGGAAGATTTAATATCAATAGGATACACTGGGAAAGGCTATAACAAATACTTTTCATCTTCCAATATTTAATGAGTTATTTTGCAGTAATGAGTTATTTAACTCATTAATGGTTGAAGGTAAAGTACACTTTGATAAATGAGTGACTTTTTAAAATTTGTGTTTGTATCAGCTAGTGTTTCACCAGAACAAGGAAGATAGCAATAGGTACATTAGATTGATAGATACATGATAGATATAGATAGAAAGATAAATAGACAGATGATAGATAGATAGATAGATAGATAGATAGATAGATAAATAGATAGATAGATAGATAGAATGAGACATTCAGGGTATTGCCATACAGGATTGTGTGGGTCAGATATACAGATCTAAAATCCATAGAGAAAATGCTCAGGAAGGTAGGTTAGAACTCTTAGACATGAGCTCAAGCTGCATTCCTTTTAGCCAATTGTCACATAAAACAGACTATCATAGTTCCTCAACTTAATTTTGACATTCATTTCATTTTTAAAATTATTTATAAAGGCTAAACACTTGGCAGATAATTAAGATGAGAAAATAAATAAATTTATATAGGTATTTTCAGAAATTAAAGAAGAGTAAGTTATTATTATTTTAAATATGATAAGTACTATCATACCAAAATGTTCTTGCTTGGAAAGACTTTATTAAAATCAGGAGAAGTATATATGTTCTATAAATAAATCAACATTTTATTACATGGGTCAATTAAATAATGACCGACCTTTTTAATATGGTAGCACTAGTTCTCTAAAAAGTTAAACTAAATAAGTTTAGACTTGAAATAATTTTATTAATGAAAGGACAAGTGAAATATTTTATGAGTATTTTTACTTCTAGCAAAAAACATTGAGTTTCAATGTATATTAATAAATATAATGCATATTAATAAAGAAATTTGACATTATGGGTATTCATAGTTATTAAATCATGTTAACAGTGTCATTCTTTATAAAAACATGTAACAAAAACTTTGTGCCAGCAAATTTAAGTAAAAAGACAAAGTGCTGCTCTCTTCACAAGTTGTTACTAACCTCTACTCTAAAGAATAAGAAATCTAGACAAAATGCAGTAAACAGACAGAAATCTCAGGGAATAAATTCCAGAGTTAACATTTTAAATACTAAAATATAGGATGTCCAAAAAAGAGTACAAGACAAACAAAGAAATGGGAAACGATGGTCCATCCGAGGGAAGAGGATAACAATGAAACACAGATGTAAAAAAATGAGGATGTGAACATACCAAACAAAAGCCTTGAAAACATGATCTTCAAAGTTTTCAAGAAGATGAAGAAAAATGCAGAGAAAGTACTAAAGGAAATAAGAAAAATAATGATGAGCAATATTAGAGTCTTAGTAAAGAGACAGAAAATCTAAAAAGGAACTATAACAGAACTATTGGAGTAACTCAAGAAGGTTTCAAGAGCAGATCGGAATTGGCAGAAGGAAGAACCAGTTAACTTAAAGACAAAATACTTGAAATAGCCAGGCTGAGGTACAGAAAGAAAAAATAATAATAAAGAAACTAGCTTAAGACACTTCTGGGACACAATCAAGCATGCCGATATACACATTATGGGAGTCCCAGATGGAAAAGAAAGAAAGAGAGAGAGAGAGAGAGAGAGAGAGAGAGAGAGACAGAGACAGAGACAGAGACAGAGAGAGAGACAGAGAGACAGAGAGACAGAGAGACAGAGAAAGAGAGAAAGACAGAGAGAGAGAGAAAGGAAAGAAAGAGGAAGTAGAGATATTTAAAGAATTAATAGTAAAGAATTTCCAAAACTTATAAAAAAAAATGAATAGAGACATCCAAGAAGACCAGAGAACATTAAACAAAATAAATATGAATAAAAATGAATCCTCTCATGTATTAATCACGTTATTGGATGCAAGGGTCAAAGAGAGGGTTCTGAGAGCTCTGGGAGTCCTAGTTAGAGTGAGTGCCAATTTCTCATTAGAAACCATTGAGGCAAGGTGGTAGTGGGTTGGAATTTCTAAAATGCTGGAAGAAAACAACTGTCAGTCAAGAATTTTATATGTGGCCAGATTTTCTTTCAAAAATTAGGGCGAGGCTAAGACCTTCTCAGTTAAGAAAAGGCAGAGGGAGATTTTCAGACTAAAAACAAAGGGAGATTTTCAGAATGAAAGGAAAAGATAAAGACAAAGGTTCAAAGTGGCATAAACAAATAAAAACCTAGAGTAAAGGTAACCATTTGGGTAATTATAAATGACAGTTTTATTTTAGGGCATTGTTGGCATGTAACTCCACCTTTTACTTCCTATAGGTCCTAAAATACAAGTGAGGAAAAAGTAATGATAATTCTGTTTTCCAACATACACTGTACAAAGATGTAAGCATTAACAAGTATTAAAAAGTTGGGGCGGGGGTTATAGAAAAACTATATGTGTATGCTATTGAAGTTAAGTTGATATTAAACCAAATATGATTGAAATATTTTAGGATGTTAAATCTTAATCTCCCAGTAAACAAGCAAAATAAAGAAAATATATATCCAGATAGAAATGAGAAGGTACACAATGTGGCACAAGACAAAGAGTTAATACATTAATAGAAATGTGGAACAAAAAAAAAAAGGTAAAAAACTACAAAAGCTAAATAGCAAAATGGTAAAAAGTACTGTATTATCAGTTGTGACTTTGCATGTAAGTAGATTTAAATCTCCAAAGTGCAGAGATTGGCATAATGGATGAAAAAGCATAATACAACTATTTGCTGTCTGCAAGAGACTCACATTAGAATCAAAGACACAAATAGGTTGAAATTGAAAAGATGGAAAATAATACCATGCAAATAGGAACCCAAAAAGTACTGGGGTAACTGCACAAATAGCAGCTAAAATAGACTTTAAGTCATAAACAGTTATGTAGGAAAAAGACAGTAATTATATTCCAATAAAGGGGACAATTTACAAAAAGATAACTATTATAGTTACATATATATGTATGTATATATATATATATATATATATATATATATATATATATATATATATACACCTAAAAGCAGAGCCTCAAAATAAATAAAACAAATACTGGCATATCTTAAAGGAGAAATTGACAACTCTATATTAATAATAGGTGATGTTTGTACTCCACTCTTAATAATAGATAGAAGATCTAGAGAAAATCAATAAAAGAAATACAATATTTGAATGATAATCTAAACCAACTAGGCCTGACAGAAATGTACAGAACACTTTTTTAAAGAAAAACAGTACACATTCTATCTGAGTGCACATAAATCATTCTCCTGGATAAGCCATACATTAGCTCACAAAGCAAGCCTCAATAAATTACAAAATACTGAAATTATACTATGTATATTCTTTGACCACAAAAGAATGAAACTAGAAATAAAAAACAGGGGTAGAAATGGCTATTTCAAAAATATATGGAACAACACACACTTAATCACGGGGTTAAAGAGAAAATCAGAAGTGAAAACATTAAATAACTTGAAACCGAAGAAGATGGAAATATAACCTACCAAAGCTTATGGGATGCAGCAAAGACATTTAAAATCAGAAATGTATAGCTCTAAATGCTTACATAAAAAAAAAAAAAGACTTCAAATCAGAGATCTAACTTCAAAACTTGAAGAACTAGAAAAAGAGCAAACTAAATCCAAAGAGAACAGAAGGAAGGAAATAAACATTAAAGCAGGACAAAATGAGATAGAAAAAAGCACAGAGAATTAGAAAAAACAGAAGTTGATTCTCTGGAAAGATCACTAAAACTGACATAGTTTTAATGAAACTGACAAAAAAAAAATAAAAGGAAGAGTATTGATCTATTGATCTAGTTTGCAAAGTTGCTGGAGTGCAATTTACCAGAAATGGAAAGACTTTTATAATTTAACAAGGTTGCAAGTTACAGTTCTAAGCCTATAAAATGGTTGAAACTATGGCACCCAGGGAAAGATAGCAATTCAAGAAAGGCCAATGGGTCTACAACAAGTCTCAGCTGGGAAGTCTCATGGCTGGTATCTGCTGGTCCTTTATTCCTGGGGTTTATTGCTTCCAGTCTCTGTTCCTGTGGGGGTTCCTACTTTGCTTCTTCAGGGCTGGCTTTCATCTCTTGGCTACCCTTGGCTCTCTCCAGGTTCTGGTTTGCTTAACATCTCATAGGAAGGCACACAGCAATGTCTGCTGCGCTCTATTCATCTTCACACATCCACCTCACTGCTCTCTCTGTCAGTTCTGAAGTTTTTGTTGACAATTTTTGTTGGTTCTGTCATCTCTCTCTCCAAAAGTTTTCCTTTTTAAGCAGATTCCAGTAAATTAATCAAGACCCACCTGGAATGAGCGGAGTTTCATCTGCATGCAATCAAAATGTCACACCCTAATTGGGCATGTCATCTCTCTTTGGAGATGACCTCATCAAATTACTGCCCTACAGCAATTTGTTGCCCTACAGTATTGAGTGAAGATTAAAAGAAATAACTGCCTCCTCAAGACTGAATCAGGATTAAAATATGGCTTTACTGGGGTACATAATACTTTCAAGTTGGCACATTTAATACAAATAAATAAAATCTTAAGTGAAAAGGAGAATATTACTACTGACCATAAAAGACCATAAGAGGATATGTTGAACAAATACATGCCAACAAATTAGATAACCTGGATGAAATAGATAAATTCTTAGAAATACACAAACTGCCTACAATGACTCAGAAAAATAAAAGATCTCAAAAAAAAAAAAAAAAAACTCACTAGAAAAGAGATTGAATAAGGAATCCCAAACCTCCACATGAAAAAAATCCCAGGACCAGATAGGTTCATTCAGGAATTCTACTAAAGTTTTCACAAAGAATTAGATCCAATTGTGCTCAAATGCTTTCAAAAAATCAAAGAGGAAGAAACACTGTAATTCATTCTATGAGAGTAAAATCACTCTCCTAAAAGCTGGATAAAGATACCGCAAAAAAAGTAAATAACCGATATCAATTATGAGTATAATAGTAAAAATTCCAAACAAAATGCTAGCAAGCCAAATCCAACAGTATATTTAAAAATTATGCATCTGATAAAGTGGAAGTTATAAATGGTATGCAAGGTTGGTTCAACACAAGGAAATCAAATAATATGATATACCACATTAAAAAAATGAAGGAAAACAGTCACTTGATCTTCTCAGTTGAAGCAGAAAATCCAGCACCTCTTCTTGATAAAAGCACTCAGGGCACCAAGAATAGGAGAGACATCTTCGATATGACAAAGGACATAAGTGAAAAGCCCACAGCTAACAATCTATTTGATGGGGAAAGACTGAAGACTCTCCCTCTAAGAGGAAGAATGAGACAAGGATGACTACTTTCCACAATTAATCATTATACTGGCATTTCTTGCCAGAGAAATTAGTTAAGAAAAATATATAAAAGTCCTCCAAATTGGAAAGAAAGAAGTAAAACTTCCTCTTTTTGCAGATATGATCCTATATTCAGAAAACCCTGAGAAATTCACAAGGCTCTTAGTACTGATGAATGAGTGCAGTAAAGGGGTAGGGTACAAGAACAAGATCCAAGGATGGACAGTGTTTCCAAACACAAGCAATGAACAATCAGAAGAATAAATAAAGAAAAAATTCTATTCACAGTAATACCTAAAGTATCAAATATCTGGGAATAAATAAAACCAAGTATGCAAAGAACACGTTCATGAAGACTATAAAACTTGTTAAAATAAATCAAAGATCTAAATAAATGGAAAGATACTCCATGTTCATGGATTGGAAGGCCAGGTATTGTAAATATGTCAATACTACCCAAAATAAATAATAATCTCAATGCAATTCCAGTCAAAACTCCAACACTGTTCCTTGCAGAAATAGAAAAATCCAGTCACCAAACGTACATGGAATGGTAAAGACACCAAATGATCATGAAGCCATCTTGAAAAAGAAGAACGAAATTGGAGAACTCCCATTTCCTGAGCTTAAAACTTATTACTAAGTTACAGTAGTCAAAACAGCATGGTAGTTATTTACACAAGAACAGCGAAGTAGACCAATGACATTTAATTGAGAGCTCAGAAATCATCCCTCACATTTATGGTAAACTGATTCTTTTTCACCAGTGAACAAACACTACTCAATTAGAAAAGAACAGTCTCTCCAACAAATAGTACTGGGTAAACTGAATCTCCATCTGCAAAAACTGGAGGACCCTTACTTCCTATATACAAAAATCAACTTAAAATGGATCAAATACCTAAATATAAGAGAAAGAAGTGTAAAATTACTCAAAGAGAACTTAGGGAAACATCTTCAGGACTTTTTATTAGACAATGTTTTATTAGACTTTATACTAAAAGCACAAGCAACAAAAGCAAAAATAGATAAATGGGACCTCATTAAAATTAAGAACTTTTGCCCTCAGAAGAGTTTATCATGAATGAAAAATGACAACATACACAATAGGGGAAAAATTTAGAAGCACATATCTAATAAAAATTTAATATCAAGAATATATAATTAAATTCTTCAACAAATCAATAACAACAAAAAAGATATAAAAATAAATTTTTAAAATGGCAAAAGACTTGAGTAGACAGCTCTTCAAAGAAAGTATATTAGTGGCCAGAAAGCCTCAGCATATTTGCCATCAAGGAAATCCAAATCAATACCAAATACCACAATGAGATATCAATTCACATCCATTATAATGGCTGCTATTAAAATAAACAAGTGTTGGAGAGGATACGGAAAAATGGGCACACTTATTCATTGCCACTGGCAATGTAAAATGGTGCTATCATAAACTGTAGCAAATGTCCCACACTAATTCTAGGTGTGGATGGTGGAGTGGTGCATGGGGATCCTGTATTTTATGCATCATTATTCGGCAAACCTAAAACTTTTCTAATAAAAACCATAAACTGTTTTTCTAAAATGAGAACAAACTGAATTCGGCTTCACTTTAAGATGGAGTAACAGCTGTTAATTTACATTTTCCTTATTAACCCAGGAGAAACCAAAAACAATATTTAAAGAATTGTTCCAGACATTGGAAAACAACACGAATGTAATCCTTGTGGGAGGAAAGCAAGTGAAGTGAACCACGTAATTCCTGAAGTCCACAGCCTAGAGGCACTTTCCAGAAATAGCACAAGGAGTAATATTCAAGCAGACCTGAGATATCTCACAGAGTTTTAGGATTGATATAGTAGAGATTTTTGGAATCAGTAATATGTATATTTATATATATATAAAATTTTATACATATATATATAATTTTATATATATATATAAAATTCAAATTTATGACAAAAATAAGACAAAAAATATAGGAGAAATGGAAGTATATCATTGTAAGATATTTGCACTATACTGAAGTGAATGATATTATTTGAAAGTAGAATATTATAAGTTAAACATTTGTATTGCAAAGCTTACAGTAAGTAATACATTTAAAATATAGAGTGTTTAGCTAATAAACCAATAGTAGAGATAAAAAAATAATTTAAAAAATGATGAAATAATCCAAAACAATGCACAAAAAAGAATAAGCAAAACAGAGAAAACTTTTTAAAATTAGTTATAATATGAGAGATGTAATTCAAATATATCAATAGTTACATTAAATGTAAATGGTTTAAACACAACAAATTAAAGGCCAAGATAGTTAATTTCCATAAAAAAACAAGTAAAAATTAGCTGCACCACTCAAGAAATCCACTGTAAATGATAAAGATATTATTAAAATTAAAATATGACAACATGTTTCACAAGTGGCCGTACCGTTTTGGATATTATTGTATGAGAATTTCAATTACTTCACATCCTGAACAGCAGTCCATGTTTTGAGACTTTATTTGCTGGTAGATAAGAACATTGTATTACTGAATAGTATTATTTCATTATGGTTATCATTATTATTTTCCCAAGCATCTTTCAAATACTTATTTGCCATTCATATATATAATTTCATAAAACGTCTGTCTGAATATTTTCCCTTTTACATTGTTTTTATCACTGAGTTTTGACAGTTCTTACTGTATAACTATATTCTATAGGCAAGCCCACTGTAAGATAAGTGCTTTGCAAATATCTTTCTTCTAGTCTGTGGCTTGTCTTTACATTTTTGTAATTATGTCTCCTGCAGATCAAATCTTCTTATTATGATTAAACAGGGTTTTACAAAGGGAAACATGCATTCACCATATGACCAATTCCATTTCTAGATGTTTATGGAAGAGAAAAATAGATTTGTGTTGACAAAATCCTGTACGTAAAATTTTGCAAAACTGCAAAAATATCTTTGTTGAATGATAGGGAAAAAATCCTAAGGTGTGGTGCAACTGACAGAATGGAAAATTAACTTCAGATACATTTTCCACAAATCTTAAATATAATTTGAATCACTGTAATTAAAATAAATCAAACTCAAAAGAATACATATTTTGTGATTATTTTACGTGGCATTCTTGATAAGAGCAAAATTATAGTAAAACAAAACCGATTAGTAAAAGCCCGGGCTTGAGGATTTTGGAACGCACTGAATACAAAGGTTCAGCAAAGGGAAGTGTTTAGTGTTGATGAAAATGTTCTGGATCTTGATTGTGGTGGTAGTTACAAAATTTACGTATTTGTCAGAACTCATAAGACTATATACCTAAAAGAGTGAATTTCCCCATATGAAAACAAAATTAATGAAAAGGATAGGTCATGGAGAAACACTAATTAAAAGAAATCTAGTGTGACTGTTAATTTACCCCCCCCAAAAAAAATTGAGTTAAGAACATGAAATATTACCAGTGATACAGAGAGACATTTCATAATAAGAAGGTCATTACATCCAAGGACATAAATATTATAAATGTGAATGCATCAAATAGTAGGTCTTCAAAATACAAGAAGCCAAAATTAATAAAACACTAATGAGAAATACATTTATAGAGTTATATAATTCAACAGTCTCCTCTCAGTAATTATGTCAAAATTAGATGAAAAATCTGCTAGAATATAGATCACTTGAACTATATCCAACTTGTCATAATTATTTCATAAAAAAGCACACTTATCAAAAGCAGAACAAATATTTGTTTCATGTACACAGGGATATTCACCAAAATAAATCATGTCATGGACATAAAAGAAGAAAAATAAATGTAAAATAATTAAAAGCATGAACAGAATAGACTCTGATTATAATAGAAATAAACAAGAAATGGATAACAGATATGTCTGAGGAACTACAAATATGAAATTTAAAAACACATTGTTCAAGTAACCCATCTTCAAAGGGTAAATTACAAGAGTTATTTGGAAATATTTTGCACTAATTGAAAATTAGGTCACAACAAAGAAAAATGTGTGGGATGCAGAAAATACATGTTATTAAATTCTCAGTTTCAAAGAAAGAAAGTTCTAAAATCAGTGCTCCAAACTATCACTTTAAGAAAATAAAATAGATGATATTAAAACCAAAGTAGTCAAAGGGAAGAAAACAATAAGAAGAACATTTGTTTCAGTTTCCTGGTTGCCAAACAAAATACAATATAAGTTGATTTAAACAGTGGGAATTTATTGGCTTGCAGTGCTGAGACCAAGAGAATCCTAAAATCAAGGCATCATTAAGGTGAAGTTTATTCAGAAGATTGGGTTTCTGGGGATGGCTGCTGGCAATTTTTGGTCCTTGGATTTTCTGTCACATGGCAATTCACATGGTGGCCTCTCTTCTTTCTCCCTTCTCTTATAGTTTTGTTGCTTCTCAATTTCTGCTATCACTGGCTTTCTCTTTGCCTTTAACTCTCCATATAAAGGACTCCAGTAATCTGAGTTAAAGCCCAACTTGATTCATTTGGACCATATCTAAATTGAAGTAACATCTTAAAGAGAGTACTTTACAATGGATCCATGCCCACAGGAATGGGTTAATTTAATAATATGTTTTCTGGGGTACATAACTTCAAGCCAACATTGCATTCTGAAGAGATTACCTAAATTATTTAACAAAATTGAAGATGAAATCATAATAAAAGCCATTAACTTAATAAGAATAGAAGATAACTTCCTCAACCTGATGAAGGATATTTACAAAAAAATTGGTACCTTAACATCATGATGGTGAATTATTGAATTCTTTACCCTTGATACTGGGGACAAGACAAGGATATCTATTCATCACTTCTATTATATATATATATATATATAATATATATATATATATATAATATATATATATATAAAATATATATATATTATTTCTATTTTATATTGTATCAACATTTTACTTAGCATAGTAAAGTAAGAAAAAAACAGCGGCATATAAACTGGAAAAGAAGAAGGGAACTTTCTTTTACTTGTAGAAGGCTTTTTATCTAATTAAAAAATCATAATGAATCTATAATAAAGCCACTAAAGCTAATGAGTGAGTACAACAAGTCACTGAATGTGTGTTGTTTTAATTTATTTGGCTTCTCTAACAAATATCAAGCAATAAGTTCATTTAAACAATGAAAATCTATTGACTCAGATTTGAGGATAAGTAAAGTCCAAATCAAGTCATCATTAAGGCAGTGTTTTCTCCCAGAAGAATTTAGTTTTTAGAAGCTGGCTGACAGTAACATTGGTCTTCAGCTTCTTTGTCATATGGCAATGCACATGGCAACATGTGCCAAGTCTCTTCTCTTCCACTTCCATTGATTTATAGTTTCTAGCTGCTCATTCTGTAACTTTCTATCTGTCTGAATGTCATTCCACTCATAATGGATTCTAGCAATGAGATTAAGATCCATCCTGATTGAGTTGAGCCATACTTTAACTGAGGTAGCATCATAAAACTATCTTACTTACAATGGGTTCACCCAATTGTAAGTACAGACTAAATTTAAGAACATTTTTCTGGAGTTTGTAGGTCATCTCACCAAGTAGGCTATATAAATATACAAAGGTGCTAAAAGGGTGAGAAGAACATAGAAGGTGTAGAAGTTTAAGGTGATGGTAAGTATTAGTTTTGTTCGGAGACCAACTAGAGTTTTGTGATTGTAGGTTGCTCTACTAAGCGTATTTTTTTAGTTCCTCTACACACCTGAACCACCAGAATCCTCAAAACCTGATCATATGATTTAAAAGAAAAATTTAGTAGATCATATTGATGCTGAAGATGGATTATAGTCAGTGCCAGCTTCATAAGCATGCTCAATTTGCACAGCCACACAAGGTAAGTTCTCAGAAAGAGCCCCATGTTTGGTTTAATACTCTGCCACCAGTGTCTTGATTTTCTTGATAATTTTATCTTTGAACTTTGTGTATTGGAAATGAAATCCAGTAGGACAATAGAGAATGCATATTGGCAGAGGACGTATGCCAGTTGGCAATGGAGAGCAGCAGGCACTGAAGACAACAGACAGCAGTCAGTGTGCACGCCTGGAGCAGCTGTGGATTGTGTGGCCCTGAGGGTGGCTATTACTGGGAACTGGTCCCAAGTTGGGATTCACTCTATGGACTGTAGCAGCAGAAGAAGCAGTAATTATGGCAGCAAGTGGAGCCAGAAAAAAGAGGAGGAGTTCTTCATCTGAGCAGCACTAGGCCTTTAGTGGGAGACTGGTTTACCTATCCATTCTTGGAGCCAGTCACTGCAGCATCTGCAGAAATATTAACTCTCTAAACTTAATTAACTCTCTAAACTTAAGTTTCTGGATGGAAACTTCTGGCCTCCAGGCAATAAACTTTGCCAGTAAATTATCATAAAATAAATATATAAATATATAAATATTGCAAGAAAGAATGTCAGAAATTGTTTAGAATCCGTTAGATTTTAAAATCTCTAGCTTTGAATACTGCCACACATTTTAAATCAAATATTCACAAGCTTAGACTTAGACATTTAATTGAAATATAATCACATTCAACAATAACAACTAATTCCATACAAATTGTTAATGAGGAAAACAATTTTAAAAATTCTAAGTGAAGATACTGTGATAGACTAAATAAATGAACTTTCTGGATTATATACATATCATAAAGCTACTTTAGGTTCTTGTATGGCTTCCACAAGTTAGAGAAAATGAAGGAGGAAATATTAAAATGCCAACATAAAAAACCCATTTAAAATTCAATTCTGGTTTATACCAAACTGTTTTATTTAAAGAATCAGATAATTTTGGAATATTTGTCCCATGAAATCATGGGCTCTTTATATAGTATTTATATTTCAAATGAATTTAACAGAAATATATCCACATATTGTTGAAGCATATAAAATATCACTAACTACTCAAGTAAAAACTGCATCAGAAGAAAAATTCTCCTTAGAATTTAAAATTATAAAAAAATGTTTTGTGATCTTGCATTTGCTGAGACCAATGAACTTTCAATTGTATCAACTGAAAGTGAGGTGGCTAAAATATAAATCTTGGTGACTTTTTAAATAATTTTGAGTCATAAAAATCTTATGATGAATCACTGAATCGCATCAATAAAGTTCTATTTTTATTGTATTATATAAATGTACAAAAATTATTTTTGCTATTTGTAAATATATATTCTTACTCACGTTGCATACTTACCCTTTTTAATGAATATGCTCATGAGTTAACTTGGTTTACTTATGGGATCTAGTTGTTTGGTCAAGCAAGCATTGGTCAGATTGTTACCCTTTGAGGACATTTGATGGGCTTAAATTATCAGCAAGTTGATTGCATCTCTGGCTGATTACATTTACAACCAGCTGAGGAGATTGTCTTCAATAATGAGAGAATTCTTATCCAATCAGCTGAAAACTTTAAAAGGAGAAATAATAATTTCAGCAGTCAGAAGAAATAATTTCCATCTCTACTTCAGCCAGACAGCAGCTCTTGGAAACTGATCAAAAACCTTCACCAGAGTTCCCAGCTAGGGGCATATCCTATGGACTTCAAACTTGCCTATCCTCAAAGTCCTGTGAAGAAATTCTTACAAAGATTTCATATTTGTAGATATTTCCTGTCAGTTTTATTTTTCAAGAGAACCCTGATTATTACAGCTCTGGTGCTGGGTGATTATTTAGAAACAGAATGTTAAGAATGAGATTTCCGAATTGGATATGGGGTTTTATGAATTGGTTCTCTAATCTGCTTAGATTCAAAGGCACTAAGACCTCTATTTCCAGCATTCAAGATGGCATTGATAATTCATGAAGTGTGTTGACAATAAAAATACCCAAAAAGTCACTGCTGGATATGACTGTTTAAATGCTTATAAAAGGCGAATCTTAGGGTGAGAGTGTTTTTGACACCTTAGCAAAGTTTTGTGGAGTTAAAATGTATAATGATGTTGACTGGTTGTTCCTAAATATGCTAGACAGTTTTAAAGGAAATAGAGGAGAGGTTCGGTGATAGAATGCTTGCCTGCCATGTAGGTGAACCTGGTTTGATTCCTGCCCCCCCCCCCAATAAAAACAGAAATAAAAGAGCTCAAGTCTTCAAATTCGTAACTTAAGCATTCATGAAGTATGTGAAAGTTTTATGTGTTCCTTGAAAGAAAATCTTATCTAACGTACCTGCAGACTTGGGATTTCTGAAAAAAACAGACCCAGAATTTCATTGTGTGAGTAAGTAGCTGAATTATAATATGAACTTAATTCCCACTCACGCAAGGTGCTTCTGCTAATGTGAGGGCACTGATTGAAAAGGAATGGGAACCTGAAAATTGTAATGGGGACCTATGGGTTGATAATGATGAAAACTTGAATTCTGTTGAGTCTTTGTCAGATAAATCTATAATGGTCTTCCCTGAGAAACCAGCCACCCTACCTCCAGTCTGCCCTGAGGAATCTGCTATCCAATCTCCACTTGAAGAATTAACCCTACTATGCCTCATAAACCTACAACTACCTCCCCTGAGCAAAAGCCCTCACACCTTTGTCTTGATAGAAATTAATCCTGTTTCATCAGATTAAACTGCAATAGAATGCCCTGAGGTAATTGGCTAGCAAGATTATTTTATTTCTTGTTGTGACCCCCCCCCCCCCAACCTCTCTTTTCTTCCAGGCCTTTAATTATACTGAAATCCCAACAGGTCACAACAGCTAAGGTGCAAAACATGACCTAGGAGGAGGTGTATTGGTCTCCAAAAGAACTTCATGATGATTTCAATTTATACAGACAAAAGTCAGGGAAATATGCATGGGAATTTAAATAAAGAATGTAAAATAATGGTGAAAAAATGTAAAGTTGAACAAGGCTGAAATTATTGATATGAGCCCACTAAGCTGAGATTCTGGATTCAATGTTGTAGCTTATGAGGCATGGTCATTAAAAGATTTTATGCACCCCAGAAAAGATCATGTCCTTACATTCAATCCACCTCTGTGGTTGTAGACTTATTGCAGGCGGGACCCTTAGACTAGACTAGGTTATTTCAATTGATATGTGAATCACCTCAGTTAAGGTGGATCACATATAAATGGAGTCATTTAGAAGAGGATAAAAGCTAGAGAAGTACATGGAAAAAGCCCCAGAGAAGGTAAAAGAGACAGAAACTAAAAGAGAGGATACAGAGAAAGCAAAGAGGAAGCCACCGAAGCCAGAAGCTAAAAGTAATCAATCTCAGAAATGAAGGACTAGCAGAACCAGCCATGTGCCTTTCATGTGACAGAGGTGTACCGAATGTCAGAGTCCAGATATTATCCTGATGATGGCTTGAGTAGGATAGTTTGATGTTTTAAGAACTGTAAATTGTAAATTAATAAATCCCCATTGTAAAGGCCAAAAATTTCTGGCATATTGCATTTCATCAGCTTTAGCAAACAAAAACATTGGTTAAAAAGGGCTCTAAAAGTTTCTTTGAGCAGTTGGATGAAACATGGACAAATATGTGGCCTACATTAGCTGAGGCTGAAATGTCAGAACTGCCAGGTATAATTTAGATGAGTGGATACAACAGCATAGAGAGACTGGCATATCAGAGTGGATTTGTCTTGTGAGACCTGCTCACCTACCCAAGGAGTATCCATAAGTCATACATTTCACCAGAACTGTGAGGAATCAATTTGTGAGAATAACTCGATCTTCCCTGAAGAGCTTTGTGGTCACTTTTTTCTGTAAGTCATATATTAAGATAGGAATGGCTGTCACTGAACTGGGATCTGTAAATACAATGGGGATGATTAGATACCTGGTTGTCATAAGCCAAGTGCTAACACTTAATTCCCAAAGACAAGGTGTGTGTAATTACTTTAATGGAGAGACCTGAAAAGCTCCTACTTTTGAGTGTGACCAGAACAAGAGGAGTCTCTGTGACAAATCTAGGCTGCTATGAAAGCTGATTTGCCAGTGGGCCATATGATCCAGCAGATCCAATGGTCCTGGAAGTGGTAAATAGAGATGCTGTCTGGAGATGTTGGCAGGCCTCTATAGGTGAATCACCATGACGATCCTTCAGATTCTGCACACAGACTTGTCATCCTGTGCAAATAACTACTCTCTTTTTGAGAAACAGCTTTTGGCCTGTTACTAGGCCTTAGCAGAGACCAATAGCTTAATCATGGGCCACAAATTTACCACAAAACTGAGTTGCATATCATGAATTGAATGTTGCTGATCTGCCAAAAGTTGGGTACAGCAGCATTCCATCATGAAATGGAAGTGGCATATATAAGATAGGGCCCAAGCAGGTCCTAAAGGACCAAATAAATTACATAAGGAAGTGACCCAAATTTGCATGTCTCCCAGGCTTGCCATATTCCCTTCTCTTTTCCTGTCCATAGCTTTGCCTTCTTACAGAGTTCCCTATCATCAGTTGTCTGAAGAGAAAATTTGGGCCTGATTTATTTATGGTTCTGAACGATATGCAGGTACCACCCAAAAGTGGACAGCTGCTGCACTGTGGTTCCTGTCTGGGACATCCATGCAGAAGAGTGGTGAAGGGAGACCCTTCCAGTGGGTGGAACTTTGAACAGCACAGAAGGTTATTCATTTTGCTTGGAAGAAGGAATGGCTGGAGGTGCATTTGTATAATGATTCATAGGCTGAAGCCAAAGGTTTGGTTGGATGGTTACGAACTTAAAGGGAGCATGACCAGAAAATTGGTGACAAAGAAATCTGAAGAAAAGATCTATAGATATATTTCCCTAAGTGGGAAGAAAACAAATTTTTTGCATGTCCCACATGAATGCTCAGCAAAGGGCGACTTCAGCAGAGACAGATATAAATAATAAAGTTGATAAGATGGGCCCATTCTGTGCTACTATTTGGTCTCTTTCCCTATCATTCCTGTTGTCCAGTGGGTCATGTGCTCAGCAACATGGACTTTGTGCCATTTTGAGACTATTTTGTACCTCAGAAAAACCAAATTCTTTAATCTTGATTTAATTTTGTTGAGTGAGATCTTTTTGATTAAGTTGTTTCCATGGAGGTGTGACCCATCTAATTGTGGGTGGGGCCTATTCAAGTGGGTCACTGACTGGAGCCCTTTAAGAAGGAAATACTTTGGGGAAAGCTTCAGAGCCCACATTGTCAGAGACCTTTGGAGATTTAGAAAGAAAACTCTTCTTCAGAAACCATTTTCTGGAGAAGCTGGGAGAGAAAGCTAGCAGACATCACTATGTGCTTCCCAGCTGATAGAGAAAGCCCAAATATCATTTAGCCCTTTCTTGAGTCACAATATCTTTCTTTGGATGCCTTAGTTTGAACATTTTTATGGCCTTAGTACTGTAAACTTGTAACATTAAATTTCCTTTTTGAAAGCCAATACATTTGTTTTATAATGCATTTCTCGCAGCATTAACAAACTAAAACAGAGTTTTACTCATCAAGGCCAACAGCAACGACAAACACTTAATTCATGATATTACACCATTATCCAATTTGATCAGCCAGCTACCCAGTGACAGGTCAATTACATTGGACAACTTCCATCATAGAAGGGACAGCATTTTGTTCTAACTGGAATAGGCATAAGCTCTATGCATGAGTTTGCCTTCCATTTACACAATTCTTCTGGCAAAACTACCATCCTTGTACTTACAGAATACTTTATCTAGCATGATGGTATTTATTCTACACAACATTGCTTCTGATCAAGGAACCCCATTTTTTACTCTTTATTCCCCCTATTCTTTATTTAATTATGTTCCTACTTTTTTAAAACTCATTTCTCCATACCTTGGATAAAAGAATCATCAGGCACAAGGTTTGCACAATAATATGGTCACATTGTAAAAACTATATAGTTATACAGTCATCTTCAAGAGTCAAGGTTACTGGAACACAGTTCAATAATTTCAGGTACTTCCCTCTAGCCACTCCAATAAACTATAAACTAAAAAGAGATAGCTATATGAGGAGCCATCAGGATAATCTCTAAACTCTGCTTGAAATCTCTCAGCTACTGAAACTTTGTTCTGTCTCATTTCTATCTTCCTTATTTCATCAATAAGTCTTTTCCAATACCATGATACTACATCTCAGCTCATCTATGGGAGTCAGGTCCCGTGTTGCCATGGAGATTTACCCTGTAGTGAGTTTATCTGCTGACTTGGTTTAGAGAGAGAGGCCACATCTGAGCAATAAAAGACAATCTCTGTGGGTGACTCTTAGGCATAATTATTACTAGGCTTCTCCTTTGCAGAAATAAGTTTCACAGGGGGAAGCCTTGAGATTGAGGGCTCAGCCTAACGAATTGGTTTTCCCCTCTGCTTTTTCAAAACAAAGGGAACAAATGTCCAGTTTCATTTGCATAGGAAATTTCCCTGCTCCTAAAAAAAATGCATTTTGAAGTGGAATATGCTTACAAAGATATTACACAAACTATTTTTAATTTGTTTCCCTTATAATTCTTTATGGTAGGTGTGGTTTTGAAATTTTTCTATGACAAATATATGATTTAAGATTATATGTTAACTTTTTTTAGTGATGAATGCTTTTATAAAAGAATTGTACTTGTTGCATAGTATTTTAATATATGCATGAGTAGTAATTTAATTTACCATTCCCATATCTATCTATTTATATATATGTAGTTGTTGAATGTCTTTGCTTTTTAGAATAAATTTCTAGAAGCAGAATCCTGGATCAGGGATACGGCAATTTTTCTAAAAACGGAATACCTGGATCAGGGGTCTGGGCATTTTGAGGTTTACTGAATATTTAATTTCATTTCAGAAATATTTATAAGATTTTGTACTACCAGCAATATTTTAGAATACCTCTTTTTTCTCCATACCAAAATTTCTTTTCTACTATTTAGAGTTTTCTCCATCTTATTTTGTATGAGAATGTGTTCCATTTATTCCCTTTTTGAACAGGAATGGCTATTCATACTTATAACTATTATTCTGTGCATGTCCAACCATTACTTTTTTTTTTTTTCAACATGGGCAGGCATCGGGAATCGAACCCGGGTCCTCTGGCACCTCAGGCAAGTATGCCTGCCTGCTGAGCCACCGTGGCCCACCCAACAACCATTACATTTTGAGTCTTTTTAAAAAACATGTATAATATTTTATTTCAAATTATCGTTAATTTTTATTTCACCGATCACTGGTGGAAAAGAATTTTCAGCAAAATGAAGCCTCACCCAAGCCTGATTTAGATTTAGATGATGAGAGTTTGGGCTTTTGAGTTGATGGTGTTTGGATAAGATTTTGGACGTGATTTGATGCTGCAGAGCTGTGAATGTGATCTTACATGGCTACACCAGGTGTGAGTAAGAATTTTGAGATAAGGATTATCTGGGTTGGTTGTATGTGAATTCACAAGGTCCTTCTATGTAGACGCAGAGAAATACTTGATTTCAGAAGAGAAGGTGAAGTGATTATGGAAGCAGGTTATTGCAATGATGTGACCAAGCCAAAGAATGCCGAGGAATGTCAGTAGCTTCCAGGAGTCGGAAGAGGTACAGAACAGATTCTCCTCTCTCCTCTATGGTCTGCAGAAGGACCTATCCCTGAAAACTTAAAATTTCATCTCTGCAAGACTCATTTCTGATCTCTGGCCTCTAGAATTGGAGGAGATTGAATCCATGTTTTTTAAATCATTACGATTTTGGTCTTTTATTATCCTAGATGGTGAAAACTAATACATCTGATTTGTGTGTGTCTGTCATAAATCAAAGGTTTTCATTTTGAATTTATATTCTTCATATTCTGCTTTGCCATGAAAAAGAAAGTCAAATTGCCTTCAAACAATTGTGTGAATCATTGTATGAAAATCAAGATCAAAAACTAAAGTGAAAGAAGCCAGAACTTGTTTCTAAGTTTGTGATATGAGTGGCCTTTCATTAAAATATAGGAAATAAAATTATGGCTACTCTATTCCATATATTTGAAAAATATCAGGAATTTAGAGAAGCAGAGGATGTAAAGAAGAAAAAGGAGAAAAGAAAAACAAAGAAAAGTTCATCAAATTTGAACATGAAGTGTAAATTCAAATCTGGAATTATTAAGAATATCTTCCAGAGTGAAATTTGGATTCTGTATAGTGGAAATTTCCCCAAACCAAATTCACAAATCTCTCAATTTTCAGCAAGTACATCTTTATCTAACACTAAGTGAGAGTGTTCTAATATCCCTAACTATTGATCTTCTTCTTCATTCATCTGTATATATGTTTTGAGGTTTTGCTTGGCTCATGGCATAAGTCAGGGTCATACACATTGTAACTGATAAGGCATCAATGGAGTGAAATTGATCAAAGGTATATTTGGCTGTCCCAGCTTTCTTTACTCCAGCCTGAATTTTTTACCTGGTGACATGATGTGGGAGCCACAGACGGAAAGGAGAAAGGGCAAAATGATAATCAGACATCTATACAGTGCTGATCACAACTGTGAAAAAATATATAAATTCTAAAATATTAATCAAAGCCAGTAAAATTCTGTCAGAAGGCAGCAAAGTTATTATCAACAAGTTCTGAGGAAGCAAAAAAAAAAAACAAACCTGCAGCAAAAAGTTGTTGTGGCATAAATAGAAAACAGGAAAAGTATTGTAAAACATAAAAACTCAGATGCTAGAGTGCCATAATATTTTATTGAAATAGTTGTTCAGTCAATGAAGGTATACAGACAAATAAGGTTCTATAGAAAGAGGAAAGTGTTATTCAAAAGAGTTTTGAGGCAAATTATTATTTCCTAGGTAATTAAAACTAAATAAAAGGATTTTATCATTTTAAATGTTATTTTATATACTATTTTTTTAAGTAACATATCTGGAAGTAATAAAAATAAAGCTGCTATGAACACTTTGTAATTCATTGTTTGATGCATTTTTATTTCTCCTCAAGTTAAATTCTAATAATGTAAATTGTTAGATCAAAGTTTAAGAATAAACTAAAAAAATGAACAAATACATGAATATCTCAAAACTGTATGACATAGAGATTGAAATAGAAATAATGAGGAACACAGGTACAGCCATAAAAATTGGGTTATACCTCGAATATCAGATATTCTGATTATTTATGACCCACAAGAAAAAAATTCTTAGGCTTCTTAAGGCATGCATCTGAAAATTTTTAGAATCATGTACATTAGGTGAGCATATTATTTGGTTAACAGAGATTAGATTCTCTATTTAACTGGTCCATGACCCATGAAACAAACAGCTGCTGCCGACTCACAGCGGGAAAGATTGTAATTCCATCTCTATCCAGGGGAGAGGGGGAAACTATCAAAACAAAACAAACAAAAAAAAAAGATTTCTAATTTGTATGACATGCGCCACCATCAGTTAAACTTTATAATAAATATATTTTTATGTACATATATTTTATTTGATAAATCTCAGATTTATCAAAATCTGATAAACTTTTTGGGGTAGGAAGTACTGAATATAAGAGGCTATATTTTTTTTCTGAAAATTTTAATCACCCTATACTATCCAGAAACAGACTTCAATTCCAGAATTCCACTAAACCAGCATTTTCATATATGTATATCACTTAACAGTACATTTTTTGTCTTAATGTGAATACAAATAAATATATGCTGTGAAAACAATATTAAAGGAAAAAATGTGATTTAAATGAAAATTAAAGATATTAATATTTTTGAAAGATAATAGTAGGTAAGAATTATGCTGATTAGTATATCTACCATAGGATACTTCAGCATTTAAATCAAAACAAATGTTTCAATTTTATTTGAAGTTCTTTTTCTATAGTGCTGCCATATGAATATAAAAGCTTAAGAAGCACTATTATAAACACTTTCTATTCTGAGACATTTTTTTAACTTTGAATATAAAATTCAAAATAAAACCCTCATTTTTACATAGATATACACACATATATATGCTGTAGAATGATATATACATATAATATTTTTTTGTAGGCTATATGGCAAAGGTCACATTTCATTCTTTTTCCATGTGAGTATCCCATTATTGCAGCACCATTTCTTGAATTTTTGCCTAATTTTGTTTGTTTGTTTGTTGGTTCCTTGCTTGTTTCTTGGAAAGAACATGGGCTGGGAATCTAATCTGAGTCTTCTGCATGGCAGGCGAGAATTCTACCACTGAACTACCATTGTAGCCTCTATATGTATATATTTGTATACTTACATATATATGATATATTTTGAGAGAAAGGGAAAGATTGAAAAGAGAGAGAATATTGGAAGAGGTCTTTGGATCTGTAAAATGTATTATATAGAAAAGTTCAATTTTATTTACTTATTTATTTAGTTATGTATTTTTTAATATGGGCAGGCCACGGGAACCGAACCCCGGTCTCCAGCACCTGGGGCAAGAACTCTGCCACTGAGCCACCGTTGCCTGTCCAATTTTTTTTAATTTAATGTTTTTATATGCAAATATAAATAATAAACACCTGTATAATTATATGATTTCAAATTAAATTTTTCAAATATTAGAGCATTTGAAAAGTAAAAATGTCTAAATAGATCAATATTGTACTTGTGTTAGTGAGCTATATAGACTATTTTTCTTTCCTTTTTTTTGATTTTTTTTTTTTGGTATTTTTAAATTCATCTGTAACATACAGTTTTTTTTTTAACTTTTTAATTGCATAGCATAACATATATATAAAGCAAAGAAATAAAAAACAATAGTCTTCAAAGCATTCATCAACAAATAGCTACAGGACAGATCCCAGAGTTTGTCATGGACTATGATACTATCTTCTCAGATTTTTCTTTTAGTTGCTCCAGAATAGACTAGGAGGCTAGGAGGCTAGGAGGCTTAAATGTTTTTTTTTATTATCGCAATTGACTTTTTTTTTCTGTTTTTTTTTTTGTGAAAAATAGCATATATACAAAAAAGCAATAAATTTCAAAGCAAAGTACCACAATTAGTTTTAGAGCATACTTCAAAATTTGACATAGGTTACAATTCCACAATTTTAGATTTTACTTCTGACTATTCTAAGATACTGGAGACTAAAAGAGATATCAATTTAATGATTTAGCAATCATATTCATTTGTCAAATTGAATCTTCTCTTTACAACTCCACCATCACTTTTGATCTTTCTATCCCTTTCTTTAGGGGTTTGGGCTATGTCCATTTTAAGTTTTTCATGCTGGAAGAATCTGTCATTAATATGGGGTGGGGAGAAGGAACTATCGGATGATCTGGAGAAGCTGGGCCCTCTAGGTTTCAGGATTTATCTGGTCCAGGGATCCATCTAGAGGTTGTAGGTTTCTGGAAATTTACACTAATGGATGAAACCTTGTAGAATCTTATATATTGCCCTAGGTGTTCTTTTGGATTGCTTGGAATGGTCCTGCTTGGGGTTTGGCAGGTTATGATAGATAGCAATGTCTAACTGAAGCTTGTGCAAGAGTAACCTCCAGAGTAACCTCTTAACTCTAATTTGTACTCCCTCTGCCATGGATACTTTATTAGCTACACTTCTTTTCCCCCTGTTCTTTTTTTTTTTCAGAACAGAATTGGTGATCCCACCATGCCAAGGCCAGATTCATTCCTGGGAATCATCTCCTACATTTCCAGGGAGACTTTCATCCTTGGAAGTCATATCCCATGTACTGGTGAGGGCAATGATTTTACTTGCAGAGTTGGATGTAGAGAAAATGAGGCCACTTCTGAGCAACAAAAGAGGTTCTCCAGAAGTAACTCTTAGGCATACATAGGTATACATTTACTATAGCACTTTTAACAAGTGAAGTTTATTTCTTAACTTTAAAAAACATATCAAATGGTATGCTCACTTGGCTTAAACATCAAATGCTTCACACATCGTTTGAACTAATTGTGCAAACCCTTAAACTCCCTACCACCAGCTCAGAAGCAACATTTTGATAGTTTTGTTTTCAGTTGTTCTTTTGGCTATTTCCATAGCATTAAATAAAAGTTTTTGATCTCAGATATCTGGAAAATACAGACAAAAACATTTCATAGCCAAAATTGTCTGAGTGTGGGAAAATTTGAGATAGAGAAAGTAATATTTTCTTATTATTACTATATGATATACCATAAATGAAAATTAGACTTTAGATACTGTATTTTGAATTTTAAAATAGTACAAAAATTAAGTATATTTTATCTATTAACTTTTCAATATTTCTTACTTAAATATACACTTTTAATCTGAAACCAAATATAACTATTGTTTTATATTTCACAAATTGGCATGCAATACCTAATGCAGTTGTGAATACTTTAAGTGGCAGCCATATTTATTTCAGTTATGAAGTAGAGTTACTCAAATGTGTTTGATCTGCCCTGAAAAACATCTCAGGGAAAACTGTAATAATTTTCATTTTAGTAATTTTAATAAATTATTTGCTTTTTAAATTCTTATTGACTCAGAAGTACACAGTGGAATTTTCTTGGTGCTGTGAAGAATCCAGCTGTCTTCTGTTAAATCAGTCATTAAGGAATTTGCAAAAACTTTAAATAATGCCACCATTATTGCAATATTTTTTGGTTTGGAAAGCTTATTTAATTTTCATAGAATTCATTTTCCTTATGTCACCATGAACTGGATTTATCAAAGCTATTAAATTAATTTATAAGAAAATACCAAATATTTCTCAATTTTACTTCCTCTATAACTGATGTAGGTAGATATATTTCACACAAACAAAAACATTTTAGGACTTTCAATGACTTTTAAGATTGTTAAGGTTTTCTAAGGCTCAAAATTTTGAGAACCACTCTTGTGGTTACTAAAGACACTTTTAATTTCATATAGATGATTTTTTTGCACAGTGAATAACTGTGTATATCCTTAATTTATTAAATGACTCACTTTAACTAGGAGTTTGTGGTGCACTTAGATTGATCTAGGATTTCTTTGAATTTACAAACTAGATAATATAGCCACTAAACATTTAGTTTAAAAGGTATCACATCAGGTGCACGGGTGATTCAGTGATAGAATCCTCGCCTTCCTTGCAGGAGACCTAGGTTCAATTCCCAGACCATGCACCCCGCCCCCGAAAGTAAAAGGTATCATAAATATTTTCTTAACTTTCTACATTATCATTTTCTGGCCAGATATTAAATTATCAATTTAATTACCTAAAGGTATAGCTTGCTCCATCCCACCTCCCAGTTGCTCAAGCAAATGTTTTAAATTTTCTTTAATTTTCTGTGTATGTTTGCATATGTGTATATATATATATATATATATATATATATATATATATATATATATATATATATACATTTGGTATTTCATTTTATAATATTTTGAAATTCTGGTATGAAATAATGTCTTATTTAAGTTCGAATGCAATGTTATAATTCTTTAAAATACCATCCATTTGGAGCCTTTCCTTCAATTGTCAATTTTACGTGCCATGAGAACACTGGACACTGTTACTTTACTTTCAAAAAGTATTAATTATAAAGAAAATTCAAATCCATAAATTTGGAAAAAGCATCATTTTCATTTGAGGAAATACATACAAGCATACATACATAGCTACAATACATACATATAAGCATGCATACATGCATATGCACATATATAAATTTGGCTTCAAAATGCAGTCAAAAATTTCCTGGGAATTATTTTTTTAGGACACAATTACACTGGGAATGATCAATCAAACTATTTATTTTTTAATGCCTATTACTGCATTTGCAAAGAAGAATTTTAATAATTGGACTAGACATATGGAGGAGCCAAAGAAGCTTCCAGAATGGCACCAGAAACTGAGAACTCATGGTATTTTCCTTGGACTGGCCAAGGCTGATGTCTGAGGGTAAGCAGAAATTCTAGATTGATTGCAATCATAAGCTGAAAATAGGGTCCCTTTTATCAGAACTTTGATAGCTTGGTAAACACTGGACTGGGGGCAGGTGCACAAATTAAAAGTGCAAAAAGGGTAAAAAGGATAAAAATTATTCTCTGGCACACTGAGAGATTGCTTTGGTAAGAATGCCCAGTGGGCTTAAAAAGTCATCACATTAGCAAAAGTTGGGCTACAAAAAAGGGTCAATTTGTCCTTAAGAGCAAAAAGAAGCCGAAAGGATGAGCATGTAATTGAGAAATCTACAACACACAGAAGGAAAATATAAACTATTTCAAATTTAAAGAAACACTTATTTTGTTTTACTTGTAGAAATTATTATTTGCTTACATGAAGGAACTCACTAATTCACAGAAAACAGATGAAATATTTCAAGTGAGCTGTTCCTCTAAGAAAATTTAAGACATTTGCTTAAGCAACTGGGAGGTGGGATGGAGCAAGCTATACCTTCAGGTAATTAGATTCAGGGTGGAAATAAAGATAATTTAATATTTGGCCAGCAAATAACAATGTAGAAAGCTATGAAAATATTGATGTGATGCTTTTTAAGCTAAATGTTTATTGGCTATAATATCTAGTTTATAAATTCAAAGAAATTCTAGATTGATCTAAACGCAGCTCAAATTCCTAGTAAAAGTGAATCATTTAATCAATTAGGTAATTTGATAGTTTTGGATTAAAAGGCAACTTCATGACTTTGTCTTCTTACCACAGTGTTTGAAAAATAATGTTATTTTAATGACTAGTTTATAAAATATATTGCTTTTTTCCTTATTAAACTATGAGCTAATCTGAACTTTTAACTTTCCATGTTGGTTTTATGGACAGATCAGTAAATACTAATTTGACTAAATGTTTAATATAAGTATATGGGTTCAAATAAATTGAAATATATCTTTAAGAAAAAAGAGTTTTTCTTTTAAAACTTCAGGTAAGGGTGAAAATCAGGTGACTTACAGAATCTGTTCAACTGATCTATGGAAATTTCATTTAATTAGTATCAACAATTGAGGTGTTTTTAAAGTTCAAGTTAATTTTAACATCTCGGGCCTCTAAATGATTTTGAGACCTAGAGGGGATTTGGAAATAAATATTGTTTACTTAGAATATTCCTAAAGAGTATAGAATTCATAAATGCAGAGAAAAATAATAATTGCATACAATAAATTCTCCTTGTTTTTTCACTACATATAAATATATTCAATCTTCATATAATTTTGATCAATACAATAAACTCAATATGATATGTGGATTATTTTAGGCTGATAAATTTACTTGGTTTTAAAAGTAATATTAAAATACATAATATTAGATTTAACCTGGTCTATTATGTTTATATATGTGTGTTTAAATCAATGGTATATTAATATCAATAAACAAAATTTTTGTAAGAAGCGAAGGAGAGAATTGATAGTACAAATGAAGAATAAAATGAACCTAGAATATGGTCTGCTTTTAATATGTGTGAATAAGAAATTATCAATTTTCTTCTCTGTATTCTGTTCAGGTAATACAGGTTATATTATAACACCTGTAAATCTACTTTCAATTCTCAAGTCACTTCACTTTTGCTCATATGCTGTCTTTTATCATCAACAAAGTTTAGTTCCAATCAAACAAAAAGGATTCATAATCTCAAGAGACTAAAATGTTTCAATTATTAAGCTATTTCTGCCATGTTTACTTTTAGCTTCACAGTATGAGTCTGGCTAATGATTTATCCATGGCTATAACAATTCCTCACACTCAGGCACCAATACTCATTCCTCAGCTGAGGAAATGACTGTTTCCGGCTGGCAAATGTTTTTCAAATTGCTTTTGTTCCCCCAAGATCAGTGAATTTTAAAGTCTTATTAAACATTGTATGTCTTTTTAAATTTCGGGTGATGAAGCAAATTACTTGAATTACAGTGTCATTTACAGATTTTAAATTCAAAAGAATAAAACACTTAGTATTTATTCTATATTCAGTCTTTATTAGGAGCTAAGCACATAACCAATAGTTAGCATTTAAATTTGTTCTCTCACTCATAAAAGGAGATATGACAGATAAAGGAATATTTGGTGTGCTCCATATTTTTTACATCAACTCAAAGTTCTTATGACTACCTTAGTTTTTGAATATCCAATGGAGAAGCCTCTTAATTCAAAGAGGCAGGGTCAACCTTTTGTAAGCTAATTTTGTACAAAGACTTACCATTTAGACTGTTTCAATGATTTTATCCACACACTCCTCTCCACCACCTTTTTGTGATGTGTAGTGTTATAAAGTATTTAAGTGCAAAGTTGAAAAAATAAGTATGAACAAAATCACAAATAAGTTTAGTCTCTAGGTTAAAATACCCACCAAGAAAGATGATTATGCTCAAACAATGTAGTACATACTAAAATATCCTGGAGATAAGTTACCTCCTTAAAATCTATAACATAGTCCAACATAAAAATATTTATATTTAAAAATAATTGCAAATAGATCCTATATTTATTTCTTATAGGGGATGCTATTTCCTGCCATTCTCACATTGTCAATTTTTGCAATAGAATAACATGTCATCCATTATTTTATCAGCAGATGGTTTCTGCTCTCTCTTCACCTTGCCTTGAAGGCTCCTGCAGTAGATTAGAGGTCAATATTAAATTTTTCTGAAACATCTAAGGAATACAGCATCAAAGTTTTAAAATAGAGGGGTATGTAAAGGATGTAGATCAGCACTATTTCAATGCAATGTAGATGAATTCCGAATTGAAAGACTACTAATCCAGGATTAGCAATACCAACAGATGACTGAGTGGTAGACTCCTGATCCAAAATTATCAAACATAATTAATTACATACAACTGAGTCAAGGTAAAAAAATATTTTTTATTATTTTCTTTGGGCATTTTGGAAAATGTGGGTTGTGGATTGTTTTGTTTTGTTTTCGTTTGCTTGCTTTATTAGAGGAGTGGTAAATTGACAGAAAAATCATGAAGTACAATGTTCCCACATATACCCTCTCACACATGCAGTCTTCCCTAGTATTAACACTATATTAGTATGTACAATTGATGAAACTTTATTAGTATAATCTTGCTATTAACTATAGTTCAGAGTTTGCATTAGAATTCACTGTTGTGCAGTTCTATGTTGTTGTTTTTAATTTTTATTTTCTAACATATATACAACCTAAAATTCCCCGTTTTTAACCACATTCAAACATATAATTCAGTGGTATTAACTACATTCACAATATTGTACTGCTTTGATCACTTGAATAATGTTTTTGAAATTCTATATTTTGATGGTCTGGTATCAGGAAGTTCTTTTATCTCTAGTTTTATTTATAATCCTCTGTTTAACAGGCTATCTAAAATGAATTATTCTTTTAATAAGCCTTACTATATTTATTTGTTCTTTTTATTGCTACTCTTTCTAAATGTGCTCCAAATGTCAGCTTATTGAAAATTGACACAAAACAATAACAGAGGCAGCAATATCAAGTTGTAGGGAGCAGAGAATGTGGGTCAGAAAAGAAATTGGAAATATGTAGCATTAATCTGTAGCAAAAATAAAATGGATCAAACTATTTGGAAAAACTAGTGAGGTTTGGCGTGAAATCCATAATTATTTATGCATATCATGAGATTATGCCTTTAGTGGACCTAAGATGGGTATAAGAATCCAGGACATGATTCCAAAATCACAAAGAAGACCAGTTTATTGAAACGGATGCATTTGGTTCTAAAAATAGCCTCCTATATTACTAAAATGGATTTTGTAGGTCATTAGAAGATAAATGTTACATTGTTGCAAGCTCTTTTTTCTCATCTCAGGTGAAAGGAACCACAGGATATTTATGGCTTCAGTGACTGATTACTTGTTCAGCTCTATTGCCCTCCTGCCTCTCAGGATTTTGTGAATTTAGGCTCTATATATGGATATTTTTTCTCTCAGTTCTATTCATCTGTCTGGTATTATTGTCTTCTGTATTACAACTTTGCTTGATTTTGCTAGATTGCTAAGTGCTTTCATTTTCTCACACTGAAATTGCCATGTGGTAAAGACTAGCTAAGTTATAATACATTTTAAAAGCTTTGCTTAAAATAAAATTTTAAAAATCCATGATTTCCTATTACTTTTCTTGCTATAAGTACCATATATTGGGAAATAGCAATACATTACCTAAGGAGTAATATTTATATGTGTTCTCAACAACTAATAGAAAATAAGAAAAAATTTATTTTTTTTTAGAAATTCATGAGGTAAGAGGTTGACTTTAGTTTCAGTGCAATGGTTAACAATCCTTAATGATGGATTTGCATTTTAAGATGTTTGTATTGCTTATATACAAATAATTTATTCTATATTATGTATGTGGTCTTTCGTGGACTTGCAAAATAAAACTATTGGGATAATCAGACATTTTAAACTGAATATATCATTTGTCTTCATAGACATATAAACTATTTTTAATGAAAACTACTTTTTAAGTTTCAGTTATTTTCTAAGTTCCATAATTTTTTAAAATACCCTTCATGGTTCTTACTCCTGTTTGTTTAAAAAAGGTATTTAATATGAATTTTTCTGTAAACAATCATTGTGCTCTCTAATAATGTTTTTTAATTAAAAAATACTATAGTGGCCAAATACTATATTTTAATAATTTTACAAAACTATGGATTGAATAAAATTTTCTTTTAATTTCACTAGATAAAAATCATGCAAATGTCATAACAAATACTATATGATTCAGGAACAATATAGGGATTAGTAAGGTTGAGGGTTAAATAGAGACCATGTCTAGAGGAAACTGATCATTCAGGATTTATTGATTGTGCCTTTCAATGGGAATTGAGATCTACTATTGTCAGGTATATCAAATTTTTTAAGAGCATGCATTATGGAATCTATTTATATAGAACTATAAATATTAATTACTTCTATTTAAGGAATTCTATAAAAGTAAATAAATAATTAACTACAAATCATGGATCAAGCCAAAACCTCTGCAGGACCATTATTCTCCATAGCACATCAGCTTACAGCTTTTACTCTGAATGGTATTCATATATTGCTGCCCCAGGATTTAACAACTTAAAAAATTTATCTATTGAGTCCTTGTTAGAAGGAAAGTTTAAAAGGTTGTGGTTTTTAATCAGTTACATTTATAATGCAGTCAAAATTGTATTTACCTGTCTTATATTTACTTGGTTTATAATTTTGAGTTTATTACAGAATTTTCAATAATTAGGTCAAAGGCTATCATGTGAAAATTCAAGAATTTTCCTGAAGTAGGCACAATTGAGATAGTTGACAGCAATTATATACAGAACTCTGCATTTGCTTTTTTTGAGAAAATCACAGTTACATGTGCAATTTTCCATCAGAACTTCATTCCAAGCAACAAAAATAAAATATTATTTTCCAGAGATGCTATTGATTACAATGATTACAATTCTAATTTCATTTTAGCATTTTATTAATTTATTCTCCTCCTTCTTTTGCCTCTATCCTCACTTGCTCAGTTATCTATATCAGCTATACTCACATTTTGTTGGTCTCACACATTTGCAATTTTCTTTCTGTTTTAATGGTCTGTTGGAAATGGTATACGTATTAGTTAGGGTTCTCTACAGAAATAGAATCAACAGGGAACACTTGCAAATACAAAATTTATAAAAGTGTCTCAAGTGACTGCAGAAATGTAGAGTCCAAAATCCTCAGTGCAGGCTATGAAGCCGATGATTCCAGTGGAGGTCTGGACAAACTCCACAGGAGAGGCTCGCCAGCCAAAGTAGGAAGAGAGCCTGTTTCATCTGAATCTGCCCTTAAAGGTTTCCTGTGATTAGATTGAGCATCACTCATTGCAGAAGACACTTCCCTTGGCTGATTACAAATGGAACCAGCTGTGGATGCAGCTGAAGTGATCATGATCTAATTCTATGAAATGTCCTCATTGCAACAGACAGGCCAGCACTTGCCCAACCAGAAAAAGCAGGTACCACCGCTTGGTCAAGTTGACACATGAAGCTGACCATGACAGTATATCATTGGATTTTGATTTGCATTTTGTTAATAACAAATGTCTTTGAGCATCTTTTCATATGCTTTTTTGGCTACTTGTATTTCTTCTTTGGAGAAATGTCTATTCAAGAACTTTGCCCATTTTCAATTAGGTTGTTTTTCTTTTTGTTATTGAGTTGTAGAGTGTCTTTTTCTGATAAACCTTTATCAGATATGTGGGTTCCAAATATTTTCTTCCATTGAGTATATTGTCTTTTCATTTTCATTATGACGTCCATTGATACACAAAAGTTTTAAATTTTGATGCCCTTATTATCTATTTTTTATCTATTTTTTCTTTTCTTTTATTCTTTTTGTGTGTGTGTGCTTTGGGTGTGAAATCTATGAACTATTGTAAAACTCAAGATCCTGAGATGCTTTCTTATATTTTCTTTCAGGAGTTTTATTGTCCTGGTTCTTATATTTAGGCCATTGATCCATTTTGAGTTATTTTTTGTATGTGGTGAAAAATAGGGGTCCTCCTTCATTCTTTGCAATTGGATAACCAGTTCTTTCCAGCACTAAATACTGAAGGGAGAGTTCTTTTACAATTGAGTGGACTTGGCGGCCTTGTCAAAAACCACTTGACAATAGATGTGAAGATCCATTTCTGAACTATGAATTCAATTTCCTTTGCCTATTATGATTGTGCCAGTACAATGATGTTTTGACAATGTAGCTTTCTAAAAAGCTTTAAAGTCAGGAAGTGTGAGACTTCCAACTTCATCCTTTTTCAAGATATTTTTGGCTCCATCTTTTGAGATATTTTTGGCTAGAACTGATATCTTAAAAATATTTAGTCTTCTAATCCATGAGCATGGAATGCCCTTCTATGTATTTACATCATCTTTGATTTATTTTAGGAAAATTTTGTAGTTTTACTTGTATAAGTCCTTTACATCCTTGGTTAAATCTACTCCTAAATACTTGATTTTGTTAGTTGATATTGTACATGGAACTTTTAAAATTTTTGTTCATCACTAGCATATAGAAACACTACTAATTTTTACATTTGTATATTGTACCCCACCACTTTGCTGAATTCAATTATTGTCTCTGGTATTTTTTTAGTAGATTTTTCAGACTTTCTATATATAAAGGATATACCATTTGCAAATAGTGAAAATTTTCCTTCTTCCTTTCCAATTTGGATGCCTTTTATTTGTTTTTCTTGCCTAACATTTCTGGCTAGAACTTTCAGCACAATGCTGAATAACACTGGTGACAGGTGGAATCCTTGTCTTGTTCCAGATCTTAAAGGGCAAGCTTTCAGTTTTTCACTATCGAGTATGATGTTAGGTGTGAGTTTTTCATATACACCCTGTATCATATTTAGGAACATTCCTTCTACTCCTAATTCTCTAAGAGTTTTTAACAAGCAAATATGCTATATTTTGTCAAATGCCTTTTCTGTGTTAATACAGATGATCATGTGCTTTGTTCCTTCACTTTCTTATTTGTTGAGGATTTGTGCATTTATATTTATAGGCTAAATTGATCTGTAATTTTCTTTTCTTGTAATGTATTTACCTGGCTTTGTTATTAAGAAGATGTTGGCCTCATAGTTTAAGTTAGGTGGTGATCCTTCCTGTTCAGGTTTTAGAAAGTTTGAGTAAGACAAGTATTCATTATTCTTGGAATGATTAATAGAATTTACTTGTGAATACATCTGGTCCTGGGATTTTCTTTATTGGGAGATTTTTATGACTGACTCAGTGCTTTCACTTATACTTGCTCTGTTGAGATCTTCTATTTCTTGTAGAGAAAGTGAAGGTTGTTTATTTCTGTGAATTTGTCCATGTCATGTAGGTTGTCTAATTCGTTAGCATACAGTTGTTCATAATATCCTGTAAAGATCCTTTTCATTTCTGTGGGGTCAGTAAGAATGCTACCCATCTCTTGTTTTATTTAATTTTTTTGTCTTCCCTCTTTTTTCTTTGTCAGTCTAGCTAAGACTGTCAATTTTATTGATATACTCAAAGAACCAGCTTTTGGTTTTGTTAATGCTCTCTATTGTTGTCTTTCTAATTTTCTATTCCATTTATTTCTATTCTGATCTTTATTTCTTCCCTTCTGCTTGTTTTAGGTTCAGTTTGCTAGTCTTTTCTATTTCTATAATGTGTGCAATTAGGTCTTTGACTTTAACTTTCTATTATTTAGTATAATAGGCATTTAAGGGTATAAATTTCACTCTCAACATTGCCTTCACAGCATCACATAAGTTTCGATATGTTGTGTTCTTGTTTTCAATTGCCTCATGATACTTACTGATTTTCCTTGTAATTTCTTCTTTGACACACTGATTGTTTAATTGTGTATTTAAATTCCACATATTTTTGGATTTTCCAGTTCTCTGCATGTAATTGATTTCCAGCTTCATTCCAATATCTTTGGAGAAGATACTTTGTGTAATTTCAATCCTCTTAAATTTATTGAGACTCATTTTGTGACCCAACATGTGTTCTATCTTGAGAACAATCTTTGTGTACTTGAAAATAATATATATCCTGCTGTTTGAGGGGAAAATATTATTTTTTGTATATGTCTCTTTGGTCTAGTTCATCTATCATATTACATAAATTCTCTGTTTCCTATTGATATTTTTTCCATATGTTCTATCTATGATGAGAATGGTATACTGAAGTCTTGAACTACTAATCTGGAGGTGTCTGTTCCTCCTTTCAGTTTTCCCATGATAAGGAGAGTAAAAAATGTTCCTAGAGGAAATATGACTCAGGAAAAGAGGAGAGTGAAAACAAATAGAAGCCAACCAAACAAAACCCCTCATTTTAGTATTTTTAAAATGATTTGAGGATTCACTGTATTGCACATGAAAAGTAGAAGAGGATTGAACTTTTTTAAAAAAGAAAGAATAAAATATATTTTTGAAAATTTTAAGAGTTTGATTGGAAAAATGAATTCAGTAGAAGGTAATGAAATAGAAACAATGACAAAAATGTCAATAAAAGAATCAACCCAGGAATTGTATGATACAAGTAAAAGCATTTCTACAGAAAAGAAAAGAGAAAACATAAGAGAATATATTAACAAACCGAACAATATATAATGATTTTCCATCATTTAAAAATTATATGTGTAAAAATATACATATTCTTTCAAATTGATAAAAGTAGATCAATGTGTGAACTACGTGGTGAAACAGTTTGTGAATTTCTAGTAAAATTAGAATAAATAAAAGTTCTCAAAACATCTATATTAGTTTATTAACCTGCCAGAATTCAATATACCAGAAATGAATCAACTTTTATAAAAGGGTTTTATTCAGATGTAAGTTTATAGTTCTAAGACTATAAACTGACCTTGATTCAAGTTCTAAGCATATAACTTACCTTGATTCAAGTAAAGCCAATGGGTCTGAAACACCTATGTCAGCTAGGAAGGCACATGGCTGGCATCTTCAGGGGTTTTTGGCTTCTGATTTCAAACAGCTTTCCCAGAGGTCTTTACTTTCACCATCTCCAGAGGTCTCTGTCTGTGTGGGCTCTGTCATATCTGTTCTCCAATCATCTGCATTTCCAAGCATCTCTGTCATTTCTGAACTTTCTCCAAAGTGTTTCCGCTTTAAAGAATTTCAGTAAACTAAGCAAGACCCACTTTGAAAGGGTGGTGTCACATCTCATGTAATTAAAATGTCACACCCACAATTAGGCATCTCACATCCCCATGGATATAATCTAATCAAAAGTTTCCACCCTACAATAGCAACAAGATTAAAAGAAATGACTGCACCCACAAAATTGAATCAGTATTAAAACATGGCTTTTCTGGGGTACATTGTACTTTCAAACTGGCATACAGTGTAAAGCTGCACTGCATAAGATGGTAGAATAAACAGCCTGTTTTTATGGAGGAAGCAGAGTAGTTGGAGTAGTTGTTACCAATCAACAAAGTGGTTCCCTCTTTAGCCCAGCCATGTAACAAACACTGTAAGTGAAGAAAAATTACTATAATATGAACCTAAATATAAATATAAATACTAGGTCATTCTTGAAAACCAATAACAAAATGATAGAACCTTCCCTACCATATTTGAGAATCAGATTTGCAAGGTTGAAATACACCTATATATGGATGATGAGTATTAAACACAAACTCATCTCCATGTACTCAAGGGCAAATCATAAATATCTCATATTTGTAGCAAAATTAGACTGATTATATCTTCCCTAAATTATTTCTTTTTCTTATATTTTCTGAATTAGAGAATGGCATACCTTACATAGTTACTTACTAAAGGTCAAGTTTTGGGACTAAAAAGTAAATTAAATAGCTATGATTTAAAGGAGAGAAAATTCCATAATACTTAGGGAAAATTATCTCAAAATAATTTGAGAATAAGATTCACAAATAAATGATTATAATGTAATAAATATCATGATAGATAATAAACACAAAGTGTGCTATTATTTGGGAAGTTTTTCTAAAATCTTTCTTCTCACTCATTCCACCCTCATTCAATTAATTATCAAATATTGTTCAATTTTATCTTTGGGATCTACATTTACACCTCCGTCTTTATTGCTTCAGTTCACACCCTCATCATCTTTGAATTGGACTATAAACAATAGGTTTATCTTCCTTCAATCTGCCTCCTTTGAATTTTCCTTGTAGAATTCATTAGGGATGTCTTTCTTGAATGTGCATTTATTCACAGCACTATCCTTATTAGTTAGTCATAAAGACACTTACTGACAGGTCATTACAAGTTTTTATTTGACTCATGAGGTCTGATCTTCCTCTTATCATAAAATTACTTGCAGTTTATTAATCATACCATAATATTTCACTCCTCTTTGCATTTCCTCTTGCTGTTCCCATTTTATATAGCTCCCTTTACACCTCCTTTATCTACTTGGCAAAATTTGACTTATTCTGCATTAAAAAAGAGTCACATTCAAGTGTAAAGAAATAATGCATGCAGAATACTTCATGGATAATGGATATTCATTGTGGAAAATAGTAATTGGATACTTGAAGAATATTAAATAGCCAAAGGTTATTAACACAGGGAATTATTCTTGTAAAACCTTACTTAAAAAAACGACCAACCACAGGGCAGTTCGATGGTGGTGCAGTGGCAGAATTCTTTCCTGCTGTGCCAGAGACCCAGTTCAATTCTTGGTGCTTGCCCATTAAGAAAAAAAGAAAAAAAAAAAAAAGGAAACAACCAACCACAACTCACAACTGCCAACATACAAATCTGTCGTGCTACTGAGAATATCAGTGAGTTTTCAGGATGTTTGTAAATGAAGTTGCTATAAAATCTTGCATGTTTTGGAGTGCACATTATTTGTCTTCAACCTCATGACAACATAGGTTTTATTCTATAAAATAAAGAAAATGAAATTTCCATAATTTAAACATAACATTTCATAATGTTTCTGATCCCTAATTTTAAGGAAAGTAGAAAATAGTTGAAAGTTAGAACAACTACTTACTGCAATTTATATTTCACATCTTTCTATTTCAATATTATAACATGCATGCATGATTATTAATCATATCAGAAATAGAATAGATAGTAAAGAGGGATATAAAAAGTTAAATTCTAATTTCAGCTGATGAACCTTTATGAATCTGGATTATGGGTGTTTTTTTGAAGCTCATTATCAGGCCACAATTTTAATAGTTTCTTCCTTTCTTCTTTCAAACTATCATCTTAAACTTTGGCTACTTTTGTTTTGTGACCAATTAAGTTTAAACCAAAATCTACAATTATATCATCTTATCAGCAATCAAAGTCATTTTTGGACATCCAACAGAGGTCTATACTTGAGCTCAGTTTCACCTCTAACTACTATTCAGCTGCAATGACAAATACTGAAAGATATGGACACAAGGGTGAAATTTAAGTTTACAGTGACTTTGAAACAATGGCAACAAATTATTTGTTAACAGAAATTTGTGAAATTTGCTTTTTAGAGAAAATATGATTAATCTGTAGCCAAAACCAGTTCAGAAATGATATAAGCATATTTTTCCCTTAGTCCAAAGTATCTTGGAAGATGTGAAGGAATTTTTGGAATCTATTTGCATTCAGGAATTAATGATCACTACTTATCTTAGTATTACTTAATGTGCGGCCCAGATCTGTAACAGACCTGCATTAGCCAAAGACAATGATCAAGAAAGTAAACAATCTCCCCAGGAGGGGTAGAATTTAACTACAGCTGTAAAAAATTGCATTGATTGTAACTTAGTCTTAAACATTAAGCTTAGTAAAACATTAGGTCTTAGGGTCCTTCACTGACTATACTAGAGATCTGATGTCATACTATATGGAATGTCTTTGTTCTGAAATAATATGTTGCCTCACGCATTTCTGTTCCCTTTGTGGAGTGCTAACTGTCTGAATGGCTGCCACCAGAGAACTTCTGCCCATAAGTCCCAATAAATCAATGTCTGTTTCTGCACCTGGTATGTTTTTTAGTGCCACCCATACTCTGCAAATACTTGGCCTGGGTTTGTACAATTGGCGAGCCAGCCAGGAGATTGAAACACCAGTCCCAGCAGTAGGCATGGGTCTATAGATGGGAGAATCACTGGGGGAAATCTCAAGTTTGCCCACATTGTCCATGTGGGGAAGAGTGTATACCTCCCTGGATGAATGGGAACCATTGTGAGAATAGGGGGATATTCTGAGAACCCTGGCTGAGTTGTTAACTGTTTTGCAACAATTAGCAGGACAACTAAATCTCAGCAAAAGTCAAAGAGAATGCCAAGTAGCAATTGTCATTGCCTGGCCCCTTTTTGGAAACTTATATATGGCCACAGAGGAAAACCATGTGGTGAAACAACAGCCTGCCATGTAAAGGAAGAACTAAAATTAGAGAGGGACACATGGTTCACTCAAGTGGATATGAAAAATGCTGTAACTGAGTGCTGGCATTGTATGAATGACCAACTTAAAATCCTAGATAAACATCCAAATGTTGTTTTAGTTAAATTGTGGAGTAAATTACCCACAAAAGAAAAAAAAATAGATTTACTTAAATAAATTCCTGAACAGCTGAGGAAGAAAATAAACTAGCTAAGAAACTCCCTTTCAATACACGAGAATCCTCCACATTCCTGGAGGAAAGGTAAGCTTCCTTTCCCCACCCATAGGGAGGAGCCAAGACTCCAAGGAACAAAACATATTGGTGACCCTGGCCACACATAGAATTATCTATTTATTAATGTCCTACTAACAAACAGAGGGTGTTAGCACTAGTAGATATGGGGGGCTGAGTGTACTTTAATTTTTGGAAATGTAACCCAATTTAATGCACCTATGCTGGCCATAGTCAGTTATGAGGCAAAACAATCAGAGTAAAACAGCATAATTTGATTTTTCAAATTGGGAGATTGCCTCCTTGGGAATGCACTGTTTTTATTTCTCCTATAACTGACTATATATTAGGAATTGAGCTCCCTTATAGTCCACATTACAAACTAACACAGGAGAAATCCATCTCTGGTATAGAATAGTTAAAGCTGTCTTAAAGGGACAAGCAAAATGGTCCACTTTAAAAGTACCACAACCTCAGAAGATTGCAGTCACTAAATAATATAAGCTCTTGGGGAGACATGAGGAAATTTCTGGAACTACTAGGAAAATACAAGTAGTGGGAATATAATACCAACCTATAGCCTTTTTAATAGGCCTCTACGGCCACTACAGAAATGTGATGGAAACTGGTGTATGACAGTGGATTACTGCAAATTACATAAAGGAATGTTACCTTTGTATGCAGTGGTTCCAAGCATTGTCACTTTACTATACAAAGTTAGCATTCAATTATGTTATTATCACTTTGTTTTGGATTTAGCTAATGCTTAAGCTTACCCTTCAATAAAGTGAGTCAACCTGTTTTTACCCTCACCTGGGAAGGATGGCAAAGATCTTCTCTGTGCTCCCACAAGGCTATTTACATAGCCTGAGCATTTGTAATGACCTAGTGGCAAAAGACTTGGCCAACTGGGAGAAACCCTCATTTGTGATTTTGTTTCATTCTATTGATGAATATTATGTTAAATGGAAATTCTCTTTCAGAACTGAAAGTGGTATCAGAAACATTAAGAGCCCATTTCAAGAGCCAGGAATTGGCACTCAGTCATGACCAACTGCAAGGCCCTGGCTGATCTGTCAAATTCTTGGGTGTTTTATGGTTGGTAAAACAAAAATTGTTGCTTCTGCAGTAACTGCTAAGGCAAAGTGTTTTCCTATACTGTGTATGCCAAAGCAATTAATGACCTTTCTAGAACAGCTAAGGTATTAGAGACCTTTTGTTTCCAATTTAGCTCAAATATTAAAACCAGTGTATATGATAATCAGAAGCAGTCATACCTGGGAATGGGATGACCCCAACAGGCTACTTTCATGAAAGCAGAAAGGGCAATAGTACAGTCACAAGCATGAAGGGGGTCAGACCCTAATTTCCCTTTGACTTGTATGTGGCTAGCACAAACATTGGCTTTGGGTGAGTTTTGTGGCAAAGACAACCTTCTAAGCAAGTATCGCTATGGTTCTGTTCCCAAGAATGGGGCAAAATTAAGATAGACCCTTAGAAAAGCAACCGTGTGCTGCATATAATGTTCTGTTGCAAATGTAAGGCCTGACACAGAAATGTCCTGTCACATTGAGGACCATCTTTCCTACATAGAAATGGATCACAGACATGCCAATAAGTCACAGTCTGATAGTGCACAACTAAGTACCT
This sequence comes from Tamandua tetradactyla, assembly GCF_023851605.1. Taxonomy (NCBI): domain Eukaryota; kingdom Metazoa; phylum Chordata; class Mammalia; order Pilosa; family Myrmecophagidae; genus Tamandua; species Tamandua tetradactyla. Next base: position 77,700,509 of record NC_135335.1, read on the forward strand.
AACAAAGTGGAAAGCTTGCTTGCTGCAACACAGTGTTTTCAATGCCAATCCTCTTAGTGTCAATATGGACAAAATTTTAGGACCAGTGTCATACTTAGAAGAGTTAGCAGCTAAGATTTCCAGACCAGCAACATCTGTTACATTACTCATTATAGAAGGCAAAGGAACAATTCCCAAGCCTACTTGGTACACTTATGGATCTGTTAGTGGGCAGCCTCCCACATGGACAGCTGTGGGGTACAACCCAGTACTGACACAATATGGTGGGAGAATGACACAATGCAAAGCAGTTAGTGGGTTCATTTAAGAGCCATATGGATGGTCATAGTATATAAACCAGAAAACCTGCTGCCTATACCAATAGCTGGGCTATTTACAAAAGCTACACAACTTGGATATTGTGGATAACAACTTGGGAACAGAAACAATGGACAGTCATCAGTCATCCCCTATGGGGACAAGAGCTGTGGGAAGACATCTGGGATGACTGATAGGTAACTGTCTATCATGTCCCCACACATATTCCTGACACATTACTCAGGAATGTTAAGATAGGTGGACCTCACTTGAACTTGAAGCCACACTACTGAAATCTGAGAAGCAGCTAAGTGCCTACATTGAAACAGTAGACACTAAAGGCAGAAAACCTTATGGTGTTTAGCCCAGCAGTTCCAGCTACCCATCACATGCCAACAGCTTATAGACATCACAAGGGAGTGCCTGTACTCCCAGTGATGTACTTCCATTGTACTCCCAGTGATGGCCATGCTGTTGCCCCACCAGATGGGGCACAATTTTTTTAACCACAAGTTCTGGTGACCTGCTGGAAAGTGGACTATATTTTGGGCCCCTTCTGCTCTTGGAAGGGGCAAGATATACATTCACTATGGTAAATATTGCCATGTGACTTCTGTTAGCTTTTCTGATGAGAAAAGCAAATCTGTGAGCCATGATACACTGCCAAGAAAAGAGAAACACCCTCTACAGAATACCTATGCAAACAAGGATGGAATCCCCATTCACCAGACAAATAAGCCAAGGCTTTGCTCTGGTCTATGATGCAATGTGAACTTATCATCTACCTTATAACCCCACAATTGCAGGTCTTATAGAAACAATTAATGGCCACTTAATTGAACAGTTGGAAAAAAGAAGGTAAGAAATCCTTACAACAGACTAAATGGCTTTATCTGGCCCTAACCCACTTAAACTCTACACCAATGGCTGCGGCCCCAGTTCCTATTGGAATGCTATTAGAAGGGTCAATGCAAGTGCTGAGGATGCAGACTAAAGGGCCAGCTGCTTTACAGCCTAAAAGGGAAAATTATAATAATTTATTATTGCCTATGTCTCAGACCATACAAATGGGGGAAAATAAGGTCCTTTGACCTTGGTACTGGCCTATACAGCGTCGCTTGTTAGGAATCTTAAGACCAATGGGAATAGGAGTCAACCAAAACATTGGAACATGGCAGTTTATACAAAAAATGCTTGTTAAAATTTTTATCACTGATCTAGGGGCTTCTATTCCTATAGGTACCTTATGTATAGTTATGTGGACCCTTCTTATGCTCAGACTAATGATTGATGTCATGGTTGAGGACTCTCGAGATTTACAGGGGGAGAATATCTGGTATGTAAAACCTCCCCACAATGTCTTTCTGCTTAATACTTAACTATCTACCAATAGAACTCCTGCATGTATATGACTAGATCAACAAGATTTACCCCATGTTTTTCCTCATAAACATTCTTTCTTTTCACCCATGGCACCCTAGGAAATACCTTTCTACAGTGGCTTCAGCAGTAGCTCATCCCCCTAATCAAACTCAATGTTGGGTTTGCATGGACTTGTATTCTTTGGGTGACAATGACCTTCCCTGGATCATAGCCCCTGGAGGGCTATGTTGAATGTCCTGTTGAGGTAGCAGAATTTAACACAATGACACATCTGTAGTGAGCCTTTCTCTTTTAAGACTGAACTCCATTTACCATCTTATGATGAGACTTGGGATTACATTTTTTCTCTTGTGAAGAAAGAAGTAAAGAAACCCTGACCTGTTTTGAGGTATGCTATATGATGGGATAGGATGGCTTACAGACAGAGCAGTCACCTTAGACCCTATCTGCATGAACCAACTTAATAAGAACTGAGAAATGAGGTGGTTACCCTCAGAAATGTGTAATTTTACCATTAGGTTACAAAATGATTGCCTTTTCCAATGCCAATGGGCCTCCCACTTACACAGAACATATAACTTCCCTTTAGGATGTCTATGGACCTGTGGGCAACATTGATCACCCTATTTACTTTAATTTGGGGGTGTATGTTTTAACATCGGAGCACCCATATGTCCCTGCCATATTATGATTCATTACCACACACTCCTAGCAATTGGGAAATGGTTAAATCTATATGTTGAGTGAAGCATATCACATGGTGGTTGCTTTATATTTTAAGCTGCTGAAATGAAATATGACAGAATTGGAGTGTTTTTTTTTCAAAAAAAGGTATTTAATAAGTTGAAAGTTTACAGTTCTAAAGCCATGAAAATGTCCAAATTAAGGCAAGTCTATACAAATGTTCAAACTAAGGCATGCTGGGAAAGATATCTTGGCTCAAGAGGCCGATGATGTTCAGGATTTCTCACTCAACTGGAAAGATACATGGCTGTGTCTGCTAGCTTTCTTTCAAGGATTCTTCAACTGCTTCCCTGGGACAATTACTTCCTTGGGACTATGAGGGTTCTAAAGCTTTTTCCAAAATGATTCCCTTTTAAAGGCTCTAGTAAGCAACCTTAGCTTGAATGGATGGAGACACATCTCCATGGAAATCACCCAATCAAAAGTTACCACCCACCATTGGGTGGGCTACAGCTCCATGGAAACTATCAAAGAGATCCCACCTAGCAATACCAAATGAGGAGTAAAGAATGTGGTGTTTCTGGGGTGCACATCAGATTCAGATTGGTACATTGGTTTTACCATTTAGCTTTTCTTGCCCCAGGAGAAGCTGAGTTCATTGCCATAAAGCACATAACAGCCTTAGCTAATCACAAAACTCTGTGCTCAATGAATCTAAATTAGAAATGCCATTGTCAAATTATGAGACCACCCAATTGCAGAAAGTAGTCTTACAGAATAGAATGACTTAACCATGGCACAAGGCAAAACCTGTGGCCTTATAAACATACAGTGTTGTGTATATCTTCCTGATCACTTATGTATTTCTCAAACTTTAAATCTTATGAAGAGCACATGTACAGTATTTATCTATTGACCCCCTTTCTACTTTGTTTAATTTTCTTACTCAGCTTTGGCAGCATTCCTTTATAAGATCATTTGCCTTATAAGTTAGTTTATCACCGTTCTGTTGTCTTTTATATCACTATTGTGGTATACGAATGCAATGTCCTATGGACAATGCAGCCTCTTCTGGGGGATTGGAGTGTAGCAACCCAGGGCCCAGGCACCCTCATAAATCCCTTAACAGACCTGCTTTCGCCAAGGATAAAGGTCAAGTAAGTAAACACTCTCCAAAGAGGTGAAAGAATGTAACTACAGATATAAAAATGGCATTTGTTGTATCTTAGTTGAAAACACTAATCTTAGTAAAATATCAGGTATTAGGGCCTTTAATGATAATCTTAGAGACCCAATTTCTTATACTATATGGAATATCTTTTTTCTGAAATCATATATTGCTTCATGTATTTCTGTCTCCTTTGTGCAGCACTAAACATTTGGACAGCCATAACCAGAGAACTTTTCCTATTCATAAGTCCCTATAAATTCATGTTTGTTTCTCTGCCTGGTGTGTTTTTGGTCTTGCAGTGGCACCTATCCACGCTCTGTACACACCCACCCTGGGCCAAAACACTTATCTAAGGTTATTCAAATTATAAATTTTGACAAATCTACTCAGGACAAAGCAAAACAAGAGAGGACTTTCAATCCCGCAGCCTCTAGGAAGCGAAGATGTTAATAAAAATTTTTCCTGAGAAACATGAAAGTGGAAATTGATATATTTCTTCCTTTTTGCATAACCATCACTCATATTGTGAAATTCCAGGAAATAGAGATAAGCTCATTCTCAGAATTTGATCAAGTGAAATTCCAAGGCCAGTTAAGCACACTAAGAGATCAAATAACTTATTTAATTCTAGCAGAGCAGGGCAGAAGAAACGTGGGATCATTCATGTGATTCAACCGCACATTCTCTGTCATTTTCAAGAGCTGACACACGGAACAAACCTAACACTTGAAGGCAGAAAGAGTGGAACATTATTTTGCCCTGGTTTCAGTAGTCTAGTTGAATATCAAGTAACATATTTGTCTTGGGGGGTAAGGAAAATTAAATGTCAATGCTACTTGCTCCTGAAAATATCATTTTTCCCTAGATTTATAAGAAAAGAAAACAATAGCCACAAGTAGGATCTATGTAATAAAAAGGAGATGATTTAGAGGATTTTACATTCCTCAACATCATTAATATATGTGTTAGATCCATACAAATAACATTGCAGATTTTAAAATTGCATTGTTAATTACCCTAATTAAACAATTAACATTCCTAAAGAATCTTTGATATGGGCACTGTTTATGTATCAAATTTATCATTTAAAATTAAATGAGCTAAACATCAAACCAAAATTATAAATAGCCCTTCAAAATTATATAAAAGTATACATATTCCATTGCGTTTCTTGTTTTGTTTTTTGTTCTTTTTTTTTAATTTTATTGAGATGTTTGCAGGTTTACAGAAAAGCCATGCAGAATATACAGAGTTCTGATAATCCCTCCTCATACACTTAGTTTTTCCTATGATTAATAATGCATTAGTGTGGTACTTTTGTTATAATTCAAGAAGTAATATTATAATTATACTATTAATTACAGTTCATAGTTTACATTACAGTTTCACTGTTTGTGTTGTACAGTGGTATTTAAAAAATTTACTCCGCTAATATATAATCTAAAATTTCCCATTTCACCCACACCCAGATATATAATTCAGTGGTATTAATTACATTTGCAGTGCTGTGATATCATTGCATCATCCATTACCAAAACATTTCTATCATCCCAGGCAAAAACTATTTGTCAATTAATCCTTTACTCTCATTCACTACCCCATGTGACCCCTGGTAAACTATATTCCAGTTTCTGCTTCCATGATTTGTATATTCTAATTATTCCATATTAGTAAGAGCATGTAATATTGTCCTTCTGTGCCTGGCTTGTTTCACTCAATATGATGTCTTTAAGGTTGATCCATGTTGTTGCATGCATTAGAACATCATATTTTTTACAGCTGAATAATATTCCATTGTATGTATATACCACACTTTGTTTACCCAATCATCTGTTGATGGACAGTTGGTTTGCTTTCATCTTTTGTCAATTATAAAAATGACACTATGACCATCAGTGCACACATATCTGTTTGAGTTCCTAATTTCAATTCTTTTGGCTATATACCTAGAAGTAGTACTGCCAGGTGTGTCAGTTTGCAAGCTGATGAAATGTGATGCATCAGAACTGGAAAAGCTTTTAAAAAGGGGGATTTAATAAGTTATAAGTTCACAGTTCTTAGGAAGAGAAAGTGTCCAAATTAAGGCACCAAGAAGAGGTTACTTTCACTCAAAAAAGGCTGATGGGTCTGGAAGAGCTCTGTCAACTGAAAAGTCATGTGGCTGGCCTCTGCTGGTCCTTTGCTCCTGGGCTCCATTGCTTTCAGCCTCTGTTCCTGTGGTGGTTCCTCACTTCCATTCTCCAGGGATGGCTTTCATCTTTTGGCTTACCTTGGCTCTCTCCAGGTTCTGCCTTGCGTAACATCTCATGGCAACATCTGCTGAGCTGCAAGCATCTCCAAACCCCCCTATCTCTGTTTTCCATGTTTCTGTATCTGTGTCAGATTTGCTGTGAGGTTTCCGTCAGCTCTGTCATTTCTGACTCTCTCCAAGATGTTTCCACTTTTAAAGGATTCCAGTAAGCTAACCAAGACCCACCAGGAGTGGGTGGAACAACACCTCCATCTAATCAAATGGTCACTATCCATAATTGGGGATGCCATTTCTCCATGGAGATAATCTAATCAAAGGATTCTAACCTACAGCATTGACTCAACGTTAAAAGAAACAACTATCCTTACAAGATTGGATCAGGATTAAAACATGGCTTTTCTGGAGTAGATAATACTTTCAAACTGGCATACCAGATAATGTGCTAATTCTATACTTAACTCTCTGAGGAACTGCCAACTGTTTTCACTGTGGCTGCACCATTTTACTTTCCAACCAACAATAAATGAAAGTTCTTAATTCTCCAAATTCTCTCCAACAATTATTATCTATTTTTTAAAATAATAGCTGTTCTAATTTTGAAGCTGTTGGAATATGATATTCCAGAAATAGAAAAGTTTTTTTTTTTTTTTTTTTTTTTTTTAACATGGGCAGGCAAAATTGAACCTGGGTCTCCAGATGGCTAGCGAGAATTCTGCCACTGAGCCACCATTGTACTGTTCTAGAACAGCTTTTAAAAGGGGGAATTTATTAAGTAGCAAGTTTACAGTTCTGAGGTCACGAAAATGTCCAAATTAAAGCAAGTCTATAAAAATGTCCAAATCAAGGCACCAATAAGAGATTACCTTCACTCAAGAAAGGCTGATGAAGTTCAGGGTTTCTCTTTCAACTGAGGAAAAGCACATGGTAAACATGGCGAGGTCTATTAGCTTTATCTCTGGGCTTCATATTTCATAAGCTCCCCCAAGTGCTTAGTCCTGCTTTATCTCCAAAGGTCTCTAGTTACATGGGCTCTGTGATACCTTCCAAAATGTTTCTTCTTTTATAAGATTCCAGTAAACTAATCAAGACCCAACTGGAATGGGTGGAGTCACATCTTCCTCTAATCAAAGTTTAATACCTACAATTGGGTGTGTCACATCTCCGTGGAAATAATCTAGTCAAATTTCCAACCAGTACTGAACAGGGATTAAAAGAAATGACTTTTTTAGGGTACATAATCCTTTCAAACTGGCACAATGGTCACTTTAGAGGGTTAGAAATGGTATCTAATTGTGGTTTTGATTTGCATTTCTCTAATGGCTGTTGACAATGAATTTATTTTTATGCTTAAATTGACCATTTCTACATCTTTTTGAGAAATATGTATTCAAATTTTTGCCCATTTTATAATTTATTCATTTGTCTCTGTAGGATTTCTACATATATTCTTGATATTAAACCCTTACTGATTATGTGCTTCCCAAATATTTTCTCCCTCTTTGTAAGTTGTTTTCTTACTTTTATGAAAAAATTCCTTTGGTGTACAAAATTTTTGTTTTGATGAAGTTTCATTGTCTATTATTATTTTGTTGTTCACATTTTTGGTGCGAAGTTTAAAGAAACCATTGTGTAATATAAGGTTCTGAATATTCTTCTTTATGTTTTCTTCTAGGAGTTTGTGCTGGTCTGAAACTATTATTTAACCCCAGAAAAACCATGTTCAAACCTTACTCCAACCCTGAGGGAGCAGGCATGTTCTTTCAATCCTGATCCAATAGTGTAGGTGGGACCACATGCAATGGTGAATGTGACCTTTTCATTAGATTATTTCCTTGGAGATATGGTAGATTCAATCATGGGTGTGACATTTTGATTAGATGGAAATGTGACCTCACCCATTCAAGGTATGTCTTAATTAGTTTACTGAAGTACTTAAAAGAGCCAACACAGGAGATCTGACACAGACACACATTTGGAGATGCTTGGCTAGCCAATACAGAGAATCAGCACAAAGATATTTGGAGATCAAGAGAGAAAAAGCCTGCGTGCTAAGCAAGGACTAATAGAAATAGTCAAAACCTGAAGGGAAGAAGTCCCTGGCAGTAGGAGATGGTATGCTAAGAGATGAAATCCAGAATTTTGCCTTGTGACAGCTAAATTAGAATCCATAGATGCTTATATAGGAAGACACTGGAATCAGAAGCTGGAAACAATGAAAGTGGAAATGAGGACCAGCAGATACTAGCCATGTGCTGTCCCATGTGACAGACATTGCCTTTTCTTTGGAGTCAAGGTATCTTCTCTGGATGCCATGGTTTGGATATTTTTAAGGCCTTAATTTGTAACTTAATAAATCTCTTTATTTGGTATATTGCATTCTAGCAGTATTAGCAAACTGAAACAAATGTGCTTGGTTTTTGTTCTTATTGTAGGCCTTTGATCACTTTTGAATTCATTTTTGCACATAGTGTAAGGTGAGGTTCCACCATCATTCTTTTGCAGATGGATATCCCATTTTCCTAGCACCATTTATTGAAGAACTCATCTTTCCACATTGAGGGAGCTTAGTACATTCTCAAGAATCAATTGGCCATAAATGTGAAGGTTTATTTCTGCGCTCTCAATTCAATTCCATGACATTATATGTCATTTTGTTCCAATAACATGCTGTTTTGATTACCTTCGCTTTGAAGCAACTTTTAAAATAGGGAAGTATGTGTCCTTTAACTTCATTCTTCACTTCATGAAGGTATTAGATTTTTGGTGCCCCTTTTGTTTCTGTATAAATTTGAAGGTTGACATTTCCATTTCTGCAAATAAGGCTCTTGGAATTTTGATTAAGATTTTGTTGAATCTGTATAAGGTTTTAGGTAGAACTGACTTCTTAATGGCATTTAATTTTCCAGCCTGAGATGGTTAGTTTCTGGTGTCATCTTGCCCGGGTGATGGTACACAGTTGTTTCGACAGGCAACCATTGGCCTAATCATTAATGCAAGGGTGTTTGGTGGCTGGTTGATAAACCAGAGGGCTAATTTATTAAATCATCTGTCAGTTGATTGCATCTGTGGCTGATTACATCTACAATCAACTAAAGACAATCTCCAGCAAATGAGATAATTCAGTTGGACTTGATCCAATCAGTTGAAGATTTTTAAGAGAGAAGAGAGAATTTTCACTGCTTCTTCAGCCAGTAAGCCTCTCCTGTGGAGTTCATCAAAACTCTATGTTGGAGTTGCCAGCCTCACAGCCTGTTCAATGGATTTTGGATTCTTGCATTCCCACAGTTGCAGGTGACACGTATAAATCTTACATTTTCAAATATCTCTTTTTGATTCTGTTTCTCTACAGAACCTTAGCTAATACATACACATGAACATGGAATGTTGTTCCTTTTATTTAGGTGTGCTTTAATTTCTTTCATTAATGTTTTGTAGTTTTCCATGTACATATCTTTACATCCTTGGTTTAATTCATTGCTAGATATTTGATTCTTTTCGTTCTGTTGTAAATGGAATTTTTTTCTTGATTTCCTCTTCAGATTGTTAATTACAAATTTAAATAACTACCACTGATTTTACATGTTGTCCTTGTACCTTGAAACTTTGCTGAATTTGTTTATTAGTGATTGTAACTTTATTGTGGATTTTTCAGGATATTCTATATAAGATCCTGTGATCTGCAAATAGGGAAGGTTGTATTTCTTCCTTTCTGAATTAGATGTCATTTATTTCTTTTTCTTGCCTAGTTGTTATGACTAGAACTTCCAATATAAGAATGAAAACAATCATGTTGTTTGATTCCTTTTGAAAATTTCTCTCATTATTTAAATATCCTCATGTTGTTCATTCATTTTTTTTCTGATATTCTTTAGTTCTTTCTGTGTTTTCCCTCCTCTCTTTGAGCACATTGAAGATCTTTCTTTTTTTTTTAATTTTTTTTTTTAAGTACACGGGCAGGAATCGAACCCGGGTCTTTGGCATGGCAGGTGAGAACTCTGCCACTGAGCCATGGTGGCCAGCCTTTTCTAAAAGTTTTAGACAAGTATATTCAGTTCTGCTCTTTTGAAGGTTTCTGAATTTTTGTCTTGTTCTTGGATAGGCCATAATTTCCTGTTTCTTTGTTTTCATGTATGTTTTGTTGCATATTTTACATTTAAAAATTTTAAGTGTTAACTCTGTGATTTAGTCCCTGAGGTGTCTACCATAAATTTGTATTTATTTAATTAATTGGCAGAGATTTAATTGTTTGCTAGGAGCTAAGAAAGAAAATCTAAGGCAAAGAAATGATACCTTTTATAATCTCTGCAAATTGACTCTCTGTTGGTTGATTATTTCCTTCACAATTTACCCTGTCAAGAATATCAGCCCAAATTAAATGTTTAGTGCAGTGTCCTCTCCTAAGCCTGTGTCTTGTCTCAGCCTGCATCTTGACATGGACTAGTGATCACTTAAACCTTAAGAATTTTCCAATTTACAGTTATCAGAATAGTCCCTCTACTCCTTATCACATAGATGACACTGCCCCTCTAGGCAGCTTCATTGAACATCTTAAAGCCCATATTTCCTTTCTTCAGGCCCTCTTAACTTGTTTCATAAGAATTTCTGTTGCTTTTGCCTATAGATCCAGCCCGTGATAAGTTTCTTTTTTCAGTCTTTCCGACTGCTACTTGTAGAATGGCCCATACGGAGAGGCTGGCTCCACATCACACCAGGGAGTCAGGAGAGAAAACAACAAGGACACCACTAGCATCTGCCAACATTTTCAAACCTGAATTTTCTTGATTTGGCACTTTCCTGTTTATTTCAATCTTTTATTATATTGTGGAGTTTTGAGAAAGATAACTCTGCTAGATTTTACTAGTTTTTCAAGGATTCTGTGAAGGCATAGGATCAAGGAGCATCTTATACTGCTATCTTGGTTGGCTGGAAACTCTTAATTCATTTCATTTTGATGTGTGTGATATAATGTTGACTTGGGTCCCTAAAAAATAAAGTTTCTGGAACCTAAAATTTATTCCAAATGCATATGACCTTAATTTCTAATTTGAAGATATTGCTGGGTGACATCATTTAGTAGGAATCTGGAAACATATAACTGTGGAAAATGTGATGGACCATGCATTATTAATGTCAAAAATTACTGGAGTTCCATTCCACACCACTAAAGGAGATTCTGGTTTTACTCAGGAGTTTTCCTTCTGAATGCTCAAAGCACAATTAGTATAAAGCTAAGATTATTTGCAAAGATCAGAAGACAGGAAAGGGGAAGAAGGACTAGAAGCTGTGATTTCTAGGATTAGGGAAAATTATTCAGGAATTTGGGAGACATTAATGAGAACTATATATTATGAATAGAAAAGTAATAGGGAATGAATGGCTATTATTAACAAGGAATTGTGTGTATGTTGTGTGAACTGAGTTTAAAAAAATGAAGAAATAGCCTATTTTAATTTATATTTTGTTTACTGGATTATTCTGTTTTAGCTTCAATAAATCTCCAATTGATCTTAGCCTAAAAAATATAGGATTTTGATAATTATGTCTGTATTGGTATTTCGTTCTATAGGTCAATTTAAATACAATTTAAATAACTGTCTAAATATATAGACAGTTAACTAGATAACTCATGAATGGTCCAAATTGGTATTGACTTGTTCATGTTCCACATGGTAGTACTAAATTTGATAAAAAGCAAAAATGTGATTTATATGCTCTTTGTTTAATAGCTATTATAATTCTAAAATTGTAATATTTTATCATTTTTCAATTTATTGCAATTCTTTTACCATATTGTAGAGTTTTTCAGAAAGATAACTCTGCCAGATTTTACTAGTTAGTTACTATTTTATAAATCCCTTTTAGGATATACTAAAATATCTAATATATTCTGCAACATAGTTTTATTGCAGTATTACATTAATTCTCAATTATCTATAATTCTGTCAGTATGAAATCTTGTATTTCCTGACATCCAAAACATTTTCTGTCTTTCAGTGTACATTTCTGAAATTTCAGTGAAATGAGAAAAACTATAGTAATCTCTCATCCTATTTGAAATTATGCATCCGATTAAGTTCTTAATACTAGTGAATATAGTATCCTAGCAAATTTGACCAGTTTACTATGATTTATATTCCATGAAACTTATGAGTCAAAAGTAATCAATAACTTTATGGGAAGGAGTCTTCAAAATTGTGAGATATTAATACCACAGTTCTCTGTTTTAGACAGTGTGTGAATAAAATAAAATATATCTGAGGACTAAGTAATTATAATCTCTCATTTAAGAATTGCACATTTTATTTAAATAAGAATAATTCTTCTAACTTTCTGCAATATGCCAGTAATCACAAAGTATAGTAGTTATGTTAACCTTAAAACAGTTAAACCAGCAAACTATATAATTCTACTCAACTACTTTGAAGAACACCTGAAGCTGCCTATTAAGTGTTTCACAAACTTAGAGCACTGAAGAAAATTTACTTCTTGTTTAAGAAATGTTTACTTCTAAATTATTTTCTTGACATTGGAGCTCTGTCTAAAGAAATTATTTTATTTTTTAGAAAGAATTTTAGAATGTTCATGCATATTGTGCTGGTTGAAACTGTTACGCACCCCAGAAAAGCCATGCTCTTTTAATCCTAATTCAGTATTATGGAAGCAGTCATGTTCTTTTAATCCTGATCCAGTATTATAGGGTAGTAACTCTTGATTAGGTTGTTTCCATGGAAATGTAGAACACCTCATTGCGGGCATGACCCTTTGATTAGATGGAGATATGACTCTGCTCATTCAAGGTGGGTCTTAATTAGCTTACTCACGTATTTATGAGCGCTCACAGAGAGAGTTCAAACTGATACAGACATTTGCCGATCCTTGGTATACCAACACAGATACATGGAGGGACATTAAAAACCAGAGCCCAGCAGATCTCACTATGTGCCTTCCCAGGAGATGCTAAGCAAAACAGAAACTGGAGGGAGCTGATACAGAAAAACTAAGTGAGGACCCACAGATCCTTGAAGAGCAAGCACTGAACCTAGAGCAAGGACTTTAGACACCAGGCATAGGTTTTTTGAGCTGACAGAGCAATCCCAGTGCCATTTGGCCTTTCTTTGGAGTCACGGTATCCTTCTCTGGATGTCTTAGTTTGGACATTTTTATTTTGCCCTTAGAACTATAAATTTGTAACTTAATAAATTCCCTTTTTAAAAGCCATTCCATTTCTGCTATATTGCATTCTGGCAGCATTAACAAATTGAAACATATATATATTATGTAGATCTTTTCTCTCATATGATTAAAAATATTCTAAATATTTCTATTTCCTCTTAATAAACTGATTGGGTGACCTGTCACATAAAAGGTAACTACACAAGTGTTCCAAGGTAATTAAAATTGTAAAGGCTATTAACAAGTTAAATGTATCTTAATTTATGTATAAACATTAACTAATTAATGGAAAAGCAATAAATTTAAGCCTCAGCTAAGGTTGTAGGGTATAATCATCTGTTTAGAGGGTTCCAGATTTGGGGTATCAGTGTTGAAACACTGCTCTGCCATTTCTTTGCTATATAATCCTGGGGAGCTTACTTAAATAATGTATCTAGGAAAGTTTCTCTCATCAAACATATGAGCTCCAAGTTAGGGCTTGTGGTACTTTGGAGTGATATGCACCCAAGACCAACATATAAAAGTTATTAAATTTAAGAATGTTCTAAGGTTGTCAACTTTAACCCATTTCTATGGGTGTGTACCCATTATAATTAAGATCTGCTGATGAGATTACTTCACTTCAGGTGTGTGTGAGCCAGCCTAATCAGGCTGGGTTATAATCCTATTACTGGAGTCATTTTTAGGTAGAAAAAAATTCAGACAGAGGTAAAAAAAAAAAACAACACAAGGGAAGTAGACAGAAGCTAAAATCAACAGAACCCAGGAAAGAAGGAAGATGACAGAAGAGGCCATTATGTGACTCGCCGGGCAAAAAGACAAGGACCAAGGACAGCCAGCAGTCATGCCTAGAGTCCCAGTCTTCAAGGAGAAAGCATCACTCTGATGATGCCTTGATTTGGACTTTTTTCCTAGTCTGAAAACCATGAGCCATTAAATTCCCATTGTTTAAGCCAACCTACTGCATGCTCTTTTCTTGAGCAGCCAAAGGGAGTAAAACAGGGTTTCTAAAATCACCATGGGAGGAAGGCAGCGTAAGGCCAGCCTTAGTCTTTCTGCGTGATTCATGTGCGAGAGCACTTTGCTTTTGCAAAATAGACCTCCAATAGGTCTAAATACCTTAAAAGTCAAGAGAGAAAGGGACAAGTTTCAATATCTATATTTCTACAAATCTCTGTGTGCTCACACCCAACCATTTCTTTATACCTAGGCATGAAGGGGTATTCTGGGAGGTCTTTCTTCTACAAATATAAAGAATGAATCCTTTTCTACTTTCTCCAGAGACGAGTTCTCTATTAACTTGTATTTACATGATTAAGAGAGGCAATTCAAGTTTTAATTTACAGTACACTGAAGTTTTGCTTTAAGGTAATTTTCTGCTTTTAGTAACGCACTTAAAAATAGTAACATGTTTTTAGCAGAATGCACTTAAGACCACTGGTAACTTGCATTTGTACATATATACATATTAGAAAGCAAAGAACAACATGTATGATTCAAAGAATTCCTGTTAAGTACCTGGATCTCATTACATTTTCATCTTTTATCTATATGTTAAACTGAATGCATTAAGGATATTTAAAAATGTGTTACACAAGTATATATGTGCCTTCTTGAATTTATTTAGAGTTAAAGAAATAAGGAATAATTCATTTTATTTACTTGTCTATATGTAATTGGCAAAAGAATGTAAAACTTTTTTTCTATTTTCATTCTGACTGTTTCCACTTCAATTTGTCTTTTGGTCTGCTACACATTTAATTTATATTTTATTTCATGCTCAAAAATTCCAATGGCTTTAACATCTCTTAAAATTTAAAGAACAAAATTGACTTACTTATGTATTTTAAATTTAAAGGTTCTTTCCACTTTAATGTTCCACCTCATGACATATTTGATTTAAATTGTATAAAATAACATGCATTGGGCGGGCCGCGGTGGCTCAGCGGGCAAAGTGCTTGCCTGCTATGCTGGAGGACCTCGGTTCGATTCCCGGCCCCAGCCCATGTAACAAAAACGGAGAAACAGAATACAATAAAACAAGAAAATGTTTAAAGATGTTTCCCTTTCTTCCTTCCTTCCTTCCTTCTATCCTTCCTTCCTTCTCTCTGTCTTTCCTTTAAAAAAAAAAAAAAAAAAAAAAATAACATGCATTAGCAGATACCTTACTTAGTCTCAATTTTCAAAGTTTTTAATGAATCTTCATACTTGTTCCCATATTTAAAATTATT
Organism: Tamandua tetradactyla; assembly: GCF_023851605.1. Lineage (NCBI taxonomy): Eukaryota > Metazoa > Chordata > Mammalia > Pilosa > Myrmecophagidae > Tamandua > Tamandua tetradactyla. The sequence continues at coordinate 77,715,699 of NC_135335.1, forward strand.
TCTTTTCTGTAATTGTTATTGTCAATATCTATTCATTTTGTCAATGTCAGCTCATATCCCAGTTATAAAAATTTATTGACTACCCCATTCAACAGTAAATTATCTATTATTTTATATCAAAATTTTGGCTGGAAGGACTTTTTAAATTCAGTATTGTTATCACAAATAGTTCTGTAAATATTTTACTATTATTAAAAGTTTTATTCATGCTATTAATATTTCAAAATTATTTGAAAATTTCTTGAGGAAGAGGGCATGTTTTATGTTTCTGTTTTTGTTCCTTTCAGGCTACCAAGCAAATTAGTACTATAAACTTAACAAATCAGTCAAATAATTCAATTATTTAAGTAACTAATCTACTAAGTACATTAAAATATATAATTAGAAGTTTATTAATATGTTGGGGGAAGAATGATACTCTTGAATTAAGAAAATTAGCTTTGTAAATTAAAATATTTGCTATAATTTCTTCTAAAAATTCACCAGAAAAGCTTGATCCATGAAACCAAAGTTACCCATTCACCTGAGTTCAATGCTCCTTATTTAAACTTAGATTTCTTTGTGAATTTTCAAAATAAAAGATAAAAAAAAGATAGGAGACATTTAACAAGCTTATAGAATGTAGTAATATGAAGGAAAAAAAAAAAAAAAATTTCAGAATTCTACACTGCTATGTTTCCAGTGACAGCGTTCAAGTAACCTGGTAGAGTTCTCCAAGTAGCTTATTATGAGGCATTTCAAAGCCAAGTTTAAGCCCAGGGTACATTTTCCATCAAGTGGATGAGTTACATTAACAAATGCCTATTGATTAGCAAAACACTATTTTATAAAAAATCAGAAATTGAAATAGTCATTATTATGATTTTATGTTGACAGAAGGGAAGAAATAAAGCTCCTTTTTGTTTTATTTTTAAACACTGAATCCTAAAGCTTTGGATTGTTCCTAAAAATAACTGGTAAAAACTGCAATAACAAGTTCAGGTCTGACCATGTTTATAGACCATTCTATTTATGAGAGTCCATTTCAAACTCCAGTTAAAGATCTTATTTGTATTCAGTATCAAATGTTATCAGTTATATAAATGAAAGTTATTTTATGCTTCTTTACATAACTAAGTTTTATATTGTCATTTTTTTCCTTTATCCCTATTTTTAACTCAGATGATTTAGTTTAGATAATTCGTTATGATATATATGTGGTTATATACAATTCAATGAAATCCCCTATCAATTTATATGCAATATTTTCAATATTTTAATTATAAAAGTTAATCTCTAATGACTAATTTCCTTTTTTGCTGTATTCTTTATGTTTATGCCTTTTCTAATGCTAATAAGCATGCCACATGCGATGTGTTTGAAGAGCTTTCAAATTCTAAGATCCAATTTTTGAAGAGAGATCTGAAATTAATTTTAAAATGTGGTTCTGCAATTTATTCATGATTACCATATTTCAATACACTGTGTAATTATTCTAATTCCCAATCGAGTGATTCAAAGTTTTTCTGTGGCATTAGAATGCTGTAAGTAATTTTGGACTCTTCTCTTGAGATTCTGATTTCATTTATGGTTTAGATATATTTTAAGTTCAAATGTTTAGAGAAACCTTAATACATCTAGTGAAATATTCCCAGTGAGATTTTGCCGCTTGTTTTACTATTTATAAACACATATAATGCTGATTTATACTGAAGTATTTAAGTACATTGGAGAATTGAATATTTAGGCCTAGGTGTATATTTTGAAAATAGTGAGTCAGGTAGTGAATGTGACTGAATTTCACTATTTGTAAGCAAGATTTATGACTATTTTTCCCTTTTAGAATTGATATTAGGATTTTTCCCCTTTTACCTTTAGCTTTGTTTAACTCCTAAAAATCCTTCTCTTTGGGGAAATATGGACTGTCAATATCTTAGTTTCATACAATTCTATGAATATAATGGAGAGATGAAAATTCTTAATATTTTTAAAGTAATGATAGATCAAGGGAAAAAGAAACTTTGAAAATAATCATAGAAAACCTTGCCAATAAAAGGAGAATGCATTCAGTGGGTTACACACAAATTTCTGTATATGTGTGTTTGTTTACATTAATGTCTATCATAAATAATGTAAATAAAGGGCTTATTAATTTTATTTTATGTTTTCTTATCTAAGATCAAATTCATAAAACAAATATTTCATGCTAATTTTGATATTTACATACTTTTTAGTTTTCATTTTTAAGTTTTTTTGGTAAATTGAGATGTCCACATATTCTTTGTCACCTCTTCCATCAGAAGATTAGGCTTGGGCAGGCTACGGTGGCTCAGCAGGGAGAGTTCTCACCTGCCATGCCGGAGACCTGGGTTCGATTCCTAGTGCCTGCCCATGCAAAAAATAAATAAATAAATAACAATAATAAAATAAAAAGATTGGGCTTATGTCTTATACTTTTGGATTTGTTCAGGCTCTGGCACAGCTATGACCATTAAACGTAGTGGTAATGATTGTGTCATTCTCCAGGCTCATAGATTACATTAGCAGCTTCTACACCATATCTCTGCCTCTTGGAAAACTTATTCTTTGTTTTGAAAGCATCCATCACAAAAAAAGTTTGCTTTCCTTTAAACTTCCACACTGTAAGAAAGCTCAAGCTAGCTCTGTGGATAAAAAAGCTCATGGAGAGAGAAATTCCATCCAGCTCTATATACGCCAATCATCCCATTCAAGTTATCTGACTTGTGAGCAAAAATTTATTTTATTTCTTTTAATAAATAAGAAATTTTTATCTTCTGCCATGGTCCAATAACAATGCAAGAGGAATTCCAAGAAATAACTATTTAGCTGGCCCATCAATCTGTAGAATGATGAGCAATAATAACAAATTAGTGTTTTAAGTCACTGTGAGGTTAGTTTTGTCATCTTAGTAGGTTTATAATCTTCTGTTATTCAATTAAATACTAATCTGGGGGTTGTTGTAAAGGCATTTTTTAAATGTTATTAAAGTTTTTAATGAGTTTACTTCAAGTAAAGTAGATTGTCCTTGATAATCTGAATGGATTTAACTCAATCGATTGAAAAGCCAAAAAGCAGAATGGAAGCCTCTTAGACAAAGAAATTGTGCCTGTGGACAGGAGTGTCAGTTTGTGCTAGAGAGTTCCAGCTTGCCCTCCCTGGAGGCCTGCCCTCCGTATTTCAGTCTCACCTGAACAGCTCCCGAAATTGAATAAACCAATTCCATGCAAAAAGTTTCTCTCTCCCTCTCTCTCTCTTTCTCCCCATACACACACACACACACACACACACACATAAACACACATGTGTGTTTGCATTTATATGTGTATGCATATATGCATAAGTATATCTATAGAAGAGAGAGCTGACAAAATGCTTCTAAATGTCCCTTGAAAATCCAATTGTGCTTGTATTAAAAAGAATTCCTGTTAATGAAAAATATATATTAAGAGAGTAAAAAGCAACACAGAGAGAAGAGATAGATGCCAGCAATAATAATACACCCTCACAGAACTTGCATCCAGAATATATAACAAATCAATGTTTTAAAAGTGTGAAAGTGAGTAATGGACAAAATGTCTCAACAGTTATTTCACTAAGAAAAACATCATATTTAAAAACAAATTCAGACTTAAGTACAAAGAGACTTTATTCAAAAAGAGTAAGGCAATAGGGAAAAAAAGTTTAATCTCAGAATCTGCCAAAATTTCAAAATAAAGAAGACAAAGGCTGTTATTTTATAGAAAGAAGTAAATCATGCTGGCAGAAGCTTTGTGGGGGAGGGAGGCAGCTGTGGGGGCAAGCAGACAGTATGGTTGGGACCGTCACACAATTCTCCACATGAGCTAAAAAGGAAGAGTATGCTCTAATTTAGTACTTCTTTAAGCTTGCGTGTGAGCCAAAATTAAGACGTCCATGAGAAGATAAAAAAAAGCCACCTTAAAGTTTAGACAATCCAAATCAATATGTAAGTTATGAATAATTGTAAGAACTTGGTAAATCTTCAACAAACTTAAAAAGTGGTCAACTTCATTATCCCTCATATAAATGCAAATTAAATCCATAATGAATTATGACTATACATCCAATGAAAAGAAGATAATGAAATGAAAACTAGCAAGTAATATTAGATATTGTCAAGGATGGGTGACAAACAGAACAGTCAAATACTATTGGTGAGAACTTTCATTCTCAGACATTCTTAGACAATTTCTACTAAAACAATCATGCACATATATGTCAAAAATATATAAAATACAAGCAATATTTACTAAGAGGTATGTATAAGACTGTGTATATTGCAGTATTATTTCTCATAGACAAACAGTGAAGAATGCAAATCAACAATAGAATGGGTAAACAAATTAAGGTATAATCATTCAACAGAATATTATACAGCATTGAAGAAGAATGACATATATGAAATACCGATAAGCCTCACAAATATAATACAAAGCAAAATAACCCAATATTAAAATGGATACAATTGATATGAAGTTCAAAAACAGAAAAAAATAGTCTAAAATTTAGAACTCAGAAAAGTAGTTCTGAGGGTGGGGAAACTGGAAGGGGACACAAGAGGACACTGGATTACTAATAATGATTCTAAATTGAGATGATGTTTACCACAACTGTTTATAAAAATTCATGAGCTGAACGCATGTGTATGGTTTGCTATATTTATATTATGTGTGTAATGTGAATTCAACCTTTTTCTAAAATAAAGGCTATGAAGTTTCCAGGTGTTCGCAAAGCTTTTTTTGCTTGTCTTTCAAGAATTCAGGCATAAACCATAAATATTGATTTGCCTCAAGTTGCAGAAGATAATATTTGTTGTACCGGTTTGAAGTTATGTACCCAGAAAAGGCCATGTTCTTTTAATCTATTCCTGCAGCTGCAGACCTGTTGTAGGTGGGACCTTTTGCTTAGTTTATTTCAATTGAGATGTGACTTATCCAATTCAAAGTGGGTCTAAATCTTTTACTGGAGTCTTATATGAGAGGATAAAGAACAGAAAAAACTGAGAGAATTAAAAGAGACAAAGCCCCCAGGGGAGCTGAGAACAGAAGCCACTGAAGCCAGAAACTGAAAACAATGAAACCAGAGAGAGAGGACCAGCAGACACTGATCATGTGCCTTCCCATGTTTCAGAAATATCCCAGATGCAGGCAGCCTTTCTTCAGAGAAGGTATTGTCCCACTGATGCTTTAATTTGAACATTTTCACATCTTTAGACTGGTAAGATTGTAAACTAATAAATCCTCATTATAAAAACCAACCCATTTTGGTATATTGCATTTCAGCAGCTTTAGCAAACCAAAACACTGTTCAAATATGATTTTTAGCTAAACATTTTATAGCACTGTGTTGCAAAAAACATTATATTAAAAGAGCTAATTCTTATCATTCAACACCTATTTTAAGAAGACTTTTTTTATAAAAATAACTTTAATTACTCAATAATAATCACAAAAATGAAATTTGAAGTAGTTGTAATAGCAATTAGTGTTATAAACACTAATACACACTGGACATTATACTAAGCTCATTATGTGCATTAAGGAATAATGGGGTGTTACTTCTGAGATTAGATTGCAGCTTCCGATCCTGAGGACACAATAGTGCCCTTGAACTTTAATTTTCCTGCTTTTAAATTGCTTTCCCAGGGAGAGGCCAGATTTCATGTTATGAGACACCCAGACCTTCCAAATTTGCATGAATGTGCTTGGACTCAGGCACTCCCTATGCGATTGAACATCAAGATAAAACCACAGCCTGAGACAGTATCTTCTCTGTAAACTTGTGATAAACCTGTGCCAGAGAAACCTAGATAAGCCGCTTCCGGATTACTGACCTTAAAGTTTTTGTGACACTCTGTTATGTAGCACTAGATTACTAATACTGATACTGGTACTGGGAAGTAGTAGTAGTAGGGACGAAACGCCAGAACTAAGGAGTGGGTTTGGAACTAGGAGATGGGCTTTCAGGAAAGCATTAGGGCCTGAGGGTTTATGGACTGTGATAGGCAGTTATTTCTCTAAATGAGCTCTAAAGTAGCCCTCTAATTTCCCATTCACTGGTATTTACAGGGGTTTTTTTTGTAATTTTTTCTTCTTTATCTTAATTCAGATATTGAACACGCTTATTTTATCATTACAGTAATACATATGCTGAACAATGTTGAGAAATTTGAAAATATCAAAAAAATAAAGGAAAACAAATAAAAAAGAAAGGAAAATTATTCATGAATCTGTCATCCAAATCAACCAGTCTCTAAATGTTGCATGCATTTCCTGCTGTTCAACTCTCTACGTGTCATTTTAAACAGTCATATGATGGTCATAAAAAGTTCATAAAGAAAACTGCAATAGCTTCACATTTCACCAAATTACCTACAATTCTGTGCAATTCTAAGTAATTAGACAGATACCATAATTTTGCATGTTTTGTTTTCTGTAGTTAAGTTCTGCTAATTTGTTTACAGGTGTAAGATGTGAACTCAAAGTGGAATCACTTGGTCAAATGTTAATAGTATATTGAGCTTGCTTATTCAAATTAATCCCTTATTGCTAGATGCATATGTATACATAAAATCATGCATTAGTAAATTATTGCTACTGAGTATAAATGTAAATATATATGTCAGATATTTTTCAAAGACATTTTGAATGTCATCTTTTCAAAATAATCACCTACTAGTCTGTGAGTTTCTATTGATGCTACTGCTACTGTTTGTGGAATATTTCTTATAAATTCATCTTCAGAGAGGGAAGATCATTCTTAGAAACATCTTCAATTTCACATAATTTTGTAACTACTGGATATTTTTTACCTTTAGAAAATTCCAAAGGCATTTAAGGACAAGTCTGGGTTACTAAGCTGGATAATATAATCTTTTGTTAAATAATAGATATTTCTGATATGCCTCAAAAACCTCTCTGAGTGAACTTTCAAATGAGAAAAAAAGATGTTGTACAAGAAAAATGTCATTATATTATGACCTATTCGTCAAAAGTTAATAGTGTAAAGTTCAGCATTCATTTATGGCTGTAGACTTGGTATGCTTATAAAAATAATCTGTCATTTTATAATCACATCTAATATATTTCACTAATTGTATCCTTATGGCTTAATAGAATTATTTTTTACCCAAAAACATTCAAGTTAGGCAATGTTAATGAGATAAGACTTAATTTGCAACAGACTCAGTGAAATGAAAAATTAGGTTAGCTTGATTTAACAGAATTGGCCAAAAGGCCAAACTAAATCCTCTTTAAAGTCAATTCAATGCCTCTCTTCTGTCCTGTTAAAACCTGGTACACTTGTAGTTTGTTCCAACAATTAAATTTTTAATTATTACAATCTTGTGCACATCTCGGGTAACTTTTGCTAGCTATGATTGAACAACTTCTCTGGGACTCAGTTTCTCCATTTTTAAAGTGGGGAAAATAATGCAAACTGATGAGTGTTATTTTTGAGAGGATTAAAATAAATGACTCTATCAGAATTCTTAGCACATTGTCTTCAATATAATAAATGTATGGGTTGAATTGTGTCCCCCAAAAGTTATGTCGAAGTCCAAATCCTTAGTACCTCAGAATGTGAACTTATTTGGAAATAGGGTCATTACAGGTATGATTAGGCAAGTTAAAATGGGGACAGAGTGTTTACGGTAGGCCTTTAAACCAAATGACTGGTGTCCTTATAATAAAATGGAGGCAAACAGAAGAGAGAAGATATGTGACAATGGAGGCAGAATTTGAATTATTCCAGAAGAAGGGTCTGAAACAAAATCTTCTCTATAGACATCAAAGGAATCTTCCAATACCTTGATTTCAGATTTCTACCCTCTAGAACAGTAACAAAGTAACTGTTAGATACTTTGTTATGGCAGCCCTAGAAACCTATGATAACTAAATATTTAGATGTCATTATAATCACTTTCATTATCTTCTGTCTCTGTTTCTTTCACTATAAATCTCATTTCTAGTTCTCATCTTTTTAGCTATAATATCTTGTATAATATCATTAACCGATGTTTACTTCCATGATTATCCATCTCCATTCCCCATTGTTGGCCTTAAAAAAACAACTTGTCTTTTCATAGGTATGCTTATGTTCTAGTTTGCTAGCTGCCAGAATGCAACATACCAGAAACAGAATGGCTTTTTAAAAAGGGGAATTTGGGCGGGCCATGTTGGCTCAACAGGCAGAGTTCTTGCCTGCTGTGCCAGAGACCCAGGTTTGATTCCTGGTGCCTACCCATGCAAAAAAAAAAAAAAAAGGTGAGGGGAATTTAATAAATTGCTTGTTTACAGTTCTAAGGCCAAGAAAATGTTCAATTAAAACAAGTCTATAGAATGCCAATGTAAGGCATCCAGGGAAAGATACCTTGGTTCAAAAAGGCCGATGAAGTTCAAGATTTTTCTCTCAAGTGGAAGGGCATGTGGCGAACACAGTCAGAGTCTCTTTCTCATCTGGAAAGGCACATGGTGAACATGGTCTGGGTTCCTTTCTCATCTGGAAGGGCAGATGGCGAACATGGCGTCATCTGCTAGCTTCTTCTCCTGGCTTTCTGTCTAATGAAGCTCCCCGGGAGGCATTTTTCTTCTTCATCTCCAAAGGTCACTGACTGGTGGACTCTGCTTCTTGTGGCTATGTCATTCTGCTCTGCTCTCTCTGAGTCTCCCTCCATTCTCCAAAATGTTTCTCTTTTATAGGACTCCAGAAACTTACCAAGACCCACCCAAATGGGTGGATACATGGCATCACCTAATCCAGTGTAACAACCACTCTTGATTAAATCACATCTCCAGGGAGATGATCTGATTACAGTTTCAAACATACAGTATTGAATAGGGATTATTCTGCCTTTATGAAATGGGGTTTTGATTAAAACACATATTTTCCAGGGTCCATACATCCTTTCAAACCAGCACAGTTGATGTGTTCAATTTGTTTACAGTTACAACTCACAGACTGAGAACGAGCTTGCATTTTTCAGGTGAGCTTTTGTATTTAAAACTACTTTATTGAATGAGGTGGCATAGTAAACTGACAGATATCAACTTTGATTATCTTTGTTCTCACTCTACTTTTAAACCTGCTCTGTCGAATAATCCTCCCCTCACTCAAAATCTCAGCGATATCACTTGGATTTTCTTCTCACTTTCAGTTACTAACAAATCCTGTCATTCTCAGACTTTAAAAAAGCAACGTCAAGTCTAATATCAAAGCTTCAATACTACTCCAGTTTTAGGCTTTTACTTCTCCATTGCATTAATTTTATCTGGACTAGTTTTATAAATTGTAGTGAGGAGGGGATGGGGCATGGTAAGATTACTGTATTTATCTTATTTTCACTTTTATTCTTTCTCTTCATTTACTTTTAGCTTCTAGCTCCTAGAATAGTAGTTTAGGAAGGGAGAGGGTAAGAAGCATGTGGTTGAAATCTGTTGCTAGAGACTTCTGTGGTGCTCTGCCTCTTGAGGCAGGTTGTGGGAATTTTTGAAGCCCCTTTGGGATCCTTCCAGGGCATTTCTTTTTGGTACCAGTGATTCAGTTCCTACTTGATCACCTTTCTCACATACTCCACAATAGTCTTTCTTACAGGATGCTTCACACTGGCAGATGGTTCACTTGGGCTGGATTATTTTCCGGGAAATTCAATCTCAGCTATCTTCTGTAGGGTCCACCTGAATCTCTTAAAGACCTGTCAAAATCTGGATACTCAGGTTGATCTGTTTCCATTATTATTCATCTTGCATCTATTTTCATATTTCTTTTGAGAAAATAATATGGATTTTCAGAGCATTCAAAATAAAAATTCTAAAATAAAATTCAAAATAAAATTCTATGCAGTTGAATTGTTCCTACAACGGCTCCAATGCCTATTTTAAATTTCTTGGCAGCTCCCTTTTCTCTGTTAATCACGCTAATGAAGATTTCCCCAAAATCCGGTCTTTGCTCCTTATTTATTCTACTCTGCCACAAATTCTTAGTTGGCATTGACTTCCAGCATCTATTCATCAAGTAACTGCTGTTTAAATATCTATAACTCTAGTCTGATTTCACACATCTATTTTCTTCTCAAAATTACTGAATATCTAAATGTATTTATTTAGCAGATACTTTAAACTGAATATTATAGAAAAATTGATTTTACCTCTTTCTTTCCACTGCATTCTCCATCTTGATAAGTAGACTTATACTATATCAGCAACCCACACAGGAAACCTCTTGCAAATACTGGTAACGCAAGTTGACAAGAATTTTTTTACTCCCATCCTTCTCTTAGCAATACTGTTGGCCTAATCTGAAGCTTATTATTTCCTACCTGGATTGTTCGGTTTGATTCTTTACCTTGCTGCTTTCAATGTCTACTCATCCAAAATACATGAATTACCCCTCTGCCACTAAAATAAGTTTTCTAAAACAGAAATCTAAATGTTGCTATGTTTCTATTTTCTTCAAACCTCTTCAATGGCTCCAGGCTGTATATTCATAAACTCAGTTATGATAGCAATGTCATAGATGCTTGGAGTCAAAAAAAGATGATTTTACAGTTATATAATCACAAATGCACATGAAATTTTGTGTTGCTTTCCGTCTTGCACAATTTGAGAGTGTCAACTTTTCTTCTGGTTATCTTTCTGACTGGTCCTCCTTTTTCTTCTCTGCATTTCTGCAATCCCCACAGTCCTTTCTCCTTTGAGCTGTCCTTCCAGAGCCCAAGTTCTGTAAAATGAAAATAGTGAAGCAATGCTTTCTAGATCATGAGAACCACTTCTTGCTTCATTTTGATCAGGTTAAAGCAAAATCTTATTGTCTATAGATAGCAAAAACTTGAGATGTGTCATAGTCTTCAGATTCTACAACCACAATACTGTCCCACATAGGAATTCAATATTCATTTCAGTTAACAGATTCCCTGTATCTTTAATCAAACATCTTTTTAACCAGCAGTAAGGGATATCATAAAAGAGAATGAAGGTGAAAATTCCATGCGGTCATGTGTATAGAATAATATTAAATTCCCTTCATCTGAGGTTAATCCTAACGCTGCCATATTTTCTAATTTATTACTCCACTATGAGGCTACAAGTTGCTTCACCATCTCTCCTTTCTTTATGCATACAATATTTCAGATGTTTATTTAAGGAAGCAATTCTCCAACCTAAAATGTTACATTTCAAAACCTCTTTTACATTTGGATATGCAACATGAGTAAGATCTTGACTATGAGATGGAAATAGAGGTGTGTTGGGACCTTTAGAACATGTTGTAACTTTGCTCATTTTTTTCTTTTCTTTTTCATATGTTTCCAACTAGCAAAGTGATCCTGATGATGGAGCGCCTGTAATTTTCTTGTACTAAGAGTTCATTTTTAATTTTGAAACTGATTCATAAGACAGCAGAGCAGAAAACGAATCTTGTGTTCCTCTACATACCACCATATCAGGTCTGCACTGCTGTGTTTAGACCCATTTTGACATGATAAAACAAAGGAGTCATATTGTGTTTCCAACAATTTCTGGTTATAGGCAACTAATTTTAACCCTATACGTAACTTCCTACTCTTCTATTTACTACCTTCTTAACCCTGTTAAATACTCATGCAGAAGTATAGGTGAAAACATTGTGGTATGCTAAATCTAGTTAATAGAGTGAAGTTATTGTGTGTATCTCAGCCTAACTCTGAGTTCAGACACATTACACAGGTAGCGCCAAATCAGCAACCATGGGCATTTACACTACAGAAATTGACAAACACTATATCTGACTTTTTCCTTTTATTTCATTTTTTTTAATTCTGTAAAGCAGTTGATAAGAAACAGCTCATCTCTGTGTACACAAACATATACATGAGCACACATTCATGTTCAAGCTAAACTGGGCTGCCACTGCTGGTTTGTACTCCTTGACTTTCCCATTTGTATTTTCTCATCCTATTCTCTTAGAGCACTTTGCTTCCACCATCCTCTGTCCATGTCATTAGGCTATACCATAGCCTAATATATACTAACTTATTTTTCAAGGTCCTTACAAAATCAGACACTTTATAGGACTTTTCCATATTTCATGGTTCATTGAAGAATAAAACTCAATTTTCGAATTGTCCTGTTGCAAGTGTTTTGCCCCTGTTAAATTACCCATTGGAGTTTTCTTTGCATTTTTATCCCCTCCTTTTAACCCTCAGGAGGTTGAGATCCCCTGAGGACAGAGAAAGTATATTATTTCTCTTTGTATCACTCAAAGTGCCTAATAAATTCCACTGTAATCAGCTGAATTTGCACAAAAGTTTGCTGAATTTCATTGGCTTTATTACCAGTTTGGAAAATTTGATGGATGTTATAAAAATTGAAGGATGTTATATTATATAATATAATACTGATTACACAGTATATGAAGTTTATGTTTCTATTATCATTATTATTTAGTTAAAATGCTTCAAATAATAGGTTAGTACTATACAGCATAAATTCTTAATGCAAAAGCCCAAACACATTGATCTTTGAACTCAGTTTCTGAGATTTTGAAGTTATAAGTTTCTTCATGTTCTAGTTAATTTATATTTGGCTTCAAATATGTGATTTAACTTTACAGAGGCACTCTGCGATAATAAAATAATAAGTTAAACTACCCAGAAATTAATTTTTTCATTACTCGATTCCATTCTAAATGTATTTGTTTTAGTTTGCAAAAGTTGCTGGAATGTGATATACTAGAAACAGAAAGGCTTTTAAAAAGGGGAATTTATTAAATTTCAAGTATATAGTTCTAAGCCATGAAAATATCCAAATTAAGGAACCAACAAGAAGTAACTTTCACTCAAGAAAGGCCAATGAACTTCAGTGTTTCTTATCTGGAAGGGCACATGGCAGTGTCTGACAGCTTTCTCTCTAGGAATTTTCAACGGCTTCCCTGAGGCTCGCTGTCTGTTGCATTGGCTCTGTTGGTTCTGGTGGCTCTGGAACTTTTTCTAAAATGCTGCCCTCTTAAAGGCCTCTATTAAGCAACCCCACCTAGAGTGGTTGGAAACACCTATCAATGGAAACCATTAACAAAAGTTACCACCCACAATTGTGTGGGTCACATCTCAATGGAAACAATCAAAAAACTCCCACCCAGCAATACTGAATGAGGATTAAAGGGCATAGCTTTTCTGGGGTACACAACAGATTCAAATGGGCACAGTATTAAACAATTGTTTAAAATATAAGTTCTGCCATTATGAGGTAACTTTGTACATTTTGTATTAATTTCTCATTGTGTAGAGAGAATATTTTTCCTGGGTCAAGTAATTTGCTTCTAAGTAGAAAATTTCTCATTTCCCAAGTGTGACAAAGCAATGTTGCACTTTTTTCTAGTTATGTAAAAGTTAAAAATATTTTTATACCCATAAATGTGCTTACTTTTAAACATATAATACACATGCAAAACTTTAATTATGCATACATACCGTATACACATACAGTATACATACATAACTGTACTAAGAACATTAAAAAATTAAAACTAAATCATTTGCATCATTGTCTTAAGATATTTGAAGTTTTCAAGATGTAACACACATTTCTTTAGAATAAAGACTTTTAAAGATTTTTTTACTTGAAATATTTGGTGGATCCGTGTGCCAAAACATTTTAAATAAATTGATAAAAATAAAATATAAGATCCATCCATAAACTACGATTAGCTAGCTTTGTGACTAATGTCCATGAGATTCAGTTTCCTTTCATGTATCATGAGACTAGATTGCTTGACATGTCCTTGAGGAACAAATTAAATGACATATACAGAATGGATTGAAAATTATAGTATTATAAAACATGTTTTTGAATATGTGTTTTATTCTCAGCACTGAGAATAAAGTAAAGAGTAAAACAATGATCTTGCTATGATAGAGACAGTTTCCTAATGATTAAGACAAATCAACTTTTTAAATAGAATTGTCTACACTTGTTATCTTTACCCCCTCACTTCCTCTCTCTTGATCACTTAATCCCATTACTCTAACCCCTTTCCCATTCTTTTTTTGTCACCCAAATCAATGTAGCAGTTGACATTGTTGTCTACTTCCTATTTCCTTAAATATTCTGTTTCCATCCTTTCCATCATATGTATCTCCATTTTTACTAATCCTTTTGGATAGATTCCTGTTTCTATGAGTTTACATTAAGAGTTTTGTTCCCTAGGGTTTTATACTAAGCAACTTTTCTCTGCTCAGTCTACCTTCTTTGCTCAGTCTACCACCTCTTCTTGGGGAACATGAAAAGATGTGCAGTTAATTAAATTAATCATAGCTCTTAGCACCAACTTTTACAAATTTTGGAAAGGACTCAAACCTTAGGGACAAACAACCCTTTTTGTTTTCTTTCACAGAAGAGGGCTAAGAAAACAGATGCACTTACCAAAATGTTCCATTTTCTTCACATTTGAACATAGTTTAGTTTCAAATTTGAAAAATAAAGTGTTTTCCAGGCCGTTGATTATGCAAAGGAGCCATTCATCAGCTGTATTTCAATAAACCCAAATATACATATTTTGCAATAAGTAACCTAGATAGACAGTGTATATGCTATAGACAATGTATATGCTGATAAATATTTTACAAATAAGGACTCCTCATTATCTTTTCATGATAAATAACATTAATGTCTTTTCCAGAAAGACTATTGTTAACATACTCATTAATGATTAAAATACAATTATATTGAGGTCATTCCTCTTTCCAGAAGTCCCTGATAGATAAGAAATTGGTTAGAAACATACAGATGATGTAAAATAGGAGGATTATCCTGATTTATCTGGGTTCACCCAAGGTAGTCATAAAAGCAGTAAAGGAAGGCAGAAGAATCAGAGTGATGAGGCCGAAGGAATAGTTAAAGGTATTTGAAGAGTGAGAGGGACTCAGTTTGTCATTGCTGGAGGATGGCTGCATGGAAAGCTTGAGAAGGAACACAGGAAGTCTCTATGAACAAAGACTAACACCTGGAGGGCAGACAATAAGAAAATAAGGACTTTAGTCCTACAATCTCAAGCAACTGAATTGGGGAAACAACCTGAAGGAGCTTGGAAGTAGATTCTACCCAGACCTTCTCCAAAGGGGCCCAGTTGGCTGACATTTTGATTTCAGCCTGTGAAACCTGGAGCAGAGAAATCAGTCCAGCCAATCAGTAATTCTGACCTGTGGAAATTTGCAATGGTTTATATGCATTTTTTTAAATGTTAAATTCATGAAAATTTGTTATGACAACAATAGAGAACTAACACAATGTGCAAACTAAACTTAACTTTTTACTCCTCCCTACATTCATCTCCTACTGCCTTTTCTTTTTGCTTTTCCAGTCTCACTTATCCAGTTTCTGGAAACAAAAAATAAGCTCATTTAGTTCATTAGACTCCCTCTCAACTGTAAAATGCCATCAATAGTAACTCTGAAACATTTCTAGAGTTCACTTACTATCTTCTTTCTTCCATCAGCTATGCTAGTCCATTAATTTTTCCCCATTTTTCTAATATATAAAACTCATTCAATCTATCCTCAGTGCCTCTAGGTTTGCAATCCCAAAATTTATTCTCTGCTCATTGTTCAGTGTGAGAGTTTCTAAAGGCTATCATATAGAGCCCCCTGAAAGTGACCTAACTCTTGCATTAGAAAGGGAAAAACAGAATCAAACCTGAATCACCAGCAGAAATTAAAAGAATGCAAAATATTGGTCTCCAACATAACACACATCCAGTTTATTTGTATGTCGCCACTCCCCCAAAAACCCAAACAAAGAAACAAAGCCAATGACAATTTGCCTCAGTGAACTTCCTTCTGAAAGCCAACCAACCAATAGAAGCCTTTTGTTCCTGAAATTCCCAAGGGAATAGAATACCATGAATGACTTAGCCTCTAAATGTCAATCACTTTTATTCTCACTTGAGTAACCACACCTCTACAGTTAACTTTGAAGTGCTTCTATCTCTGAAAATTCACCAATCCCTGCAGTCTCTACTTTCTAGTAAAACCTACAAGAGACAATGGTTTACTCTGCTCAGAAAGACTGAGCCTTTGGAGAATAGCATCCAAAGCTTCAGTTACCAGTGAATGTAGGTATGAGTGCATGTGCGTATGTTTGTGTGTGTGCTTAGTTTTAAATATCAGTTGGTGGTCTCATCTTTTGACGGTGTTCAACACTCTGAGGCATGCCTAGACACACCCTCTAAAATAAAGCACAAGTTTATTGTACCTTCTAACTGCTACACCTAAAAATGAGACACAACATTTGGTGGGTCTCTTTGGAGCATTTAGGTACCATAAAACAGACTTGGAGCTATCACTCTCTAACCTAATCAGATCCCTGGAAGACTTAGTTTTAAAATAATTCAATGAAAAGAGAAGGTTTTGTAGCAAACCTAGGTTGAAATGCCAACTTCCATGCACAAGAATAATATAACCCAATTGATCCAATGCTGTTTGAAGTATGCATAATGGAAAAGGATACTTGGTAATTTCTCTGACAAGCTGATATGGAATAATTTCAACAGAGATCCAAGGGGATTCAGGCCATGTGTTCTATGACAGAGAAGTAATCACCAGTTGATAAACAGACCTGCATGTACTACTGGATTCTCATGAGAAATAGAACACTAAAGTTGATACACTAAATCTTTATGGGTTCAGAGCTACCCATAATAAATTGGGTATTTTCAGATCACCTAAAACACATTAAGAGGGACATAATAAGAAGCTATCCTATAATATAAGTAATACCTTGAAGATTTGGCACAAGCCTGAGGAAATAATATGAAATCATGATTCACATTTCCAATCACTTTACTATTGTTGCTTTCTTTTAGCTAGAATCTATATCCTTGTCACAAGTTCCCTATGCTAATTTATGGAGAGGAAAAGAAAGGGGAATGTAAACCAAGGATCATTAAGATTAGGAGGAGAATAGCAAGGAAGGAGAGAGAATCAATGTGAAGATGGAGCATTAAGTTGGTTACCTTTATGGGTGGCTCCCTCTTTTATCTCATGAGATCACCTCGGGAGATGTATTAAATGTTTCCCAGGGCAATCTATATGGGGGAAAACACAGGAATACTTATTCATAGGCACTCATTCTCTGCTAGATAAAGTTTTTCCCCATGAATTGACTCTTTTGCACTTCTTGGTTACATGGGCTTGAGGAAAAGTGCTGCAATGCTGTGCCAACATGAAACTGATTGGGAACTATGCAAAATCAGATGTTGCAGCATCTCTTGAAAACACAGACAGGTGAGACTAAGGATCAGAGTGATACGCAAGAGGTGTCAGATCTGATCCATACCTGTGCTATTTAGACATGCTCTGTCCCTCTATCAGATGTAATCTATCTTTGTGGCAACTTGAAAATGATAGCCAGTTCAGTCTTTTCAAAGTGTTAGTGAAACAAATTATAGTCTGTTGCTGTAGCTTGAGCTAAGGATATAATTGGTATCCACCTCCCTGTTTGTCAATATTAGATTTCCTTCTCACTCAGCTGTCACTGTAGCTGACCGGTTGCTTAGCTTGCCCTTTGGTATAACTTAGAACTTTATCCAAGAGACTAAATTGCTTTTTTGAGGATGAAATGGCTGTAATTTCACATTCTCTGTTGCTTTTGAGTTTAGAATTATCGAGAAATGTCATAATTAATTACATGTGTTTCACATCACTCCTACATTGTAAAAATAAATCCAGCTCCTTATGGCAGTTGAATTCTGCCTGCACACTAACTTTCTTTCGCTCTCCCTCCCTTCTCTTCCTCTCTTTTTAACCCTGAATATTCACTAGCGTGAGGAATGCAAAGTGACCAGGTGATAATTACACATTAAATTTCAGTGGGAACATTGCAATCTTCCTTGGTGGAAAACATTGAATCCATCAAGACCTCAAATCTTCCAGATTTAAAGGTTCAGTGACAGCACAAAGTTTTCAAGTAGATCATTAGGAATGTTAGCTGCTTTTTTGATACCCAGACCTGTTATAATAACTCCTGGATAACAGCACTATGTATTGCCTGTTAGTTCAGTATCTTGGAGGAGAGACAGAACCCCTGCAGAGATTTGTCCCTAACATATTCATTAGGTGAGCTGTTTACATCCTATTAAGCATACTATTAGGCTGGATGATAACATATATAGTAAGAGAAGTGAATTTTATGACCACACGTACACACACACAACACACTCATGCACATGGGAGACACAAAGACATTAAAGTAGAATAGAAATATAAAACAGAAGAGAAGTAGAATAAAAATAATTTAAAATAAAATAAAAATGCTTACTTATCTAGAGTAAAATTGTAGAATGATGTCAAAGTGAGATATAAATAGAAGCAGAAACATATTCTTGGTGTTTCACAAGCTAAACTGAAGGAATCTCAAATGTTGAGAGACTCTGATAACTTCTGAGTTTGGAAGTCACATTTTGAAGGCTGTGAGTTAGAGAAATTAAATACCCATTTAGGGAGGAATGATGTAGAAAATGCTTTGTGTATGGTTGCCAGAAGAGGTTATTTCCATAATCCAGGTGTGAGATTATGAGTGAGCTATAGAAAGAAGGTGGTTTGAATGAGCATGTACATAAAATGATGCATTTAAAGACATTTTGAGGGAGAAATTGACGAGACTTGATTGTTTATTTAAATAAATAAGTGATGGAATAAGGAAATGTATTAAAAATAACAAAGAATATCAAAATGTCCATAGAGTATTTTCTTTCTAATATTCATCTTTTTCTTTCTCATAAAGCAGTGGACCATATTACAAGAAGTGGCTATAATATAGAAGAAAAATGTGTAATTTAGTCAACAAACTTATTCAAGAGCAGACATTATTTATTGAAAGTACATTTTAGCCCAGTGACTAGGCTCCAGGCAAGACCAGGTGAATGAATGGTGAATAACACTGAATAAAACAGACCAAAAATATCTGGTCTTTTATTTTAGTAGGGAAAGATAGAGAGATAAATCAGAAAAACTAATCTTCACACTATTTGGGGAGATTATAAGTGCAATGGAAAAAACATTAGAGCTTGTAAAAGAGGATCTCAAGTGTTAGGAGGTGGTAAAACTTTGAATAGGGTGATTAGGATAAACCTCACTGAGAAGGTGACATTGGATGCAAGCCTAGAATTGAGCCAGTGGGATATATGCGAAAGAGCGCTCAAGGCATAATGAACAGGTAATGCAAGATCCTGACTCAGAAGTTCCAAAACCGGATACAAAAGCCGGCTTGAAGCAGCTCCCATTGGCCAAACTCGGAAAATTTGAGCATCAAATCAATTTTTTTCAATATGCCTTAATTAGTTTGCTGGCTCTTCCTTGATTCCTGATTGCTAGGGAAGTCACGGACATGCTCAGCAACTATCTCCTAGCTCTTGCCTACATCCTCCCACACTCCTTCTGTTTTTATGGTGGTGTTTCTGCATATTTCCATTCCACAATCCAAAGCAGATGTTACATCTAATAGAAAGACCTAACTCTACCTTGACCTTAAATCCTGGAACAAATCAGGCCTGACTGGCAGGCCAGAACTCTGCCCAAAAGTTGCTTGATACATGTTTTTTGTTCAGTGGCAGAGCCCCTTCCCCTAAGGATGTATAAATAACATACCCTCAGATAACACAGACTTCTGTCTTTCCTCTCTAATATGAAGTTGAGCTCGTGTAGCTGTCACCTACGTAATCTGACCCAGCGATTTAGCTTCCCCTGTGGACCAACGATGATGGGATGTTGTGCCTTGATCTTAGGAGCTCTTTGTCTGAGAATGTAATGAAGAGGTCATTTGCTGAATATTTCTGCTGTGTCTGAGTCTGTGTTCCCACTATGCAGAAAAGATTACCTTGGTCCAAACTGGCACTAAAAGTTGTTGTGACTTAACTTTCATTTCTCATTCTCCAGCTCTGAAGTCATCTATTTTTCTAAGAAGCTTTGGGAAGAGTTTACAGAAAACAAGACTGAGATCCAGACATCCTCATTATTTATGTCTATATTTATTTATGACTATAAACAGTCTATTTATGACTATAAACAATTTATAGTCATTGTTTCCAAGACTTTTCAGTGGTTACTGCCTTCTATCCATCACTTGACCATCTAGAAAATCACATATCTTTAACTCCTATCCGTTCAAATTTTGTATTGTCCCTCGCTTTGTCCATGTTTGTATTTATATTTTCCTTTTCCCAGGCAGAGAATCTGAATTCTTAACTACATCAAGGTCATACTTAATTTCATCCTACAATGTGTACAAAATAGTATTAGAATGGCTTCCACAGCTTCACTATCAATAACCTCAAAATTCAGTTTTTTTCCTTAATCTTTATCTCATAGAGGAAGTATACCAAAGCATTGTGTTCAAAGTCATTTGCAATAACCCTCTGGGTGATATGTGTGAATGTTCCATGTGTGTTATAAATTTCGTGTACAGTTTTGCATTTTTTTCTGGTTGTATTTAATTTAATTTTTCCCTTTATGTTTGATGTAATTGAAATTTAATTGTGTAAATTAACTTTGGTAGTAACTAATATAGTTCAAAATCAAAGTCTCACCCCATTCCCTAGTCTTACTATACCATTGCTGCCTAAATAAAACCAATTTAATTATGTATTTTCCCCATAATACTCAAATATCTCATTTTAGTAGTTTCCTTACAAATAGGTAGTAGTATACAAATGTATACATACTATACATAAACGTTTCCATCAGCCTGTATCTATCTATGTATTCATAATTATCTTTCCACTCTGTTCTATACTTTCTTAGAATTCCATTAAAACATAGAGCATAGTTTTCACCAATCTCCTAGGGTAGGTATGTAAGTAATTTCTGACTTTTGTTATTTTTAAATAATGCCGCAAAAAATAACTGCATGTTTTTGTAGTGTTAGAGGTATATTTTCAGAATAGGTTACTTTAAATAGAATTACTAGTTTCTAAATGTAAATGCAAATGTAGTTTTATTTAGATGTCATATTTTATCCATAGGAGTTATTCAAGTTTGTAAATCCATAACTACGTTTGAGTGTTCCAGTTTGCCATATATCTTTTCACTTTGTTTTCCATGCAATTGTCTTGCTTAGTTGATTCTTCCACCTTTTATGGTACCTGAATTTTTGAATTGCATTTAGACTTTTCTAACTCCTTGACTTAAAGCAGATCTGCACACTTCCTTCTATTAACTGTGTAATATAAGTTCTGAGACTATGTAGCTTATTAATTTGGTGTTTATTCTGGCATATGTCTGTTGTGAGTCCAAATTTTATCAGTTTGTCTTTTGAAAAATGATGATTCAATTTTGCCAACACTATTTAATAAAGAGTTTACCTTTGATTCAGCTATTTGAGATGCCACCTTGATACAGGAAAACATTCTTCTGTACTTGGGTGTATTTATGAACTTTCTGTACTATTCGTCTTGTGTATACTCATTAAAAGGATTATAGTAGGTTTTGCAAGTCTAGAGTGCTCACATTGCTCTTTCCCCAGGTTTTTCTATTATTTGATGTATTTTTTTTCCATGTAAACTTTATAATCAACTGGTTAGATCTCAGAGGCACATAGTATATTTCTTGGAATTGCATGAAATAGGCTTATGCATTTTAATAGAATCACTCTGAGAGCTGTGTTTAACACACATTGTTGGTGAGGCTCATGAGAAACGATGAAAACAGCAGGATCCATTGAATACCGAAATAATCCTATTGAAAGATGGCTAAGACTTGGACCAGTTTAATAACAGCAGAAATAGATTAGTGCTCAGATTTGGAACATATTTGGAAAACACAGCCAATGGAATTTACTAATGGATTGGAGGTGAGATGTTACCAAAAGACAAACAACATTGAGTGCAATTATGTCTCCAAGTATTCTAGCCTGAGGAACTAGAATACTGAAGCTTTTCTCTACTAAGAATCAGAAAATTGGTTAGAAGTGGGTCCTGTAGAATTGATAAATTTAGAAGTCTTTTAAATATGTAGTGAAGTTTGGAGGAAGAAGTTAGATATATAAGCCTGAAATTCTGGAAAGGAGTTTGAGCTGGAGCTCCTCCAAGACTGGGTCTGGTTATCTGTCACCTCATGGGCTGGTTTTCTATTAGTTTTCACATTGTATCTTCTTAAATTCCTTATTGCTTCTTTTTATTGAAATCATCTTACATTGACTACTAAAAGAATCTATAGAATTTTGCTTAGATTACATACTGTTTCTGCCTAAAAGAACATCACTTCCTCCTTTAACATCCACCGGATTTTTAAGATGTCATCCCTGAAGTGGTTATAAATTCTCAATCCTTGATTTTTTATATAGACTAACAGAATAATTTTGCATAGATGGTAGCCATTGTAAAGTGACTAAAAGTAAAAGGATGAAAAAGGAAGGTCATAGAAAAAGTATATCAGAAATATACCTTAAATAATTGAATATATAGATGATAGACAAAGAGGTAAATGCATACATACAAATATAATTGATACTGTACTTTTTCCTAAACAATAAAAAAATATAAGAAATGTTCAATTTTCTATGCTAACAAAAAGCACGTGTTTATAATGCAAAAACAAAATAAAACAAAATCAACTCTTTTTTACTTGATATTGGAATGTATTAAGGCTTGTCCCATTGTTTTATGTTTTGTGATTTGTATCTCATGACCAAGCATTTATTTGGGTTTTCTATCTTTCAATTAAATTTAGTATAAGGTATACATGAACAGTCCAGAGTGGATACTAATGTCTACAATGTCACCTGATGATACGAAATACATTAAAGAATAAGTGATATATTTCTTGCTCTTACTTTGGAATAGAGGATTTATATATATAAATGCATGATTATGTATGGGAATACAATTAGGGATTGAAATATTTGTCACAGAGTCTTAATACTATGACAAAACAGGAATAATAGTTTCTGAAATGATCTGGAATTTTCAAAATTGACTTTATATGAGAGGTGGCTTTTCACTTAACAGATTGTGAACAGGAGCAAGAGAATTCATGGCTTTGGAATAGGCTGAATATATGTTTCCTCCAAAATATTGTAAAAATTCATGGTTGTTGCATAACTAATTAAGGTGCTTTATTAAAACTATATTCTACAATAATAACCTGCTGGCAGAATGCATGATAGTGTGAAGAAATAATGGAACATGAGTTGGAAACAACTTTTTTAAACGTCTGGGAATACAATCATGAGTTGAAATAACTGCATGCAGCTTAATTTTTCAAACACCTACAAAGTACTAATGACTTAGTAGAAATGGTCTCCAAAGTATAGGATAATGTAACATATATTTTAAAATTTAATGAAATATGAGGTTTACCAAAATACTGTGAATAATTAAGTGGTTCTGAATGAAGACCAAGTCCGAAACTTTTGAAAAGTTGATCTGGTACAGAAAAAGCAAAATTGAATTGAACTCACATGGAAGAGTTACAGATAAACCATATGTCTTATTAATACAAGTGGTATACATTATTAACCACTCATCATATTTTCCTTAACTCGAAAAAAAAAAAAAAAAAAGAATGACTGATGTCTTGCTTTTTGAGGGAGATTCTGAATAGTTTAAGAGGAATTCAGAATAAAGATCATTTATATTAGATACCTAAAATGTGCATGACTCCAAACTTCCTGGAAACTACTCATTCAATGTATCCTCAATAAATTAGTAGAGGAACTAAAATTTAGGCAAACCAGCAGAGATATTAAAGACCAAGTAAGTGATATTTTGGAAGAAGTTTTTAAAATATCCAGGTCTAATGGTTGCTTTCCACTTTTTTTTTCTATAGAGTAGAAGATAGAAAAACAAGCTAGAATTGTTATAATTACCAGCTCTGACATTCAACAATCTTATTCTTGAAAGTTTTGGTTTATCTTTTTACTGTTTGATTTTTTTCTTACTCTTTAAAACTGTGGTATATAACTTTTTGAGAGTTAAATGACTTTCACTTCTAATATGAATGTATTTTAAGAGCAATCAATATTTTAAAACTGATTAGTCTTATGAAAATTTATTGCATTATTTTATAATTAGTTCATTTTTATTAATATGAAAATTTAAATTAATAAAAATTTAATATAATAGATCATGTTCTATAATAATGAAGTTTGAGTGGAAGATAACATTTGGCTATGTGCTTTCAACATTTATATACATTTACAATATATGTAGATATATGCTTACACTGAAACATAATTTTGCCAATACTGCTAAGTCTCCACATATGTATTTCACTTTCCTTTCTCGGGTCACAGAAAAGACAGACTAAATTTGATGTGTGTTTTTATTGTGCCTTTTTTCATCACTAATTACTGAATTTTTATGCATCCATACAAACATACAGTCATGATTTATATTTGAAAATTACATACTTGGAATAATATTGAATGTAATATTTTTTGCCTGAATTTAACATTTAGTAATCTTTCTTTGTGTTGATACATATAGAAGTAATTAATTCATTTAATTGCTACATGATATTTCTAAGTGCCATTTTATTTATCCACTCTTCTAAAAGAGGGAGCTATTAGGCCTTTGCCACTTGTTCTTAGTATTTATATTTTCTGGGTTGATTTTGCTAATATGTTATGTGGGTTTTGGAATTGTGTATATATGTGAGTTATACCATATTTTTCTTTGCTTAGAAAATCCTTAATTGGCTCTAGTACCTTAAGCTAAGTACTTATGTGTCCAAATTCTGTACTTAAGAACAAATGATGTAATTAGGGAAAATAATATATTTTTTTAATTTCTGGATTTGTTTTTGTATAAGATAAACATTGATTGATGCTTAAATTCCTGTTAGAAAATTCTGTTAAAAGCAAATGAGAGGGTAGGCCATTGTAGCTTAACAGGCAGATTTTTTGCCTGCCATGCTGGAGTTTTGGGTTCGATTCCTGGTGCCTGCCCATGATAAAAAGAAATAAAAAAAAAAGAAAGAAAAGCAAATTAGACTAGCCTTATTTTTAACAGTTTTACTCTAATGATTTTCTAAGTTGAAAATCAATGTCGATTACCAACGTGAGTTGTGTCAGTTTTGAACAATGCATTTTCTCCCAGCATGTGGTATATTTCTTTCTTAAATTAACATAAAGTTGATTGCAATATTTCTTTGCTTTTTAAATATATTGTTCCCTTTGTGATTTTGCCCTATTTTTCCATTTTGGACTTGAATATAAGGTTTCTTTATTTTTTCCTCTGATCATTATTCATGGAAATCTATTTTTTGTTATTAGTCATGTTAAAATGCAATTTTCTTTTTTCTGTTTATCTTCAATTAAATTTATTTGTTTGTTTTAATTTCCTTGTTTTTTTTTTTCTTTTTTCTCTAAGTTTACATTTTTCTGTACTTATTGATTTGCTCCTCAGATGAAATTGTTTTATTGTATCTAATTTTCTGATACTTGGCATTAAGTAACAAATTTGCCTTGGACAAAGTTTATGAGGGGATTCCATGAGTGCTGCAGGAAGTTTTTGTTTTTGTTTTTAACATTTTGAAAAATTCTATGTATTTTTTAATTTCAAATATTATTTGCTGATGAGACAATAATACTTCTTTCATATATTCTTATTTATCTTATGAAAATATGGACATTGGCCTCCTGGAAAGAGAGAAGCACTTCTGAATTATATATTTTGTATATAACATTTTTTATACATGACCAGGGGTTGGGACTTGAAGATTCATTTTAAAGGGAAAGTGATTCAACCCATAACAAACTTCTCTGGTTTCAGTTTGAAACAGTGTTTTCAAGTTCAGTTACATGATTTTCATAGTTCATTTAAAGACAAATGTAAGTTTTCTGTTCAAGGAAAGAAAGAATTTATACATATGAATTCCATGACTTACTATGGAATTCTCTTCTTTTTATTTCAATATAGAATTAATTCAAAGTGGAATGAAGGATGTAGAGCATGAACTTGATCACTGAGTGATAGTTTCTCACTGGTCCAGAGAACTTCTGCCTTTAGAAATGTAGTCAATGGATCTCAAGGGATTCAAGAATCACTTTAATCTATCTGACTCCTGCATTTGTCCAGGTGAGTGGATACATTCTATGAATGTTTTCCAGACAGTGACATTTAAAAAATGAATTGCTAATTGATTTTTAGAAGCTTATTAATTATGTTGAAAAATAAAAAAAATATTTTCTTATCTACTAATGGTATTTATTTCACTTTATCAAGTTCTGTTTTAATTCAACTCGTAACTGTCAGAAATAAAACAACAATATATATAATTGTACTGTTTAATTTTATTACATTCCTACATTTCTTTTATCTGGTAAAGAAAATCTCCAAAAAAACATACCACTGAAAGAGAAAGAGCAGTTAAAGTCAGCAGTAAGTCTTGCATTGAGCATAGTGTAATGATATGGATCTTCCACAGATATCCAGAAGATAAAAGGTATGGCATCATCTACACGTCAGATCATTCCGAAGTGTTCTAGGCCTAGAAAACCCAGGAAGAATTTGACTATGTTTCAGCCCATCGAAAACCAAAAATTACAAATATGATATTATTGTTTAACTGGATTATACTGGGCACCATTTTATTTCAGTTATTATGCCAAGTTAATTGTGTCAATCAGATTATGCCTAAAGCTTGAAACAAACTTCTATAGTGGAGAGTCAGAAACACACTCCATAAAAATATGCTTTTGTAATAGGAGGCTAAGCTTCCTAGCCATCATTATCCTCTACTTCATTCATAAAGCTCATCTACACACCACACATACACACAATGATATTACACATATGTACACATATGGAGAAAAATGCTTTAAGACTTGCCATAAGCTTTAATTTTTATGTTTTATTAATTTTATTTATATACACACCTTATCCACAAATCATATATACTCCCTCTTCTCCTCCCTCATCTTCTGGTAGCCTGTAATCTATTTTCTGTCTGTGTGGATTTGCTATTTCCTGACACCTCTTACCAGCGATATCATACAATATTTGTCCTTATAAACTTTGCTTATTTCACTGAGCATAATGTTTTAATGGGTTTTCCATGTTGCAATTTGTCTGAGACCTTAATTATTTCTCACAGACAAATTATATTCTATATTATACCACCTTTTGTCTATCCATTAATTTGTAAACATTGGTGTATAAGTATTTGTTTGAGACGCTGTTTTCACTTTCTTTAGATTTATGCCCAGAAGTATGGTTACCACATTGTATGATATTGGCATATTTAAGTTTTGGGGGAACCACCATATACATTCCAGGGTTTCTGCACCATTTAACATTCCCGCCACCAAAGGATTAGAATTCCAATTTCTCCATATCCTTTCCAATACTTATTATTTTCTTTTATTTTCTGTAAAAGCTGTTCTTGAATGTACGAAGTGGTATCTCATTGATGTTTGGATTTGCATTTTCTTAATGGCTAAAGATATTCAGCATTTTTCACATGCTTACTAGCCATTTGTTTATTGTCTTGTAAAAATATCTAAGTCCTTTTCCTATTTTTAATTAAGTAGTTTGCCTTTAGAAGTTCTACATATTAAGCCCTTAGTCTCTCTCTCTCTCTCTCTATATATATATATATATATATATATATGTATACATACACATGCATATGTATGTATATATTTCTACACACTACACACTACGTACATGCTTTGCAACAATTTTCCCCTTTTGTTGCTTGTCTTTTCATTTTCATAGTAATGTAATTTGATATAGAAAAGTTTTAAATTTTTGTGAAGTTGAATTTATCTGTTGTTTCATTTGTTGCTCCTGCAACAACTGTAGGTCATGAAAATTTGCCCTTATCTCATCTTCAAGAGTTTTTTTTTTTTTGACTTTTTTTAATGTGAAAAATAACATATACAAAAAAGCAATAAATATCCAAGTATTTTAAACAAGCAGTTATACAACAGATTTTTAAGTTGGGTATAGATTACAGTTCCACAATTTTTCATTTTTTTGTCTAGCTACTCCAAGTCCCTGGAGGCCAAAAGAAATATCAATATATTGATTTAGCAGTCATAATCATTTGTTAAATCCTATCTTCTCTTTATACTCTTCCTTCTTCTTTTTTTCTTTTTTGTGAAAAATAACATATATGCAGAAAAGCAATAAATTTCAAAGTACGTTGCAGCAATTAGTTGTAGAACAGATTTCAGAGTTTTGTATAGATTACAATTCCACACTTTTAGGTGTTTATTTCCAGCTGCTATAAGGTACCAGAGACTAAAAGAGCATCAATATACTGATTCAGCACTCATACTCGTTTGTTAAACCTGAGATCTATACAACTCCACCATCACCTTTGATTTTTCTCCCACTCTTTAGGGGTATTTGAGCTGTGGCCATTCTCACTTTTTCATGTTGGAAGGGGCAGTCAAAAATATGGGATAAGGGGATAGAACTAGTTGATGTTCTGGAGAGGCTGGCTCCTCTGCATTTCAGGACATATCTGGTCCAGGAATCCATCTGGAGGTTGTAGGTTTCTGGAAAGTTACCCTAGTGCATGGAATCTTTGTAGAATCTTATATAATACCCAGGTATTCTTTAGGATTAGCAGGAATAGCTTTGGTTGGGAGTTGGAAAGTTATGATAGCGGTACTGTCTAATTGAAGCTTGCATAAGCATGGCCTCCAATAATTTTTTAGTTTTAGCTTTTATGTTTAGGTCTTTGATACATTTTGAGTTCATTTTCATACGTGATGGAATGCAGAGGTGTAGTATTATTCTATTGCTTGTGGATATCCAGTTTACCCAGCACCATTTGTTGTAGAGACCATTTTTCCCCATTGCAACATCAATTGGCTATGAATGTGTGGATTTAATGTTGGACTTTCAATTTAGTTCTGTTAGTCTATATTTCTGTCTTATGCCAACACATGGTTTCGACAACTGCAGGCTTGCAATTTGCAACTTTTGGTCCTTGAGGCCACAATAGGAAGAGAAAAAAGAAAACCTAAACTCTATGTCCTGGAAGGTGCTGGTGTGAGTTTTGAAGCCACCACTGCCAAGCCAAGAAGGCTGACCAGATTTAAGCAGGACATTAGAGAGTAACTCAAAGCTCTACGAGGAAATGATGTCCTCCAATATAGGTAAACATATAGATAAATATAAATGCTAGCATTACTATATTTTTCATTTGTAATGCTGTCTCTTACTTCTCATATGTTTTAAAATTCAAATACATAAAAAGTAAGTGCATTTGATACTGGATAGGCCATTGATACTGGACCCACAATATACAATAATATAACTTTTGAGAAGACCAACATAAAAGCACAAAACAGGGGGATAAGGGAAGAGAGTGTATGTAAGCTATTGAAGTTAAATTGGCAACAATATGAATAAATTTCAAGAGAGTTGGGATATTAAATGAATTCCATGTGGTAACTGCAATGGTTACCTTCATGAGTCAGCTTGGCTGGGTTATGTGTCTAATTTCTTGGTCAAGCTATCATGGGCCTGAATATAACATGAGGATATTTTGCAGATGGATTTAAATCATTAGTCAACTGTATGTATGGCTGACTGCAACTACATCTACAATTAACAAAGGAGAATGAATGACGTTAGTAATGAGATGAGTCTCCTCATCCAATCATTTGGAGGCCTTAAAGGGAAAACAGAGGATTTTAAGTCAGTGAGAAGAGTATCTATATATCCAACCTCTCGTTTCTAAAACAATAAAGATAAGGAAAATATCTAAAAATTTAAAGAAAAGGAAATAAGAAGTGATTCAAAATGGCTAATTTTAAAATATGATGTAAATAAAAAGGACGGCAGTAATGGAGTTTTAAAAAAGGGACAAAATGAATAACAATTGTGAAACATAATTACAGAAATGACAGATGTAACTCTTGCCTCATCACTCATTGCCTTAAACAAAAATGGATAAAATTCTCTAATCCAAAGGCAGATATTGAAGGAATAGGCAAAGAAGCATAAGTTAATGATAGTTAGTTTACAAAGTACTGATTGAAAATGAAAGGATGCAAAAAATATGCCATGTAAGTAACAACTGAAAGAAAGCTAGAGTAGTAGCTTTCAGAAAAAAAAAAAGAGGATTTTAAATAAAATCTGTTACAAGAGATAGAAAAGGACATTATATATCCTAAAGGGTTAAATTAAAAAAAAAAAAGGTATGGTAGTTGTAAATATATATGTACCTAACACAAGGACCCAATGTGTATTTGAAGGAAACAGGAAGAGGCTTCTACAATACCTGTTGGGTCATTTACAACACAATGCTGAATAGAATATTTAGACAGATGATCAACAATGAAATAGATCTGAACAACACCCAACTAGATCTAAAAGATATACATAGTTCACCCCACTGCAGAATGCAATTTTTTTTCATGTGCACATGGATCACTCTCCAGGAAAGACCATACATTGGTGCAAAAGAGAAGTCTCAATAAATTTAAAAATATTGAAATCTGATGAAAGTGGAGTGAAGTAAGAAATCAATAACTAAAGAAAGACATAGAAGTTTTACAAATAAGTGCAAACTACACAGTGCACTTTTAAACAACCAGTGGATTAAAGACAAAAATTACAAAGGAAATTGGAAAATATTTAGTGATGACTGAAAATGAATCCACAGCATACCAAAATTTATGAGATGAAGCAAAGGCAGTGCTTAGGGGAAAGTTTATAGCTATGAATGACTATATTAAAAATTAATGAAGATCTCAAATTAATAATCCACCTTCAAATCTTGAGGAGCTAGAAAAAGGAGACAAATAACCCAAATGCAGCAGAAGGAAGGAAATAATTAAAATTAGAGTGGAGTGAAATAGAATAAAAAATAGAAAAAATAATGAGAGAATAAAATAACTCCATAAAGTAAATGACTCTTTGAAAAATGTAATTATATAGACTTTAGCCAGGCTGAAAAGTAAAAAGAGAGAAAAGATAGAAATTATTATAATCATAAATTAAAATGACATCACTAAACTTTAAAGAAATAAAAAGGATTTTAAGACATTTCTATGTATAATTGTATGCCAACAAATTTGATAATCCCAATGAAATGGAAAAACCTTATAAAAGCAAAAATTAACAAATAGACTCAAGGAAAATTGGAAAACCTCAACAAACCTATGAGAAGTACAGATACTTAATCAATCATTAAAAACCTTTCACAAAAAAAATTCAACACAAGATGCTTTCACTGGTAAATTCTACCAAAAATTTACAGATTAATGAACACTACTCTTTCTCAACCTCTTCCAAAGTATTCAAGAGAAGATAAAACTTCCAAATTCATTCTATGAACCCATTGTTGCTTGATAAAAAAAGAAAATTATGAATTCCCATTCTGAATATAGATACATATTTCAGCAAAAATACTAGCAAACTGAATCCAGTATCATATTTTAAAACATTATTCACTAGGATCACCTGAGTTTCATCCTAGTATAACAAAAGTAGTAAAAAATATGAAAATCAATCAATGTGATATACCACATAAATAAAATGAAGAAAGCACACACATACATGGTTACTTCAGACACAGACAGATATTTAACAAAACTCATCACTCTTTCCTGATAAAAACCTCTCAAAAAACTAAACATAGAAAGGAATTTATTCAATATGATAATGGTGATTTACAAAACAAACAAAAATCATAATTGTGAAAAACTGAAAATCTTTACACTCTATATCAATTAAAAAACAAAGATGCCCACATTCACCTTTGTCAGCTGGGAAGGCACATGGCTAGCATTTGCTGGGGTTTTTGGCTTTCTGTTTTAAATAGCTTCCCATGACATTTTGTTTTTTTTTTCCTGCATCTCCAACATCTGGGTCTCATCTTGCCTCTGTTGCCTCTGTTGGCTCTTTCAGCTCTGTACCTTTTGCCAAAATCATTCCTTCTTAAAGAACTTTAGTATGCAACCCCATCTTGAATGGGTAGAGATACATTTCCATGGAAACCTCCTAATCAAAAGGCCCCACCCACAATTGGGCAGGCCACATCTCCACGTTACAGGCATGGGCTGTTCTAAGGCCAAAAATTGTCCTCCGGCCCTGGGCCTGTGAAGCTTAGAAGATGTTATCTGCTGCCAATACACAAAAGGAGGGACAGTCCTGGGACACATATTTACATTTCCATAAGGAGAAACTGGAATGAACACAGAGGTCACTGAACTCAAACAGTTCTGAAAACTGCAGGGCAAACTCCACCAAATTTCAAACTCTAAGAGTTATTTGCCCATGGGACTTTTGAAAACAGCTGCCCACTTTTTTAAGAGCCTATGCTGTGGCCACATTCTCTCCAAACTCCTTTCTTGGGTAATCATTGTAGATTTGGGGGACACTGGGGACACTACCATTTTCTTGGCTCCACTCTCTCCAAGCATGGAAGGGGCACCTGGGTTCTCCGCCATCTCCAGAGCATGTGATCAACACCCTCAGGACAATGGGGTGGTAGCATGGCTCTCTCTGATCTCCAGGAAATGTGTCCATCCTCCTGTAGGACTCAAGCACCAAAACTCTTCCTGAACGTTGAGGTGGGAGGCCTGACCTCTGCCTTGGGGACAAACTCACCCTCTCACCCAAGTGCATGGATGGGTCCTCTCTCCTGGCTAGAGATTGTTTGGCTTCAGACCTTAGCTTCCATGGTTCTGCCTTTGAAGGCATTTTTCCTTCTATCTGTCTGTTTTCTGTCCTTTTTTAAAAAGTCCAGAGTGGCAGTGGCTCTATTTATATAGATCCCAAAACACTCTTGTTGCTTTTCGTTGTAATATTCAGAGATCATAACCATCAGACAATAGGAATTTCCACAAATCTTTCCTGAACAACTCCATATCCAACCCTGGCTTTTTCTGAAATGGCTGACTGATTATACAGTGAAATCCTCACATGGGCCACTATTCTCTGGGGTCTCCCTTCAGACCCCAGAATTTCTCCCTCAGAATTTTCCAAACCATCAATTTCTAGTTTCTTTGTACCCAAGAGTTCAATTCCCAGCTTTTCTCCTTCCTATCACATTTTTCTATGAGTTGCAAGAAGAAGTCAGGTTGCATTTTCCACATATGGCTTGAAAATCTTTTCAGCTAAGTACCACAACTCATCACTTTTGAATTCTAACTTCTATGCAAAATTAGGAAACAATTTGACTAAATTGACTGCCACTTTAAAGCAAGGTTTTCTTTCCTTCCAGTCTGCAATAACACATGCATCATTCCTTTCTAAGGTCTTATTAGCAGTATCCTTAGAGTCTACATTTCTGTCAGCATTCTTTGGAAAGCATTCTAGGCCTTCTCTATCAAGATCACCACAGCCCTTCTAGAATCTTTCCCTTATCCATTTAAAAACCTGTTCCAACATGTTTGGTATTTGAAACCACAGCAACATCCCAGTCTAGGTACCAAAATTTGTTTTGGTGTGGCAAAGCTGCCAGAATGCATCATACCAGAAATGGAATGGTTTTTAAAAAGGGAGTTTATTAAGTTGCAAGTTTACAGTTCTAAGGCTATAAAAATGTCCAAATTAAGGCATCTAGGGAAGCATATCTTGAATCAAGAAAGACTGATGGGTCCAGAATACCTCTGTCAGTTGGAAAGGCGTATGGCTGGTGTTTGTCGGGGTCTTTGGCTTTTCATTTTAAACATCTTCCCTGGGGACATTTTCTTTCTGCATCTCTAAACATCTGTGTCAATTTGATTTTGTTGACTCTTTAGCTTTTCTCAAAATTCCCCCCTCTGAAGGAACTCTAGTAAACAACCCCACCTTGAATGGGTGGAGACACTTTTCCATGGAAACCACTTAATCAAATTGGGTGGGTCACATCTCCATAGAAAAAATTTAATCAAAAAGATCCCATCTAATAATATTGAATCAGGATTGAAAAACATGGCTTTTCTTGGGGAGACATCTATTTCAAATCAGCACATCATCTAAAAATAAAATAGCTCATGATAAGTTTAACCAAGGATATAAAAGACTTGCACACTGAAAGCTACAAAGCACTGATGAAAGAAATTGAAGAAGTTCTAAATAAATAACAAGGCATCCTATTTTCATGAATTGAAAAATAATATTGTTAGGATCCCATTATTGTTCAAAGCAATCTGCAAATTCAATGTAACACCTATCAAATCCCCAGTAGCCTTTTTGTGCAGAAATGGAAAAGCTGATCCTCAAGTTCATATGGAAATGCAAGGGGCCACAAATAACCAAAACAATTTTGAAAAAGACAAATTTGAAGACACACTTCCTGATTTCAAATTGTACTACCGTGCTACAATAGTGAATCCTTGGGTAAGTATTTTATAACAGTATCTGAATTTCAAATACCAATGAGTTGTCCTTTCCTTTACTAAAAATTACACTGTAATGTTTTATATAGTAGTCAAAAATAATGTATACAAGTGATTTAAAGCATTATTTGTGTAAATCAAATAAACACATTCATTTCATTCTTTAGCTATCACATATGGGTTTATTAATATTAAAATCCTTCCAAACAATACCAAACACCAATTATATCAGTTTTCTTTTGTCTCAGGTTCAATTTAAGTTTTCAGAATTCAGTTTTTTTTTTGAGCCTGGAATCAGTTTTCTCATGCATACACACATGTGCATGCATGCACACACATACACACAAACACCTGCAACATCCTTGCAATTTCTTCCTAAAAATATTTCAAAATCACCTGATTGGATACATATAATCATACTCCCAAATATTTTAGGGTATAAGGGAGCTCATATAATACAACCGTAGTTGGAAACAAATTATTTTTAAAAATCGTTCTACCTAATTTTCTATGACTCTAATCTTCACTATTTACCTGTGTAATTATTTATTTATGCTCTTTGCTTGTCATAGCTATTTTTTAATGTAAACCTTATTGTGTTTCATACTAGGATATTTCTTGTCAATAGAGCAATAGGCCCACCCTGATCAATTAAGGGGCCTGATATAGGAACACAAATAGAGGTCTTCATGTCATATATATACATTTAAATTTATAAACCATGGGATGGTTTGCAGCTATAATGTATCCCAGAAAATCATGTTCCTAAAGCTAGTCAATTCCTGTAGTTGTGGACACATTGCAAGAAGGATCTTTCGGTGAGTAGGACCTTAACTTAAGATGTGACCCACTTCATTCGGAATCTTACTGGAGTCC
Organism: Tamandua tetradactyla; assembly: GCF_023851605.1. Lineage (NCBI taxonomy): Eukaryota > Metazoa > Chordata > Mammalia > Pilosa > Myrmecophagidae > Tamandua > Tamandua tetradactyla. Next base: position 77,750,846 of record NC_135335.1, read on the forward strand.
TTTATAAGAGACTGAAATTCAGACAAGGAAAGGGAGAAAGCCACAGAGCCATGAAACTGAAAGCAACAAAACCCAGAAGAGAAGGAAAGGACCAGCAGATCCCTCCTGCCATGTGCTTACCATTACTGGAGGCCTTATATACAGAGGAAGCCAAAAGCCAGAAACCAGAGAGTGTCATATAGAAACAATACAAAAATCCATAATAGCTGGGAGAGCAGACTCAAGTAGAGAGATTGCCACCTGACAAGAGGCCTAGAGATACAAGAAAAAAAACCTCAAGGATTGCAGCAAGCCAGCATCAGAACACTACAAACATTGGGGATAAAGAAGGGATGGTCTTGCCACCACCTTGACTTTGGACTTCTAGACTCAGAAACCGTGAGCCAATAAATTCTGTTAAGTCAAAATCAGTTTCTGGTATATGTGATACCAGCTCTGGAAAACCAAAACACTGGGGATATCCTTCTTTTGTCTTTTATGTAACACCCTTTTATCATCAAATTGAGAATAGAGGTGTTAAAATGTTAAGAATTTAACTTGATTCTCTGCAATCTCTCCTCTGACAGAGAGAGAAAGAGTTAGAAAGAGGAAGGTGGGAGGTGAGGGGAGGTAGGGTTAGGAGACACAAGGGAGTTGGATTGTTTTAAATCTCAACGAAAACTACCAATACTCAGGTACTAAAGGCAAGCAACCTAGTCAAACCTCACCTGAAGTTTGGACTCTCCCACATTCTTCCCACCCCTGAACCTGCCCCTGGACCATCAATCCAAGAGAGACGCCAGCACGTCCTTAATGATAAATGCTGATGTCGAGATTCATTCTCTGCTTGCATGTCATACAACCCCAGCTGTAAAGCTTTGATTACAACTTCCTAATAAATCAGAGGAATCATGGATAATGCCTCTTCCAACGCTTATATTGAACTGAAACACAGTGCTAGTGCCAAAGTTCATTTTGCTATTATATTCTGATTCTGAGTCCCATGAAGGCTGAAACCAGTGCTCCATAACTGAGGAGTTCCCTAACTCCAGGGTTGGAGTATGTCTCCCCAGTCTGAGGTCTGGTCCTAGTATCCTTCTACCCCGGAATAGAAACAACACTAGGGTATATGTACGCGTTCTAGTACCCCTGGGTCCTTGAGTGTTCCCAGTAGACATGGCTCAAGCAGGTCTGGTAAGTGTGACACTTTTCCATTTGTCTTCTTTGCATGAAATAGCAAGAGAAAACTGAAAAACAATGAGCTAATATTCAGAGATATTCTAATTAAATATATATTGAGATATGCTTAATAAAGATTTGGTTAATGAAGAGAAAAGTCTTGCTTCTAAAAAGTGCTATCAATTGATGCAAAAATAATTATGAGCAGGCAGATGTTATAGAAAAAAGAGAAAATAAAGGAGATCACCATGACAAGACAAATTTCTAATTATATCTTTCTTGCACAGCCTTTGTATTAAAATATAGCAGGGAAATAAGAGTATTCTTATCTGATCTCATAAAGAAGAACATTATAAAACAAAATAAGGAAGTATTACTAAATGCACAAATCTGTGGGACTCCAATAGGAACCCAATCAAGGACTGTTTGGAGATTACCCTCTTGAATAACAGATGCTAAAGTAATACCTCAAGTTAAGGCCTGGGAATGTGTTTGTAAGGTCATGAGTTAAAGGCAATCTTTAAAAGACAGTTCTGAGAAACAATGAAAACATGATCAACATTAAAAAATAATAATTGTTCTATGTACCAATTAAAGTCAATTGGCAATATAACATGAATGATCCTATGCAACAGTACAGCAAAGCAATATAATCATCCCATAGCAACTTAAAAAAAAATATGTATAAGGCCATAGTAGTAAAACTGTAAAACATTATTTTAGGACATAAATTGGTGCCTAATAATTGGAGGATATAGATTATTCATGACTACATACGTTCTTTGCCAAATGTGGTGATTTGAAGCTGTATGTACTCCACAAAAATATGTGCTTAAAGTTTCCAATTCTGTAGGTGTTAAACCACTGTAAAGAAGATCTTTTGATGACTCTAGATCAGTTAAGATATGACCCACCACATTCAAGATGGGTCTTAATCCTCTAACTGGAGTCTTACTGAAGCTGAAGGAATACAGAGAGAGAAAAGAGAAAGACATGGAAGTTTGCTGCTGAAAGCAACAAAATCTGGAAGAGAAAGGAGAGACCAGAAGATGCTGCCATGTGCCAAGCTTGTCTTGTGACAGAGAAGTCAAGGATCATAAACAGCCAGTCTTCAGGAAGAAAGCATGCCTTGATACCTTAATCTGGATATTTTTCCAGCCTCAAAACATAAGCAGTAAATTCCCATTATTTACAATAATCTATTTCATGGTATCTGCTTTAAGAGGCCTAGGAAACTAAAACATCAAATGATGCTAATTTCCCAAACTTAATGTAAACATAAAACATACAATTTTTTTTTTTTTTAACATGGGCAGGCACCGGGAATCGAACCCAGGTCCTCTGGTATGGCAGGCAGGCATTCTTGCCTGCTGAGCCACCATGGCCCACCCCACACAACATACAATTTCAAACATAATTCTTACAGATTTTTTTTTTTTTGTATGCTGTATGGCAGGATCACATTTCATTATTTTTCCATGTAAGTACCCCATTATTGTAGCACTGTTTGTTGAATTTTTGTTTCTTTGTTTTGTTTGTTTTGGGGAAAGTGCATGGACGGGGACTTGAACCCCGGTATCTCACATGGCAGATGAGAATTCTACCACTGAATTACCCTTGCAACCACAATTCTTACAAATTTGTAATGGGACTTGGAAGTTGATTCAAGAATTTGTAAGGAAAAGAACAAAATGTTAAGAACTTTTAAAAGAGTTTGGATTTGCTCTACAAGATATCAAGAAATACTGCAGTATTAGAATGTAGCAGCTAAAATGTTAATATCTCTGCCTAAACTTTCAGTCTTGGAAAATCTGTCTTTCCGGTTATTAACTATATGATCAGCTCCAGCATCTACAAGTGATGCACAGGACTCCTTACTAGACAAGATATGTTTCCTTGTGGTTCAGTGACCTCCAAAAGTGAGTGATTTTCTAAAACATCCAAAAAGCAAAGGGGGAAACCACTTTCAATCTGAAACAAGAAGAATGTGAGACACTGAGGGCAATAGCAATTTTGGACAACAGCAATTCTGAAATAATGCTAGACAGACACTGTGAAAGCATCCTTTCTTGAGGATGGGCCACATTTTATTAATACTCTCTGTGTTGGTTTGAAAGGATGTGTATACCCTAGAAAAGCCATGTTTTAACTCTAATCCCATTTTGTAAAGGCAGCCATTTCTTCTAATCCTTATTTAGTATTGTATGTTTGAAACTGTAATTAGATCATTCCCCTGGAGGTGTGATTTAATCAAGACTGGCTGTTAAACTGGATTAAGTGGAGGTGTGTCTCCATCCATTTGGGTGGGTCTTGATTGGTTTACTGGAATCCTATACAAGAGGAAACATTTTGGAGAATGAGAGATTTGGAGAGAGCAGAATGTCATAGCCACAAAAAGCAGAGAGTCCATTAGCCAGCTGCCTTTGGAAATGAAGAAGGAAAATGCCTCCCAGGGAGCTTCCTGAAAGGAAGTCAGGAGAGAAAGCTGGCAGATGATGCCATGTTTGCCATGTACCCTTGCAGCCGAGAGAGAAATCCTGACCCTATTCACCATATGCCTTCTCACTTGAGAGAGAAACCTTGAACTTCACTGACTTTCTTGAACCAAAGTACTTCTCCCTGGATGCCTTAAATTGGACATTTCTATAGACTTGTTTTAATTGGGACATTTTTTGACCTTAGATCTATAAACTAGCAACTTATTAAATCCCCCTTTTAAAAGCCATTCTGTTTCTGGTATATTGCATTCCAGCAGCTAGCAAACTAGAACACCTTCTGACTGTTTTCTGGGACAAATTTCCTTATCCATTGTTTTTTGTGGCCTTTGCCTCCACCATCTTGGGGTTTCTTCTTTATTCATGATCCTCTTGGACACAATTGAAGTGGGTGTTAAGACCTATGGGTTCCTTGGTGTCGGTAGCTTTTGATGCCTATTTTTTAGGTTAAATTGTTTTAAAGCTCCTAAGACTGCAAACACATTTCTTAAACCAAGCTTTTTTGTTTTAATACAATGCTCAAAATATGGAGTAAATTTAGGATCATTTTTCCAATTAACTCCCTGGGTCAGGAACCATAAAAAAAATTATTTCCAAAAGTTCTCAAATCTACTTCCTTTCTTTGCTTTCCTACCCCCAGGCCTTCCTCTGGCAACTTAACGGCAAACATCTGGAGTCTCAGGCTTGATAGGAAAACACACTGAATGTAATTCTATTCCAGGGTCTGAATTGATTCATTCACTGAGTACTTAGCTGAGCTTTAGATGCCCAAAGTCTTTTAAAATTTTATATAATATTTAGTTATAGAAGAATCTAAGTGTGACATTACTTCAAGTAACAAATTTCTGAACTAATACTATAACATTTGCTTACTGCTTGTAAGCCAGCCTTTATTTTTCCTGAGTTATCCCATTACTATAACGCTATATCAACTGCAGTCAGTAGTAATCAACACAGTAGGACCCTGATTCTTCTCAATTGTCTTATAGTCATAGCTGCAAAAGCAGATAGACTTACCTCCAAATTATTGCAAGTGATAGTTTAAGAAATATATTGCCACTACATAACATGAAACACTGTATTTCCATTTCTGACATCACTTACCTCACCACTAACTACACAACTGCTAAGTCAAACCATATGTTTTAGTGTTTTTGTTACTGCAAAGTACTGCGTTTTAGATATCAACTTCTATATTGACAAAATAAAGAAAAATTAATGAGCAATCCCCAGAGCCAATGATTTAATGTAATAAGGCCTTATTTCTATTATGTGTAGACAGGCTTTGGAATAAGGGGTAGGCTCTACTCCAACAATTTTCCAGAGACCCAGGTCCTTTCCATACTGTGGCTCTTGTCAGTTTTCTACCCCCTATTTCTGGCTATATGGATGACAGCAGAATGAACAGAATCCATCTGCTCTTATCTCCCTAGTCTTTGAGTTCACATGTATCCCTTTTTTTCTAATTCAATTAGTGAAAATTAGTAGCATGTCTCCACATAGATGCAAGGGACCTGTAAATTAATCTAGCAGTGTACTGAGGAAAGGACAAAACAGGTGGGGGAGAGCATAATAGGTAGCTACTTATACATAAGAAAAAGTAAAAGTAAATTAGCTCCATAATCACAGTCAAATAAACTTTATGTATATTATACCCATAGATTAAAAAAATAAGCACTTCATATTTTAGAAGAAATTATAGCAGAATATCTGATGATTAAGATTGGGATGAATTCTTTAAGAAAAGCACACCAAAAATAACCATGGTGAACATTACTGATAACCTCATAAGTGTTTAAAAAAATCTGTTCATGACAAGACACCATAATGAAAGTAAGAAACATGAAAATATGCTTCAATGTATATTAATGATTGACAGGGAAAGCTTTGTTATTTATTTCTCATATTTCCTGTAGGGGGTAAGGAATGGACATTGTTCTCCTCAAGAGGAAAATATGTGGTGGGACTATTTCTGGCATTTCCCCAGACTTCTCTCTCACTCTGTTTTGGGAATGAGATGCCAATTTTCTGATTGTGAATTTAGGAGAAGAAATTTGACATGTTTTAACTAACCACTTTTTAATCTTATAAACTGCCCTCCCCAAATATCTATAGCGAGCTGTCCATGTGGTATGCCTAATAGGGTAGGTTTTGCTATTTGAAGCAGCAACATGTGCCTGGGCTGGCATTCACATGGGGAAGTGTAATTCAGCAGGAAGAATATGAGAAATCCTTTGGGTCACCATTAGCCCTATTTTCCAAACCAAATCTATTAGTAATTAAATTGGTACTTTATTCCCTAGTCATCTAAGTCATATACCTCCTGCTTAATTGGTTCTGTACTTAGAGAGGATTTAAGGGAATTAAAAATAAATCAGAATTCATAAATCCAGCATGATGATAAATACATGAGAAATTGGGACATATTTGGGAGGCTGAAAACTAGATGAAAGTTTTTGCACTGCTTAATATGGTGGCTTTAGGCATTGGTTTCAGGATACATAAGCAACAGTCTCTGATCAATTACAAAGATTTTTAATTTTTTTAATTTTTAAAAATTTAAAAATAACTGGTTTTGTCAATACAACCTTCATAGTTATTATTTTTTCTCCATCCATGTGGTTAAATTTAATTGTAACTATACTAGAATATCTTACCTTGATAAAGATTAGATCTTAGGTGAAAGGGTGGTGTTAGGATTTAGGGCTTAATTTTAAAAGGTAGAGCTATATATATTGGCATTTCAGCATTGATAAGCAGGAAACAAACAAACATTTGTTGCTTTCACTGTACTTCTAGCATATCTGTGATGTTATGAATTTTAACTGTAAAAAATGGTTAATTTCTTAGAAAGCTTACTAAATTCTTTTGTTAATTTTAAGTATTTATTTGCAGAATATTTCTGATTCTCCACATGTACATTCAAAACTATAAACAATAGCAGTTTTATTATGCATGCTTATATATAAATAATATGTATAATTGTATTTTTTGTTTAAAATATTTTGCAAGATAGCCTTTAAATGAAACTAAACATATTAATGATGAAAATCTGATTACTTTGTCTAGACAAATCTTACTCTGAGGAAAATTAGACAAGCTGCACAAAGAAAAATGATGTTAAAACAAACCCTATCTACTGGGATGTATCAGATTTATCTTAAGGCAGTGAGATTTTGTGTTTCAAGACACTGGAGAGGAGCAAAATGAAGAGACATTAGCCTAGCATTTAGAACAAATTTTTCCTTTTGATTTGATTTTTCAGTTCTGAAAACTGGGGCTAAGATTCTGAGCAATCTCGGGGTTAAGACAAAAATTAGAAATCATGGGCTCCATGGAGGAGGGAATTTGGTAATTCCTTGGCCTTAGAACCCCTAAGGATTAAATTCTGAAAACTTTTTATCATTATAAAATGATCAGAATATAATAATTTGAAAACTGAGTTACAAAATTATTATTGTGGAATTTTACCATACTACTAGGAAAAGGAACTATCACATAATTTGTGCAATTACTTCTCTTAAATTGAAAAAAGAAAACAAAAACAAAAACAAAAGCAAGAAACTCTCCCTTAACCAAATTTCCCCTCTAGTTACTGCTCCATTACTCTTCCCCCTTTATAGAGAAACTTGAAATACGTATGTATAAATCATTGTCCATAAATATTGTTAAACATACCCTATAGGAATTTTCATTGCAAGTGTTCTACAGAAACTCTTCTTGCCAATGCCACCAATGAGCTCCACTTTTCTGAATCCAATGCATTTCTCAACCTTCATTTTTCTTGATATTTTGCCAATGTTTTAAAAATTATATATGGATCTATCTTCAACCCTGTGATTGCACAATTAGAAATTAATCCTGAAGATAAATCTTTAAAGCAAAAATGCATATATATATATATATATATATATATATATATATATATATATATATATATATATATATATATATATATATATATATATATATATATATATATAGGATTATCCATTACAGCTTTTTTGGGATTGGAAAATTTTGGAAACAAACTAAATACCCAAGCATAGGAGATTGGCTGACAACAATGATCCATGCATGAAATAGAGTACTAGATGGCTGTAAAATAAAGTATTTCTATAAACAGATATGAAGTATGTGATGGTTAATATTATGTGTCAACTTGGCTAGATTATGGCTTTTAGTTGTTTGGTTAAATGCTGGCCTCCTTCTTAATAAGGAGGCTTTTTGTAAATGGGATTTGCATCAACAGTCAGTTGAATGAAAGTAAAAGGATTACTTTTACCAATGTGGGTGGACATCATCCAATTAGTTGGAAGTCCTAACAGGGAAAACTGAGGGTTTCAAGAATCAGAAGAAATTCTGCTTCAAGACTACACCCTCCAGACTTCCCTGATCTCCCCAAGAGACTTAGACTATATACTTCAACATCATTCCTTCAGGAATTTCCATCCTCTAACCTGCCCATATGGCATAGAAACTTGCCAGCCCCCAGCATTGTGTTATACAATTCCTTATAATAAATATCTTAATAAAAACATATGTATTCACATACAGAAACATACATACACCCATCCTATTAGTTCTGTTTCTCTGGAGAACTATAGCTAATACAGAGTGAGCTCCAAGAAACATTAAGTGAATAAGAGTGAAATAAAAAAGCAACCTTATCTGTTTATAGTTACAAAAATATTACAAAGATGGATAAATCATAAAATAATTGCAATAGTCTGGAGAGAGGAACAGGTGAAAATATTAGAGAGGAAACTAAAAAATATGTTTACTATTTTGTATAGCTTTGGCTTTTAAAATCAGGCTAATATCTTACATTCATAATATAAAATGAACAAGTATGAGAAGGGGAGGAAGATATACTTACAACTAAAAGCAAGATGAAAAAAAATGAAGCCATTTGTATTTCAAGTGAATATCATAACCACCATGAAGGAAAATAATTATAATTTTAAAAATTAATCCAAGCAAACTAGGATTAGAATAATTGATGTTATATCCTTAGTCTTTGTTGGGGTGGAATTGCTGCTGAGCAGAATTCAAAGATCCTGAACTCTTTAAAACAGTCTGATTTTTGTAGAGGAAGCAATGATATTCTAAAACTATTTTAGTTTTAGCATAGGATTGAATAAACAAGTAAAGGTGCTGAGGTCAATTGATACCAAGTTTTCCTCTCTAAAAGAATATACCAATATAGAATGAAGGAAAGCAAGAAATATCTAGAAGGAATGGATTGAAATAGGTGTCACTGGTAATTCATGATTCTCATATATATCTATGCATATATTTGTACTTGTGTGGGCATGCATGTTTAAGTTATTGCATGTGTGGGTATATAATGTTTACGTATAAGTGCGTGAATATATGTACATATATATGTATATTTTGTTATATGAGTATATGGACTACACACACATGAACATATGCACAAACTTCCTAGCTTTATCTGCTGTAAGGGCCTAGATATAAAGACAGCAATTGTAATGACCACATGTAGAGCTCAGGTCTGTTATTGGTCTCCATTAGGGATTGAATCACTTCCCCTCAAAAAAGCAAGTTCAGGGTGCATGGGCAGTTCAGTGGTTAGAATGCCTGCCTCCCATGTGGGAGACCTGGTGTTCTAGTTTGCTAGCTGCCGGAATGCAACACACCAGAGACGGATTGGCTTTTAATAAAAGGGGATTTATTTTGTTGGTTCTTCAGAGGAAAGGCAGCTAACTTTCCACTGAGGTTCTTTCTTACATGGAAGGCACAGGATGGTCTCTGCTGGTCTTCTCTCCAGGCCCCTGGGTTCCAACAACTTTCCCCGGGGTGACTTCTTTCTGCATCTCCAAGGGCCTGGGCTGAGCTGCGAGTGCTGAGATGAGGAATGCTGAGCTGCTTGGGCTGTGCTACGTTGCATTCTCTCATTTAAGCACCAGCCAATTAAGTCAAACATCACTCATTGCAGCAGACACGCCTCCTAGCTGACTGCAGATGTAATTGGCAACAGATGAGGTTCACGTACCATTGGCTTGTGTCCGCAGCAACAAGACTAGGTATGCTCACCTGGCCAAGTTGACAACTGAATCTAACTAACACACCTGGGTTCGATTCCCGGACCACACACACAAAAAAAGGCAAGTTCAGATCCCAACCACTGGTCTTATGGGTGTGAACTCACTTGTGAATAGACCTTTGAAGATGCTATTAGTTAAAGTGTATCCTAACTGAATGGAAGTAGGCCTTAATCCAATATGGCTGAAATTCTTATAAGCAAAGAACACTGGACGTGGAAGGAGAAGCCATGGGGATCATCTAGAAACTGGAAGTGAAAAGAACATGGAAGAGAAAGAAGTAGATGCTGTCATGTGATAGAAAAGTCAAGGAATCCCAAAGATTGCCAACCAGCTAAAAAATATCCATGCCAGGTGGAAGCAAGCCTTCTAGCATCTGAAACTATGGGCCAAAAAATACCTATTAAGACAACTCATTTTATGGTGTTTGTTTTATCATCCAGGAAACTAATACATTCTCTTATGCCATTCCCCGTTAAAAGAACCTGGAAAATTGTTGGATCATCTTATCATGCAAAGTATAACGAATTGTTTGAAATATTAATGAGTGTATGCTTCAATGATCCGGGGTCTAGACAAAAAAAGGCTCACACCGGTCAAATCAGGGACAATTTGAATGCTAAAATAAGAATAGAAATTATTCATAAACTATTGGTAAAATATTAATATTTACTAGATATATTGATAATAGATAAAGGGATGGACAAATGACAGATGTATGGTTGGAAAGATGGACAAACAAAAGATGGCTCTTATGTACCGTGGAATATCCAGTGTGGAAAAGTAAATGCGAGCAATAGATAGAGTTCATAAATCATTATTTTGCAACCATCATATTAAATACAGAACCAGGCAGATATCAACAAGGCATGATAAATATCCTGGGGAGATTTCAGCATGGAGAAGAATCTGTTCATAGTAATAATTTGCTCCCCCCACCTCCCGTCCACCAATTGCTTATGAGAGAAAAAAGGTTACTAGAAAACCATGAAATAGGGCAACAACTTGACTGGGTGATCAAAATTAACAGGACTAAAAGGGGACAGATGGGCGATGTCTACCTCTACTAGTGATTCATTCAGAAGGAAATAATGTCATATATTTCTCCAGCTATAAATGCATAATCTGAATATAAACATGAGCAAATATCAGCAAACCAATATGATTGATATTCTATGAAAAAAGTGGTGGTGGAAGGTCTTCAAAAATATCAATCTTATAAGATCAATCTCAAAGAAATTCTGTGGAAGTACCCCAAATTAAAGGAGACTAAAATGTCTACAAGACATAAAATGCAATACATGACCCTAGAGTAGGACCTAGCAATTGCCAAAATAAGAATATCAACAGTAGATCAGATGAAATGTTGATCATGTTAAGTGTAATTACATTTTAAAAACACTATGGGTTTATCTAAGTGGTAACCCCTGTTCTAAGAAAATATGCACTGAAATATTTAGGAGTAAAGGGACATAATATATGCAAATTATTCTCAATTGAGCAACTTTTTCATTGAACTTCTGCTATTCCTTGAACATTCCAGGTCAGCCCTCACCTTAGGGCTTTGCATTTGCTATTCCTTCTACCAAAAAGCACTTCTCCCACATAAGAAAGTAAGTTTTTTTCCAAATCCTTCAAGGTCCAAAGACCTGTACCTTCCCAATATGGGCTAATTCTGATTACCATGATTAAAATTGCAGCCACTCCTTAAAACCTTTTCCTAGCTTTCTTTTTCTCTATTGTTCTTATCAACTTCTAATACAGTATTCAATTCATTTATTTATCTTGTTATTTATTGACCATGCTAAAATTTAAACTTCAAGAAAGTATGGATTTTTATATCGAATTTGTTCTTTCCTAGTGACCTATCACCTAAAATATTGTCTGCCCTTAGAGGGTACTCATTTAACATTTATTGATTCATAACAATCCAATTTTTGGGATTTGAAATAAAATAATTCATAAAAATAGATTCTATTAATAATAAACCTTCAATAAATATTAGCAATGATCATTTTATTAGTTATTATTTAAGATGTCAAATCTAGAATGGGTTAATATAATGCTGCTGAAAGAGAAAATTGAGCACTTAGCAAACAATCTTGAATAAAAGGTTTTATTAGCTTACTGTTTTGCCTCTTAGATACAATTGATTTCACTGCCACTAGAAGTAATATTGGAAGAATTCACTGATTTTAATCCCGTGGATGTTTCACTTCTCTTCCACTTAAAACATCTGAAGTGCTGCTGATAAGCAGGCATAAAATTTGACAAATATTCTCTTGTCTAATTTATTCCAGCTTTTTTGCTGTGCAAATCACAGGTAAAAAATCAGAAAGCTGGAAACTTTCCTCTGATGTTAAAATCAGAACAAAGTAAGCAACAAACTCAGCGTACTTTTAGTCAAACTACACATTGGCATTTAAGCATCATACCACTGAGAATACAACTCATGGATTTCATTACTGTGGTAAGAACAGTCACATTATATTATTCAATAACTTTCCTAAATTTGACTTGCAAATTGCTAAGTGCTTAAGGGATTGTGGTAAAAAGACAAGTACCCTCTGTATCCTCACAGAGCTTAATATATCAAGAAGGCAAGGATTCAATCATACATTTCGATGAAATTAATATAGTAGTGTGCAACATACAGAATGTGCTAGCACTTACGGATTTTTACTTAAGACAACTTTGAGGTCTAGGAAAGGGCCCTGGAAGTCATGACCATTAATTTGAGACTGTAGTAGTAAGTATTTAACCCAACTAAAGAAGAAATAAAGGAGAAAGAATAAGAGCCTGTGAGGTGAGGGTGAAGTTGAACCCTACAGGGAACTGAAGATGAGTCTGACTACAGCACAGAGCTTTAAAGGAACACAGGCAGATGATGAGGCTTAGAAAATTAACAGCCAGATGAACAGTGTGAAAAAGTTCATAAGTAATATTAAACGCAAATGAAGCCATTTGAAGAGAAGTATGGCATCACTGAAGAAGATGAAATGGTTGACCACAAGAGACCATGAGAAAGCCAGTGTGGATATCCATATCATGGTGACCTGGGATAAAGTTGTGGCAGTGTAGACATAGAGAGGCAGAAGGATCCAAGAGTTATCAGAAGGAATTCACTGGCTACTGAAAGATATGTGAGGGGAAGTAATAATGGGTGAGTTCATTACATCTGGCTTGTGAAACTGGTGGATATGTTTTCTGATTTACCTATATAGAAACAATAGAGAAAGAGCAAGTGTGGAAAGGTAAAGATTGAGTTTAGTTTTAGCTAATATTATGGAGGGCAACCAGCACAATCTAAGCTCAGGAGAGAAAAACTGAGCTGACCACACGTAATTGTCATCATTAGTATATACATAGCATTGACAATAAAATCCAAAAGAGCAAGTGTATCAAGTGAGAAAACCAGGAAGCCTATGTTAGAACCTAACAAGGGTGAGGCCAATAGCAATATTTAGTTTGAAATGAATATTTTAAAAGTAGAACTTGGTATCAAATAGTGTATTCATATTTCATTACACTATTTTTAATTTTACATATAATTAAATGAGACTATTCAATATTTATGTACTAAATATGATTGTGGATTTTCAAAAAGGGAGGAGTAGTTTAGCATCTAAGTAAAACAAAAAAATCTCACATTATATTTCTTTACCAGAAATGGATTGTAAGTCATTTATCTCTTCTGAACTTATTGCTATAAAGCAATATTCTAAAGAAACTGCACAAATTATGAATGTTCTAATTTGGCAGTATGCCACACTAGTCCCCCAAAAGCCTTGCCAATGGCTTCTCTTTCATTTAAAACCAGGAACATTTTATGGCTAATCAGCAGTAGATGAAGTTTACATTATATAATCTTAGTAGTTTCACAGATAGATAATGCTGAATTTAGGAAACTGGACTTTCTATTTATTGCCCATCTCAAACAAACAGTGCCATGATTTAGGTTTATTGCTAGGTATGTTTTACTATCTTGGTTCTCTTTTAACCACTTAGTACTCTTTTGAAAGCATTTTTAAGTCTTCAATTGCGAAAAATAACAGTAAAAAAGTAATTGTCTTTGTAACTTTTAAAGGAAAAAAAGCAATAAATTAAAAAATTTTTAAAAGATTTAATTTATTTTTTAAAAATACATTTTTTAAGGATTAAAAAAATAACAAGAATTGAAATACTGTCTGTGCTGGTTTGAATTGGTGTATGTACCCTAGAAAATCCATGTTTTAATCCTAATCCCATTTTGTAAAGGCAGCCGTTTCTTCTAATCCCTGTTCAGTATTTTATGTTTGAAACTGTAATCAGATCATCTCCCTGGAGATGTGATTTAATCAAGAGTGGTTGTTAAACTGGATTAGGTGATGACATGTCTCCACCCATTTGGGTGGGGTTTGATTAGTTTGAAGTCCTATAAAAGAGGAAACATTTTGGTGAATGAGAGATTCAGAGAGAGCAGAGCAGAATGACATAGCCATGGGAAGCAAAATCCACCAGCCAGTGACCTTTGGAGACGAAGAAGGAAAATGCCTCCCGGGAGCTTCATGAAATAGGAAGCCAGGAGAGAAAGCTATCAGATGATGCCATGCTCACCACATGCCCTTCCAGATGAGAGAGAAACCATGACTATGCTCACCATGTACCTTCTCACTTGAGTGAGAAACCCTGGACTTCATTGGCCTTCCTGAACCAAGGTATCTTTCCCTGGATGCCTTTGATTGGACGTTTCTATAGACTTGTTTCAATTGGGACATTTACTCAGCCTTAGAACTGTAAACTAGCAACTTATTAAATTCCCCTCTTTAAAAGTCATTCTGTTTCTGGTATATTGCATTCCAGCAGCTAGCAAACTAGAACACTTACCAAACCCTCAAATGGGGTTGCAGCAATCCTATTGTAAATCTTGAATTTTGCAGAGAGTTTTAATTTTCAGTTACTTTCTTGGTCTTGAATATTTCCACATTGGAACTCATTTCCATGTTGGAACTTAGAAAAAAATAAATAATGAAAGTATATATATTATATATATCCTAGAAGCTCATTGAACAGCACTAAACAACAAATGGAAATAAGAAAAGGATGGGGGCTGAATTTCCTATCTTAATAAGTGCTCTTAAAGTCTGCTCTTCACTCATGAATTAAGAGATCTTCAGAAATATGATCACATCTAAATAAGATCATAGAAGATTTCATTAACAAATAAGTCTTCACTTTAACCTCTAATATATTACATAGGGTCCTATTTACAAATGAGTTCAAACCACTTAATGCTGATTAAGACTAAGAAAAGATCTTTGTTGGGGTACACAATTCAACTGGCCATAAGATCTTGTCCTTTTTTCTGTTAACCAGCATGTAAAGCAGGGCATGGCACAGAGATTGCAGATACTCAATTTACCTTGTGGAATGAATGAAAGAAAAGCTCTTTAAGGAATCATTTACTAAGTAGAATCTTCATGTTCATACATATAAACAGTTTTCTTTATGTTCTAGCAAGTTAACTATTTCAAATCTAGGATAGAAAAGGTGGAATAAAATCACATAAAGATGATTTTATCATTTTTATGAACGTATGTGAAAGCATCCAAAGTTGAGGAATGGGCATCTGCAACATATCGGTCGCTCACCAGTTTTTTCAAAATTAACTGAAAAAATTTAAAATTCATTAAGCTTTAGATAGCTTTTCAATTAGCAAACTATTCATTGTAACATTATTATTACCAAAATTTCTATTTTCATGTACTCTCACACATTAGGAAATAAAACTAGAACTCTTAACTCTGAGCTTTATTGTAATGCCTGTTTTTTATCCTGCCAGGGAAGATTCAAATAAATTATTCACCTTAAATGGAGAAATATATTAATAAGTTCTGTTCACTTCTATTCTGTGAATTATCTCTTTTGCATTGCAAAAAAAAAAAAATTGATGCCTCTCCCCACCCTGAATAATTTATATACTCTCCTCAGTCTTAGCAGCAGCATAATAAATGAACTCCATTCCTGGCAAGTTGAAGATTCTGTTCAGAAAGTGTGGTCGATTTTTTAACTGAGCTACATGTGCTTCTAAGTCATCTGCCTACTAATTATAAACTAGGCTGTCATGTAAGCAGTGCAATTTAAAACTTCTTCAGATTTCTGACTGATCTCCATGTAATAGATTTTCAGTCAAAGTTGGCCAGGCACATAGACTGTTTAAATTTTTGATTCTCAAATTGAGTCATATCTATATTTTTACTTAATCTCTTTTAAAAAAGTAAAATATATATTCAATGTAACTAAATACTGTTAATAAAACCCAAGCAATGAAGAGTTAGCAGTGGGAGAAGTTTGCACAGATACACTCGTATGAACCCTGGGTTAATATCGTTAGGTAAACTTCTGCAACTGTAAAAGAGCAGAGTATGGCAGTCATCATCAGATATTTGCTATGATGGGGCCATTAAAGTAAACAAGTAGAGAAAACCAAAGACAGCAGCTATTTTGTTGTGTTGAGTAAATGTCTTCCTGATGTCTTTCCTTTGAAGTAATTTATCTCCCATCAAAATCACAGTTCAGCTATTCAGAGAGTACCAAAAACTGCAGACAGAAAGTACCTAAGCAGAAGGCAAAGAGAACTAATAGCTGGAATGCAAATGCTTGCATAACTGAAAGAAGTTTAGAGTAGCAGAGTTAAAGGGAAGAGAAGCTGCATGAACTGCAGCAGCATGGCACAGCAAAATTCACGAATTTGCAGATAGCAGAACAAGTAAGAAAGGTGGGAGAACCACTGAGGACAGCAGCAGCAATGCCATAGAAGGATATACCGGCAAGAAAGGAAAGGCAAAATATGAAGGTTCACAGAATGGCGGGAACAACTAAACACTGTAAAACAACACCAAAATGATATACAAAAGAGGGCAGTTGGTATCAACATTGCAATGTCATGTACGAAGAGAACCATTCTGAGTATTTAATCACTTGAGTGCCAAAACAGACTGTGTGGGTGTCTTAAAAAGAAGGTGACAGATGTTAACTGAGCATCAGGTTATGAATTACCCATTTCTTAATGAAATGGGGTTGGTAGTCAGAATAGCACCATCACTCATCCATCCATTCACCTTTTTATTCATTGTCAATTCATCAGTAGGTTAGCTGTCTGTAAATATCTAGCAGTGTGCTGGAGATGCAGGTTTGGGGATAACAAGCATTTTGTTTCCTTAAAAAATAGTGATTCAGGCTTACTTAAAATTTGTGTTTTCCCAAAACAGAAGCTCTATAATAGTAGCACAACTTGGTGAATGAAATTATTGTACTAGATTTTATTTCTGAAAGTGGAAAAATTGGAAAAATTTAGGTTGTATATATGTTATCAGAAAAAAATAAACATAGAACTACACAACATGAGGAGTGAAGCATAATGTAAATAATCATAATAATATTGTTTCATTAATTGTAATAAAGTTACCACACTAATGCCACACGTTAATAGGGAAAAGTGAATGTGTGAGGTGTATGTAGGAACTCTGTACTTTCTGCATGTTTTTTTGTAAATGTACAACTACTCTAATTTAAAAAATGCACTTATACTTTTAAAATCTGGTTATGCACATATATTCATAGTGCTAAAAACAAACTTGTTCTCACATCTATTATTTGAAATTCAATTAATGAACCTACTCTGCATATTTTAAGCAAAAATACTTTAAGTGTATATACACACTCATCAAGCAGGTCAATGTATTAAGCTTACCCAGGATTATAGTGAACTTTCCATATTGACTATAAGATTGTGGAGAGGCTGATTTGAATAAGGTTATTCTATTGGCAATCATAATATCCTTAGTTAAAATAAAATTATTTCTTTTTTTCTCAGTCCCTTTAATAGACTATTTATTTAATGTATGTTAAAGAATTTAATTTTTTCTAAATGTAGTTTTCTGCATATTTTTGCATACATTAATTAGCAAAAACCTGTTATAAAAAAAGAAAGTTAAATTCCCTCTCTAATTAAAGTATGCCATTTTAGAAGTCAATGTTCACAAGAAAAGTACATTTAAAAAGCCTGTATGATCCTAAAACATTTTGAATGTTATGACAGATATGTCATCATTTAATAACATTTCAAAATACCATCAAATTTATCATTCTACTTGTGTTTATGAATAAGTCATTCAATATCTACAAAAGGAGGAGATGAAAATAGTTTAATAATTCAATGCACAATTTATGGAAAAATAATCAACATCTTTAAAACTTCACAGAAATAAAAATATTAAGCAATTTAAACAAATACTAAACTTACAGGAAACGTTATTTAATTATAAGCCTATTCCCATCTATTTCACTCATAATCAACAAATATTTACTGATTGTGATGATGATTATCTATTCTTAGCTGCCTATAGTAGACAATAGTTTAGATACAAGAAATTATAAACTATCCATAAAATAAATATTTTCTTTCTGACATTATTGATTGCTTTCTAGTACACTTTAAAATTACTTAGGTGGTTGATAATTTTATTTGATTCCCAATTAAATCAATACCAAAAAAGGTAATGCTATCCCTATTAGACATAATAGACACATATTTATTTAAATACAAATATCAACCTATAGAGTTAGAAATAGTACCTAAATTGGTGGTTAATTTTTTAATATGTCAAGTAATAAAAGATTTTGTTGAAATTCTGCACACTCCTTATACTCTACAATTAACTATATATGTATTAAGTGAGTTTTGCATTTATTCATGTGTTGGTAAGCACAAGAAATACTACAGAGAACATTTTATCATTTGTTTTAATATTACTTAGATGCACTTTTCAGGATGCTTTTTCAGGATTGTTCCTTTTTATTTAAGAGATGGCATAACAGCATTGTAAAGTAATTACAATTTACTGAGTCAATACAATTCCTGCAAGTTCTCTACCATAGTGCCTTGTTTCTTGATTATATCCACAGAATCATGGATGGCTCTTTCAATTCCTGACTTTATTGCATCAATAGTTGAAATATATTAGCTACTTTAGAGCTATTCTTAGATGTAAATTCATTGTGAAGGTATCTTTACACCTATATTTCAATATGAACTTCCAGTATATAAATACACACATACATATACATATACATACATATATATTTAAAATATATACCATTGAATTAATCATACTAAATTAATTGGAAAAACTTAGGTTGTATATATGTTATCAGAAAAAAACATATAAAGTATATACATATTTTTATAGCATGTAATGTATATATATGTATTACTGCCATCATTAAGAAAATGTCATTTCTCTGATAATTTATTAAACTTACTTAGAGAAAACTAGAGTCCTTCTATTGTTAAAATATAATTTAATGGTAGCATTTGTTTTCTAGTCATCCCTTTTTTTGTTTTGTTTTGTTTTGTTTTGTTTTGTTTGCATGGGCAGGCACCCAGGTCTCCAGCATGGCAGGCGAGAACTCTGCCTGCTGAGCCACTGTGGTCTGTCATCACTTAATAAATATCCTCCCCCCAAAGCTAGCAATATAGAAGAGTCCAAACTGAGATGTTCATTGCATCACTGTCAAGGTGTATATCTGTGGACTTGGAAATAATTTTGAGGAGAGCATTACAGCAATATATTTAATATCTTCCCTTGAGTAAGTTGAGATCAAAGGACATACTAAAGAAAATTGATAGAAATGAAATTGGAAAAGGAGCCTAAGCAGAAATACTGATCATTAGGCACTATTGATAAGGTACAAATATTTTAATATGTGTCTGCTTTGGGTTGTCTTTTTTCCCCATTATATCTATATGGATTAAATTTAGATCATATTTAGTATTTTCCTGTCCCTTATTACATCTGTTAATGGCATTTATTCATTCCCAAACTGAAATTCAAAAACATCATTACATCAGCATCCGATATCAGAATCATTTAAAGAATTTACATATAGACAAAATTTGACAGCTAATAAAGATCCAGGTGTCTTGAGAATGCTTGTTTATAAAACCTCACATTTCAAGCTGATGTGTTTGCATTTATTCTTCTACTGCTATCTCACTACTTCCTCAGTAGTGATGGAGTATAATTAAAACTTGTTCAAATTGAGTGCTGACATGGAAAATTCACGCTGTCAGGTATATTCATTTATTTACTATACTAAAATTTTAAGTGCTGATTCATTACTAAAAGACTATTGTTACTTAGAGGACTTTTTAAGGTTTCTCTTCTGTAAGAAAAATGATTTGAAGCTTTTTTCTTTGCCTTACAAATCATTATTAATGAATTCTTCTGTTTAGTTTAAGGAATCTAGTATATCATACAATTGTTCAGTCAATATATATATCAAATATATATTCTTGATTATAATTAATGAATCAAGAACAAAAATAATTTTAATAATTTCGTGGTAACCTCACTTGTACCTAACATCTGTACAATTTTAGTAAAATTTCATTTGCCATCAAATATTAGCCATAGGAAATATAATAACATATCTTGAATTCTAAGTAGCTTATGTTTCTGTGCTGACAATCAAAGTGATATGTGGCACTTTCAACACAAATTGAGTCTACAATTATTCTTACTTGTTTCCATTGTTTAGATAAATAGAGGTTTCTTTTTTCTTCTCCGAGACAAAGTTGTTCAAAATCCCATCACTTTTAGTCTCCTCACGGAGCTTGTTGCATCCATTATCCCATGAGCTTCTTGTATCTTCATCTGTTTCGTTTCCATTAGGTCTCTCATAATAGCACGTAAACTTCAAATTCCTATCATTTTAAAGTTAAAGAAAGAAAAGTAAGAATTCCCTTTGGTCCCACTTCCCTCTAGATCTTATGGTATACCTCTCCTTCCTTCCTCAACAAATTTTCTAGAAATAATAACCTATATTTGCTATTTTTTTTTCTTACATATGTGCATGTATATTAAACAAATATATTCTGGCTTCTGCTTTTTCTAATTCATGTGGACTGATTTTCTTAAGATTACCAATGGTGGGTGGGCCACGGTGGCTCAGCAGGCAGAGTTCTCGCCTGCCATGCCGGAGACCCGGGTTCGTTTCCTGGTGCCTGCCCATGCAAAAAAAAACAAAAATTTCTAAGGCCTCCTTGCTTACAAATACAAGAGGAATTTTTAGGTTTTCATGTGTTTTCCTCGTTAATAAATATGTTTTTTCTCTTTATTCAGTTCACATCCCCACACTATATTTCCCAGAATCCTTGGTACCAGTAACAATACCACAGTTGAGTTCTGGTTGATAGAATTGGGAAGCACATAATATTGACCACGTTCAGGCTTGCACCCTTAGAACCTCTTTCATTGTACTTGAAGCTTTTTCTAGTTTCCCACCAGCTCATCAACATGGACATTCCAGGAGAATCACTAATGAAATCAAATTAGTGAAGCTGAAGGACACCTTAGTTTCTGGATGCTCCGGTAGAATGACAGTGACCGCAACTTATCTTTGTTTTCTTGGGACATTCCCAGTTTTAGCACTGAGAGTCCTGTGTCATGGGAAAACCCTCAGTCCTACGCAAACCAGAGGTCACCCCTAATAGAGTGCCACCTGCTGGATACTGGACTGGACTTGTTATTGAACAAAAAATATTCTACTCCGTTAAGATAAAGAGATTCAAGATTTGTTTGTTATAGCACTTTGCCTACATGAATAAACATCTGACTTGAATAACAGAGAATCACTTGTTTTTTCCATTTGCTTCAAAATCCTCTTTTATTTCTTACATTTGCATTTATTACCATCACTTATCTACTTACTCACTTTGAATTCTGGTAATCATTCTTTACTTCTTTCTTTCCATTCATTCACAGTTCCAATCACACACTCAATTTCGTGACCCAGTCTGTTAATATCTGAAAATATTCTCCTTTTCTCCATATGCCTTCCCACAAATGAGTCTATCTTCTCCTATTTCTGATATTCAGATGCAGAGATTGAACATCATTATCCAGGAGACAAGTTGAAAGATACAGCTAGCTCCCCAACTAAACATCCAGCACTGCACTTTGCACTGGCTATTTTCACTGGAGGGAAAAATCTTTCTTGAAATATTTGTACTGTTTCATCCCTCCGTTAAAGAGGCCCAATCTGTCCAAAATATTTCAAAGTACATCCCACTCTGATAATTTGTATTATTTTCTCTGTTTTATTTTTTCTTCTTATCATGTAACACTAAATATTTTAATGTATCTTTTTAATTTTTTTGTCTCACTAAAATGCAAGTTCCAGCAGTAGGAATTTTATCTTTTTTTCACCGTTTATTTCACAGAATCTAGAATATAGTGTGTAACAAAAATAATGCCCAATATATATTTGTTGTTGAACAGATTCAATGCTAGATGATAATCATGGAATGTTGATGATGGGAAAGACAGATAAGCCCAGCCTGTCTAACACTCAAAGCATTCTAGTTGACAGTGGAACTTAGCATAGCTAAGTTTCTCCGTAAATTTGTTCCATGGAGATTCTGGGATATCACATAAATCTGCAGAAAGGCTCGGTGAATTAGTTCAAGTAGCAGCTTTGATACAGGAGTGTACTTAGAGATGGCAGATAATGGGTGCGTTCTGTTAAGGAGTCCTATCTCTCATGAATTTATGAATTGGAAATTTTCATGAGTACCTGGTACCCAATGTCACATACTACAAAATTGCATAGGCCCTAGGGCTTGCTTCTGCATACCTTTGAAAGTTCCCAGGCAACATACCAAATGCGTTGCTTGCCTTATTCAGGAAATCCATTCTCTCAATCTGTACAAAAAGGAAAAAAAGGTCTTACTTTTTTTATTTTTCTTTCTTACTGTAGGGAACTCCACTAATACAGTCCTTCTGCCTCTGTCTTCCCTCTTATTTATGTCCACTCTTTGCTCATTCTTATCTTGACTGGATGGAGTGACTCACCTGAATCTTAAGTTTGGCAAAAATAGCTGTACCTTTTCAACTCAGCACTGGTCTCTTCCTCTTAGAATTAGGTCTATCCAATTAGGCCTAGCACAAATTCTCCTCTGCTACTATATCCATAGAACTTACTTTTACTGATTCTATACTGCCTGGGACTGAGGAACTGAATTTACATAAGTTGATATACTACTTAGCAAATAAATCCAAATCTATGCTCTTCATATTAGCCTCCATGAGTCATAAATTTGATATTTTGATCAGATTATAGACAGGGTTTTCTTATGAATTTGTTCAGAACCTGAACAGAGAAAATATATATTAACAGTCTTCTTGGATACCCCAACTTGCATGTTCTATAATTCGTTCTTTTATTCATTCATTTGTTCAAATAACATGTCAAACAACAATGCTTATTGAGACTATTTTTTAGACTGCTCTATTTTAAGATACTGTTCTAGTAGAAAGAAAACTTGCAAACCTATCTATTAAGTACAGAGAGGTCATTTTGGTTCAGAAAACAGAAAAGGTGCTTCCATGTTAATATGACAACTGTACAATAGGTTGGGTATACTGAACACACAGACCTTCCAAATGAGTATTCTGGTTGATGAACCAAATGCTGAACAGTTGTCAGATTACTAAATAGTAATATCCGATTAACACATAGTTGTTACTTAATCTCAAAGATTCATTAGAACCCTCAAATTCTTTCTAAAGTGTCAGCATTCATCATTAAAAAGGAAGAGAAATTGCTGACCTGGCCTAGTAAATTCATTAAGATACATTGATTATAAGCAACAGATAGTAATTCAAGCTAGGGAATTTATTGTTCACTGTGATGAATAAGGTCATAAATCAACTTGGCCGGATTATGTTGTCCTGTTGTTTGGTCAAGCAAGCACTGACCTGATTATTAGTGCTATGCTATTTCACGGATTTAAACCATCAATAAGCTGATTGCATTTTATGGTTGATTACATCTGCAATCAACTGAGAATATTGGTTTCAATAATGAGAGAAAGTTTCATACAATAAATTGAAAGCTTTAAAAGGAGAAGTGATGATGTCAGCAGTCAAAAGAGAGGATTTCCAACTCTACCTCAGCCAGCGAGCTTCTCTTGGGGAATTCATGGAAAGCTTTCATTGAAGTTCCGATCTTGTGCACTGTCCTACAGAATTTTAACTTGCCCATTCTTATAGTTCATGTGAGCCAATTCCCATTAAAGGCCTCAAGATATTTACATTTTATACATATATATACATACATATATATGTATATATATAAGTACACACACACATATATGTATGCACACATGTATTTATCTCTTATCTGTTCTATTTCCCTAGAGAGCCCTGACTAATACGCTCACCAATTCCGAGAATGGGGATGATGCTCTGCTTTAGGTAGAGATGCTGCACAGGACTTGAAATGCCCTCAGAGTCATTCTTGTCCTCTCTGTGATAGAATAAGATCATTCTACACCTCTTATCATTCTAGCCATGTGCAAATAGTCTCTCTGACTATGATTTTTAAGTTCCTAGAAGAAATAATTTGAGATGTCCAGTTTGGACCAATCATTGTTCTTGTTTCTTGGCAGCGGGCAAGGGGAGGAATGTAGTGGAAACACACACCAACCCTACGTGTAACACAAGCATTGTGAGAGATAGGCTGCTGGTTAGACATCCCTGTACGTTTTTTCTACATTAGGAATTTCATAGAACTTCATAACTGTTAATATTTATGAATGAACATTGGAATAAACATATAGGTGTTTGAACATTCATGAAGTTGGAAAGCTATGACAACCACAACTAACCTAACTGCAGGCATAAGTGAAAATCAGCTGTCCAGGAAAACTTGGGCCAATATGCCTATTTCATATTATCTTTTAGGTATGTGAAGCTATTTTCACTATTTTTTTTTTATAATTTCTGTATCTGTAAGATTAAAGAAATAACAATTTGCTAATGCAATTAAGATCAAGATGTATGGGTATTGAGATTAAAATTTGGCATACTTAATATGCTAAAATAAATTAGAGAACATTCTTGTCACTTCTACTCCCTTCCTTTCTTTATGGTATCTTCAAGGAGAGGATGCAGTACAGTGATTGCTAGCGAAGTAGTGATTACATGTGTGAGAGGAAGAAAAATATTATTGTGTAAGCATTACCAGCCTTTTCCACTGCCTCTCATTTATTAAAAATTATTATGGTTTTGCTCCTTGCTTCAGGACATTTTGCTGGGATGAACAAGACAAATGGTTCTTTGAAAAGTTATAAGAATCAGAGCTAAAAACTAAATTAATTTACCGTACAAAGTGCAGAGCACTACTTCAGGATAGAAAGAAATAATACATTCAGAAGGCTAGAGGATGTCACCAGATAGGATCAAAAGGGAAAAGGAAAGAGAAAAGGCAAGGGGAACATTTTGATGGAGAGGAGGGAGAAGAGAGACTTTAGCGCTATATGCTGTTGTTAAAAATTGGGGGTGATTATTGGCTTTTTAGCATTCAGAAATTTTTTGCATGCGCTATTTCAAGACATTTACTCTGTGTGAGAGCTGGGATAACAACAAACTAAGACTGTTCTCAAAATCATTTATTTGCATTCACTTTAAATATGTCATGATAATTCCGTGGAGGGTGAGCAGTATTCATAATGCTGCTGCTACTACACAATCTACACAAATGCCCCGTATTTAGGCATTCCTAGAAATTCTGTGTTTGTACAACAACTCACATAGGCCAATATCACTTTACCTTTGAGAGTCATAAGACTCTAGACTAAGCCACCTTACTATCTTGGAGTAGAAATCCAGGATTTCTACTAGATTTGCCAATTTCTGAATATAGACGCTTCCCAAATACTCTAATCTCTTTATGACCCTAAATTAAGTGACTTTCTATAAAATGGACAGAGATGTACCTGTATCTTCCCCAAACTTGTTATAAAATAACCCCTTTAACTATTTTGAAGCAATCCTCTATAAAGCTTAAGATTTTATTTTACACTGTCATAAAAGAATCATGGGAAGGTGACGTGAGCGCTGCACAGTTCCCTCTGTGCAGATGGACTTTGATGAATGGATGATGTTTTGAAAGATATGATATGGAACTATCCAAGCTAAGTGGCTAAGCTCAAATATGATAAAGAGGTGCATTTTCCCCATGCTCTTGTGGCTGCAGTTAATGCACACTATGATCAACAACCCATCCTCTGGCCTCATACCTGAAGACAAGATGCCAGAGCCTACAACATAAAAGAATGACTTTTCCTAAAATACCTGGCAGTGAACATAAGCCAAATGAAATCAAAGAAAAAGTAGCAGCAGCAAAAACCACAGACTAAAAGGGTGAGGATTAGTTTCCCATTCTAAGAAACCCAGAGCTGCATTTCTTCCAGTAGACCTGGAGAAGCTCCGCCTTCCCATATTGAAACAGAAGTCATCAGTGACGGACAGGATAATGCCTTCCCTCCTTACTCCACATGTCCCAACCCTCTGCTACTCTGCAAAAAAAAAAAAAAGATGCCCACATCCAAATTCCCAAAACCTGTTAATATATTTTCTTGCACAAGGGACTTTTTGGATATGATTTTTGGTTAGGGATTTCAAGAAGGAGAAATAATCTTGGGTTATCCAGATTAGCCCAATCTAATCAGGTAAATCCTTAAAATTAGAGAGCCTTTGTCAACTCTGGTTAGAAACAGATGTGACAATGGTAAAAGGGTCAATAAGAAGCAATTTTGTTGTATTTGAATGTAGAAGAATGCGGCTCAAGGCCAAGGAATGTGGGTGGCCTCTAGAAGCTGGAAAAGAAAAAGAAGCATAGAGTCTCCTAGAGACTCCTAGAGGTTCCAGAAAGGAGAACAACCTGCCAGTTCCTTCAGTTAAGACCCATGAGAATCTGTGTCTGACTTCTAACCTACGGAAAGATAAGATGATCAGTTTGTATAGCTTTAAGCCAGTAGGTGTGTAGCAATATTTATAGCAGCAAAAGGACATTAATGTATCTCTAAAAGTCCTGCTTATCAAACTTAACCAGAAATGTTAGTTTCTAATAGATCTAAACTTGCACATACTGGCAAAGTAGGCGTTGGGTAGTGCCCAGAGCTTTGCATGCCCAACAAGGACCCAGTCTGTGACTGTGCTGTCCATAGAGCACACTGTGATTAGCAAGGACTGAAAGCTTCTGCTGCAGCTCTATAAATTTAGCTGATCTGACATACCATTGACCTCCTGATAAAAAAAAGAAAAAAGTGAACTGTGAGCATTCTAATTTTGCTTAAAATTGTATTTGTTGTCCTTTTTCTATTTTTCACATCATGTTCACTGTCTGACCCTAATCCCCCTTTCATGATTGTGTAACCCATGCTGATTTTAGAAATAATTATTACATTTCAGCCTCCTGACTTGGCAGTTTTTCTCAAGCACTAGGTCCCCATTCAAACATTTTATTCTTGCATATTAATTAATACTGCAATCATTTATCCTAGCATGCCTGAGTCAGTAAGGACCACTTTG
This sequence comes from Tamandua tetradactyla, assembly GCF_023851605.1. Taxonomy (NCBI): domain Eukaryota; kingdom Metazoa; phylum Chordata; class Mammalia; order Pilosa; family Myrmecophagidae; genus Tamandua; species Tamandua tetradactyla. The sequence goes on from NC_135335.1 coordinate 77,777,987, forward strand.
ATGACCAAGATTTGAATGAAATACCTGCAATGCCTCCAATGTTTAGAGGCTATAAAAGCCAATTTGTTATTTAAAGGTAAATTAGGTTATTTAAAATTCTCCACAACAACCTACATCATACATGTTGCCTTTGAAGGAAGACATCATATAAATGAATCTGGGCAAATGAAAATTAAAAGTAGAGTTTCATAATTTCAGAATAATTAGATATGATATTTTAATTAGCCCAACCTCTATCTATGTTTTTTTCATTATACATGGTTATTGTGGCATTATGCTATTGTGGCAATATGCAATATGCTATTTTTAAATACAGTAGAATTGTAAGTAGATTATTTGTATTTATCATAAATCTCTCTATGCTCAATTTTTCAATAGAATCACCACAGAAGTTAAATACATATACATAGATAGATAAATGATAATGAATAGAATCAATTAGCTAGCTAGATAAACCAGGTCTCACTCTAAAACATATAAACCAGAATCTTTAGCACTGGGAAAAGATGTTAATAGATTAAAAATTTCAGATGATTTGTAGTGGCTTAAAACATCAACCACTTATTTTGCTTGTGACCCATTAGTGGTTCTTCTCCTGGTCTGCCCTGGTAGTACTCACTTGGCTGTAGTCATCTGGAAAATTGTCTGGGGTTGGATGGGCCTAATGGTCTCATTCCAACATTGCACAGTAAGCGGGGGCTGTTGATTGGGTCCTCTTGGGTCTTGTCTACATGTCCTCAAATATGGAGTAGCCTAGGTTTCTCACATAGCATTACAGTGTTCCAAGAGGTCAAGTCCCAGAGCCTATTTTTCTATAGCATTTACTGATTCCCCATTAACACATGGCCAAGCCCAGAGTCACTATGGGAAGGGAATGCACAAATCATGAATACTGGCCAGTGTGATCCATTAGGAACCATTAATGTAGCAATCCATTATACTCAATGTACTTTTTTTGTACCAAATATTTTGGATGGGGCTTTACACAGTGCATATTCTGGTTTCAGCTACTTCGAAATTATTACCTGCTGAAATAGAAATCATATACAAAAAGAACATAAACCATAACTATCAAACTCAATAAATGATTGTGAATGAATAGCAAGATGATTGAAACTAAGCTCAAGAACTGTACTTTTGCAAACATTCTGTAATTCTCCTGAATACCATTTCAATGACAAATTTTTATTTGCCACAACACGTATCTGCTATCCAAACTTTTATGGTAATTATTTAGTTCCTTTTCTTGAGAATCCCCTGGAGAAAATTAGCTGTTTTTGAACTTCATACGAATGCAACCCAAAGGTATATGTTTTTTGACTGATTTTTACACAATAATGTGTTGTCCAGAGTCATGCAGATTGTTGCATGGAATTGCTCTTCATTAATATCATGGCTGTATTCTATTTAATTCTATAAATGCACCACTGTTTCTTTGTTCATGCTATTGTTGCTGGGCATTGCAGGTTCTTGTTTAGGCTTATTATAATTTATTATAAATACTATTGCCATAAACATTTCCATAAAGAGACACACAAAATAGGTGTGTGTGTTCCAGATTCCAGTGTACATATATGTGTTAGTTAGATTCAGTTGTCAACTTGGCCAGGTGAGCATACTTAGTTCTGTTGCTGCGGACACAAGCCAATGGTACGTGAACCTCATCTGTTGCTAATTACATCTGCAGTCGGCTAGGAGGTGTATCTGCTGCAATGAGTGACGTTTGACTTAATTTGGCTTGTGCTTAAATGGGAGAACGCAATGTAGCACAGTTTAAGCAGCTCGGCATTCCTCATCTCAGCACTTGCAGCTCAGCCCAGGCCTTTGGAGGAGCAGAAAGAAGTAACCCCGGGGAAAGTTGTTGGAACCCAGAGGCCTGGAGAGAAGACCAGCAGAGACCATCCTGTGCCTTCCACGTAACAAAGAACCTCAGTGGAAAGTTAGCTGCCTTTCCTCTGAAGAACCAACAAAATAAATCCCCTTTTATTAAAAGCCAATCCGTCTCTGGTGTGTTGCATTCCGGCAGCTAGCAAACTAGAACAATATACATATTCAAAAATAGATATCTAAGAGTAGAATTATTTCAAAGTCATGTATTCAACTTTGAAACACACAAGCATAAACTTTTCCATCACTTGGTTTATTTTTGTAAGTTTTACATACTTACTTGATGAGAATATAAATTTTGTATTGTGCAAATCTATATCTGTCAACTATGAAAGTTGTTAAATTTATTTATTGGTTGAAATTTCTATGTTCAGAATCATATTTTCTGTGAATAATGATAGTTTTCTTTTTCTTTTTTTTGATCTTCTTAAATTTATTTTTTCTTTTTAAATATATAGGTCAAGATTTTAATTCAATTATGATTATAAGTTGTAAGAGAAGGCAAACATTTTTACATGAGATACATTTATTTGCAATTTAAGCACTGTAAAGAATGCATTTTTGCCTTCTACTTAGAATCTCAGTATATCCGCAGAGATTATTCATTTTCCTTATGCTTATTAACTTTAATTATTCCATTTTTATTGGAATTCATTTGTATTTTTCTTATTAAGCACTTTAAAGTGAACTGTAGAGGAATGCTTCAAGGATTATTTTTATTGCATGCTAATTTTATATTAATTATTTAAGAAATAAAATGAAAAGTCACTTTTTGAAACCTAGTATCTCAGCATTCAGCTAATATTTTAGATACTTAAACCACCATTAAGGAAATACAGTTTCCTATCCCTTTCTCTCTTTGTTCCCCTCTCTTTTTTTATCTGGAGAATACTTTTAGCAATAGTCATTGCATAGCACTCTAGTTTACTTCAATAATCATGAACATTTTTTTGTGATTTTTTTTCTTTGCACTTTCATGTTGTCAAACTTTTCTTTCAAATCACCAGGGCTACCTCTTTTAGTGAGCATATAAAAAAGGAATATATCTATAATCCAACTGATCTAAGCACTTAATATCAATAGCAGCTCTCTTGCACTGAAAAGTTTTCATTAATTCCTAATAGACTATATATGCAAATAAGTTATCTAATCATTCTATCATATAATAGCAATTCAGCTTTGCTTCTTAAATTGATCTGTAATTATACATGTAGTACTATACTTACTTTGATTTTAGAATAAAGGACAACAATCTTGAGGATTTTGAACTATGAATTACTTTTTTAACTTTTAGATAAATGCTTAATTTTGCATCACAGTCATTTATTGTGTTCCCTTGTATGTTGGCATGTATAATCGATGGTACTAATGTTCTGTATCTGAAGCTTTCCCCACCACTTTATCTTTAATATGGGGCAAGTGGATCTGAGTTATATTTGTTCTGTAGTACTACTGAAATATATTGAAATTCAGTGTATACTAAAACATACTGTAGTAAAAATCAAGTTAAAAATATGGAGTTCTCTCCTGCCATGCGAGAGACCCGGATTCGATTTCCAGTACCTGCCCATGTAAAAAAACAAAAAAAAAAATAAAGAATTTAAAAATATATATGCATATTATGTAAAACTGGTTGTTTATGGTGATTATGAATATCATCAAAATGAATTAATACATTCAACAAGAAATTATTTATTCCAAATCGTTATTTTTAACCCTACTTCTCTTACTAATTAAAAAAAAATGTGTACCTCTCACACATTTTTTAGGTTGGCATCTAGAAACTTTCATCTGAAATACAAGTTTTTGCAATTTATGTAATTTCTGGCTTATTATATACATCATCATTTTTAAAATGCATCACCATTTTAAATTTATCCTATGAAATATATGTTAAAGATGCATTTGTGTATTATTTTTAACAGTGTTTAGACTCCTTTTCCTTATTTAACTTGTACTTGCATTATGTTTCCTACAAGTATTGTAAGTATAAATTAAATTTATTTATAATTTATTATTTAAAAGTAACTTACTGTACCAAAAATTATAAATAATTTCTTATAGATTGAGTGATCTTTACTACTATAAGCAGTAAAAATCAATCAAAATCTTTCTCAATTTTGAAAATTATAGAAAATTGTAAAAAATACAATATAAAATATTAAAGATGCCTATAAACTCTTTTTAAGAGTTCATATAACTCATAAAAATATCCCAAACTGAAAATTTGCCATTCAAAGGAAGAATTAAAAATAAAACAATTTTTATTCTGAAAAGTTGTTAAGGCTTTTCATTTTAGCCAGTCTGACAGGAGTGTCTGAAAAAAATAAATAAAATCACCATATGAAAAGACAAATATCAGCAAACATTTCTGATGCAATATTATTGGCAGCAAATGTTATTAAAGTTTCTATTTTCCACAGGGGACTTATCAATGGAAACAAAACAAAACAACAAAAAGCACTAAGCCCAAATAGTTAAATATGTCAAAAAGTGAGATGCCTGTCTACTATTCAGAATGACTATTAAAAAATAAGTAGAAATGATTCATATTCATTATTAATGTTGACAAAGAATAAAATAAAAAATTACTAGTTTTGCCTAAGAGGATGAAAAATATATATATGTGATCTAAGATGGTTGAAAGGGATACATTCTTATTTGTTAGAAATAGCGTAAATTTATTGGGCAGCAAGAAATTTTGCCCCTTTTCCTGTGCTTTAGGTTTGTCCATTAAAAAAGAATACATTCCAGCCCTTATTTCAGCCCATCACTTAATGACGCAATCATGAGGGAGGAATTGTGGCTGATTGAATTTTCATTACCTGAGATATTAGTTAGGCTACATTTCCCTTGTGAATGAGTTTCTGCAACCTAAAGCAGCAATACTGGACACACCACCTCTATTTTTCTTGTCATTTTCATGGGTTTAAACTGTTCTTTTTGATCAGATTAAGGAAGAACTTCTCTATTTTTCATCCTTTCCCTTGTAGCCGGATGAATTAATCGAGGTCTAGAGGCAGCAGAGTGAAAAGGCAATTCTCCAATCTACACTTTTCTAGACAGTGCAGTCTAAACTCTCCTTAGGTCATTGCTAGTTTTGTTTGTTTGGTTTTGTATTTAAATGGCAATTTCTCATTTACATATTGTGCTTTATGGGCTTTTTTGACTAGAGTTAAAGAGCCATAACCTTAATCACAGTAATGCCAAATTGCCTTAAGATGTCTTAAGCTAAAAGGTGAATTTGTAAATTATGATCAGAAACAAAATATTCACCCCAGTATTATCTAGATTCAATTAATGTTAAATCTCTTTTGAGCCTATGTAAAAAATTTAATCATATAGACAAAGATTTACATAAAATACCATTTAGTAGTGTGGTCATGATTAATTACATTATTACTCAAACAAACATTGTGTAGCAGCAATGTAAAATTATGGTTTTTAAAATTCAATTCAAACATGGAAAAATTTTAACAATAAGAGAAAGTTATGGATAATATTTATGTTATGAATGCAAAATATAAAAAGAAGCTTACATTTTCAATGTTACTCATTTTCAATAATTTTTTTTTATCGCTTTCTTAAAAAAAATCTCTTTTTAGAGATATATTCACCTCCTTATAAGTATATTCCATTTGCATCTATACTTTATGGGGTGACAGAAACATATATGTATGTATATATATATATATATATATATATGAAACATATATATATACATATATATACATATACATATATACATATATGTATGTATATATATATATATACATACATATATGAAACATATATATATATATATATATGAAACTCTGATTATGCTATCAGGTCTTTTAATTTATATTTATTCCTAATGTGTTTTTCAGCAATCTTCTTTTGTGGTATTTTTCAAAAATATTAAAATACTTGTTGAAGAATAATAGAATTAACTCAGTTTGAAGCCATTTTGCTTTTTAGAAGGCATTTCATGGTTATACTATGACAATTCAAGAGAAATTTAATAATATTCGTATATTAAATATTACCTAACTTTTTTGGATATGTGTCGATTTAAGAAATTACAGCCAACTATGAATTCAGCCAAGGTTAAAGACAATAACTCGTATTACCACTAAAAGCAGGAATATACACATTCATGTATGTATAAATAGTATGGTAGCTGTTGATTAAAAGAGCAACAATAATAATGAATTTTTCTTCATATTCCATGATACAGCACTTTATCTTCAACCCTTTTGCCAATACTTCCTCCAACTTCTACTATACTTGCTAAAGGGAGCTTGCACATTCCTTGCCTGTGTGTTTTACCATCTAACTTAAATAAAAGAACTATAATGCACAAATGTAAACAGTTTAAGTCTTCATTTACTAGTCCGAGACAATGTTCTCTCCCAAGGAACCAAAATGAGAACATTTTTCTCTATTCTTCTTACAATGGCTCAACTGAAGTGAAGAATTAAGTGCAGTGACCCAGAGTTAAGAACAAAGTGGCAGTGCCAAAGCATTGCTGGGCATGGGTTTTCCTAGCTCTATTATTTCCATCAGCCCTTGCCCACCAAGCACAGTGATCACAGTAAATGCAGTGTCAGTGCTGGCTGGGCCAAGACAGCCTCTAGGTAGGTCTCTGTGTCACCACTGTCTGTGTTTGTGTTGGAGATCAGTGATAACCCAGGCACTATGCACATATTATAAACAATATAATCAAAGGTTTCAATGCAAAACAATAGGTCTGGCTCCACAAGATTGGATAAGGATTGAAGCATGGCTTTTGGGGGGAGCATAATAGTTTCAATCTGGCACATTCCACCCTCTGGTCCGCAAAGACATGATGTTTCCAAATACAAGATATATTCATTCCTTCACAATATCACAAAATCCTTAAGCAATTTTGGTAATAATACAAATGCAACACAAAGTCAGAAACAGTACAGAACTGCATCAAAGTCAGTTACCGGCATGGTCTGTCCTAAGGCAAAAAAAAATATCCTTTGGCTATTGACCTGTAAAACTCAGAACAAGTTATCTGCTTCCAAAAGAAAAGGAGGAATAGTCATAGGATACATTTTCCCATTGCCATAGGCAGAAACTGAAAGGTAAATAAGGGTCATTGGACCAAAACAAAAAATCTGCAGGGCAAACTCTACTCAATTTCAAAATCTGAGAGTCATTTATCACTGGGGTTTTAGAGAACAACTGTTCCAACATTTCCAAAGGCCTACATAGCAGTCCTGTTCTCTTCAAACACTGGGAGAAGGGTTACAATATTGGGGCACCCTGGGTGGGGGGGACACCTTTCTCTTTCCTCTATCCTCTCCAAGCTTTGGGGCAGCACTGAGCTCTCTGTCATCTTTGGGGCACACAGCTCAACACCTCCAGAATAATGGGGTGATTACCACACTCTCCCCCAATCTCCAGTTTATATGTTCCCCCCCTCTCCAAGATCTAGGGTACCAAAACTCTTCCTAAACATTGAGGCAGGAGGCCTGCTCCCTGCCTCCAAGGCAAACTCACCCTTGATCATGTGAATGGGTGGGTCTACCCTCTTGGTCCAAAATTTCCTGGCTTCAGACCTTATCTCCCATGGTTCTGCCACTGAAGTCATTTTTCCTTCAATCTGCCCCTTTTAGTCCAGACTTGCAGTGGTTCTGTCCATACAGATCTTGCATAAAATTTGTTGATTTTCCCATGTAGCACACAGGGATAAAAGCCATAGGACTTTCCACAAATCCTTTTTTGGATAATTCCATTTCTAAACCTGGCTTTTCCTGAAATGGCTGACTGGTTCCATGTTTGATTAAACCCTCAGGCCAGGCACTATTCTCTGGGGTCTCACTTTCCGGAAGTCCAGAAATTTCCAAGCCATCATTTCCGGAAGTCCAGAATTTTCCAAGCCATCAATATCTGTTTTATTTATACCTAAGAATTCAGTTCTGAGCTTTTCTCATCCTGTCACATTTTATTGTAAGCTGCAAGCAGAAGCTAGGCTGCATTTTTAACATTTAGTTTGGATATTTCTTCAGCTAAATACCCTAGCTTGCCACTTTTAAATTCTCCCTTCCATCTAACAACAGTATTTAATTCTTTTCAGATTCTCTGCTACTTTAAAACAAGGGTAGCTTTCCTTCCAGTTTGCAATGACATATTCCTCATTTCTATCTAAATCCTTGTCAGAGATACCTTTACAGTCCACATTTCTACCAACAGTCTCTTCAAAGCAATTCAGGCCTTCTCTATCGAGCATAATATAATTACTCAAGAACACTTTCCCTTATCAATTTAAAAAGTTGTTCCAATATGTTTGGCATTTGTAAACCATAGCACCACACTTCTCTGGTACCAAAATTTGTTTTAGTTTGCTAAATGCTACTGCAGTGCTATATACCAGAAATAGAATGGCTTTTTAAAAGGGGATTTATTAAAGTTACAAGTTCACAGTTCTAAGGCCATAAAAATGTCCAAACTAAGACATCCAGATAAAGATATCTTTACTCAAGAAAGACCATTATCTGTCATATGTGAAGGCACATGGCTGGTGTCTGCATCCTTTAATGAAAATGCCATTTTCAGAGCTGACAGAAACACAGATGATAGAGATGCTTGAAGTACCAACAGAGAGAGCAGATGCCTAGACATGGACGGTTTGGAGATGCAGAGCCCAGCAGACATCACCAGGTGCCTTCCCATGAGATGCTGAGCAAGCCAGACCCCAGAACTCTATCCTGGAGGAGCTAAGTGAAGGCCCACAGATGTTTAGACAGGAGAGTACTGGCATCAGAATCTGGAAACAAGGGAACTGGGAATAAGGACCAGCAGGGAATTCCAGAATTCTTTTGTGTGGTTTAGATCAAAAACCCATTCCACTCCCATAGGAACTAATAATGCATGGTAATCACTTCTCCTTGTGTTTCTTGCAATTCAAAATAATGGCTAAGGATAATGCTCATAATATCCTACGTGTTGTCCAAGTACTTTGCATATTTAAAATTATTTATCTCTCAATAGAACCACATGGAGTTATCACTATTATTCATCCTTGTTTTGCGGGTAACAAAACTAAGGTACAAAGAGGTTAAGAAACTTACAAATGGTCCCACAGCTCTTTAGTGTGGTAGATGGGCAGTGCAGTGTCAGAGTCTATGGTCTTAACAATGCCATTGCATGGCCTCAGAGTACTGCAAATGCCCAGACATGCTCTTTAGGCCTTTCCTTTCTGATACATCCTCTCTGTAATTTGATCTGAAAGTGGTGATAGAAGTGAAAAGGTAGAAAGAACTTCTCTCTCTCACCCCACTCTTTCTGTCTCTTATCTCCCCTCACTTGCTCTCTCTGGTGGATTTGGTGATATTAACCACAATCATGTGGTTAAATTCCTGAAAAATTTAAAGAAGTTGAATTTCTGCAACAGGAAAGGAGCAAGCTCCTAGTATGTAGAGTTTGGTGGCAGCAGCAGCATTTCCTCTTCAGACATGTTCTGCATCAAGATCATGGACCATGGCCCTAGAAATTTGCCACTGAACATGGTTCGCCTAAAGTACCGTGAGCTTCCTAAAATTCTTGAACAAATTTTATTAAAAGAGTTAACCAACCAAATTATTAGCCAGAGTCCACATTTATTATTTGCATCTAAGAATGCAAACTAATTTTGACTCACAATTTTTAAGGCAACTGCTACAGATGAAGTAAAGAACTCCATATACAGCTGACTTAGACACTTTAAATCATTTTCTTCTTCCAAACCTTAGACCTTTATTTGTACCAGCAATGTGAACAATTCTTTTTATGGCTTGCAAAATATCTGATTGGGCCAGTATATGTGACAGAGTGAATGTGCCATACTTGGGGAAAAGACCTGAGAGTTAGCAAGGGCAGCATTTCATTGCCAGTTCATAAAAATCTCAAATTGTTGATGTAACTGTAGCCAGACAGAAACTAATAAACACCTGAAAGCTTGAGATTTTAAAATTCATGAAGGGATGGTAGCAGGAGGAAAATGGTAGAAAGGAGTTAGGTAGAATTGAATCAATTTTGAAAATCAGAGCTTTGAAACCACTAATGAGAAACAGCAAAATAAGGAGGGTCATCGTGTAGCATGAAAAGGAAGGACAAAGGAATGGAAGAATGAGCCTGAGTGTATGCTATCAGATTCACACATCAATAAGAATGAAGAACTGATAAAACCTAAGCAGCTAGCAGGATAAACATGTTCAAATACCTGTTGATGTGAAAACAGTACCTTCTTTAGCATAGTATGAAAAGTAGTATAGCATACTCTAGGTAGGATTTCCCTTTCCTTAGGATGGATTCTTCAGTAGAATAATAAAGGCAATTCTTTTTCTGAACAGAGCACTCCTTCCATTGATGGGGATTCTGTTTTCATGTTAGCTCAAGGGTGATAGTTATAACAATATTTATAATAGTAGATAATATGCATAATTTCACTTATTGAATAGTATATATTTAGTGCAAACTATTCATCAAATCATTAAAAATAAGTACATTAAAACTTTTGCTGAGATTCTTTTCAAAAGAATTAATGCTGCTGCCCCTTTCTAAACTATATACCTCTCTGGAACACAATATGTCTTACAGAAAAACATGACAATTTTCCAATGATTTCTTCTTTCATTGAAAGATGTAAGTGACTATCAGTTACATTATATAGAGAATTACTCTAAACATCAACGGTTTTGTTCATCTTGTTAAAGCCCCTTCTTTCTACTGAACTTTATAAAAGCAATTGCACAAAAATATTCTAACATTTAAAATAATGTGCAAAATTTTTATTGCATATTGAGTCGCAAAATGGATAATAATAATGTCATATTTAATTAGATCAAAGTTAATCCTACAGGCCAGGCAAGAAGTGTTATAGGTTGAGGACAGGGCATACAGGGCTGTCAAGATTTGAGTCAAACACTGAAACTTATATAAGTCTACATCTCATTTTCTGTCTCTGTTATTAAAAAGGGAAAGATGTCACTTCTTAAAGAACATGAAATGACCAGCCACAGATACTAGTTATAGCAATATCATAAAGTCCTGGTGGGGCTCTACTCTGCCAAGCATAATCATTTAAGGTTCTGCACACAGCAGAATAACCTAGTGTACATACAGGGCAATAGTCATTTAATAAATGTGGACGTTTTTTGATATTCATATGTCTAATCATATCAATGTACTGATATCTAGTTATATCAGCACTAGATATTTTAATATCTAGTACCATCCACATTCTGGCTGTATATTAGCTGTGAGTAGGCCCCTTATCTAATGTGTTAAATTCTTTTATATCCAGAAGACAGCAGAGGAGAGATGAAAGTAAGACTTTTATAGAAAAAGGTAAATAGATTATAGCTAACAAACTGAAAGTTTCCAGGAAGGAAGGTAGAAGAGAGAATATTCTTTAGCCAGAAGAGGGGTTCTAGAATGAGATGCTGGGGAGAAGATGCCAGTGAGCCAAGAAAGTGGAAATACTCTCTTTTTATATGACATTTTTCAGGTATCCAAGACTTTCATTCCATGAGAAGTATTGCTGGCAGATAGTCCAGTCTCTACATCCAAAGGTGCTTTACATAACACCTGTTCCAGGGGCCTTCAAGACAAATATTCAGACATCACCAGAATGAAAAATTCCTTTTGCAGTGATCAAACATCACCTTACCACATTTGTGAAAATTTTATGAAGCTCCTACCAGAGAGGGAGTAAAACTTGGTGCTTGTTTCATCTTCCTAAAAGATCAGTACAGTATGAAATCTGCCCTGGGAAAACTAAATAGTCATTATTCACACATATGGAATTAGGAAGGTATATCTGCCACCACAGGAGAACCAAGAGAAATGATATGCCATATTCTTTGCTATATTTTTCACGTGTTAAATTCACATTAATCTCACAAACAAAAATCATACAAACCGGTGAGGTAACCACATATGTTTAAGCACATGCAGCTGAGAAAAAATGGACTAAAAAGCTGAACTCACATGTAGAAAACCGGGAATTCGAACACATTTGATATCAACACCCATTATTTTAACTACTATTCTACACTGACTTTAGAAAATAGTGGTATAAGAGCCCGTTGATGAAATTTATTAAAATATAAAGGAATTTAATAATATTGTAAATTTATGATGATATTAATGAAAATATATTAATGTAATAGGATAAATAACAACAACACTACAATTAATGAAATGTGCTTAAAATAAACATTTTACTAGAGGTTTTACATAGGTTATCTTGCTTAATCTTAAAAAATACACAATATGTAATCTTTGGTCCTCTTCAAAGATAAGTAAAAATGGGAATCATAGATGAAAACTTGTCACCTAAGAGGACTTAAATAGCAACAATGCCAATGTTCAACATGCCTCCCTTCAAATTCCCCAATTTTTCCCCAATTTTAACACATTATATCATAATAGGGTAAACATTCAGTAAAACTGTTTTCATTGTTAGATTCGGGCCACAGAGGCTCAGCAGGCAGAGTTCTCGCCTGCCATGCTGGAGACCCGGGTTCGAGTCCCGGTGCCTGCCCATGCAAAAAAAAAAAAAAAAAGTCACATGGTATATTTTATGATTTCATTGTATAAATTCAATCTTACAAAATATTTATAAAAACATATGATGCAATATTAGAAGCTGACAAATTCAAATACTCAATTCTGCTGCTCAACAAGAAGTTATTAAATGATTTTCAATAGAAAACATTTACACTACAAAATTTGCTTTGAAAAAGTTATATTTAATTCAAACTAAGATGCATTTTGAGTAGTTTCTTGTGTCATTACTCTATAAGAATGTAGTTAAGGTTTCAGCTAAAGCAACGTGTTTCATATCTGTATGTTTGGTTATTTTAAATAGCAAAGAAAGTTGAAAGAGCAATAAATGGGCATCAGGTCAAAGAGTTTGAACACCTGGTACTTAGTGGTATCCATTTTTAAAAAAGCTCTGAGAGTTAATAGCTTCCCCCTGAGAAGACACGAAAAACACAGCCTACTGGATGTTTGCATGCATTTATGGATTGTTTCATTCATTAACAATCAGTATGCTTAGCCTGTGCTTTCTCTCAACATACTTTCTTGTCAACAAAGGACAGAGCTTGGCAAGGTGTTTTAAATGGAAGGGCAAAGAGGAAAAACAGAACTGTGAGGAGCAAGGTAAATTGACCTCATTGTGCTCAATTACGTATCTAGCATAATTTCCAAAATGCCAATCTTAATGATGGAAGATACTGGTCAATAGTATCATTTAAGAAGAGACAGATTAATTTTCTCGTTTCAAAATAGACTGAAGGGAGCACAGGTAGTTCAGTGGTTAGAATGCCCACCTTCCATGCGGGGGTCCTGGGCTTGATTCCTGGACCATGCACACCCTGCCCCCTAAAAAAATACTGAAATCATAGGATTTAGGTAGATAGGAGGTAATTTGTGGGATTAGCTTGGTGGTTTGTGAATTTAGTTTTAGAGACATATGAAAATTCTGCACATGACTCTTTCTCCATTTCAATTCATTTCACTTCATGGACTTCTCCACCTTTCTGGAAGGCATTTTCCTTCATACTGTACAGCAGAAAGAGTGCTGTCATAAAATGATTGACTCTTACCATCAACTTTAATTGTTACTGCACTCTTATTATCACATTCTGTGAGTTCCTTTAGTTCATCTGTCCCCATTTTGTAAGAAAGCCTAAAATTTATCAGTTAGTAAGGAAAGGGTTGAACTGTGAAGACAGAATATAAACCCAACAATGAAGTCTCATGCTACATAGAATACTCATGGTAAATATAATTTTAGACATTTTACATATACTTGGAAACAGGTAATTTATAGAGTTATATTTTACTGTGAGTATAATCTTGGCAAAAATTGTACCTCATCTTTTTCATCTCTATCATCCTATTTTCATTTTTGTCTCCATTTTTTGTCTCCATTTATTTTGTTCCATCCTATCCCATATATTTTGCTAAGTTTGGAGAATTTGAGAATTAAATAAAATACAGATATATCTAGTCAAGGAACTGAATACCACAATGCAAGATGATCAAAATGACACACAGTGTTCTATAGATTTGGACATAACTAACTGCATCAGCAGGAAATGAATAATAATTCCTAAATTTGTTAAGGGAATAACATTGCAGAGAGATGAACAGTCTATGCAAAGGAAGGAGGCATGGAAGACCGTAGGAAATATGGGAAATACATGTGAGGCAAAGACATCTGAGCAAAAGTGAGTATGGTAAGAAGTGGAAGGCTATGAACTGCTTGCCAGAGTTCCTAGAACATTGATTAATGGGAATATATTTGTTGCATTGTACTTAATAGATCTGGAAATTTAAAGCCTTGCTAATCAAAACAGTTTGTGGTCCTGAAATTTTGACATCACTTACATCTTTGGTAAAATATAGACAACAGGGTTTTTAGTTTGCTAAAGCTGCCAGAATGCAATATAGAAGAAACAGATTGGCTTTATAAAAGAGATTTATTTAGCTTTACAATTCCTTAGAGGGAAGGCAGCTAGTTTTCATCTGGGTTTCTCTGTCACAAGGGAAGGCACATGGCGACAGGTGTGTCTGGGTTACCCTCTGCATCTCCAAATATCTGGGTTTGAGCTCTGAACTCTGGGCTGAGTTGTGCTGGGAAGTACTGAGCTGCACTGGGCTTTCTTCTAACCTCACTCATTTAAGTCTCCAGCTGATTAAATTAACACCACTCATAAGGGGAAGGCACTCCCCTTAGCTGACTACAGATGTTATGACTATAGATGAAAGTCACATGCTGATGATTTAAGTCCATCGCAAAAGAACAACAGGGTATCTCTACCTGGTCAAGTTGTCACCTGAATCTAACTACTACTATAAAGGGGATTCATTTAGTTACAAATTTATAGTTCTTCAGAGGGAAGGCAGTTAACTTTCATCTGGGTTTCTCTGTCACATGGGAAGGCACACAGTGACATCTGATGGCCCTCTTTCCCAGTTCTGGCTTCAAACAGCTTTCTCTAGGGTGTTTCCTCCTCTCTGTGTCTCCAAATGTCTGGGTCTGTGTTCTGAGCTCTAAGCTGAACTGTGCTAGGTGCTCTTCTGACCTGTCTTTTAAGCCTCCAGCTAATTTAATTAAATATCACTCAGTGCAGAAGGTGCACCCTTTAGCCGATGGTAGATTTATTCAGCCATAGATATATTTCATATTCTGATGATTTTTCACAGCAACAGATCAACAGAGCACTATCATCTAGCTAAGCTGAGACCAGAACCTAACAACTACTCTGGAATATACCTAGATTTCCTGAATCAAAATTTGCAAATTAAAAATAGCTTAATGCCGGCGGCTATAGCTCTCGGGGAGCGCGAGCAGTTTCTGGGAAGTGTGGGTGTCCATCATTGGGCGCGCAGAGCCACAGGACTGCAGTTTGACCGAGGCCTGTGCCGGCGTCGGCGTAATCGTGCGTGGCGTCTGAAGCCGAAGGAGCCACGCTGGGGCTTGCTTCTGTGTTTGCGAGGAGTGATGCTGCTGCCCTGTAGGCCCAGCACAAAGGAGTTAAAGCTGTAGAGGACTTCCGGAGAAGATGGCGGCTTAGTAAGACACGCGGATCTTAGCTCCTCCTCCAGAACAGCTACTAGGGGAGTAGAAATGATACAGAACAGCTCCCGGAGCCATGACAAAGATCAAAAAGACAGCGTACCCCATCCTGGAATGGCTGACAGGCTGAGAGAACCCGCTCCGGTGAGATCGCTGAGGGGCACGGGCTTCTCCGGGCAGGGCGGCAAGCGGTCGGAGTCCCTCCCTTCCTCCTTCCCGGGCCAGCTGGCAGAATTGTGCAGGTGGTCCCCTCAAGCCACGGCGGCTGGCACCCCCACCACGTGCGGCATCCCAGACCAACTGAGAGAATTGGATCGGAAATCCCCAGGCCGCAGAGAACGGTGACCAGGGGGGTCCCTTCCAAACACGTGACTCCCCGGTCCAGCTGGGAATGGTGGACTCTTCCGGGCCGAGGCGGCTGGTGCCCTCCCGCCACGTTTGGCACCCCGGGTCAACTAGGAAATTCGGACGAGCGCTCTCACGGGCTGCAGCGGCTGGCGACCCTCCCCACGTTTGGAACCCCAGGCTGGCTGGCACTCTTCCAAGCCGCTTCGGCTGGCGATCCTCCCCCACAGTGAGAGTTTTCCAAAGTTAAAGGACCCACAGCACCTTTTACTGGTGGGACCCGCAGACAAATGTGTGCCATGAGCGCCACCTACTGGGCAGGATAAGAAAAACAGAACCCAGAGATTTCACAGAAAGATCTTTCAACTTGTTGGGTCCAACACCCAGGGAAATCTGACTAAAGGCCCAGACGCCAGCAGAAGATAACGGATCATGCTCAGAAAATTGAAAATATGGCCCAGTCAAAGGAACAAACCAATAGTTCAAATGAGATACAGGAGCTGAGACAACTAATGCTGAATATACGAACAGAAATGGAAAACTTCTTCAAAAACGAAATCGATAAACTGAGGGAGGACATGAAGAAGACATGGGCTGAACATAAAGAAGAAATAGAAAAACTGAAAAAACAAATCACAGAATTTATGGAAGTGAAGGAAAAGTAGAAAAGATGGAAAAAACAATGGATACCTACAATGATAGATTTAAAGAGACAGAAGATAGAATTAGTGATTTGGAGGATGGAACATCTGGATTCCAAAAAGAAACAGAAACTATTGGGAAAAGAATGGAAAAATTTGAACAGGGGATCAGGGAACTGAATGACAATATGAAGCACACAAATATACATGTTGTGGGTGTCCCAGAAGGAGAAGAGAAGGGAAAAGGAGGAGAAAAACTAATGGAAGAAATTTTCACTGAAAATTTCCCAACTCTATGAAAGACCTAAAATTACAGATTCAAGAAGTGCAGCGCACCCCAAAGAGATTAGACCCAAATAGGCGTTCTCCAAGATACTTACTAGTTAGAATGTCAGAGGTCAAAGAGAAAGAGAGGATCTTGAAAGCAGCAAGAGAAAAACAATCCATCACATACAAGGGAAACCCAATAAGACTATGTGTAGATTTCTCAGCAGAAACCATGGAGGTGAAAAGACAGTGGGATGATATATTTAAATTACTAAAAGAGAAAAACTGCCAACCAAGACTCCTATATCCACCAAAATTATCCTTCAAAAATGAGGGAGAAATTAAAACATTCTCAGACAAAAAGTCACTGAGAGAATTTGTGACCAAGAGACCAGCTCTGCAAGAAATACTAAAGGGAGCACTAGAGTCAGACACAAAAAGACAGAAGAAAGAGGTATGGAGAAGAGTGTAGAAAGAAGGAAAATCAGATATGATATATATAATACAAAAGGCAAAATATTAGAGGAAAATATTATCCAAACAGTAATAACACTAAATGATAATGGACTGAATTCCCCAATCAAAAGACACAGATTGGCAGAATGGATTAAAAAACAGGATCCTTCTATATGCTGTCTACAGGAAACACACCTTAGACACAAAGATAAACATAGGTTGAAAGTGAAAGGTTGGGAAAAGATATTTCATGCAAATAACAACCAGAAAAGAGCAGGAGTGGCTATACTAATATCCAACAAGTTAGACTTCAAATGTAAAACAGTTAAAAGAGACAAAGGACACTATATACTAATAAAAGGAACAATTAAACAAGAAGACATAACAATCATAAATATTTATGCACCGAACCAGAATGTCCCAAAATACATGAGGAATACACTGCAAACACTAAAAAGGGAAATAGACACATATACCATAATAGTTGGAGACTTCAATTCCCCACTCTCATCAACGGACAGAACATCTAGACAGAGGATCAATAAAGAAATAGAGAATCTGAATATTACTATAAATGAGCTAGACTTAACAGACATTTATAGGGCATTACATCCCACAACAGCAGGATACACCTTTTTCTCAAGTGCTCATGGATCATTCTCAAAGATAGACCATATGATGGGTCACAAAGCAAGTCTTAACAAATTTAAAAAGATTGAAATCATACACAACACTTTCTCGGATCATAAAGGAATGAAGTTGGAAATCAATAATAGGTGGAGTGCCAGAAAATTCCCAAATAGGTGGAGGTTCAACAACACACTCATAAACAACGAGTGGGTCAAACAAGAAATTGCCAGAGAAATTAGTAAATACCTTGAGGCGAATGAAAATGAAAACACAACATATCAAAATTTATGGGATGCAGCAAAGGCAGTGCTAAGAGAGAAATTTATTGCCTTAAATGCCTATATCAGAAAAGAAGAAAAGGCAAAAATGCAGGAATTAACTATCCATTTGGAAGAACTGGAGAAAGAACAGCAAGCTAACCCCAAAGCAAGCAAAAGGAAAGAAATAACAAAGATTAGAGCAGAAATAAATGAAACTGAAAACAATAGAGAAAATCAATAAAGCCAGAAGTTGGTTGTATGAGAAAATCAATAAGATTGATGGGCCCTTAGCAAGATGGACAAAGAGGAGAAGAGAGAGGATGCAAATAAATAAGATCAGAAATGTAAGAGGAGACATAACTGCTGACGTCACAGAAATAAAGGAGGTAATAACAGGATACTATGAACAACTTTATGCTAATAAATACAACAATTTAGAGGAAATGGATGGGTTCCTGGAAAGACATGAACAACCAACTTTGACTCAAGAAGACATAGATGACCTCAACAAACCAATCACAAGTAAAGAAATTGAATTACTCATTCAAAAGCTTCCTAAAAAGAAAAGTCCAGGACCAGACGGCTTCACATGTGAATTCTATCAAACATTCCAGAAAGAATTAGTACCTACTCTCCTCAAACTCTTCAAAAAAATCGAAATGGAGGGAAAACTACCTAATTCATTCTATGAAGCCAACATCACCCTCATACCAAAACCAGGCAAAGATATTACAAAAAAAGAAAACTACAGGCCAATCTCTCTAATGAATATAGATGCAAAAATCCTCAATAAAATTCTAACAAATCGTATCCAACAACACATTAAAAGAATTATACATCATGACCAAGTAGGATTCATCCCAGGTATGCAAGGATGGTTCAACATAAGAAAATCAATTAATGTAATACACTATATCAACAAATCAAAGCAGAAAAATCACATGATCATCTCAATTGATGCAGAGAAGGCATTTGACAAGATTCAACATCCTTTCCTGCTGAAAACACTTCAAAAGATAGGAATACAAGGGAACTTCCTTAAAATGATAGAGGGAATATATGAAAAACCCACAGCTAATATCATCCTCAATGGGGAAAAATTGAAAACTTTCCCCCTAAGATCAGGAACAAGACAAGGATGTCCACTATCACCACTATTATTCAACATTGTGTTGGAGGTTCTAGCCAGAGCAATTAGACAAGAAAAAGAAATATAAGGCATCAAAATTGGAAAGGAAGAAGTAAAACTATCACTGTTTGCAGATGATATGATACTATACGTCGAAAACATGGAAAAATCCACAACAAAACTACTAGAGCTAATAAATGAGTACAGCAAAGTAGCAGGTTACAAGATCAACATTCAAAAATCTGTAGCATTTCTATACACTAGCAATGAACAAGCGGAGGGGGAAATCAAGAAACGAATCCCATTTACAATTGTAACTAAAAGAATAAAATACCTAGGAATAAATTTAACTAAAGAGACAAAAAACCTATATAAAGAAAACAACAAAAAAACTGCTAAAAGAAATCACAGAAGACCTAAATAGATGGAAGGGTATACCATGTTCATGGATTGGAGGACTAAATATAGTTAAGATGTCATTCCTACCTAAATTGATTTACAGATTCAATGCAATACCAATCAAAATCCCTACAACTTATTTTTCAGAAATAGTAAAACCAATAAGCAAATTTATCTGGAAGGGCAGGGTGCCCCGAATTGCTAAAAACATCTTGAGGGAAAAAAACGAAGCTGGAGGTCTCACGCTTCCAGACTTTAAGGCATATTATGAAGCCACAGTGGTCAAAACAGCATGGTATTGGCATAAAGATAGATATATCGACCAATGGAATCGAATAGAGTACTCAGATATAGACCCTCTCATCTATGGACATTTGATCTTTGATAAGGCAGTCAAGCCAACTCACCTGGGACAGAACAGTCTCTTCAATAAATGGTGCCTAGAGAACTGGATATCCATATGCAAAAGAATGAAAGAAGACCCATATCTCATACCCTATACAAAAGTTAACTCAAAATGGGTCAAATATCTAAACATTAGGCCTAAGACCATAAAACAGTTAGAGGAAAATGTAGGGAGATATCTTATGAAACTTATAACTGGAAGTGATTTTATGGACCTTAAACCCTAAAGCAAGAGCACTGAAGAAGGAAATAAATAAATGGGAGCTCCTCAAAACTAAACACTTTTGTGCATCAAAGAACTTCATCAAGAAAGTAGAAAGACAGCCTACACAATGGGAGACAATATTTGGAAATGACATATCAGATAAAGGTCTAGTATCCAGAATTTATGAAGAGATTGTTCAACTCAACAACAACAAAAAGACAGCCAACCCACTAACAAAATGGGAAAAAGACTTGAACAGACACCTATCAGAAGAGGAAATACAAATGGGCAAAAGGCACATGAAGAGATGCTCAATGTCCCTGGCCATTAGAGAAATGCAAATCAAAACCACAATGAGATATCATCTCACACCCACCAGAATGGCCATTATCAACATAACAGAAAATGACAAGTGCTGGAGAGGACACGGAGAAAGAGGCACTCTTATCCACTGTTGGTGGGAATGTCAAATGGTGCAACCACTGTGGAAGGCAGTTTGTGGTTCCTCAAAAAGCTGAATATAGAATTGCCATACGACCCAGCAATACCATTGCTGGTAATCTACTCAAAGGACTTAAGGGCAAAGACACAAATGGACATTTGCACACCAATGTTTATAGCAGCATTATTTACAATTGCAAAGAGATGGAAACAGCCAAAATGTCCATCCACAGATGAGTGGCTAAACAAACTGTGGTATATACATACGATGGAATCTTATGCAGCTTTTAGACAGGATAAACTTATGAAGCATGTAATAACATGGATGGACCTAGAGAACATTATGCTGAGTGAGTCTAGCCAAAAACTAAAGGACAAATACTGTATGGTCCCACTGATGTGAACCGACATTCAAGAATAAACTTGGAATATGTCATTGGTAACAGAGTCCAGCAGGAGTTAGAAACAGGGTAAGATAATGGGTAATTGGAGATGAAGGGATACAGACTGTGCAACAGGACTAGATACAAAAACTCAAAAATGGACAGCACAATAATACCTAATTGTAAAGTAATCATGTTAAAACACTGAATGAAGCTGCATCTGAGCTATAGGTTTTTTTTCTTTATTTTTTTTTACTATTATTATTACTTTTATTTTTTTACTCTATATTAACATTCTATATCTTTTTCTGTTGTGTTTCTAGTTCTTCTAAACCGACGCAAATGTACTAAGAAACGATGATCATGCATCTATGTGATGATGTTAAGAATTACTGATTGCATATGTAGAATTGTATGATTTCTAAATGTTGTGTTAATTTCTTTTTTTCCATTAATTAATAAAAAAATGGCTTCATATACTATGAGTCACATGCACCTTAAAGTATGAGAATAATTGGAAAGGATATATTTGGTAGTGTCTGCCTAAGGAACTTGAAAGCAATTGATTGAAACAAGAAGTCATCATCCAAGTCCTTTAAGAGTTGAGAAAGCTCAAAGGAACTCACTTTTATCCTGCAAAATATGAAAAAGAAGCACTTTCCCCAAATGAAACTATTTTCATAATGTGGTCTTTCAGCTGAGGAAGATGATTTGGATACTTTTTAAAAAAAATTGTGCTTTTTTGTTTGTTTAAATTGTGTTTTGTTATTAAACAAATCGATAACTCCTTTTTTTTTTTTTTTTCAGGTAGAAACCTGACACAGTAGTCTAGAAATAGAGCTCTAATCTGAAAATACAGTTCAAATGGGCATAGTAGTTCATACCCTGGAATTACAAATCATCTTTTTCTATTGCAGTATCAGGTTTGATTTTTAACGAGAAAGAGTGATACCTTATGTGCAGTATATATTAGATTTTACACTTCATATAATTTATTCTATTTTTTTATTTCCCAAATTTAATTTCCCAAATAAATGCCTTAAAATCTAGGGTTCTGAAGCCACCTGCTTATGATGTCAGCCCTTGGGGCTTCAGCCCACCAGTGGGAAATCTGCTCAGCTTTGTTAAGGAACTCTCAGGGCGGCCCTAGTTGTGAAAACTAAGGATCTGAGAAACAGAGAACTGAGACAGTCAGGCTGGTGCAAACAGCCTAATGCAGAAGCCCAGAGCCCTTATAAGTGTAGAGAAAAGAGATGGGAACTAGAAAGTAAGCCAAGCTGCCTTCCATGCTACCCTCATCCGTGCAGCTCCATGACCTGCAACTCATCCCATGCACCTGCACAGCCACATCCTTCCTGCCACTGGGTACTCACACTTACAGGCACCCATGTAGCATCTCCAACCTCTGCTTATTCCTGCCCTGCAAGGTATCACTGCTCTGCTGTGCCCCACCCCATACTCTGCATCCTGTTCCACATCTATACTACAAATATAAGGCTTTAGACTACTGAAGGAAATCAACTTCCAAAGTGAAGCAATCAAGATATTTACATGCCATGAAGACAACAGAAGATCACTAAGCATATGATGCAGACAGATTTAACACAGCCTAGCAACTAATTTAAAACACCAGAGGAAGCACAGATGTTAGAACAAGTAATCAAAGTGTTGATGTAACTCTACTAAATAAAATAAATGGGATGGCTAATAATCTCCAAATAAGGAGATCAAGAAGACAATACAGGGGCATAAAGAGGAGTTTGAAAGAATAAATAGAAAAATAGCATATATCACAGAGATTAAAGATCCTGTAGATCAAATGAAAAACATGCTAAAGACACACAACAGAAGATTTGAAGAGGAAGGAAAAGAATAAGCAAACTAGAGGACAGGATAACTGATTTCAAACACTCAAAACAGCAAATGGCAAAAGAGTGATGAAAAAATTTGAATTGGATCACAGGGAAATGTTGGATAAAACAAAGCACACAAATATAAGAATCATTGGTATTTCAGAAGGAGAAGAGAAGAGTAAAGGGCAAGGAAGATTAGTTGAGGATATAATGGGGGAAAACTTACCAACCATTAAAAAGACATACATATGCAAATCAAAGAAGCCCAATGAACTCCAAATAGAATAAATACAAATAAGCTTTCCCCAAGACATGTACTAATCATGCTGTCAAATGTTGAAGAGAAGCAGAAAATCCTAAAAGTGGCAAGAGAAAACAATACCTAAACACAAGAGGATATGGGTGAACAGGGGACTGCTCTCTTGTTGGAACTGCCTTGAGTGCTTAAGAGAGCAGACTTTTATTCACACAAGTAATGCCTGACTTTTTCATGAGTAACGACCTTACGTAAAACAATCATTTTAAGTTTACTTTTTATGGACACAGAGTCTGGGAAGCTTATCAATTTTTATTTTAGGGAACATACCCCAAATATTTTGGAGAATATGTTGCACAAAGTTTATTGAAAACACCTCTTCAAAAATCCTTGAGACTAGTCATGCACACAACAATCTTTGCTGCCGAGTCATGGACACTGCCTTCAGTAATCCATGAAGGATTTTTTTGTCCTGGCCTGATTCTGACCTTTTAGAAAGCAGGCCCCTTATCACAGCATCCTCCATCATTCATCATGCACTCCTACATGTACCCAGCCAAATTGTCTTTCAAAACTGAGGAACAGATTAAAATTTTCACAGACAAACAAATCCTGAAAGAATTTGTCAACAAGAGACCAGCCTTATAAGAAAAACTAAAGGGAGTTCTGACAGTTGAAAATAAAAACAGGAGAGGGAGGTCTACAGAAGGGCACAGAATTGAAGAGTATATAGATCTGACAAATAAAATCCAAAAGATAATATGGTAGACTCAAAAAGTGCCTTTTCAGTAATAACTCTGAATGTTAATGGACTAAACTCACCAATTAAAAGATACAGATTGGCAGAAGGGATTAAGAAATATCATCCAGCTATGTGTTGCTTACAAGAGACTCAGTTTAGACACAAGGATACAAACGAGTTGAAAATGAAAGGATGGAAAAAGATGCTCCACACAAGTCGTAACCAAAAGAAAGCAGGAGTAGCTATACTAATATCAGACAAAATAACTTTAAATGTAAAGACATCATAAGAGACAAAGAAGGACACTATATGTTAATTCACCAAGTAGAAATAACAATCATAAATGTTTATGCTCTCAACAAGGAACTTCAAAGTACATGAGACAGGAATTGGTAAACAAATACCTTAAAATGTTTTTTATTTTTCTGTGGGTGAAAATCCATCAGAACTTTTATTTGAAGACTATAAAAGAATGCTATACTTTGAGGAAGGAAAGAAAGCTGCTTTATATTGCTTTAGCAGGAAATGTTCAATCAAAATTCAGTTGGTTTTGGGAGTATTTGATCAAGGATGGTTCCTGGAAGTGGAAGAACTGTTCTTTATATTGGCATCCTTCATTTGGACAATTTGTGTATTATCAAGTGGGGTGGAAAGAAAAAAGAGTCCAAATTCATGTACAAGAGATGGTGGGAGAAAGAATTAGAGGGAACAAGGGCCATAGGGAAAAATTCTTAGTCTTATCATTTATTTTATAAATAGCACAATGTGTTAGCATAAGTGACATGTGTAATATTAGTCTGGATATTTCACATATATTATTAAGAATACAGGCCTAAAACCATTGGTATCAGTAATGCCAATTCAGCATTGTTTATTTTATGGTTAATAAGAGATAGGACAAACTACTGAATGGTAACACAAGGTTTTTAAAGGCCTGCCAGGTAGGAGATCATGAACTCTTTCAAAGGGGTACTTTGGGACACCTCTCAGATCATATTCAAATAACTCCTTACTATACTGGTGTCCTGAGGCTCATCATTCCCATCCAGTGCCTTGACCTCAGGATAATGAGGTCTCTGTTTGTTGTACTTTGCCTGTACATTTCTAGATAATACCAGGTTTGGTCTGTTATTGGTCTCAAAGCCAAAGGTCTAATTTTCTGGGAAAAAGAAATCCTCAAATGTATGTCCTATAAATTTCTTTTAAGATTATTTCACAAGGTCATTGACACAGATTGCTTTAGTTTAGTGGGAAGCCAGCAAATACTAGGTCAGCAAAGTCAAGAGCATTCTATCATAACTCAAATGATATACCTAAGAATAGAATCTTTTGAGAAATCTCCTGCATAGCATTTTTACATACATCTGCCTTCTTTCTGAGCTGTGTAGCAATGGGGCAGCCCAGAGAAGGTGAGCAAAAACCAGATGAGACAGGCGAAGTATATCAATATCAGTTTCTGAAATGGCATGCATTACGCAGATTGTATTCTTAGATGCAATATAGTCAGAGTTAATACTTGGGGAGTTTGATCAAGATAGTTGAGTAAAAGTTGTCAGGTCTTTTTCCTGAGAAGTACAGTTAATTTTTTGGAAGACGAAGCACCAAGTAGAGGTAAAAACGGAAAGTTGAACAAAAACACCATTTTATTGTGTGATTTACAAAAACAGTGGCATTCTGTTAGTCCAAGGAAATAAGCTTGTCCTCATTTTAATTCTCTTTCTAATGCATGTAAGTTCTAGAGCTTATCCCGTTCTCAAGAGTAAGAAAAGCCCTGCATGTGTTTGTGGCTGATGATTAACTATCAGAGCATTCTCTGTGTGAACAGCTATTTCCAACCAAAAGCATAATTTCAGAGACACTTAATCACTAAGTATTAAAATTAATCTGAATATTAGCAAACTCATCCAGGCAACCAAGGACAAGTATCTCACTAAACTTTGTAACAAATGTTAATTGGGCTCCTAAAATAAAATTTAAACACTTACCCGGCTTGCAGAAAATATACAGAGAAAAATATAGTTTGAAAATTCAAATTCAAATGAATAATATATGATTTGGCACAACCATTTGCCAGCTGCTACCTTATATTTCTAATGTATTATTACAAATAGGAAAAAAAATGATATTTTGTTTAGGGCCTGATAATTGTTACTTCTGTAACAGTTTCTTTAGATTTAAATAAGAAAATAAATTCAAAATATCAATAAATCAATGGATAAAGCTTTGAAACACATTTCATAGACCAAAACAAATCCAAAATGGCTATACAATTTGTACAAACTTGCTTTTTTAAAAGATAACTAATAAAATATAATTTGCTCAAATAGATTGGCAAAATTAAAGCATTTGGTCATACATTACCTTAATGATAATGGTGAATAGCAGACATATTCCAAATTTTATGAGTTGAAATTGATACAAACATTTTGATGAATGATTTGGTAACCTAGCACCTGCATGTGTCTTCAGCTTTAATAAGACTACAGCCTCAACCTTAGTAATTCTAGTTTTAGGAATTCATCCTACAAGTACTAGGATGTACTTAACTGTACTTCTCAGGAAAAAGACCTGACAACTTTTACTCAACTATCTACAGATATTTATATTTATATAAATATGTAAAATGTATTTTAACAGTAGCTAGTGTTTCATTTTTTTTATTAGCAAAAATTTGAAAGCAATTTACTGGTCTATGACAACAAACTTATTACAATAAATAAGGTTAAGTCCAAATGTTTGCTTCTCCTAGACACATCCATACGATTCATTCCTCATTTAAGTCTTTGCTCAAATGCCACATTACTATGAGTATTAGGATTATATAATGCCCTTTAAATGGATAAAGTAGATGTACTAATAGGGTAAGATATATGTTATATAATGCAAAGAAGCAAAGAAAGCTTGTGGAATAACAACAAGCTATTAACACTACCATCTGAAAAAAATACAAACAATAACTCTTTGTTCCAATCTTTCATCAGCTAGAATCAATTTCTCTGCTTCCTGTTACAATTAGAATCCTCCAAGGAGTTACATCTACTCACTGTCTCCCAACCCTTTCTTCCCATTCTCTTTTAAAACATTTTACCAACATTTTGACCCTACCACGTCATTGAAATCTGCACTTACCAAAGTCCCTAATGATCACAAATTGGCTAAATCCAATGGTCAATTATGAATTTTCATCTTAATTGACCTGACTGATAAGTAGCAGGTAATTCCATTCTCCTTGAAATTCTTGATTCACCTGCCTTACATCTCACACACTATACTCTCCTGGTTTTCCTCCTAACTGGCACAGTGGTTTCTAAACCTTCTTTCCTGATTTCTCCTCATCTTCTCAACATCTTTATATTAGAGGCCCCCAAGGTTTATTCCTTCCAACCCTTCTCTTTATGCACTTATTTTCTTTGTGCTTTTCATCCAGTTATATGACTTCAATGAGCATGTATATGTTGAGACTGCTTCTCTGAACACCACACTTTATTACAAAGTAGACTGCCACATTACCATGAGTCAAACCTTGACCCACTGATTTAAAATTTCATTGCCTAATGTAATAATCCCTGTCATACTATTGTTCCTGCTATGTTTTTCTCCATAACTCTCATTGTCACCTACATATTATCATTTATTTTGCCTTCATTTTTCCGTTTTCTCTTCACTCTTAAGTTCAATGAGGGGTTTTGCTTGTTTTGCTACAGTTGTAACCTCAGAATAAAGAATTGAATCTAGGACTTAATAAGCAAGCACTATATATATAGAATAAATCCATGTATATAATATGACCTCATTTCTATAATGTGCATGTATGTAAATGTTGATATATAAAGATATATATATATATATATGAATGCAAATTAATAGATGCATGTATGCATATATATGTATCTACTTACATATTTTAGAAATATTCTGGATAAATCAACTAAAACTCTTCAAAAATCTTTTTTTTTAACTCGGGAGTATTGCTTGGCATTCTTTGGCTAAAGAATATATATATATACATATAAAAATATATGCATGTATATATATATATATATATATATATATACATGCATATATTTTTTTACATAGACAGGCACCACTGGGAATGAACCCAGATCTCAGGCATGGCAAGTAAGAATTCTGCCACTGAGCCACTGTTGCACCACTCTAAAGGAGAATTTTTCATTTGCATGAAATGAACCTGAACATTTCATTTTTACCATGAAAATGAATTTTTATTTATAATCAGAATTAAAAAATCTTTATTAGACAAAAGTGAAATAAAGATTTTCCTTCTTAATTTATGCTACTTTGCTTTTTAATATGGCATATAATTTAATACTGTCCTAGACCTAGCTTTCATTTTTCTTACATTCATCTATTTACCTGACAGTTACAAGCAGAGCAAGAACCTAATGTCTATTCTTTAGGAAGCAATTATGTCTGTTAAACCAGATTTAAGTTAATTTAGATAAACTTTAAGTTCTAAATAATTTTGTCCATGATGCTAATGTTACCCCAATGGTGTAGGAAAGAGCATAACTCCATGCTTACTCCACAGCCCAAACACAGTGGGTGTAGTAATCCAGACTGATCCTCTCAATTTGGTGACAAGAAAGTATGTAAAACAACATTCCATTGACTCTTTCCTTGAACCAGGGGTAAATCACCTAAACATGCTGTAAAACTGGTAAATAAAATAGCCAACTTTTGGATGCATATTGTTACAAGTGGAGAAACATTACTTACATAGTCATATTATGAAATGTTTTATTGATTGGGGCATTATCATCATTTTAAAGTCATCATTGTTTTACAGAACTATTAAAATAATATAAAAATCATATTTTTTTTCCTAAGAGCACAATAGACTTAGAAAGAAGTTATACAAAGTTGACTTTTCAGTCCTGCTTTAAACATGGTACTTTGAAACCATAAAAAGTTGAAAAAAAAAAAAAAACAGTGTTTCAACAAGAACAAAATCTTAATGCTTTAAATATTTGATTGGAACAGACAGAAATCTGTGTTGCTATATCAAGAGAAATGTTGCTTCACAGTAGGACATCATCAATTCCTTCATAACTGGTTATAAATGAAATATCAAAAAACCTAAACAGAGTTTCAATAGCCAGAAGTGATTCCATTTTCAATTTTGAACTATAAGCAACTTAAAACATAAAGAATTGAAACTCTGCATTTAATATTCCAACTTTAAAATGAAGAAATAATTAGTCTGATGAAGAACAGAATGAATTAAAAAAAATGTTTGAATGCACTGGAAATAAAAAAGTAAAATTTTGACTATTTGCAGAAGACAAGATCCTACATATAGAAAATCTCAAAAAATCTACAACAAAGCAACTAAAGCTAATAAAATGGTTCAGCAAAGTGGCAAGATACAAAATCAATCCACAAAATCAGTGATGTTTCTATACAGTAGTAATGAACAATCTGAGGAGAAAGTCAAGAAAATATCCCTTTATAATAGCAACCAAAAGAATCAAATATTGGTAATAAATTGAACTAAGGGGGGGGGGAAGACCTATACACAGAAAACTACAAAACAAGTGCTAAAAGAAATCAAGGAAGACCTAAATAAATGGAAAGAACTATGATGTTCATGGATTGAATCACTAAATACAGCTAAAATGTCAGTTATACCCAAACTGATTTATAGAGCCCATGCAATATCAATTAAAATCCCAACAACTTATTTTGTATAAGTAGAAAACAAATAATCAAATTTATTTGGAAGGATATGGTTCCCTGAAAGCTAAAAAATATCTGGAGAAAGAAAAACGAAGTGGGTAGTCACTTACTACCTGACCTCAAACATGTTACAAAGCTACAGTTGTCAAAACAACATGGTATTGGCATGAAGATAGATATACTGACGAATGGAATCTACTTGAGTGTTTAGAAATAGACTGTCTCTTCTGCAGACTGTTGAATTTATTTTCCTGTTAAAAATCTGATTTTATTCTTTAATATTTCAGACATGAAAAGGGGATAAAGAGTAATATGATAATGAATTATAATATAATAAATATTTTATATATTTTTATAGTTAGATTATTATATATTGCTCATATATTATTTTGCATGTAATATATAAAAGCATATATAATAATTTGAATTCTTGAACCAGCCAGTTCAGGAATTAAACCCAAATAAGTTAGTTAAATCTCTCTTATGAATCTCTCCCCAGCTTCAGTTTACTCTGAATTGCCAGAATGAACTGACCCAGGCTTCCCTAACAAAGTAGCAAAATCCTAGGTTTCACATGCACTTTCTGGCAATTAGATCTGGAATTCAGGTCAGATGTGGAAGGCAACAAGGTGCCTACCTAGCTTGTTCTGATGTCAAGTGGTCACATATGGAATTGCAGCTCCTCATATGTTATCTTTGTCACCATTTGGTGTTTTTTTTTTAATGCTTTTTTACTGTAAAATATAACGTATTTAAGAAGGAAAAAATAGTTTTCAAAGCATGCTTCAACAAGCAGTTACAAAACAGATCCCAGAGTTTGTCATTGGCTGCCACTCCATCATCACAGATTTTTTTTCTAGCTGCTCCAAAGCAATGGAAGCTAGAAGGAATATTAATACAGTGATTCAGCAGTATATTAAATGTGAACTTCCATTTTCTCTGATATACCTCCTCCTTTTCCTTTACTCCCTCTCCCACTCTTTAGGGATCTTTGGAAAATGCCTGTCCAGACTCTTTCATGCTGAAAAGGCATGTCCTCACGGAAGGGCAGGAGGATGCAATTAGTTGATAATCCTAGAGAGACTGGTTCTTCTGGGTTTAAAGGATTTATCTGACTTAGGAACTCTCTGGGAATTATATGTTCCAGGAAGGCAAACCTAGTGCATGAAACCTTTATAGAGCTGCAGTTTGGATCCCAGTTGCTCTTAGGAAACAACAGGATTGATGCTGATGACCATTAGCAGCATCTAACTCCCTATTAACTCTTGGTCATAGCATGCATTTTTAGCATTCCCCTTACATACCTCTACTATTGACTCCTTTTCCACTCTTGAACCATTGAAACAGTTCATGTGAGAACGTATTTATGATTATAAAGGTATTCATTGGGATACATGGCACTACCCATACCCTTTAGGTCATATTCAATATGGCAATGTAACTTATACACTCACTAATTAGGTGTCATCACTTCTATCCATTCTTTGGGCAGCATTTCTTTAATCTCTAGCTTCTAAATATCTCTAGTCTGCTATATTCTGCAGTGCAACCTCTGGGATTACATTTACCAAAATCATAGTAATGAAATCACACAGTATCTTGCCCTTCTGTGTCTAATTTATTTCACCCAGCATTATGTCTTTAACGTTCATCCATATTGTCATATGTTTCAGGACATCATTTCATAGTGATGTCATGCTACATAATATTCCATTGTATGAATGCTTATCCACTCATCTGTTGATAGGCACTTGGGTTATTTCCATCTCATTGGCAACTGTGAATAGTGTCACTATGAACATTGGTGTGCAAATGTCTGTTCATGTCACTGCCCTCGCTCTTCTTGGTCTATAATGGGTATTGATATAGCAGGGTCATAGGGCAATTCAATATTTAGCTTTCTGAGGAATCACCAAGCTGTCTTCTACAGTGGCTGCGCTATCATATATTCCCAACAGCAGTGAATTAATGTTCCAATTTCTCCACATCCTCCCCAACATTTGTAGTTTCCTGTTTGTTTAAGGTGTGAGGTGAGATGACATCTCATTGTTCTCTTAATTTGTATCTCCCTTATAGCCAATGAATATGAACAGCTCTTCACGTGCTTTTTTAGCCATGTGTACTTTCTATTCATATCTTCTGTCCATTTTATAATTGGGTTATTTATCCTTTTGTTGTTGAGCTGTATAATTTATTTATGTACACAGGATATCAAGTCTTTATCTGATATGTGCTTTCCTAATATTTTCTCCTATTTAGTTGGCTGTTTTTTCACCTTTTTAACAAAGTCCTTTGAGGAACAGAAGCTCTTGATATTAAGGAGTTCTCATTTGTCTATTTTATTTTCACTGCTTGTGCATTAGGTGTAAAGTTTAAGAAACTATCTCCTATTAGTAGGTTTTGAAGATGTTTTCCTACACTGTCTTCTAGAAATTTTATAGTACTGGCTCATACATTTAGGTCTTTAATCCATTTTGAATCAATATTTGTATAGAGAGTAAGGTAGGGGCCCTCTTTCATTCTTCTGTCCCAGTTCAGTGGAAATTCAATTATCCCTTACCCATTTATTGAAAAAGACTATTCTGTCCCAGTACAGTGGATTTAAGGGACTTATTGAAGATAAAATGTCCATAAATTTGGTGGCCTATCTCTACACTCTCAAATCTATTCCATTGACCAATCCTTCTCTTTTTGTGCTAATACCATGTGGTTTTGACCACTTTGCTTTATAGTAAGTTTTAAAGTCAGGAAATGGTAATCCTCCCACTTTGCACTTCTTTTTAAAGATATCTTTAGCTATTTAGGGTCTCTTTCCCTTCCATGTAAATTTGATAACCACTTTTTCCAAGTCTTCAAAGTAGATTGTTGGGATTTGGTTGACATTGCATTGAATTTGTAGATCAGTTTGGGTATAATTGACATCTTAACAATATTTGACCTTCCTATCCATGAGCATGGAATGTCTTTCCAACTATTTATGTCATTTTTTATTACTTTTAGCATTTTTGTTTATAATTTTTTGCACATAAGTCCTTGACATTCCTGGTAAGGTTTATTCCTAGATACTTGATTCTTCTGCTCACTATTTTGAAAGGAATTTTATTCTTAATTGTCACCTCAGATAGGTCATTGTTTGAGTATGGAAACATTGCTGTTTTAATGTACATTATTTTTATATCCTGCCACTTTTCTGAATTTATTAGCTCAAATAGCTTTACTGTAGATTTTTCAGGTTTCTTTAAATATAAGATCATGTCATCTGCAAATAATGAAAGTTTTCTTTTTTCTTTTTCTATTTGGGTGTCTTTTATTTCTTTCTCCTCTCTAATCATTTCAGTTAGGACTTCTAACACAATGTTGAATGATAGTGTAGATAATGGGCATTTTTGTCTTATTCCCGATATTAGGGATAATGCTATCACTTTCTCTCCATTAAGTTTGATGTTGACTATGTTTTTTTTGTATATGCCCTTTACGATATTAAGAAAGTTTCCTTGAATTCCTAACTTTGAAGTGCTTTAATCAGGAAAGAACACTGCCTTTTTTTAATGCTTGTTCAGCATCAATTGATATGATCATGTGATTTTTCCCTTTCAATTTGTTAATGTGCTGTATTACATTAATTTATTTTCTTGCGTTAAACCATCCCTGCATTCATGGTATAAAGTCCACTTAGTTATGGCATATAATTATTTCAATGTGCTGTTGGATTCAGTTTTTAAATATTTATTGAGAAATTTTGCATCTATGTTCATTAGGGAGATTGGCCTGTAGTTTTCCTTTCTCATAGCACCTTTACTTGGTTTTGATATTAAAATGCTATTAGCTTCATAAAATGAATTAGGTAGAGTTCCTTTGTCCTCAATTTTTTTGGAAAAATTTGAGCAGGATTGGTATTAGTTCTTTTTGGAATGTTTGATGAAATTCCCCTGTGACGTCTTCTGGCTTTGGACTTTTTTTTGTGGGAAAAATTTTAATGACTGATTGAATATCTTTTCTTGCAATTGGTTTGTTGTGAACTTCTATTTCTTCTTGAGTAATTCATGAGTTTCCAGGAATTTGCCCATTTCATCTAAGTTTCCTAGTTTGTTGACATATAGATGTTCATAATATTCTCTTTATTTTTCATTTCTTCATAATCTGACATAATGACACCCCCTTTCATTTCTGATTTATTTATGTGTGTCCACATTCTTTTTTTCATTGTTAGTCTGCCTGGAGTCCTTCAATTGCATTGATTTTCTCAAGGAACGAACTTTCAGTTTTGCTGATTCTTTCTATTGTTTCATTGTTCTCCAGTTTTTTTTTATTTCTAATAAAATTATTGTTAATCTCTATTATTTCTCTCTTGTTATTTGCTTTAGGGATAGTTTACTGTCCTTTCTCTAAATTCTGCAGGTGAGCAGTTAAATCCTCAAGTTTTGCTCATTCTTGTCTTAGTATAGGCATTGAGGACAATAAATTTACCTCTTAGCATGATTTTGTTACATCCTATACGTTTTTATATATTGTTTCTCATTATCATTCATCTCCAGATATTTACCAATTTCTCTATCAATTTCTTCCTTGCTCCACTGATTACTTAAGAGAGTGCTATTGAATCTCCATATATTTGTGAAAGCTCTGGGTCTTTGCTGATTATTAATTTCCAGCTTTCTTCCAATGAAGTCTGAGAAAGTGCTTTGGATAATTTGAATTTTATTAAATTTATAAAGACTCAGTTTGTGTTCCAACATATAATAGTTCCATGTGCACTAGAGAAGAATGTATATCCTGGTGTTTTGGGGTATAATGATCTATATATGCCTATTAGGTCTATTTCATTTATCCCATTGTTTAGGTTCTCTTATTTCCTTGTTGATCATCTTGTTTTCTGTCTATAGAAGAAAGTGGTGCATCGAAGTGTCTCACTATTACTATTGATATGTCTACTTACATCTCCCTTCAGTTTTTCTAATGTTTGCCTCATGTGCTTTAGAGCTCCTTGATTGGAACGGTTCAAATTTGTGATCATTATTTCTTCTTGGTGAATTGTCCCTTTTATTAATGTATACAGTTCTGCTTTGTCACTTATGACATCTTTACATTTAAAGTCTATTTTGTTTGATATTAGTATAGTTATTCCTGCACTCTTTTGGTTACACCATGCATAGAAGAGATTTTTCCATCTTTTAACTTTCAGTCTAACTATGTCCTTGAGTCTAAGTTACATCTCTTATAAACAGCATACAGATGGCTTTTGTTTAATCTATTCTGTTTCTTTTAATTGGTGAGTTTAGTCAATTAATGTTCAAAGTAATTACTTTAAAAATGGTTCATGACTCTATCATCTAGTCCTTTAGTTTTTATTTGTCAGACCTATATATTATTTTCCTTCTCTCTATTTTTATCCTTTAAATTACTGTTACCAATATTCTTCAATTCTGTACTCTCTTCCAGATCTCCCTCTTCTGTCATTTTTTTTTCCAGCTGATGGTATTCCCTTAGTATTTCTCACAGGATATATCTCTTGTTGACTAGTTCTCTTAATCTTTGTTCATCTTTGAAGATTTTAATCTCCCTCCCTCAACTTTGAAGGATAGCTTGGCTGGATAAAGAATTCTTGACTGAAAGCCTTGCTTATTTGGGATCTTAAATACATCATACTACTGCCCTCTTGCTTCCATGGTGCCTGTTGAATCATCCAAAGTCAGTCTTATGTATTTTCCCTTGTAGATAGTAGACTCCTTTTTCATGCTGCTTTCAGGAATACTTTGCTTCTCTTCAATAGCTGAAAGTTTGATTAGTATGTGTCTTGGAAGAGGACTGTTCAGATTTATTCTATTTGGAATTCATTGGGCCTCACTAATTTGCATGGTTTTATCTAATATAATGATAGAGAAGCTATCCTATATTATATCTTCAACTAAATTTCCCATCCCTTTACTCTTCTCTTCTTTTTCTGGAAGATCAACAATTCTCATACTTGCATGCCTCTTGTTGTCCCTCATTTCCCTGAGATTTTTCCATCTTTCTTGCCATTTGTTCTTTTGTGTGCTCTGGTTCAATTATTCTGTCTTTTAGCTCACTAATTCTTCCTTCTGCTTCTTAATCTGCTATCATGAGTTTCTAGTACATTTCCAATTTGGTCTACTGTACCTTTCATTTCTGTGAGATCTGCCATTTTGCTACTTAACCTTCAAAATTCTTCTTTATGCTTTTCTAATGCCTTCCTTATATTATTTCTTTGTAAATATCCTTGAGCAGTTGTTCCATATTCTGTGTTACCTCTGGAATTTTAATTTGGCCATTTGGTTGGGTTGTTCTGCTTGGATCTTCATGTGCTTTGTGATTTTTTTGATTTTCACTTAAAGTTTCCTTATGCACTTAGTTTGTTGGTTATTCTCAACCATATCAAGGTTCTTGATCTCATGTATGGGATACAATTCAACTTGAGGGTCTACTAGAAGCTAGGCTAGGATGTTCAGGTGTTTCAGTTGCAGAATGGCTGTCTATCATGTGGGAGACCCAGGCTTGACTCCTTGTCCATGTACCGCCCCCCAGAAAAAGGTAATAATAATAAAATAAAATAAGAATATAATAAACAACATCAACAGCAAAAGATACCTCAATAGTAGTAGACCCCAGAATCAAAGACCCAAGATATACTGGGAATGAAGTCAGACTGATGTCCACTAAAGGGAGATACAATTTAAGACAAAAAATAATAATGATAAATGAAATGAAATGATACAAATAATATATGATAAAAGAAATAGAAAATAATCAATAAAAGTATGAAAATGCAAAATATCTAAACAAATTAAAAATAATGAAAAAATAATTATACTATGAATAAAAATATATAGAAATAATATATTTTTAAAAGGGGAAAATAAAAAAAAAACTGTTAAGAAGATATCCAATTACATTTTTAAAAATCTAGGCATATAGGTTGTTACCCTACCTGCACTTACCCCTTCTCCTCAGCAAGTGATGACCCCAAGTCACCTCCTCTCTTCAGGTTTCCCCCTCCCAGTCTGGAGCAACTGATCTGAACTTACCACTTCTTGTCAACAGGTGGCATGCCTGATACTCATCATTCCTCAGGCCCACACCTATTGGCCTGCAGCAGCTTGAGAAAGGTGTCCACAGTGGGGGTGGGGGTGGGGCTGTTCTCAGCACATGAGAGTCAGACTGCTGATCCCTGCTGGCAGGACTGGGGTGCTGACCAGTGACCAGGGGATCAGCTGACCTGCAGTGCTGGTGGGTCTGCCAGACATCGCACCTGCGAGACCAGCTATCCCTGCATCCATCTGGGTGATCCATGCCCAGAGACCTGACCCCCTGCAGTAGATGATCAGTCCACCTCTGGTCTCCCCATGGGTTCTATCAACTTTAGTCATGCAGGGAGTCTGGGGCAGAAGGATGGTATATTCCCTCCATTCACACCTCCCTCCCACCATAGCCTGCCTTCAGTGGGGTTTCAGTCACCCAACTCACCTGCTTTCCCTGTCTTGATCCTCCCCTAACTCTCTCTTCCTTAGAACTACTTAGAGATCCAGTTTGATTACTTACATCTTGGGACAGCAGTCCCAAGCATTTTCTCTCTGTCCCTTATCTTGTTTCACAGAGCAGAAGTAAACTCACGCCACTCTGCTCAGAAATCTTTTTGGAAGTCAGACAATTGACTTTTAATAAGGTGGCAAGATCCACACAACTGGGTCAGAGCAGCCTCCTCAACAAATATTGCTTGGAGAAATGGATATCTATACTCAAAAGAATGAAAGAGGACCCCCTATCTCACACCTTATACAGAAATTAACTCAAAATGGATTGAGAACCTAAACATTAGAGTTAAGAACATAAAACTTTTAGGAGAAAATGTAGAAAAGAGTCTTCAAGATCTTGTGGTAGAAGGTGGTTTCCTGTCCCATACAGACAAAGCATGAGCAATGAAACAATAAATAGATAAACAGAAACTCCTCAAAATTGAATACTTTGTGTATCAAAGGACTTTTCCAGGAAAGTAAACAGTCACCTTACTCAATGGGAGAGAAAATATTTAGAAGCAGCATATTAGATAAGGGTGTAATATCTAGAATGCATAAAGAAGTCCTGCAACTCAACAACTAAAAGACAAACAACCCAATCGTAAAATATGCAAAAGACATGGATAGGCACTTCTGAAGAAGAAAAAAAATGGCTCAAAGCATGTGAAAAGATTCTCAACTCTACTGGCTATTAGAGAAACAGAAATCAAGACTACAATGAGATATACTCTCAATCTTACTGAAAATGGCCATTGTAAAATAAAAATTAAAAATAAAAGCAGAAAACTACAAGTGTTGGAGAGGATGTGGAGAAATAAGTAAACTTATTAACTGTTGGTGGGGATGTAGGATAGGGCAGCTGCTCTAGAAAGCAGTTTGATGGTTCCACAGGAAACTAGGTATAGAATTTCTATATGATCTGGAATTCCCATTTCTAGGTATATATTCAGAAGAACTGAAAGCAGGGATATAAATGATGTTTATAGTGACATTATTCACATATTTCAATAGATTGAAATATTCCAAATGTTCATCAACTGATGAGTGGATTAAAAAAAAAACTGTGGCATACACATATGATGTAATAGTAAACAACTATTAGGCAGAATAAAATCATGACATGATGCAACAATATGGATGAACCTTGAGGACATTATGCTGAGTGAAATAAGCCAGAAATAAAAGGACAAATACTCAGTGGCTTATGAACTAATTATAATGAGCAATTTCTGAGAGCTAAAGTAGAGAACACAGGTTATTGGGATAGAGAAAGAGAGTAACAACAAGGTAGTTGATGCTGAAGAACTAGAGAAGGTTTAAAAGATTGAGTGTAAAGATTCAGAAATGAATAACACAATATTGTAGTCTAATGAACAAAGTTGAGTGTAAATATGGCTAAAAGAGGAAGGTTGGGGGCATGTGTGACCTCAAAAGAATGAAAAAGCATGAAAACTGTGATTGTAAAACTTAACAAGACCTATACTGGACAATGATGGTGATTGAGTGTACATACAAATATAAGAAAGCTTTTACATGAGGAAAACAAATAAATGTTCCCTTTGAAAGGTCTTAAAAATAGATGGTATGTGGAAAAGCACATAAACCAGGGTTTATGGTTAAGTAACATTGTAATATTCTTTCAGTAAATGTGACAAGTAATGATTTAACTGAGAAGGTAATTCAGAAAAAAATTCCATTCAAAATCACAACTAAAAGAATCAAGCATCTAGGAATAAATTTAATCAGAGATGAAAAAAAACCTGTGCACAGAAAATTACAAAACATTGCTGAAGGAAATAAAAGATTTGAGTAGGTGGAAATACATCTATACTCATGGACAAGGTTAAATATCATTAAAAGGCCAATTCTGCCCAAATTGATCTATATAGATTCAACACAATGCCAATCAAAATTCCAACAGCATAGTTTGAAGACTTGGAAAAGCTAGTTTTCAAATTTATTCGGAATAGAAAGTAGTTTTAGACAGTCCAAAACAGTCTAAAAAAAGAAGAATGAAGTTGGAGGACTTACACTTTCTGGCTTTAAAGTTTATTATGACAACATGGTGACCAAAACAGCATGGTATTGGAAAAAAGATAGACATATTGATCAATAGAATTCAATTGAGAGTTCAGAAATAGACCCCCAGATCTATGGTAATGTTTTCTTGGCCAAAAGGGGGAAAGGGAATGTAATAAAGTAAAGTTTCAGTGGCTATGATATTGGAAATAGAGTCAAGGGGCTATTTTGGAGGTCACTCTTATGCAAGCTTCAATTTTGCCATGTTATGCCAAGACCCAAACAACAGTATTCCTGAAAACCTAAAGAATACCCAGAGTTCTATCTAACACTTTATAAAAGTTTCACTCATTAAGTTTATTTTCCAAAACTTAAAACCTCTAGATTGTTCCTATGCCAGATATGCCTTGAAGCCAAGGGATACCAGTTTCTCCAAGTACATCAACAAGTTGCATTAGCTACCCCATAACGCCAATACCCCATTTAAAACATGAATAAGTTAGAATGGTCATTACTAAAATATCCATAAAGATTGGGAGAAGGATCAAATGAGGGAAGATTTGTAACAGAAAATATAGGATTTAACAGATGAGTATGACTACTGAATGACTGTATTGATTTCTTTTTAGTCTTCAGTATATTAGAGCAGCTAGAAGGTAATACCTGAAATTGTGGAACTGAAACCCATACCACACTTTGAAATGTGTTCTATAATTGCTTCTTAAAATATACTTTAAAATGTATCACTTTTTTGCATATATATTTCACAATAAAACATGTTTAAAAAAATGAGAGGAAGGCGGTGAAACTGAGAAATTAGGTTGTAACAAGTGATTATGATTACTGACTAATTACATAGATATTTCTTTTTAGTTTCTAGTGTATCAGAATAGCCAGAACAATAATCCAGTTGAGCAATAATCTAGTAGCTTGATCTTTGATAATAATTGCATAAATATCTAACTTTTATCATGTCACCATGTGATTGTAAAAACCTTTTGAATGGCACACCCTTTATCAAGTGAATAGTTAGATGAGTAATAAAATAAAGACATGCATGAAAAAAATAATAATATTAGGTCATAAATATGGGGTAAAATACTATGGAAAATTGTTATAGCACTACTTCAATAATCTTTCATCAGTTGTAATAAATGTAATTACTGTTAAAAGAATAGTGATGGGGCTTATGGGAATCCTCTATTTTATGCATGATTTTTCTATAAACCCACAACTTCTCTAATAAAATAATTAAAAGGACATTTGATACATACAGGAAAGATGAAACAAGAAGAGAGGGTCCACATTTGTCTTATACCATGTGCACCTTCAGGATTCTAGCAAGAATGAATGAAGAGTAGAGATAAGGGGAGCAAGATTCTTAATTGTTCACTATTGACTAGATTTTTTAGACGCTTTTAATATTTTTACCATGCTGTTTTGCTTACATTTATTTGATATAGTTCTATTTGAACACCAATATTTTGAATACATTTTTTCATAGTAAACATATTTTCATATTCATGAATCCAAAAAATATAAGAAATAAACAGGCAACAACTTCATTAACATTATTGACTAGTTTTTATTAAAAATTAGCTGTTTTCATGAAATTTTTATAACTAATTTAGCTTAGTTTTATTTTTCAATATGGGTAGAATGCATATAGTCTCAACAGGTTATCATCTAATTTCAACTTAATTTAGCATCCTTTTAATTAATTGTTTTACTTCAAAATTTTTTTCCAAAATATTATAATAAATATTGCAATGACAAAAACATTTTTCTGAATTTTATCCTAAATTCAGTTATCTCTGGATCAGTTTAGCCAATCTAAAAGTAGGATGAAGATTTAATTATTTCATCAATTTTTAATAAAAAGTATTTTTCATTTAGATGCCAGTTTAGTCACTATAAATTTATTTTGTGGAATTTATATTGGTAATATTTATTTTCAATATACTGCCATTTTAATCTACAAGAAAATTCTTGAAATTTCCTGAAAAATAACAGCTTTTCTTTATTATCCAAATATATAATTCCAACTATATCATTTATCAGCAACTTTCATTTTTTTCCCAATAGAGCAAAATTGCAGTAAAAAAATATTCTTGGGGCAAAATTTTCAGATTTCAAATGGGTGGTTCAAAATATAGAGACAAAAACAGTATTTTAGAAATATGATCCATTAAATGCAATAAGTTTATTGCAAAAATACAAGTGGTAGTATATTTTTTCTCTTACTATTTTTTAAATGTATTTGATTGGTCTAACTTCAGTATGGAAACTTATTCAATTGGATAAGTTTTCTGATTACTCTTGGTTCCTCAGGTCATGTTAATTCTGCCAAACATTCTCATTTTAGTAAGTGTCTAGCTTTTCATACAATATACACTTTAAGTTAAACCATGTCTCCTTGATCAGCTAGAAATAGCTGAGTAAAAAGCTTAAACCAAAGGGGATGTGAAAGCTTTCTCCCCTGCTCCATTTTCAACTTCCACCTTACCACTTCAATTTCTGGCACTTCAGAGTAGTAGGGAAAAGGGTGGGAGGAAAAAGAAGGAGAAATAGAGGTAAGTTTTTACATGAATAAAATGATATTAAAGTGATTTCTCAAACATTCATCCAGATGATAAATAAAACAGATTTTTTTTTCTAGAGCAACTTTTTATTTCTTCTTTGTAGACATCTTGTCACTGGAAAACTTTCCCTTGTTGATGTCGGTAATGCAGTATCTTATAGTTTGTGGCTCACCTTCTGATTTATTTGCTGAACAATATCTTTAGATCTCTCCCACTGAGTTCATTTGCTCTTCCAAGTGTCTTATTTAACAGGCCTTATGTGATCTAAACTAGTTATCTCTCACAGATGGCCTATAATATGTACACAGGAAACAAATTCAAGCAGTAAGGCTTTGTCTCTAGAGCCACAATACTTTGCTTTCTCTTTAATGGGAAATATCTTCTTTCTCATACATTAAAATCATCTGTAAGGTGTTAAATACTCGCCAGTTGGGTCCCCCAAACCGGCTGTAGTGATCTTATGCCCTGTTTTCTAGATGGGCACCCTTATGTTTTTCTCCTTAGTCTTGAGCTGTGAGCAAATTGTACTTTTCTTAAAATAGTGGAAGGGAAGGTCCATAGCAGACCATCAGCTCGCTACAGAAAAATTATCTTCCAAGTTCTCCAATGATCTTTTTACAACTTTAACATGGATTAGAATTTTAGAAGTGTTGCAGTTGGTTTTCAGTATACTGCTTTGAAAACTTGCATTTTGCTTTGACAAGACATTTTTGGAAAGTGTTAATCAGTATCATCTGTTACATTTCCAAGTAAACATCCTTGTATACATATACCTAAAAGTCTTTGACATTGGAATTATACCACCCTCATTCAGATATGTGAAAACAAATGATTCGGAGAATTAGCTAATTCTCTTAAATTCCATAGCTAGCAGGAGTTATAGCCACTATTTGAAACCCTATTTATTTTTGCTAGTTTTCAGGTGTCTATGTCACATTGGAAGTAAAACAAAGCAATGCAATGCAGTTAAGTTAATCTTATTTCCATAGAATATGCATAGTTATACCATCATTCTATATTTTATTCCAACTACTACTCCCTTTGCTACTATCAGACTGATGTGAATTAATATATCTCCTTCAATAATTAAAGGCAGAATTATGAAAACACTCTCACTTGCATCAATCATCAGCATGCTAATATTTTCCTAACCAGATAAGCAACACTTTTGCACATTACAACACATTTGCACGTCACAGCCTTGGGAGTATGTGTCATTAATTACACATGCCCAGCAGATGACGTGATTAATTAGAAGTGCAAAGACTATTCTTCAAGTGACCAAAAATCTCCTTCCACTTGTCAATGTTTATCTCTTCTCAAAGCTAAATTACATAGGGGATAGGAAAAAATATTAAAGATGTACCATTACATAAAAGACAGTTGACCCAGAAATTTTGACAACCATGTCCCTTCATATTTTAGAAAAAAGCAATGACAAAGCTATTTGAGAAACCAGATCAAGATTGTACCAAAGAGAACACTGCAGCCAGTTTCTTTTGTAAGTATTGAAGACAAATTGTAGCAGTGAGGAAATGTTTTGTTGTATAGCTTAGTTTGAAATATCTGATACAAAATTTCTACATTAATGATATAGAGAAAAATTCAAACTTTTCTTTCTGTAATTACATCCTATGCTCAATCAACTTCCAAAAAGCAATTTTAATTCCATCTTCAATTATTTTTCCTTAAAGTTATAAAACTTTAAGTTTTTCTTCAATATTGACCCCCATGGTTTCGATCCATTGAGGATGAATCCTTGCTTCAGTTTATTTTTTGTCCAGACTTGGACTTAGAAATTTTAGATATGTTACCTGTT
The DNA here is from genome assembly GCF_023851605.1 of Tamandua tetradactyla. Taxonomy (NCBI): domain Eukaryota; kingdom Metazoa; phylum Chordata; class Mammalia; order Pilosa; family Myrmecophagidae; genus Tamandua; species Tamandua tetradactyla. Next base: position 77,821,523 of record NC_135335.1, read on the forward strand.
CCACAGTCATTCTGATGGTGTTAACATTAACCTATCTTATATTTTATAAGAACCAAAAGTGTCAAAGTCTATTCAGCCATAAATATCTGTCATTATGTTTGGCAATTTTGTTAAAGACATGTGCAAATAAATCTGAATCACTAGAAACTTTTTTGACAAATGAAGCAACTGAAGACTAAATCTTGCATCTACTATATGAAATCTCAGTAAAAACAGCATTAATTAAAATAGCAGTCAAAATACTGCAACGAAAGGCATAAATACACCTACAAAAACACACATCATACATTATTATGATAAAATTTAATCCATTTTGGGTGCTTTATTTAATGTTCTAAGTCTGTTGAAATTGAAATATCCTTAAATAATTCAATGACAGACTTTTCAAAGTGTGGTCTGCATGCCATCTGCATCTGTCAGAATCACCCAGAAGGCTTGTTAAAAATACAAATTCAGGGAGGCATCTCTGATCTACAAAATTAGAACCTTAGGAGTTGGGCTTAGGGATCTTTTTAAAACTTCCCAGGAAATTCTTTTGTGGACTACTTTATCCAAATCATGCTTGATGAGGAATATTTTATTATCCCATTCTGCAGATTCAAATACTAAGCTTCTGATAGATAAAATGACTTCTCCAAGGTTGTTTATAATCATTATACATACTGCCTCAATTAAGGAGTAAAATTCTAGGGATGGAAACAACTTTAAGAGATCTGAATGTGTCAATCACCTTGGAAAAAATTCAGGTATTATTTTTGTGCTTTTAATTATTATAATGAAAGAATCCTTTGATAAACTTAGTATTCATAATTAAACTTAACATACTCCAAGAAAGATTTATGCAGAATTTTAAGTTGAAAAATTAAACAAAAGTATTACATAACTTTAAAATATTAGATTTTGCTAAATCTATATCTCTTAGTCACTATTATACCAGAATGCTGTGAAACACATTCTTTAAATGCCTATAAATAGCATCATGTTATATTTTTTCTAAAGTGAAAAAATGAAACAAAAAATAAAACCTCAATCTGAAATTAGAAATAGTAATGATACATTTTTCAAATTAGATAATGTAACATAATCAAGGATGTCATGATGGAAGAGAATTATCCAGAATTATACATTGGGAAAACTGTGAGCTTTAGAGACACCAAAATTTTTTTTTTTATTATCAGTCTATAATGTATTTAAGATATTTATTGTGATATTGGGATGCCTAGAGCAAAATTAGGATAGACAATTAGGACACAGAGATACTCGTATGAGTTTTTTAATAAGGTGAAAGAAAGTTTGTGAGATAAAGTGTTTTCTCTACTAGTATTTGTCTTAGTCCTTTGAGTTGTCATTGCTTTCAACAAAATCAAACTTTATTCTTTATAAAAGGAAATGGGAATCCTGTGACCTTGGGTTGCAGTGGAAGCAGTCTTAGTGGTTCAGCCTAGTAGACAGTGCCAGCAGCATCACATGCTCCAGTAGTTACTGCTTGGCAGTAGCAGTTTTCACTTTCTAGACAGACTTGTGTAATGAATCATAAGGCTGTGGCATTGTTTCAGCTGAACATTATTCAGGCTGTAGTATTGTTCCTGCCTGAATAATTTTCAGATGAAACAATGCCAAAGCCCTAGGATAAGTCAATTTTCTTCAGAAATCATCCAGATTTTATTTCTATTGCTTACAACTATGAAAGCTAACTCAAATATGGAAGTATCTATTAGTTTCCTAGAGCTGCTATAATAAAGTAGCATGGACTGGATGGCTTAAAACAACAAAAATGTTTTACCTTACAGCTGGAATCTAGAAGTCTGAACTCCAGGTGTCAGAAGGGCTATTCTGCCTCTGAAGCCTATAGGGAAGAATCTATTCCATGGCTTTCTCCTGGCTTCTGCCAGTGGCTGGAAATCCTTGGCATTCCGTGGTTTGCCGCATAACTCAATCTCTACCTCTAACACCCATGACTATGTACTCTTCTATATCTTTCTTAACATTCATAATTTCATAGTATTCAAGGATGACCTCATTTTAACTTGCTTAATTCCACCTGTAATGATTCTATTTCCCAAGAAGTTCACATTTTGAGGTCATGAGAATTAGGACTTCAAAATATCTATAAGGGGGACACAATTCAACCCATAACAGTATCCTAATCCCATTTTCTTAATGAAGACTCTGGATTTAAGAGAAATTAACATGTCATCCAAGTTTACCAAACTGGTAGAAAGTAGAACTTAGTTCTAAATTCAAGTCCATCTAACTCCTAAGTCCATGTTCATTACTGCTATGCTAAATTATATCATGTAATTGACAGCTAAAAGAAATACCAGCAGATGTCTTCACCTGAATATATTTAAGTATGCCTGATAACTACAGCTGCTTTGAAGTCCAATAACTTAAATTTACAGTGTGCAATTACTTTCAAATTATCTTGCATTCTCTTTGACGTTTGGGCTATAATTATGTGTGTTTTGTTTTGGCGCTTTTCTTAAACTATTAGCAGGAATTTTGCACCATCAATTTGTATACACTTCAGTGTGTATACCTTCATTGGTATCTCTTGTTTAGTATTATGTTTTTTTTCTCTTGAGTTGCAATTTTGTTGCAATTCAATGCTGGATATTCATCAAAATGAAGAAATGTTACTGCATAACATGTGCTGCACAAATCCATATATAGTATTTAGCATGGCTCAAAGCAAGCATACTACAAGAGAATCTGAGCTACCAAGGGAGCATCTAATGTAGTCAAGAGGAAAGGTTGGTCCAGACTTAATGGAAGGTAGAGATCATAAAGCAGGGGCATTGTGGTAAAGAAGAAGATCGTGACATAGCACAAACAATTCAAACTGAAGGAACTGAAACCTGGCAAGCAGTGATTCATTGGTTCATTAAATGGAAAGAAAAGAATGCTCATACTGACTGATGATTATCTTCAGGATATTATGAGCCTAAATGTAAGATACTTGGAAAAAGTGAACCTACAAGAAGTGAAGAAATAATCCAGAACATGAAGGGGGGAGAAAAAGGCTTGGAAATTATTAGAAACAGCTAGAGGAGGGAGAAAGTCTGTAACTGCTCTACGATGGCAGCAGAATCAGAATATGGGAACATTGTGGATATGTTGGTTATAAAGGAAAGCATGGCAAACTTTCACTTTCATAAAATGAGTTGCCCAATTCAGACCTTATCAAACTTATAGAAAAGAGATGCCATATGAAAATCTGGATATTTTTTTCATGGAGAGGCCCTATCTTTCCATCTTTCTCTGTTTCTTTATGCCTTTTTTATCTCTACAATTCTTCTCTGACTCCTCTTTTCATTCAATCAGACATTGACTATGCTTCCATTATGTTCCAAATTTGAAATTTCATTTTATGAGCTTCATCAACTGTTTTGTCCTTATTTGTACTTATCTTTTATTTCAGGCTTATTTAAACAAACCTGATGATAGACACAACAACAGTCTAGCTTTGGTAAATTATTTCCTAAGTATTTTCAGGAATGGCACTAGAGAATACATCCCTGCTAGCATGAATGCAAATCTCATCTAGACATATTGCAGAGACAAACAATGTGTTTGTTTATTATTTATCCATCTTCTGAAGTTATGAATATATATTAACAAATTTACTTTATGGGTATGCAAAGAATAGGTACATTCCTTTCTATATATATAGGGAAGTTACTATCCTATAAATAGGACAAATGCAATCTCCTGCAATAATATTCCTCAAAAATCATATAAACTAATGAGCTGACAAAGAAGCTATGATTTTCTCAAGGTTAGCCTCAACCGAAATATTGGCATGGCATCTCCAAAGGAGAATATCTTGGGTTCAGGAAGCAGTCTATACAAGTTCTCAAAAAAGGTAGGCTTTTGTGTTTTCTGTAAAACTTTAAATTTCTCCATGAAATACTGTCTTCAACATGATGGGCTATGAGAGGTTTTCTGACTTTTTACTAAATAGTTTATATCACACTTCATCTGGAATAGATCATTTTATATGTAAGTTACAGAGTTATGATTTAAATCCAAGCATATTTCAGACCCACTATCCACCTTCTACTCAGACTATCCTTTAAAATGCACAGATCTACTTGCATATAAACTTTTTTTAATATAAATTCAATTCTTCAAGTTTTTGATACTATGGTTATCCATAATGACATTAAAATAATTTAATGAAAGCATTGCACATCCAAACACTTTACCTTTCAAATCCCTGTTAGCAATTGATTGGGAGTCAACTGCATATTAAAATGATAATTAATAGTAAAAATACCTTTTTTATTATATAATTCTGAAGTTGATATCACATTGCTATTTTGACAAATCTACATCTCTCAAAATATTAATTTATGGTAAGGGTAATCAGTTTTTGTTCAATTAATCCAAATACTTAGAAAGGCATGGAAATTTTCATGAATATTTCTTGAGATAATTAGAAAATTTCTATATTTATCGACTGCTGACATCTCATAAATATCACATTGTGCTTTTATCTTCCTATGTCCATGTTCTCACTAAATATAGAAAAGCGGTAATTAGCCTTAGAAATATCCATTAAACATGAAGGAAGATAAATACAAAAGAAGACTATCATATATTCATTAAAATGTGTGAAGCAAAAATATTGCTTAATCTTCAGTAGTAGTCATTAACATGGTAAAATATTGTCTACCAAGATATCAGAAAACTACCCTAACCCCTGTGAATGAAAGCAGTACTAGAAGAGCATCATCATAGTAAATGAAACATATTAAAATTTCAAGGCAAGCTAGTAGCTAAAATTCTGAACCAATAATTTATTTTAATGAAATCAATAATGAAATAAAATATTAATAACAATTTAACATGTCAAAAATGTCTTAGTAAAATATTATCATATTGTATATGCTACCAAAGGAAAAAGAGGTACAAAATAAAAGCAAACTAAAATAGGTATTAAAATAAAAGTACTTATTTGATACAGTTATTTAAATGTTTAATAAATTGAACATTCAAAGAGAGATGGATCTTATAGGTCTCTAGAATTATCAATGCAAAATTTATCATTATTCCTTTTGTAAAATGTAAAATAGCTAATTATTTGGACTTATTCTGCCAGTCAATATTCCATAATCAACTCAGTCCTCAGTAGAGTGAAGAAATTGTATTAGTCACTATTTTGTATTACTTATAGCTAAAGCTTACTCTTTAAGTCACGTCTTTTCCACAAAGATATTTCCTTTAAAATATATGTATTTCAATATATGAATTCTAATTATTAAGCAGTACATGAAAAAACCAGGAAATTGCCAAATCAGGAAAACAAAACATCAAATTTAAATTAAAAAAAGGTCAGGAATATACACATTCCTTTATTGAAAGACAATAACAATTACTGAAGAATTATTGAAGACTTAGTGAAAAGTATGCCGTTATATAAGAAAAGCATCTTATATAATGTTTTTCATTAAACAAAAAAACAGCTAAAGATTCAGTTTAAATTGGTAAAATATGAATAAAATTATCCAAAAGTCAAGAACAAGATATAAAAATGGCCAAGTTCATCATTAATGAGGGTGAATTTTAGTCTTAAACATAAATAAAACTCAGTTTATTAATTTTTACATTGATAAAATAATAAATATAATTAAATGTTAATTAAAAACTGGGAAAATACTTGCAATTTATGACAAAATATGGGATCCTTACTTTGTGAAGAATGTTTAAAATTGGTCAATTTATACACTATGATATAGAAATGAAATATCAATATATATCAAAAAATAAGAAACACAAATAAGCAGTAAGCATAAGAATATATGCATGTGTATGATCGCACATACTTAGTCTTTGCAAGTTAAGACATATAGCTTTTTTTTAAAACAAATTCAGCTTGTTGATTAGTGTGTAAAATGTTACACTAGTATCCTGCCAGTGGGAGGAAAGAGTGTTATTATCACCTTACCTAGGTACCCTTTTGATAATTTGTTCAGAAATACTTCAGGAAGTCCATACCATTGGATCACAGTTCAATTTTTAAGAATTTTTTTATGGAGAAAACAGGTAATAGTGCACACTATATAAGCATGTAGAGTTGGTTAAATTCATCTATATATGTCAGTGTATTTCTAGACATAAACAGACATAGGCAGTATAAAGTAAGAGACAGAGAGACCACAATAGGTTTAATCAGAATTTACTGAGTTTCTGAACCAAGGTAAGCATTGAAAAATATTTTTTTAACTCGCTATCATACTATTTGTTGTTTTATGAGGGGAAATGTTTTATGTTTTCAATGACACATTTTAAAATGCTGTGAGATTAATGAGAGTAAATAACACCCCACACCCCATGCCCCCAACCCCATCACCTATTTCAATTTCAATTCCCTGTGCTCCAGGCACTTCCACCCCACCAGCCCCCAGTGCATGTACCTGCCTCACACACCCACCATAAGTGTAGCCCAACCCAAGTCTCCTGCAATTCTCCTGAGCACTACTTTTCTCTCCCTGTTCCCTGAAGACTGTTGCCAGTGCATAAAGGCCACTGGCACTAACCTCCATACCCAGACTATCCATGCCCCCATGCTCATAGTGTCACACAGCCTCATCCTGCACCCTCATTGAGCTCACATCACTTTATAGCACTCCTAGGCCAACGCATGTGCATAGGTCCCCAATCATATCATTCACCTCTGAGAACTTACAGCAGTCTTAGAACTTTACAGCAGTCCTAGAACTGCACAGGTGCACAACCCTCAGCCACATTTCCCAGCCCTGAAAAAGTGCTAACTTGTGCAACCAGATCACATCTACCTCCAACCCATGAAAGCGTAATTCCAACCTGGTGTCACAGCTCTACACATGCCTACAATGGGCTCTGTGCCTTAGACCAGCACACCCCTAGACCAGTGCACCTGTGCACCTGTGCACCTACATTCCCCCCAGCCACTGGGCACCCATGTTCACAAGCATCAGTGTAACATCCCCAACATGTGCCTATACCTACCCTGAAATAAATCACTGCACTGAGTCCCCCACCCTGTACCCTGCTCTCTGTTGTACAACCATTCTGCAAATGCAAGATCTTACACTACTGAAAGAAATCAACCCCCAACATGAATCAATCAAGGTATTTAAATGTCACGAAGGCAGGAGAAGCTCACTAAGCATATCACAATGCAGACAGATATAGCCTTGCCTAATGACCAAATTGAAACACCAGAGTACACACACAGACATTGGAACAATTAATCAAAGATGTTCATACAAATCTACTTAATAAAATAAGTGAGTTAACAAATTATATAAAGGAGATCAAGAAGACAGTAGAAGAGTATAAAGAGGAATTTGAAAGAATAAATAGAAAAATAGCAGATATCACAGAGATTAAAGACTCTGTTGACCAAATAAAAAACATACTAGAGCCACACAATACAATATTGAAGAGATAGAAGAAAGAATAAATGATATAGAGGACAGGATAACTGACTTCGAAGACTCAAAACAGCAAATGGCAAAAAAGATGGAAAAAATTGAGTTGGATAGCAGGGAAATGAGAAGCAAAACAAAGTGCATAAATATAAGAATCATTGGTGTCTCAGAAGGAGAAGAGAGGATTAAAGGGCTAGGAAGAATAGTTGAGCATATAATGGGGGAAAACTTCCCAACCCTCATAAAGAACATAAATACACAAGTCAAAGAAACCAAATGAACTCCAAACAGAATAAATACAATTAAGTCTTCCCTGAAGCATATACTACTCATTCTATCAAATGCTGAAGAGAGGCAGAAAATCCTGAAAGTGTCAAGAGAAAAACAATGTACTACATAGAAGGGAAACCAAATAAGACTGAATTCAGACTATTCAACCAGCACCACAGATGTGAGAAGGAAGTGATATGTATACTCAAGATCCTGAAAGAGAAAGACTTCCAGTCAAGAATTTTGTACCCAGCCAAACTATCCTTCAAAACTGAGGGAGAGATTAAAGTTTTACAGATAAAAAAGTCCTTAAAGAAATTTTCAGCAAGAGATTGGCCCTACAAAAAATATTAAAAGGAATTCTGCTAGCTGAAAAAGAAAGACAGGAGATGGAGGTCTGGAGGAGGGTACAGAATTTAAGAGTACCACTAATGGTAACTTAAAGAATACAAAGAGAAAGAGGGAAAAGAATATATAGATCTGACAAATAAAACTAAAAAGATAAGATGGTGGATTCAAGAAATATCTTTTCAGTAATAACTTTGAATGTTAACGGACTAAATTTATCAATTAAAAGATGCAGACTGGCAAATGGATTAAGAAACATAATCCAGCTATATGTTGCTTGCAAGAGACTCATTTTAGACACAAGGATTCAAACAGATTGAAAGTGAAAGGATGGAGAAAATTTCCATGCGAGTTGTAACCAAAAGAAAGCAGGAGTAGCCGTACTAATATTGGACAAAATAGACTTTAAATGTAAAGACATCATTAGAGATAAAGAACTCACCATATAGTGATTAAAGCATCAATTTGCCAAGAAAATACAACAATCATAAATGTTTGTGCTCACAGTCAAGGAACTCCAAAGTGCATGAGACAGGCATTGGCAAAACTAAAGGCGGCAGTAGATGCTTTCAATAATAATAGTAGGAGACTTCAATACACTATTCTCCTCTAGAGATAGAACAACCAGACAGAAGATCAACAAGGAAATAGAGAAGTTAAATAACTTGATAAGTGAATTAGACATAACAGACATATGTAGCTCATTTTACCCCAAAACACAAGGATATACATTCTTCTTTAGTACTCGTGGAACATTATCCAGGATAGATCACATGATGGGGCACAAACAGATCTTTATAAATTTAAAAACATTGAAATTATTCAAAGCACTTTCATTGATAACAATGGGATGAAGCTGGCTCAATAATCACCAAATAATGAGAATGTTCACAAATGAATGGAGATTAAATAATACTCTTAAACAACTAGTAGGTCTGGAGATGAAAGAAAATGAGAATACAACTTATCAGAACTTATGGAATGTGGCAAAGGTTGTGCTGAGAGGGAAAATTACTGTCCCAAATGTCTAAATTAAAAAAAAACAAAAAACGAGAAACAGCAAAAATCGAGGACTTAACAGCACACCTGCAGGAACTTGAGAAAGAACAGCAAAATAACCCCAAAGCAAATAGAAGAAAAGAAATAACAAAGACTAAACCAGAGATAAATGAATGGGAGAACAAAAGAACAATAGAAAGAATCAATAAAACCAAAAGTTGGTTCTTTGAGAAAATTGATAAAATTGATGGGCCACAGTGGTAGCTTCAGTTGTCAACTTGGCCAGGTGAACATACCTAGTTCTGTTGCTGTGGACATGAGCTAATGGTACGTGAACTTCATCTGTTGCTGATTTACATCTACAGTTGGTTAGGAGGCATGCCTGCTGCAATGAAGGATGTTTGACTTAATTGGCTGGTGCTTAAATGAGAGACTGCAATGTAGTACAGCCCAAGCAGCTCAGCATTTCTCATCTCAGCACTCGCAGCTCAGCCCAGGCCTTTGGAGATGCAGAAAGAAGTCACTCCGGGGAAAGTTGCTGGAACCCAGGGGCCTGGAGAGAAGACCAGCAGAGACCATCGTGTGCCTTCCACATAAGAAAGAACCTCAGTGGAAAGTTAGTTGCCTTTCCTCTGAAGAACTAACAAAATAAATCCCCTTTTATTAAAAGCCAATCCATCTCTGGTGTGTTGCATTCCGGCAGCTAGCAAACTAGAACAGCCACTAGTATGAGTGTCAAAGAAAAAAAAGAGAAGATGCAAAAAAACAAAATCAGAAATAAGAGGGATGACATTACCACAGATCCTAAAAAAAATAAAGGAAATCATAAGTGGATACTATGAACAGTTATATGCCAACAAATTAGACAACTTAGATGAAATGGACAAATTCCTGGAGACACTCAGACAAGGTATACTGACTCAGGAAGAAAGGAAGATCCCAACAAACCAATCACAGCTAAAGAGATTCAGTCAACCAGCAAAGATCTTCACACGAAGAAAAGCCCAGGGCCAGATGGCTTCACAGGGGAATTTCATCAAACATTCCAAAAAGAACCTGCACCAATCCTGCTAAAACTTTTCCAAACAATTGAGGAAAGAGCATCTCTACCTAAATCATTTTATGAAGCTAATATCATTTCAATACCAAAACAGGGTAAAGATGCTATAAGAAAGGAAAACTTCAGGCCAACCACCCTAAAGAACATAGATGCAAAAATTATCAGTAAGATATTAGCAAACTGAATCAACAACACATTAAAATAATTATGCACCATGTGCAGCCACTGTGGAAGGCAGTTTGGCAGTTCCTCAAAAAGCTGAATATAGAATTGCCATATGACCCAGCAATGCCATTGCTAGGTATCTATTCAGAGGACATAAGGGCAAAGACACAAATGGACATTTGCACACCAATGTTTATAGCAGCATTATTTACAATTGTAAGGAGATGGAAACAGCCAAAATGTCCATCAACAGACGAGTGGCTAAACAAACTGTGGTGTATACATATGATGGAATATTATGCAGCTTTAAGACAGAATAAACTTATGAAGCATGTAACAACATGGATGGACCTTGAGAACATTATGCTGAGTGAGATTAGCCAAAAAGTAAAGGACAAATACTGTATGGTCTCATTGATATGAACTGACATTAGTGAATAAACTTGCAATATTTTGTTTGTAACAGAGACTATCAGGAGATACAAATAGGGTAAGATATTGGGTAATTGGTGCTGAAGGGATACAGACTGTGCAACAGGACTGGGTACAAAAACTCAGAAATGGACAGCACAATACTACCTAGCTGTAATATGATTATGTTAAAACACTGAATGAAACTGCATGTGAGAATGATAGAGGGAGGAGGGCTGGGGACATATTGAAATCAGAAAGAAAGATAGATGTTAAAGATTGAGATGGTATAATCTAGGAATGCCTAGAGTGTATAATAATAGAGAAATGTACAAGGTACAATTTTAAAAATGTTTTTGCATGAGGAAGAAGAAAGGAATGTCATTATTGTAGGGTACTGAAAATAGATGGTAATTAATATTTTAAAATGTCACCTTCTGTGTGAGACTACAGCAAAAAAATGCTTATTTGTTACAAAATTTATATTTTGACTAGTGCATTTCCTAATATAACTTATGTAGATAGTTTGATTGAATGCCATAAGTACTTGGAATTTCAGGTAGGACATGAGATTTTGTTGGTTTGTCCAGAGTGATGCCCCAATGAATCCCAGAGTGATTCGATCATTGAGTGGAATAGTATCTGCAAAGCCCCCTTCAGGGAGTGGTGAGAATGGGGAGAAATTCAACTTCCCCAAGTTGAATTCTTGATATTCTCACAAGCAGTGCGGACAACCAAAGCTATAGGCAGAGCCCCCAGTCTTGGGGTTTGTTCACATGAAACTTAACCCCACAAAGGATAGGTCAAGTTTACTTAAAATTTAGGCCTAAGAGTCACCCCCAAGAGAGCCTCTTTTGTTGCTCAGATGTGGCCCCTCTCTCCAGCCAACACAAAGAGCAGTCTCACCACCCTACCCCTCTCTACGTGGGACATGACTCCCCAGGGGTGTGGACCTTCCTGGCAATGTGGGACAGGGATCTTGGAATGAGCAGAGACTCAGCATCAAGGGATTGAGAAAAACCCTAGAATGAGCTGAGACTTAGCATCAAGGGATTGAGAAAACCTTCTCAACCAAAAGGGGGAAGAGGGAAATGAGACAAAGTGTCAATGGCTGAGAGATTCCAACCAGAGTTGAGAGGTTATCCTGGAGGTTATTCTTATGCATCAAGTAGATATCATCTTGTTATTCAAGATGTAATGGAGAAGCTGGAGGGAACTGCCTGAAAATGTAGAGCTGTGTTCCAGTAGCCATGTTTCTTGAGGATGATTGAATAATGATACAGCTGTAACAATGAGACTCTATGAATGTGAAAACCTTGTGTCTGATGCTCCTTTTATCTACCTTGTCAACAGACGAGTAGAACATATGGAATAAAAATAAATAATAGGGGAAACAAATGTTAAAATATATTTAGTTTGAAATGCTAGTGATCAATGAAAGCAAAGGGTTAAAAAAAAAAAAAAAGACTTATGCACCTGACCAAGTGGGGTTTATATCAGGAATGCAAGGATGGTTCAACACAAGAAAATCAATTAATGTAATACAGCACATTAACAAATCGAAAGGGAAAATCACATGATCATCTCAATTGATGCTGAAAAAGCATTTGACAAAATTCAGCATCCTTTTCTGATTAAAAAAAAACAAAACTAAATATGACAAAGGGAATATATAAAAAACTGATAGCCAGCATTGTACCCAATGGCGAGAGACTGAAAGTTTCCCCCCTAAGATCAGGAACAATACAAGGATGCCCACTGTCTCCACTATTATTCAACATTGTGATAGAAGTTCTAGCTAGAGCAATTAGGCAGGACAGAAAAATAAAAGGCATCCAAATTATAAGGAAGAAGCAAAACTCTCATTATTTGCAGATGATATGATACTATCCTGAGAAATCTACAGCAAAGTTACTTGAGCTAATAAATTCAGCAAGGTGGCAGTCTATAAAATAAATTTGAAAAAATCAGTAACATTTCTATACACAAGCAATGACCTAGGTGAGGAGTCAGTTAAGGAAAAAAAATCCATTAAAAAGAGCAACTAAAATAACCAAGTACTTATGAATCAATTTAACTAAGGATGTAAAGGATTAGTACACTATGTAACATTGCTAAAAGAAAGCAAAGGAGATCTAAATAGATGGAAAGATATTCCCTGCTCATGGATAGGGAGGCTACATATAGCTAAGATGTCAGTGGTCCCTGTGCCTGTTTGAAAGGATAAACGGGCCTGTTTGAAAGGATAGAAAAGCAATGTTTTAATCTAATTCCATTTTTAAAGGCAGAATAATCCCTATTCAATACTGTATGTTTGAATCTGTAATTGATCATTTCCCTGGAGATGTAACCCAATCAAGAGTGGTTGTTAAGCTGGATTGGGGTAAATGTGTTGCCACCCAGTTGAATGGGTCTTGACTAGTTTCTGGAGTCCTATACAAGAGGGAATATTTTGGAGAGTGAGAGAGAGTCAGAGAGAACAGTGCAGAATGGCATAGCCATGAGAAGCAGACTCCACCAACCAGTGACATTTGGAGATGAAGAAGGAAAATATCTCCCAGGGAGCCTCGTGAAACAGTAAGCCAAGAGAGGAAGCTAACAAATGATGCCAGGTTCACCATGTGCCCTTCCAGATGAGAGAGAACTCTGACTGTGTTCACCATGTGCCCTTTCACTTGGGAGAGAAACCCTAAACTTCATCAACATTCTTGAACCAAGGCATCTTTCCCTGGATGCCTTTGATTGGACATTTCTATAGACTTGTTTTAATTGGGACATTTTCTCAGCCTTAGAACTGCAAACTAGCAACTCATTAAATTCCCTTTTTTAAAAGCCATTCTGTTTCTGGTATATTGCATTCTGACAGCTAGCAAACTACAACACTCCCCAAATTGATTCACAGATTCAACACAGTACCAATCTAAATTCCAACAACCTATTTGAAGATTTGGAGAAGCTAATTATGAAATTCATCTAGGAAGGAAAGAGACCCTGAATAGCTAAAACCATACTAAAAAAAGAAGAATGAAGTAGGAGGATTAACACTCCCTGACTTTAAAACCCATTATAAAGCCACAGTAGTCAAAACAGCATGGTATTGACACAAAGATAGAAGAATTGACCAATGGAATCAACTCAAGAGTACAGAAATAGACCACCAAATCTATGGTCAACTGATTTTTGACAAGGCCCCCAAATCCTCTGAACTGGGACAAAATAGTCTTTTCAATAATTGGGCATGGAAGAAATGGATATTAAATGCAACACAAATGAAAGAGGACTCTACACAAAAATTAACTCAAAGTGGATCAAACACCTAAATATAAGAACTAGCACTATAAAGTTTCTAGAAGAAAATGTAGGTAAACATGCTCATGACCTAGTAATGGGAGGTAGCTTCCTAAACTTTATACCCAAAGCACAAGCAACAACAGAAAAAAAGATAAATGGGAACTCTTCAAAAACAAATGCTTCTGCACCTCAAAAGACTTTGTCAAAAAGGTGAAGAGGCAGCCAGCTCAATTGAAGAAAATATTCGGAAATCACATATTGGACAAAGGTTTGATTTCCTGTATATACAAAGAAATCATACAACTCAACAACAAAAGGACAAACAACCCAATTATAAAATGGGCTAAATATATGAATAGGAATTTTCTGTAGAGCAAATACAGATGACTCAAAAGCACAGAGGAGATGCTCATTTTCATTGACTATAATGAAAATGGAAATCAAGACTACAATGAGATACCACTTCACACTTATAAGAATGTCTGCTATTAAACAAACAGGAAACTATAAATGTTGGAGAGGATGTGGAGCAACTTTGACACTTATGCATTGCTGATGGGAATGTATAATAGTACATCCACTATGCAAGACTGTTTGGTGCTTCCTTAGGAAATCAAATATTGTGTTGCCCTATGACCCAGCAAGAGCACTAGTTGGTATAGATCCAGAAGAGCTGAAAGCAACAGCACAGACATTTACACACTGATGTTCATAGCAGCATTGTTCACAATCACCAAAAGATGGAAACAAACCAAATGTCTTTTAACAGATGATTGGATCAACAAAATGTGGTATATACATATGATGGGATATTATGCATCAGTAAGACAAAATGACATATTGAAGCACATGACGAGATGGGTAAGCCTTGAGGACATAATGCTGAGTGAAATTAGCCAGACACAAAAAGATAGATACTGTATGATTCCACTTTAATGACCAGCATAAAGATATAATCAGAGGCTCAAAATACAGAACATGGGGGAGTTAGAGATACATAGAAACTAGAGATGGGTGAACAGTTAGCTAATGAAGTTGAACCTCTATATAAGGGAATAGGAGGAGTGAAGGTAGTTCTTTATTGGGTCTATAAGTAATATTACCATATTGATGGTGAAAAAGATTGGAAGAGGTTGTACAGACATACATGTCCCACTGATTCACACTAGAAATATGAATTAGTTCTTGCAAGAAATACTTCAAATGCATCTGAGCTATAGGTTTTTGTTTTGTTTTGTTTTGTTTTGTTTTGATTTTACTATTATTACTTTTATTTTTTTCTCTATATTAACATTCTATATCTTTTTCGGTTATGTTGCTAGTTCTTCTAAACCAATGCAAATGTACTAAGAAATGATGATCATGCATCTATGTGATGATGTTAAGAATTAATGATTGCATGTGTAGAATGGTATGATCTCTAAATGTTGGGTTAATTTCTTTTTTTCCGTTAATTAAAAAAAAAAAGAGAGAAGGGATAATTGGAGATGAAGGGATACAGACTGTACAACGGGACTGGATATAAAAACTCAGAAATGGACAGCACAATACTACCCAATTGTAATGCAATTATATTAAAACACTGAATGAAGCTGCATGTGAGGTATAGGTTTTTTGTTTTTGTTTTTTTTGTTTTTTTTTCTTTCTATTATTGTTTTAATTCTTATTCTGTTGTCTTTTTATTTCTTTTTCTAAATTGATGCAAATGTACTAAGAAATGATGAATATGCAACTATGTGATGTTATTAAGAATTACTGATTGTACATGTAGATTGGAATGATTTCTAATTGTTTTGTTAATTCTTTTTTTAATTAATAAAAAATAAAAAATAAAAAAATAAAAAAATAAAAAAAAAATGTTATCAGACAAAAAAAAAAAAAAAAAAAAGAAATACTTCAAAGATATGATTCTTGTACAAAGAGTGTTTAAGTCCAGGGTACAGGGGGAAAGCTGCTATTGTATGCTATGAACTATGTTCAAAAGGAAACTATTAGCACTATCACAGCAACATCAGAGGAAAATTTTGGGGGAGGGACAAGAGTTAAGAGGAGGTTTAGATTTCCTATTTGACAAGAGTGTGTTTACTGGTTTTCTTTCTCTTGGGAACAACGAAATTATCTAAAATTGAGAATGTTGATGGGCTGTGGACTTTGGGCCCTCTACATGATGTCTGATGAATGCAGGTGGCTGAAGAATGCACTGATGGAGAAGTAGATAGGTGAACAATGGTGGATATTCATGAATGAAGGTTGTGCTGCTGCAAAAATGAACAAAGTCAAGAGGCATGCAACAATGTCAATGAACATGTGGGACATTTTGTTAGGCAAAATAATCCAGAAAGAAAAAAACAAGAATGGTTTATGGTCACCTTTAGAAAATGCTTATAAGAAAGCAGGGATATAGATTGTAAGCTTTTAGAGCAGACACATTAAGTCTGGAGTGGTGATTATTACTTCTGGATTTTGACAGGCTATTTTGCCCAGCAGGTTGGGGTTAAAGTAATTAAAAACATAGAGGTAAGGAAGACAGTGTCTATATTTTAGAACCACACACACTCTTTGAAACCAATGGAAGAAAGTTTTATTTGGCCTGGAACTGAAATCTTCAGTAGTGCATAATCTAATTCAGCCTATCTGTTTAACTCATTTGAACAACTGAAACACAGGAAACAAAGAATAAGAAGGAGGACCTTTAATCCTGTATAGATTATTGTAATGCCTGGATACATCCTAGATTTTATTAAACAGATAATAAAAAAGTATTGGCAGGGTCCCTTGAGGGATGGGACAAAGAATATGGAACTATTTAATCTTATCATCAGAGAATCCCTTGATACTGTGCCAAACTTTAGGGACATCCAAATCAATAGGTCATGTCCTCAATTATGAGGCTTACCTTTGTAAAGCTTAGGTAGGTAGCAGAGAAGCTTAGACTACCTGCAGGCATGCCTAAGAGTTACTTCTGGAGGAACTCTTTTGTTGCACAGATGAAGCCTCAGTTTCTCTAAACCTAAGTGTGCAAGTGAAATCATCACCCTCCCCACTTCGTGGGGCATGACACGTCTCTCTGGCAACATGGGAGATGACTCCCAGGGATGAATCCAGACCTGGCACCATGGGATCAACAATTCCATCCTGACCAAAAGGGGGAAAAGAAGTGTAATTAATAAAGTATCAGTGGCAGAGAGAATTTAAATAGAATCAAGAGGCTACTCTGGGGATTGCTCTTATGCAAGCTTCGGTTAGACCTTGTTACCTATCATAACCTACCAACCCCCAACTAGAACCACTACAGTCAATCCTAAAGGACACCTAGGGCAATATATAAGTGTTCTAATTTGCTAGCTGCCAGAATGCAATATACCAGAAATGGAATGGCTTTTAAAAAGGGGAATGTAATAAGCTACAAGTTGACGGTTCTGAGACCATGGCAGTGTCCCAATTAAAACAAGACCATAGAAATGTCCATCAAAGGCACCCAGGGAAAGATATCTTGGTTCAAGATGGCTGATGAAATTCAGAGTTTCTCTCTCAAATGAGAAGGCACATGACAGACATAGTCAGGGTTTCTCTCTTGTCTGGAAAAGCACGTGGCAAACATGGTGTCATCTGCTAGCTTTCTCTCCTGGCTTCCTGTTTCATGGAGCTCCCCAGGAGGCATTTTCTTTCTTCATCTCCAACACATCACTGGCTGGTGGACTCTCTGCTTTGTGGTGCTGCAGCATTCTCTGCTCTCTCTGAATCTCCTGTTTTTTCTATCTTGTTCTCTTTTTATAGGATTTTAGTAAACTAATCAAGACCCACCCAAATGGGTGGAGACACGTCTCCACATAATCCAGTTTAAAACTCCTCTTGATTGGGTCGCATCTCCAGGAAGATGATCTAATTACAGTTTCAAATTTATAGTGCTGAATAGGGATTAGAAGAAATGGCTGCCTTTACAAAATGGGATTAGGATTAAAACATGGCTTTTCTAGGGTACATACATCCTTTCAAACCAGAATAATAAGATTCCACAAGGGTTCCATGCACTAGAGTAACTTTCCAGAAGCCTACAACTTCCAGATGGGTCCCTGGTCCAGATAAATCCTGAAACCTATCCCAGCCACTCCAGAACATCAGATAGTTCCATCTCCTTATCCCATATTAGTGACAGATCCTTCCAATATGAAAAAATTTAGAGTTGTCATAGCCCAAACACCCTTAAAGAGAGGGATGGAAAGATCAAAGATCACACTGGCATTATACAGAGAAGATAAGACTTAACAAATGAATATGAATTCTGAATATTAAATTGATATCTCTTTTAGTCTCCAACATTTTAGAGCAGCTAGAAGTAAAAATGTGAAGTTGTAACCCATGTCAAACTCTGAAATATGTTCTACAACTAATTGTGGCACTGTGCTTTGAAATTATAGCTTTTTTTTTTTGTATATATGTTATTTTTCACAAAAAAAAGAAGGAAAAAAAGTCTATTGTGATGTTAAAAAATTTAAGCCCTCTAGCCTCCTATATTCTGAAGCAGCTAGAAGGAATAATCTGAGAGAATTGTATGGTAGCCTATGACAAACTATGGGGTCTGTCCTGTAACTGCTTGTTGAATAGTGCTTTGAAAACTATTGCTTTTTTATTTCTTTGCTTTGTATATATGTTATACTATACAATAAAAACTTAAAATTAAAAATAAACAGGGTCCACCAATTTTCTAGATAAACAAAGTTTTCTAAATGCTCAAAAATAAAAATCTAACAATCTTAAAATGTGATTAACAATTTCATAAATTACCTCACATATCTTCCAAATTACAGCTAAATTTCAAAGATCAGGTCTTATTTTGAAGTGGCAATGTTTCACTTTGTAAAACATTCAATTAACAATATTGCTAATAATTTCTCAATATATTTTGTGTTGTACCCTGCAAGCTGCTGGAATGCAATGCACCAGAACAGAATGGCTTTTATAAGGGAGGATTACTAAGTGTAATAACTTAGTTTACACTTCTAAGTCTGTGAAAATGTCTTCATTAAAGCAAGTCCATAGAAATGTCCAAATTAGGGTACCAACAAGAAGTTACCTTCACTCAAGAGAGTCTGATGAATTTCAGGGTTTCTCTTCCAACTAGAAAGGCACATGGCAAGCATGGTAATGTCTGCTAGCTTTCCTTTGAGGCTTGTTCTCTCACGAAGCTCCCCTGGGGATGTTTTCCTGCTTCATCTCCGAAGGTCACTGGCTGGTGGACTCTAAAGTTTTTTCAAAATGTTTCCTCTTTTAAAGGATTCCAGTAAACTAACCAAGACCTACCTGGAATGGGTGGAGTCACACCTCCCTTTAATCAAAGGTTAATACCAAAACCTGGCTGTCCATCTCTCTGGAGATAATCTAATCCAGTTTCCAAACTGGAAAAAAGTACTCTACAGTACTGAATAGAGATCGAAAGAAATGGCTGCCTCCTCAAGATGGATCAGGAGTAAATCATGGCTTTTCTAGGGTATCTAATCCTTTCAAATTGGCACACTTTGGATTGCAGTATGAAAGATATGCAGCTGTTTAAATCAAAATAATTTCTATAGAACATATTCCATTTAATACAATTTATGATCTGTTACAATAGATTTAGTCTTAAAATATAATGAATTTAACTGCTGCATTTACTGGATTTAATTGAAGGTTGTCATGATCAGATACATGTGTCAACCTGAGCAGGTGGTGGTGCTCGGTTGTCTGGTCTGGCCAAGTGCTGGCT
Source organism: Tamandua tetradactyla (assembly GCF_023851605.1). Taxonomy (NCBI): domain Eukaryota; kingdom Metazoa; phylum Chordata; class Mammalia; order Pilosa; family Myrmecophagidae; genus Tamandua; species Tamandua tetradactyla. The sequence continues at coordinate 77,841,228 of NC_135335.1, forward strand.
TGTCTGTTATTAGGAGGACAGTTCATGGGCTTAAATTATGATCACCTTGGCTGCATCCACAACTGATTGTATTTGCAATCAGCTAAGGGAGTGTCTTATGCAATGAGTAATGCTTAATCTAATCATTGGAAGGCTTTTAAGAAGAATTCAGAAGACATAATCAGTTTTTCTGCCTCAGCCAGCCAGCCTCTCCTAAGATTTCATTGAGGACCTTCATTGGAGCTGCCAGCTTGTGGCCTGCCCTATGGATTTTGGACATTTACATCCACGTGATTGCCCAGCTAGCTTCTCCTGAGAGTTCATTGAGAAACTTCACTGGAGCTGCCAGCTCATGGCATGCCCTACAAACCTTGGACTCTACATCCCATGGTTATGTGAGACACTTTTATAAATTTCATATTTACAGATATCTCCTGCCGATTCTGTTTCTCTAGACAATTCTATCTAATGCAAGGGTCAACTGTGGTGATTATTTTCTTGCTACATTGAAGGTTTTCTTTGCTGTTGTTTTTGATTGCTTTATTTTGATTTTTAGGAAACTGAATTTCTAGAATTTTCTAAAAGAAAAATAAAATTTCTCCTTATTGATTAGCATAATTAAATAAGAGGGAGTGGCTTTATGCACTACACACGTCTGAAATTTCTGCCAGTAACACATGAAATCATTTCTTAGAATATCTTCTTCTTGATATATGACCTTACAATTGGTGTAAATTATAGAGATAAACTTTTGGAATTAATTATTTTAAACATGCAAATCAAAGTTGAGAGAGATTATGAGCCTTATTTTAAGGTTAAGAGGTTATGTTTTTTGCTCTCCAATGGAAAACAGATTTTAGCCATCTTGTATTTGTCAACATAAAATTGGATATATTGGCTTTCTTTAGGTGGCAATACATTTATTTGCATATAATCATCTGTCTCTTACTAACATGGGTATAAATTTGATATAAATGGGATGAAAAGCGGGTGTATTTTGATGAAGTTTTGGTTTGTAGAAAAGTTCCAGAAAATGAGTATAGAAGAAGGCAGGCCTGAACCAAAAGTACAGTGGTGGCATTGAACAGCTCGAGTAGAGGAATTGGAGGAGATAAAAGTTGCATAGTTTTGCTTACGTATGCATTTTTCCTATGCATCACTAGAAAAAATGTCCACTGAATGAGGTCTAAATAGAAGTGTATTCTAATAAGAGATATTATATTAAATGATAACCTTGTGATATGTTTATTTTTTCTGGGCTTTAATTTAGCATGAAAAAGAAGGGATTTCTACTACACACTATCTATTCTTTAACTATTTAAGAGCTACCGTAACACTTTAGTAATATGGAGTTCTCACCTAACTTCTAAAGATGACGTAATTTTTGCTCAATTTTAAGTGACCTTACTCCTCTATATTTTATCAGTTCACAAAATGGAATATTATACTGTGTATGTACCCTAAGTAGCTATTTTTAAGTTGAGTGTGTTTCTAAAAGTTGCTGGTGTGATGTAATGGGAAAATATATATATAAAGCACATCTATTTTTCTTTGCTTTGTTTTTCTCAAGGTTCAAAAAGAAATATGAAAGAAAGTAATCTGTTGATTCACAATAGACATTTTCTTTGGATATGTATAAAATATGTAATTATGATGATTTGTTTAAATTAATATATAATTGTAGAATATCATATTCCGTTAAATTAATCCATTTAGTAGCTATAAGAACTTGGACAAATCATTATTTCTCTTGTCAGTTTTGTTAGTTAGAGTTATCCAAAAAAGAAGAACCAGCAGTGTATGTGTATGTATATATTAAGAGATTTAATGCAGGAATTGTTTCACATGACCATGGGATTGGCAAATCCAAATTCCAAGCACAGGCTACAAGTTGGAATCTCTGATAGAGGGAAAGTTCATTTTCCCTGGAAACACTTCCTGGCTGAAGAGAAATTCTTTCTGATTTCTGACATGTTACATTATGACTTTAAGTCTTCTGACTGATCGAGGAGCCTCCCATTATTGCCAAGGGCAGGCAATCTCCTTTGTTGATTGTAGATGCAATCTGTTCTAGATACAATCAACTGACTCTAGATACAAATCCATCTGCAAAATACCCTTGCAATAACAATTAAGCCAATGCTTCCTTGACCAAACAGCTGAACACCAAACCTCACCAGGTTCATATGTGAAACTAATCATCATATCCTTAGTACCTAATCTAATAAACAGGGAGCATAATAATATCTTTCTTAAGGGAAGATTAGACTATGAGAACAAAATATGCATATAATAATCTTTTTCTATCATTTATAAATCTTCCCTCCTATGTATCATCTACAAATATTAGATTTGTCATGAAAAGTAAATACAAGTTTTGTTTGCTTTATTTACTTGTACAAATAAAAGTTTTTGTCTTTTTGGTTTTAATCCACCTTGGAACAAACTTTCAGAGACAGTGCCCCCTACTAAGGAAGAGTGTGTAAGTGGGAAGAGAGGCAGGAAAGGCAAAAGGGCCTATTTTACACAAAACTATATCTGGTGGTTGAAGCTGTGTATGCCATAAAAATATACTATTAAATTCAATTTATTCTTAGATAAACATAGGTTGAAAGTGAAAGGTTGGGAAAAGATATTCCATGCAAATAACAACCAGAAAAGAGCAGGAGTAGCTATACTAATATCCAACAAATAAGACTTCAAATGTAAAACAGTTAAAAGAGACAAAGAAGGACACTATCTACTAATAAAAGGAACAATTAAACAAAAAGACATAACAATCATAAATATTTATGCACCGAACTGGAATGCCCCTAAATATGTGAGGAATACACTGCAAACACTGAAAAGGAAAATAGACACATATACCATAATAGTTGGAGACTTCAATTCACCACTCTCATCAACGGACAGAACATCTAGACAGAGGATCAATAAAAAAATAGAGAATCTGAATATTACTATAAATGAGGTAGACTTAACAGACATTTATAGGACATTACATCCCACAACAGCAGGATACACCTTTTTCTCAGGTGCTCATGGATCATTCTCAAAGATAGACCATATGCTGGGTCACAAAGCAAGTCTTAACAAAGTTAAAAAGATTGAAATCATACACAACACTTTCTCAGATCATAAAGGAATGAAGTTGAAAATCAATAATAGGCTGAGTGCCAGAAAATTCACAAATACGTGGAGGCTCAACAACACATTCTTAAACAACGAGTGGTTCAAAGAAGAAATTGCAAGAGAAATTAGTAAATACCTCGAGGCGAATGAAAACGAAAACTCAACATATCAAAACCTATGGGACGCAGCAAAGGCAGTGCTAAGAGGGAAATTTATTGCCCTAAATGCCTATATCAGAAAAGAAGAAAAGGCAAAAATGCAGGAATTAACTGTCCACTTGGAAGAACTGGAGAAAGAACAGCAAACTAACCCCAAAGCAAGCAAAAGGAAAGAAATAACAAAGATTAGAGCAGAAATCAATGAAATTGAAAACATGAAAACAATAGAGAAAATCAATAAGACCAGAAGTTGGTTCTATGAGAAAATCAATAAGATTGATGGGCCCTTAGCAAAATTGACAAAAAGAAGAAGAGAGAGGATGCAAATAAATAAGATCAGAAATGGAAGCGGAGACATAACCACTGACATCACAGAAATAAAGGAGGTAATAACAGGATACTATGAACAACTTTACACTAATAAATACAACAATTTAGATGAAATGGACAGGTTCCTGGAAAGACATGAACAACCAACTTTGACTCAAGAAGAAATAGATGACCTCAACAAACCAATCACAAGTAAAGAAATTGAATCAGCCATTCAAAAGCGTCCCAAAAAGAAAAGTCCAGGACCAGACGGCTTCACATGTGAATTCTATCAAACATTCCAGAAAGAAATAGTACCAACTCTCCTCAAACTCTTCAAAAAAATCGAAGTGGAGGGAAAGCTACCTAATTCATTCTATGAAACCAACATCACCCTCATACCAAAACCAGGCAAAGATATTACAAAAAAACAAAACTACAGACCAATCTCTCTAATGAATATAGATGCAAAAATCCTCAACAAAATTCTAGCAAATCATATCCAACAACACATTAAAAGAATTATACATCATGATCAAGTAGGATTCATCCCAGGTATGCAAGAATGGTTCAACATAAGAAAATCAATTAATGTAATACACCATATCAACAAATCAAAGCAGAAAAATCATATGATCATCTCAATTGATGCAGAGAAGGCATTTGACAAGATTCAACATCCTTTCCTGTTGAAAACACTTCAAAAGATAGGAATACAAGGGAACTTTCTTAAAATGATAGAGGGAATATATGAAAAACCCACAGCTAATATCATCCTCAATGGGGAAAAATTGAAAACTTTCCCCCTAAGATCAGGAACAAGACAAGGATGTCCATTATCACCACTATTATTCAACATCATGTTGGAGGTTCTAGCCAGAGCAATTAGACAAGAAAAAGAAATACAAGGCATTAAAATTGGAAAGGAAGAAGTAAAACTATCACTGTTTGCAGACGATATGATACTATACGTCGAAAACCCTGAAAAATCCACAACAAAACTACTAGAGCTAATAAATGAGTACAGCAAAGTAGCAGGTTACAAGATCAACATTCAAAAATCTGTAGCATTTCTATACACTAGTAATGAACAAGCTGAGGGGGAAATCAAGAAATGAATCCCATTTACACTTACAACTAAAAGAATAAAATACCTAGGAATAAATTTAACTAAAGAGACAAAAGACCTATACAAAGAAAACTATAAAAAACTGTCAACAGAAATCACAGAAGACCTAAATAGATGGAAGGGCATACCGTGTTCATGGATTGGAAGACTAAATATAGTTAAGATGTCAATTCTACCTAAAGTGATTTTCAGATTCAATGCAATACCAATCAAAATCCCAACAACTTATTTTTCAGAAATAGAAAAACCAATAAGAAAATTTATCTGGAAGGGCAGGGTGCCCCGAATTGCTAAAAGTATCTTGAGAAAAAAAAAAGAAGCTGGAGGTCTCAGCTGCCAGACTTTAAGGCACATTATGAAGCCACAGTGGTCAAAACAGCATGGTATTGGCATAAAGATAGATATATCGACCAATGGAATCGAATAGAGTGCTCAGGTATAGACCCTCTCATCTATGGACATTTGATCTTTGATAAGGCAGTCAAGCCAACTCACCTGGGACAGAACAGTCTCTTAAACAAATGGTGGCTAGAGAACTGGATATCCATATGCAAAAGAATGAAAGAAGACCCGTATCTCACATCCTATACAAAAGTTAACTCAAAATAGATCAAAGATCTAAACATTAGGTCTAAGACCATAAAACAGTTAGAGGATAATGTAGGGAGATATCTTATGAAACTTACAATTGGAGGTGGTTTTATGGACCTTAAACCTAAAGCAAGAGCACTGAAGAAAGAAATAAATAAATGGGAGCTCCTCAAAATTAAACACTTTTGTGCATCAAAGAACTTCATCAAGAAAGTAGAAAGACAGCCTACACAATGGGAGACAATATTTGGAAACGACATATCAGATAAAGGTCTAGTATCCAGAATTTATAAAGAGATTGTCCAACTCAACAACAAAAAGACAGCCAACCCAATTACAAAATGGGAAAAAGACTTGAACAGACACCTCTCAGAAGAGGAAATACAAATGGCCAAAAGGCACATGAAGAGATGCTCAATGTCCCTGGCCATTAGAGAAATGCAAATCAAAACCACAATGAGATATCATCTCATACCCACCAGAATGGCCATTATCAACAAAACAGAAAATGACAAGTGCTGGAGAGGATGCGGAGAAAGAGGCACACTTATCCACTGTTGGTGGGAATGTCAAATGGTGCAACCACTGTGGAAGGCAGTTTGGCGGTTCCTCAAAAAGCTGAATATAGAATTGCCATAAAACCCAACAATACCATTGCTAGGTATCTACTTAAAGGATTTAAGGGCAAAGACACAAACGAACATTTGCACACCAATGTTTATAGCAGCATTATTTACAATTGCAAAGAGATGGAAACAGCCAAAATGTCCTTCAACAGACTAGTGGTTAAACAAACTGTGGTATATACATACAATGGAATATTATGCAGCTTTAAGACAGAATAAACTTATGAAGCATGTAATAACATGGATGGACCTAGAGAACATTATGCTGAGTGAGTCTAGCCAAAAACTAAAGGGCAAATACTGTATGATCCCACTGATGTGAACTGACATTCGAGAATAAACTTGGAATATGTCAGTGGTAACAGAGACCAGCAGGAATTAGAAACAGGGTAAGATAATGGGTAATTGGAGCTGAAGGGATACAGATTGTGCAACAGGACTAGATACAAAAACTCAAAAATGGACAGCACAATAATACCTAATTGTAAAGTAATCATGTTAAAACACTGAATGAAGCTGCATCTGAGCTATAGGTTTTTTTTTTTGTTTGTCTGTTTGTTTGTTTGTTTTTGTCTTTTTTATCTTTTCCTTTTCTTTTTTTTACTATTATTATTATTTTTATTTTTTTCTCTGTATTAACATTCTATATCTTTTTTTGTTGTTTTGCTAGTTCTTTTCCTAAATCGATGCAAATGTACTAAGAAATGATGATCATGCATCTATGTGATGATGTTAAGAATTACTGATTGCATATGTAGAATGGAATGATTTCTAAATGTTGTGTTAATTTCTTTTTTCTTTAATTAATAAAAAGAAAACAAATAATTCATTCTTGAGGGTGTGAACCCATTTTAGGAAGGATTTTGTAAGCTTACTTCAGTTAAAAGATGTGGTCCACCTCAATCAGGCTGTGACTTAATCTTATTACTGGAGCCTCTAAAAGGGAATGAAATGTGGGCAGTGAGAAAAAGCCAAGGTGGAGCAACCAGCAGCTAACATCAATAGAATCTGGAAGAGAAGGGAGAGACCAGGAGACACATATTGACATGTGACAAACTAAAGACTAAGGATCACTAGAAGATGGTCCCAGAGTTCGGCAGTCTTTGAGGAAAAAGCATTACCTTGATGATAACTTGATTTGGATTTTTTTTTTTTTAGCCTCAAAACCATAAGTTAATAAATTCCCATTGTTTAAGACCACCCATTTCATAGTATTTCCTCTGGCAGGCTATGAAACTAAAACACTTTTCCAGGACATTTTCAAAATTTGATGTTCTACATAATAGCAAATTGGCCCAGAGAATAAGATTATAGAATTAATCTGAATAAAATTTTACTGAAACTACAATTTCCAAAGATACACACACACACACATGAATGCACGTACATGCATGTACACATATATATTTATACCATATTACTATATGTTTAAAAGGAATTGTTGATAGCTATCCACACTCATTCTTAAATGGTAAGCAAATTTCATTTATGAAAAATGGTTTTTAGACTTGGCATTATTTGTTCAAGTAAAAATATTTACTAGAAATCCATAAAGAACTAAAAAAAAACTCTATAACACTCCACACAATGGCAGAGAATATATTCTTCTTAAGTTGCATGGAACATTGCCCAGACTATAGCATATGTTAGACCATAAATCAAACCTGAATAAATTGAAAAGAATTGAAATCATACCAAGTAAATTCTCTATCCACAATAAAATGAATGTTCAATATTCATTTTCAGTAACAGGAATAAATATGACAAAATATCTAGATATTCAATATCTCAATCTTAAATAACAAATAGATCAAGGAAGAAATCACAAGAAAATTAGAAAATATTTTGAGATGAATGAAAATAAAGATGCAACATAGAAAAATTATGAGAGTCTCCAAAAACAATGCTTAAAGGGAAAGTTATTAGCTGTAGATTTGTAAATTATTAAAGAAGGATTATCTCAAATCAATAACTTAATATTCCACCTTAAGACACTGGAAAGTAAGTGCAAGCTACACCAAAAGCCAGCAGAAGGAAGGAAATAATATCTACTAGAGTGAAAAGAAGTAAAGAAGAGAATAGAAAATCAATAGGGAAAATCAATGAAACCATATTTTTGTTTGAAATGACCAAAAGAATTGATAAAACCTTATCTAGACTATGTAAGAAAAAATAGCAAAGATTCAAGCTATTAAAATCAATTATGAAAGAGGGAACATGGCTACTGAAATAATAAGAATCTGAAGATTATATAGGAATACTATGAACAAATGCATGCTAATTGAGTTAGATAAATTAAAGCAAATAAACATATTCCTAGTAAAACACAAGCTACCAAAACTGACTCAAGAAAAATAGATATTCTAAATATACTTATAGCATGTAAAGAAATCGGATTGGTCATTTCAAAGCCTCTTACAAAGAAAGCCCTGGGCACAGATGATTTTATTAATTCTACAAAATACATAAAGAAGAATCAATTCCAATTCATCATCAACTCATGCAAAAAATAGAAGAGAAGGGGAATTCCCTCAATTCATTCTTAATACTACACTGATATGAAAACCAGTAAATGATACCACAATAAAATAAAATAATTGGCTAATATCTCTTACAAATATGGATGCAAAAATTCTCAACAAAATATTAGTGACAAGGGACATGCCTTCAGGCATGGGACAATCTCTGCAAATATATTTACCTTGGCTTGTCTGTGACTTATGTCTCCTCTTCTCAAGGGTTATGCAGTGTGCTTTGTTTAATTGTGCAGGCTTTACGCATATCTTCCTTTGTTACTCTTAAACAAAGTAGTATAAATTATTACATTAATTAAAGGCATGCTTACACTAATGAATGGGTATTATAGGGTAACAACTGTGTTAGGGGAGCTAATGCTACAGCTCAATGTTGACTGTTGGAATGAGAAAGTACTGATGCTGCATCCACACCACCCACTGTGCTGTAAGGAGGAGGTATCAGTTCAGCCATTGGGAAGAGAGAGCAGCTGACTCTCTAAAGCCATTCTCTGGAGACAGTGAAGTTCAGATGGTATCCTTGACAGCTGGAGCAATATATGCAAAGTGATAATGATATGAATGACAGTTGAATGCTTCTAGATGGTTTGTGAAATCCCTCTACTCTGAAAAGTTTTCTGTGCATGTGCTAAACCACAATGATATGAGCTACTCTGAGGTGCAAAGTGGCTAAGGATCAGATGCACTGTAGCAACATCTATACTAGAGTTAACACACATCTCTATCTCTTCATGATGCAGGTTTGTTTCCTGTAACTTTTTGGTTTTGCTTCTTGCAACTTTTATAAAACTAAACTTTACAAAAAAAATTTTAACATCTAAAAATTAATGTAATACATCATATCTATGGAATAGAGGCAAAAGACACATAATCACCTCCATAGAGGCAGAAAAATCAACTGTCAAAATTAACACCCCTCAGGATAAAAACACTCTACAAATGATCTGAATATAATTTTTTTCCAATGAACATATACATATAGATAATCAGCAAATGAAAAACTGTTCAGCATCATTATCTACCTGAGAAATGTAGTTAAAAGCACAATGAGACAGGGTTGTGGAAAGATGGCAAAGTAGGAAGTGCCAGGAATCCATGAGACCAAATATTAACAGGCAGAAACTGTCTGATTCAATAATTTTGTAACTTCAATTTAGCAGAATCCCATGCATCATCCAGGGGAGAACAGGAGGAAGAGGCTGGCAAATCACAGTAAATAATGGTGAACTGCATTCTCTGCAATGTGGCTACCATCACCCATTCCCCAATCTCATGGCTGGCGGTAATGATGTACTCAAATTGGGCCCTGGGTGCAGGTTCCTGGTGTTGGAACCCAGGGCTGTGCAGCCTGACCTTTGAAAACTATTTTTGACTAGCTACTTTAGATTGCTGGGTGCCCAGCTCTGAAGGTGGCCAATGCTTCAAACCCCCATAAGCAAAGGTGGCAGAGGAGAGCTAAAAATACAGTATGTTCTCCAAAATAGAAAATAGTTAAAGTGCTGCATTTACTAGGCAAACTCTAATTCAAGATAACGCAGCTTGAAAGAGCTATAAAAGCTCCTAATACCCTTCCTGGCTCCTTCCTCTTCTCTTGCAAAGGACAATTTGAAGGAGGCATTGCCTTTTGTGTGCCTGGCCTTGTTCCAGCTGGGAAAGACTGACAAGAAAATCCTTGCCAGTTGTCCCCTGACCCATAATTCATCTTCCATGAAAAAGAAGCTTGAGACAGCAAAAGCAGTGTAGGAAACAATTATGTGCAGTGGACTGGGGCAAGGGTACAGTGGCTTTAGCCCTTCTGTGGAATTATCAGCAAAGGGAAAATAAGTATTTGCTGGAGAGTAGAGGAGCCATTCAAATTCCTGTAAACAAGGAAACTCTGAAAGCCAAAGGTAAGTGCAAGCCCAGATAAGACACAGACCCAGAAAACAGGAAGAACCCTGTATTTTGTATCCACTTTGCGCTGATCTTCTTTATAGGAGGACTGAACTCTAAAAGGGAGTACTAGCCAATGCAAAGTCAATTTACAAAGAATGTGAAAGATGTTGCTTTTGCATTGATTTGTTTACTTTTCTTTCCTGGCACTCAAGATAAGCTCTATCACATCACTAGAGCATACTAAATCAAGAACCAACCAGCTTAGAGACTAAAACCCAGAGTTGACATTTTAAAATATTAAAATATATGGCCTGCAACAAAGATTACAAAGCAAACAAAGAAAGAGAAAATGATGGTCCATCCAAAGGAAAAGAAGATGAAAATACAGAATATATCAACAAAGTAGAAAAATTATGGACATACTAAGGACAAAAAAATTCTCAATATGCACAAGAAGATGAATGTAAATACAGAGAAAGAACTAAAGGTTAGCAAGACAATAATTAAGGAATGATATGGGGAACGCAATAAAGATAGAAATTTTAAAGAGTAAACAGCAAAAAATACTGGAATGGAAGACTACAATAACAGAGGTGAAAAAATACCTATGAGAATTTCAGCAACAGATTAGAGTTAGAAGAATCAGTGAACTCAAAGACAGCAATTAAAATGAGTCAGGCTAAGGATCATAAAGAAAAAGTATGAGAAAAATGGAAAATATTCAAAGAGACCCATGCAACACCATAAAATCACCAATGAATGCATTATGTGAGTCCAAGAGGGAGAAGAAGGAAAAAAATAAAATAGCAGAAAGAATATGCAAAGAACTAATGACAGAAAATTTCCCAAACTTAATAAGAGATGTGAATATGCATATCCAAGAAACCCACTCAACACCAAACTAAATAAACTTAAAGAGAAATATACACAGACCTATGGTGGTCAAACTGTTGAATGCAAAGGACCAGGATAGAGTTCTGAACACTGCAGGAGCAAAGTAACCGATTATGTACAAGGGAATAAAATTAGATAAATGCCAATTTTTCACTAGCAACCATGGAGGAAAGGGGACAGTAGTAGAAATACTTAAATTCCTGAGCAAAAACAATTACCAAACAAGAATTTTATATCCAATGAGATTTCATTTCAAATATGAAAGATATATTAAGACATTCTTGGGCAAGTAAAAGCTGAGAAAATTAATTGCCACTATACCTGCCTTACAAGCATTGTTAACAGAAGTTCTTCAGACTGGAAGAAAAATGCAAAAACAAAAAATGAAAAATACAGATTCTGGTAAAATTAATCATTTGGATAGCTATAAATGTCAATTCTGTTATATTGTGCTGTACTTGTTTACATGAAGCTCCACTTCTTACATACTTTTGAGACTAAAGTACAAATGCATAAAAGTAATGATAAAACTATGGTTGGGACATACAATGTACAAATAAATAATTTGTGGCAAATGCAAAAAAACAGGTGGGGATGCAGGGATATAAGAATAATGTATGGCTATGCTATTGAATTTAAGTTGGTATAAAAAATGGTTAGTTTTTATATGCTTAGGAAGTTAAAGTTTTAAGTCCATCGTAACTACAAAGAAAATATATGAAAGGTATATCCAGAAAGAAATGAGAAGGTACTCAACATGGCACATTCAGGAAAAAAAAAAAAAATAAGTATGAATGTAGGTATTATGGAAGAATTGAGTCAAAAAATGTATAAGACAAGCCAAGATTAAAAATCTAAATAGCAACAGGAATTCTAGCATTATCAGTAGTGAGTTTAAACATAAATGGAATAAAATATACAGTCAAAAAGCAGAGATTGGCAAAATGGATAAAAATGCATTACTCAACTTTAGTTTATTTATAAGAGATTTACCTTCATTTCAAAGACATAGCAAGTTGAAATTGAAAGGATGGAAAAATAATACACCATGCAAGTAGTTACCAAAGAGAGCAAGGGTATAATATCACATAAAATATACTTCAAATAAAAAACTATTACAAGAGACACAGATATTATACACTGATAACAGAAAAGCTTCACTAGGTATGAAGCAAATATTGGCTAATTTGAAGGACAAAATAGATGATTCTACAATAGTAGTAGGAAACTTAATATACCACTATCAATAATGGGTAGAACAGCTAGACAGAAAATCTTTAAGAGAAAAGAAGACTTGAAAAATACTCTAAACCAACTAGACCTAACAGACATATATAGAAAAATTTACCCCAGAATAACAGAGTACACATTCTTCTCTAGTGCTTGTGAATCATTCATCAGGACATACCATATGGTAGGTCACAAAATGAAGCTCAATAAATACAAAAATATTGAAACCGTACGATGTCTCTTCTCTGAAAATGGAATGAAGCTAGAAATGAATGACTAGAAAAGGGAGAATTCACAAACATGCGGAAATGATATAACATCTTTCTAAACAATCAGTGGGTCAAAGAAGAAATCAAAAGAGAAATTAGGAAATATCTTGAGATGAATGAAAACTAAAACACAACATACAAAAACTTATGGGATACATTAAGGACAGTACTGAGAGGAAATTTATAGCTCTAGATATATATAGGAAAGATGAAGAATAATCTCAAACCAGAGGCCTAACTTCAAAACTAACAGATCTAGTAAAAAAGAAGACCAAACTAAACCAAAAGCAAGCAGAAAGAAAGAAAAAAAAATGGAAAATTAGAGTGCGACTTTTTAAATCCATATGATCATATCACTTGATACAGAAAGCACATTTAAAAAATTGAACACCCCCTTCTTTGTTTTCCACAAAAATACACACAAATTTCCTCAACATCATAAAGGGCATATAGGGAAATCCCACAGCTAACATTGCACTTTACAGGTAAAGACTTCTAGTGCTCCCTGTAAGATTAGGAACAAGAAAAGGATTTCCACTGTTGCCACTGCCATCAAACATTGTAAGGGAAGTTGTGGCTAGAGTAACTAGGCAAAAGAAAGAAATGAAAGGCATCCATTTGAAAAATAAGAAGCAAAAATTCTCCTATTTGTACGTGACATTGTCTTATACAGAGAAAACCACAAAAAATCTATAACAAAGCTACTATAGCAAAAAAAAAATAAGTAGTTTGTCCATGTACTGGTAACAAACATCTGATGAGGAAATCAAAAAAGAAATGTATTTGCAATAGCTACTAAAGGAACAGAATATCTAGAAAGAAATAAATGATTTGTGCACAAAAACTACAAAATTTTGCTAAAAGAAATCAAAGAAGGCCTATATAAATTGAAGGATAGTGCATGCCCATGATTTGGAAGGATAGTATGTGTTCAGGAATTGAAACATGAATTGGAAGATTAAGCATGTTTAGTTGTTAATTCCACAAAAAAATTATTTAAAGATTCAATGCAATCCCAATCTAAACTTCAACAGCTTTCTTTAAAGAATGGGCCAATCACAAAATTAAAATGGAATGGTAAGTATCTCAAATAATCAAAGCCATACTGAAAAAAGAATTAATTTAGGCAACTCACAATTCCCAGTCTTAAAACTTATTATAAAGTGGCTGAGAATCAAAAGTACTAACTGTGGTGTATATATATGAAGGAATATGTATTGTGTGGTTACAGAAAGGAATGAAGTCATGAGACACGCAACAAAGTGAATGAACCTTGAGGAAACCATGTTGAGCAAATTAAGCCAGAAACAAAAAGACAATATTGTATGGTCTCTTTTAGAAAGCACTTATAAGAAAATTAGGACCTAGATTGTAGTACTACTGTAGACACATTTATTCTTGAGGTTTAGTTTTTAGTTCTAAATTTTTGAGACACTGTAATCTATGGGTATAATCTGTTATTTCACTGGAACCTTGGGTATGTGTGTAACATATGTGTCACTCTGGAAGTCAACATAACTCCACATAGCAACTGTTAAAAAAGCTAAAAAAGAAATCAACCTTCAATTAGAGATAAGAACAAAGCTGATAAGGTTGGGGCAAGGTAAATCAGAATACAGGGCAAAATATGATATTGTCTGCATTTTAGAACTTTACCTTCTGTGTGAAACCAAAGGAAAATATGTTCATTTTGTCCAAAATTTAAATTTTTGCAGCACATAACCTAACATAACCTGTCTGGCCATTTTATTTATATTATCTAAACACAGGGATCCTGGAATAAGGTATGAAATCTTCTAAGTCTCTATAGCTTAATGTTGTACTCTGATACATTCCAGAGTATATCAGGCAGATAATTTTAAAGTATTGGCAAAGTCCCCTGAGGAATGGAGAAAAAATGTAGAGCTATTACACTTCACCTGGGAAAATTCTGATACTCTTCTCAACCATTAGGGCCTCCCAAATTAATAATCCAAGACCTTGATCTTGAGATTTACTTTTATGAAAATTATTTTCATAATAGGTAAGCTTAGTCTACCTATCATTATGCCAAATAGTCACTTCTAGAGATCCTCTTTTGTTGCTCAGATGTGGCCTCTCTCTTTAAGTCCACCTCTGCAAGTAAACTCGTTACCCTCCCCCTACATGGGATATGACTTTTAAGAATGTAATTGCCCCTGACAACATGGGACATGACACCAAGGGATGAGCCTGGCCCTAGCATCATGGGGTCAAGAATACCATCTTAACAGAGAGAGGGAAAAGAAATAAAACAAAATAAGTTATCAGTGACTAAGAGATTTCAAAAAAGTTTGAGAGATTATTCTAGAGGTTATACTTATGTAAGCTTCAGCTAGACATTGCAAATCGCCTTGGTATGCCAAGCCCCAACTAACAGTATTCCTGAAAGCCTGAAAAGCACTTAGGATCCTATCTGAGGCTCTATATAAGTTTCAGTCACTAAGATTACTTTTCCAAAACTTAAAACTGTCAGATTGGCCCCATGCCAAATTTGCTTTGAATTCCAGAGACACTGGTCTCTCAAAGGACATCATCAAGCCGTATTATCTTATCTCATATTGTCAACATCCCTTTTCAGCATGAAGTAGTTAGAAGGTCATTGCCCAAATATCCCTGAAAATTGGAAAAGTATCAAATGAGAAGGAGGAGTGGTAACAGTGAAAATAGGTTTTAACGAATGATGTGATTACTGAATCACTATATTGATATTTCTTGTTAGTCTCTTGTGTATTAGAATAGCTGGAAGAAAATACCTGGTATTGTGGAATTGTAGCTTTGAAACTTGCTCTATAACTACTTAAACTACACTTTGAAATTTATCATATTTCTGTATATATGTTATATTTTAGAATAAAGACTGTAAAAAATCTTATTATAAAGCCACAGTAATCAAAACAGCATAGTACTGCTAATGAAGAAAAACATATTAACCAATGGAATTGAAGTGAGACTTCAAAACCACCCTTACATATAGGGCCACAGATTTTAGACAATGATGCCAAGTCTATTCAGTTAGGAAAGCATAGTCTCTTTAAGAAATGTGCTTGGAAAATTGGACGTCTCCATTTAAAAGAATGAAAATGGACCCTTACCTCACACCATATACAAAAAATGAACTCAGAACAGATCAAAGACTTAAATACAAGAACCAGAAATATAAAACTCCTAGACAAAAACAGGGAAGTACCTTCAAGACCTTGTGTGAAGCAATGATTTCTTAGACTTTATACCCAAAGCACAAGCGATAACAAGAAGATAACAAAACAGGTACATGGGACTTCACTGAAATTAAAACTTTGCATGCATCAGAGGACTATGTCATGAAAGTAAAACAACTACACAGTGGTAGAAAATATTTGGAAACCACATATCCAATTAGGATTTATTTCCAAAATCTGTAAAGGAGTCATATAATTTAACAACAAAAAAACAACAAAATTAAAAGATGGACAAAAGATTTGAACATGCATTTCTCTATAAAAAATGTCAAAAAAATATGAAAAAGCCCAACATTATGAGCCATAAGGGAAATTCAAATCAAAACCAAAATGTTACAACATTTCACACTTACTAGAATGGATATTAAAAAAAAAAAAAGATAAATTACAAATGCTGACTAGGATGTGGAGAAATAAGAACACTCATTCATTGTCTATGGGAATGTAAAATAAGGCAACAACTTCAGAAGATAGTTTGGCAATTCTTCAGAAAGTTGAATGTAGGATTAACATCTGCCCTACAATTACCACTTCTAGGTATATACCCAAAAAAATTAAAAATAGGGATTCAGGCATTTGCAAACTGAAGTTGATAGCAATAATATTTACAATTTCCAATTGTTCATTACCTAAGAATGGATAAACAAAATGTGGTATATACATGCAATGGAATATTATTTAGCTGTGAAAGGAAATGAAGTTATGATGTATGTGTACAACATGGATAAATTTTGAAGACATCATGTTGAGTTATATAACCAGACACAAAAGGACAACTATTTTATGACCTCACTGATATGAAAAAATTATCATAAATGAATTCATTGAGCCTGAAACTAGAATATACATTACCAGGAGCCAAGGTAGGGGTAAAATGGGGGTTAATGTTTAAATTGTGCATGGTTTCTATTCTGGATGGTAGAAATGTTTTGATGATAGATGGTAGTGATGCAATGCAACATTGAGAACATAATTAACAGTACTGAAATATATATTTGAATGTGGTTTAAAGGGAATTTGGGAGTTGTATATATGGCACTAGAATAAGCATTATGCAATGAAATACAATCCATATGACTGCAAAACCCAAACAGTGAAGCCTAAGGAGAATCATGGACTATATTTAGTAGTACAATTATAAAAATTCTATTTTATCAATTGCTGGGAAAGTACCACACTAATACAAGGTGTTAATTATTGGGTGGTATATGAGAACTCTGTATTTTATGCATGATTTTTCCATAAACTTACAACTTTAAAAATATAGGCAAAGTGAGATATTACTTCACACTCAATAGATGGCTATAATAAAAAAGACAGATTAAAACAAGTGTTGGTAAAGATGTGAAGAAATTCAAGCATTTCTATACCACTGTTTGTAGTGTAACTTGCAGCAACTTTGGAAAACAATCTGAAATTTCCTCAGAAGTTCAAATATAGAGTTTACCGTTAGATCCAGTAATTTCACTGCAATTTAATACACTCAAGAGAATTGACTACTTATTTCCACTAAAAAACTTGTATATGAATGTTTATACAAGAATATTTGTAGCAACTAAAAAGAGGAAAGAGCCCAAATGTCCATCAATTGATGGTTAGATAAATAAAATATGGTCTAAACCCATTCAATGACATGGAGATTTATTTGGATATAAAAAGGAATGACATATGAATGCATGCTAAACATGGATTAGCCTTGAAAACATTATGCTAAGTGAAAGAAGCCAGTTACAATAGACCTTGCATTGCATGAATCAATTTATATGAAATGTTTGAAATAGCTAAATCTATGAAGACAGAAAGTAGATTAGTGGTTTTCTATGGCTAGGAGTTTGAGGAGAATTGCAGAGTAACTGCTAATGGATAGATAGCTTCTTTTTGAAATAATGAAATAATCTAAAATTGATTATGGTGGTGGTTATACAACTCTGAATATACTAAAATCTTTTAAATTGAATTCCACATTAAATGGATGAATTTGTATGCTATGTGACCATCTCCCTATATCTGTTATATGTAAAAGTTATATTTACACTAAATACAATTAGCAATATAGGGAATTTTCTTAAAATATTGTTTTTCTCATTTCATAGACAGCAAGTCATTACTATGTTAATGAATCCAATGGCTTTGTGCATTAAAATATATTTAATCCTTTTTATTTTTCAAGTTGTATGCTATTTTTCTTTTGTCTTAATTCATTTTTTGTTCCTATCATTACAATATGGTTTAATAGAACAATAAAGATGATTAGATCATATATCCAGAAATGTAAATTATGTAACACAGTGTTTTTCAATCTGATCCTCAAGATGATGAGATATTCTTTAAAGCCTCCTTAAGAACTGGGGAGATGTGGAGAATAATAAGGCAGAGGAAATGTTTCCACTTCAATGAGAACATTGGCGATCTAATCAAAGCTTCACTTTAAAGGGAAGAAGATCAATTCCAAAAAATAAAATAAATAAAGTAAAAATCAAGATTTTGACTAGTAAAGCAGAAGTGAAACAAGACTAGACTTCATGATTCTCTGCTCCATGAATTTATACTTCAGCCTTTTTAATGTATAGATATTTAATTTTCACACATTGCAATATGATACAAAAATCAGTTATTTTATAAACGTGTGAAATCTTTCTATACACAATTTTGAATTTTTATTAGCCAATTATACTGCTTCTTCCTACCAAGATTTTATTAATATTTGTAGAATAAATTTATTATTTTGGCTATTGTTTCTTTTTGGAGAATGTCTCTTTTGTTCCAATCATGTTTTTAGGGGTTGCCAAGTTCAGTATCACACTTTCTGACTTCTGGGTTAAGGACACAGTGATCTGCACAGAAATGGGCATATGCACAGGCCAAGACACAGTACATAGCCAGAAGGTGATCTATTTCTTTCTTATGGGAAATCTTAATTATGTGAACCTTGTTCTGAACTTTGTTGTGTCTACATTGAGAGATTCCCATGAGAGAACTGAAGCAGTGTTTATATAGAAGCCAGGGTATGAGGCAGCAAAAGGCATCTGGTGGTGTTTGAGTCTCTAAACTCAATTGTCTTTTAAGCTGGTTTCATGACTCTTTTTTAAATGAAATTTCTTTTCCTGTGGTGCTCTCTATACAATTAATTTGCTTCACCTGAAGTCAGTGGATCAGCAACATTGCAACAGCCCAAGAAATAAATGATAACCCTTGAAAGAAATTCTGTCCTGAGCAGAGGAAGTGGTCATCTTGCCAGGCCATTCTTTTGATATTGAGGCATGGCAATGGGGCCCAGGGAAAAAAAAAAAAAAAAAAACCCTGACCACATTCTTGAAGAACTGGAAATCCTCCGTGCTCACTGGGGGGAGGAGGACTGAAGAACACAAATAAAGGTAAGAAATGTTGACTACCCTTGAGGGCCTGAGAAGATCTTAAGCCCTTGAGGGAACTTAGAAATTTCAAAGTACTACAAAGATCAAGGCCCACTGACCCTCAGGACTCAATGCAATGGGATGCCTGTGCCTAAGTCACGTACTGAAAGAAAGAAGAATTAAAGACATGTTTAATGAAATCTATATTAGAATATGAGTCAAATATCTGTTGTAACTGTTGGTTAAAATGGTACTATATGTTGCTCATCATATAACAACTAAACAGGTTTGAGATATGAAAATATTAATTAAACAACTTTCTTATCGCTCCCCATATAATTTGTGTGAACATGACTCTGTTGAATTCATTTAATATTTTGTTTTCGTGACTTTTAATAGACACAATCTAGGTCAATGCTGCTGACAACTTTCTGAGAGGTAAAATTAGACAAGAAGTTTTTATTAAGCTTCTTTTGATAGAAGGAAATCATGGGCTATTCCTCAGAGGCCAAGGGAGGATTTAAGTGCAAGAAATGTGAATGGTATGCTTTTGGATCTTAGACAAGTGCACACAATTCAGGGTCATTTTCACCACAGACTGAAAGGAATTTGTGAATTTTAAAAAGTGCTTTTCATATTGTTCTACCCATTTTATGACTACCTAAATTCTCTGTTCCAAAGCTAGGGACATATATACACTAAACTTTTATCAGTTGGAAGAAATCCTGAAGAGAAGTAGTAAAATCAATTGGTTGATTAGGACTCAAAGATACAGATAAATTGCCATCTGTCAAATACATACAAATCAAACTTTAAAAGTAGGTATCATCGGTATTATTCTTTTCCTTAACATATTCTCTTTCCTAGTAACACTGGAGTGCAAATAACCCAAGTAGGAAAAGAACTGGCTTTTTGAACTATAGATCCCTAAGATACATGAATCCATCAACAACATGAATTCATAAATAGTATGCATATATTTATGAAAAACATTTCATTCAATTTTTATAACCCCATGTCTTATTTTAACTGTTTGTCTGTATCTAGAATACATTCTCATTCTGTGCTTAAAGCTACCAAAACATTGTTTTGAATTTGTTTCAAAAGATAATTCTTATCATTTTGTAAAAAACTTGATAACATAAATTAAATGTATTATAATAAAAGTAATTACACAATATAATAGAAAGACAGATATTTTACAAGAATTGTTCCCAAGCTCTCAGTAGTAATAAAATGATTACAAGTTTAATACCATAATTTATAATTAATAATAGAAGTTTTATTCTTAATTAATATTGGTAGGAATTAAGAAGACATACTGGCTTATATAAAATTAATTTGTTGATCATATTTTACTTATCTGTTATTTATGTGCCAGTAAATAGGACCATCATATATATTTCCATTATATTCCACACAGAGTCGTGGATGGGTTGGTCATTTTTATTTAATTAAATCGTGTTAGTTCATTAGCAATCACTTGTATCAAAATATTCCTTTAGAATTCTCGCCTTCCAGTCAGGAGACCTAGGTTCGATTCCCAGACCATACCTCGCCCCCCAAAAAATTCCTTTAGGCCCTAGATTTTTTTCTCATATCCTCACACAAGCATATGCAAGCATATATCATTACACAGTGTCCCCTTCCTGTATCCACACTTTCTTGAAATATAATTTGAAACTCCTCCCATCAAGAGGAGATTATTTCCTCCACCCCTTGAATATGTGCAGCCCTGGTGGTTTGGTTTGACCAGTACACTGCAGCCAAATGGCATCACACCAATTCTGTAGCTGGATATCAGGAGATTTACTAGTATTCTTGGACCCTGTGTCATAAGAACAAGACCAGGCTAGTCTGCTGACATCATATGATAATAGATACAAGACTCAGACACTTGAGCCCCCTAGCAAACAGCCAGACAATCCTCAAATGGGTGAAGACAAGTCAGTCCTGAACAACCATAGATACATGAATGAACATAGCTGAAATCACCTGAGCCTGAGTCTGATGTCAACAGTACCAAACTTATCAACCCAATTTGTGAAGAACGAATGTTTTTTTGTTACAATTTTAAGTCACTAAATGTCAGGGTCAATGTTTTACAGCTAAAATGAGATATAATGATGCATCGCTCATGTTTAAATATTTCAAAATAAATTAGAAAAGAAAATGAAAGTCACTATTCTGATATATGAAAATCATCAATTTTATCAGTGACTTGAAGTTGTTTTGAAGAATTTTGTGCTTTACAAGGTCATTTTAAATTCTGATGTATTTTTGATCCTTTATGTAATATTCAATTTTATATCTCAAAAATTGACCTTATAAATTGGACCAAATGGACTGAGCAGTAGGGAAAAAAACAAGATGCCCCAATTCTCGAGGATATTTACATTTTCAATCAGAGCCTAACATATGCACTGCCAAGATATTCAGTTGCCTATTTTCCTTTAGTCAGTACACTATGAATTTGAATTAGATCTCCCTTGGTTTTTTCACCTGTCAAACTCTATCTTATTACAACAACATCAAAAGCTTAAGTGTCTTTTCTGACCTAATTTTTTCTCAAGTGGCCAGATAAAAGGGAGTGAGAAATAAATTATGAAACCATCAGTTACTATACAACTGAGTAAATATGAAAAGAGGTTAATGAGAGGACAAAGATCAAACATCTCAACCAAAATAACAAGCGTACTATTCTTAATGACTGCAAATGTTCACCAGACTTTTACTTTCATCCTGTAAAATAAAACACTCTAAAACACAATGAATTATACTGAAATATTAATGAATACTATCTCAAAGGCAGAGTTCATTGCCTTTATGTTTTATCTTCATACTCTTATGCTCAGAATCAGAAGCTTATTTCTCCCAAGTCCCTCTCCATCAAAGCTTTACATTAGAATATAGTGGTTACTTCTTTTTAGGTTATTTATTCAAAAGACTTATTCACTACGACTAAGGGGCAACATATTACCATTTTATAAACTCCCTTTACTAGGATTGTGTGAGCTCATGTAACTGAGAAATCAGGATTTAAGGGATGGTTTGGATTACTGAATCATATTCCTTTTTGCTTGCTGGGATATTGGAGTAGACAGAGGGGAATACTTGAAATCCCTAAATTGTAATGCAGCTGCCCTGATATTTGAAATGTTTGTAAAAGACCTTATCTTGTGCCTTTGCCACTGTAAGGACTGCTACCCCATTATCTGGTCATTTTCTTATAGCGTAAAGTGCCTAATGCTACTGAAGAATTTGAAGCTAGCTATCAACTAGCTTTGGCCCTAGACATTTGTAAATCATATTAGCTAGTTTCCGCTTCTGAAAGATAACTTGTCTCACTTCCTTTTGGTTTACACCTTTCGTACTGAAGTGATAGCCTGCCTTTCCTCCTTTCAGTTTTTGTTCTCCGATTGAAATGATAATGATAACTCTGTCTCCTTTCCTGCTTTGAACTTGCTATTCCAAATGACCTCATCTCCTCTTGCTAAAATCCTTAAAAACCTTGAACACGCTAAACTCCAAGAGACAACTTTTGGGCCAATAGGCTATCATCACTCCTACTATGCACGTAGTAATAAACTCTCCCACTCTTTTAAACCCTGGTGTCTCAGGAATTGCTTATTAAGTATATCAGGCAAAAGAATCCACAGCCTTTGTCTGGTAACACTCACAATTGCTTAGCTATACCAAAGTAAAATACAGATATCAGATGACCTTATTACTTCAAGACATG
The DNA here is from genome assembly GCF_023851605.1 of Tamandua tetradactyla. NCBI lineage: Eukaryota > Metazoa > Chordata > Mammalia > Pilosa > Myrmecophagidae > Tamandua > Tamandua tetradactyla. Next base: position 77,864,288 of record NC_135335.1, read on the forward strand.
AGCTTTACCTTGTTGACCAAATGCCTTAATTGCTATTATACATATTTCATAAAGGAAAAGTCGTTTTTCAGACCTTAATATGCACTTGATATTATAAGGGTAAAAATACAATGAAAATGAAAAGAACTACGTTAATTTTCCTGGTTTAAAAAAGAAAAAAAAAAAAACAAACCCTCAATCCCTTCTTAGAGCATTCTTCAGAAAACCTATCATTTTAAACCCTTTTTTCTGTCCCTTTGATGTATACATAAATCTTTTTAAAAACTAAGTAAGTCTTTTACCAGCTTTATAATGCAGGAATGTCTTTATCTAGGACCTGGGAACCATTTCTTTCAAATGTAAAACATCAAGGAAATTAGTGCCTCTATCTCCCCATTTTCATGGAGTTTAGCTTAGGCTCTGGCTCCAAGCTGTAACTATATACCTGTCAAAAAGACAGGAGAGGTTTCATTATTCCTCTCTATAGAGGCAATTAGCAAACACAAAAGCAACCCTAATTACCATGTGAATTAAAATGGACAATATTTGACAAATGGCCTTCTTTCTGGAGGACTAGTCATTATTTATTTTGATAATAAGTATGCAATGGGTTGCAGGTGCTTGGCTATATATAAGGTGGAGTAAGGTTGGATTTCTTCCTTTCTTTGCAGACTCTATAGTGGATTGCCAGTGATGCATCACATTCTCTTTTTGTGCTTATTCACTAATATTTTTTTAATTTCTCTTCTACCTTTGTATAGATGCCTTCTTGTTTGGAGAAGATTTCTATTTTTAATTTTATTTGTCCAACAATATGCAAGTCAGCTCACAAGCCTGAAAAGCTCTGTGTGTATGTGTTTGTGCATATGAGGAATGGCATTTAGGAGTTCATATTCTTCATACCTGTTTTACAATCATGGTGCTCTTTTTTGAACAAGTAAAGTCTATAATAATTTATACAACCATTGTTGTAAAGACTTTGATTATAATTGTGTCTAAATGTTGCTGTTTTATTTTCCTTCCACATGGGCAGGCTCTGGGAATCAAACCTGGGTCTCTGGGCAGGGGAGAATTCTGCCACTGAGCCACCGTGGCACCACCCTAAAGGTTGCCTTTTAAAAGGGATTTTAAATTTTACTTTAAGGAGATCCATTCATTTTTTGTGTTATTTTCCAGCTCAGCACAAACTTGAGACCAAAGAATCCACCAAGCCGAAGATTAGCTATAGGTTTTAATTAGGGACATGTGGGCAGGAAAATCATCTTCCCAATGGTGACGCATTTCTTCCTGAAATAAAGCTTTTGCTCACATTCCTTTGATCCCACCTCATTCTTGCTGAGTTTGCTAAGTTTGCCTTTCATCCGGTGCCAAAACTCAGAGTGAGATGACCCCCAGTGCTCCAGCCTTGTAACCTGGAAGGCAGTGGGCGATGGCAGCTTATCCTGGGCTTTCTCCTAGATCCTGGTCGGTGTGTCCTGGACGTGGTTCCTCTGAGTCTCTCCCACACTCCATGAGGAAAGGGGCTTCTTGACCCACTCCGCCTTGCAACTGGGGAAGCAGCAGACAGCGGCAGCTTGTCCCAGATGAAAAGCAGACTGAGAAAACTTACCAGGAATGAAGTGAAAACAAAGAAATTAAAGCAAAGGCTTTATTTCAGAAAGAAACAGAGCCAACTGGGCATCATTTCAAGAGAGAGAAATGATCCCCTGAGGTGGCAGGGGATAGGGTTTTTATGGCTTAACGTCAGGGCGGAGGGTTGGGTACAAGGGTTAGGTAAGTTTCTATTGGTTAGCTTTCAGAATTAGGGGGCTGAGTTAGGAGTTGGCAGTGTTTCATTGGTAAAGTTAAAATCTAAGCACCACCCAAAGGGTGCAGGGTTGTAATTGTCAGAGGGCAGATATTGAGTAAGGTGAGGGTAGCACAAGAACATATCTGCTGGAGGGTGAGCAGGCTAGAGTAGGAATGCTGTTTGAAATATTCACCAGAAGTAGGACACATCATGGGGGAAGGGTCCTGTTATTCAGGGCTAACATTGTCTATTTTGGTTTATATTTCATGTTTTAAATAAAACAAGTATATATTCTGAAAACAATTACCATAAAATAGTAATTGTTCCCCTTGTGTTGTAGTTACAGATCATATGCATCATTACAATGTGAGAGTTCAAAGTTCTACTTTAATTTATTCACATCATTTACATCAAAAATGTGTAGGAGGAAGAAGATAAATCATTTTGGGTATGGTAAATAAAATCTAGTAGTCCAATCTGGGGATGCCTGTGCTAAGCCCCACAACAACTCCACATTAGCAAAACCAGGAAACTTAAGCAAGTTTCTATTTCCTATGAATGCCATGCTTTCTCAGAAGATCACATTTTAATACATCCAGATCTTTATCAATAACCCTAACTAACTTTCTCAATCCTAAGCAAACACCTACACCACACTAACAAAGGAAATTCTCTCACAATGTCTTGCTTATTCTGCCTATAAAAATCTGTTTCTCACTTTGCTCAGTGGAACTCTTTTTCATTTTATGGCAACTGAAATCTTTCCAATTCTAAAGTTGATTCAGTAAAACTTACTAAAAAAATAGAGATCTAACCACGTTTTGCTCAAGTTTTTGTTTCATAGGTATTAAACTCCTTATATGGCTTGCTTTTAAGAATAATTCATCTTATGTAATTTGGGGTCTTCCATAGTGGAATCTTTTTTTTTTTTTTTTTAATTTTTTTTTTTTAGTTGCATATTCATCATTTCTTAGTACATTTGCATCGATTTAGAAAAAGAAATAAAAAGACAACAGAATAAGAATTAAAACAATAATAGAAAGAAAAAAAACAAAAACAAAAACAAAAAACCTATACCTCACATGCAGCTTCATTCAGTGTTTTAACATAATTGCATTACAATTGGGTAGTATTGTGCTGTCCATTTCTGAGTTTTTATATCCAGTCCCGTTGTACAGTCTGTATCCCTTCAGCTCCAATTATCCCTTCTCTTTTTTTTTTTTTAATTAACGGAAAAAAAGAAATTAACCCAACAGTTAGAGATCATACCATTCTACATATGCAATCATTAATTCTTAACATCATCACATAGATGCATGATCATCATTTCTTAGTACATATGTATTGGTTTAGAAGAACTAGCAACATAACCGAAAAAGATATAGAATGTTAATATAGAGAAAACAATAAAAGTAATAATAGTAAAATCAAAACAAAACAAAAAAAAAACAAAACAAAAACCTATATCTCAAATGCAGCTTCATTTAGTGTTTTAACATGATTACTTTACAATTAGGTATTATTGTGCTGTCCATTTTTGAGTTTTTGTATCTAGTCCTGTTACACCGTCTGTATCCCTTCAACTCCAATTGGCCATTATCTTACCCTGTTTCTACCTCCTGCTGGACTCTGTTATCAAGGACATATTCCAAATTTATTCTCGAATGTCTGTTCACATCAGTGGGACCATACAGTATTTGTCCTTTAGTTTTTGGCTAGACTCACTCAGCATAATGTTCTCTAGGTCCATCCATGTTATTACATGCTTCATAAGTTTATCCTGTCTTAAAGCTGCATAGTATTCCATCGTATTTATATACCACAGTTTGTTTAGCCACTCTTCTGTTGATGGAGATTTCGGCTGTTTCCATCTCTTTGCAATTGTAAATAACGCTGCTATAAACATTGGTGTGCAAATGTCCGTTTGTGTCTTTGCCCTTAAGTCCTTTGAGTATATTCCCAGCAATGGTATTGCTGGGTCATATGGCAATTCTATATTCAGCTTTTTGAGGAACCGCCAAACTGCCTTCCACAGTGGTTGCATCATTTGACATTCCCACCAACAGTGGATAAGTGTGCCTCTTTCTCCGCATCCTCTCCAGCACTTGTCATTTTCTGTTTTGTTGATAATGGCCATTCTGGTGGGTGTGAGATGATATCTCATTGTGGTTTTGGTTTGCATTTCTCTAATGGCCAGGGACATTGAGCATCTCTTCATGTGCCTTTTGGCCATTTGTATTTCCTCTTCTGATAGGTGTCTGTTCAAGTCTTTTTCCCATTTTGTAATTGGGTTGGCTGTCTTTTTGTTGTTGAGATGAACAATATCTTTATAAATTCTGGATACTAGACCTTTATCTGATATATCATTTCCAAATATTGTCTCCCATTGTGAAGGCTGTCTTTCTACTTTCTTGATGAAGTTCTTTGATGCACAAAAGTGTTTAATTTTGAGGAGTTCCCATTTATTTATTTCCTTCTTCAGTGCTCTTGCTTTAGGTTTAAGGTCCATAAAACTGCCTCCAGTTGTAAGATCCATAAGATATCTCCCAACATTTTCCTCTAACTGTTTTATGGTCTTAGACCTAATGTTTAGATCTTTGATCCATTTTGAGTTAACTTTTGTATAGGGTGTGAGAGATGGGTCTTCTTTCATTCTTTTGCATATGGATATCCAGTTCTCTAGGCACCATTTATTGAAGAGACTGCTCTGTCCCAGGTGAGTTGGCTTGACTGCCTTATCAAAGATCAAATGTCCATAGATGAGAGAGTCTATATCTGAGCACTCTATTCGATTCCATTGGTCGATATATCTATCTTTATGCCAATACCATGCTGTTTTGACCACTGTGGCTTCATAATATGCCTTAAAGTCAGGCAGTGCGAGACCTCCAGCTTCGTTTTTTTTCCTCAAGATGCTTTTAGCAATTCGGGGCACCCTGCCCTTCCAGATAAATTTGCTTATTGGTTTTTCTATTTCTGAAAATTAAGTTGTTGGGATTTTGATTGGTATTGCATTGAATCTGTAAATCAATTTAGGTAGGATTGACATCTTAACTATATTTAGTCTTCCAATCCATGAACACTGTATGCCCTTCCATCTATTTAGGTCTTCTGTGATTTCTTTTAGCAGTTTTTTGTAGTTTTCTTTATATAGGTTTTTTTTCTCTTTAGTTAAATTTATTCCTAGGTATTTTATTCTTTTAGTTGCAATTGTAAATGGAATTCGTTTCTTGATTTCCCCCTCAGCTTGTTCATTACTAGTGTATAGAAATGCTACAGATTTTTGAATGTTGATCTTGTAACCTGCTACTTTGCTGTACTCATTTATTAGCTCTAGTAGTTTTGTTGTGGATTTTTCCGGGTTTTCTACGTATAGTATCATATCGTCTGCAAACAGTGATAGTTTTACTTCTTCCTTTCCAATTTTGATGCCTTGTATTTCTTTTTCTTGTCTAATTGCTCTGGCTAGAACCTCCAACACAATGTTGAATAATAGTGGTGATAGTGGACATCCTTGTCTTGTTCCTGATCTTAGGGGGAAAGTTTTCAATTTTTCCCCATTGAGGATGATATTAGCTGTGGGTTTTTCATATATTCCCTCTATCATTTTAAGGAAGTTCCCTTGTATTCCTATCTTTTGAAGTGTTTTCAACAGGAAAGGATGTTGAATCTTGTCGAATGCCTTCTCTGCATCAATTGAGATGATCATGTGATTTTTCTGCTTTGATTTGTTGATGTGGTGTATTACATTAATTGATTTTCTTATTTGAACCATCCTTGCATACCTGGGATGAAACCTACTTGGTCATGGTGTGTAATTCTTTCAATGTGTTGTTGGATACGATTTGCTAGAATTTTATTGAGGATTTTTGCATCTGTATTCATTAGAGAGATTGGTCTGTAGTTTTCTTTCTTTGTAATATCTTTGCCTGGTTTTGGTATGAGGGTGATGTTGGCTTCATAGAATGCATTAGGCAGTTTTCCCTCCACTTCGATTTTTTTGAAGAGTTTGAGGAGAATTGGTACTAATTCTTTCTGGAACGTTTGGTAGAATTCCCATGTGAAGCCATCTGGTCCTGGACTTTTCTTTTTAGGAAGCTTTTGAATGACTAATTCAATTTCTTTACTTGTGATTGGTTTGTTGAGGTCATCTATGTCTTCTTGAGTCAAAGTTGGTTGTTCATGTCTTTCCAGGAACCTGTCCATTTCATCTAAATTGTTGTATTTATTAGCGTAAAGTTGTTCATAGTATCCGGTTATTACCTCCTTTATTTCTGTGAGGTCAGTAGTTATATCTCCTCTTCCATTTCCGATCTTATTTATTTGCATCCTCTCTCTTCTTCTTTTTGTCAATCTTGATAGGGGCCCATCAATCTTATTGATTTTCTCATAGAACCAACTTCTGGTCTTATTGATTTTCTCTACTGTTTTCATATTTTCAATTTCATTTATTTCTGCTCTGATCTTTGTTATTTCTTTCCTTTTGCTTGCTTTGGGATTAGTTTGCTGTTCTTTCTCCAGTTCTTCCAATTGAACAGTTAATTCCTGCATTTTTGCCTTTTCTTCTTTTCTGATATAGGCATTTAGGGCAATAAATTTCCCTCTTAGCACTGCCTTTGCTGCATCCCATAAGTTTTGATATGTCGTGTTTTCATTTTCATTTGCCTCGAGGTATTTACTAATTTCTCTTGCAATTTCTTCTTTGACCCACTCGTTGTTTAAGAGTGTGTTGTTGAGCCTCCAGGTATTTGTGAATTTTCTGGCATTCTGCCTATTATTGATTTCCAACTTCATTCCTTTATGATCCAAGAAAGTGTTGTGTATGATTTCAATCTTTTTAAATTTGTTAAGACTTGCTTTGTGACCCAGCATATGGTCTATCTTTGAGAATGATCCATGAGCACTTGAGAAAAAGGTGTATCCTGCTGTTGTGGGATGTAATGTCCTATAAATGTCTGTTAAGTCTAGCTCCTTTATAGTAATATTCAGATTCTCTATTTCTTTATTGATCCTCTGTCTAGATGTTCTGTCCATTGATGAGAGTGGGGAATTGAAGTCTCCAAATATTATGGTATTTGTGTCTATTTCCCTTTTCAGTGTTTGCAATGTTTTCCTCACGTATTTTGGGGCATTCTGGTTCGGTGCATAAATATTTATGATTGTTATGTCTTCCTATTTAATTGTTCCTTTTATTAGTAGATAGTGTCCTTCTTTGTCTCTTTTAACTGTTTTACATTTGAAGTCTAACTTGTTGGATATTAGTATAGACACTCCTGCTATTTTCTTGTTGTTATTTGCATGAAATATCTTTTCCCAACCTTTCACTTTCAACCTATGTTTATCTTTGGGTCTAAGATGTGTTTCCTGTAGACAGCATATAGAAGGATCCTGTTTTTTAATCCATTCTGCCATTCTATGTCTTTTGATTGGGGAATTCAGTCCATTGACATTTAGTGTTATTACTGTTTGGATAATATTTTCCTCTGCCATTTTGCCTTTTGTATTATATATATCATATCTGACTTTCCTTCTTTCTACCCTCTTCTCCATACCTCTCTCTTCTGTCTTTTTGGTTCTGACTCTAGTGCTCCCTTTAGTATTTTTGCAGAGCTGGTCTCTTGGTCACAAATTCTCTCAGTGACTTTTTGTCTGAGAATGTTTTAATTTCTCCCTCATTTTTGAAGGATAATTTTGCTGGATATAGTAGTCTTGGTTGGCAGTTTTTCTCTTTTAGTAATTTAAATATATCATCCCACTGTCTTCTAGCTTCCATGGTTTCTGCTGAGAAATCTACACATAGTCTTATTGGGTTTCCCTTGTATGTGATGGATTGTTTTTCTCTTGCTGTTTTCAAGATCCTCTCTTTCTCTTTGACCTCTGACATTCTAACTAGTAAGTGTCTTGGAGAATGCCTATTTGGGTCTAATCTCTTTGGGGTACGCTGCACTTCTTGAATCTGTAATTTTAGGTCTTTCATAAGAGTTGGGAAATTTTCAGTGAAAATTTCTTCCATTATTTTTTCTCCTCCTTTTCCCTTCTCTTCTCCTCCTGGGACACCCACAACACGTATATTTGTGCGGTTCATATTGTCCTTGAGTTCCCTGATACCCTGTTCAAATTTTTCCATTCTTTTCCCGATAGTTTCTGTTTGTTTTTGGAATTCAGATGTTCCATCCTCCAAATCACTAATTCTATCTTCTGTCTCTTTGAATCTATCATTGTAGGTATCCATTGTTTTTTCCATCTTTTCTACTTTTCCTTCACTTCCATAAGTTCTGTGATTTGTTTTTTCAGTTTTTCTATTTCTTCTTTATGTTCAGCCCATGTCTTCTTCATGTCCTCCCTCAATTTATCGATTTCATTTTTGAAGAGGTTTTCCATTTCTGTTCGTATATTTAGCATTAGTTGTCTCAGCTCCTTTATCTCATTTGAACTTTTGGTTTGTTCCTTTGACTGGGCCATATTTTCAATTATTTGAGCATGATCCGTTATCTTCTGTTGACGTCTGCGCATTTAGACAGATTTCCCTGGGTGTTGGATCCAAAAGTTTGGAAGATTTTCCTGTGAAATCTCTGGGTTCTGTTTTTCTTATCCTGCCCAGTAGGTGGCGCTCATGGCACACGTTTGTCTGCGGGTCCCACCAGTAAAAGGTGCTGTGGGACCTTAAACTTTGGAAAACTCTTGCTGTCCGGGGGGTTCGCTAGCCGATGCGGCTTGAGCCGGCCCGGGGTCCGAACGCAGGGAGGGTTGCTGGTCGCCGCAGCCCGGGAAAGAGCCGGTCTGAATTTCCTAGTCGGCCCTGGGCGACAAGCGTGGCAGGAGGGCGCCAGCGGCAGCGGCCCGCCCGAGAGAGTGCACGTTCCCCGGGAGTCACAGGTTTGGAAGGGGCCTCCCCCACCCGTCACCGTTCTCCGCGGCCTGGGGATTTCCGATCCAATTCTCTCAGTTGGTCCGGGGGGCTGCGCGTGGTGTGGGCGCCAGCCGCCTTGGTTTCAGGGGACTGCCTCTCCAATTCTCCCAGCCGGCCTGGGAAGGGGGAAGGGAGTAACTCCGGCTGCTTGCCACCCCTCCCGTTCCAGGATGGGGTACGCTGTCTTTTTTATCTCTGTTGTTGCTTTGGGCGCTTTATGTATCGTTTCTACTCCCCTAGTAGCTGTCCTGGAGAAGAAACTAAGATCCGCGCGTCTTACTAAGCCGCCATCTTCCAGGAAGTCCCCATAGTGGAATCTTAACAAATATAAAATAAGAAACTTTTTTTTCAGATTAAAAGAGATGAAAGAGTGCTATAGTTTTCATACACAATCTATAAAATAAATGCTTTATTTGATAAAATAAGAATAATAGATGCACAAGCAGTTCAGTGGCAGAATGCTCACCTTTCATGCTGCCTGGACCATGCAACCCCTCCCCCCCAAAAAAAACCCAAACATTTACGATTTCTTGGACTTATGTTAGAAAATCCAAAAGTAAGAAAGTGGAAATTAAAAAAAAAAATGTTTAGAATGAAAATAACTGCGAATGAATTGCTTTTCAAATGCCAATCATATGAATTACAAGCCTGGAGACTCGGTAAACTTAAAACAACATTTTATTTCTTGTTTGTGCAACATATTTATCTTGATTGGCCTGGAAACTCTTCTTCCCCTGGTCTATATTCTAGGAGCCAGGATGATCGAGCATCCTGTGTCCGGAACAGTGCTGGTCATTGTGGCAGCGGAAAGGGTAGTGCGTTGTGTATTGATTCGTACCGCTTCCCTCCAGATCAACAGCATTTCTTCCATTTCAGTGACAAACCCATAACACGGTAAAGAGCGCTGACCAGAAGTCAGAATAGCTGTAGTCTGACCCGGTTCCCAGAAGGGAACCAGAACTTGAGTATCAATTCTGACTGCCTCCCTTGTTCTAGGTCATCAAGGCAAATTATGCATTAGTGTGTATAACATTAATGACATTTGCAAGATGCTACACAATTCTGACCATTTTTATAGGAATTAATCCTTTAACTTAATATTTATCGGATGTTTGGACAGTTTTTTTTTGTTTTTAGATTTGACATACTATTTGAATTGTTTTATTTTGCCATGTTTTATTCAGGTATTCCTAAATTTACTTTAAGTTGTACTGCTTTGTGTGCTATGCTCGAAGATGTAATAATTATATATACATATATATATATATATTTAGAAATTAATGACTCTCATAGCTGTTCTAGAGTTGACCTGCATGCTCTAGCTACTGCCTAATGGTGTATCAAATTTCATTGTGCTGATGTGCCTGTTTTAGCCATTCAGTGGAAATTATTTGAGGAGTCTAGAATAGATTTTAATTTAGTCATCATATTGAGGCCTTTAGCGCTAAATGTTATAGATGACTGTTTGAAGGCAATGTGCTGAAGTAGAAGTTCAAAGGCTACTGATTTAACTTCATTCAAAGTCTGTTTTACTCTCTTGCCCTGGGGAGGTTATACCTACAAAAAAAGGTTGTATTTCTTCTTTGTTATTCTTTTATAATGAAGACATAGAGGCAATTAGATACTAGACCATGTGACTGGAACGTACTTGATTGTGTAAGACTTTCTAGCCCTGCAGTTTGTGCTGGAAATCTGTAGGAAGAACCATCCAACTCCACAGCCACTAGAATAGATCAAGTGTTTCTCGAATTAAGATCCAAAAACTTTCTGGATTCTCTAGAATTTCTGATTCTCCAAGCGAAATATTTCTGGCATCTTTGAGTTTATTATGACTTTAAGGAGGTGGTATTTTGTTTGGTTTTCAATATTAATCTAAAAAAAATAATATAATACATTCTGAATCATCCAGATGCCAATTTTATTAGCAAGTAAAATAAATAAATTCAGTGGACTCAGGTGTATTTACTTTTGAATTTATGATTCGAAATAAAGTAAAGCACAATGAGGTAAGAAGTAGCTGCAGGAAGGACATCTTTACAGCAGTTTAATATCAAACATTATGAAAATTGTCATCTTAAATCATTATACAGCAATACAGTTAGGGCCAATTCAAAAATACCTCAGCAGTTCAGTGAGGATCAATGTTTTATGGTGAGTATCTGCATAGCTCAGACCTTGTTTTTGAATATGTGAACTTGAACTGCTTCTTTATTTTGAAAGTCTGCCATTAATAATCATTGAAGCAATTTTTAGAATAGTATTTTAAATTTAGCATCATACTTTATGGTGTTTTATTAAATGCATTAACCTATCCAAATGATTTGCATTAGGTTAAAATAACTTCACTGTTTAAAAAGTAAAGTAATAAAAATGATAAGAATGCTAATACAGATATTATTCATGTTTAGCAACAAAATAAAACTGAGTCTAATACAAATACAAGTAATTTAATCTTTCTCTAGAAAACCTCTTTTTTTTCTTGTTATGGGCAGGCTCCAGGAATCAAGCCCGGGTTTCTAGCATGTCAGGTGAGAACTCTGCCTCTGAGCCACCATTGCACCACCCTCTCTATGAAACTTTTTTTCACTAAAGATCCAAGGTGATGGTGGAGTTATACAGAGAAGGTAGGGTTTAACAAATTTGCATGGCTGCAATATATTGATATTTCTTTTAGTCTCCAGTCTCTTAGAGCAGCTAGAAGTATAAACTCAAAATTGTGGAATTGTAACCACATACCAAACTCTGAAATCTGTTCTACAACAAATTGTTGCAATGTGCTTTGAAATTTATTGCTTTTTGGATATATATTATTTTTCACAAAAAAAAAGTTGATTGTGATGATAAATGCACAGCTATATGATGATAATGTGAACCATTTGTACACTTTGGATGACTACATGGTATGTGAATATATAAAAGATATCAATAAAAAAATTTTAAAAATAAATCTTTTCAGTAGAAAGTAGAACATTTAACTTTAACAAATAGCCTATTTCCCATTTAATTATTAATATTATTTGAACTTTATAATTTTTGCCTGTATCTTATTTGTATCTTGTTTTCAATTTATGATGTTAAGAATTATAAGGTAAATGAATGTATACCTAATTTTACTATTTCGTATTTTTAAGGTTTCATTGGAATCAAAAATTGTGAAAACTTGGAGTTCCTGAAAATGTTTGCTTTCTATATCACAGGTTTGACTGAAACGCATGATACTGCTTCCCATTAACTTCCTTACCTTATATATTACCATTCTACCAATCGTTCTTCCTACTCTGCTAGAATTGGTTTAATTTCTTATCCATAGAAGAATCCAGGAGCTACAATTCCACAGGGCCCTTGCACCTGTACTTCCCTCTGTAATGATTTTCCACCAGATAGCGCATGACTGTGGTCAAGCAGCACCCTCTCAGGGAGGCATTCCAACACCATGTCTTATGCAGCACTCAATTCCAGTTTGCATCTGTCTTGTCCATTTATTTTCACCGTTAAATGCATCTCCTTTAGTTTCCCATGCAATTTACGCATTTATTTGTTTACTCTCTGTCTGCACCAACTGGAATATAAGCCTTATAAAAGTAGGGGGTTTTGTCTGTTATGTTCTTGTGAATCTGTGGTGCACACATCATCAAGATACTTTGATTATTGTTCTTTACACCTTACCCAATATAAAACAAATTTGTGCAGAAAATTTTAATTAATAACTTTGGAGGTTATATATATATATATATATATATATATATATATATGTCACCTATCTTTTTCAAAGTTCTTAAAAGGAGGTATGTTTGAATTATCCATTTGCATGCAATTCAAGAATGTTATTTTTTAATTAAAGGCAGACCGATAGGATACATATATCCTTCAATGCTTAAGTTAGTGTTCAACCAGGTAAGAAATAATTTGATGTTTATCTAATATTAAATGAAATATTATGATTATATTGACATCTCTCTAACAGATTTCAGAGCTGCTGGTAATTTGAATTTCCACACCCTTTTGTTTATTCCTTAATCATTATTATTAGTGCATTTTATTTATTTTTGTAAAAAATATATGTGTATTAGTCAGGGTTCTCAGAGAAACAGAAACAGCAGGAGAGATCTGTAAAGATGAGATATATAAGGGTGTCTCACACAACCATGGGAATGGAAGAGTTCAAAATCCATAGGGCAGGCTGTGAAGCTGGTGGCTCTGATGAAGGGTTTGGATAAATGCCACAGGGAAGGCTCCCTGGTTGAAGAAATGAAAGAGTCTCTCTTCCTCCTTAAAAGCCTTCAACTGAATGGATTTTCTCATTGTGGGAAGCATGCCTTAGTTGATCACAGGTGTAATCAGCCATAGATGCAATCAATTGACTAATGACTTAATACACCAGCCTTCCTGTTTATCAACCAGCCCTGAAATATCCTTGCAGCAAAGCCAGTGCTTGTTTGCCTGATCAGACAACTGAGCAGAATCATTTGGCCAAGTTGACACTAGAACCTAACCATCACAATATGTATACCAACATTTTAATTTAAATATTTTCTATCAAACTCTGACTAGGTAAAGGACTCACATCTAAATGTGCTTGGAAAAAAATACGCATTCAATAAATGTTTGGGGAAAATAATTCAAATAAGTGAATTAAAGTAGTCATTTCTTCTGCTCCTTTCAGATTGTTTTGTGTACAGAATTATGAAGAATAGAAAAAAAAATCCACCCTAAAAGGGACATAGTTGACAAGTGAAAGATTCTCCTTGCATGACCTTAAAGTAGTCTACCATTTCTCTAATATTACAATAAGGAATTACTGGAGTTTTATTTTTGGTGTGACTGAAAAAGGGCTCACCTTTTGATGGTTGCCATTTCCTGCTTTTTGTGCATAATAACTGACTTGACATTTGTGGTGCACCGATGTATCTTCTTAATGTGAAAAATCATCTGTGCATTAATGAACTGGCTTGATGTATCTGCCAAACCTTTCAACGAAGCAATTAAATCTGTGTAAGAACTTGCATGAATGGCAGAGTTTATTGTAATCTAAGAAGAGAAGTGTAAACAAAAAGTAATTAATTTTTAAAGGTGGCAATCAAGTAGTACAACACAAGTGCTATATCTATTGAACTCCATCTATATAGGGCATAATGCCAGCACACTATATTTTATATCTAATCAAATTTCTAATCTTACTTTTGGGAAAATGTTTAACCTTATAACAGTTTAAAAATTTTAAATAAAAATAGGACATTGTATCCATTTATCAAACTAAAACACTTAAATTAGACACAAAATAATCATGAATATTCAGCAAGGTAAAAGAATGATGGAATGGATGCTACTTGACTGTGCTAATAGCATGGTAGGCTGCATACATAGCACTTGTTGTTAATTTTTTAATTTGCATTAGAAGCCTAAAAATACCATATACTATAGTTCATAAACTACTAGAGGAAACAGCCATAAATATAGTGAAAAAAAGCATTAATACCTGGGAGGATGACTAAAGCATTTATTAAATACTTTTCTCATATCTATACTCAAAGCAAATACCTAGAATGTGCAACAATAAAGGGATAATAAATTCAACTTTGTTAATGCAACAGAGAAATTGCATATGACACTTTAGATGATATTTAATTATACAAAATTCATTTTTTAAGAAGCACATATTGGGTACTTTTGTGCTAAGCACAATGCTTATTGATTTACATTAAATTCTTACAATATGTATTTAATTTGGTAGGCTTAATGTTTTCTTCAGTTTACTGATTAAGATCATATTAATTAAAGTAACTTATTGGTCACATTGATCGTCAATGATAGAGCAGAGACCAGAAATATGTCTATATGACAGAAAAATCATGCTGTTAACCCCTGTGAACTCAGGTTGACTACAGAGTGGTAATCTTATTGAATAAAAAGATACTCAAACTCAATTTCTGTATGTAAATTAAACTAGATTGTTAGAACCATAATACCCTCTCGTTTTTCCTTCTGTGCATTATTATTGTTTGTTATACTAGTAATGTACAGAGTTGACGATTTGAACTGTTTAATTGCACCTGTCATTTTTTTCTCCAAAAAGAAGGTGTTTTCATTCTGCGTCCTTGACTTAGTGCCATAGGATACATATTATACAAATTCCTCAGTCAGAGATGTAGTCATGTGCATCTGCCTCTTGCACTGAAGGATGAGTTGGCGTATTACATCTTTAGGGAAGTCTGGGGCAACTGGAGTGGCACTGAATGGGACTTGTGGAAAACAATATTATGTCTGTAAAAGTACTGACTATTATCCAGAATATATTTTATTAATGCTATTATTAAAACCAGTATGCATTTTTATGAGTTTAGAGTTTTTTTATGGATTTTTTTTTTATGGTCCATTCTCCTCCCTCTTTTTTTTTTACATGTTTGATGATTGTAGGTTATTTTCTCAGGAAAGCTCTTCTTGATTTCTCAGACATTTATACGCATATTATTCTCGCTTGTGACATTCAGTATGATTGAGATTGTTTTTTTGAGTATTTGCTTATTGTTTCTCTAGCCCATTAAACTGCAAATCTATCAGAGCCTTACAGATTCTCTCTACTGTATCACTTGGTTGTAGTATAGTGACTAGTATATAACCAATTTTTAATAAATATTTTTTGAATAAATAAATGGCTGTCTCATACATGTTATAAAATATGAAGATTTTTTTCTTTTTTCTGATTAAATATAATACATATTTATCATAGAAATCTGGGGAAACTGTAGAAGCTTTTGTTATGTAAATGCTGTTATTTAAGGGTGACCCATCCGCCCACAGACTAAGACTATTAACCAGAGCATACTGGCATCAAACTCAAATTGTTAAAAATCAATCATTTTGAATATAGCCCAAATAAGCATATTTGTAGCCACTTGGAGACAGTCTGAATTGCAAATCCCACAAAAAGAGGCCAATATCTGCTAGCCATACATACGACAAACCCTGGGGTTATAAAAAACTGCCGCTATACTATAGCTTTCTGACCCAGGAAGTCCTCATCTTATTACTGAGAAGTTTGATCTAGCATGTGAACATTACCTCTCCATGTCTCCTTTGCCCTCTTTTCCTTCTGGGGAAAAAAAATTCCTCTACACCTCTACCAGTGGAAGATATGCTGCCTCAAGGGACTTCATGTCTCATGTAAACCTGTTCATGAGCCCACTGAATAAAGGTCACTGTGTGCTACTCATGGCCAAATCTTTTCTTCAATAAGGCCCCAAATTCTCAAACTCACAGCACATGTTCATGAAATGGCACTGATATGAGGGAACTTAACTGAAGCCCAATTAGAACGGGCATGATATAAAAATTTTGGTTAGTCTTTTAAAAGGTAGAAGGTGTATTTTCAAGATAAATCAAATATAGTGTACTTATTTTCCATAAGATTTACAGGGCCTTATCATCTGCTCTTAACTTTTATTTTATTTAGCCATTCGAGTGAGCATAGTTGTGGGCCAAAAGATAAGAATATTTGACTTATAAAATGAAGTGTATAGTTGGACATTAGTAGCTCCTAATACATCCAGAAAATAAGAGACTGGCATTGATTTTTCCAGGGTTTCTGATAATTTAATTAATACTGTAAAGAAAGCGGCCATGATTTCTTAAGCTCTCTAGAATTTTAAGAATGGTCATAAGTATATATTCACATACAGTTAAGGTAAATAAAAATATTTCTGAACCATTTCCTTTCCCTTTTGCATTGACTTATTTTCAACAAACTTGGGGAAAGTTAGGAAGCATACTAATAAATAATAAATATTATATCATTTAACATAAATTATAAACATAATAAATAAATATATTTATTTTCCAATGTTTTATTTTATTATTCACTAGATTTTGGTATATTTGAAGAATACAGATATACAGATGGACACTACGGGCTGCACTGCATATGACAAATCTTTATAATGGAACTCATAATTAATTTAAGATCATGGTTAAGCAAGGGAAATTTAAATAATTCCATGTCTCCTTTTAGCAACTACTCAGTTACCTGAGGCTGTGGGAGGAGGATGGAGAAATGGGAAGTAGAGATGTTTGATAGACTTTTTATTTGAGAAATGAAGAAACAAAGGAAAATGTTTTGAAGATAATTAAGTGTATTATAGAGGTTAGACTTTGTCTTCTGGTGTATGCATTTAACATCATAGAAATTCCAAACATGCAATTTGCCTTTCTAGTGCTCCTTTAGTCCCCTCAGAATAGGTAACATAACATCTTTTATCTTCTTTTTTCATAGAACATACATATTCTGCGAATATATGATGATGAAAAATATATCCACAAATAAATATAATAATGCGTGTATATAAAAATTAAAATATTAATATCAGTTGCTTTGAAGAATGTAACAAACCCTTTGATTTTTTCCAAATATTAATGTGTTGAGATACTTTATAGCTTTGCTGAGTATAGTTATCATTTATTTTGCCCATTAATCTTCATGGTGAAAGTATATTCCTTAACGTAACTTCAACAGAAAAGGAAGGCAAGGGGTACACGTAAAATATTTCTTCCATCATTTTCAAAAACCACTTATGCATGATTGCATATTTTGATGACTGCCCTAAGAAAATCTGAAGTGTCATATAGAAATTAAATTTACAAAGTTGATTGTCATTTCAAAAGAGAATGTTGATATTTTTAGTTTCTCTCATGCTCACAAAATAAAAGGATGCTGCAACAAACAACAAAAGGATACATGACATGGACAAATAAAACCTTTGACAAAGTATGGAATAAAATTAAATTAAATTAAAACCTATTTCTAAAATTTCAATTTCCCTTAAATGGTTAGTGCAGACTTTCTTTAATTCAGAAAGTCATTCATTAAAGAATATATGGTTAATTCATATTAAATCACAGATTGCATATTAGTAAAGCAATAGTAGCAACATGGAAATATGTTAACAAGAAGTAAGACATAAATAACTATTCTATTTTAATGAAAACTGGGAAGAAAAATCCAGAAAAAATGTTCTAAAAGGTGATATAATTTGGACACTATAGTAGTAATCAAATAATATCTTAGCAGTGGTAACTGAATTATTTTAATTATAATCATAAATATTTCTTAGATAAATCTGGCAATAATTCTATGAGGAAATTAAGCAAGATTAATTAGGAATCCATATATTTCAGCATATTTAGAAGAAAAATATTTTAAAGATTTGAGAAAATACTCATGATATACAGTATAATAATATTTGTTATTCACAATAGAGTATAAATTATAGATTACAAAATGTGTAATATATTTGCTTGTGCACATATGTTAAAAGTCAACACTGTTTAGAGTGTGACCATATATTATAGTTATTTTTACATTTTGTAATGCATATTTTCCAAAACAGTTGCAAGGAACATTCACTAGTTTTGAAACTAGAAAAATATCAAAATTTTCAAGCATTATAGGCCGACTGGAAAATCAGAGAGCACAGTTTCCAAGACTGCCCTCAGTTCTTATACCAATTGCAAGTTCAGAGGTGTTTCCAAAATCACCCTCAGTTCCAATTATTTCCTAGGAAGACTCACAGAACTCATTAAACACTATTATGTTCACAGTTATAACTATAGGGAAAAGACACAGATTGAAGTCAGCCAAGAAATGCACAGGTCTGTGTTCAGGAGAAGTACAAAACACAGCCCACATAATCCTCTCCCAATGGGATACATTACTCTCCTGTCATCTGTAGATAATTGCAACCAGGGAAACTCATTTGAGCTCTGGTGTCCAGAAATATTTTTAGACTTCATCACAAAAGGATGAATGACTGACTGATTGAGCGAATGCCCTGGTGGTTGATCTCAGACTTCAGGTTGACTGATACCAAGTGATCCAAAACCCCTAATTTATATCACATTATTGTTCTTTCTGTTATAATCATCCGCTACACTAAGACTATTTGGTCAAGTTGAAATACTTAAATACTTTTTAAAATAATGCAAAAGTTTATTTGACGATTGTTTGCAAATTTATTTCTACAATGAGAATTGTAAATGTTTATATCATATAAAATTCAAAATTACAGTCTGGATTAATATCCAATGTAATGAAAACATGCATTGTATTTTAGTGACCTGATATGAACCTTTATTGGAATGTACAAATAAATGTAAACTATAATATTAACTTTCATTTTATTGATTTAGGGTGAGGATTATTTCATGAAGATAACAGTACAGGTTCTTGATTGTTAATTGGGGTAACCACCCACTGGACTGATTTTTCAATGTATATTCCAAGAAACATCTATTATCAGAACTACAGGAGATGTTTGAAGAAAAGGAAGATTCCAACCCTAATGACTCTAAAAATTTAATAATTTTTCAGTATCATAGTTATTTAAGCATATTTTAAGCACATAGGTATTATAAAAATATGGATCTTAAGTTAAGAATTACTTTTAACTTTGTCTAATTTATTTCTCTCTATTAAAAAGGATCATTATTCAATAGTTAAATTAAACAATATGTTTGCACAGGATTATCATATTGTATATCATTTACAAATTTCTTTTTCCAATTCAGACATGTCATCTACAAATGCATGAGTAGATCTGAATATTGTATCATCCTTAAGTGATTTCTCCTATGTATTGGCACTGAATGTATATTTTGTTTTACTATTTATTTTTCTCTACTTTACTAGGAATGTTTACATATAGAAGTATCTTTATTCATTCTAAATAATACAGATTTCTGGTCCTTCTGCTTTGCATTTCTGTGGGTGGGGAAATCAAATCTGCTTTTACAAAATCTCTTCTGGAAATTTTTTATGCACACTACCCTTAAGAACATTACACTAGACCATAGGCTCATATCAGAATGAATGTGGTAACTATGGTCTCTAAGTTTGAAATAATTGTGCCGGTGATGTTTGCTTCCAATGTCTTTCCCCATCTCTTGCGCAAATCTTATTTCCAGAATTTGATTAGATATATTTTACCTTGGACTTAATGTAGTTGGCTTTGCAGAGTAAGTTTATATGACAAGTTTAAGCTCAAATAGACACCTTATCCTGTGCCTCTTAATGACTTCTTTCCTTTAAGGTATGAAATGTATTTTAAGTCTTTATTGCCTTCTGCAACAATATACACTATTACTTATTAAAAGGAAATGAGCTTTTAGATCATGAATTTTGTGCTTGTTATTATATATTGTTTATTTCTTTAGCTTTCAGAGAATGAAGACCTAAGAATGTGTTAACTAAACATTTTTTAGTCTATTTTTTTGAAATTATTGCTAAATACCCTAATTCATATGAAATTTTCTTACTATTCATTATTTTGGTTCCTTGAAAATATGGGCATAATTTTTCCTAACATCTAAAAAGTCTGTTGTACATGGTTTTACATGAACTGCAAAAAATGTTTAAGTGAATGAATAAATGGATAAAAGAAGATCTCATGCCAAGAAATTAGAAAATAAATATCAGTAATTCATATAATACATATCAATAAAATGTACTCATTATTGCACTTTGCCTACTTGCCCATCTTTCTGCCAGTCACTAAACAATTCCCCTCAACAGCATAAATCTGTGAATGTGTATGAGGAGATCTGAATTTGGATAGTTCCACTAATGAAGACAGATTCTAGGGCATGATTACTTTAGTAGAATTTTAGAATGGGAATTCTCAATAGATACATGAAAAGCATAATTTTCCCAGCTTTCCAACTGAATAAAAATTGATTTCCCAATACAGTCATGTGCTTATGACATCCACTCCAAAAGTTTGGACCCTATAATGGGGCAAAGGTGGAGAAATCCATGACTGTAAGAAATGAATATAAGGACAAACAGTTCCAAAGGCCTAGCAAAGCTAAACCTTCACACATGTGCTTTAAGCCCAAAATAGTTGTCTTCAGTCATTTAAGGCCTGGCAGAAAACAGACACACCTCTTTGGTTAAAGAGGCTAGAAGAAATGGAGAAATAGTTGTAAAAAAGAGCATATTTGGGAAAGAGGGAAATAAAGTTGCACAGCTCATTTATCTCAGAATCCTCAAACTCCTAGAACTGCTCAGAACAAGAAGAAACAGAACAAAAACCAAAAAGTAATCTATTCAGACTAGTAGCCAGTTTGACTCTGAGGAGCAAAGGGGATCCATCCTTTTTGTGGGGTCTCACAGTGGATAATCATATCTTAGCTGTGCTTACTGTAAAGCAGTAGGATGTACTGTGAGAATTATTGAAAGTGTGAAATTATGAATTTAGAAGCTGTACACCAGTGATACATGTTTTAGAAATTGATCATTTGTGTGCAATCCAAAGAAATAAACTTGTGGAGAGCTGTTAGAGCTATGTAGAGTTTAAAATAACCCTGGGATGTCCAAGTGGAGGAGTCCAGTAAGTAAATGAACATTAGGGTCTGGAGCTCAAAAGGAAAATTACGACTGGTGTTAAACATTTGGGAGTCATTGTCACATAGAAAATTGAAAATATGTAAAAGGATTAGGTCATTCATATACAGCAAGCATACATTGAGAAGGAAGCAAGGAGAAAGAAATCCTAGGACAACACTAAATTTTAAGAGCCAGGCTGAGGAAGAGATTTCATGAAGAAGAATGAAAGGGAACATAGGTGGCTGGAGAGTTGCAAGAAATATCACTCTGCCCTTAATGTAACCTGCAATGTTCCTTAGCTATACTCTAACTACCTATCAGGAAACTTAAGTACCAACTCCTTGGTGCTTTGCTGAAAAATACATTTTGAATATAACCTTTGAGGTGTGCAGTTTACCCATTCTACATAACTTACCTTAGGATCACAACAGAACAGCTGAGTTGCAAATCTGAAGCAGTTTATTCCAGTCCGCTTAGAAGGGCTTCATTGAAATACCTTTGGCAACAGTCATTATGGGATGCTCCAAGGTGTAACTCCATGGAAATCTTTCCTCTATTTTCTGTAGAGTTACAGTTTTCAATAAATTATACAGTGTCCTACATGAGGACCAAAAATAGGAATGTCTTTTGGGCCACAGTACTGGGAATAGTAGAGTGATATTTCAAAAACTGTATGTTCTTTTATGACATTATGATTCATTAACTGGGCCAAGGTTTGCCCTTTGCATTGGCTATAAGAAGCAAATAAATGGCCTAACTTTAGCTTACAAATATTTGTCATTATTTCACACTTAACTTTTACCTAGCCTCCTTTTACCTATTCTAATCTCCTTTTATTTGTTCCTGATTATCTTGCATGTTTCGTAAAATTATATTTTTTCATGTCATATGTATGTAAGTTAAATTATCTAAATATATTCTGTGTACTCATTTTGATCAATGGGTGCCTTGATTTGTGTTTGAGGAAGCTGAATTTATAGATTACATCAATCTGGCTCATTTTCTCTCATGCTTCATCTTAGTTATGGTTCATAAGAGGTGCAGGCTAAAGATGAGAGGACCAGAAAATGTTAAGTTTGGACAATTAAAATCACCAATACTTGATCACCAATACTAGTTGTGCTGTGTTTGACAGTAGCCTGCATTCTTTCCAAAGACCTTATATCCTACCACGTTGTTACCACCTCTGTAGTGTAGAATTCTCCAGGTCTGATAATAGCATACCATCTTTTTTTTTTTTTTTCTTTTTTCCTTCAGTCCAAGAACTGACATTGGCTTTCAGTTATTATTCTTTCCTGGGTGCTTAACTCTTCGTTGGTTTGTTTAACCCAATCCATCCAAACTTTGGTAAAATTCAGTTTACCATCTATCTTCTATTAATGTCTTGAGTGGGCCCTATTTCCTGCTGGATATATTGATTGATAAAGACATTTTCATTAATTTTTGAATTAAATAAATTTTCTGCTTCCTCCTGTATGATAATTTGTGGTTGTAAATGTTTGTCTGTGTTATTGGTGTATATAGCTGAATTAAGTAAATTACTTCTAATACCATAGATCAAAATTCTGAAATCCAGAACGTAATAAACTTAACAGAAACATCTCTTAATGTCATTGTTAAACTACTCTCATTTCTCTCTATGTCACTTAAATAAATGAAAGTTAACTTGTGGCAGCCAGCCTCAAGATCATTCCTAATGATATCTGCTTCTTGCTATTCATATATATCATCATGTAGCATAAGTGATGGTATTCCTCTTCTGAAACTCTGAGGTTAGTTTATAATGATTATAGCTCTCATCTTCTTGAGTACTTTCTCTCTCTCATTGCTTGCCTTATGGAAACCCATCTGCCATGTCTTCAGGACATACAAGATAACCTCGACAAACCTGAAGCATCAACCGTCAGCCAGCCTCGACCACCGACATATGTGTTTTCAGATGATGAAGTCCAAGCCAAAGGTATGACTGCCACTTCATAAGATCAGTGAGTCAGAAACATCTAAATAAGCTGCAACTGTATTCCCAACTCTCTTATTCTGTGTGAGAGAAATATTTGTGGTTTTAAGACACCAAGTTTTGGGGTACTTACTTTTTTTAAATTTTTATTTATTTTATTGTTTTTATTATTTTTAAATTTTTTGGGGGGGAGGTAACTTACTTTTGCAGCAGTTTAAATGTATCCATAACTTATGCCTTACCCATAACTGAAGATTTAAATTTTGAACACCGAATAAATAATATTTTGTTTACAAAACTAAAATAATGCTAAAAACTTTAATTGATGTTGCTTTATTTTTTTCAAACAATGAGAAAAATAACTTTTTCATATTTACTCTGCTTATTATTTCCTTGAATAGGGCACATTCAAAAATATTCTTGTTACATATCATTCAAAAATCTCTTCAAAGAACATTTGACTTTCCTTATCAATTCTCATTTTACATAATTAGGAGGTTAATTTAAATAAAAAACACTATAATAAAGGCTCCAGTGATTGTTTATGTGATGCAGAAGATCTGTAAAGAATTATAAAACTTGATTCAAAGTTATCATGCGAAATATTAGCTGATACACACTTTGTAATGCCATTCATCTACAGAAACTGTCATTGAAGTAAAATGCATACCTCCTAATCTCAATTTGTGATGATGGTTGACAACTAAAGCAAAAGATATTTTATTTCTGAATCAAATTAATAACTTAAGTTCCCCTAACACAAAATCTATTAATATAATACTTAAGGGAAATAAGAGTACCTCATAAATAAAGCCAATAGTTGAAAAATGCATTTCCATGTGGATGAACTTATTAAAAGTAGCCCTTAATTAAATAATCAAAGCAATTATCAGGTCAAAGTGCAAAAGTATTAGAAAACCCATAAGATGTGATTAATCTGCTCTTGGGTTTTAGCAATTAAGATGGTTAATACACTTTGCATCTATAAAAATATAATATTGTAAACATCTTCATTTACCTGGAAATACTTAGTGTCTACAAATGTTTATGAAACTTTTCAGTTCAATGGTAATTGGTTTCCTAATCCACAAAACAAAAATCTGTAGGAGGGCAAAATCTTGTTCATTTAAAGAGCATTTAAAAGCAATCTAATAACATTAAAAGCAGCATAAACAACTATTATTCCCTTATTTCAGATCAATAAAACTAGAGCTTCATTCTAACAACCACCTAATACTGATTCACTTAAATGTGTCCATAATCCTAGTCACAAATGCAATTAATAAACATGATACTGTAATAATGTGAATGCTGAACTTATAAAAGTTCATCAAAAAAGCATAAGTCACTTCCTTTTTTGCAGCCATCTTGACAAATACCAGGAGGTTTTACATATTTGCCCATCAGTGAGAAAAGAAATGCATAACAAGGTTAACATATATGTATATTTGATAAATGAAGACAGGTGGTACGTTTTAGGGGTGGTTGTTGGGAGACTGAGTCATGAGTCACAGATATTTTGCCTGCAGTGTGAGAAATGGTGATGGCAGAAACTGGAAAATGTCAAGAGCTGAGCTGAGCTGAGCTCCATGGTGTCAGAATAGCTTATTAAGAAAATGAAATCAAAGTCAAGTCAGAAAATCAAAATCAAATCTTTAATCACTTAGCGCAACAGTAAAAGTAGATAACTGGAGAAAAACCAGCTCCCCCACTGCTGCATTCTTTCCCCATGGAATATTGCTATTGTGTGAAGGTTAGATGAATCAGCACAGAAATGGGGTATCTAAATGAAAAGGCATAGCCAGTTTATGGGCTCAGAGACTGAGATGACTGAGGACAATATAAGGAAAAAGAGGAAAGGGTAAAGAGTAGAAAAGTTTTTTTTTCTTGAGTTAGAGGAGAGAGTAAGTATCTTCAAGACTTTCTCTACTCAGAAGGACTCCATAGAAACACCTTAGGAAATCCTGAGCTTCAAATCCCCAACAGAGGGAACTCCAGTGGTGATGCCTAGACTAGGAATATAGATGTGAGCAAGAGTAAGACCAGCAAGGATGGCTCGAGTTCTTGCCTGCAATTTTCTCCAGGGACTGCAATGCACTGATATTGTGTTTTGTGTGAGGAGGACAAGTTCCCTACCTGAAAGCAGTCAGGTAAAGCCTTTATAATTGTGTAGGGTCTGACCTGAAAGGTCGCATACAGTTTTTGATCAGGAGACAGATTTCTGAAAACAACTTTTTAATTTTCAGGAAATGAAAATTTCCAATCATATTTTGGGAAAAAGACAGGATTTTGGATTTCTACTTCATGATGGTGAACTCCTTTACATAAAGCTCAATACAATCAGCAGTAGATATGTCCAAAAGATAAAATGCTGATTTTAAGCAATGAATGCTAAACAGTGATTATCAAGTAGGTCACAAAGTTCTAAGAAATGACTGAATCATTGAATGTAGATAAAAGCCTATTGCTAAAACACTGCAATTGAAATGTGACACATGATTTTCAACATATCTGAAAAACAAATTTATGTATCATTGACTCTATAACCTAGTTAGTGTATTGGTCAGATGATATTATGGTAGTGGAAAAATTGAGAAGAAAATGCTATTCTAACTCATTATCTTACTTTTTTATGAAAGCTATCTATAATGACACATTAAAGTTTCTTATTAATTTTCAAATTCTTAAAGTAATTTAAAGTAATTTAAAAGTAATGCTTTTAAAAAAGAATTTGCATGCTCATTTTGAAGAAATGTGGGAATGTGGAAACAAAAAATTAAGTAAAAAATATAAAAATGAAGGAAAAGATAAGAGAATAAAAATATTCTCATTCTGTCAATTTCCCCTGTTCCATCCCAGCACAACCCAAGACCAAAGAACATGCCAGGCAGAAAATTATTCAAGAGTTTTAATTAGGTACTCATGAGAAGGAGAAGATCCTTCCCAATGGCAGCCAGTTGGGAAATGGAAGAAAGCACTCCATGCAAAAACAAAAAGGGAGGAGGAGTGTCAAGGGGGCAGCTGATCAGATTCAGCAGAGTCTCACAAGATTTGGTTACAGTGGAGACTTGCAAGATTTGGCAGTCTTGTGAGAGTTGTTTATCAACAGTGATTGGGGAGGGGCGTTTTAATGAATGTCACTCAAATTGTTAAATGCTTCCCTAAGGGAGGGGTTCCCAACCCCTGGGTTGCCACAATTTACCCCCACACAGCCATTTACATTGACTATAGGACAGACACTGCATCCATATTCTGGGACAATAGTATAAGAGACAACAGAACATTGATTCCCAAAAAGTAATGCTGTCATGGCCAAGAAAGACAATTAAACCATTCTACTGATAATTGACAAAAACTTGTGATTTCAGTGTTAAATGAGAAGATTCTTTTCTAGATTTTTTTGATGTGCTGAATTCTGCCTAGCCAGCAGGGTATTCCACACAGTCCAATTCACAGGGTTCACAGTCCAATGCAGGCCAGTGGTACCCAAGAATGGTTGTTCCATGCACACTCAGAATCAAGATTTATTGTGCATGAAGATGACCACAGAAGCCTATTGCAGAAAGGTTTTGGCTACGATGCTAAGGACAAAAAAGAAATGTGTTTATAGGGAACAATGAGAGGTGAATCTTGTTGATGTAATAGAATATAAGCTAAATTTCCACTAGTCCTGGAGAAGGAGTGCTATGAGGGACTTTTATGTACTACAACTTTCCTCCTTGTAATTGCAGGGAGACTACTGGAGTCAAAGCCACAGTTGGCTTATGCATAACAAATGTTATACTGTGCTTTGAATTATGGGGGTCCTGAGTTGGTTACATATAAAACTTTCAGCTTTGTGTATAAACTATGGTTTAATATTTGCATTTTGGGCAACTCTGGTACCCCATGGGCTTAGGATTCCCAACCAGTGAAACTGCATCAGCCAGGACTATGACCATTCAACCTTATTTTTTTCTCAATTTCTAATGCTTGTGGCACAGGCTAGAGACAATTTTCAATATGTCATTGTGGCTGGAGAGTTGTTGGTACTTTTACCTGAATTCACAGTGGCTGCATGGGACCCTCATTACCAGTTCAACAGGAGTGGGAACAGCTCATCATGGGTAAAGGCTGGTGATGACCAGATACCAGTGTGTCCACTGCTTCAGAGGCTGTTTGTTACCTTTTAACTGCTCCTTTAAAAGCCCATTCATCCTTTTATTTAACTCTGCTGCTATGGGATTGTAAGACAAATAAAATATCCATATGATATCATGTTCAGTAGCCCAGGTTTGGATTAGTTGTCTGGTAAAGGGAGTTCCTCTATCAATGAACACATATGTGGGAATCCCAAAGAATGCAATTAGATTTTATAAGCTATGTATTATAGTTCTTTGGTTAGCTTTCCCTAATGGGTATATGAGCAAAAGTCCAGTGACTATGGCTGTAGAGGCATATTTTGCACCTTAGCATAAGGGAAGAGGCATATTTTGCACCTTTACATAAGGGAAGAGGCCCAATATAATCTACGTGTCACCTGGTGACTAGAATCTGCTTATGGCTGATGAGACTGAGCTGATGAGCAAGCATGCTTGGGCATCACAGTGAACAGGAAGAGCAGGCATCCATGACACCTTACAGGTGTTGTCTGGTGATAGAATGCAGCTTCATGTGATGTTGGCTTTAAGCTATGAATTATTTAAAAAATATTTTTATTGAGACATATCCATACATATATAGTCCAAATATATTATATAATCAATGAATCACAATATCATCATATAGTTGTGTATTCTTAACAATGATCATTTTTAGAGCATTTGTATCACCCCAGAAAGAAAAATAAAAACTAAAAAAACAAAACCATGCAACCTATACCCCTGACCCCTCCTTCTCATTGATCCACAGTATTTCGATCTAACCAATTTTTTCCCTTTATCTCCTCTTATTATTTATTTATTTACTTTTTTTTAATTCTTCTGTCCATACTCTGGATAAAAGGAGCATTGGACAAAAGGTTTTCAAAATCAGTCATAAAAGTTATATAGTCTTCTACAAGAATCAAGGCTACTGGAACACAGCTCACTCTAGCCACTGAAATATACTATAACCTAACAAAGGACATCTTTATTATGCATAAGGATAACCTCCAGGATAACTTCATAACTCTGTTTGAAATCTCTCAGCCACTGAGACTTTATTTCATTTCATTTATCTATTCCCCTTTTTGGTCAAGAGAGTGTCCTCATTCTAATGATTCCAGGTCCTGGCTGACCCCTGGGAGTCAGGTTCTACATTGCCAGGGAGATTTACACCACTGGGAGCCAAGTCCCATGTAAAGAAGGAAGGCAATGAGTTTACCTGCTATGTTGGCTTAGGGAGAGAGGCCACATCTAAGCAACAAAAGAGGTTTACTGGGAGTGACTTTTAGGCATAATTATTAAGAGGCTTAGCTTCTTTGTTGTCTATATGAACTTCATAGGGGTAAACCCCAAGATCAAGAGCTCTAGGTTATGAACTTCTGCTAAAGCATATGCTTCAATATTGCCAGGTAGAATCAGTATTATGGGCAAATATATGAATTGAGTTACCTTTTACTTGTGACAGATAACCCAGATGTCTTCCCAAATTTCTTTTTCTTATAAAATGCAGCTGAAAACAGTCTGTTTCTCTTGTTTCTGTATTACCACCCAAACTGTCAAACTCTGGTACACTGTCCAATTGTCAACACAAATAGTTAA
This sequence comes from Tamandua tetradactyla, assembly GCF_023851605.1. Taxonomy (NCBI): domain Eukaryota; kingdom Metazoa; phylum Chordata; class Mammalia; order Pilosa; family Myrmecophagidae; genus Tamandua; species Tamandua tetradactyla. Next base: position 77,893,019 of record NC_135335.1, read on the forward strand.
TTCATCTCTTGGTTCATGAAAAATGATGATCCATACAGCCCTTAATTCAGCCCATTGCCTGGTTTCCACAGTCCCAGTTTCTCACCTTTTAGCATCCGCACTAAGTTCATAGCTACTGATATTCATGGAGAGGGCTACCCATGTGCTGATCCATCAGTATACCTGGCTGACTCAGGTATACTCTCACATACATCAACGGTGGGCACCATGACAGCCATCTTGGGAGTATCAGCAGGGAGGAGCAATCATTGTCATTTCACACAGGAGACCCATCCTAAGATATCATGAATCTCTGCAATTAAATGACTATTATTGAGGGTGGTGTGACAGTGGCTCAGTGGTAGAGTTCTCACTTGCCATGCTGGAGACCCAGGTTTGATTCCCTGTGCCCACCCATGCAAAAAAAAAAAAGACTATTATTGAAAATGCTATGCTGCGGCAGATAATTTTTCAACTTTGTTAATGTGCTTAATTGTGTACTGACAGAGTGAGGCTTAGTGGCAGTGTCCTGTATCCACCCCTGTATGAAGATGGCTGTTCTTAATTTTACAGGGCATTTCTGAGTTAGCCCTTCAATTTACTAGTAAGGCATTACAGGCAGCATGCAGTTTTTATCCTAAGGAATTGTACTCTTTTTTGGCTCTTTTCCAGAGATGGGAATTCACTTTGCATGTTACCTTTGCCACAAGCATCACCTAAAACCAGTATCAGTATTGGCCATATCTAATTCAGAATATACATTTGTGTTCACCACCTGTAAAGCCTGAGCCAGTGCTATTTGAATTTTTTCAAAAGCAACCTGCTGGAATGTATCCCATTATGAGCAATGGCTTTTCCTAATCAAAACATACACAGATTTTAACATTCGGGTAACATGAGGAATGCAAGTTTTGCAATGCCCCTCAAATCTCAAGAAAGCCATTCGTTGTTTTGGCATATGTGACATAGGAAAACATTGTACCATATAACTCTACAAAAAGAATAAATTCTATCCTTCCCAACCATACAGCACCCAAGAATTTGAGATGGCAGCCAAAGCACTGTTATTTGTCATAATTAATTGCCCATCCCTGACTGTTAAGATAAAATAACAATGAGCCCAAGGCTTCTCTTTGTTCTGGAAAAGAGTTACTGGTTAACATGGCATCATCAACATATGAAATAGAGTTCACTTTTCCACTTAACAAAATCCTTTGCTACAAGACTAAGGCAGATGACCAGACTATGTAAATCATAACATGGAAGCCTGGTAAAAATCCTGTGTTCTCTTTCCCAGGTGAAGGTGAAAACAAGTTGTTTGGCCTCTTTTAATAGAATGTTAAAGGAAACAAAGTGGTAATCACAGAATTGAATGCTAATTCCCTGTAGTAAAGAGTCTATATTCAGAACTACTGCATACAAAGATGGCATTACTTTATACTTTGCTTCTCAAACTTCTTCCATTTTTTCTTTTTCATCATCGCATGAAGAATCTATGGGATCCCAAGCCTTTGGGTCCCAATCAGGGGATGTCAGGTTATGTCTCACTTGTCCCTTGGGCAGTCTATGCCCTCTTACTCTAGCATACCAATATTTCTATATGCTTGTCTATATGGCATAACCTCTCATTCAATGCATCTTTCAAATCTCCTAATTTCTCTGTTTTTTCTGAGATACTTTGTTATAGGTGGTCACACCACACACAATGACAGCCAACTGACTGCAACACAGTCAAGCAAGTGGGTGACCCTTTTTCACATGAAGGAAGCTGGCTACCCCAGGATTACTGTCATGTACTTGCAAATTTCTCTGTCTCCTTTTAGACAGTCTGCTATAGTTAGCCATACCACACACAACAATGGTCAACTGAACTGCAGTGCATTCAAGCAATCCGACAACCCATCCCCACACCAAATAAGCAGGATACCCTGGGATTACCTCTCCCCGGCTGTCTCCCTTCCTAAGACTCATGACCTCCAGGACTGGGGCTCCTTGGTCTCCTGGCTGGCTTGCCAAATGTTCCAGCCCAGCACAACTACAACACCAAAGAGCATGCTAGTCAAAAATGAGTTTTATTTAGGGACTTATGAACAGAATATACTTCCCAGTTTCAGCCGTTGGGAAATGGAAGTCACCACTCCACACCAAAACAAAAATGAAGGAGGACTAGCAAGGGGGTGGCTTATAAAATTCAGCAGAGTTTCAGGAGACTTGGCTACAATGGACTGTCATGAAATTTGGCAGAACCCTGAAAAAGTTGTTTACAACAGTAATTAGGGGAGGGAAGTTTTAATGAATATCATGTGGGCTAATATGTGCTTCCCTAAAGGAGGAGGTCCTGACCCCTGCTTTGCCACACGCCCCATTGCTATCTTTTTACATGATCAAAATTTAGTCTTTTCAATTTTATTCTTTGAAGATGCGCAGTCTCTGTTCTGTATATAATATGCTTTAATATTCACATATAGTCAATCGTCATGAAATTTCATTCCAGAGTTTTGTAGCTGCTTGTTTCACCACTATGATGCCAGGTTTTAATATTCAATATTTAATATTAGTATTTACAGGAATAATTCATGGTTACCATATTCCCTGATATTTTTTTTTACTTGAAGTGATGTGAATTTTAAATTCTAAGTCTAAATTTGCCATATATAAAATTTAGGTGACCAACATTCTCAGGTTATCTCTGAACATATGTCAAAAATCTTTTGCATTTAGTATTAACCTGGAAAAATTTGGAAGAACTTTCTCCAAAACTAAATCTAACTTTTGCCCAAATTCTAAATTAATTCCTAAAATCAACCTCATCACTTGCAGTAAATAATTTCTTCCTCATCTCCAACTTTATTATTAACTCTCTCTAAAGGATAAACCTGTTCCTTTCAAACAAAGGGATTGTGACTCTTTCACTAATTTTCTCTGTGAAATGGATCCTCATTTTTCTTGCTAAGAGAGGACATGGGATAAATATCTTAAATATTAACACTACATTTAACCTTCCTGCACTCTGTCCAAAGCACTGAAAATAACCAAGTTCATGAAGTTAATATTTCCTCATCTTAAACTACGCTACCCAAGAAATAGATCATGAGATAAAGATTTTATCTCAAGAAGTTTATTTTCAGACTTTAGGGAATATTAAAAAAAAAAAAATGCTTAAATATAGAGAGATGGTAAGCCATGGAAAGACAGGAAGGTGACATCAGTAGGTTCTTAAGCAGCAGATTCTTAAGTTGTAAGAGTTTCTTACCCATAGGATGAGGAAGCTGGCTTGTTTATCCATTAACTCACGTCCTCTTTGTTTGAGGGCTGCTATTAGGAGCATTAATGCTCCAGCTCTTCCAGTCTGCCTATGGTGGGCTAAGTCTGATCTGAGCAGCCTTTGAAAGTCCTTTGGCAGAAGCATATGTTTGTAATAGGGAACAGTTCACTTAAAAATAAACTGAGTGCTGAAGTATGTGTTCTGAGTGCTGCCGTTTCCATGACACACCAATGCCTAACTCAGTGCTGAACTTTGTCCCAGATCCCACCTTGGAACCTCATAGCTAGCACACCTATTCCAAAATACTACTGTAGGTCTGGTGCTGCTTTAAACTGGTTGTCAGTTGTCATTTTAAGAGGTCCTATACCCTTGCAGAGAAAGATTGTAGCAAGTGTCCTCCAACTGCTGTTGTTTGTTAGAGGTAAAAAGTATGAAAATAAATGACTAGTGGTGAACAGCACATAGAATGTTGGTAGTGAATGCATCTGAACATTATTTGATGACTTAAGTGAAAAGGAAGTTATTATGAAGATAGTATGACACCTTTCCCTTCTTCACCCCCCCTCCCCTCTCTGTGCTTTCTACTTGCTTTCCATTTCTAAAAATTTACTTTTTCTAGTCATATCTTATAAAAGATATCACACTTATTTTGTGTCCTTATGTGTCTTGCTTATTTTACTGAACATAAATATTTTGACATCAGGTCTCATAACTATATTCTTTCTTATGGCTGAATAATATTCAATTGTGAATGTGCACCATATTTTTTTTATTCACTCACTTGATGGGCATTTGGGTTGTTCCTATATTAAGCTATTGTCAATAATGCTGATTTAAACATTGGTCCACAAGTTATCTGTTTGAGACTGCTTTCACTCTCTTTCAGTACATAATTAGAAGTGATATTGCCCAGTCATATGGTGATTATGAATTTAACTTCTTGAGGAACTGCCATATTGCTTCCCACAGTAGCTGCTCCATTTTACCTTTACACCAGCAATACACTAGAGTACCATTTTTCTCTTTTTTGCAATCTCTCTGACACTTGTTATTTTCTATTTCTTTAATAAAAGCAATCTTTGTGGATGTAATTGGTATCTCATTTCACTTTTATTTGCATTTCCCTAGTCGTTAATGATGTTGAGTATGTATTCATGTGTTTCTTGGCCATTTGTATATCTTCTTTGGCAAAGAAAATGTACCCATTCTTCTACAATTTTTAATTGATTGTCTTTTTGTTGTTGCATTGCAAATATATTATGGATTTTAAGACTTTATCCAATATATCATTTGAAACCATTTTGTCCCATTCTCTTGGTTGCCTTTTCATTTTCTTGAAATCAAATTTAAGTATTTTTTTTTATTACTCATGCTTTTTGTGTCATATCTGAGTCATTGACAAATTCCAAATCATAGAAAATTGTTCCTATGTTTTCTCCTAGCAGTTTTATAGTTTTAGCTCCTACAGTTGATCCACTTCAAGCTGATTTTTGTAAATGGCATTACGTATGTGTCTAACTTCATTTCTCTTCATGTACATATTCAGTTTTCCCAACATCTCTTGTTGAAGAGACTATCGTTTCCTCACTGCATGTACTTACTACCCATGCAGAAAAGTTAATTGACCACTTATGTGTTGGTCTGTTTGTGGACTCTCAGTTACCTTCTTTTGATCAGTTTGTCTATCTTTATGTCATTACCACACTGTTTTGATTCCTAGTCACTTTGTGTACAATTTGAGTTTGGAAAGTATGAGTCCTCCAACCTTGTTCATCATTTTCAAGATTGTTTTATGTATTAATGGCCCCTTGAAGATCAATATGAATTTGAAGATCACATTTACCAGTTTTTTTAAAAAAACGGTTACTGAAGTTTTGATGGGGATGGCATTAACTTTGAATATTATTTTGAATATTGTAATGGAATGACATCTATTATTCACGGATTAGAAGAACTAATATTGTTAATGTGTCAATATTATTCGATGCAATGTTCAAGTCTTAAACTGTGAACATATTTATAAATCGAACCTTTGAAGATAATATTGTTCATTATGTTGTGACAAAACTGAATGCGGGTGGGCCTTAATTTAAAATGGCTAAAGTTCTTATAATCAAAGAAAACTGGACACAGATGCCAGAAACCAATTCAGCAGACACAAGAAGGAAGTGGCCAGCCTATGATAAAGATTGCTGGAGTGTTATAGAATCTGGGAGAAAGGAAGCCCTGACTCTATCTTGATGCTGGAATTCTAGCCTCCAAAACTACGAGGCAAACTCCTGTTGTCTAAGAGAACCACTGCCTGTTATTTCTTATAGCATTTCTCATAAGCTAAGATAATGGTTGATCTGTAATAGATTCCTATAAGTATTGGAAATGGACAGTCTGTTAAGGTACCATTTGACATGTACTATAAAAAAGTCTAGGTCTGATGGGTAGAATCTTCACTCTTGTGTAAATCTTTAGAATACTTATCTTGTTAACTGGTACCCAGATGTTGGTTAATAGAGTTAAAATCAATCTGCTTGGGAGGAGGAAGATACTTTAAAGGAAACCTTCAATATGTTACAGGTATACATTGTTAGCACTCCCCTAAGCAACCACAAAATGACTGGTAGCTATTTATCAGAGACCAGGAAATAGGTATTACCCAGATCTTGCAAAGGTTACCAGATACTAGCTCTAAACTGCACTGTTTTACAGAGATCTAACATAAGTGTAATTCATCACTCACACAAGGAACTGATGAAGGTCAGGTAGTAGATGAGGATCTTGGTCAAGCACTTTTAGTGAGTACAGTAAGACTGAGAAAATCATAAGATATTTTCCAAATCCAAAAATGTAATTATTAACTAAGAGAATTTTATGCTGTTTTCGTCTATAATGGGCAAGAGTATATTATGGTAGAAAGAACTTCCTGGGAGTCCCTAGAGCTAGATATTCCCACAAAGGGAGTAGTTGAAAAGCATTGCTGCACCCTAAGAATTTGGGAGATTGACTTTGCCATCAAGGACTTGGGAGATGCAGGGGTGTTGATTCCTACACCCACCATTTACCTTGCTTAATTGGTCAGCACATAAAACAACTGATTAACAGATAATAATATCTAGATGGTTGAAGACTAAATCAGATGGTGGTGTCAATCACAGCTCTGGTTCCAGATTTCAGCTTACCAAAATAAATCAAAACAGCCCTTGGTATTTGAATTGAAGCATATTTCCTATCAGTGGGAAAAACTATGAAGATATTTACATTTATACAACAATACTAAAGAAAAGAAATATTTTTTCTGTGGAAGTAAGCCAGTTTACTGCTCTTTGTCAAAATGTTCAAATCCCATAGCACGTCTCATTGGCTATAACATTGTTGGAATTGTACTAATTATTTTGCGTCAATAAGCAGTGGCAAGGACCCTATATTCCTTAGTAAGACAAAAAATGCCATGAAAAGTGATAGACTAACCAGTTAAATTCAAGGGACCAATTACTTTTTAAAATTTCTAGTGGATAAGTGTGTCAAGCTATGTCAGGGCATCCTTTTTAAAGTGAACAAGATATTATGCTACACATTGCTTCACCAATGAAAAACAGGCACATTTGGCCAATACATTTAGATTGGGGAAGCAATTTATATACATCTAGGCATGCTTTGCCAAATCAAATATTGGATAATTCCTAAATCTGCTAATTTTAAATATCACCTGCAGCAAAAAGGGCCCCCAATCAACCTAGAGGTGTTCTCTGAATCACTGAACCATAACATTGGTTTTGCAGTATATGGGAGCCTTGGATCCAGAATTTACAGAAGCCAAACTAAACTTCATGGCAAGTGACTCAGAACCCCACGGTATGTTACTACTTTTCTCTGAATCTGTTAGGTCTCCAGTTAACACAGGAGAAAGTATAGTCCAGGTTTAACACACGAATCTCCGTAGCATGCAAGAATGAGCTGAAATTGCTCAAGAACTTAAAAAGTAAAAATGGGTGAATATCTGGGGAAACTGTATGTAGATGTAATTCTTAGAATGGTCACTTATTGGGAAGATATTTAATTCCCAGTGAACACAAACTGTTAGTCTCCATAGCCATAGAGATTCTCAGTAATAAATGGGCAAGAAGCCCCATCTTGTGGATGACACTCAACCTCTTTCCACAGCCATTCTAATAATTTCTCTCATGCCTATGAACAAAGTAGGCATGATCACAAGGGAGGAGACTATTGATGTCCTCAACAATGTGGTCTCACCTTAACAAAGCTGAGTGCCTTGCACTCCAAGATAGGACCCATTCCTAATCCCTCAATATGACATTATTCTCTGGGGTAACCAGCCAAGTAGTGCTGCCTGGTTGATATTACTGTATACCAGCCATCATAGAGAAGGACAGTTTATATTCTGCAATAAACATATATGCAATTATCCTTCCTGTACCACAAATGATCAATTTCCTGAATGCTTATCATTGTCATGGTATCCCATAAAGTGTTGCCTCCTATCAATGTGCATATTTTTGGCCGGGGGGGGGGGGTGCGGTGCGTGGTACAGGAATTGAACCTGGGTCTCCTGCTCCTGCATGGAAGTTAGCATTCTACCACTAACTGTGCATATTTTTAATCAAGGAAATTACAGGAATGGGTTCTCTCGCATGGAATTTACTGATTTTATTACATGCTCCATCGCCAAGAAAACAGCTGGTGAAATGGAAGTATTTCCTATATAGTACAGCATATGCCTTAAATCATGGGGAAATCTATTTTACCATCTTCCCACAGGCTGAATACACAAGTTAGGAAACCAAGGCAGTGTTAGTGCCATATCACATAGGAAATGAACCTGGGTCTCTGGCACGGCAGGCAAGAACTCTGCCAAGGAGCCACCATGGCCTGCCCCACTATTATATTTAAAAACAGGTTTATGCTGATCTCCACAAACTTGGTCTTCATTGGTTTGAAGACTTTAGTTCCCAGGGAAAAAATGCTTGCATAAGAAAAAGTCATAGTTTAGGTGAATTGAAAACTAAGTGAGTCCCATGAGCAATTTGTAATCCTCATACCACATAATCAAGAGACAGAGAAAGGATTCTCTTTATTGGCTGATGTGATTGATTATCAAGGAGAAATTGGGCTCAAGCTACACAATGGTGGTAAGGATTATTAAATCTGAAACTCAAGTTCACTGGGATCTTTTGACCGATAGTTCTCATCAATATAAAAATCTGGCAACAAATTAAAGGCCACCAGAGAATCACATCTTGTCTAATGAATGTTGGATTAACTGTCTAAGAATAAAACAAAACAAAACACCTGTCTAGATGCTAATAGATAATAAAAGGGAAAAGGACTGGATGGTTGAAGAAGGAAGCTAGGATTACTAAACTAAAATTCATGAAAACAGAATCATGTAAACTATGTTTTAAGTTGATTATTTTTCTTCTCACAATCTTTATCCTCTGCTAGCTTTTTACCTTCAACCAAAGATCATTTCTTCTCCCAAGGCTGCCTTCTTTATATGACACCTTTTTTTTTCAGTTTTTGGTAGCTGCTACTTTCCCTACTAATTTTCCTGTTGTTTCCCCTGCTCCTTTCAATTCTACTTCTGCTGCAATTAGCCATGATTGACTAGCCTATTCCTTTGCTTCACCCACAACCAGCCCACACTTACTTCAACCTTCCTGAATTATTGTAGTTTAAATATGTCATCTGACTCATACTGGAATTCTGACTGATGTGCCCTGATTTATCAGCAGTGTGTATGTCATGCTCAAGCTAAAACAGCTGCGTTTGTCATCTCTTGTGTCTGTTGTCTCAGATGATGGATATCAATTAACACTAGGTGAGAAGTATTATTTTAGCATCCTGTCAATTAGATTTCTTTGTAGCCTTCTGACAACCAGCATTTTAGTTATCCCTTTGTTTGTTTTCAAATTAAGTTCATGCTATTATTTTACTTATTTATTTTCTTCACATGGGCAGGCACCGGAAATCGAACCCGGGTCCTCGGGCATGGCAGACAAGCATTCTTACCTGCTGAGCCACCGTGGCCCACCCTCATGCTATTATTTTGATGATAAACTATTTTAGATGTTGGAAATATTAAGGATATATATTAGGTATAGGATCTAAATCAAACAAAAGAGAACAAAGGGTGCTTGATATCTTCTAAGATAAGAGAATAAGTTGTTACTTTGAATAAAGAAAACAAATTGCTAATTAAAAAAGTCATGTTTAGAGAACTCTAATAACCAAAAAGTATTTGGAAATTAAAAACTGAAAGCATATAAATAGCAGAGAAGAAAACGAAATTGTTCAGAGTGTTAGGCAAAGGCATAAAACACATATTATAGTATGGCTATACTATATTATATTATATAGTATATTATAGTATGGCTAAAGAATATGAACAAGACAATTAAAGAAAATTAACTTATACTCATGTGTTCAGAAAATGGATTGATGAATAGATAGAAAGACAGACAGGACTGTAGGTATATAGATGGATTGATAGATAGATGATATGTAGATAATAAAATAGGTAGATAGAATGATATGGTCAATATAAGGGTGTATTGGAGATGTCTGTTTGCAGGATCTCTCTCTCTGAATCTTACAGGACAGTTTCAACATATATTAAAATAAAAAGTTAAAAACGAAGAAATAAAGAACTCACAACTTTTAGTTGCAATGTGTGGTACATTGAATTATGTATTCCAAAAAAGATATGTTCTTAATCTTAGTCCATTTCTGTTGGTGTGAACCCATTTGAAGGGGATATTTAGAAGATGTTATTTTTAGTTAATGTGTATCCAACAGAATCAGAATGACTTTAGTCTGGTTTATTGGAGAGAGAGAAATCCACGGGAAGATACAAAAAGGCAGTGAGAACTATCAGAAAAAGAAAAAAATGTTGTCATGCGACCCAAAAGCAAAGGAACCCAAAGGAACTAATAGGCCAAAAAGTATTGAAGCCTGGGATCCCAGAAACCTTCTTGCCTCTTTCTTCAAAGAAAAAATTCATGTTGTTAAGACAAACTATTGGATAGTATCTGTTTAGCAGCCAGAAAACTGAGATACAATGCTTAAAAGATTTAGATCGAAAAATTTACCTTTTCATGTGCATTTATTTACTGATAGATGCAACAAATATGCAATCATTTATTTAAAAATAAACAATATTTTTAGAAACTCAAGAATCCGTTTAATGAAAATATGGAGATAGAAAATACACCTACCATAATTTGTATTAAACTGAATTTTAAAGTATGCTTCTTCTGTTTGATTCTACTTCCTATAATGTGCTTAAAATTTAAAAAGGAAACATATAAATTAAGAATAATTTTTTTAATTTAAGTAACAGAAAATGAAAATAGGTAGCTGCTTTAGTTTCCTAGGCTACTTAGAGAAAATCCAATGAAATGGTTCAATAAACAATGAGAATTTATCAGCCTAAGCTTCAAGGCTAAGAAAATGTCCAAATCAAGGCCTCAGTATGGCAATGCTTTCTTCCCAGGGGCTGACTACTGACAGTCCTTGTCTCCTTTGCCATATGGCAAGGCACATGGCCACATCTGCCGCTCTCTCCCTTCTCTTCCAGATTTCACTAATTTCAGGTTTTTGCTTCCATGGCCTTTACTCTGTTTGTCTAAACTCTATTCTCTTATAAAAGACCACAGTAAGAGGATTAAGGCCCATTCTGATTGAGGAGGGTCACGTCTTAACTGAAGTATCCTCATCAAACGATCCTCTTTACAATGGGTCCATATCCAAAGTTATGGATTAAATTTAAGAGCATGTTTGTTTTTTGGGGGGTACATGCAGCTTCAAACCACCAAAGTGGCCAAAATCTTTTCATTTTTTTTTATATAACAAAATGACTTGTATGAAGCCATTCTCATTGAAATACTCTTAGCCTTTTTCTCATTGTTGCAAGATGGCTATCAAATCACAGACATCATGTCAGTTTTAAAAAAGCAGTGTCTTAATAGAAGCAGGAAAGATGCTTTTCCAGTCCCCTCTAACAAAGAAGAAAAACTCTTTCTTAAAGTTACCTAAGAGGCATTTGCTTACTTCTCATATCTAATTGCCAAGTAGCCTGAGAAAATGAGCATTTACTTTTTTTTTCAACATTATATATAGGTAAAAAATGTTAAAGGAAAATGGATAATAGTCAATGAAAAATCTAACAACAATATCTGGCAACTCAAAGATAATTGGTAAATATTTCAAGTTCACATATTTACGTAATGGCAGAATAAGATGGAACTTGCATATTCTGCAACACTGTTATAACTGTCTGTTCTATCAGTTGTATGATATGCCTCAATTTAATATTGAATAACATGAAGTTATCAGTAGTAGAAATCAACCAAAAATGATTAGCATAGTAAAAAATAAAAACCCAAAAATGAAAAGGAAATATTTGCAGAAAAATAATAAAACTCTTGCTTGAGTTAGTATTTTCTGTCACTAATGTAGATGATTTTTTTTTTTTTTTTACATGGGCAGGCACTGGGAATTGAACCCAGGTCCTCTGGCATGACAGGCAAGCATTCTTGCCTGCTGAGCCAACCATGGCCCGCCCTGTAGATGATTTCTTAAGCATCAAAATGAAGCAGTCTTTAATTATGGTGGATAGAACTTGGAAACACAGCTAGTGAAAGCCAGTATTCTTTTACGACAACTGACATGATTTTCTTTGTGCCATTTATTTGTTTGCTAAGTTTGCCAGAACGAAGTACCACAATATAGTTAGCTTAAAACAACAGAAAAAAAAATTCTGTAAATGAGAAATCCAAGTGGAGGACACTTCCTGGCCTCTTTCAGCTTTTGGTAGTCCCAGAAGTTCTTGGCTTATGGCTATATCACTCCAAACTCTGCCTCCATCTTCATATGGCCATCTTCCCTCTGTGTCTGTGTCTCTGTGTCCTAATTTCCCTCTTCTTATAAGGACACAAACCATATTAGATTTAGGGTCAGTCATAATCCAGTATGACCACATCTTAACGAATTACATCTGCAAAGAGCTTATTTCCAAATAAGGTTACATTCTGAGGATCTGTGTGCTTGTGAATTTGGGGGCAAAATTATTAAACCCAGTGTATTTGTTAGGGTTCTCTAGAGAAACAGAATCAACAGGGAACACTCACAAATATAAAATTTACAAAAGTGTCTCACATGACTGTGGGAACGCAGAGTCCAAAATCTGCAGGGCAGGCTGTGAAGCCAACAATTCTGATGGAGGGTCAGAAAAACTCCACAGGAGAGTCTTGCCAGCCAAAGCAGGAAGAGCATGTCTCTTCTGAATTCTCCTTAAAAGGCTTCCAGTGATCAGATTATTACTCATTGCAGAAGACACGCTCCTTTGGCTGATTACAAATGTAATCAGCTGTGGATGCAGCTGACATGATCATGATCTAATTCTATGAAATATCCTCATTGCAACAGACGGGCCAGCACTTGCCCAACCAAACAGGTACCACAACTTGGCCAAGTTGACACATGAACCTGACCATGACACCCAGTACAGGTCTTTATATTATAATTATAATTATTTCCAAATGATCTTTAAGGCTTTTCCAGGTATGTTTATTTGACAGAAAGTGATATTGACTACTCTGTTCCTATATACATAGCATATAGTAAAGTAGTTTAAGATTACAAAAATATCTAATATAACATAGAGTTTACAGATGTAAAACACAGAAATTACTCATAAAACGAAGATAATATATCTAAATGATTATTAAAATATTTTATTTTGCATTATTTAAAAATATTTAGAGATCATGTACTGTATAGCAAAAATGAAGATATATTCATGCTTAACATAAATCTCAAATATGACGCTTGATTCATGATCTCACATGACATCAGTTAAAAGGTCTTCTACTCCAGTCCTGGTGTCACCTACCATGTGGCAAAAGCCCTGCATTTTTGACTATCCTGACCTCTTTCTGACCTCACTTGTGCTTTCCCAGGTGATATGGAGAAATTCACCTCACTGTTGAATTTTGGATGAGATATTGACAAGGAGCAGCCAAATCTCATACTTTGCTTTACTTTCATTTTCTCCTCATACAGAGACTCCTCCTCAAAAGGAACATGTTCTGTGCCTTGCTTCTCCATTCCTTGAGTTTTATAGCTGTAGATATCTTCACGTATGGACAGCATTCCCCACTATCGATTCCATCACAACACTTTGTATTTCAACAACTAAATCCTATCATAAATTTATTGATCCAGAAGGTGACATGGCAGGAGAGAAAAAGGTCAATTTGGGGGCCTCTTCTAAGTCTAGCAATAAATTATTTGAGGCATACTTCCCTCAGTTGTAAAATTGTGAAAATAGCATTTTATTTATTCCTGATAATTATTATTATTTATTATTCTTGATTAAATTCAGTATATACACAGATTAATAAAATATTTTATAGAGCAACTTTTAAAATAATTAGTAAATTCTTTTAATAAATATTAAGAACATACACATCTGAGTTTATGGAATTCCTATAATATGGGATTAGTCAAATAAAATAAAACTTCAGATGAAAAGAAAAGAAACAAATACTAAGAACCTGCAAAGTAGTCGAGCTCATCTCAATGTAGTGAAAACTGATCAAGGTCTGAGATATCCAACATTAACTTATCTTTTAGGAAAAGTAATTCTGCATAAGTTTAGGATACTAAATAATAATCTAGGTTGGAGAATGAATTTAGATAATATGAAATTAAAATTTTAAAATAATAATATTAAAATAATAATCTTGTTTTAAATAGCTGAACTGACCATTATATCATTTTGGTTCTATCAGGTAGTAAAGTAAATGAATTGATAAGAAGTTGGTTCCTTTTCTCAGTCAGGGAACTTTAGGAAAACATAAACTAATAGGAAAAGATGTTAGATTTTTGTCACTTAAATTTATTTTTATATTTAATGAATATAACATGTGCTTCCTCTAACAAGTAAAAAGGTAGAATGTCTCCCTTTGGGGGATAATATATTATTACCTTTTACTTCTGACAACACATCATGAATATTCAAACAGCTTCATTAAAATAAATAAAAATAATTATTTTAACATAGCAAATGTTTTGTATATGAATGGTTTCAATATATAAATAATTTCATCCAATGATTTTTCTACTGATGGCAATTCATAGTATTATTAAATTATTGCCCCCAAATAAAATTATATTGGCATTCATAATAAAAATTTAGATATAGAAATTATTTTTAAATATTGATTTTTTATATAGAAGAGTTTTAACAGTGGAATTATGGATCCAATTTATGCATATTTTTAATTTAAACAAATATAGCCAGTTACTTTCTAAAATGTTTATAACCATATGTGAATTCCTCCTTGCCAATTTTTTTCTTTTAAGGAATTCTGCTAGTTAAAACTATTTGTATATATAAATTGTATATGCATATTTATTCATATATAATTTTAATTTCCTTTACCCATTACTAATGAAATTAATATCTTTCACGAATTTTTTATTTGTTTCAGACAACTGCTGGTTGTATCATTTGCACAATTTCTTCCTAATTAGTATTGGTTTGCTTTGTTTATATTTTTCCAAAAATTTTTAACCTTTTAGTCTTTAACTTTTCAATGAGCAATTTGTAAATATTATATAAATTCAATGCATTTCATTTTCTAACTGATAATCTCTAATTTTATATTTATTGTGAATATTACATTTTCATAAGATTTTACTCCAAGCCAAACATGTATCTATATCTATAATTCTCTCCTATCACTCTAAATGAGTGTATGCATGCATCTGTTTGTCTATCTATCTACTGTCTATCTATCTACCTATCTATCCTTTTCCCTAATTGATAGCATAGTACAAGTGCCTTAGAGTACTTGAATTCTGTATAAGGGTAAAGGCTAAAATGATTTAGCAGATGTTCTCAAAATATTATCTAATTATGTAAGATAAAGTATTTCTCATTTGCTCTAGGCTGATAGGAAAGCTCTGTTTTATGAGGTCTTTTGAGACCGTGGTCCCTTCCTTTCTCTTGCTATAACATCTCCAGGAACCACTCTTATTTCTATGCTCAAAGATGGTTGCTACTACATTGACACTGCAGAACTCAGGGATATGTACAGAGAGAAGTTCCTGAGCAAGCAGCTTATCTTTAATTTGCAGATATCCTGAAAATTGACCACATCAGATTTGCGTATATCTCTTAACCCAAATACAGACACATCACCACCCTTCTTTGAAACAAAAGCTAAAACATTGGGGCCTAAATACTCAAGTAATATTCAAGAGTTTCTATTAATAATATGGAAGCAAACAGAATGGATAAAGTAGAATAAATAGCACCTTTCTCAATAAATTACATTTAATTTTACACATAATTGTTTTTTTGGAGTCTAGGCACATGTTTTTTAATATCCCTGAAATTCTAGATGTATATTTAATATTACTACTATAACAGCTTTAAACTGTCATTGTTTCTTTATGTTAAAATACATGTTTGCAAAATTATTCGTTTAATCTTGCCTTTTCCACCTCAATCCCATTTTCATTAATTTCCTTCTTCCTAAGATTTTTTCCTAAGAGTAACATTTTTAGAAGTTAATCTGCAAGCCTCTGTTAGTGACAAAAAGTCTTAGAATTTCTTTGTATTTATTTTTAAGAATATTTTGGTCTCTCAATTGAATAACTTTGAAAGGCATATAACGGTAGGTTGAAAATAATTCTCTTTCAGTATCTATTGTCTTTTTTCTTCAGTCATTTTGTTTTTGTTTTTTGTTTGTTCGTTTGCAGATATTTCTGGCTCTATTCTCTGGTGTGTATACTTACTTTACCTCAATATTTTTCAGGGGCACAACAAAATTTCTAAAAGTGAATTCATTTTTTTTTTTTTGTGCTCCCTGAATCTGAGCATTTCTGTCCATCCTCAATTTCAGGAAATCATTTATCCTTATTTCTTTGATTATTGTCTCTTGGCCCCCAAATATTGTCGTTTTCTGAAAAATGTTTTAAGAATATGTTGACCTATATTATTCTGTATCCCACCTCTTTTAATATCCCTTTTATATATCCCAAATTTTAATCTCTGGGTGCTTCATTTTAATTCATTTCTGCAGATTGATCCTTCTCTTTATTAATCCTCCCTTAAAATTAATGTAATTTGCTAACTCACCAAATACTGCACTTTAATTTCAAGTACTGTCAATCTACCATTTATAAATACACAAGTATAAATAATTTACTTACAAAAGTTTTATTTCATTTTTTTCCAAATGTTATAATGCTTTTCATTATAATGTTCCCTTTGAATATGTATTGGAATCTTTTTCTGTGTTAAATACTCATACAGTTATTTTGTTGAACATATTGAAAATACTTTAATTTGAGAGGGCATTGCATCAGTAGTTTTCCTGTTGTTTGTGTAGATTGAGTATTTATTGTGGATAGATTCTTCATATGTGTAGTAACTTAGAATGATTTCTTCATCTTTAGAGCAACATTATGAACACTTATTGTTTGTGGTTTGATATAAAATTGGGTCTCTCTACAGTATCTTTTGTTTTCTCAATTCTGCTGGGTGAACCAGAGTTATTATCAGTCCAAAACCACAGGATGTAGCATATCCTAACTTTGGAGATCTTGAGCCATAAACATACTATGAATGTAATACCCTAAATCTGCTTAAGTATAGCTTCTTGCTATAAAATTTTATGTTGGCGATTTCCCCCCTACCAAGAGCTTAACCTGACATGTGAGTAAGGAAAACAAAAATTTTTGTAATCACCCTGTGGTGGTGACAAATATATGTTTGGTTTTCTCTGGGTATTTACATCTAAATAATTTTTCATCCAGATTCAAGGACTCATCTGCTTAATTTCTGTAGACATGAAACCCCAGATTCCTCATTATTGAAATAGGAAATAGCATGTGAGTTCACACTTAAAGTCTGCTTTATAATAGCTGGCTTTTAAAAACAACATTTGGCTTAATGTGTTTAATTTCCTTGTGAACTTAACTGTGCATTTAACCAAGATACAGGCAGCCTTCCAGAAAGACGTTCAAATAAGATAGGTCAAGTTCATCCCTGTTCCAAGGAACAGCTAGAGAAGTGACAGAAAAATCACCAGGACTGCAATTCCAGGGTGAAAATGACCTGAGAAAGTCTTCTACAATACATAGGAAAGTCCTGGCTGAAAAATCTGAGAAAGTGAGATGCAGAGAACCAAAGTCCATCCAGTAGTAGTACAAAGAACCTAACACACCCCTTTCCAAATGAAGGCCTAGAGCCCTCAAGAGTGCATAGACAAGGAGGCAGGGATGAGGAAGTAGGACAAGACACATTCTTGAATGTGTCACTCCCACACATGGGAACTTCCCATGCTTCATGTACCCAAGATCTATCCCCTATGCCCCAAGCATCCACACTCTGGCACCCCCAAGACCTGTACATCCTTGCCCATTCCCCCACCCTGTGGCATGCACACCAATGTCCTACCTATCCCCAAAACCACACATCCATGTCCCTGTGACCCTTGCACACCCCTATGCACATGAATTCCCATGACCCACCCCAACCCAGATCCCTCCAGCCACTCATGTGTGCATCGGTGCCACAATAATCTCCTCATACCATGCATGTGTGCACCCCTGCCCTGGCCCAGCCCCTATGCTCCACACATACACATACCAGTTCCCCCCACACACACAAGCACACATCTGTATCCCACCTGCTCCAACACCTACACACTTATTTCCTGTCCCCTTGACCCCTAAATCCTGCCACTCCTACCTCATAATGCATGCATGCATGCCCCAGCCCTGCCACCTCTGCCCCATGCACATGCACTCCCTTGCATATGCCTTCTCTACACCAGTGCTTTGTCACCCAACCCATCTCCATAGGGGCTCATGTGCATATTCATTCTACACCCAATGCATGTGCACAATCATGTCCCACCCCCCCCCACATGCATGCATATGCCACCCCCACACCTGCATGCATGTGCCCCACCCCTGCCTCCTCTCATGCCTTGCATACATTTATCCTGAGCCTCTTACCCATGCCACATCTTGCACCACAACCTGTGTACCCATGCTCCAATCCTTGCAAACAACCCCCACACATGCATGCACCTGCACCATGTGCCCACACATGCACACATCCATGTCTTGGGCCTCCTTCATCTCCCTCACACAAACATGCACCTATATCCCAGCCCTTACCTCAACACTCCCACCCCATTCGCTGTACACACCAGTACCCACAACCTACACCCTGTGCCCTGACCTCTGTGACCAGAACCACGTGC
The DNA here is from genome assembly GCF_023851605.1 of Tamandua tetradactyla. Taxonomy (NCBI): domain Eukaryota; kingdom Metazoa; phylum Chordata; class Mammalia; order Pilosa; family Myrmecophagidae; genus Tamandua; species Tamandua tetradactyla. The sequence continues at coordinate 77,911,562 of NC_135335.1, forward strand.
CTCAATCTTAATACCCATCGTGCTCCCTGCATGCTGCCATACCCTGCCCATGTACCTCCCCCCAACAAGCACATTATGGCCTCCTACTCCCTGCAGCCTGCATTCCTGTACACCACTCCCTGCACCCCATGCATATACACAACCCTTTATCCAATTCCTGCCATGCTCTCCTTCCATGTACTTCATGCTGTGCCTTTTTCCTGCACCTTGATGCCTGCCTGAGCTGCACCCTACACCCACAGTCTCCATGCCACTACCCCACAATGCCAGCTAACTACACTCCACACTCTTGGACACCAATGAAGTGCTTCCACCCCATGTCTAGCCCTGTTATGAGCCTTGTCACAGCCCCACTGTGCCCTGCCCCATGAACCACATCCTACCCTACACCCATCCAACAAATACAAAGCCTTAGGCTACTGAGTAAATTCAACTTCCAAAGTAACTCTATCAAGATAATTACATGCCTCAAAGGCAACAGAAAATCACAGACATATGAAGATGCAGACAGATAAAATCCAGCCTAATGACCAAATTAAAACACCAGAAGAGACATAGACTTTGGATCAACTAATCAAAGATATTCATATACTCTAATAAATAGACTAATTTGGTTGACCAATAGCATAAAGAAGATTAAGAAGACACTAGAGGAGTATGAAAAAGAATTTGAAAGAAAAAACAGAAAAATAGCAGATATCACAGAGTTGAAAGATACTGTAGACCAAATAAAAAATACACTAGGGTCACACAACAGTAGATCTGAGGAAGCAGAAGAAAGAATAAGTGAAGCAAAGGACAGGACAATTGATTACAAATGCCCAAAAGAATAAATGGAAAAATTTGAATTTACCTCAAGGAAATGACAGACAACACAAACTGCACAATTTTAAGAATTTTTGGTGTCACAGAAGAAGAAAAGAGGAGGAAAGGCAAGGAAGATAAGTTGAAAAGTAGAAAACTTCCCAAGCCTTTTAAAATACATAAATATGTAAACCAAAGAAGCCCAGTGAACCCCAAACAGAATAAACCCAAATAGCCTACTTCAAGATACATGCTAATCAGTCTGTCATATGTTGAAGAGAAGCAAAAAATCCTGAAAGTGTCAAGAGAAAAGTGGTCTACTACATACAAGGGAAACCGCATAAGACTGAGCTTGGACTACTCAAGAGGCACAAGGGAGGTGAGAAGGCAATGGTATGATACATTTAAGGTCCTGAAAGAGAAAGAATTCCAGCCAAGAGTTCGGTACCCAGCTAAATTGTTCTTCAAAAGTGAGGGAGAAAGGGGTGCAAGGGTAGTTCAGTGGTAAAATTCTTCTCTGCCATGCAGGAAATCTAGGTTCTATTTCTGGTCCATACGCTTCCCAAACAAATAAGCAAACAAACAAACAAACAAATAAAAATTCAACAAATGGTGCTGCAATAAGGGGATTCTCTCATAGAAATGAATGAAACATAACCATTTCAGCCGGAGAGAGATTAAAAATTTCACATACAAACAAATGCTGAGAGAATTTGGCACAAGAGACCAGTCCTATAAGAAATACTAAAAGGAGTTCTGTTGGCTGAATGAAAAAAGACAGGAGAGGGGGATCTGAAGGAGGGCACAGAACTAAAGAGTACCAGCAAAGGTAATTTAAAGGATAAAAAGAGAAAGAGGGAAAAGATTATATAGATTTGACAAATAAAACCCAAGGGTTAAGATGGTAGATTCAAGAAATGCCTTTACAGTAATAATTTTCAATGTTATCAGACTAAACTTATCAATTAAAAGATGTAGATTGGCAGAATGGAATAAGAAATGTGATCTGCAGGCTGCTTGCAAGAGATTCATCTTAGACCCAATAATACAATAAAGTGAAAGGATGGAAAACATTGTTTTATGAAGCTGTAACCAGAAGAAAGCAGGAGTAGCTATACTAAAATCAGACAAAATAGACTTTAAATGTAAAGAATTCATAAGAGACTAAGAAGGACATTGCATATTAATAAAACAGATGATTCACCAAGAATAAATGACAATTATAAATATGTATGCTCCCAATGAAGGTGCTCCAAAGTATATGATACAGATATTGATAAAGATGAAGGGAGTGACAGATGTTTCAACAATAATAGTGGGAGACATCAATACACCACTTTTCTCTATTGGTAGAACAACCAGTCAGAGGATCAACAAAGAAATATAAAAAATTAAACAATTTGATAAATGAATTAGATATAATAGGCATATATAGATTGTTACACCCCAAAACACCCGGATATATGTTCTTCTCTAGGGTTCATGGAACATTCTCCAGGATAGATTATATGCTGGGACACAAAACAGGTCTTTATAAAGTTAAAAAGATTGAAATTATTCACAGCACTTTCTCTGATCACAATGACATGAAACTGGATATCAACAACCACCAAAGAACCAGAACTTTCACAAATATATGAAGATTAAATAACACACTCTTGAACAACCAATGGGTCAAAGAAGAAATTGCTAAAAAAAAATCAGTAACTATCTGGAGACAAAAGAAAATATAATATGAAATATCAGAACTCATGGGATGCAGCAAAGGAAGTGCATTTTTTTATTGCATAAAAAATCAGAAATAAGAGGGGGTGTGTCATTACCATAGTCATGGAAGAAATTTTTAAAGAATCATAAGAGAATACTATGAACAATTAGATATCAACTAGTTAGTCAATGTAGATGAAAAGGACAAATTCCCTGAAGCATATGAACAACTTACTCTGACCCGAGAATAAATAGAAGATCTCAACAAACCAATCACAAGTAAAGAGATTCAATCAGTCATCAAAAATCTTCCCACAAAGAAAATCCCAGGTCCAGATAGTTTCACAGGTCAATTTTACTAAGCATTCCAAAAAGAACTAACATGAATCCTGTTCAAACTCTTCCAAAAAATTGGAGCAAGAGGAATATTTTTTGACTCATTTTATAGAGCTAACATCATTCTAATACCAAAATCAAGAAAAGGAACTATAGGAAAGAAAACCTACAGGCTAAACTCTTTAATGATTATAGATGCAAAAATTATCAACAAAATACTAGCAAACTGAATCCAAAGACACATTAAAAGAATTATGCACAATAACCAATTGGAATTTTTACCAAGAATGCAAGGGTAGTTAAACGCAAGAAAATCGATCAATGTAACACAGCACATTAAACTGAAAGGGATTTTCAGTATCTCAATTGATGCTGAAAAAAACATTCAACAAAATTCAACATCGTTTTCTGATGAAAACACTTCAAAAGGCAGGAATCAAAGGTAACTTTCTTAAAATGATAAATGGCAGATATGAAAAACCCATAGCCAGCATTGTAATTAATGGTGAGAGACAGGGAGCCTGCCACCTAAGATCAGGAACAAGACAAGGATTCCCTCTGTAGTCAGTATTATTCAGCATTGTAGTAGAAGTTTTAGCTAAAGTAATGAGGCAGTAAAAAGAAATAAAAGGCATCCAAATCAGAAAGGAAGAAATAAAACTTTCATTATTTGCACTATACTTAGAAAATCCTGAAGAACCTACCACAAAGATTCTTGAGCTAATAAACAAATTCACCAAAATGATATTATACAAGTTTAATATACAAAAATCAATAATGTTTCTATATGCAATGACCTAATTGAGAGGATAAATAAGGAAAAAATTCCAATCAAAGTTGCAACTAAAAGAATCAAGGACTTAGGAAAAAATTTAACTAGGGGTAAGAAGAATCTGTACACAGAAAGGTACATAACATTGCTAAAACAAATCAAAGAAGATCTAAACAGGTAGAAAGACAGTCCTTGCTCATGGTTAAGAAGGCTAAATGTAGTTAACATGTCAATTCTACCCAAAATGATCTACGTATGCAACACAATGCCAAAGTTTTAATAAATTACTTTGAAGACTTGGAAAAGCTAGTTATCAATTTTATTCAGAAAGGAAACAGATCTCAAACAGATAAAAATATCTTAAAAAAGAAGAATGAAGTGGGATGATTAGCACTTCCTGATTTTAATGCTTATTATAAAGCAGAGTGGTGAAAACAGCATGGTACTGGCCCAAAGATAGAAAGATTGACCGATGGAATCAAGGTAAGAGTACAGAAATAGATCACCAAATCTATGGCAAACTCATCTGTGACAGCTTGCAAATCTAATGAACTGGGACAAAATAGTATTTTCAGTAAAGGGGCATGGGAAAATTTCCAGTTTTTCCATGCCAAAAGAATGAAAGATGACCCTTACCTTATGTGCTCTACAAACATTAACTCAAAGTGGATCAAAGACTTAAACATAAGAAACAGTGTTGCAAAACTCCTAGAAGGAAATATAGGGAAACATCTTCAAGATCTAGTAATAAAAGGTAGCTTCATGAACTTTACATCCAAAGCATAAGCAATGAAAGAAAAAATAGATCAATTTGAACTCCCCAAAATCAAATGTTTTTGATCTCAAAAGTCTTTGTTAAAAAGGTAAAGAGTCAAAAAGAAAAAAAAAGTTGAAGAGGCAGCCAACTCAATGGGAGAAATTATTTGGAAATCATGTATTGGGTAAAGCTTTGATATCCTATATACAAAAAGAAATCAGGGTGGGCAACGGTGGCTGAGTGGCAGAATTCTCACCTGCCATCCAGAGACCTGGGTTTGATTCCTGGAGCCTGCCCATGCTAAAAAAAAAAAAAAAAAATGAAAAAATGAAAGAAATAAAGAAATCGCACAACTCAACAACCAGAGAACAAACGACCCAGTTAGAAAATGGGCTAAAGGTATATTTTCCTGAAGAGCAAACACAGATGGCTAAAAAACACATGAAGAGATGCTCATTTTCATTATCTATAAGGGAAATGCAGATCAAAACTACAATGAGATACCACCCCACACTTATAACATGACTGTTATTAAACAAACAGGAAACTAAATGTTGGAGAGGATGTGGAGAAGTTGGCACACTTATACAATGCTGGTGGGAATGTATAATGATCAGCCACTATAGAAGACAACTTGTCGGTTCCATAGAAAACTAAATGTTGAGTTGTTCTATGACCTGGTGATACTCTACTTGGTATATACCCAGAAGAACTGAAATCAGTGACACAAATAGACATTTACACACCGATATTCATGGCAGCATCATTCACACCGCCAAAAGATGGAAACGATCCAATTGCCAATCAAAAGATGAGTGGATAAAAAATATGTGGCATATACATGATGGAATATTATGCAGTAGTAAGACAAAATGATGTCCTGAAGTATATGACAAGATGGAGGAAACTTGAGGATAAAATGCTGCATGAAATAAGCCAGACACAAAAGCACAGATACTATATGATTTCACTTTTATGGCCTTACTAAAGGTAAACTCAGAGAATTATAATACAGAATATTGGAGACCTAGAGATATATGGAGGTAGAGATGGGAAATATTAGGTAATGAAGTTGAACTTAAATGTGGGAGATTAGATAGAAGTGAAGACAGTTCATTAATGGGTCTATAAGTAACTTTGCCATGTTGAAGGTGAACATGATTGTAAGGGGTTATATAGAGCCATGTATCCCACTGATTAACACTATAAATATAAATAACTTCTTGCAGGAAAAATTTCAAAGGTATGAATCTTGTGCAAACAGTTTATAAATCAGTGAATAAGGGGAAAACTATTATTGCAATCTATGGGCTATGTTTAACAGGAATGCATAAATAGTACCACAGCAATAGCAGAGACAAATAATGGGGTGGGACAACAGTTAAGAGGAGGTTTGGATTTTCTATTAGTTTAGGGTGTGTTTATTGGTTATTTTTATCTTGGGAACAATGAAAATTGTCTAAAATTGAGAGTGTTGATACACTAAGTGAGGATAATGTGAGACATAGATTGTTGACTGAACATTATACATGATGTTCAATGGATAGAGGTGACTGAAAGATACACTGACTGAGAAGAAGAATAGTAAACTGTGGTGTATACATACAATTGAGTATTGTTCTGCCACAGAAAGGAACAAAGTTCTGAGGCATGCAGCATTGTGATTGAACCAGTGGGGTATTATGTGATGCAAAATAAACCAGACATAAAAGAACATATATTGTGTCATCTCATTTAGAAAATATTTATAAGAAAATTGAGGCCTATATTGTAGGTTCTTATAGCAGTTATACTTGGTCTGGAGCTGTAATAGTCATTTCTAGATTTTGAGATGTCAGTGTCACCTAAGGCTCAAAGTGGGAGTTCTGCAGTTCTGAAGGTCAGCACTGCCACATATACCAACTGTTAAAGAAATTGAAAAAGAGACCAGGCTTTTATTAGAGATAATGCAGCCAACTGGGTCTGGACAAAGGTAAATCAGAATACAGGGGTATGGAGGACATTGTCTATATTTTAGAACTTCACCTCCTCTAGAAGATCAAAGGAAGAGAAGCTTGTTTTGTCAAACCTAAATTTTCATTGGCACATAATCTAACTCAACCAGTCTGAATAGATCATTTAAACAACCCAAACACAGTGAGCCCAGAGTGGGAATGAGGGCTTGTAATTCTGTATACCTTAATGTAAAGCCCAGATACATCCCATAGCATTCTGAACATATAATTAGAAAATATTGGCAAAGCCACTTTGAGGGATGGGAGAAAAATATATGGAATTACTAAACTTTACCACAAGGGGAAACCCTTGATATGATCTTCAGTCACTCAGGACCCCCAAGTCAGCAGGCCAAGCTCTAATCTTGAAGCTTACTCTTGTGAAGTTTATTTATAAAGTTGCAAAGCTTAGTTATGCCTAAGAGTTGCTTCCAGAGGCCCTCTTTTGTTGCTCATATGTGGCCTCTTTCACTCTAAGCCCAGCTCTGCAAGTAAAATCATTACTTTCCTCTCTACATCGAAAGTCTCCTTTGCTACATGCCATATGATTCCCAGGGATGAACCTGGTCCTGTCACTGTGGGATCAACAATGCCTTCCTGACCAAAAGGGGGAAAATAATTATAACAGATAAGGTATCAGTGTCTGAGAAAGTTCAAATAGAATTGAGAAGCTACTTTAGAGGTTATTCTTAAGGAAGCTTCAGCTAGATAGTGCTATTTATCATGGTTTTCCAAACCTCAATCAAACCATTACTGCCAATCCTAAAGAATACCTAGGACTTTATGCAAGATTCAGCAAAGGTTCCATGCACTATGATTGCTTTCCAGAAATGTACAAGCTCCAGATGGATTCCTGGGCCAGATAAGTGCTGAAACCCAAAGAGGCCAGCCTCTCCAGAACATCAACTACTTCCATCATCCTATCCCATATTATCAACAGCCCTTTCCAACATGAAAAAGTTAGAATGGGCATAGCCCAAATATCCTAAAGATTGGGAGAATGATTAAGGTAGAAGATGGAGTTATAACAGAGAAGATGGCATTTAACAAATTAGTATGTCCAGTAAATCATTATTTTGATTTTTCTTTAGTCTCCAGTGTCTTGGAGCAAATAGAAGGGAAAAACTAAAATTGTGTCATTGTAACCCAAACCAAACTCTGAAATCTGTTCTAAAACTAATTGTTGCACTATGCTTTTAAATTTATTGCTGTTATGTATACGTGTCATTTTTCGCAATAAAAAATGGAAATCCAACTAAAAGGATACAGGTAATATTTTATCCATAAAATCTAATTTTTATTTACACAAGGGCTTAAATTTTATGTAAATTTGAATAGCTAGAAGAAATTCAAAATTGACTTTGGAGTATATTTGGGTTAAAAAATACCATTTCCCAAGTATATGCTAGGCTTTTGTAAGCATTTATATCCAGTTCTAGATTGAGTTTTATCAATGGACCAATGAGTACACTGTTCATATAAAAGGAGAGAAGTGATAGCACAGTGAGAGGAATGACACTGAAGCATAGAATAAAACCATTCTTAGACAAATTATTCTAGTGTGAATGACCTATACAAATAGGGTTTATCTCCAGTTTTTCCTCTTCCTGAAAAAGAAATTGAGAGAAAATCAAGGTCTAAACAAAACTTGTGAAACAGCTCAAGAGATTCAGTACAGAGACTAAAGTAAAAATTAAGTTCTCACTGCAAATAAAAATGTGATGATGTGCCATAATAATAAAAGTTTTATGGATGCTATATTCCTTGCTTTTAAATTGAGTCCAAGAATAACTTTCAAAGTTTCTTCTGGCTCGCAAATTCTAGGAATCAAAGAAAGTTGAGTATTTTGTGTAGAATGGTATTAGTTTTTTTGCAGTAATAATATGTAGGTAATTTACTAACAAATCTATTCAGTTGTAATATATGATTTTTCCAGAGCATAACTACAGGTTATTTATGACAGGTTAATATGCAAAATGGTAATTTGGGATTTGAATTATGACCTAGGAAAACCAAGCTACAATCTAATGGTTTTTCACTGACATTTAATTCCACAATAACTGATTATAGTATTATATTTCCTTCATATCTTTGAAATCATTATAAATTTATAGAGTTATAAATAATTTATCTTTCTCACTGTTTCTATAGTGTATAAATATTCTATAGTATATTCATGTGTTATATCTATTATTTTTATGTTAACATAATTTATATTATTTACATAATAAGTACTTAATACATTCTTAAAAAATGAAACCGATGCAGTAATTTAGCTTTAGTGGTAAAAATTTATCTATATTATTTATTCTTCAATTTAAAGAGGGGAAATCATTAAATGCATTCAATGTACACAGAAACTGATATATGGCAAATCCTTTCTCATGGAAACTTAACAAATGAAAGGAAAATCCCTTAAAATTATTATTGCCCTATTATTATACCTTGAAGTGAATTTCTTTAAAATATTATTTTAATATTTCAATAATTTTGTACTGATTTTTATTAAACTTGTTCAAATTTAATTGAACAATGGTCATTTTTACACTGAGTGAAGAACAACCCCATCCTGTTTTTAAATATTGTGTGTTATAGACTTTCTAGGGAATTTCCACAGAAAGTGTTTTTATAAGATTTTATGTTAAGAATATAATCTTCAAGATTAATTTGTAATCTGGCTAATTTTACATGAATGCTTCACATTAATAGTCAGTGTAACATCATTATAACACATACAGAATTTGGCTTCAACAATTATTTCTGAAAATGAATACTGATTTTATATATCTTGGTGATACCACAACTCATTTAAATGTCTTTGTCTGAATGATTTGTTTCTTATTTTCTACTTTGTTACATAATATTGCACTATTCCTTTTATTGATCAATGTCTTGTTCTCTTTTATTTCTTTTCTGCTTTGCAGAGTTAGATACATAAATCAGAAGAAAAGTTCCATTCAAGATGTTTCCAGAAGATTTATTTAATAACATAAAATGGTGTGATAAATGGCACAGATCAATATATTCTTATTTTGATGAAACTGAAAATCAAATGTAAATAATTATAAAATACATATAAATAAGCTATATAATAAAAAGTTCTGAATAATATAGAAAATAATGAATAATAAAATTATCATGTAAATGAAAAAGATGCATATTGATAACTCAATGTCTTATAAAATGAAAATGCACCTTCTTTTTTTTAGGTGTCAATCGACGTCCCAAAATTTTATGAAAAGAAAAACATAAATAAAATTCCTTCAGTTCCCTGACATCAATGCACTAAAGTTCATTAAGATATACAAATATAAAATCATAACCACTTAATAAAAATAACAAGAAATAACAAGCTCGAATATAAAATCTAAATTTCAATAAAATGTACTTTAAAATAATAATTAGCATATGTTATATCAATAAAATATGGAATGGAAAATACTGTAAAAAAGGAGAAATCACCCTAATAAAATATAATTCTCATCAATTAAGTAGACATTATACATACTAATGATTAAGTTTGGAGGAGAGTCACAGTACATGAAAATATTGTAAAGATGCAGTCTAATTTATTAATACATATTGTGGCTAATAAATATGAATAAATACAAGAAGTAATAATAGAATTAATATGCAATTATGGAAGAGAATATGATATGTATGTCAGATAATTAGGTACCCAAGTTAGTACTAAAATGTTTATTAACTTTTGTTATATAGAGAACATGGATATGGACTCTTTACAGTTTGTATTTAAATACCACACATGGCCAAAAACAAGTTTTAAATAATCCTCCTCTAATTACCCTTAAGAAAAAAATTAAGTATCATATGTTGGAAATTAGTTCTGATAAATTAGTGAAAACAATGAAGCAACATTGACAATGACACAAAATGTCTCTGAATCATAGAATATGTGAATTGCAACTCCAAAATAAATAATACTTGCACTATATGTAGTCAGACTCTATGAGCATGTACCAACTGAAAATCTATATATTCTTCAGAGAGATTCTCATATTTACAAAACGTAATTCTTCTGCCCCTTTTTTTAGCATTTTAGGAAGATAGTGCAACATTGGAAGTAGTGGGAGGTTGGCAGTGAAGAAGCCTCTTTTGAGAACTCTAGGCATCAAAAGCAAACTTGTATCAAGACTGAAAATAGAATGTAGTGGTGACAATGGATTCTGATATTTTAGTATATATATATTGTGTTTCATTCCTTGAAAATGACTGATAATCAGGCATTAAGTAAAGTAATAAGTAAAATTCTGCTTAAATCTGACTATCAGACCAGAGAATCTGCTCAATAAGAGTAAGAATATTGCATATTAAATGTATAAGATGTGGCTAATACGGTTTAAAAGAAATAAGCATATTTTCTAATGTTAAAAATTTTATAATGTATTATGCCCTAAATGTAAATGGGAAATATTTGCAAGAGAAAAATGAAAAAAAATAATACTAGAAAAAATATGTTGTTCTAAGTATAATTATTGATGGTAAGAAAAACAAAATAACAGACAAAAGTCAGATAATCCAGTAAAAGTCAGAAAATAAAAAATAAAAATCAGAATAATACTTAGTAACTGAAAATAAAAAGATAAAGCTCAATTGGCAGTATATTTATGCAATGTTTGAATCAACTTGAAATGAACCATCTTCTTACATAAGAAGTCTTCAAATGCCTATGTTATAGTGAAAACTTTTTTACCTCACTTACTTTTCTGAATTATTAGGAATGCATAGAAAACTGTCTTTTAAAAGATACTAAATAGCTAAACATCGAATGAATTACTCTGAAATCCATCAACAAAAATAAATATGAACAAAATTGGACTCAATCAAAACAGGAACATGAAAATTCCAAATTGGACTCCTCTGAAAATAGAAGCAAAATATAAATGAAAAGATCCCAATGATTCCAACTACCACTCCTATATTTAGAAAAAGTGCATGGATAAGCTAACCTAGAAACAAGTTCTATTGAGACACAAATAAAGGAAATTAATAACAAAAACATTTTTCAGATGTAGAAATGCATTAAATCAGAATAAAGAAGTTGATGTAAGGTAAAATTATTAACAGGGGCAAAGTGAAACTAAGAAATAATTGGAGAATATAACAACATATTGAACATAGAAGAAAAGGGGTTTAGAGAAATAGATGAATTGTCAAAGAAGAATATATAAATTGAAGGGAAACATAATGAAAATTATGTAATAAGAAATTAGGAAATATGGGTCACAGTAAAAAAAAAATTCTAACTTATTTGCAGTTTGTGACCTAGAGAAAGATGACAGAGACAATCAGATGGAAACAATTTTTGAATAAATAATTGTCAAGAATAATCCAAATTTGATGAAAGAAAACCAACAACAGATCAGGAAGCTTAATAAACTTCAAAAACAAGTAGAATTGCACTTAAGAACATCAAAACCATGATCAAACTGTTGAAAATCAATATGAATGAGAAAATTTCAAAACTTATCAGAAAACTAAAGGTAGAGCAATAGGAAAATCAGTGACTTTTCTGCAGAAGCTATGGAAGCCCAGAAGACAAAGGAAGAATATCTTTAAAATGCTGAGGGGGAAAAACAGAAATAAATATTATGAATATCTGTCTTTCAAACATGGAAGCAAAATAAAAATATTCCCAAACCAATAAGGCTGAAAGAATTTATCAACAGCATTCTGCATAACAAGATATATAAAAATATGCTTTTTCATACTTAAGAAAAGTGATCTTATATGAAAGAATGAACAGGCAAAAGGAATAAAAAATTATGGAGAGAATAAAGATATTAGTAAATATATAAAGGCTATTGTCTGTTTAAAATGTGAATAATCAAAATGTGTTTGAGGGTTTACTGTCATGTTTTGAAAAAATTACAATAGCAAAATTCTGATGGATAGAGATTGTCTTCTGCATTTTTTGTATGTAGTGATTAAACTAATTTAAAGTAAATAAATTATTTAATGATACATTTGATAACAAAGGCTAAAAACATAAATTTAAATCTAAAGGAGGTAGAAAGCTAGAAGTGGTTTTTAAAAACCTAGGAATCAATTAAATAGAAAACAAACATAAAATAGTTTCTGTAAAGCAGAATTTTGTTGTCATGAAAGTTTAACAAGATTGATCAAGAAAAAAGAGAGGCTGTCACACAAATTATAATGAGTACAATTATAGAAGTTATCAGTATAGACTTACAGTCCATAAGAGAAAAATAAGGAGACATTATGTAACAAACCTGAAAGTTTCGATGAAATGTTCAATTTTGGTAGAAATCATGTATCATCTCTCTCTCTATATATATATGAAGAAATACTCTAAAAACTGTTAAACTTGCCTAAAACATGAATATTTTAATAGCCTTTTATCAATGAAAATTTCACCCTCTGTTTATCGGGTGAATTTAATTTTCTAGGAGGAAAAAATACCAATCTCTCTTAATAGTTTAAGAAAATAAAAATAGAAAGGGATTCTTTTCAAGTCATTTTTGAGGTAAGCAAAACTTTGATTTTGAAACAAGCGAGTATATTAAATAGGAGGAAAATTCCAGGAAAACCTCTCCTTAGATTAGATACATAAATCTCTAATAAATATTAGCAAATATAATCACTTGACATCTTGAACAAATGATAAATATTCCAAAAATATGTTTGGTCTAACATTTAAAAATCAATGTAATTTAATACAATAAAGAAGAAAAACTGATAATTTCAATATAGGACCATGTTTACCATAAGAAAATGAAACAAATGATTTACTTTTCAAAATATCTTCGAATGGTGTTGGCAAAGAAAATTGAGAAATGTTTTTTTAAATAATTGAAATTTTGTGTATGAGTAAATAATAATAAAAATCTCTCTTACATGTTATAATTACAATTGAAAATCTATCAAGTATTAAGTCTGTATGAGTCAAAGTTTAACCAAAAAGATGAAAATATTGATTCACTCATTCATTCACCTGCTCACTCATTGATTCATTCAATTGAATTATAAGAAATGGAAAAAAATAACCTGAAATACCAATTGCTTTTTTCCTGCTGAGCGGTCCATAAGCACTGATATTAAATTTACCTAATATTTTCGAAAATGCAGTGGAGGAGTCATATTCAAATGCCTTTGCTAAGTAATTTGCCATTTTTTGTCAGAGTTCAAAATGTGCTTTCTGGGGGAATTTAGGAAGATATGAGCTCCTCGGGATTTAATCATGTCCTTCCAAAAAGGCTTGTTCAGCTTCCAACCTCAGTTCCTGAAGTTGTGAACCTAATTGTATAAAGAGGATCTTGGAAAATATTTGTGTGCCCAAAATGAATGAGGGTCCTTAATCCAATATAGTTCAAGTTCTTATAAACAAAGGAAATTGAACATGGAAAAAGGGAATTCATAGGAAGCAACCAGAAGATGGAAATACATGGAACTTTGAAGAGAAAGGAGAAGGTGTTGCCATGTGTATTGCCATGTGACAGAAAAGCCAAGACTCTCAACATTGCCAGCCATCCAGAAGATACAGACTCTAGCGACTGCAATCATGAGCTAATAAATTCCCATTTCTGAAGGGGACATATTTTAGGGTATTTGTTTTAGCCCCTGAGAAATTAAAACATCAGCCTGAACTTCCCTAGCTAGTGCCGCAATGTGAATTGAAACAATAAAATAACTTCCCTTGAGTGTGGGGATCTGAACAAAGTCTCTTGATGTATCAGGAGCTTTGGTAAATTTCAAGGATGATGTAAAATACAACATTGATCCAAGAAGTATAACTATGTCTAAGGTGTGTCACTTGTTCAAGCTGGAAAGCTTTTCAGGTGGGTCAGATATTGAGTAAAGCTCTTTGCCTCTTTCAAGAAAGGATGTTTTTATAGAAACATGGTCATTTTGATATTTTAGGCCAACAAATAATTTGTCTCAGCTCATTTAAATTTTAATAAATAACAATTTTGGAAGTATCTGTAATTTTAGTTGCAATATTTTATTTCTTCATAATTTTCTGTATAATATACTTTAAGAAAATACTTTAAAATATTTGGAACCCAACTAAAATTAAGAAACATTTATTAAGGCTAACTGTATGCAATGTTGTGGTAAAATTTCTAGTGGAAAGTTTCCTAGAAAGCATTAGAATTGTCTTTAGATTCTTATTAATAAACTTGTTGAGTATAACTATCTGGCTAAAATTTGATAAGTATCATGCACCTAATTTTGAACAAGTCAACTTAAATTTGATCACAATTAATCCTTTTAAATTAATCTGAAGAATGTTTTATTCATGGTGTTATGCAGTAAAGTATTATTTAAAAATAATTAAGAGTATTTGCAAGAATCTGAGAAATTACAAAATATGTTATACGTTTGCAACTGTTTCTGCTTGCAAAATGGAAATAAGATTATAGAAAATAAATCCATAGAAATGAATACAATATATTTGTTAGTTCATAGAAAATATTATATAATAAAAAACGCTTCTGTAGAGCATTCTCTTAATGGGCTGCTGAAAGTCACTCTCAAACAAGATACCTCTATATTTAAAACTTCTAGCTATCAAGGCAAGTTTGGCTTAAACTATTGCATTTCACCTTGAAAATGATCGCTTAGCATAGAGCTGTTGTATTTATCTATTACAGAAAATTATCCCTTTTACCACCATTTATTGAACTTATTTACATAAGGTATTTTGTTTTTGGTGTTACAAAATTACTTACTAAAAATAATAGAAGTCTATAAATGTTGTCACTTTCCTCTGTGCAGCATTCTAAGAAAATTAATATTTTAGCTAAACTAACACATAAAGCAATGGATAAAAACATTTATAGTTTGGTTTGCTCCTTATGTAATAGCATATGTGTATTAAAGTAGAAAACATGAGAAGTGCACAAATATAAGGATAAAATTCACCATAATCCTGTCATCCAGTGACAAGCTATAGTTAATATATTTTCATTATTTCCATTTTTTATCTATTCAGTTTAATATTTAGGATCATACTGAATACTATAGCATAAAATATTCCCAAATAATTAATATTAATAATAAATCTCTTTGTAAAATATATTTCTAGAAGCAAATGTACAGTGCTTAAGTTTATGGAGCAGTGTAGCATGGAAGTTAAGTTCAAGCTGAGAATACAGTTAGAACGGTGAATCCTGGCTTTATCTCTACCTGCTAAGAGTGTGAATTTGGATGAATGATTCAACCTATCTCTTTCTCTATTTCCTTGTTTATAAAATGGGAATAAAAATAGTTTCCATCTCATAGGCTTATTATAAGAATGAAACTAACTCAGATAAATTGTTTAAATATATGTTAAGGTGAATCAGCAGGTTTCAGTTACTCTTTTAAGGTTTTATTATACATTTCCAAATGCCTTTTCAGAAACAGTGAAAATTGCTTTTAAAAGTAGGCTCACCAGCATCAAGTAGAGTCACATACACATACTGTATTTTGTGTATATGTACTTGCATGTATAATAATTTTAAATGATGATATTAAACATATTTTAGTCATAAATTTTAGACCTGATGAAAACAGTGCCAAGACAGAGAAGGAAGCTGGAAGAGATAACCAAATAGGAAGCCAACAGACACAGCCTATACTGAGGAACTCTGAATCAAAAGTGCTCTCCTTCACTAACTATGTATTTCCAGATAAACAATAATTACATCTATAGGAGTTTAAAACAAGCTATCCTAGTTCTTCTTAGGACATGACTACCCATTCAGGCCCTAGGCCAACTCTATACCATCCAAGTGGCTAGAGCTTCAGAGATTTCTGTTTGTTTTCTATCCTGAAATTGCCTTAATTCTTTGTGGCATTGAGCATAGATCACGTTCTCTACTATGCTTTATGGAACTTACTTGTAGAGAAAAGTTTGGTCCTTCACCTTTTCTATTGTCAGAAGCAAGTTGAACTCTAGTACCTAAGAGGCAGAACAACCTGTAAACATACATGCGTAATGAAGACTTTTGGAGAGAAAAGCTAACAAGCTGCTCTCTTTATTCCCTCACCTTCATCTGTTTCACTTTTAAATTTGCTCCTTTTATGGCTGGAGTGTTAGTCTCTCAGAACAACACCTGGAATCACAATACCAAATTGAGTACCACAGGTCTGGACTTCATTTGGAAATGTCCCCATTAAGAAACCCAGTAAGCCAATGGAGCTACCCAAGTGTTTATTTTATTACTACAGAAGAATTCCACTTAAATTTGTTCACCGTACAAAAAAAGTGTAGACTTTAGATTCACAATTTTTGATACAGCATAATTTAATATGATCCAAATAATGTTATTTAAACAAATATATAAATGCACAATGTGTATTATAAAGAACCTAGCTACATCCCACAATCTTCATTGCTATACCATAACAGTTATTTGAAGTTTCTGTTCAGCAGACATGGCCATAAACTACACCACCACTAATTTGCTTTTCTATTAAATAATCATTTTTAAATTAATATGAATTCTGTATTTTATATCCTGCAAATTATAACTTTATTTTTGTATCTATTAAATTACATTTTTATGGAGTCATTTGGCCAATTTAGCTTTCCTTAGCTGAGATTAATTTAGCTTAATGAGATTTTTAGTTTAATAAAGAACTTTATGATCTCACCTTTTCCATGAAATGATAGGGACTAACTACTATGGACACATTATGAAAGTCTAAATTCATGGAAGAGAGAGCAATCACCTTTTTGGCCAATTTTTGAATTGTTTCCCTTTGAAAAGTGTTCTTCTACCAAAATTAAAATAAAACAAACACACAAATAACATCAAAATCAAGTAGTAAAATCCCCTGAAGAACAGATTCTGTATTTCATAATTTAAAAAGTACTAAATCAGAAGGGCATGCAGCCATTGGGAAGATGTCAAAACTTGCAAGTAGGTAATTAAGATTAATTATGAATAGTACCACTGTCTTGTTTGCAGGACTTGTGCACTCTGAATATGGGATAAATGGAACCATATGTTCATAGAGAGGATGAAAAATTTAGGCAGATAATTCACCCCACAGGGTGTTTTGTTCTCTCCATATGGCAAGACTATTTAAAACTAGGAAAATTGAATTCTGGTCAACCGTACGTCAACAGAAGATGCTCCAGGGTTTCGTTTGCTTACAGAATCTTTGAACTAGCAAAAGCTGACAAAGATATCTTCCTCAAAATTTCTGGAAAACCATTAGAGGGTAGCAGAAATTGTGCCAAATTAAGAAACTGCAACTTAAAGCCAGTAGGAGAAGATCATGGCACTATTGCTAGTCCACATGCTCACTCCCTCTATGGTGCAGTGTGAGCGTATCTGTACCCATATTGTTGGTTCCTGGCCTTGTTCTGGAAGGTGCAGAGTAACCCCCGTGTACATGCTGGGTTGTCTGCATGAAGGTCCCAGTCAATCGGGCGGCAGCCTAACAGAGTGGAATAGAACACTTGTCTTTTACCTACAGGGAGCAGCAGCTTGTAGACATAAAGCAATGTAAGAAACAATAAGATAAAAGCAACCTGGGTGGGCAATGGTGGCGCAGTGACAGTGTTCTTGCCTGTCATGCCGGAGATCATGGTTTGATTCCTGGTGCCTTCCCAGGGCAAAAAAAAAGCAACCTGAGGGAAATAATTATTTGTTTTAAGACATACAAAACTGCACCCGGGAGAAGGAAAACTCTATATCATAGGGAGTAGAGGTGGCATTCAGATTCTATAAAGATGGCATGCAGATTCTATAAAGGTGGAAATTCCAAAAGCCACAATCACAAGTCCAGGAAAAGATAGAGACACAAAAAGAGTAGGGAAAAAAAAACCCTGTAATTTTGCTTGGGGCTCATATTTTTTATAGGAGGGCTAAACTATGAGGGAGATGACCAGCCAATACAGAACCAATTTGCGGATTGTTAAAAGTGCTTTTTTGTTGTTGTTTGCATTGGTTTGTTTGTTTTTCTAACTCCTGACCCTCAAGAAAATCTTTGTCAAAAAAAAAAAGAAAATCTCTGTCATATCACTAGCTGGATAAAAACTTAGGGAACAGGCAGGACAGCTCAGGACTAAATCCGTGTTAACACATTAAATTATTAAATTGCATACTGTGCAAAAAGTATGTTGACACAAAGAAACAGAATATTATGGAACATCCAGAGAGACAAGATAAAAATCTAAAAACCATCCATGAAGAAGACCTGATTCTGAACATAACAGATGCAGACGTATTAAATATAATGCTGACAAAAAGTAATGATACTGAAAGAAAAAAAAAACACTAAGAAAGAACTAAAAGATATCAGGAAAATGATGAATGAATAATATGAGGATATCAATAAAGAGATAGAAATTTTTCAAATGTGCCAAACAGAAATATTATCATAGAAGATGACAATAAGAAGAATAAAAATTCCCTAGAGGGGAAAATACATGAAATATATGCATAAGGAAATGACAGGGAAAGCAAAATTATACATTAGAATATCAAAAAATATGAAAGCAGAAATTAATTAAAGTCTTAAAAGATGAAAAAAACATAAGACTTACAAAGACCAAATAACAAAATGACAGAAGAAATTCCTACATTATCAATACTTGTTTTAAATGTAAATGAATTAAATTCTCCAGTCAAAAGACAAAGATTCACAAAATAGATAAAATGGCATGACCCAACTACCTTATTAGAAGAGGTTCACCTTATTCAAAGGCAGGTTGAAAGTCAAAAAGCTGGGTTATCTAAACTAATATCAGACAAATTGATTTTATGTAAAAACTGTTATAAGGGAGAAAGAAGGACTCTGTTTTCTGATAAAGTGGTCCATTCAGTGAGAGGATATAACAATTATAAATTTATAGGCACTAAGCAAGGCCCCAAAATACGTGAAACAAATATTGACAGATTCAAAGAGTGAAATTAATTTTATTAAAATTGAATGCTTTTGTGTCTCAATGGACTTTATCATGAAAGTAAAGGACGAATTTCCAAAATATGAAAACTATTCTACAATTCAACAAAATAAAGACAAATAACCCAGTATTAAAAATGTGCAAATGACCTAAATAGACATTTCTCCAAGGAAGGCAAACATTTAAGGATGCTTAACATCATTAACCATTACGAAACTGTAGCTCAAAACCTTAAAAAGATACCATTCCACATCAATAAGAATGGTCACCATTAAAGAGAAAAGGAAATTACAGGTATGGGAGAGAATTTACGAAATAAGAGTGCTCATTCACTTGTGGGAATGTATGATGTTGCAGACACTGTGGAAAATACTTTGAAGATTCCTCAGAAAGAATAGAATTACCATATGACTTGGCAATCCCACTTCTAGGTATACACCAAAAGTATTGAGAGTAGGGATTTGAATAATTTGCACACTGATGTTCACAGTGGCATTATTCCCAATTGCCCAAGAGGAAAGAAACTCAATTCTCCATCAACAGATGAATGGAAAAACAAAATGTGATATAAACATACAACGCAATATTATTCAGTATATAAAGGAATGAAGTGCCAATACATGTGACATCATAGATGAATCTTGAGGACATTATGCTGAGTGAAATAAACCAGACTACATAGGATAAATATTGCATTATCTCATTTATATGAAATAATTAGAATCTAAAAATTAATAGATTCAGAAACTTGAATACAGTTTATGAGGGGCCTGGTGGGTAGAGAATGGGGAGCTAATATTTAATTGGTACAGTTTCTGTTTGTGGTTTTGGAAAAGTTGTGGTAATGAGTAGTGGGGATGATAGTACAATATCGTAAATATAATGAACAACAATTAACTGATAATTTGGAAGTGGGTATAATGGAAATTGTAGGTTATGCATATGTTAATTGAATAAAACTTTTAAGAAACAAATGAACTGAAAAACACAAAATATAAATGTAAAAAAGTAGGCTAGAGTTAATAGTATATTTACAATAATAGTGTTTATCAAGTGTCATAAAATGCCACATGAATGCAAACTGGAAAAGTTTATACATAAAACTGTGCTTGTGAACTCTGTATTTTCTGCATGATTTTTATATAAACTCACAGCTTTTCTAAAAAATGAAAATTACATGTGTTAGAGAGGATGCAAAGAAATTGGAACTCTAGAGAAATTTTGATGGGAATATAAAATGGTGCAGTCAATTTGGAAAGATATGTGATCGTTCCTCAAAAAATTAAATATGGAATTACTTTTTGACCTGGCAATCCTACTCCTAGTTATATACCAAAGAGAGTGGAAACAAGACTACAACAGACACTTGCATGCTGAGTTTATAGCTGCATTATTCACAATAACCAAAAGCTAGAAGCAACCTGCATCCATCAATAAATGAATAGATAAACAAAACATGATACACAGTGGAGTGTAATTCTGCCATAAGAAAAAAATGTCTTTGGGACACAGTGCAACATGAAGAAACTTGAAACAAAAAGTTCAGTGAAATGTGTGGCACATAAAGACAAAAATTGTATGATATCACTTATAAAAGGTGTTCAGAAATAACAAATTTACAGAGCCCAGAAACAGATTAGCGTTTACTGGGGTGGAGATGGGGATAAGGCAGAAGAGCAAGTGTTCAGAAAAGCAAAAAATAAAATAATTAAAACCTATGAGAACTGATATATTGATTTACATTTTTCATGCTGAATTCCTTTATTTGTTCACATGTTGAATACTATGAATGATGGCTGTATTACTTAGGGTTCTCTAGAGAAACAGAATCAACAGGAAATATTCATAAATATAAAATTTATAAAAGTGTCTCACATGACCGTGAGAACGTAGAATCCAAAATCTGTAAGGTAGGCTGCGAAGCTGACGATTTTGCTGGAGGGTCTGGATGAACTCCACAAGAGAAGCTCACCTGCTGAAGCAGGAAGAAGAGCCTGTCTCTTCTGAATCCTCCTTAAAAGGCTGTCAGTGATTAGATTAAGCATCACTCACAGCAGAAGATGCTCTCCTTGGCTGATTACAAATGGAAACAACTGTAGATGCAGCTGACATGATTATTATTTAATAATAATTATGTTTAATAATTTCATAACAATAAATAGGCCAGCACTTTCCCAAACAAAGAGGTACCACCACTTGGCCAACTTGAAAACATGAACCTGACCATGACATTCACCCCTTGTCAATTTGGCAGCTATCCACATCACCTTAAATCATACCTAATTCCTGAATAAAAAACAATAGAACATGCATTTTTTCTTTCACCTAACAATACTCAACTGTCCTACATATAACTGGAAACACATTAAATCTCTCCAGAATAGTGTGCAAGTCCTTGGATAATGTTCATTCTTAAACTTGATATCTTACAACTCAAATAGTATAACATGAACAAAACAGCATTACAGTCCTAATTTCTGTAACTGATCACGTGGTCATAGTTCATATCTAGCACTACCTTCTTCCACTAAACATTCCATGTTCCCTTTATCCTCAGCAAGCATTTCAGCTGGTCATGGTTCTTTGATTGGTGGGGTGACTCAAACCTTCATTCCTAAAGTTTCAGAGCCATTGGTCATCCTAACTGGATTGCGTTGCTGTAATTTTCCATTGATTTTAATCACAGGGCATGGTAATACTAAAAGACACCCTAGGGGATCTCCTATATTCCAGGAAAGCTCTTCTTTACCTCCATTGTGTAGTTGCAGTCCTATCTCCCCCTTATAGTCAGGGTCAGTCACCTCACCCAGTAATGTAACTCCCTTCTTAGCTTGTTGATCCAGGGGCATGAGTAGCCCAAAGTGACCAGCTGGCAATCTTAGATTGCAGTTAAATGGAATCATTGTTGTTTCTCCTGGTAGAAGCACTTCCCCTTTTGGAACTAAAACCTGTAGACAAGCAGAGCTCAGGGTTGCAGGGACAGGAAGCAAAAATTTCCCTAGTGGTTCACCTAGGGGTAATAGTGAGTGGTGCCATTCCCATTTCTACCCCTAGGTTCCTGGACCCATGGATGCTGGCTATGGGAGAAATAGCACCATACAGTGGATGTTGATTCAGAGCACATACAGCTTCCTGGATAAAATTACCCCAGACCTTCAAGGTATTGCCACCTAGTTGGCACGGTAATTTAGTTTTCAAAAGGTCATTCCACCGTTCTATCAATCCAGCTGTTCCTATATGTTAAGGAACACAGTAAGACCAGAGAATTCCATGGGCATGTGCCCATTGCCACACTTCATTTGCTGTGAAGTGTGTTCTTTGATCAGAAGCAATGCTGTGTGGAACACCATGATGATAGATAAGGCATTCTGTAAGCCCATGGATGGTAGTTTTGGCAGAAGAATTGCATGCAGGGAAAGCAAACCCATATCCAGAGCATGTGTCTATTCCAGGTAGAGCAAATTGTTGCCCTTTCCATGAAGGAAATGGCCCAATGTAATCAACCTGCCACCATATAGCCAGCTGATCACCTTAGGGAATGGTGCTATATCAGAGGATGAGTGTGGTTCTTTGCTGCTGGCAGATTGGGCACTCAGCAGTGGCTGTAGCCAGGTCAAACTTGGTGAGTGGAAGTCCATGTTGTTGAGCCCATGCATAACCTCCATCCCTATTACCATGACCACTTTGTTCATGAGCCTATTGGGCAATGACAGGAGTTGCTTGGGAAAGAGACTGACTTGTATCCACAGAACAGGTCATCTTATCCACTTGATTATTAAAACCTTCCTCAGCTGAAATCACCTTCAGATACGCATTCACATGGGACACAAATATGTTCATGCTTTCAGCCCACTCAGAAGCTCTATCCACACAACTCTTCCCCAGACCTTTTTGTCATCAATTTTCCAATTATGTTCTTTCCAAGTCCCTGACCATCCAGTCAAACCATTAGCAACAGTCCATGAGTCAGTATACAAACACACCTCTGGCCAGTTCTCCTTCCAAGCAAATGAACAACCAGGTGCACTGCTCGAAGTTCTGTCCACTGGGATGATTTCCCTCACCACTGTCTTTCAAGGACACCCCAGAGAGGGGTTGTAGTGCTGCAACTGTCCACTTTTGGGTGGGATCTACATATCATGCTGAACCATCTGTAAACCAAGCCCAAGTTTTCTCTTCCTCAGTCAGTTCACTGAATGGAACTCCCCAAGAGGCCATAGCTCTGGTCTGGGAAAGAAAAGGTAATGTGGCAGGAGTGGAGACCACGGGCATTTGGGTCACTTCCTCATGTAACTTTCTTGTGCCTTCAGGATCTGCTTTGGCTGTATCTTGCAGATACCATTTCCATTTTATGATAGAGTGCTACGGTGCATGCCCAACTTTATGGGTTGGTGGGTCAGACAACACCTAGCTCATGATAGGCAACTCAGGTCTTATGGTAACTTGGTGGCCCAAGGCTAAGTGTTCAGTCTCTACTAAGGCCCAATAGCAGGCCAAAAGCTGTTTCACAAAAGGAAAGTAGTTATCTTCAGCAGATGGTAAGGCTTTGCTCCAAAATCCTAAGGGTCTGCATTGTGATTCTCCTATATACATTGATTTGCTCAAGCAATGATACCACATCCATAAAGGCAGCTGCAATTGGAGTTACCATCTGGTTGAGCTTATGATAATCCACTGTCATCCTGCAAGACCCATCTGTTTTCTGCACAGGTCAAATAGGAGAGCTGAATGGGGATGTGATGGGAATCACCACCCCTGCATTCTGCAAGTCCTCAAGAGTGGCAGTAATCTCTGTAATCCCTCCAGGAACCCGGTATTGCTTCTGATTTACTATTTTGCTAGGTAGGGGCAGTTCTAGCAGCTTCCACTTGGCCTTTCCCACCATAGTAGCCCTCACTGCATGAGTCAGAAGCCAATGTGGGGATTTTGCCAGTTGCTCAGTATGTCTATTCCAATTATACATTCTGGAACTGGGGAAATAACTGCAGAATGGGTCTGGGGGCTCACTAGATCCACTGTGAGATGGACCTCAGCTAAAACTTCATCAGTCACCTGGCTTCCATAAGTCGCCCCTCTGGTGGACCAGAGTGACATTTTCGGTCCCCTGGAATTAATGTCACTTCTGAACCAGTGTCTAATATTCTCTGAAATATCTGATCATTTCCTTTACCCCAATGCATAGTTACCTTGGTAAAAAGGTAGTCAGTCTCCTTGGGGAAGGCTTGGAGGAAGATTAACAGTATAAATTTGTGGCAGTCTAACAGGGTTCACCCCCAAAAGGAACAGGCCTACCCTATACTCAAGGGCCTCTAGGTCTGTAAACTGTCTCAAGTCTGGAAATTGTTTAAGGGACTGTGACTCCATTTTTGTGATTCAGGTTAGACTTCTGTCCACTTGACCTAGAACTCTTTTGTTGTATTTCTAAGTACTCCATGATTTACTAGTCAACACCACAAATCTCTGCAAGTCACATTATTTTGACTCCTCTTTGTTTGCTGTCTATTATAATAGCCACATCCACCCTGTCTTTGGCAATTAAATGCTGCCACCTGGCTTCTGCCAACTCAGGATCTGGGCATCCCCACTGTGTTTAAAGATTACAGCTCAGTGACAGCAATTCCCACAGTAATATCTTACCTACAGAGAAGTGCAACTACAGAGCTCTTCAGGGATGATAGTGCTAGTCTCACAAATGTATTTCTCACTGTTCTGGTAAAAGGTGCATCTTCCAGACATTCTTGGGGTGTAAGAGTAGGCTCTGCACGATAAATCCACTCTAATATTCCAGTCTCTCTAAGCCTCTGAATCCCCTCATCTACATTAAACCAGGGCAGATCTGGCATTTCAACCTCAGGTAATGTTGGCCACCTTTTGAGCCATGTTTCAACCAACCATCCAAACTAACTGTTAATGCCTTTTCTAACCCCTCAAACTAAAATATTAATGCAGAATCTCTGCTTAGTGTGCCCATATCAATAAATTCAGCCTGATCCAGTCTTATATTCCACCCACCATTATCCCGCATCCTTAAAATCCATTGCCAAAGATGTTCCCCTGATTTCTGTCTATATGAATTGGAAAACTGAAACAGCTCTTTTGGAGTATAATGTACTTCCTCATGTGTGATACTTTGTATCTCACCTTTAGGGGCCTGATGGAATGTTAATCTAGTTATAGGTCTAGAAGAAATGGGAGGTGGTAGGGGTAGGCCATGAAAAGAATTATAAATATCTTCCAAACCATTTGCTTTAGGGCATTTATATGTAATTTCATCTAGTGAAACAGGATTAATCACTCTAGGGCTAATCCCTTCAGGAGGAGGTTGGGTGGACAACTCCTCAAGGTAGGCTGGAGGTGGGGAAGCTATATCTTCAGGGCAGACTATTACAGGTTTATCTAGAGAAGACTCAGCATGACCTAGGGCTTTAACCTCTCCACCAACATCATTATCAATCCATATGTCACCATCCCATTTTTCAGGGTCCCACTCCTTTCCAATCAATGCCCTCACTTTAATGGCAACATGCAGCATTGAAATTTCAGTTTACTTTGTAAATTCCTACTCTAACAATAAGATTCTGAGTCTGATTTTCAGAGATCTCAAGTCTACGGCTACAGGAAATAAGATTTTCCTTCAGGATACTCATAGAAACATCTACAACTGTCAGACAGTGCTTAAGCTTCTCGTTTGAAGCCTTAAGCCCATCCCTTTCACTCATTAATGTATCCAGTGCATCTAACAACAACCAGTCAATGTCTCTATACCTCCCATTTCCATAAAACTCCCTAAAGGTGTCAAAAACATTATCCCCCAGAGCCTGGCTTCATATAAGCCAAACATTAGAAGAATCGAATGGTGATATTTTTACTATTTCTTTTGCCAACTCACTCCATGGATTGTCAGTGTCATTCTTATTATGGAAATCAGAGTCCTTAGTGCCTTTGAATCCAGTCAGAGTAGAAAACCATTCATAAAAACCCATTTTTAAGATTCTGTTTCTTAAGAGCTACTCCAGGTACCAAGTTGCATTACTTAGGGTTCTCTAGAGAAACAGAATCAACAGGAAATATTTGTAAATATAAAATTTATAAAAATGTATCAAATATGGGAGTGTAGACTACACAATCTTTAGGGTAGGCTGTGAAGCTTAAGGTTCTGATGGAGGGTCTGGATGAACTCCACAGGAAAGGCTTGCTGGCTGAAGCAGGAAGAGAGCCTGTCTCTTCTGAATCCTTCTTAAAAGGTTCCAGTGATTAGATTAAGAAGCACTTATTGCAGAGGACACTCCCATTGGCTGATTACAAATGAAATCAACTGTGGATGCAGCTGGCATGATCATGATTTAATTCTATGAAATGTCCTCATAGCAAAATACAGGCCTGCACTTGCCCAACCAAACAGTTACCACCACTTGGCCAAGTTGACACAAGAACCTGCTCATGACAGTGGTACTATAAGAAGCAATGCATGAAAATAAAAAAAATGAAAATCTGTAAGTCATGCACAATATGGTGGAACAGATGGTATCTATTCAATATCGTCAACCTACTACAGTGAACTTGAATTTAGGGATTTTAAAATTGATGAAAGATTTTGCAACTAGATGGCAGTAAATCACAAGCTATTTCTTGTCTCTGCTGTTTTGACCAATTTTCATTGCAGAGGAGAACCCTTACTGCAGGAAACTTTCCTGGGGCCTTAAGGGAGCCTCTGTAGTGTAAGCAGTGCAAATGGGGAAACTCCCAAATTCTTAGGGGAGGAGATGAGGATGATGAGGGGTTTATATGTCCAGGTATTGCAGAGTAAGCACAGCAGGGAACCTCTGAGTCGGAAAGTTCCAAAGGGCATTTAAGTGTAGGATCTTTTGTTATGAACTGAGATCACATGCTGAAGAAGCTGAGGGAAATTTCCAATGGTATATAAAACAAGCTATTCCAAAACACTTAAAAAAAGTTTGTATGAACTATTTCATAAACAATTGGATGTGTAAAAATTTGAGTTGGCCACTGGCAGGTATTTCCAGAGGACCCAGGCTGCTATGATGATGCAAGTAATGAACAGCACCTGTACACAGAGGCATTGTTAGCTGATTTATATAATACCTGCTAAAAGAAAAGCAACTGACCCCTTCAGGTTACAGTACAATAGAGTGGGTTCCATGGGGGATGCTCAACATTGATAATTTCTGAGTGATACTTTTTGGAGGGGAACACATGATATTGAGTCCATATATTGTCATTCTTTCAGTCATCCTAGCCATAATACTCACAGACCCATTACGCAAACCTTGGACTGGTGAACAAAACAAGTTATTGACATCCAGAGTACAGATGTTTGAGAACTTCATATGCAGTGAGGCATTTGTGAGCGTTTATATGAAACACACATATTTTAAGTCTGTGGTTGTTTTTCAAGAGAATCCTCTATGTATTTCTTCTCTAAATCTACCTTCGTTTTTTTATTTAGTGCTTGAAAATTTTTCTAAATTGTTACCAAATTATTACCATGCTATATCCCATCTTCAAACCATCTATCCTTGTAAAAAAAATAGGCAATGAGATAAATTGCTCAAAGTTCTGTTGGCCGGGAGGATTTCTTTTCTTTACTGTTTTTCTAAGACAGCCCTTAGTGGATTTGAGAACCATGATAAGTCCACTTCTAACTCATGCCACCATTTGCTAAAGCTATCTGTAATATAGTCAAATCCTTATTAACCTTCCTCAAAGGAAGTTTTATGATTTTGTATAATAGGGAAAAACTCCACCCCTTTTAAGCCTTCATATCTCTGTATGCATTTTCTTTTCAGCATCTGCCATAATGTAAATATACATTTAGTTCTATGCTCATTTTATCAGTTACTAGTTTCCCCTTATTCTAAGATCCATTAAGCCAAGGATGGGATCAATTTAGTTCAGCATTGTCTCTCTTGTACAAAATGCTTAGTAAGATTTCATCACATATTTTATAAATATATGAAAAATTTGAAGATATCCTTAGTGTTATCAGAAAAAGTATGACTAGCATACTTTGGAAAATTCTCCATTTTTTCTCTTAATATGTCTTCATCTTGGGAATACTCTAACTCTGGAATTGAAAAGGAGCATTAAAGTTGCTTAGAAATAATTCCCATAGTGTATTCTGATAACACATCCATACCTTCTCCCCTGTGTACACTTGCACATCTTCAGCCTAGAAGTTTAACTTTATAAATGATTTTTCACAAGGGATTGTTTATTAAAAATATGCCAATTTGAAAGTATTATGTATCCTGGAAAAGCCAGATTTTAATCCTGGCCCAATCTTGCGGGAGCAACCATTTCTTTTAATCCTGATTTAATAATGTAAGTTGGAATGTTTTGATCAGATTATCTCCTTGGATATGTGACACACCCAATTGTGGGTGTTAACTTTTAATTAGATGAAAATGTGACTCGACCCATTCTAGGTGCATATTGATTAGATTACTGCCATCCTTTAAAAGAGGAAAGGTTTCGAAGAGAATCAGAAATGCCAGAAACAGCAGAGCCTAGAGAAATGACAGAAACAATTGAACTGACAGAGAGAGAGCCAACAGAAACTTCAGGGCTGACACAGAGCAGAGACACCAATATTTGGAGATACTTAGAGCCCAGGAAACATTTTTGTGTGTCTTTCCATGAGATGTTAAAAAGAGCCATAACCTTGAGAGAGTCAAGAAAAGCCAAGAGATGAAAGCCAGCCCTGGAGAAGCAAAGTAAGGATCCCCCACATGGAAAGAGACTGAAAGCAACAGAGCTCAGGAGCTCTGCCAGCAGATGCCAGCCGTGTGACTTCCCAGCTTACAGAGTTTACAGAGCTGTTCCAGACAGGATCAACCTTAATTTGGACACTTTTACGTCCTAGAACTGTGAACTTGTAACTTATTAAATTCCCCTTTTTAAAAGCCATATCAATTCTAGTATATCACATTCTGGCCATTTGTAAACTAATGCAAAAGGGGTTCAGTTTTTTTTTTTTTTAACATAAATCTTTTACAAAAAATTTAGTACTTTTAACTTAACAGGAAAGTTGCAAAGATAGCAGAGAGATCCCATATACTCTGCCTCCAGGTTCTATTGTTAACATCTTATTTTACTATGGTAGATTTGCATATTTTTATAGTTGAAAACCAATTATCTAGACATGAGATACTACCAAAGTTAGTGATAGGTTTAGTCACTCCTGTCTTTTTGCTGTCTTCACTTAAATCCCTAGGGTTACTTATCATAAACTGATATATAAAATAAATAGAAGATTATTCATCTAATCAAAATTGGTGGATATTCAGCATGTCCCATTTTAATAATTTGTTTTCAAATCATTGTATAGCAATGGGTTTAATAATTGTTACTGTTGGGAAAAGATAATGACTTTTAGTTATAAGAGACTCACAAACTTGAGATATTAAAATGTTTTAACATTTAAGTGTGTAGCATTGTGCTGTGTCTCTGACTCTTTATCACTGTATAAAAATGGTTCAATCCAACAGCATAAATTGGAAGATATAAAATAATGCCAGTAGGATAGTGTTATAAATATCATGACATATTTATTTGGTACAACTTTTACTATTACTTTTATAAGAAAGATTATTTCAGGACAGTTGCCCTTAATCTGTATGGGATGAACATGTACTCTATTATTGGATGATATTTATGGAAACTCTTCACAAAATAAACACACTCACATATATATGTATTTCAATATACAAGTTTCAATAAAACTGCAGACTGTTCACGGATTCTCTAAAGCCAAATTTGCAAAGAGCACAAACTTAACAGGTCATATTGTGTTATTAGGCTAAGTATATAATTCTATAAGCACAAGGTTTTAAAACATTTCTCTTCAATGTAAAAATAAAATTAATGTGGACATTTTTAAACTGATCACACCAGTCCTCACTGCATTTCTGAAATTTCAGTAAACTGTTGTATAATATAAAAGGCATGGGAGCTCTATGCCTACTAACTAATCAACATACTGAGGTTAATTTAGGGGTATATTAAAGTAACTCAATTCCTTTGGATGTTCATGGGAATCTGAAAGGCAGAAACACTGAGTCATTTTGAGAAGTTTATACAGCAAGTTTGTTGTAAATTATAAAGTAAATATCTGGTTTCTAAATTCTCCTACTTCATTTTTCACTGTAATCTTGCATGTTCAAAGACATAAAGTTAGCACATTTGAAATGTGGACAATAGGGAAGAACTATTTTCTCAAAATTAAAAAAACAAACTGCTGGGTCCCTATGCTTAACTTAAAAAATGGAAATTAAAAGTAACTTTGAACAAGTGAACATTTTGATAGAGCCTTGTTATCCCCACAAAATTTTCCTTTGCTGCTAAAATTATATAAAGTGTAATAACATTTTATAGTTATATGGATGTACAAATATTGTTTATAATAAATTAAATTATGGCAGGGGTGTTTCTGAAGTGTTGTTAATATCTACATCTTAATCAGGAAAGTTTCAACATACCTTTTAATAAAACATTGCATATAAAATACAATCAAATTGCATATCTAGGTAGATGCATGAACATGTATCAGCAAGCTAATACGTTAAATTATAGTGAATTTATATTGAACAATATGTCATAATACCTATAAGGTAGGAATTGGCTGGAATAAGGCTACTAGACAAATTCAAGTTGGAAACGATGACTTGGCATTTTATGAAAAACTTTTAATTAGAACAGAAGTCAGAATTATGATAACTATACTTAAATCACAGGAGCAGATATAATTGAAAGTAAGCAACATCATTCCAACAATCAGAATGGTTCAGAAATTAAATGGAATTTACCTGGATTCACGAGTCCAATAGTCATTATACTTAATGCAAATAGTATTGATTTTAATTTTTCTGGTAATTTATGTCTTCATTTTTTCGTTTTGTTTTGCTTTCCTTAATGATTACTTGCTGAATGTTTATTTGTGCCATATGTTTTGCTAGGAGCATCCTATTGACCTGATATTTTATTGGCACTGAAATTCATCAATTTAAACTTTTTATTATTTATTTTACCTCAAGAATCAATGATAGTCAATGAAAATGTGATATAACACATTACATAGTGATCATGGCTTGTGTGCTGTGAATTCAGAATCCCAGAATTTGAAATCTCCCTAGTTTCCTCTGTGTAACTTGAGTGAAGCTACTTGAATCTTCCTCAACTTGCTTAACTATTAAATGTAGATAAAATAGTATCTATTAAATAAGGCTTTTCAAAAGATTATAAATATTTTATTTGTAAAATCATTAAAAATATGCTTGATTACTTAGAAAGTACCATAGGTGCAAGCTTTGTAATAGTATTATTAATATTTTTTTTGCTCAGTCAAGTGTTTATACATACAGATATATTTGCAAATTTGAAACTCTTAAGGATGCATAATTCATACTTGTAATGCTACAATTATATATAAAAAATGTTCAGGTGTATATAGATTGATAAATGATACATTATAAAGAGGTGGCTAAGTAGAGATATGCATTTGTATAAGCAAAAATTTTTAAAATCATCAGAGATTATTTTTAGGAAAACTTTGGTGATGATTTTTCCCACCTTAATTATATTCACTGGTATAAAAATTATGCCATCCTTTCCTGAACAATTCGTGCATTTTCAATGTTCCACTTCTGTCACTGCACCCTGTTATTATGCAAATAAAAATTTTAAGATTCTTTATCAACCATTTTTTCCTTTTCACATCAGAAATTATTCAGCAATGTTTTTCATTTCATGGGTCAGTTACTTTCTTTATTCTCATCCATGAGGGATAAACTTAACCTTTCTTATTGGTTTGGAGGCAGGTAGTGTGAGTCTTAACTCTGTTATGGGTCATAGCTTGTCATAGATGAATTGCTTCTCTTTGATCCAAGCTGAGCAATCTATCTAGCATGTGAGAAAATGCCATCACTGTGGAAAAAGAAACTCAATTCAGACCAAAGAAACCCTTTTCTTATTTGAAATGAATGGCGACTATTGGTGGATGACAAATCCACAGTCAGTTTAAAGGTGCTAGTCGATTGCCTGTTGAAGAATAGATACAGCTGAAAAAAAAGCTATAGAGATTGTGTCATGGCACCATGGGTGATTTCTCTTGAAATAAGTTAAAGCACTAAATGTGAATAATAGAAGCCAGAAAACTTTCAGCCATTTTTATTTTTGTAAGTGAGAGAAGAGAAAAATAGGAATCTTATAATTTTCTAAGTGTGTAGGATAAAAGGTTAGGTATATAAGTTTAGCTATATAGGTTTACATAAATATTTGGAAAGAGCAGTGGTAGGGATCTCCCTTTGTCCTTTTCCCTCTCTGCTGCTTTAAAATTAAGTCCCATTTTAATTCTCTATCATATGAGTGAAATGCAGAGGTCATTTTTATATTGATAAATTCAGAGAAAAGTACGATGTGTTGAAAATTAAATTGTGTCTTCCAAAAAAGGCATGTTCAGGTTCCAATCTCAGTTCCCTATTTGTAACTAGGACTTTTGAAGGTGGTAGTGTAGTTATGGCAAGACCAAATTTCTTAGTAGCAAAAAGGAAGAAGAGGGTATATACCTCCAAGATGCAATTATATTTAAGGCATGATCTTAAAGAAACTTGGCTAAAACTAGTCTAATTAAAGTTGAACCAGGAAAAGATCATGAGCTGGATAAAGTGAAGGTAAAAGGAGGATCTTTGGAAGACAGTGACCAAGAAAGGTGATATCAAGTGAAAAAATTAAGTAAACTTTAACTCCCTGTCAATTCTTTGCTTCTGTAGACCTCCTTTATTGTATTTTTACAGACATTATTTTATGTAATTGTATTCTATGTAGTTTTAGATCCTTCTATTATTCTATTTTTTGTTTACTTTCAGACTTATCCTTTATATCTTCACTCTTAATTTTATTATTACTTTTTAAATTTTTGGTGTTCTTTTTCTGAGTTTATAATTTAAAAACTAGGCTCATTAATTTTCAAGTTCAATTTATATCTTTTAATGTATCATTTAAGGCTGTCATGGTCAGGTTCATGTGTCAACTTGGCCAAGTGGTGGCACCTGTTTGTCTGGTTGGGCAAGTGCTGGCTTGTTTATTGCAATGAGGACATTTCATAGAATTTGATCATGATCACGTCAGCTGCATCCACAGCTGATTCCATTTGTAATCGGCCAGGGGGAGTGTCTTCTGCAATGAGTGATGCTCAATATAATCACTGGAAGCCTTTTAAGGAGGATTCAGAAGAGACAGGCTCTCTTCCTGCTTTGGCTGGTGAGTCTCTCCTGCGGAGTTCATCCAGACCCTCCATCAGAATCATCAGCTTCACAGCCTGACCTGCGGATTTTTGACTCGACCTTACCGTGGTCACTTAAGACACTTTTATAAATTTTATATTTGTGAGTGTTCCCTGTTGATTCTCTTTCTCTAGTGAACCCTAACTAACACAAATGCCATATATTTACTTCTAAACTCTGTTTACCCTATACCATGTATAGTTTAGTAAGTGCAAATTTTAATATTGTTTTGTTATTTATTTTTATATTTCTGTTTGATTTCTCCTTTAACCATGGACTATTTAGTACAGTGTCTTCAAATTCCTAAAGTTGTTGTTTAATTATCCTTTTTCTTATTGTCTTCCAAGTTAATTATGTGTCTTTTCTTTGAAATTTGATGTTTCTTACTTTATAGCTTATCATATAGGTCAAGCATGAAGGCTTGAAAAACTTGTTGTTAAAGTTTCCTATTACTTCCCTAACAAATTATTCAAAAATTACTTGAGGCTTACAAAACAGAAAAATATTTTAAATTATCTTTTTGGAGAGCAGAATCACTAGATTCATGTCAAAGTGACAGCTGAGTTGGTTTCTACTGAAAGCTCTAGGGAAAAATCTGTTTATTTGTCTTTGCCAATTTCCTAAGGCTGCCTGCATTCCTTGACTCATGGCCAATTTTTCCATCTTCAAAGCCAGCAGGATAACACTTTCAAACCTTTCTCTGATTCTCTGACTTCTGTTTCTGTTTTCTCACGACCTTCTTCTCAGAATCTGACTCTCCTGTCTTCTTTCCCTTATAAGGACTGTTGTGAGCATATTGGACCCACCCAATAATCCAAAATATGCTCTACATTTCAAGATCATTAACTGGATCTATCTACTAAGTCCCTTTTGCCATGGAAGCCAATGTGTTCATAAATTCAAGGAATTAGGATGTGGACATCTTCAAAAACCATTATTTTGACTACCATGAATATATTCTTTAAATATTGATGATAGGAAGATATGTATATATATGCATATTATTTTTTTATTTTTATTTAAGCTTTGGTAGAGATGTTGGGAAATAAACAGAAATTGATATCTCTGCTGGCTTGAAAGGATTATGTACCCAATAAAAGCCATGTTTTAATCCTGACCCATCTCGTGGGAGTAGCCATTTCTTTTAATCCCTATTCAGTACTGTAGGTTGGACACTTGATTAGGTTATTTACTGAGATGTGACTCACCAAATTTTGAGTATTAACCTTTCATTAAAGGGAGATGTGACTCCACCCATCACAGGTGGATCTTGATGAGTTTACTGGAGTCCTTTAAAAGAAGATTTGGGAAAGAGTTAGAGTGCCATGAGAACCACAGAGCCTATGCAGCCAGAGACCTTTGGAGATGAAGAAGGAATATGCCCCTGAGGGAGCTTCATGTGGCCAGGAGAAAAAGCTAGCAGATGTCAACATGTTCTCTACATTTCTTTCCACTTGAGAGAAGAACCCTGAACTTCATTGGCCTTTCTTGAGTGAAGGTAACCTCTTGTTGTTACCTTAATTTGGAGATTTATAGACTTGCTTTAACTGGGACATTTTCATGGCCATATAACTATAAACGTGCAGCTTAATAAATCTCCCCTTTTAAAACCCATTCCATTTCTGGTGTATCGCATTTCAGCAGCTTGCAAATTAGAAGAACATCTATGTACTAGTAGAGTAACTGAACTATCATATCACAATCAAAGTTTGCATGTGAGAATAGTATAGAGAATTATTTCAATGGAGTATATATATATATTTTTTTATTAATTAAAAAAATTAACAAAACATTTAGAAATCATTCCATTCTACATGTACGATCAGTAATTCTTAATATCATCACATAGTTGCATATTCATCATTTCTTAGTACATTTGCATTGATTTAGAAAAAGAAATAAAAAGACAACAGAATAAGAATTAAAACGATAATAGAGAGAAAAAAAAAAACCTATACCTCACATGCAGCTTCATTCAATGTTTTAACATAATTGCATTACAATTAGGTAGTATTGTGCTGTCCATTTCTGAGTTTTTATATCCAGTCCTGTTGCACAGTCTGTATTCCTTCAGCTCCAATTACCCCTTCTCTTTTTTTTTTTAATTAATGGAAAAAAAGAAATTAACCCAACATTTAGAAAGCATACCATTCTACATATGCAATCAGTAATTCTTAACGTCATCACATAGATACATGATCATCGTTTCTTAGTACATTTGCATCGGTTTAGAAGAACTAGCAACACAACCGAAAAAGATATAGAATGTGAATATAGAGAAAAAAATAAAAGTAATAATAGTAAAAACAAAACAAAACAAAACAAAACGAAACAAAAACCTATAGCTCAGATGCAGCTTCATTCAGTGTTTTAACATGATTACTTTACAATTAGGTATTATTGTGCTGTCCATTTTTGAGTTTTTGTATCTAGTCCTGTTGCACAGTCTGTATCCCTTCAGCTCCAATTGCCCATTGTCTTACCCTGCTTCTACCTCCTGCTGGACTCTGTTACTAATGACATGTTCCAAATTTATTCTCGAATGTCCGTTCACATCAGTGGGACCATACAGTATTTGTCCTTTAGTTTTTGGCTAGACTCACTCAGCATAATGTTCTCTAGGTCCATCCATGTTATTACATGCTTCATAAGTTTATCCTGTCTTAAAGCTGCATAATATTCCACTGTATGTATATACCACAGTTTGTTTAGCCACTCGTCTATTGATGGAGATTTTGACTGTTTCCATCTCTTTGCAATTGGAAATAACGCTGCTATAAACATTGGTGTGCAAATGTCCGTTTGTGTCTTTGCCCTTAAGTCCTTTGAGTAGATACCTAGCAATGGTATTGCTGGGTCGTATGGCAATTCTATATTAAGCTTTTTGAGGAACCGCCAAACTGCCTTCCGCAGTGGTTGCATCATTTGACATTCCCACCAACAGTGGATAAGTGTGCCTCTTTTTCTGCATCCTCTCTAGCACTTGTCATTTTCTGTTTTGTTGATAATGGCCATTCTGGTGGGTGTGAGATGATATCTCATTGTGGTTTTGATTTGCATTTCTCTAATGGCCAGGGACATTGAGCATCTCTTCATGTGCCTTTTGGCCATTTGTATTTCCTCTTCTGATAGGTGTCTGTTCAAGTCTTTTTCCCATTTTGTAATTGGGTTGGCTGTCTTTTTGTTGTTGAGTTGAACAATCTCTTTATAAATTCTGAATACTAGATGTTTCTCTGATATGTCATTTCCAAATATTGTCTCCCATTGTGTAGGCTGTCTTTCTACTTTCTTGATGAAGTTCTTTGATGCACAAAAGTGTTTAATTTTGAGGAGTTCCCATTTATTTATTTCCTTCTTCAGTGCTCTTGCTTTAGGTTTAAGATCCATAAAACCGCCTCCAGTTGTAAGATTCATAAGATATCTCCCTACATTTTCCTCTAACTGTTTTATGATCTTAGACCTAATGTTTAGATCTTTGATCCATTTTGAGTTAACTTTTGTATAGGGTGTGAGACATGGGTCTTCTTTCATTCTTTTGCATATGGATATCCAGTTCTCTAGGCACCATTTATTGAAGAGACTGTTCTGTCCCAGGTGAGTGGGCTTGACTGCCTTATCAAAGATCAAATGTCCACAGATGAGAGGGTCTATATCTGAGCACTCTATTCGATTCCATTGGTAGATATATCTATCTTTATGCCAATACCATGCTGTTTTGACCACTGTGGCTTCATAATATGCCTTAAAGTCAGGCAGCGCGAGACCTCCAGCTTCGTTTTTTTTCCTCAAGATGTTTTTAGCAATTCGGGGCACCCTGCCCTTCCAGATAAATTTGCTTATTGGTTTTTCTATTTCTGAAAAATAAGTTGTTGGGATTTTGATTGGTATTGCATTGAATCTGTAAATCAATTTAGGTAGGATTGACGTCTTAACTATATTTAGTCTTCCAATCCATGAACATGGTATTCCCTTCCATCTATTTAGGTCTTCTGTGATTTCTTTTAACAGTTTTTTGTAGTTTTCTTTATATAGGTTTTTTGTCTCTTTAGTTAAATTTATTCCTAGGTATTTTATTCTTTTAGTTGCAATTTGTAAATGGGATTCATTTCTTCATTTCCCCCTCAGCTTGTTCATTACTAGTGTATAGAAATGCTACAGATTTTTGAATGTTGATCTTGTAACCTGCTACTTTGCTGTGCTCATTTATTAGCTCTAGTAGTTTTGTTGTGGTTTTTCCGAGTTTTCGACGTATAGTATCATATGGTCTGCAAACAGTGATAGTTTTACTTCTTCCTTTCCAATTTTGATGCCTTGTATTTCTTTTTCTTTTCTAATTGCTCTGGCTAGAACCTCCAACACAATGTTGAATAATAGTGGTGATAGTGGACATCCTTGTCTTGTTCCTGATCTTAGGGGGAAAGTTTTCAATTTTTCCCCATTGAGGATGATATTAGCTGTGGGTTTTTCATATATTCCCTCTATCATTTTAAGTAAGTTCCCTTGTATTGCTATCTTTTGAAGTGTTTTCACCAGGAAAGGATGTTGAATCTTGTCAAATGCCTTCTCTGCATCAATTGAGATGATCATGTGATTTTTCTGCTTTGATTTGTTGATATGGTGTATTACATTAATTGATTTTCTTATGTTGAACCATCCTTGCATACCTGGGATGAATCCTACTTGGTCATGATGTATAATTCTTTTAATGTGTTGTTGGATACGATTTGCTAGAATTTTATTGAGGATTTTTGCATCTATATTCATTAGAGAGATTGGCCTGTAGTTTTCTTTTTTTTGTAATATCTTTGCCTGGTTTTGGTATGAGGGTGATGTTGGCTTCATAGAATGAATTAGGTAGTTTTCCCTCCACTTTGATTTTTTTGAAGAGTTTGAGGAGAATTGGTACTAATTCTTTCTGGAATGTTTGGTAGAATTCACATGTGAAGCCATCTGGTCCTGGACTTTTCTTTTTAGGAAGCTTTTGAATGACTAATTCAGTTTCTTTACATCTGATTGGTTTGTTGAGGTCATCTATTTCTTCTTGAGTCAAAGTTGGTTGTTCATGTCTTTCCAGGAACCCATCCATTTTATCTAGATTGTTGTATTTATTAGCATAAAGTTGTTCATAGTATCCTGTTATTACCTCCTTTATTTCTGTGAGGTCAGTAGTTATGTCTCCTCTTCCATTTCTGATCTTATTTATTTGCATCCTCTCTCTACTTCTTTTTGTCATTCTTGATAAGGGCCCATCAATCTTATTGATTTTCTCATAGAACCAACTTCTGGTCTTATTGATTTTCTCTATTGTTTTCATGTTTTCGATTTCATTTATTTCTGCTCTGATCTTTGTTATTTCTTTCCTTTTGCTTGCTTTGGGATTAGTTTGCTGTTCTTTCTCCAGTTCTTCCAAGTGAACAGTTAATTCCTGCATTTTTGCCTTTTCTTCTTTTCTGATATAGGCATTTAGGGCAATAAATTTCCCTCTTAGCACTGCCTTTGCTGCGTCCCATAAGTTTTCATCTGTTGTGTTTTCATTTTCATTCACCTCGAGGTATTTACTAATTTCTCTTGCATTTCTTCTTTGACCCACTCGTTGTTTAAGAGTGTTTTGTTGAGCCTCCACGTATTTGTGAATTTTCTGGCACTCCACATATTATTGATTTCCAACTTCATTCCTCTATGATCCGAGAAAGTGTTGTGTATGATTTCAATCTTTTTAAATTTGTTAAGACTTGCTTTGTGACCCAGCATATGGTCTAGCTTTGAGAATGATCCATGAGCAC
Organism: Tamandua tetradactyla; assembly: GCF_023851605.1. Classification (NCBI taxonomy): domain Eukaryota; kingdom Metazoa; phylum Chordata; class Mammalia; order Pilosa; family Myrmecophagidae; genus Tamandua; species Tamandua tetradactyla. The sequence continues at coordinate 77,950,901 of NC_135335.1, forward strand.
TTGAGAAAAAGGTGTATCCTGCTGTTGTGGGGTGTAATGTCCTATAAAATCTGTTAAGTCTAGCTCACTTATAGTAATATTCAGATTCTCTATTTCTTTATTGATCCTCTGTCTAGATGTTCTGTCCATTGATGAGAGTGGGGAAGTGAAGTCTCCAACTATTATGGTATTTGTGTCTATTTCCATTTTCAGTGTTTGCAGTGTATTCCTCATGTATTTTGGGGCATTCTGGTTCTGTGAGTAAATATTTATGATTGTTATGTCTTCTTGTTTAATTGTTCCTTTTATTAGTATATAGTGTCCTTCTTTGTCTCTTTTAACTGTTTTACATTTGAAGTCTAACTTGTTGGATATTAGTATAGCCACTCCTGCTCTTTTCTGGTTGTTATTTGCCTGAAATATCTTTTCCCAACCTTTCACTTTCAACCTATGTTTATCTTTGGGTCTAAGATGTGTTTCCTGTAGACAGCATATAGAAGGATCCTGTTTTTTAATCCATTCTGCCAGTCTATGTCTTTTGATTGGGGAATTCAGTCCATTAACATTTAGTGTTATTACTGTTTGGATAATATTTTCCCCTACCATTTTGCCTTTTGTATTATATATATCATATCTGACTTTCCTTCTTTCTACACTCTTCTCCATACCTCTCTCTTCTGTCTTTTTGTTTCTGACTCTAGTGCTCCCTTTAGTATTTCTTGCAGAGCTGGTCTCTTGGTCACAAATTCTCTCAGTGACTTTTTGTCTGAGAACGTTTTAATTTCTCCCTCATTTTTGAAGGACAATTTTCCTGGATATAGGAGTCTTGGTTGGCAGTTTTTCTCTTTTAGTAATTTAAATATGTCATCCCACTGTCTTCTAGCCTCCATGGTTTCTGCTGAGAAATCTACACATAGTCTTATTGGGTTTCCCTTGTATGTGATGGATTGTTTTTCTATTGCTGCTTTTAAGATCCTCTCTTTCTCTTTGACCTCTGACATTCTAACTAGTAAGTGTCTTGGAGAACGCCTATTTGGGTCTAATCTCTTTGGGGTACGCTGCACTTCTTGGATCTGTAATTTCAGGTCTTTCATAAGAGTTGGGAAATTTTCAGTGAAAATTTCTTCCATTGGTTTTTCTCCTCCTTTTCCCTTCTCTTCTCCTTCTGGGACACCCACAACACGTATATTTGTGCGGTTCATATTGTCCTTGAGTTCCCTGATACCCTGTTCAAATTTTTCCATTCTTTTGCTGATAGTTTCTGTTTGTTTTTGGAATTCAGATGTTCCTTCCTCCAAATCACTAATTCTATCTTCTGTCTCTTTGAATCTATCATTGTAGGTATCCATTGCTTTTTCCATCTTTTCTACTTTGTCCTTCACTTCCATAAGTTCTGTGATTTGTTTTTTCAGTTTTTCTATTTCTTCTTTATGTTCAGCCCATGTCTTCTTCATGTCCTCCCTCAATTTATTGATTTCGTTTTTGAAGAGGTTTTCCATTTCTGTTCGTATATTCAGCATTAGTTGTCTCAGCTCCTGTATCTCATTTGAACTATTGGTTTGTTCCTTTGACTGGGCCATATTTTCAATTTTTTGAGCGTGATCCGTTATCTTCTGCTGGCATCTGCGCATTTAGACAGATTTCCCTGGGTGTTGGATCCAAAAGTTTGGAAGATTTTTCTGTGAAATCTCTGGTTTCTGTTTTTCTTATCCTGCCCAGTAGGTGGCGCTCGTGGCACACGTTTGTCTGCGGGTCCCACCAGTAAAAGGTGCTGTGGGTCCTTTAACTTTGGAAAACTCTCGCTGTCCAGGAGGTTCGCTAGCCGAAATGGCTTGGAAGAGTGCCAGCCGGCCCGGGGTCCGAACGCGGGGAGGGTCGCTGGTCACCGCAGCCCAGGAAAATGCCCGTCCGAATTTCCTAGTCAGCCTGGGGCACCAAGCGTGGCGGGAGGGCGCCAGCCACAGCGGCCCGCCCAGGAGAGTGCACCGTTCCCGGGGAGTCACGGGTTTGGAAGGGCCCCCCCCCCCGTCACCCTTCTCCACGGCCTGGGTATTTCTGATCCAATTCTCTCAGTTGGTCCCGGCGGCTGCGCATGGTGTGGGCGCCAGCCACCGTGGTTTGAGGGGACTGCCTGTCCAATTCTCCCAGCTGGCCCAGGAAGGGGGAAGGGAGTGACTCCCGCCACTTGCCGCCCCGCCCGGTGAAGCCCGTGCCCCTCGGCGATCTCATCAGAGCGGGTTTTCTCAGCCAGCCAGCCATTCCAGGATGGGGTACGCTGTCTTTTTTATCTCTGTCGTGGCTTTGGGGGCTATTCTGTATTGTTTCTACTCCCATAGTAGCTGTTCTGGAGGAGAAACTAAAATCCGCGCGTCTTACTAAGCCGCCATCTTCTCCAGAAGTCTCAATGGAGTATATTTTATTATAACATTTTTTCTGAGTGATTTGAGATATTAAATTCCAAGCAGAACAAATTTATCATCCTGTAGCTTCTTCTATTGTCACCCCATGTTTAATTTCTGAATTGAAGAATGCAGTAGACAGTTAAGGTTTTTCAATGGAAGAAAATTGGAATAGATGATATACTGTTAAAATAAATATAGTAGAAGTGTAGGTCCTTGTATCTAGTTAAGAATCACTAGATACTGATATTAGTGTTTCAGTTGCTAGAGCTGATAGAATGTGATATACCAGAAATGAGTTGTTTTAGTCAATGGGGATTTATTAGATTACAAATTTACAGTACTAAGACCATGGATGTGCTAGTTTGAAAGGAAGTATGCCCCCTAGAAAAGCCATGTTTTAATCAAAATATCATTTTGTAAAGGGAGAATAATCTCTATTCAATACTGTATGTTTGAAACTGTAATCAGATAATCTCCCTGGATGATGTGATTTAGTCAAGAGTGGTTGTTAAACTGGATTAGGGGGCGACATGTCTCCACCCATTTGGGTGGATCTTGATTGGTTTGTTGGAGTCCTATAAAAGAGTACATATTTTGGAGAATGAAAGATTCAGAGAGAGCAGAGAATGCTGCAGCACCATGAAGCAGATAGTCAACCAGCCAGTGACCTTTGGAGATGAAGAAAGAAAATGCCTCCAGGGGAGCTTCAAGAAACTGGAAGCCAGGAGAGAAAGCTAGCAGATGATGCCGTATTCACCATGTGCCCTTCCAGCCAAGAGAGAAGCCCTGACTCTGTTCGCCATGTGCCTTCTCACTTGAGATAGAAACCCTAAACTTCATTGTCCTACTTGAACCAAGGTATCTTTCCTTGGATGTCTTTGATAGGACATTTCTATAGACTTGTTTTAATTGGGATATTTTCTCAGCCTTAGAACTGTAAACTAGCAACTTATTAAATTCCCCTTGTTAAAAGCCATTCTGTTTCTGGTATATTGCATTCCAGCAGCTAGCAAACTAGAACAATGGACATGTCAAATTAAGGCATCAAGAAAAAGACACTTTTTCTGAGGAAAGACCACTGGCATCTAAGGTTCCTCTGTGTGATGGAAAGGCAAATGACAATGTCTGCTGGTCTTTTTCTCCTGGGTTCTGGTTTCAATGTCTGTCTCCAAAACGTCTCTGGGCTTCTCTCTCTTTTTCTCTCTCAATCTCTTTCTCTCTCTTTGTCTCTCCCTCTTTCTCTCATAAGGGGTTCCAGCATGGGATTAAAATCCACCTTAAATGGGCTGGGTCATATCTCAACTAAACCAAAAGGTTCAAACAACAACAGGTCTGCCCACACAGGGATGGATTAAAAGAACATAGCCTTTTCACAGTACATAACAGCACCAAGCCAGCACACTTAGAAAATGGCAGAACCAATGCTACTTTCAGTCAACATTGACTATTAATCACAAATTTTTAGACAGACATTGATAGATGGTCAAGGAAGTGGAATAAATTGAAAGTAGATTTAATTCTCATTAACTCAGCCATCCTCATATAGCCTGAACACTGGAAATAATATTTTAAAATATAAGGATTGCATTCATTTTAACTGTGAATAATTCTGATCAAACATATGAATATTTTTCATTTGGAAATGTTGATTTGTGTGAACTAGGATTGATTTAAGAAAAACTCTAATAAACAGAAATGGCAGTGGCATACCAACAGCAAGATCTCATAAAATATTTTATTATTTTAGGAACTACCTAAGCAGAGTAAAACTATTCAATTACATTTTATCAGAAACTTTCATTGATAAAAGTGTGCAAAAAACAATTTCTTTGTGAAGCTTGTGTTTTAGAGTTAAATGAAAGCGGCTTGGCAAAATAGAGGATGCCTATGCCAGTTTGAAAATATTATATACCTTAGAAAAGCCATGATTTAATCCTGGCCAATATTGTGATAGCAGCTATTTTAATTCTTATTCAATATTGTAAGGTGGAAAATTTTATTAGATTGTTGCCACAAAGATGTGGTATGCCCAATTGAGGGTGTGACCTATTAATTAGATGAGATGTGACTTCCTCTCCCAGGTGGGTCTTGACTAGTTTACTGGAATCCCTTAAAAGAAGAAATATTTTGGAGAAAGTTCAAAATGAATACAGACATTTGGAGTGCAGGAGTAATAGAACCCACACAGCCAGAGATCTTAGAAAGCCAGCAGACATCACCATATGCCATCCCAGCTGACAGAGGTGTCCAGAAGCCAAACACCCCACCAGATGCCAGTCACATGCCTTTCCAGTTGACAGAGGTATTCCAGATGGCATCAGTTTTTCTTGAGTGAAAGTAACTTCTTTTTTGGTGCCTTAATTTGGACATTTTCATACCCATAGAACTGTAAGCTTGCAATTGATTAAATTCCCTTTTTAAGAGGCTTCCGTCTCAGGTTTATTGTTTTCCAACAGTTTAACAAACTAATGCAATGACTCTTTACCTAAGTGTGTCTACAGGAATATGAAAATTATACATTTCATTATTTCCATGACTCCTGAGTACACTGAATTGGAATGGTCACAGACAATTTATGTACTGAAGCTTATTTTAGAATCATGATTTGAATTAATAGCTTCTAAACTCAGCAAAAATTTTATATGTGCATGTTCAGGTGGGGAGTTGGAGAAAGGGGATAATTATCAGAAAGATAAAGTAAAATATAAGCTTTCCTTTCAGATCTTAGATAAAAAGGGAAAGCCTGTGAGTAAGCAGACTCCAAAAGAAATTGATCAAAGAATGAGCCCCCAAAGAGGAAGCAAGTTGAGCCTACCTCAATAAAAGTGAGTGAAAATGGCCTGGGTATGCATAAACATATATAGGACACGTTGGGACAACATCTCTTTGTGAAAATGATAGTAGGAAAATGTCAGTGTTGAAAAACAGGAGTCTTAGTGTTTTTCCCATGATGAAATCAGATACCAATAAAAAGATGTGACAAAATTTAACAGTACCATCCCCCAAGAAGTTGTTAATTATTTAGCAGAGTGACTTTAAAACAAAATAGGTGGGGAAGAGGATTAATATTCTAATATTATGTTGTCTAATATAGTAGTCATTAACCAGAATGGCTCTTGAGGACTTAAAATGTGACTAGTATGATATGAGATATATTGTAATTTAATACCCAATGGATTGCAAAGATTTAGTAGGAAAAGGAACTATCTCAATAGTTTTATATACAAATAACGGTGAATTTAGGATGTTTTGGATATTTTATATTAAATATAAACATGATTTGTGTGAATTTCATCTATTTCCCTTCATGTACCTTTCAATGTGACTTTGCAAAAAAGTGAAGATTATGTAGGCCATGTATTTATAATAGCACTGGTCTGGAAGAGTTGTGGAACAAGGAGGAACCTTGAAGGATATATTTTTGAGAATGAGTAGTTTCCTTTGGGAGCATCACCAGGTATATTATTTACTATTTTACACAGGACAGGAAAAAAGTTGAAGAAATATTTGGAGAAGAGATTAGATAAAAAGGGAAGGGCCCTCAAGAAATAGTGGAAAAGTTTGGGGGTTGCTTAATGAGGTGGATTTCTGTTGAGTAAGGAGATTAACCCAAAACTGAGCTGAGAATTTGGATTTCAATGCTAAGGAGACCCTGGACTTTGTTATAGATTGTCTTAGTTTACCAGGGCTACTATGAGAAATTATAGTAGTGGGTTGGTTTTACCAATGGAAAATACTGTCTGATAACTCTGGAAGCTAGACATCTCAAATCAAGATCTCCACAGGCCACTAACCAAGGCTGTTTATCTTTCTCTTCATCAAAATTCCAGTCTTACTCCCCTCACATCATCTTCTCTCTCCCCCATCCTGACTATCTTGAAACTAATCTGGCATATGTGTGACTGCAGAGAAAACCAATTCAGACAGCAAAATACTTTAAAGGAGGAAAAAGGACAATTTCAAACCCTAATTATTATAAATAACAGTCTTGACCTACCCTTCCCCTCACATCTCCTTCTTACACTGGCCACACATACTGCATAGTTCCTCCTTTCTCCTGACACTAACAGATGCCTAGGACCCTAGTCACCCAAAGGTAAGCATTCCTTACCAAGTGATTCTAATTGCAATAACCACCTTTGTTGAAACAAACCATTTTAATTTCCAAATTCTTTAAATCACTCATCCATCCCAAAGATCAACCCTCTTTACTATCTTACAGTTCTTTTCATCCAATCCACTTTTAGCCCTTAAAGTTCTACTCTCTCTTCCATGCTAGACCAGCCTCTGAATAAAGTTATCCTTGACTTTTTAGCATTGTTCTGTATGGTGCAGTTCTAGTTTAATATTGTCACAGACAACAGTGACTTTATATATAGCTACCATGGCAGGGGAGAAAGAATAGAACACAATTTCAAGGAATGCAGTAGGTAAGTGGTTGAATTTTATAGTCAAGGCAAGAGTAGTGGAAAATGGCCATTGGGGAATGAATGGGGAGGGAGAGTGGGAGTTAAGTTGATACCTTGGGATAGCTGATATCTGGGTGGTTTAGTTCTTTTTGACTGCTCAAGCAAATAACCATACAATGGGTTGACTTAAAATGGGAATTTAATAGCTCACAGTTTAAATGTCCAAATCAAAGAGTCATCGATGTTATGCTTTCTTTCCAAAGACTGGCATTCTGGGGCTGACTGCCAGTGAACATTGGTCCTTGGCTACTTGTCATATGGCAATACATGTGATGACCTCTCCCTTCTCTTCTGGGTTGTTTTGACCTTCACCTCTTGCTTCCTGAGGATTTCTTTCTATCTGTTTGACTTTAATTCTGCTTATAGAGAACTCTAGTAATAGGCTTAATGTCCAATCCTGGGCTACATCTTAACTGAAGTAACCTCATCAAAAGAGCCTACTTACAATGGTTCACACTCACAAAGATGGATTAGATTTAAGAATATGTTATTTGAGGGTACATACAGCTCCAAGCCACCACACTCACTTTTTCTTTTTCTTTCTCTCTCTCTCTCTCTCTCTCTCTCTCTCTCTCTCTCTCTCTCTCTTTCCTTCTTTCTTTCTTTCCTTCTTTCTTTCCTTCTTTCTTTCTTTTTTCTTCCTTCCTTCCTTCCTTCCTTCCTTCCTTCCTTCCTTCCTTCCTTCCTTCCTTCCTTCCTTCCTTCCTTCCTTCCTTCCTTCCTTTCTTTCTTTTATTTTGCAGTCCAAGTTGTTTTTCTCTGAATTCCACAGCTGAAAGATTAGGTATAAGGTATACAAGTCAGGCAAAGTACAAATCTGGCAGCTTGGACAAGACAAAAATTAGTTGATTAACAACCCACTTTCTCTCAAAGTCTAGCATTCTTTTATTGATTTGCCACAATCCTTTGAGTTCCTTGGCTTGTGTCACTCTCTTCATCACCTGGATTCTCCTTTTGTTCCACTTTTCTTACTCAGTTGTCTTTGTCTCTATGAAGATTTTCTGTCTTTACAAGGATGATAGTCAAATGGATTAAGGTCCACCTTGATGCGATGTGGCCTCATCTAAATATGTTCTTCAAAAATGCTATTCACAAGTTATTCCACATCTTAACTAATAATAACATCTTCAAAGATCCTATTTGTATGCTGGTCTTGTACACCCAAGAAAGTAATTAAGACTTGAGCACGTCTCTATGGCAGACATGATTCAATCTTCAACAATGCTAAGGTTAAAAAAAAAATATTAACCATATAAAATTCTTCTGTGTTAGGGAGGAAGCTTGTCCTGTGTGAACTGAGAAATTATTGAAAGCTGTTTCTCTATGACAGTAGTTTGGATGTTCGTTGCAATGTATTTGTTTGCTCATTTACAAGCTGCCAACACAACCAATACACAATATAAGCTCAAGAGCACACATCTTCAAAAATGGATGATACCAGGGTCTCCAAAGTCCGTTGGCCTGAAGGCTGACATGATGCAAATGAATGTCTTTAAAGAGAAACCTCAGGAGCTGATCTGATGCAGTTCCAGTGGAGGAAGAAGGTAGAATCCGAAGCCTAAGGTGGTAGGCACTGGTCATGGTGTAACAGTGGAGGCAGCAGCAGTCATTGCAGACAGCATTGGTATTGGATCTGGGAGTCAGAGTGAATGAAGTGGCATCTGCTCTAGGCTTCTATGCCTCATATATTTTTAAATGTTTTTTTAATTGTAAAATTTAACATACATACAAGACAAAGAAAGAAAGAAGCAGTAATTTTCAAAGCAAGCTGCAACTAGTAGATACATAACAGATACCGGAATTTGTCATGTGCTACCATTCCACCATCTTGGATTTTCTTTCCTAGCTGCTCCAAAACACTGGATGCAAGAAGGAATATTAATACAGTGATTCAATAGTCATAATTCTCTGTTATACTTCCTCTTTCTCCTCTGATTCTTCTTCCAATCTATAGGGATCTTTAGACAATGTCCATTCTGACTTTCTTATGTTGAGAAGATGTGTCAACACTAAAGGATAGGAGAATGCAAACAATCAATAATCTTGGAAAAGCTGATCCCTCTGAGTTCAGGATTAATTTGACCTAGAAACTCTCTAGGAATTATAGGTTTCAGGAAAGTAAACTTAGCACATGAAACATTTACAGAGTCTCAATTCCAGCCCTGGGTGCTCTTAAGAGTCAGCAGGAATGATACTTGTTGAGGCTTAGCAAACCATGGCAATTAGTACTATCTAACTGAAGCTTTCATATGAGTAGCCTCCAGAGCAGTCTTTTGACTTTATTTGATCTCTTTTGGCCACTGATGCCTTATTTTATTGCACTTCTTTTCCCTATTTTGGTCCAGGAGGCATCGTTGATCCCACAGTGTCAGGACCAGATGCATCCTCATGTCTCACTCCACATTGTCAGGGAAATTTTGATCTCTGAATGTCAGGTCCCACAAAGAGGGAAGAGTAATGATATTCCTTACAGAATTGGGCTTATAACTAGAGAGGCCACATCTAAGCAACAAAAGTGGTCTTCTGGAAGCAACTCTTAGGCCTTGTTATGGGTAATCTTAGCTTCTCTCCTAAAGAAATAAGTTTCATAGAGCAAGACTCAAAGTCAAGGGGTTGGACTATTTTCTTGGAAATTCCCAATGATTGAGAGGGTTTCTGGGGCTTCCCAGATTGAAAAGTTTAATATTTCCATATATTTATACAATTTCCCCCATTTTGTCTCTCAAAGGAGCCTACCAATACTTTTTAATTGTCAGCCCACCACAGTCTGAGAATTATTTTATATTATGGTAAACTATACAAAATTACAAGGCCTCATTCCTGTTCTGGACTCAAGAGTTTGGGTTGTTTAAATGAGTTATCTGGACAGGTTGATTTAGATTAAATGTTACTGAAAATTTTGTTTCTAGACCTAATAAAACTCTGCCTTTGGTCACATATAGTAGGTAATGGTCTAGAGTATATACAATATCATCTATTACCCTGTATTCTGATTGACCTTGGACCCAGCCAGATTGGCTTTGTTTTAACTGAAATTGAGGCCTGATTTCTTTTTCAGTTACTTGAACTGTTATTATATGCTAACTTTTAGGGCTTTAGCACTCCATTTCTAGGTCTTAGGTATCACAGAGTTATTCAAAGCTCCAGAGAAATACCATCTGACACACATACAGCTCAGTGTGTCTTTACAACTTCGGACTAAGTATGGTTGCTATAAGGTTTGACAGTTTAGGCCCAAATGTTCTTATAAGTGGTTTCTGACAGAGATATAAGCATATCTGTTCTCTTGTTTCTGAACTGATTTTGCATGACACTTTGTCCCCAAGGTTTATTCAATTCATTGCATGCCTCTCAAAGTCCTTCCTTTTTATAGATGCACAATATCCCATCATATATATATATCACAGTTTGCCATTCTGCTTCTCAGTCATTGTACCCTTGACAACATCCACCCCTATTAGGCATCAGGGGTAATGTCCAAAATAAATAATCCATGTCTTACAGTATTCTCACTTGTTTGTACAGTTAGCAGCACTCTCAACTTTAGAGAAACTTCATTGGTCCATAGTCATAAAGAACCAACTTACATACCATCACTAACTATGAAATCAAAACTACTCCTTACCACTTGTCTCTACCTCCCCAATTATTTGCCCCTCGTATTGTTGTGGTGCTGTTGATATTTTCCTGTTAACTATTGGCCATAGCATGCATTTTACTTTTCCCCCATGCCCCTCAACTGTTGTCACTTTGTCCACTCTCCAAATTTTGAAATAGTTCATGTGAAAACTTATTTATAATTGCAGATTTAATCAGGGGATACACAGCACTATACATCCCGTTTTAATCATATTCACCTTTAATATGGTAATGTTACTATAATCCTGCTGATATAATTAGTTACCATCACTTCTATCTGTTCCCTTGCATTTAGGTTCAACCTCATTGTTTAGCCTTTCCTTCAGCTTTTGTGTACCTGTAGTTCTCCTATATTCTACTGTGTAATCACTGAGATTACCCATATCACAATCATAGTGGCAAAATCATACAGTATTTGTCTTTTTGCATCTGCTTTATTTCACTCAGCATTATGTCCTCAAGGTTCATCCATGTTGTCACGTTTCATGATCTCATTTTGTCTTACTGCTGCATAATATAGTCCATCAAATGTATTTACCACATTTTGTTTATCCATTCATTGGTTGAAGGGCACTTAGATCATTTCCATCTCTTGGCAGTTGTGAACAGTGCCACTATGAACATAAGAACGAAAATATTTATTTGTGTCACCACTTTCAGCTCTTCTGGGCATATACCAAGTATTGTTATTGCCAAGACATAGGGCCTTTCAATACTTAGTTTCCTGGGGAATCACTAAACTGTTTTCCAGAGTGGCTGCACCATTATACGTTCCCACCAACAGTGAATAAAGGTTTCAATCTCTCCAACATTTGTAGTTTTCTGCTTGTTTGAAAGCAGCCATTCTTATAGGTGTGAGATGATATCTCATTGTCATCTTGATTTGTATTCCTGCATAGCTAAATGATAATGAGCACTTCTTCATGTGCTTTCTAGCCATCTCTATTGGTTCTTCAGAAATATGCCTATTTGTATCCTCTACCCATTTTATAATTGGGTAGTTTATTCTTTTGTTGTTGAGCTACATAATTTCTTAGTATGCACAGGATATCAAGTCTTTATCTGACATGGGGTTTTCAAATATTTTCTCCCATTGAATTGGCTGCTTCTTCACGTTTTTGACAAGTTTTTGAGGTACAGATGCTCATGATTTTAAGGAGTTCTCATTTGTCTATTTTTTTCCTTTAGCTGTTTGTGCTTTAGGTGAAAAGTTTAAGAAGCTACCTCCTATTACTAGACCTTGAAGATGTTTTCCTGAATTTTCTTCTAGAAATTTTATGTACTGGCTCTTATAGTTAGGTCTTTAATCCATTTTGAATTAGTTTTTTTATAGGATGAAAGGTAGGGGTCCTCTTTCATTCATTTGGTCATTGATATCTAATTCTCCCATACCCATTTATTGAAAAGATTATTCTGTCCCAGTTCAGTGAATTTGGGGGCCTGATTGATTTTCTTTGTTACACCACCCTTGCATCCTTGGTATAACGTCACTTGGTCATGATGTATAAAGCTTTTAATGTGCTGTTGGATTTGATTTCCTCGTATTTTGTTGAGAATTCTTGTGCCTATATTCATTAGGAAAATTGGTTTGTAACTTCCCTTTCTTGTAACATCTTTATCCAGTTTGAGTATAAGAATGAGATTAGCTTCATAAAATGAGAGTTTGAAAAGGATTGGTGTTAGCTCTTCTTGGAATGTTTGATAAAATGCTCCTGTGAAGCCATCTGGTCCTGGGCTTTTCTTTGTGGGAATATTTTTGATGACTGATTGAATCTCTTTACCTGTAGTTGGTTTGTTGAGATCTCCTTTTGCTTCTTGAGTGAGTATAAGTAGTTCATTTGTTTCTAGGAATTTGTCTGTTTCATCTAATTTGTGTAATTTGTTGGTTTGTAGTTATTCATAGTATTCTCTTAGGATTTTTAACATTTCTTCTGAATCCATGGTAATAACCACCACCCCCATTTCTGATTTTGTTGATTTGCATTCTCTCTCTTTTTCTCTTTGTTGGTCTAGCTAAGGGCCCTTCAATTTTATTAATTTTCTCAATCAACTTTAGGCTTTGTTGACACTTTCTATTGTTTTACTCTTTCCCACTTTGCTTGTTTCTGCTTTATTCTTTGTTATTTTTCTTCTTTTATTTGTTTTAGGGTTTGTTTGCTCTTCTTTCTCCAAATTCTCCAATGAGCAGTTAAATCCTCAATTTTTGTTCATTATTGTTTTTGAATATAGACATTTAGGGCAATCAGATTCCCTCTCAGCAGTGCCTTTGCTGCATCTCATAAGTTATGATATGCTCTATTCCCTTTATCATTAGTTTCTGGATATTTGCTGATTTCTCCAGCAATTTCTTCTTTGACCTCCTGATTATTTAATAGTGTGTTGTTTAATCTCCATATATTTGTGAGAGTTCTGGTTCTTTGGTGATTATTAATTCCCAGCTTCATTCCAACATGGTCAGAGAAGGTGCTTCGGAGAATTTCAATCTTATTAAATTTACAAAGACTCACATTTTGCCCTAGCATGTGATCTATCTTGGAGAACATCCCATGTGCATTAAAGAAAAATGTATATTCTAGTGTTTTGGAGTGTAATGGCGTACATATGTCTATTAAGCCTATATGTTTTTTATCACTATATCTGTTTTCTATTTCCATGCTTGTCCTCTGTCTCATTATTCTATCTATAGTAGAGAGTTATGTATTGAAGTCTCCAGCTATTATTGCTTAAACAACTATGGTTCCCTTCAGTTTTGCCAATGCTTGCCTCATGTATTTTGAAGCTCCTTAATTAAGAGCAAAAAATTTATGATTTTTCTTTCCTCTTGGTGAATTGTCACTTCTATTAGTATGTTCTGCTTTTCTGTGTCATCTTAGGTTGTCTTTATATTTAAAGACTATTTTATCAGATATTAGTATAGCTACTCCTGCTTTCTTTCAGTTATAGTTTGCATATAAAATATCTATCTTTCTTCATCCTTTTGCTTTCAATCTACTTATAAACTTGTGTCTAAAGCACATTTCTTGTACACAGAATATAGACGGATTATATATTTTAATCCATTGTATCAAGTTTATCATTTAATTGGTGAGTTTAGTCCATTAACATTCAAAATTATTACTATAAGGCAGTTCTTGAATTTGCTAACTTATCCTTTAGTTTTTATTTGTCAGATCTATATATTCTTTTCCTCCTTTCTGTTTTTATCCTTTAAGTTACTATTACTGGTATTCTTAAATTATTTACCCTCCTCCAGACCACCCTCCCCTGCCTTTTTTTTTTTTTCAGTTGACAGAACTCCCTTTAGTATTTGTTGTAGGGCAGGTCTCTTATTGACTAGTTCTCTCAATCTTTCTTTTCCTTTGAAGGTTTTAATCTCTCCCTCAACTGTGAAGGACAACTAGATTGAATAAAGAATTCTTGGCTGGGAGACTTTCTCATTCAGGATCTTAAATATGTCATATGACTACTCGATGGTGCCTCTTGAGTAGTCCAAATTCAGTCTTCTTTGTTTTCCCTTGAATGTATTAGATTGCTTTCTTCATGCTGCTTTCAGGACTTTCTGTTACTCTTCAACATTTGAAAGTTTGTTTAGTACATGTGTTAGAATAGGCTTATTTAGGTTTATTCTGTTTGCCATTTGTTGGGCCTCTTTGATTTGCATATTTATGTCTTTTATAAAGTTTGGGAGGTTTTCCCTGATTGTACCTTCAACTAACTTTCCCAGTCCTTTACTCTTCTCTTCTTCTTCTGGGGCACCAATGATTCTTGTATTTATGTGTCTCTTATTGTTTGTCATGTCCTTAAGAATAAGTTCCGTATTCCATCTTTCTTGATATTTATTCATTTGTGCATTCTAGTTCAATTTTTATGTCTTCTACCTCACTCTTCCTTCTGATTCTTTGACTCTCCTATTGTACATCTCTAGTGGTTTGTAATTTGGTCTACTGTATCTTTCATCACTGTGAGATCTACCCTTTTATTTTCTTTTAATCTTTGGAAATTTTCTTTATGCTCTTCTGGGGTCTTCTTGATATGTTTTATTTCTTTATAACCATTCTTGAGTAGGGTTTTCATATTCTTGTGTCCCCTCTGGAGCTTTGATTTTGTCATTAGGGTGGGCATTTCTGTTTGGTTCTTCATGTCCTTGGTGATTTCCTGTTGTGTTCAAGGCATTTGATTATCTTAGTAAGGTTATTTTGCAGGTTGATTTCCTTCACTCATCTAAAGTTTTGTATTTACTTGGCTTTGCATTGGAAGTCTCCTTCTGCACTTGGTTTGTCAGTAATTCCTCACCAAATCAAGGCCCAGATCACATGTAAGGAGTACAGTTCTACTCGGGGTCTATTATAGGCTACTCAGGGATGGACAGGTATTTCAGTAGCAGAATGCACATCCACCAAGTGGAAGACCTGGGCTCATTTCCTAGCTCATGCACCCCCCCAAAATATTAAATAAATAAAATATTAAATTAATTAATTAAATTGAATAAATTAAAAATATGAAAAAAACACATATTTCAACAATAGTAAGCCTCAAAGTCAGAAAGAGAAATTCCAATATATGTTGGGAATGTACTCAGACTGGTGCCCACAGAAGAGAGAGAAAATAAAATATAATAATAACAAAATTAAAAAGGAAACAAAAATTTTAAAATGATAAAAATAAATATATGAAACTATATATAAATAAAATAACAAATAAATAATAAAAATGACAATAATATTACTGATAAAATATATATATATATATTTAAAAGCAGAGAAAAAAATTTAAAAAGAATACACATCTAGGTAAATAGGTAGTCTGCCTGCCTGCACTTACCACTTCTGACCAGCAGGTGGTACTCCTGAGCAACTCCTCCCCTCAGGCCCAACCCTCCTGAACCTCAGTGGTTGGCTAGAAAGGCATGCACAGTGGGGGGCTGCTCCTGGCCTGCAGTGGTGGGATGTCTGGTCCTTGTGTGGGATGGGGAGATGACAGTGGCACCTGGGTGGGCATTGCTGACCCACAGTGCCTGGCACCCAGAGAATCTGTCACACATCATGCTTTACAGGCCAGCTATTTTTGGCACCTGTCCAGGTAAGCATTCCCGTTGCCCGGAGGGCTGGATTTTCACGGTAGGTGGTCAGCCCCTCGGCTAGGCTCCCAAAGGGTTTTGATGGCTGAGGAGCCACCTGGGTTGGTTTCACCAGCCAGCAGCTGGGGACAGGTGGAGCAGAAGGACATCAGTTCCCTCTGACCCACACCTCCCTGTGTGCTACCATCTGCCCCTGTTGGGGATCACTGCCGGTCCAACCCACCTTGCTCTCCTCACCCCGAAGCCCCCGCATTTCTCCTCCCCAAGAATCACCAAAGACCCCCATGATCATTCACCCCTGGGACGGCAATCCCAGTCATTCTTTCCCCACCCCTATCTTGTCCCACGGAGAAGGCTTTAACTCAATTCATTCTACTCTGCTATCTTCCCAGAAATCCTTGCTTCATATAATTTTATATATTTTGACTTGTGCAGGGGGAGTGTCCCTCTGACAGGTTATCAGACAAGTCCGTATCTCTACATGAATGTCTTGTGATTGCTTATTACACAAACATGCCTTTTATCAATTTGGGCATATTTTAATCATAGTCAACATCTTACAATATTTTTGGATTCAGATCATTAATATTCTCTTGGTGTTAAGAAAGATGCTTTGAGAGGTTTTTTTTTTTTTTTTTTTCATAACTCAGAGGGAGTATGGATTTTAGCAACTGGCCTGTCTACTTTGACAGGCAGCCACTAGAGCAGAATTCACTTTAAAATAGCAGTTTCTTTCCCTCAGGTTTTTAACGCCACCACGTTTGCTAAGGAAAAGTTTGTTGCACGTATTTTTCTAAAATGTTTATCTTTATGTTAGAGATGTACTTTATTGCTGTCTCAATAGTTGTTTCCTTTTTAGGAAGACAAGATTTAACATCAAGAACAAAAAATGCAACAAGGAAAAGATTTTCTATTTTCTCATCTTAATACTTACAATTCGTTAAAGTACATGGTTCTTCATCTTTCAGGTGAACAATTCACAAATGAAATTTTCAGAAAGTTTACATAATTAAGGATGTATCATATTTTTCAATATACATAGTTTTCTTTTCCTCTGTTGTAAAGATATATGTTTTTTTCCTTTAATTCCTGCACATATCTTCTATGCTTGTTCTTAAATGGTGTTTTTGTTGCATGTCATACAAATGAGAATAAAAATATTATCTAAATAAATATTTTAAATGGATAACATTAGCTATAGGAAGTCTACTTGGTTTTCTAAATATATTGTCTACATAAAAAATAGACCTCACAATTCATGCGAAGAGCTACAAAGACACATTGTAAGCTACAGGCATGGAAGAATTTACTGCCATTTTGCCACTTACCAAATTACAAACTTGCTTTGCAATTTTAATAAGTTTGTAATAGATTTGTGGTAGGTTTTTCTGCATTTTCCTTATGTAAATAATACTGGCCTATAAAACCAATAATATATATATATATTCTATACTCCATTGACATGATTTTGTATTTATTTTCATTCTCTTAATGCATTTGTCTTAAGATAATGTTAATGATAACAGAAAGTAATGACTTCATTAAAACTTTATATAAATGTATACTGATAGTATTTCATTTCATAAGAAGTGATTGATTTTTTCATATTTCCCTTTATGACAGAGTGGAATTATTAAGAAAAAGGAAATGCATTCCTACAGGTCAACAAAGAATTTTCTAAAAAATTTTTTCTAAAAAGGCAATTATATGTTTGATTTTTTTGTTGCAGGTAAATTTTCTGTCACCTGAAAGAAAAATTCATTCTATAAATATAGAACAGTTTGTTTAAATCACATTTGTAAATTCATAAATTATGGTGTGCTATCTTAAAACCTAGTACAATCATTGTCTTAAAGATGAAGACCAAATATAACATTGTTGATTCTTTTTAAAACTATGTATTCATGTAAAAATTCCTGCCCTCAGCTTAAGCAAATTTCATCATAATAGTGTGCTCTTTTCAGCCCAATTTCTCTTTTTAAAAATGCAGAATAGAATACATCCTATAAAGTATTCATAATAACCATGAAATATCATAATTGTAATAAATGGAAAGGGATGCCAGAATGAAAGATTAACAATGAAATTGGTTGTTCAGTTCATCCTTCATTTCATTAAGGATGCTACTTTAATGAAAAAATATAAATATACATTTCCAAAAAGATGTTGATATGTTTTAATTTGATTTATTAGAAAGACGTTTTCAAGTTACTATGTAAAGAGGTTGCTGATATTGTTTCACAAGCTGAACAAGTAGTATTCTACAATAAACTGATATTTCTTGAATACCATGGAAAATATCATGACTGCACCAGCATTATTGTATTGCACATGATTTAAGATTGAAGAATTCCCAACCCCAAAGTTGTGGGTACCTACTGGATTATCCATAAACTAACCAGACTCTATCCCCAAGCCAAATTCTGCTATGCTACTTAGGGTCATGGGCCAGTCACTTACATGAGATCACAAGAGCTTTGGCAATCAAGATCTTATAAAATTCTATTTTATTTTAGATTTAATTTCTAGAAGAAGCTGTGGAGAAACCAAGGTACAACAATTTATCGGTGGATTTCCAATACATAACTTCATTCAAAGATTTTGTTTGAATAAACTATTGTGGAATTATAAGATTTATATATATAGCAAATATAAAGAAATGCGATTAACTTATGAATTAAAATTAGATGCATTATTTTCTATAAAGGAGTTACAGAATGTTTGCCTACATTTAATATTAAAGATATTACAACTATTGTAACTATTTTACCTGTACTTATTGCTTTTCTACTGACATGTTAATAAATCCCATAAAGCAATTATTGGTACTTGTTCCCCATAAAATGAGTGGGTGTGGCTCCTAAGACTGCGGAGCTCCTTTATAAACTCATGATATTTTATATCGTAGTAGTAACTCTTTGATGGGCATAGTCATGGTTCACAGGATTTATGGGTAATCTATATCAGTGTGGGATCTTGAACTTTATAACTCCTGTTGATATTATAACATCTGCATAACTCGTACAAACCATTCCACTTTATATAGTCAAAGCAGTCATTGCTAATACCACAAGAGTTATTTAAGGTGGTTATACTACTTTATGCCTTAGAAGTTACACATTTAATGACAGTTAATTCCTATATACCCAAAATATGTAAAGAACATCTAATTCTGTTCGTTTTTATCCTCCGCTTTTTGGTGGTTTGTATGATGAAGGTATATTGGATAAATATTAGAAATTTTAACTTTCATCTGTAATATTTTGCATGTGTTTTAAATTAGAGAGCAAACCATAATGATGTGTGGTACATTCTGGCACACATATGAGTTTTGTTTTAGGTGGATTTTAGTGGCAAGTGTGCTAAGTTTGCAAGCTGCTGGAATGTGCTATACCAGAACAGTAATGGCTTTAAAAAGAGGAATTTAGTAAGTTACAAGTTTATACTTCTATGCCTATAAAAACCAAACTAGGGCACCCAAGGAAAGATAACTTAATTTAAGGAAGGTCAATGGGTCAGGAAAACCTCTCTCAGCTGGGTAGTCATGTGGCTGGCACCTGCCAGTCTCTTGTTCCTTGGCTCCATTGCTTTCAGCCTGTGTTCCTGTTGGGGTTCCTCACTTTGCTTCTTTGGGGCTGGCTTTCATTTCTTGGCTTCCCTTGGCTCTTTTCAGGTTCTGGCTTGCATAACGTCTCATGAAGATGTCTGCTTGACTCCAAGCATCTCCAGACATCCATGTCTTTGATCTCCACGTGCCTGCATCTGTGTCAACTCTGCTCAGAAGTTTCTGTCAGCTCTGTCATTTCCTATCACCCCTGTGATTTCTGTCTCTCTCCAAAATGTTTCCTCTTTTAAAGAATCCCACTAAATTAATCAAAATGCACCTGGAAAGGGTGAAGTCATATCTCCATCTAATCAAAGGCCACACCCACAGTTGGCCACATCTCTGTGGAGATAATCTAATCAAAGATTCCCAACCTACATTATTGAATCAGGATTATAAAAAACAGCTGTTTACACAAGATTAAATCAGGATTAAAACATGGCTTTTCTGGTGTACAAAATATTTTCAAACCAGAACAGCAAGTGTGACCAAACTGCTGACATTTTGCCTCCAAATATTTTATTCCATTTAGTTTTTGCAGACATATAATAGAGACATTAAAATATTAATTAACTGTCATTTTTAAACTTCAGCGAAAGTTCAATTACTATTTTTGTACTTTTGGGAAGCACTGTTTCTGGAAAATGAACTAAAAAATGGTTTTGTAATTGCTCAAACATTTAACTTTATACAGCACTATTTATGAGGCAACAGTATTAAGTCCATGTGAACCTGGAAAGCTGAAATTCTCAATAGTCTGAGCACATTGATATATGGTCATAAGGTAAAAATTATATTTATTAGATCTTCTTTTTATATTATCAGTTATAAAATTCACATTGTTCTAATTGATACTGTCAAATTACATGAATAATTATCTAAACAACAATCAAATTTTTTTCACGGAGAAGTTAAGGAAGTGCACACAAAATTAACATAATCATTCGGTACAAAAAATAGTATATTTTGCTTAAAAATAAATTACTTTTTTTAAAAACTTCTATTTGTTTATTTATTTTATATGTGCAGGCACCAGGAAGCAAATCCAGCAGGCAAGAATTTTGCTTGCTCAGCCACTGTCGCACCGCCCTAATTATTTTTTATTCATGGGAAAAAAATTTTCAAAAGCTATTTCACAAACATGGGCAATATATCTTATGTCATCTAAGAATAAACTTAAACTATAGAGTATAAATAATTGTATTTATAAATAATGTATGTTTATGCTTTCATAAATTTCTAGTGCATATTTATAATTTTAACATTTAAAATCAATGAAGAATTACATAATCACATGCACCTATATGGTCATATATATATTTCTGATGTTTCATACATTGAAATTCTTTAATTTCTATTTCTTTAAAAAAATTATTTTGTTGAGCTCTCCTTAATTTCCGTTTGTTGTTTCATACTTGAAATGAATATTTGGTTCCTAAATATTATTGTTGATAATTTCATCAGATAATTATTAAAAGCTTTTGATTTAATCACATACTGTAATTCAGGAAAATGGTGACTCATTCTCATTTTATCCTAAAAATTCTGTAATTTTTGTTTTGATATCAAGTTATATTATATTCAGTGAAAGACAATTACACAGGAAGTAAATTAAAATTCTATTAACATAAATTGTAATTTTTATTCCCAGTGATATTTTTAGTGTTTTCTATCCAAATGTAAGAGCATATTTTAGGAAAAAGAGACATATATAAAATAAAATGCACTAAAAATCAAAGAACAGGATTTGGGGAATAAAGACTTCATTAGAATGAATGAGTACAATACTGCTTTCCAGAAAGTTATCTATAAAATTGCATGAGATTTCTCCTGAAGAACGAATAATCTGGAGACATGAGAGAAAAAATAATTGAAGATGTTATCATATCACCTATTTAATATGAATTTCCTGAAATGAAATAGATAAAATTAAAAACAACATAAAACTGAAACATTAGCGTTGGTGAAAAACATTCTTGTCCAGGTCAAAAATTGTATTGCAGAAGTCATTAAAAAACAAAGCAAAATGATAACACGTGAAGTATATACATTTTTAAAATATGTTCTAGCAAAAATGAATGATTTACAAGAATTAAGTATAAAGCAAAGCATAGAGAGAAATAATAAGAATGTAAAATGATGCAGCCAAAGTAGAAAACAATATGTAGTTGCTCAAAAAGTTAAATATAGAATTACGACATTTCCACTCATAGGAATTGAAAACAGAGTCTCAAAGAATGTGTAAACAAGGTCTTAGAGAAACTGAGAAAAAAGGGTTTCAAAAAGATAGCAATACATCTAAGTTCATAGGAACATTATTCACAGAGGCAGAAGGTGGAAACAATCCAAGTGTCTATCAACAAATAAATGGATAAACAAAATGTGATACATATGTACAATGAAGTATGGATGCACCTTGAAAACATCATGTGGAGCAAAATAAACAAGGTACATAAGGAAAAAATATTGTATGATGTCACTTATATGAGATACCTAAAAAGAAAAAATTTTCAAAGACAAAGTAGATAATAAGTAACCTGGAGATTAGCAGAAGGAGGAAGAAGGAGTTTTACTTGGAGGGTATAGAGTATTTGTAAATAAAAATTAATAAATCAAGAAAACCAGTAAATGAATAGTAAACAAACACAAACAAATACATGTCCAAAAAAGTATAATTATTATCATAACAGTTATATTTCCCTGTAGGGGGAAGATCAATTAAATCACAGATTACAGTTGTTTCTAAACCACCCATTCTAAAACTTAAAAGACTTTCTATTGCTCTGAGAATAAAATGCCATCTCATAATATCCTATGGAACCCTATGCATCCTGCCCTCATTTACTTTTCTAAATATGTCAAAGATTACTCAGTTTTTCATTCATTATTGTAGACACACTGATTTCCCAGCACACTAGTGATTTCAAGACTTAAAACTCTCAGCACACTGTCCCATCTACTGGAGATGAGTTACTCTTTGCTCTACCTGTTTCTGCCCTTGCATCCTTCAGGGCTGAGATTAAGTACTGAACCAGCTCCCTTCTCATCTGACAAACCATTTCAGAACCTCCTTTGTTAACTTCTTAAGACATTACTGAATATAATTATACATTGGTTTATTGATTTCTTCCTCTACTTTGAACTTGATTGCCTGTTTATTTTCCTGGCCGCGGAACCCAAAACTCAGTAAAGTGCAAGAGGCCAAAAATCATATCTGGTTGGTTTATTAAATCATGCTTGGGCCTACAAGAATGCGTTAAACCGTGGGGGTTCTCAGTAATTACCTGGAGAAGACAGGAGAATGAGGAGTTAACTGCAGTCTAAATAAAAATTAATAGCCTGTATTAAGAGATAGACAGTGAAAATGGACAGAAAAGAATGTAATAAAATGTAGTTTGGAGGTAAAATCTTCAGATATATTGTCATATTTGTGAAATTAGATGAAATGACTACGTGCATTAGCTTTGTCAGGGGAATTTCTTTTCTAAGAAGTGACAGGGACTTTTCAGAAGTTAAAAATAAAGTTGTGGTTTTCCAATAAAAATGTAATATACTCTGCAAAAGTTGCAGTTTAAAGAAACATTTAAAATAAAATAAGCTAGTTTTGACCAGTAGAAATAACCTGTTAAAAATAGACAAATATGCTATAATAAGCAACTTATGATCATTTCCTGCTAAATGTGGTACCCCAGTACAGATATGTTCTCTTTCCTAATCTGATCTTGTTAAGGTGGAAAATTTGGATTGTTACCATGGAGAGGTGACACACAGAGTTGTGGGTATGGCCTTTCGATTAGATGGAAGCGTGACTCTGCTTATTCAAGGTGGGTTGTGATTAGTTTACCAGAGTCCTTTAAAAGAGTAAACATTTTTGGTGAAAGCTCAGAGTTGACCAAGACAGACATTTGGACATGCTTAGAGTACCAAAAACAGAGAGACCAGATGCCTAAACATGGTCATTGGGAGATAGAGAGACCAATAGACGTAGCCATGTGCCTTCCCATGAGATGCTCAGCAAGCCATAAACCAGAGTTTTGTACCAGAGGACTTAGAGAGTTGGTTAGAGGAGAAGTCACTGGCATCAGAAGCTGGAAACAACAGAACCAGGAACAAGGGCTGGTAGATGCCAGCCACATGCCTTCCCATTGACAGATATCAGCCTTCCTTAAGTCAAGCTATCTATCTCTGAATGACTTAGTTTGAACATTTCTATGGCCTTAGAACTGTACACTTGTAACTTAATAAACTTCCTTTTTAAAAACCATTCCATTTCTGGTATATTGCATTCTAGTAGTATTAACAAACTAAAACACTTGGTTTCTTTGAACATATAGTAGGGATCAAAAAGGAATAATTCATTTTTGTTCTTTTTTTCAATACACATTTAAAATATAGTATTGTAACTTCAATAACTACATGAACTGAAAGAAAAAGACAAATTAATCATAACCTAAATTTGAAATGAAATCTAATGAGTGTGTGTGTGTATGTGTGTATCCATGATAAAACACAATCTAGTGAATGAAGCAAATAGGTTAAATTTTAAACCCAACATGAAATTTTTTATGGATATTATCAATTGCCTCAGTATATTAAATTATATTTATCTAGACTTTTGCCAGCATAAGACTATCTCCAGATATTTCTAGTGCATTTTTAATTTATTAATATGATTTCCATATGTGAATAATGGTATATTAGATAAGGTTTGCATTTGGTTGCAAATAATAATTAATTAAGATATACTTATTAACTTTTTTAAAAGTCTGAAGTATCTCAACATCATTTGAATATTCCCAACTGCTAAAGTCTAAGTTATACTAAACTCTAGTGTATTTATTGCAAATATTTTGTTGAGTTTAATTTTTACTTCTTTCTTTTTTCTTAGATGGATGGTATTGACAGTATGTAAAAAACAGAAAAAATATTTTTATGGATAATTTGCTGATGTTATTCTAAACTCCCGAAAATGTAAAAAAGCACAGTTTCATCTAAAGCATCTGTTATTTCATTTTTGTGCCCTACTACATGCATATTCTTTAAAATTTTTATGTATGATGAATTATTTTATATTTTAAAACTTTTTTTATGTTATACTTATTCAGTTATATTATTTTATTGTTTACATGGAAATGTAATTCATTTCTGGAAATCATTTTACACTTGGATGTTTTAACGAATAATTGTAATTCAGTTAACTTTATATTTAATTTAATGTAAAACTAATTCATAAGTATGTAATTTAGTTTGCATGATTTTATATCTATATTTGTCACAGAGAACTAAATCAAATGTCAAATATCCTGATGAATACTTGCGGCAAGAGTTTATAACCATGTCAAATTTTTCTGTGTAAAAAGAGAATTTTCAGGCGGGCAAATGTGGCTCAGGGACAGAGTTCTCACCTGCCATGCTGGAGAACCAGATTCATTTCCCAGAGCTTGCCCGTGTCAAAAATAAATAAGTAAATAAATAAAAAGAGGATTTTCTTTTTTGCTATTGAGTGATTGTCTGATTGCATGAGAGTGGTATTCTTAACCATCTTTAAAGTTTCTTTTTCTGACTAGATAATTTGTAGCAGTCCTCATGAATGTACTAGATACCATTTATAATTAAGAATGAAGGTACCATCTAGGGCAAAAAATAAAAGTTGTCAAGATAATATTAAATGACAGGTGCAAGATAGAAAGGATGCCTATTTTTATATCATTCTGGATTATTTAAGTTGCAGACAAGAAAAAAATAACTTATTCAGTCAAAAAGAAAAGACTTGCTTTTAACCCACTTAATTGAAAAAACCTCAAGGTTGCATATACTGCAAGTGTTGCTTAATCAAGAATAAATCACATTTTTTGTGATTCTCTTGTGATGACAACTTTCCTTGTGCTGGCTTCATCCTCTGAGTGACTGAAGCAGTTTCTTGCATCATATTGGTCCAACACACTTTTAAGAACAAGAAAGACAATTTGTGCTGCAGACAATAGTCTGCCTGCCACATAGATTTTTACTCTTGAAACAAATTTTGCAGATTGGATAATACTTCCTAATGATTGGTTAAAGAAAGTACGATGAAACCAATCACTGTTGACTTCAAAAGTTTAGTCCAGTGGTTTTTCAATCCTGGCAGCATAATAGAACTGTGCAGTTATTAAAAATATAGATATTGTTAATGGCATCTTCTCCTAGACCTACTAAATCAATCTTAGAAGGCATTTTATTATTTGGAAATTTATATTGAAATTATACTGAGCCTGGGTATTTTTAAAAAAATCTTTACAAATTGTTCCAATGTTCTTTATTTATTAAAGTCTTGCTCTTATTCTCTTAAGAATATTGACATATAAAATTTTTCTCTTTCAATATAACATATAAGGTGAAAGAGAATTTATTACTGGGTTGCTAGTCTGAGAAAAGAAAAATGCTAGATCAGTATAAAAAGTTTCATAAGAAACAAAATATCCTGTCACATCAAAAAGTATGTTTTGCTTTGTGTGCTTTTCCTATGTTCCCTAGCTGGTGATATTATTGTAAAATTTTCCAAGATCTAAAAATGGCCTTGAATTTCTTCTGCTTCAGTTGTAAGTCTATTAATAGGATGGGCAGAGAATTGTAATGCTTTGTTGCTTTCAGCTGATGGAGGAGAATAGAAGGACCACTTACTTTCAAAGTGGCACTGAAGTAAAATCATCTCCACCAGATATCCAGAATTGGAGTAAAGTAAAACAGGCTTTAATTTTCTCCTCAGGTTTGCGGAAGATGCACATACATTATTTTTTTAATTATTTTTCACAATACCTGAGCAATTTAAAATTTTGAAGCAATTTAGTTGCTTTTTTCTTAAAGTAAGGATGATGAATGGCATGACTGTATAGCTAACACTTATATTCAAGCATGGATCACAGTTTATATATATGTGTGTGTGTGTGTGTGTGTATGTGTGTGTGTGTGAGGTTGTTACATTGTGGTCCAATAAGGTTCAATTACAGGATAAAAGTTTTCTTATATGGGCTGCAAATGGCCTCATTTTCCCTCAAAATAAAATGACATTCATAAAATAATAATTTACTTTGATAATGTTCTACAAAAAGTTTTCACTTGAATAAATATAATTTTGTAAGTAGCAATGCATATATTATGAAGGAATTTGTATTAAAAATGATTTGGAGATCCATATACCAAAAAAATGTCTAGTATAGAAAATCATCTCCAAAAAGTTAGTTTTAAGCCTATCTGTTCTAGTTTGCTAGCTGTCAGAATGCAATATACCAGAAACGGAATGTCTTTGCAAAAGGGAAATTAAATAACTTGCTAGTTTACAGTTCTAAGGCTGAGAAAATATCCCAATTAAAACAAATCTATAGAAATGTCCAATCTAAGGCATCCAGGGAAAGATACCTTGGTTCAAGAAGGCCGATGAAGTTCAGAGTTTCCTTCTCAAGTGAGAAGACACATGGCAAACACAGTCAGGGTTACTCTCCATCTGGAAAGGCACGTGGCGAACATGGCATCATCTGCTAGCTTTCTCTCCTGGCTTCCTGTTTCATGAAGCTCCCTGAAAGATGTTTTCTTTCTTCATCTCCAAAGGTCACTAGCTGATGGACTCTCTGCTTTGTGCTGCTGTAGCATTCTCTTCTCTCTCTGAATCTCTCTTTCTCCAAAATGTTGCTTGTTTTATAGGACTTCAGAAACTAATCAAGACCCACCAAAATGGGTGGAGACACGCCTCTACCTAATTCAGCTTAACAACCACTCTTCATTAAATCATATCTCCAGGGAGATGATCTAATTACAGTTTCAAGCATACAGTACTGAATAGGGATTAGAAGAAACGGCTGCTTTTACAAAATGGGATTAGGATTAAAATGTGATTTTTCTAGGGTACATACACCATTTCAAACCAGCACACTATCTTTACATGAAAATGTAATGAATGCATTGAGAACATAAATTTAACACTCCATATTCATCTTCATGTATTTAATAATTTATATCAAATCAATAATTATGGACTTTTTAGTGTTTCCTCACCTTAAAAACTTTGGTCAACATATAATAGGTTCAGAACAAATAGCACCAGATGCAAAATAAACTAAGAAATTTGAATTACCCATACAGAGAAAAAATACCTATGAAAATAGAGTGGATCACATTAGAACATATGAAAAAGGGAATGGTGATAAAATTCATTAAATAATTTCACCCACCATAGCAGGGCATTGGTCTCTTTTCAAAATAAAAATGCATACACACACACAATTCCATTGACCCAAAGTGAAAAGCCTATATAATTTCAAGAATTGTTAAGAGGTCAAATAACTGTTTTCTGTGGAAACACAGAAATTGATAAACAAAGAATTTTATTATTAAAAAGACACCACTTATATACTTTACTTTACCTGAATCTCAATTTTGTGAATGAGTTGTAAATTATATTCCTATTGGTGCTGCAACATTGCCACAAACTCAGTGAGTTTAAAACAACAAAAAATTATTATCTTATGGTTTGAAAGTAAGAAGTTCTAAATGGTTTTCATAGGGCTAAAATCAATGTATCCTCTGAGAGGCATTCATTCTGAACACTCCACAGGAGAATCTTTTCTTTGCTTTTCCCAGCTTCTAGCAACTGCTTGCCACTCCAATTTATAAGTAACTTCCTTTGTTACATATCTGTTTTGGTTTGCTGCTGGAATGTAATATACCAGAAATGGGCTGGCTTTTACCGTAGAGATTTATTAGTTTACAAATTTACAGTTCTGAGGCCATGAAAATATCCAAATTAAGGCATCTGAGGAAGATATTTTCTGTGTGGAAATGCTGCTGGCATCTGAGATTCCTCTTTCAAATGCAAAGGCATATGGCTGAGATCTGTGGGTCCTTCTCTCCTGGGTTCTTGTTTCAATGGCTCTTTCTCTCTGAGCTTCTATGGGCATTTTTTTTTCTCTTTTATCCTTATAAAGGATCCCAGTAAAGGGATTAAGGCCCTCCATGAATGGACTGGGTCACATTTCAATTGACCCAAAAGTCCCACCCACTATAGGTCTGCTCCACAGGTATGGATTAAAAATACATGGCCTTCAAATCTGAGCCACCGGTCTGCTGGAGTGTGAACTTTTTCTTCAAGATGCAAAGAAGTGATCATTTTTCCTACAGTAGCTGCTGTAGAGTGGAAAGCAAGCCCAGAGAAGGGAAAAGGGCTTCCCAAGGCCGATTGTGCTCAGTGGGCCAGGCTAGACCAGAAGCCCCCATTCTAGGGCTGCCCAGTGGGGCTCAAAAATAAATAGAACCCTGCAGCAGCCCCCCGAGGGAGGCCCAGACCTCACGCTCCAGGTGATGGCCTCACAGTTAGAATGTGGAAGGGTGAAGGGTTCAGGTTGGTTTTGGTTTTGTACTTTAAATAAAAGCATAAATTGTGTTTATTTCACGAATAGCAAAAAAAAAAACAAAACATGGCCTTTTGGGGAGGTACACAACAATACCAAATTACTATAAAATCTTTCTCCAACTCTGAACCTACTGCCTCCATTTTATAAGGACCCATGGAATCATAACTGGCCCACATGGTTAATCCAGGTAGTCACCCCATCTCAGGATTCTTAATCTCAGTGCATCTATAAACTCCCCTTTGCCTTGCAGAGTAACATTTTCAAAGGTTTTGGAGACTTGGAGGTGGAAATCTTTGAAGCATCATTATTCTCTCTACTGTAGTTAGAACACACTAATAGAAGGAAAGTATAAAGAGAGTAACTCAGTGTTTTAGTTTGCTAAAGCTGCTGGAATGCAGTGTGTATGACTCTGTAGATACTTATGCCTAGGCTAACTGTGGATTTGACTTCAAAAAGCTCCCTGCAATTGCAGTGGGAAAATGTATGGTAACTGTCCACTAATGGAAATTCAGCTAGCATTCTTTTTGTCTTCAGTGTCATATCAAACACCTTTTTGTAATAAGCTTCTGTGGTAACTTATAAGCACAATAGATCTCAATGCTGAGTGTGCACTGAACTGCCACCATTGGGTACCACTGGCCGTCTTGGGCTGTGACTCCTTTGCATTGGACTGTGTAGAATAGCCTGCTGACCTGGCAGAATTCAGCACATCATAAAAATCTGGAAGAGAATCTTCTCATTTAAGACTGAAATCACAGGTTTCATCAATTATCAGTACAATGATTTCATTCTTTCTTAGCCATGTTGTCCTCACTTTGTGGAGTTACCTCTGTGTCTTCTTTACTGTTAATGAATGCAATGTCTGTTCTATGGCTAATGTAGCCTTCTGTGTGGAAGTGGATTGTAAAGACCCAGGGCCCAGACCCCACTACCTCCTCCATTTTGAGAGCAATTCACATAGACACCTACATGACCAGGACAGATGTTAAAGGTCAAAGAATGTTAAAACCTCCTTCCCTAATAATCAAGTATCATGAAAGTCTGCTGAAACTCCACTGTAACCAAATCCCGTGAGACTATCAAATTTTATAAGTTGTTCCTGGGCATGCCTCTTTCTCTCTCTCTCTCTCTCTCGGCTTTGGGAGGAGTGTAGACATTCATCTCCCAACCAGCCACCTTTAGGGAAGATCTTCTTTCTGTCCATTGACTCTTAAATAAGTTGATCAGTAATCTTCTGCCTAGTATGTTAACTGGCTTCAGGGTTGTGCTGGGATGGACTATCTATATTATTATTAGGCATAGAGTTTTTAAGGAATCCACATGGACAATTGGAAACCACAGTGACTGTGCTGGTTTGGGGGAGTGGAGTGACTGGATGGCTGCTCCCATAGCCCCAAGGGGACGGAAACTCAAACCTTAGTCTGAACTCCAAATGGTGTCGACTGGAAGGCAGTCCCATAACCCAAAGGGGCTGAAAAGCTAAGCCTCAGTCAGGTCTCCATCCCTGGTTTTGGCACCATTATAGTAGAGATGGAGTCATTAAGGATTCCACACAAGACATTGAGTCAAATTTTAACAGGTTTATTGAGAGAGAAAGCAACAGTGAGAGCAAGTGGAGAGCAGGCAGGTGGGAGCAAGTGAAGGGAAAGGAAAATGGTGCCCCCTCTCTTACTAACAGCCTATGGTTTTAATGGAAGAAATATGCCAAGAGTGGTATGGAGGTGTTGTGCAGCTGCAGGCATCACCAAGACATATCAGGCTGGTGCAGCTCATAACTTCATGCTCATGGTTATCTGATTGGGCCTCTGGTGGGTGGAGCATTGGCATGTTCATGCTCATCTATCTTGCTGGTACATCAGGTCCTGTCAGAGGACCTGCTTGTAGAGAGAAACCGAAGAGGCCCCCATGACACAGAATCTATTTTGTATGTCAAATTTTATTGTCTGAGACCTGGAAATTTTCTTGATAATAAATGTTTTATCATGTTTGAGGCCCCTGACAGGATGCCAAGGACTCACTCTTCCATGTGAGTTCTGAATTATTTGAAAACTAGGCAGTAAACTTAGAAATCAAAATATTACTAGTGTAACTAAAGAGATTACTTGGAAAAATACTTAGATGTGGCATACGAAATCTACTTCTTGCTTGTAGATCTAACATATTACTCTGTCCATATCTCAGAACTCTCCCCAACAACAGAAGAAATCATGTAAAAAGCTATTCTCATCCAATAAAGACAACATCTGTTCAAGCAAAGTACCCAAATACAGAATTCAAAAAAATCTGTGACCTGAGAGAATAAAAATTCAACAGATTTAGTCCAAAATGATGATGAAGCAAATTGCACATTTTTATCTCACCAGAGAGATACCTTCCTTTCTTTAAAACAGAATTACTGAACACACAGCAAGTGAGAAAAATTGAGTCAGTTATTCTGCATCATGTAGTTGCTCTCTTATGTAAAGAAGCAGAAATTGGGGAGGTGAAATTATCAGTAGTATAGATTGCCAATTCTTCACCCTTCCTTCTATTCCAATTCTTCACCCTTCCTTCTATTCCAATTCTTCACCCTTCCTTCTATTCCCTTCTATTCAGACACTTTGAAAAAAAAATGTTGTGCTCTCTCACTCTGATTCTGAATTTAGCTTTGAGGTTTGCTTTCAAAACAATAAGTTGTTGGCAACTCATTGTAATGGTTAACAAAGACTTTAAAATTCTTGTGTGTTTAGCCTTGCTTACTCTTGCTTCTGTTATCACTATTAGGAAGAAAGAGTCCAAGTAAACTGCTAGTTCCTGAGCAACAGGATGAGAGACATGTAAAACAGAAATGTTTCCAGCTCATAATAAGCAGGTCAAACCACAGGCACATATGTGCTTCCAGCCAAGCCTAGCAAACCTTAACCAATGCAACTAAATCCAGTAGATGTATCTATGAGAAGTAAATGTTTATTGCTGGATGTCTCTTGATTTCAAGATTTTTGAAGCACAGCCTTGTTAAGTCAGCAAACAATGAGTAAAAATGATTTCCCCCTGTTCTAGTTTGCTAGTTGCTGCAATGCAGTACAGAAAAAGAATGGCTTTTTACAAAGGGGAATTAAAAAGTTACAAGTTTACAGTTCTAAAGCCATGGAAATGTCCCAATTAATGCAAGTCTATAGAAATTTCCCATCTAAGGCATCCAGGGAAAGATACCTTGATTCAAGGAGGCTCATGAAGTTCAGGGTTTCTCTCTCAAATGGAAACGCACACGGTGAACAGCATCAGCGTTTCTCTCTCACCTGTAAAGGCACATGGCAAACACAGCAGCATCTGCTAGCTTTCTCTTCAGGCCTCTTGTTTCATGAAGCTCCCCAGGAGGCATTTTCTTCTTCATCTCCAAAGGCCACTGGCTGGTAGACTCTCTGCTTCATGGTTTTGAGGCATTCTGAAGCTTTCTCCAAAATATTCTTCTTTTATAGGATTCCAGTAAACTCATCAAGAGCAACTTAGAATGAGTAGAGACATGTATCCATCTAATCAATTTTAATACCCACAGTTGATTGAGTCACATCTCCATGGAGATAACCCAGTCAAGTTTCCAATCTATAGTACTGAATAGGTATTAGAAGAAACCATTGTTTTGACAAGCGGGTTGAGGATTAAAACATTGCTCTTTTAGGGTACATAAATCCTTTCAAATTGGCACACCCCCTCATCAATGACATTATTTTGGTCCCCAGTCTCAATAGATAACATCTATCTTTCCAGTGGTATTTTTTAGTTCAAATTGTCAAGAAAGGAAACTTCATAAACATATTATTTTGTCACCAGTTCAAATTATATATTGCCTATTGGCCTAATGGAGTGGCTATTCTTGTGACAGGTATAACTTGGATCTCACCCAATTTGTTCCCATCGGGTTTTCTTCCCACACAGTTAGAGCATCAAATTGTGGACATGTAAATCCACAAAACTTTATTTTATGATCTACAACAACTAAAGTCAACAGAAAGTTTCTGAGCATGCTAACCTAACTTAACTTCTTTGTTTCTAATTCAAATCATTCTGGGTATCTGCATTTGCTGTGAAATTTCAGCTAAATCTCTTCCCCAGATTTTCCTCTGGGTGGGAGTATTTAGAAAATATATTGTTGTGTCCCTAATATTCAAAAGGCTTTAAAAATGTACCCTTATCATAATGAGGAAGCCATATAATAACCAAGAAAATTAAAGGTATTTTATATTCAGTTCTATTTTAGATACCCTGCTGCACTTCCCAAATTCCAAATATTATCTTGAGTAACCGATTTTTGGTAACAATTTAAATATTCTACAATTTGATATTTCAAATATATGTCTCCACACAAATTTTCAATAATCTGTGTACCTTTCTATCAATTTATTATTATTCATTTTATTTCTTGTAAATTGTCTTGAATGCTTTTTGTACTCTGTGAAATTGGATTCCCTTTAAATGCAACATCAGTTACTCAATATAAAGCACTTTTAAAAATAGAACAAAACAAAACTAAAATAAATTAAAAAATTTATAGTCACAACCATTGGAGATCCTTTACATAAAAAAATAGCTTTAGCCAGTTCCCTTTTATAGAAGGAATGAGGGGAAATTTACCCTAGAAGATATTTTAAGGGGACATTGTATTAAAATAAGGTATCTAATAACTCAAAAGAGAGGAAACTTCATATAGCAATAATATATATAATAAAAAAATATATAATATTTTGTTTCTTTCATCTTTAATCCACATAAAAAATGAACTCCATAACAAAAAAAATAAAAATATAAAAGTGATATCATTCCAGAATTTGGTGAAAAGACATCCATGTTATAAGGAATTATGATAACAAATAATTGAAACTAAAGGAAAACTATTAAATTTTAATTACTGTACCAAGAATATACTTGAGATGTTTTGAATGTATTTATAATGAGAAATTATTTTCCTGTATTAACAAAAAATAACATTATAAATATAAGTTGGTTTTAGCTTCTTGCAAAATAGAGTAAGTAAAGGTCTTCTGTACAATAGCTGTGTACAAACAGCCACCCTCAAAAAAAATTTAAAGGCTTTAAACATTTGCAATTTTAAATGCAGATTTTCTTCACTTAAAATTTGCAGAGAGAAGTAATTTCAGCAAAACCAAAGGGACATATCATAGAATAAAGATGTTTTTTTCAATGAGTTTCTTTATAGCTACCTCAAACCTGAAATATTCAATGTAGTGGAAATAAAAATAAAATAAGTAAACATAGGTGATGTTCTTATAACTGGTTGCAAGCTGGCAAAGGTCCCAGCAAAGTCTTGTTCCAGGTTCCATTGTCTTGACGCTAAAAGAATTTAGGGGTGAGAAGGCCTATAAAAATAGGTAGTAAAGATTATTAAAGAGAAAGCGAGAGAGTACAAGCTAAAGAGATAATGCGCACATGGTCAAGGAAGAGCATGCACTGAATGGGAGTGGGTTAGCTTGTTTTATAGAAAGGTTTTTCCTAGCAGCAGGTTTCCACAGTAACCACTAGAGGTGACATAGTTTGTATTAACCAGATGTTTACAAAGCTATCCTTGTTTGAGAAGAGATAACTATTGACTCTGATGGCCAGCTCCCTTGATATGCAAAATTTGTCTTTTGACAGATGTTTAAAAATTTTTACAACTCCAGTCTTTCTGTTATTAACTAAGACTTTGCTTCAGGTCTATAATTTTAAAACTTTTCATGGCTAGTAGAGGTTTCTGTGGTTAGGAGAGTTTTGGGGGTTTTAGGGGAATTTTTGTCCCCTGAAGTTTACAGATGCAGTTTTCAGTGTACACTACTTCCTTTGGAGCTAGCTAAGAAACAAAGGACTTGCAGTTCTCCATTAACTCTTTTAAGAGGTGGGTAGGAAATTAGGGACTTACAATTGTCTGTTAACTCTTTCAGAGATGGATAGGAAACCAGGGACTTGCAGTTGTCCTATTTAATCCTACTTTAACCTTATTTAGAGAAAGTGTTTAAATAATAAGTGTACTTGTCATGGTCAGGTTCATGTGTCAGCTTGGCCAAGTGATGGTACCTGTTTGTCTGGTTGGGCAGGCACTGGCTTGTCTCTTGCAATGAGGACATTTCATAGAATGAAATCATGATCATGTCAGCTGCATACACAGCTGATTCCATTTGAAATCAGCCAAAGAGGAGAGTCTTCTGCAATGAGTGATGCTTAATCTAATCACTGGAAGCCTTTTAAGGAGGATTCAGAAGAGACAGGCTCTCTTCCTGCTTTGGCTGGCAAGCCTCTCCTGTGAAGTTGTCCAGACCCTCCATCGAAGTCGTCAGCTTCACAGCCTGCCCTGCGAATTTTGTACTCTGGGTTCCTGCGGTAAACGTGAGACACTTTATAAATTTTACATTTGCGAGTATTCCCTGTTGATTCTGTTTCTCTAGAGAACCCTAACTAATACAGTGCTTTATTGAAATTTTATAAAGGAAAATATTTTGTAGCTCCTGGTATTATAAATCACATCAAAATCGCAAAATAGGAGAAACAGTACAAATGAATTATGGATATGTGTTTAGTATCACTCCCAAAACTATTTCAAATTAAAAGAAATGTTAATTTCACACAATATAAAACAAATTCTTTTTATAGGAAATCAACATGCTAAATAGCTAAACTACTTCCTTCATAAGTAATCAAATTAATGGAGATGTTAAAAATGAACGTATTTATCTATCATGTTGACAAAGGGGTAAGAACAGTCACCTACGCTAATGAAGAGGTGAAGATTCAGTAACGATTTTGAAGATATGGTTTATCTCATCCATCAGCATTATTCTTTACAAATTTTACCTTTATGTCCGTACTTAAAACTTCTTATGGAGAATTAAGATTGCACAATCTGCTATTTTATTCTAGTAATTAGTTTTTTTATATTTAAACTTTATTTCCTGTGGAATTTATTTTTGTTAACTATGTCATTTTAATATGTCTTTGTTCTTTTTGATGTATGATGACATTTTTAATTCATATATTTTAAGTGATGCTATATTCCCGATAGTTATGATTAATATATCCCCATTGCATATTTAGTCAATTTTAATATACCTATTTACTTTTTTCATATATTGACTACATATCAATATTGCTACTCCTTCGTTCTTTTTAAACATTTTAATGTATCTTTGCTTCACTTTTTATTTGTTATTTTCTGTCATAAAAATATATGTTACTTGTACAAAGCATAGTCAGAAATTTAGTCTGAGAATATTTTCCCTTTAACAAGGTCACATTTTTGACCAATCAGCTATGTCCAGTAAAGTTGAAGATTCAGACTAACTCCTCTTTTATGTCTCTGGTTTCTTCTGCCTTCTCCTATTTTCAGGTTCATCCTATTCTACACAGCAAGAAATTAATTACATGCTGTCCTATATGTTCGTTTTTTTTTCTTTCTATACTTCCTCCATACACTAACATAATCCTTTTTTCAATTTCAACTAAATATGAATCATTTCCAAATTTAACTGCAATCAGCCTTTTCCCAGAAAACTGGGATACTTCCTATGCACCTCAGCTTTTTCAACATGCGTATTTAAGTCATGATTATGTCCAAACTACTTTAATTCATAAATATTTCGCAAGTTTTTCCTACTTCTCTGTTTCCACTGCTGCCTTGGTTGTTAAACAATATCTTTAGAGGCCATCCAAAGTATACAAGCAATGGCTCACAATATCATCATATCATTTTGTACTTATCACCATGACTATTTTTAGAACATTTGCATCACTCCAGAATAAGAAATAAAAAGAAAAAAGACAAACAACATATATCCCATACCTTTTACACTCCCTTCATTTATCACTGGTATTGCAATCTACCCAATTTTTTACCCTTATTCCTCCCCATTTCCTATTTATTTTTTTACTCATCAGTCCATAACTTGTATAAAGGGCATGTCGGCCACAAGGTTTTCACAATCACACGGTCACAATGTAGAGCTGTATAGTTATACAATCATCTTCAAGAATCAAGGCTATTGGAATGCAGTTGAGCAATTTCAGGTACTTTCCTCTAGTCACTCTGATGCTCCATTTATATGATGTATAACAATAACCTCCAGATAACCTTTCGGCTCTGTTTGAATTCTCTCAGCTACCGAAATTTTATTTTGTCTAGTTTATCTCTTTCCCTTTTTGGTCAAGAAGGCTTTCTTAGTCCTGTGATGCTGGGTTCCAGCTCATCTCCGTGACTTATGTCAGGATCTTAATTCTTGATCCCCACTGGAGACTTCTACAGTGAACTCTATTTAATCCAAGTTGGCTTTCAGGAAGTAATTTTATATCCATAATGGAAATGAAACCATTTATTCATTTATTAACTCATGCATTTAACAATTACTGGGCATTATAATGAGTTCCAAGTATTAAAATGAATTAGACTTGTTCCCTGCCCTCAAGGAGCTCACTGTCTGGTGCAAACTAGCACTTTGTTCATTTCTGCTAGTCACATGCTGTGTACCAGTTATCTGTTATGTGGTTGGCTCTCTCCTGGATAGGACATTCCATCAGTAAATATTTGTTGAGTGATTAGTTGTAGCTCTGTCTTCAGCCTCCATAGAATTGAAAGCCTTTAATGAAATAATTTCATTTCAAACCTGTACTGTTTCTTCAGATGGCCTGGAAGTCATGGTGCAGAGCGAGAAGAAAGCAAAGCCTCTTCACGACATAAGCAGCAGCAGCCATTGGAAAGTGCTGGTAAAAGGTTGATTCTGTCAGAGGAAATGTCAAATTTGATGAGAGGAAGGGAGAGGAATGAAATACAGGATGAAATGTGCAGTAGAGGAGGATCAAAATGGCCCTGTGAAAGTGGCTAATGATAGAGGGGTTGCGGTGGAGGAGACAGAAATAGGAGGTAGGTCCTGGGAGGGGTGGTGATGACTCCTGGGTCTAAGAGTTCAGAGACAGAGGCCAGAAAGAGGGGTTTGTGTTTAAAGTAGATGAGAGAAATGCAGGAGGCTGCAGGTTAGAAGCTAGTGATGGGGGAGAGGGAAGAGAAAGGACAGAGTGACAGAATATTACTGTAGCAGGTATAAAATACAACAGAAGTGATGCTCTACTGGTATGCTAGATTGAACCATTTAGCCCCCCAAAAGACATTTTCTTAATCTTAATTTGTGTTTCTGTGGGCATAACTCATTTGTAAGTAGGACCTTTTGAAGAGGTTAAGATCTGGACTACTTTGGGAATAGGATCTTCTGTGATCCTATTTAGGTGTGAACAAAATTGAATTAGGGTGGGTCTTAATCCATATTCCTGGGAGTCTTATTCAGAGAAGGCAGAAACAGAGAAATACACAGAAGACCAAAGATATCACATAGGACAGAGGTAGAAATAGAAGCCAAGGGACACCAAGGATTGCAGCAAGCCAGCACCATAACATAACCGACTTTGGGGAGAAAACATACCCCTGCCAACAACTTGATCTTGGGACTTCTAGTTTCCTACATTATAAGTCAATAAAGTCCTGTTTTCAAGCCAACTCATTATATAGTGTTTGCAACAGCAGCCTGGCACACCGAGACAGTCAGTTCCAGACCTAACCTTTAAGATGATTGCCAGTTTGGTCTCCTGGAGTCCTGAGCAACTCTATCTTCAACCTGCTCACCAGTAGTCCACTCAGACCCCTCACTATTGAGGTCTGAGCATCTTTCAGTGCTGAGCCCAATTAGGTTACCATAGACACCAGCATGGTGTACTCATCCCCACAAACTACTAGTTATATAAATACATATGTATTTTATATGTTTTATTTTTATAAATAAAAACTAGTTATATGGCACTCAGATCACCTAATTTCCAATCAAGCTCCCTTGCAATTATACTATTTTGCCATGTATGAAAAGGCCATGCATCATGTCTACAGAGGGCATATGGTGATATTTAAATTAAGTAGCTTACAGAGGAGTACCAGGGTAGTTCAGTGGTTGAATTCTCGCCTGCCATGTGGGAGACCCAGGTTCGATTCCTGATCCATGTACTTTCCAAAAAACAAACAAACAGACAAGCAAAACAATAAAAAATTCAACAAATGATGCTGCAATAATGGGATACTTACATGGAAAAATAATGAAATGTGGCCCCACCACATAGAACACACACACAAAAAAATAATAACAAAACAAAACATAGTTTACAAAGTCCCAGGCCCTGAGAAGGGTCCTGGAAATCCTGGAAAAAAAAACAAAACAGTAAATCTTGCTCTCAGGAAATTTACATTCCACTGGAAAAGGGATGGCAATTCAGTCAATTGGTTTTTTTTTTAAATGAAGCACCAACCATGTAAAAGATGTATATTAGGACCTATGAAGAACACAAAAATTAATGAAACATTGTCTTTGCCCTCTAAGACCTTAAGCTATAGTGGAAGACACAATGCATGTAAAAGTAAAGAAGTAACTAGTTGTTCAAAAGCAGAACACAAATACTATAAAGGCTTTAGGGGGTAAGTGTCAGGAGAGATTGAGAAGGCTAAGAATAGACACAAATACACTTATGACTGAGCAGCCCCATTCTAGAGAAACCCCCACAATTCAATAAAGAGATATGGATGTCTTGCTCACTGCGGTAACTGTTGTGCCTAGGAGGTGGGAGCACCCTAGGAATGGATAGTAAATTTGATGTGTGCATATGATGGAACACTTTAAGCATAAAATCTTAAATGGCAGGATTTTCTTGTTTCACATTAACTTCAACTATAATCAAACCTATTTGCTATCTGACAATATCATAGTGATATTTTCAAAGGTAATATCTGCTCTAGTCACTTACTCTGTTTCAAACACTTAGATTCTTAACCTTTGAAACCACAGGCTACTCTCTACAGGTTTATTTCATTCTATTCTCTACTGTCCTCACAACCATGACAGTAGAAAAACAGAAAAAAAAAAAACCAGATTTTCTCTGCTTCTGTAATATTCTACTTCTCTCTCCTATGTGACATTACGCAACTGCTTCCCAAATCTATCTGGATATGCTCAGAATTATCCAAATAATCAATGTCTAATTCCTCAGGAGTTTAATTCTTAGCTTATTCCTTTCCTCTCATAATTTACTATAACACAATTTTGCCAAGTTCTCTACCATTTTACAATGAGGATTGCTTTCCTCCAGTTTCCAATAATACATTCATCATTTGCTTCTAAGGCCTCCTCTGAAGTACCTCTAACATCCACATATCTACAGACAATCTCGTCAAAGCAGCTTAAAGTTTTTCTATACCCTGCTTCACAATTCTTGCAGCTTCTACCCATTATTCGATTCAAAAGCTGTTTCCACATTTCAAGTGTTTGGCATAGCAGCACCCAACTGTTCATTAAGAAAAACTGTCTTAGTTCCTAGCTGCTAAAACAATTACCACATAACAAGTGAGGTTAAACAATGGGAATATATTTCTCACCATTTCTATGCTGAAAGGCGTGCTCTCTCCTGTAGTTGGTAGTTTCTGGCAGGCTGACAATCCTTGGGGTTACTTAGCATTACCCTCACCTGGTGATGTTCTTCCTTTCGCCACTTGACCCCTTTCACTTCTGGCTTTCAGCTCTCTCCATGGCCTTCTCTCTGTATTTATGAAAGTTTGTAAATGACTCCCATGATATGATTAAGATCCAACCTCATTCAGTCAAGCCACACATTATCATCTTTAAGAGATCCTATTTGGAGTGGATTCACATCCATAAGGAATTTGGATTAAGTACAAAAATCATTCTAATTTTGGAGTACATAGGTGAAGCCATCACAAACTCTCACTGATTTTTCAGACTAATCCTTACTTATTCTATAGTGTCAATTCTTG
Source organism: Tamandua tetradactyla (assembly GCF_023851605.1). Lineage (NCBI taxonomy): Eukaryota > Metazoa > Chordata > Mammalia > Pilosa > Myrmecophagidae > Tamandua > Tamandua tetradactyla. Next base: position 77,991,275 of record NC_135335.1, read on the forward strand.
TTTTTCTGCCACCCATTACTAGGATAGGTTAGAGAAAACATTGACACCTCTTAAGGGACAATCCCTAGCCCTTACCTAACCCACCTTCTTCTCTGGGGAAGTCATAGACCCAGGCTAAGTGACCATCCTCCAAGGCTTCTGCTAACCCCATCTCCTTTTCTGTTGTGTGCCATTCATTCTGCAGCCTGGAGGAGATGTTAAGTTTAATGAAAGGCTGGCAATACCTTAAACTTAGAAACTAGAAACAAGTAGCTCCAGATGTTTATCAGAACAGGAATTCTCAGTGGTAGGACTCCGTTCCCCACTAGTGGATAAAAAACACACTCAAACAGTATAGATTGGTCTCTCTTCTCTGGCACAAAAGTGGGGTATGGCGCATGTAGAACAGTTTTTGCCCATCCGGGAGACTGGCCTGGCTGTAACAGGGCTTCTTCCCCTGCTCTTTAGGACTTTGTGTTGAGTAAGTGACCTGGGGTTTATTTGTCCTTTCTGGATTCTTTATACTGTGCAAACATTTTCTGTTGTGCCTTTAACCTGTGTTCCCATGTGATATTTTAATAACTCCCTCCATATTTGGTACATTAAATAGTGCTAGAACTGTCATTGTTGACAACTATGGTTATGATACCTGTAGATCGAAACCATGGAGACTCTCCGATATTGCTGTGTTTGGTATTTATAATGTAGATGAATATTTATATCTGTTAATGTTAAATTATATAGCATTACAATATATATTATAACAGCAAGAAAACAATGAGACCAAATGCAAGCTTTATTTAAGGAACTTATTAGCATACAATTTAATTTTGTTTGATATGGAAGAGTGTAACGAAAGATAGGCCAGCTCTATCATAGAGTAAAATTTATGGCCAGAACAAAGGGTTAAGGAGATCATGTCTAAATAGCAAGCATTTTAAGAGAAGGGTGCACATGCATGTGCGCAAACACACAGACAGATGTAATAATCCAAAATTTTGCAGATAATAATACATGGCAGCAACTCTCATTCTAATGGGTGTTACAGTATCAAATATAATTACTAATAAAATCCAATCCCACTCCCTTAACCCTCCCTTTAGTTTTCATCAGATGAACCATTGTAAGCAAAAGACAGAGCACAATGGTGTAGGGTTGAATCACTGAATACGGCTTGCAAGGTGCCTCCCTGATTGGCTGTATTCCAGCTATAGGAAATGTGTTTTGCTACCCATATAAAGCCTGTCAGTCTTGGCCCCTTCAATTCTATCCCTGCTGATCATGTTGAGATAGAATTGTTCCATTAAAGTGCCATTTCAAATGACAATTTCATGTTTTTTTATATCATCTTTGTAATTATTTTATTTGGCAATATAATTTAACCTTGAAAAGCACCGCATATGTTTTTTCACATATTTTGAGGCTTCTCAAACTTCTAGATTTGTTAATAGAAGTGGATGACTTTCACAGGATATGAAACCATTTTCTAAGCGTAGAAGAAGGTCTGAGAAAAATTCACTATAAAAATTAAAGATGGCAATATCACACTCCCAATATTTCATTTTTTATGGCATTCTATTTGTGTTTGGGGCAGAATGAAAATCTATTTTTATTATGCTTTCTGAGATGGCACTCTGAATTTAAGCCCCATTTTCCATGGCTTATAGCTTTTCCACTGAATACCTTTGGGGCCAAACTTCATCATGCTGGTTCTTAACCTAGAATAAAATAATTCAGCAAGTTGAAGGAAATTCATTTCATCGTTTTTGACTTAAGTTACTGCAGGGAAATTCTTTTTGGTTGCTCAAAACTAATATATGGAGCATTCTTATTCATGAATAACTTGATGAATTATGATTTTAAATGCAAATAGCATGCAATTATGTTCTTCTACAATTACGAATATATAATCACATATGAAAGAATAAATTAAATGTAATGCATATTGTACTATATCCCTCAATTCATATAGTACAATTCTGTATGATCTACCAAACAGATCAGAAGTTCTGAACTATGGGCTTTTATGGGTGGAATGTTGTTTTGAATCAAAATGAAAAATATTTTCAGGAAAACTAACAACCTATTAAAAAGTCAGGATTTTAGTGGCTATTTAAATGCTATCTCAATGGTTTATGCAAACTGTCAAAATCCCCCAGTCTCTCACTTCAGATATGTATATATAAGGCTATTTTATTTTTATATCCATTTATTAAATATCAGGTTTTGAAAGGGTAATAAAATGAATAATCATAAATGATGAAAATGTCTAAGATATGTAATGGCTCACTCAGATTAATAACTTTCGGAGTTCTCAAATGTTAAGAGGAATATTTATACTTCCCCAACTCAGCCATTAATTTACTAAAAACAGTTACTTGGGCTGTCTGGAGATTATTAGATGTTTGGTATTAATCAGTACTAGACATGATACATTTCAGAAACAATTTGAGAAATTTGGATGGACAGGGATCAACATAAGTATACACATGCATACAATATGTGTGGCTTTATCACACATACACACAGAGACACATAAACACTGTGTGCATGTGTGCATATATAAATATATGCATAATATAATATGTATATGTATATATAACCAATGTATGCTGACTTTATAGGAATGTACACAGAGGTACATACAGACATACATGCATATGACTTTAAAAAAATTGTCTCCTAGTTTTATTCATAGTTTTTCAATTTCTTTTGGAAAACATTCAATTGCATAAGTTTGGTAATTGTTATTTTTTAAATATATATCATCATTTTCCTAATTATAGTGCTAAGTATTTTTTTAATCTCTACAGTTCAGTTTTTTTTTCTTTTTAACATACTCTTTAAAATACATTTTTATAAAAAATAAGCCTATAAGTGTTTTGTGCTATACTCAACTTGATTCATTTCTTATATATCTGAGGGCATTCCTTATGTATTTGAGGGAAGATATATAAGGCAAGTACATAAATAGTTAACAATATGAGGTGGAAAAATTAAAAAGTATTTGTGAAGGATGTTTTTTTTCAGTTACTGAAGTAGGAGAGATATTAGCAGTAGATCTTTCAGAAGAATCAGAATTTATAATGTAGAAAATATAGAATATCAAGCATGTTCACTATATCAAATGACATTTCCGATGTTTATCTTTAATAGTTGTTTCTTCAGAGATTATAAAATCAGAATGTAAAAGAAGAGAAATTATAACATTATTAAGAACCCTCAGTTGGGTCAGTTCCAAGTTTTAACTCAAGTTCCTTTCCTTTTTGATGCACTACCAGAATGCAATTACACAATTTAAGTTTCTCCTACCCAATGGATTTACATTCAAAATTTTAATTTAGTCCAAAACACCTTACTAAATGGCTTCCAATTGAGCCCAATAAAATTGTATTTGAAGATTGGTTGATTGGAGCTCAGGTCTATGCAATTATCTTTCCCTTGCCATTCAATATCACATTGTAGAGTGTATTAGTATTACTATCATATGTCAATTTTGAGGTTATTGTTGCTTTATTCTGCAATTTATATTTATTGATACTACTTTATCTAATGGTCTTATTCAGTATTGACATCTCAAAAATTTTTAATCTGGGCAAAGTAACTGGCACTGTCCATGATCAATATGGCACAATATATTGGCCATTTTTCAATCTATTCAAAGTGGACAAAGACATAATGCTAGAAGTTAGGAGATCAAGTGTGGTACTATGCCCTATTTTAGTGAAAGTAAGACTTGCAAGAAATGGGTTGGTTGCTTCTTTTGCATTTTAGAATTTACAGTTATAAAATCATAAGCCCTGAGATGTAAGATCTCAGTTCAATGAATGGACAGATAATCAATGTTGACTTTAAAGTTTCGTTATCTTTGGTAGCTACAGGGCTGACCAAGGTAAATTTCAGTTAACATAACAGCTTTTGTAGGTGTATCAAGGGAATGTTATGAAATTTACTGGAAAGTAAACTTAAGAATTGGGATAAAAAAAATGCATGTGTTCTGATATATCTGATAATGTTAAAACCATACATTATCTCAGCCTTTTCTTGCCAAGGGAAATAGCTCCATTTTCATGGATGAGGAAAATTTATTTTATCTCATACATGCATTAGCTTGTTTTACTTACCTGAAATTATTTGAATCTTTAAATATTTAGGATTTCCTCCATTCATCTCATCTAATATATCTGCAACATATATTTCCTTCTTCTTTATTTTATTAAAATTCCCTCCACTTTATTATTTTTTGTAAACTTAGTCATTTGACTTTATTCCCAAATTAAATAAAAGAGCATCAAAAATGAAAGATGGCTGCAAAAATACATTTATATTCTATAATATGGATTGTATCTGATTATGTTAATTTTATTGGAGGAATATGGTAAATGAACAATAGATTTCTTTTTTATATACCAGTAATTGCAATAAATCCAAAGTGCTTAGCTTTTTTTTATATTGTCCCATATGAGATCATTAGAACGGAAAAGGGTGGCATTTTGATTTTGAAACAAACTTTTAGGCTAAACCGAGTTTCCACAGTTATCTCTTCTTTTCTAAAGTTTATGTTATTTCTGTAGGTTGATTTTCATGTCAGGTTGGAAAATCTATTCATCTCCTCTCATGAGAAGTTCTCATTCTTCAATAATATAATTTTGATTTCTTTTCAAAGGTCATTGGTGAGATATAACAGATATACAAAAAATAACCAGATCATTAGTTAATATTTTGATTAATTTTCACAAACTGAAGATACTCAGTAAGCATCGTGTAGAACAAGAAATAAACCATTAACAGCAGCAACAAGACTCTACCTTCCCCAGAGAAACTATCATGATTTCTCATAATATTTTGGTAGATTGATTATAAAAGTCATCACAGTTCCCCACTGATTACTGTGATCAGATCACTGATCATGTGAAATTGTAGCTCCTCTAATCAAGATGCAATCTAGTTCAACAAACTTCAAATTTCGACTAGCCTTGTGACATTTTCTTGGACACTACAATGTGATGGAAATGAGTTTGCCAGTTTTGAAGGTCTTGAACTATCTTAAATGTCTTGTGCTAATTTTTCTCCCTCTTGTCTTGGAAGGCAAGCATTTTATCACTGAACCATCCATGCACCCCTGTTTCATTATGTTTTTATGTGAAATTTCCCTGGCATTCTTCTTTTTCTACTTGAATATTTGCTAATATTTTGCTTAGGAATTTACAGCTTTTCTTATTAGACTTATTAGTCTGTGATGTTTTTTTTCTTTTTTTAAGAATATTTTCTTTGTAAGCGAAATTATGGGTTTACAGAAAAAATATCATGCATACAACACAGGATTCCCATATACCATCCCAACAACAGCGATTTGAATTGGTGTGGAATATTTGTTACAGTTACTGACAGGACAGTTTTATAATTGTACTATTAAAGTCCATGGTTTAACATTGAATCACTGTTTGTATAGTGTAGTCCCATGGATTTCTAAAAAACGTCTTTTCTTTTACCATATATATAATCTGACATTTTATATTTTAATCGTATTCAGATATATACTTTAGTGTTGTTAATTGCATTTCTGATGTTCTGCTACCATAACAACTTCTTAACAAAATATTTCCATCATTCCGAGTAGGAACTCTGTGTATTTTAAGTCTCAACTTCCCGTTCCATATTCCCACTCCAGCCTCTGGTACCCTATATCCTAGGTTCTAACTCCATGAGTTTGCTTATTCTAATCATTTCAAATCAGTGAGATCATACAATGTTTGTCCTTTATGTCTGACTTATTTCACTCAATATAATGTCTTCAAGGCTCACCCAAGTTTCACAGAGATCAAGATTTCATTCCTTTTTACAGCTGAATAATATCCCATTGCACGTATATAGGACATTTATTATCCATTCATCAGTTGAATGATACTGGGTTGCTTCCATCTTTTAGCAATTGCAAATAATGCTTTTCTTATTTATCAGTCCCCAAAGGATTGTCATTTTTGTTGTTCTTTTCTAAGAACAAATTTTTAGTTTTGTTGATTTTTAATTTTTTGTTGTTTGTTTTCTATTTCATTTAGTCCCACTCAAATCTTTGCAAATTCCATCCTTCTCACTTTTAGTTTAGTTTGCTCCTGTTTTGAGGGTAGGTCTTTGGAGTCTTCCTTCTTTTTTAATGCAAACATCTAGAGCTATAGCTCTCCCTCCAGCACTGACTTTGCTGCATTCCATATGTTTTGGTGGGTTATATTTTCATAGTCATTCAACACTTTTCCTAATTTTGTTTCTGATTTCCTCTCTAACTCATTGGTTGTTCAAGAGTGTGTTTAACGTCCACATATTTGTGAGTTTTTCATTTCTCCCTGTTCTTCATAGCTAGATTCATTCCATTGTGCTCAGAGAATACACATTATGTGATTTCAATCTTTTTAAATTTGAAAAGACTTGTTCTGTGACTCAACATATGCTCTATCCTGAAGAGTGATTCATGTACATTTGAGAAGAATGTATATTTTGTTTTCTTGCGGCAATATTCTATGTTTGTCAGTCTGGTCTAGTTGGTGTGGTGTATCATTCAAGTCCTGTACTTCCTTGTAGATGTTCTGCCCATCATTGAGAGTGATGTGTTAAGGTTTCCTATTATTAATGAAGAATTGTCAAATTTCTCTTCAAATCCTCAGTATTTTCTTCATATATTTTAGAGTTATGCTATTAGATGCATATATCATTATAATTGTTACATCTTCTTGTTGAATTGTCCCCTTTATCAGTATATAATGACCGTCTTTGCCTCTTCTAGCTGTTTTTAGCTTGCAGTCTATTTTATCCAATATTATTGATTATACTCTCCCCAGCATTTTAAGTGTTTCCACCAACCATCTTGCCTCTGTGGTTTCTGTTGAGTGATTGGGACTTAGTTTAATTGAGACTGCCTTGTATGTAAGCATTGCTTTATCTTGGAACCTTCAGAACCCTCTCTTTGTCCTGCTATATTGGTTGCCAGCTGTGCCAACATTATGAAGTCATTTAAATTCTCTATGACTCAATTTTCCCCTTTTATACAGCAAATATAGTAGCACTAACTTTCCCCTATAAAAAAATTAAAGTATTTATGCACCACTTTCAAACCACAGTAGGTGCTTAATAAAGTTTGCATCTTCATTCTTAGAATTACAATCCTGTTTTTACTCCTATAGCAATACTTGCATGGAAATTTTGATTTGAAATTTAATTTCAGATCAAACACTCTATAAACATTTAACAGGTTTAGCTTTCTATTCTTAATATTATTTCCACAAGTATAAATACATACATCTGAAGGCAGGCCACAGTGGTTCAGCAGGTAGAGTTCTTGCCCGCCATGCCTGGAGACCTGGATTTGATTCGTGGTGCCTGCCCATGGGGAAAAAAAAATCTACATCTGATATCTCTCTAGAACAGTGCTCAAAAATATTGGTACTCAGAAAATATTGTTAAAATATTAATAATATCCATTTGCTGTTCACAAACAGTCACACTCCAGGAAGACCTAAAAACAGATAGTAAAACTATTTTTTTTAAATAAACATATAAAATTATAAAAATGTACTTTCAACAATTGTAATAAGTAATCCATACCAATGCAATGTTTGAATAGGGTGGTATATCAGAATCCTGTATTTTGTGCGTTGTTTTGTAAACCCACAACTTAAAAAACTGAAACAACAAACATAAATCAACATATATATGTATCAAATGTATATAGGCATTAAATATATAAATATAATTTATTTCTCTCTCTCTCTATATATATATATAATTGATTGTTTAAACAAATAATGTGAAAGAATGTACCAAATACTTAGTTTTCTTGCTTTTTTTTATGGCACTTCCCAATTAATCACTTTGTGCAATTAATTTGATTCTTATACTATAACATCCACCTCTTTCCATTTTTCTTCCAGTTAAGGAAATAAAGAGATTATAATGGATGTTTATTTTAGATTTTTCCCAAAAACTATATGGTAATCAATTTTGCTTCATCTGTTTAGTTACAGCTCATTTTACTGTAAGAATTTTATAATAATCAATCATCATATGCTTCTTCTTACATGAAAGATGCATGCATTAACTACAGCCTGTTTATCTTGCTTTCCAGTCAACAATTGCAATGCCAAAATAAATTATAGTAAATTATATTTTTCAGATTTTGAGGTAAAAATTGATGACAATTTGTTAAAATTCTAGAACAGACAAATTGGAAAATAGTCAAATAAAGTAACCCAAAACTAAAGCTCATTCATTATATGAAATTATTGAGGAAGAATTAGTGATGAAAAATAAACAGTTTTAATGTATCTATATTATCTGTTCTTGGATTGTATGTACCTGTGAAAAAATACACTCAAAATTTCACTTTCTTTGAATAACTTTTCTTATTCTGTTGAGGTTTCATTGTCCTTTTAAATAATACTTTCTTAAAATCATTTTACATATCCTTGGGGATTCTTTGAATCTCAACTTTCATATAAATTCTCCACAATAAATATTTGTTAATGAATAAGCAGATAAGTGTAGGAATGATTTACCTTTTTTATAATCTTTTGATTGGCAACTTGCTTTAAAATTGGCAAATTCATTTTTTGCATTTTTAACTAAATGATCTAATGGATGTTTTTAATATAAATTATAGAATACAGTATGGCCCCTTTAAGGAAGTATTCTATGGCAGACGCACAAAAACATGTCATTATCTCCAAGACACTGGAACTTGGGCATGTCTGTTTTAAAGTAACTATTAATCAATTATTCTTTTGTCATCTTGTCAATTTTTAAGGTAGACATTAACTTAGAATGTTTTAACATGTTCTTTGATTTCAATAGTAGAATGTTTAGAACATTTGCATTTGATGATTACCATTTCTTTGTTTAAAATTTACCTTCTTTGAAGGAAGTGCTATTAGTCCTATATTTTAGCAAGTAATTTTTGCTTTTTGATTTTATGTCCTGTAATACTTTAAAGTTTGTTTGTGTGTGTGTGTGTGTGTGTGTGTGTGTTTGCCCAGAAATAATGTTAGAAAGACACAGATTATCTAGCATAGGGAATTTACTTCCTACTTGATGAATTGTATTATTGACAGCATTTATAATCTACGGTTCCTGTCTGTGTAGTGGTAAATAATCTCACAGTTGGATACACAAAATTAAGTGACTTAATGGATTTATAGTTCAGTTGATTGAGGTCCATAGGTCTTAGTGCACTTCTGGAAGCATTTTATTTCTCCTGTAATTGTCAGTCACTGTCATTTCCACTTGACCGCTGTTCTGTAACTAGCCAGAATGTAGAGCGCTTAAAATGTTTTCAGGGTAGTGGTAAAATGGTGTTTATAAGTAACTTTACAGCCATATACACACCCAAAAACATACACATGCACACAAATAAACATTGCAGTTGAATTTTCTTTACATTATTTGGAAAGCCAAGTTTTTCTTTCCTGATAGGATTGGTATAGATCTGTTTATAGTTAAGAATACAACATCATGTTGCTTTCTATTTAAGTGCACATAAGGGAACATCCCAGATACCAAAAATAAAGAAGTCTTGAGAGACTAATTTTAATAATATCAGAATTTCAATGCAGAAATCAGAAGGTTACAACAGTGAAAATAATTCTATTAAGTACAACCATTTGCTGCTTTTATTTATTAAGCCATCTTAAAGTAGGTTGGTCATTTTGAAAAAAAATGCACATCTTTCATTCTTTGAAAATGCACTTGTATGTTTTTTGACAACCCACATCATCTCAGGAAAGAGATCAAATCTTGGGAAAGTAAGTTTGGTTCAAAACGATTTAGTGTTAATAGTTCAGAGCTGTTAGGAGCTTGCTTGAATACAAGAGTTTATTTTTCATTTTTCAGTGCCAGCAACTTTTTGATTCAAAAATCACAAACACAGCATCTTTTTTTTTCACTGACTCTGTGTAAAGGCATTAGCAAATCTCAGATAAATCCCAGCTCTACATTCTAAAGGAGTTCTGAAAAGCGAGTTGAATTCCAGATATAAACCTCAAACTGGCCACTGAAATAGTTTAACACTGTGAGAGTTAGGCAAGAAAACTTACTAAAGATCAATTATGCTCAGTATCTTCTATTGAAGTGCCTTAGCTGTTAATGAATAAAAATATGCATTTTGTATTATGCAAATATTACATTATATTTAATACTTCCTTTATATTCTGTAATAACATAAATACAAAATTAGAAGCATACTTTATCACATGTATGAATCAAATTTAAAAGACAGCAGATATGTCTCTATTTTTACAATAGTAAATACGTTTTAGAACAAAAGGTTTATTCACTAGTAATAACATCATTAAATTATTACATACAGAAATGATTAATAGGTGGAGTCATGGAGCTCATATAAGCACATATTAAATAAAAACTAACAACAAAGGAGATACTTTTGAGAGTTTAGGAATTATACCATAATTTGACAAAGAGAAAACAATAGGGAGTGAAAAAAGCTTTTGAGAGCCCAACCCCTGAGACAACTGCACACTTTTGAGCTATATACACTAGTGTATGTTATTTTCTTCTTCAAATCTGTGGTCTTGCTATTTTGCTGTTTAAATATGACCAATGCTTCTGTTGACTATTGCATGTCAATCAAACTTGCAATAAGCAGACTCCCTGAGAATGTATTTAATTAGAACAAATACATTGGAAGGGTTTGAAAATTAAAGACAAGTAATAGATACTTATGTTATTTGTTGAAAAAAAGAAACAAAAGCAGAACATTCAAGATATATATGAGAAAGAAAGCTGAAGCAATGTGATTATAAAAGAAAATGTATATGGAATGGATGCCTAGGTCAAAGAAAGAGTTGACTGCTCTGGATCTGGCAGATCAAGATTATAGAATGATTTGAGATCAGGAATAATGAAATAAAGCAAAATTAATGCTGAACTACTGGCATCAGTGAGCACTGACACCAGGTAGTAGTCACTCAATTATAGAGTCAGGTTTAAAAGGAGGATTCCAGGTCACAGGAAAACAAAGTTGCATTCTTGCAGAAAATAGAGGAAAATGAAAAAGCAAAGACTTGAACTTTAGAGGACTGGTTCACTAACCCAGTTATGATAATTGGTGTCTAAAGTGAAAGTTGAATGGGTTGTAGCACTCAGGTAGAGATTGAGCGCTGTGCAAAATCTCTGTATGAGAAAATCTCTGTATTGGGATGAATAAATTGTTTGATAAGGAAAAATGACCGAAGATGCTGAGTTTATTTGTGTGGGAAGGAAAGCATGGGGTGCACAACACAGTGCGTAGTTTTCTATCACCTATCTAAGCTATGTTATGGGGATTAAAGTTAAGTTATCTTTATCAAGGAACATGCATTGGAGATATTTGGGAGTTTTGAAAAATTTTTGAGCAAACTAAAATCTACTCTGAAGGAATTAAATATGCATTACAATAAACAAGTAGGCTTATAATGTTCTCTAAATATGGAATCTCTCACCCTTGAAGAGGGTTTATGGGTCCTCAAAATTTCTGATGCTGATTCTTGACAATTGTAATATTCTTATTTTCAACAGGAAAGTTTGACTTTTTAGTGCTTATATCACTTAGTGTCAAATCAAAGCATTAAGTGTATTTTTCAAATAAATTTTAGGATCTTATTAAACGGAGAGAAATTTAAATTGGCTGATGTTTTATTTGGTCACAATAACTCTCTCATTGTTGATTCCAAAATAATTTTAAATAACCAATTGCTGTTTACTTCTGAAACTCAGTTTACCATTTGTAATTTATTCTTCCATACTACTTCTGAAATGCTCATGCCAAAACCACTAAAATGATTCTTGTTCATATTAAGTGTACCCCTTAAAATTCCCATTAGTAATGGAAATAATGTCATTTTTATATTTTATAGTTCTAAATGCTACCGTGTAAGTGCTTATTGTTTATATTTCAGTGCCTATGAATATGTTTATATTGGAGCTATATTAAATAAGGAGATGTTCTTAATATAATTTTCACAGAGAAATATTGGAAATTAGGTTTCAAACCAATAGGATTGAATAGGTCAAAAGCTTAAACTACTTCTGAAGGTCAATAAATGTAAAAATCTAAGGAGAATGTATCATACAATAATATAAATATTTTATAGAATAAGCATATAAATATGTATATAAACAGAGAATTGCTATTTAGATGCTTGCTATATTCCAGTCCTTTCTAAAACATGCACATTTTCTACAAAATGATTACTTCCTAGTTAACATATCTAGTTTCCTTTGTTGATGTATCTTTTTTTTATAAAGAGATAGAGATAAAATTGAGAGGGCATTTTTTTTTCTTAACTTCCTACTGATGGAGCTATAATAAATGTTTCAAACCAGATAGCAATATGTTACTGAACTGAAAATAGATACTTGAAGAAAAACAATGATTTGTTATGTATATATTATTTACCAAATTTGCTAAAGCAAATGCTTTGCATTTTTTCCAGTATTGTCTCTAGTCAGCAGTATTACTGGAAAAGATAAAACAAAAAGAGACAAAAGTAAAGACAAACAAAAAGCTAGCTAAAACATTTTTGATAATGAGAATATTTCATAGAAAAGTGTTAGCTCACCAACTATATGGATTTTAGATCTTCAGCATAGGGATTTTTAAAGCATTGACTTTATTACATCAATTGAATGAATGTGTTTTAAAGTCTGTTTTATATTTATGGAATGTAGTGTTCAAACAACTTCTATAATATTTTTGTGGATAGCATTAAGTTAGTATCATTTTTTTTAAGATCTATATGTCAAAAAGACTTGATAAGTTATTCAAAGACTCTATCAAGATCAAAATATTAGTATATGCCAGTAATATTTTTAAGTTTTTTACTAATTTTTACCAATTCTATATTTTTTATAAGAATTTAGTGAAAGCTTAATAAAAGAAAAGGAAATAAAACAGAATTATGCACTTCTTGCATCATTATTCCAGAGGAAAATAATCCAGTGATCCAAACAAGGTTAAAGACAAAGCAAATATAACACTATATCTTATACAATGCTAACATTAGTTTGGCAACTCATACTTTCAGAGATTCATATCTAAACCATTTTTAACATTGCACAGATGTTATTATAAGGAGTTTGATGTAGTCTGCTTATTTAATCATTAATTATATATGCAGTGATGGGAATTTGGAATAGTTAAATGTGTTAGTAAAGATTTGCAAGTGATATTTTCACTTTATCTTGTTATTTAGCTGAAAAGCCACAAAGATAAATTGATTTCTTCTAAGATTTTGCATATTCTATTTTCCATATGTAGTAGTTAAAATTGTATCAACTATTTTCAACTAAAAATTTTCATTACTTTCCTCATTCATATTCATGGTAAAGTCTTGTTTTTACAGATGCTAATTCTATATTTCTGTAGGATGCAAAGGTAGAATTGTGAATTAGAATCAAGGAGCAATTTAAATATTAAATTTAAAGTAAAAAGTACAAGGAATGAACATTTCTATGGATAATATAAAATGAAAACAATATACAAAACTTTTCTGAGCATTAAAATACTTCAGGAAATCTTCAGATTTATTTCATGATTACAATTTTAGATGTTTTTCTCAAAAGAAACATAATGAAGAAAATACATCAAACTTTGTATTCATAAAATAGAAAATAAATTCAATTATTAAAATCAAAATGAATTATTATTTTTTCACTTATTACAAATGGTTTTTCAACTTATAAAATGATTTCCACATGTGGAGTTTCATAAAAATATCTGTTCTTTTCTTGCTATTATAGTGGGATCAAGATTCAGGAGATCTGAGCTACAGCTCAAACAGGAAACAGGAAAATTCCTGTTTATTTTTTGACATTTCCAACTACATAGATTTTGATGCTATTTAGCAATTTTTATTCCATTTATAGTCAAATGTCTTTCATTTATTTATTAACATATACTTCTTGAGTTTTTCCAAGTGGCCTGCGTAATACTTGATACTCATCCGTATCACTAAATAATATCTACAGCTTGATGTTTCCTAAATTTTTAAAGTAAGCAGTTATGTTTTGAAACCCAAGCTCAAATATCTCCACTTGAAAAGGCATTTTTAAATTAACAGGGCTCAAATTGAACTTCTCCTATTTCCACCAAATCTGAATCATTTGGTAGTCATCCCACCTTCGGCAACATTATCTTCTCCATTGCTCTGATGATTTTTTCTCCTTGTTTTCCTCATACACTCCATGTCAAATAGGTCAAAGGTTACTACTGGGTCTAACTATCAAAACGAGATGATAAATACTAAGTTGAATGTGTATAGAGGCACTCAGAAAAATTGAATAAAAGAATCACTGCGGCCAAATAAACGTTTGAAAGAATCCTGTACATTTGGGAATATATCCCAGCTTTAGTATGATTGGATTGGCCTCAGAGGATTCCAACAATTTTGCTGAGGAATAGAGACAATGATTTCTTAATAGACAGAATGCAATTTAAATATAAGTTTTGGATGCTTTAGAATTAATACAAGAAAACCACAGAATTATGAATTTTACATATAGGTCATCAAAATTTTTATTTAATTTGGCTAGTCAATGTTCAATCTAAAGAAGAAAATAAAATTTTAAAAAAGATGTACAATTATGTTAAAACACTGAATGAAGCTGATTGTGAAAATGTTAGAGGGAGGAGGGCTGGGGGCACAAATGAAATCAGAAAGAAAGATAGACTATAAAGACTGAGATGGTATAATCTAGGAATGCCTAGAGTGTATAATGATAGTGACTAAATGTACAAATTTAAAAATATTTTTGCATGAGAAAGAACAAAGGAATGTCATTACTGCAAGGTGCTGAAAATAGATGGTAATTAATATTTTTAAATTTTGACTTATGTACGAGACTAAAGTAAAAAATGTCTATTTGGTACAAAATTTTTATTTTAACTAGTGCATTTCCTAATATAACTTATGTAGACAGTTTAATTGAACACCATAAGTACATGGAACCTTGAGTAGGACATGAGATTTTGTTGGTTTGTCCAGAGTGATGACCCAATAAATCCCAGAGTGATTTGAACAGTGAATAAAAAGGTATTTGCAAAGTCCCCTTTGGGTATGGTGAGACAGGGGGAAAATTCAACTTTCCCAAGTTGAATTCTTAGTGTTCTCACAAGCAGTGTGGACAATCAAAGCTATAAGCTGAGCCCCCAATCTTGACTCATATGAAACTTAACCCCACAAAGAATAGGTCAAGCCCATTTAAAATTAAGCCTAGGAATCACCCCCAAGAGAACTTCTTTTTTTGCTCAGATGTGGCCTCTTTCTCCAGCCAACACAACAAGCAAACTCACCACCCTTCCCCTGTCTACATGGGACATGACTCCCAGGAGTGTGGACCTTCCTGGCAACGTGGGACAGAAATCCTAGAATGAGCTGAGACTCAGCATCAAGGGATTGAGAAAAACCCTGGAATGAGCTGAGACTCAGCATCAAGGGATTGAGAAAGCTTCTCAACCAAAAGGGGAAAGAGTGAAATGTGACAAAGTATCAATGGCTGAGAGATTGCAAAGGAGTTGAGTCGAGAGGTTATTCTTATGCATTAAGTAGATATCACCTTGTTATTCAAGATGTACTGAAGAGGCTGGAGGGAACTGCCTAAAAGTGTAGAGCTGTGTTCCAGTAGCCATGTTTCTTGAAGATGATTGTATACTGATATAGCTTTCACAATATGACTGCGTGATTGTGAAAACCTTGTGTCTGATGCTCCTTTTACCTACCTTATCAATAGATGAGTAAAACATATGGAATAAAAATAAATATTAGGGGTAACACATGTTAAAATAAATTTAGTTTGAAATGCTGGTAATCAATGAAAGGGAGGGGAAAAAGATATGGTATGTATGAATTGTTTTCTGTTTTCTTTTTGTTTCTTTTTCTGAATAGATGCAAATGTTCCAAGAAATGATCATGATGAAGAATATGCAATTATGTGATGATATTGTGAATTATTGGACTATATATGTAGACTGGAATGATCAAAAGTTAAGAATGTTTGCATTTGGTGTTTTTTGGTATTAAAAAAATTAATTAATAAAATGTTAAAAAAAAGATGTAACCAAAAACAACCAATTCACGCAAATGATTTGCTACCTCCCTAGTCCGAGCCAGCATATCTCATCGTTGAATTGCTCTGATATCCTTATAACATACCTCATTACTTTGTACCTGCCTCATTAGAATCTGTTCTCAACACTGCAGATTTAAGGGTCTTTTTATAACCCAAATCATATCATGTCATGTTTCTACTTAAAACGGTTCAGTGATTTTCCATCCCACTCACGTTAAGAGAATAAAATAAAGTGGTCTCCAAGGAATCATCATGATTTTTTTTTTTTTTTTTTTACATGGACAGGCACTGGAATGGCATGGCATGGCAGGTGAGAACTCTGCCTCTGAGCCACTGTGGCCCGCCCCGTGATTTTCTTTTTATGTGTTTTGTTTATGAAATGTTTACTCAGCTCAGATATATTTTAGTTACTCCCTTGATGCTATTAATATATCTAGAGATTATTTTCCCCACAATGTTTATTGAATACTTCATTTTTTTCTTGCTGAGTAGAAGTAAAAGCTTAGTCATATACCACACTGCCATACAGCCTTGCACCCAAACTCTGTTTTATTTCTTAATCTATTTGACTTTACTTTTGTCATTATTGAAAATTTAAAGTCACTTCAACCATGAAATATGTAATAACTGTTAAGGAACACTTTCCCTCTTTGCTCAACTTTCCCAGACTCATCTACATTCTTCATTTTAGAACAAGATTATTGAATCTCTGTCTGCAGTTCAAAATTCTGACCTCTTCTAAGATTTGGAGCCTCTAAATTATGGATTTTAAGGAAGATCCCTTCCCACATCTTAGTTCAGAAGGTTTACCGTTATGTAGGATTCTCAAGGCCAAATGTAACACCAAAGAAGAAGCTCTGAGACAAATGCTGCTGGATTTTAATGGAATTTACAGTGAGTTTAGAGATCAGATTGGTAATAATTTCTATCCTTTCAATATTATATTGTTTTATTCAGGAACATAAGGGCAGTTGTCTATAATGGTGCCTTTTTATGCCCCTTGGATCATACAATTCTGATGCCATTATAAAAATGTCTATAAAGCTCTTCCTAGTTTTCTACTTTTGAGAGCAGCTGCTATTGTTTGGGATTATCTGTTCCTTAAACGTTTAGTATATGTTACCTTCAAAGATTAATTTTACTTTTACTTTTCTCACAGTTGGTGCAAAATTGACATCTGCTATACAAAGGACACACCAACAAAGTGCCAACTAAGCCTAAACTCTAAGGATGGTGTCGTGGTCAGGTTCATGTGTCAACTTGGCCAAGTGGTGGTACCTGTTTGTCTGGTTGGGCAAGTGCAGGCCTGTCTGTTGCAAAGAGGTCTTCTGCAATGATTGATGCTAAATCTAATCACGGGAAGCCTTTTAAGGAGGATTCAGAAGAGACAGGCTGTATTCCCACTTCAGCTGGTGAGTCTCTCCTGTGGAGTTTGTCCAGACCCTCCACTGGAGTCGTTGGCTTCACAGCCTGCCCTGTGGATTTTGGACTCTGCATTCCCACGGTCATGTGAGACACTTTTATAAATTTTATATTTGCGAGTGTTCCCTCTTGATTCTGTTTCTCTAGAGAGCCCTAACTAATGCAGATGGTTTCTTTTTTTTCTATACCTTGGAACTTTTGTATAAGACTTGAATGATCTCTTCCATGAGTATTTGATAAATATTTGTAACATAATATTTTATCTATTCTTTTCATGACTATTCTTAACAATTTATTCAAATTCTTATTTGATGAGAAACACCTAATGTTTTCAATTTTTCCTGAATTACTTTTGTATAGATACATAGGAATATAGCCATCTCAATTTTAGCTGATCATACTTTTCTTGTATTATTTGTCATTGAACCATCTGTAATTTTCCCATTTTGAGCCCAAATATTTAATTTGTGTGTTTATCAAACTGTGTTAGAGTATACTTATAATTCTTCACTACAAAGTATCAGTCTCTTCCTTCCATTTTTCTCTGCAAGCTGTTCAGTATTCTTCTGGACTCGAGAAACAAAGAACAGTTTTTTTTTTTCAGACTGCTCCTGGCTGCTGGTTAGCTGCCCTGAAGGACAGACTGAGCCCTGGAGTTCTACTCCACTTTCTTTCCTGGAAGTTCCCACTGTACCAGAATTTTTATGAATGTATATATTTTTTATCTTGCAAATATCTAGGAATAGCACTACATTTTACATCGTAAGTGAATGTTGAATTTTTCAAGAAACTGGCAACTGTTTTCAAAAGTGGTTTTATCATGTTATATTCTCCCCATCTATTAATAAGGGTTGTATTTTCTCTATATCCTCACCAACATTTGGTTATATTGCCTTCAATTTTAGACATTCTAATATTGAATATAATTTATAGTGGTATCTCATTGTGGTTTCAATTTGAATTTCTTAATGTCTAATGATATTTTGGGCATTTTCTATGTGCATTTTCTACCAATATATCTTCTTTCATAAATTTTCACTTCACGTCACTCCCTGTTTTTTAAACTGTGTTTTCTTTAACTGAATGTTGAGCTTTTATACTTTGGGGATAAATATTTTCTCAAGTATGTAATTTAAAATACGTTTTCCCAATCTGTGACTCCTATTTCATTCTCTTAAGGTATTTTTGAAGAGAAGAAATTCTTTAATGACTCTCTTATGATGGCATGTTGATATCATACCTCAGAAATTTATGTTTAATCTAATAACTCAAAAGATTTTTCCCACGTATTTTTGTCTAAAAATATTAGAAATGTATATGTCACTTTTAAGTGTATGATCTATTTACAACTAATTTATTTTTTGGTGGATAGTAGATCTTAAAGTTCGTATAGATAAATGATAGATGATAGGTAGATAGATAGATAGATAGATAGATAGATAGATAGATAGATAGATAGATAGATAGTTAAATGGGAGAGATAGATAACCAAATATTTCACCACTGTATTTTGACAAGTGATCTCTCATCACTGAATGCCTTTAATCTAAAACCAAATGGTCACATATGTGTGGTTCAATTTCTGGAGTCTCTCTTATTTTTCTATTAATTCATTTGTTCATTTTGATGTCAATGTCACAAAGGTTGTGGTCATTATAACTGTACAATAAGACCTGAGATTAGATAATGTTAGTTATCCAGCTTTGTCAATTTTTTTTCCAAAGTTGTTGTGAATATTCTATATCCATTGCATTCCTATATAGAATCATTTTATCAGAGTTTTCAAATATTTCTGCTGGTATTTTGATTAGGGTTGCATTGAATTCACAGAAACCTTTGTAATAACTGAAGACAATATGTAGTCTTCAAGTCTATGAATTGTATATACCTATTTTTTAGTTCTTTCATGTCAAGCATTAATGCTTTGTATTTTTGTAATGGGCCAGTGCTACACAACAGTGGTCAATTTGTCTGTCTCATATTTCTTATTTTTTGATGCTATTTGAAGTGGTGATTTGTTAAAATTAAATAGCCGATTGTTTGCTGCTACTGTACACATATCTAATTTATATCTGTACATAGACAGTATTTCCTACAACCTTGTCAAACTTTTTTGAAGAGTCTATGATATTATCTACATAGATGTGTGTTTCTCTTTATTTTCTATATGATGCATTTTACTTCTTTGTCTTGCCAACTGCTCTGGATAAATCTCCAGTATAATGTTGAGTAGAAATGGTGAGAGCAGACATTTTTGTCTTATTTCTGATCTTAAAGAAAAAGTATTTCATAATTAATTTTAAGTTTGGCTGAACTTTTTTGTGGATAGCTCGTAACATGGAGAGACAGGACCATTCTAAGTTTTCTAAGATTTTATATGAAGAGTGATGCTGGATTTTGATAAATATATTTTCTGAATTTATTTAGATGCACATGTGTGTTTCCTTTCTCTTTTAGTATTAATAGATATGGTGAACTACATTAAATGCTTTTCAAGTGTTTAACTGCATTTGCATTCCTGCAATAAATCTTACAACATCATAATCTTTCTATGTCTGCTTATGTATCTCTCTTTTTTCTATCTCTTTATCTCTGTGGTCAGATTTTATTTGATAGTTTTGTTAAGAATTTTATATTTCTGAGGTATATTTATCGGTAGATTCATTTTCCTGAAAATGTTTGGCTTCCAATTCATAGAATGAGTTGATAAATATTCCTTTCTATTGGATTTCTGCATTGGAATTGTATTTATATTGAACTGTGTCATGTGTCTTGTCAGTTTAAGGTTTCTGACTATGGGAGCTGACCTTTTTTCTAACAGTTTCTGTACATGAACAATCTTCTTTGGCGTTCTTCCCATATTGCAGCAGCTATAAAGCTTTGATCTTGGACGCAGCCCTGAGAATTATAAATCAGTAGTCTGGGATAGTGAGGAGATACTATTTCACAGCTATTTCTCAGCCTAGGAAACAGTCTGAGACTTTTAGAATGGGGTAATGGTGGGTAGTTTCTTCCATAAATAGAGGCCAAGGGATGAGTTTTTGGCAAAGGCCTAAATTTTACTTTTTCTATTTGATTTTCCTGGTTTTACTACCTACTCCATGACTCGTATATTCTGTCAGTTTGCCACATCTTTCAGAAAACAAAGGAAATATGAGGCTTTACATTTTTCAAGGATTTGTAATTTTTTTTTTTCTTTTTACATGGGCAGCACCAGGAATCGAACCTGGGTCTCCGGCATGGCAGGTGAGAGCTCTGCCTGCTGAGTCACTGTAGCATGCCCTAGATGTGATTTTTTTTTTTCTCTGTCAATGTTCTTGGATCTTTGAGGATAAACGCCATCTAAAAGTAAGTCTTACGCCGCTATCTTTTTTTTTTAGATGCATGGTCCAGGAATTGAACCCAGATCTTCCGCATGGAAGGTGAGCATTCTACCACTGACCCACCCCTGCACGGCATTATCCTTTGAATACGGTTTCTTATATGAAAACATGAAATTCTCACGAATTAGACAATGTACAGATATTTGCTAATATTTCTGAAAAAGCTCTTAAGATTCAGACTTGCAAAACACATTTTTTGAGATGCAACATAAAAGGTATTAGTGCAGCCAGGTGGTTCAACA
Organism: Tamandua tetradactyla; assembly: GCF_023851605.1. NCBI lineage: Eukaryota > Metazoa > Chordata > Mammalia > Pilosa > Myrmecophagidae > Tamandua > Tamandua tetradactyla. The sequence goes on from NC_135335.1 coordinate 78,012,411, forward strand.
TTATAACAATCATTGACCAAGCTACCCAGAAGAAATCCTCAGTCAATTCTTTGTCAGAGACTCTTACTTGTGAAAAGTATTTTCTCTTTATTTTTTTCTATTATTATTTCAATGACTAAACAAATAGTTATGCATTTAAGTATATGCATGTGTGTGAGCTGTGTATTTTTATGTTTTTTGTGATGAAGTCATGCATAAAACTAAGTTCACTGCACTTGTGTAGCATATATATATTGCATGTGTGTGTGTGTAGCTTATATTTATCTTACATTCTAGGAAATATTTTTCAGGACTAATTTTATTGCATGTAAGAAAAACCAAACTCAAAGCGGGGATAGAAAAGGAGAGGAAGGAAAGACAGTAGTCAGAGAGAGAAGCAGTAACCAGGGGAAAAAGGTAATTAAATCCATAACTCAATGCCTACAAGGTTATTCTTTCTTTATTTTTCTCTCTCTCTCCCCTTTTCTACTTTGTCTAATTTGTAGAAAATATTTCCTTTATTACCTTATTTCTTCCCTGCTGACATAGCTATAACCAGTTTTTATTATTGCAATGTAGTAATTCTGAAATATGATTGAAAGACTGCTCTTTGTTATACTTGACTATATAATTCCAGATAAGGAAGCTAGTTATGTTGGCTGTGCCATCTAGCCATCCATGTGCCAATACCCTGGCTTGGAGAACCTGGAATTTTGGTTAGATGATTTGGCAAGTGTCCTTGTAGCTTCACCACATCAATTCTGTCACGTATTTGATTCTTATAGAATTTTAGCTCATCACATTTCTGCTAAAAACGAACATTGACTAGATGTGGGCAGGTTCCTAACTTCTGTATTTTGAGATATAAGATAAAATTTTGTTTGACAATCCAGTATTTTTCCTTAATTGAATACTGGTGCCTGTCTTGCTGGTCTTTTTAACCCTATTGCTTCCATCTATACTGCTTTTTTTAATGAAGATTTTGTCATATTACACTGTGAAGATGAAGGGTACAACCTAAAAATAACAGAATAGTGAACTGAAAGCAATCAGAATCCCTGGGCTTTGAAAAAAAAAAGTGACTTGAATTGTGTGTCTGAATTTTGTGTGTAAAAGAAATAAACCTTTTTCTTTTAAGCCACTGTTACTTAGACTGTCATTTACTTACTTGAACATAATTCTACTTGATATATTTACCTAGTTGTTCCATAAGAAAGCCTCTTCCCTACATCTCCTTCTGTGAGTTTGCCAATGAGAAATCAATTCCATCTTCAATATAAACCGTGATTTTTTTCTAATTATTTTCACAATCACCACTACCATACCTTAAACCACCATAATTTTTTACGTGAACTATGACATTTACTACCAAACTGATATCCTTGCATAGATTATTGGAAAATTTGTGTCCATTTCCACAAGTCAACCCATGCACTCTTTAGTAAACTTCACATCATGTTGTTTTATAATAATTAATGCCCCAATGTTATAATTGCACAAATAATTAAATTCAAACTTCATAAGCCAGAAAGAAACTACATTATTTCATCTTAATTATTCCACAAATCTTTCTCTCACTGTAAATTACAAGCTATTATTTTTGTGTTACGTGTACATATTTAGCTTCCTAACATTTATCATCAAGAAAAATCACTGGTATATCTAATATAGTGTCAAGTATCATTTGTATGTTATTGTCAAATGTGCTCATTTGTTAAGGAAGGTAATTCTGTGTAGGACACCCTGGGTTTTAGCTTTACTAGTATTTTCCTATGACCTTATACAACTAATGGTTATCTAAATATATGTGTATTCCTTACAACTTCATCTGTATCTGAGTTTGAATCTTCAGCACTTAAAATCCTAACCTTGTTCAATTTGGTTTCCTATGCCTTTTACATTTCTTCATGAATCTGCTTTGACTCCTAAAACCTGCAGTGCATCAGGTAGTCTCACTGCCACCAGGATTCTGTTATAGCTAAATAGAGTGGCAAACAACCTCTTACCTTTAGTATCAACTTTACTTGATATTTAATTTATGGTGGTTTTAGAAAGTGTTCTGGATAGTGCAAAATTCCAGGCTACCTGAAGAATAAATCCACAGAATTTACCACCTCTCCTCTGGAATCTCTGTACTATATTATTGTAAAAGGGCACACCCAAAGGCTCAGTAACTGCCTCTAGAATTTCAATTGTAGATTATTTATATGTTCTTCTATGGATTTTATACACACAAACATATATATATATATACACACACATATCATATATATCAAGTATTAAATTACATATATATCAAATAAATATATGCTATTTTGCATATGTATATAGATTTACATATTTTATAATTCATTAATTTATAATTATGGTAATATACACAGTGCATATATATAGTATACATGCATGTTTGTATATGTATGTACATTTTTGGCACCTTTATGGTATTAAATTCATATTTAGCAAGCATATTCTATAAAGCACACAGTCATAGTGCGAACGGAGAAGTAACTTTCAAATTTAACAATTTTAGCCAAATTCTAGGCTTGGAGTCTTGGCCATAAATTTGGAGGTGGTCTTATCTTATCTGTTTCTCCATATCTTTATCTGTTGAGTGGAAATCTCATTCTATTACCTGAGAAATGAAATGACAGTTAATTATATAAAATGGTACCTGGGTGGAAATTTTACATATCCTAGTGTGTTAATCTGAAGCAGTTATATACCCCAGAAAAACTGTGTTCTTCAATCCTGATTCAATACTGTATAGTAGAAAACTTTGATTAGATTGTTTCCATGGAGACTGACTCAATTGTGGTTGTGAACTTTTGGTTAGATTGCTTCCATGGAGACGGGATTGTGCACATTCAAAGTGGGTTTTGATTTGCTTACTAGAGTGTTTTAAAAGGGGAAACATTTGAACAAATCTTAGTTGCAGAAGCTTGAAGAACAGTTCTTTCAGAGCCAATAGAGATGCAGACATTTGGAGAACCACCAGAGAGAGCAGACCCCCAGGAGCCCTGAAGATGGTTCCTGTGTCTTCTCATGAGATTCTAAGCAAGCCAGAACCAGAGTTGTGTCCCAGAGGAGCTATGTGAAAGCCCACAAATGCTTAGAGAGGAAATCAGAAGCAGGAAGCCATGGCAGAAATAACAAGGACCAGAAAACACTAGTCACATGCCTTCCTATGTGACAGATATTGGCCTTTCTTGAGTCCAGGTACCTATCTATGAACACCTTAGTTTGGACATCTTTATAGTCTTATAACTGTAAACCTGTAACGCATAAATTCCCTTCATAAAGGCTGTTCCATTTCTGATATATTGCATTCCGGCAGCTTTGACACACCAAAACACCTAGATTTGTGGAAAGACTATCATGAATGGGGTTACAAATAATGACAACCTAACAAAGCATTAAATTCCTAGTTCTGCCATTTTTTTTAAGCAAGCAGAAAATGTATTAGTTACACATGTGAGAGGACAAGTGGGCACTCTCACAAAGACAGAGGTGATGGAAATGAGAGGCCCATTTCTGCCCATTTCTGATCAAAGTGTTTAAACCTTCTAAAACCTTCCCTATTCTCTGGCATTTACTGTTTTTCACAGTAAACTGAAACTACTGGATATTAGATATTCAGCTATGTGTTTATTTTACATTCTTTTGTTCTGTTCTAAGTAATGTAAGATAGATTTTCCTCAATAGTTGAGGACTTCGGCTCTCTGATATTTGTCACGTGGTGGACATTTTCTACAATACCAGCCTGTATCTTATATGTGCAAAATTCCATATACATATATGCATATATATATATTATCTTTGGAATTTATACTGTGAATTAATTTATTTATCCATTTTCCTATATTTGAAAAAGTTCCTCAAGTTTGTGATTTCCTTAAACATTCCAATTTTTAGTATTGATATGTCTGCTACACTGCTTCACATGTAAATTTGTTTTGTCTACAGTTTGAGTATCCTGTTGTTCAGAGCAAATATTTATTATTTTAGCTTCTCTCATAATTCTCTCATGCAGTGTGAATGAAAAATATTGAGATATCTGGATCTTGAAGGCTCCAAGTAGATAATTTATAATATGTTAGTATGATTTTTAACTTAATGCATTAGGTTTATTACATGAGAGAGTATCCCTCCTTCATATTGTGAAAATGTCTTTCCATATGATGAAGAACTATTTTACAGTTTTCCTGTTAGTAGGAAGTGAGAGGTGGCTGGAGTTGGAAATTGTGAAAATTTGTACATTGGCATAAGACTGAGTAATTACAGATTCCACCACTTGCTCTGTTCATGGAGGTTTCATTACTATATAAAAAAACCACCTCGATTGTAATAACATCTCTTGAAAATACGAAATTTCTTAGATGCTTCAAGAAGTTCAAAGATGTTCACTGTGGGTAATGCAACTGAAAAAGTCCCTTTGAGATAAGAACTTAGGTTCAGAGGCATGCATTTCTTTTATAATGTACAACTATAAAAGCTTTAGTGGAGGAAGGTGGAGGAGGGTTTTCTACACTATTATAACAATACGCAAAATTCTGTGTTTCTTATTCAGACATGTTTACAGCCCAATTTATGTGTTGGAGTTGGAAGGACTTGTCTATTTACATCTCATCTAGGCATATATTGATTCAGATACTGAAGCTCAGATCAGTTGCTGACATTATTCCTTTATCTTATTCCTTCAGTGGAGGGATTTACAGAAACCAGTACTTAGTTCAGTATTATACTCATTATTTTATCCAAAATTGAATTTAATGTTGAACATCCTTGCAAATAAGGAATTTTTATGAATATCTTAGAGGGAATTAAGGAGACAGCAATGTTCCTATATATTTATTCACTATATCTTCTTTCCAGAAGATCCCTTAAACAGTCAAAACCCAAGGAATTTGCATAGATTTAACTATATGATGTTTTTGTTTAGATATTTCCCCTCTTTAATTTGAAGTATTTGGAAGCTTTTTACATTATTTATTTTTATTCTGCTTTCTTAAAAGGAATTTGCTTTTAATATAAGTTCAATCACCTATACAGATTTTGACAGTGAAATGTTGGCAGTGTGAATCACAAGATGTGATAGTGGTAACCATGTCAACCTCTATTAAGTGTTTCTTTGCCTCCAATTAAGCCAAATTCTTGTTGGCACTATTTATATATTAAACTCAGCTGGAAAATTTTAAAACATACCAGTGTCAAGACCATAATACTGATAAATTACATCAGGATTACTAGGCACGAAATGGAATCATCTAAATTATTTAAAAGTTTTTCAGTGGACTTAAATTTATATCTTTTTTTTTAGAAAAACTGATGCAATGGTGAGAATTTTTTATTTTGATATAGATACATAGAAAAATTGGGTGCTTACAGTTTGCAGCTATGACAGATGAACTAGTTTTAGATGTAGACTCCAGCTGTTTGCCCATTTGAAAGGATTTATGCATCATAGAAAAGCTATACTTCATTCCTAATTCCATTTTGTGGATACAGCCTTTCTTTTAATCCCTATTCAGTACTATAGGTTGGAAACTTGATTAAATTATCTCCACAAACATGTGACTTGTCCGTTTTTAGATATTAACTTTTCATTAGAGGGAGATATGACTCCACCTATTACAGGTAGGTCTTGAGTAGTTTACTGGAGTCCTTTAAAATAGGAAATGTTTGAAAGAAATAAAGAGCCTTAAGAACCACAGAGTCCATGTAGCTAGAGACCTTTAGAGATGAAGAAGGAATATGCCCCTGAGGGAGCTTCGTGAAGCCTGGAGAGAGAGCTAGCAAACATCAACCTGTTCTCCACATTCCTTCCCAGTTGAGAGAGAAACACTGAACTTCATCGGCCTTTCTTGAGCAGGGTAACCTCTTGTTGGTGCCTTAATTAGGACATTATTATAAACCTGCTTCAATTGGGATATTTTCATGGCCTTAGAACTGTAAATTTGCAACTTATTAAATTCTCCTTTTTAAAAGGCATTCCAGTTCTGGTATATCATATTCATGGCAGCTGGCAAACTAGAAAAAGCTGTAAACAGCTATGTACCTAGAAAAAAATAGTAGGTTATATTTATTAGGCCTTAGAAAACAAACAGTAGAAGAATCTGAGCTATAGGGAAGGTGAGGCCCATGTTCTTTCTAAGTGTCTGCATTAGGGCAATATCCCAAATTATGATTTATGGAGAAGAGATGCAAACAAATACCAACAATCTTTCTCAGTCAAGGAGGCAAAGATAAGAGGTTGGGGGCATGGAGAGAACTTGAAGAAGGATCTTAGATGGGAGGTTTCAATTCTACCTGGGGACTATTCCTTATAATTATTCACTGAGGATAAGACTGCACATAGCTAGGAATAAATTCTATAAAACCTACCATATAAGAAATTTGAAGAGCTAAAAACTTAACAGAACTATCAGAATTTAAATAGTCTATGAGAGATTTGGAGTTCCAACCAAATTAAAGTGGAAAGAAATTTAGTTTCCAAATTAAAGTGGAAAGAAATTTTTGAGAACTGACGGCATTTCATTGAGATCCCCAAAAGGTCACATTTTAGTCTAAGGACCATGGCCTAGCAGTAAGGATAAAACTGAGATAGACCCAAAATAAAACTAAACCTGATAATATGAAGAAAATCTACTGGTACAATGTTCAACATATTTTAAAAGAAAACAACATAATCCTGGCTTCTTTCTATATAACATCTACTATTTTAATTGTAAAATAAAACCTTGCTCAACAGCAGGAATATAGAACACATAATCAAGTCAATATGTACTTGTAGTGGATGCAACAGACCTCATAATAAACCAGGAGTTGAAATTAGCTAAAAAGGGTTTTAAATCACTTACTATAAATAATATAGAAATACTATAGTTCAGAGATGGACATAATGGGCAAGCAGATAGGAAATTACCCAAGTGAAAATGGAACTGTAAGAAAAAATCAAATGGGAATTAAAGAACTTAGAAGTATGATAAGTTAAATTAAAAAAAAACAGAAATAATCACAGGATGGGATAAACAACATATTGGATTTTATAGAAGAGTGAACATAGAGGCAGATCAATAGAAATGGTAAAAAAAAAAAAAAAAATAAGGACCAGAGAACAGCAACAAAAAAAAAATTGAAAAAAAATGCATAGCATTTGTTATTTTTGTGAAATTAAGTATCTATTTAACTTAAATTTAATTACAACCCAAGAAGTAAAATGTATTGACCTCAAAAATTCTTAAATTTGGTTAAATCCAACATAATAATTTGAATCATAAAACTTGATGAACCTGAATGAGAAAAATGCAAAGAAAAGTACACCAGCACATCAGCGTGAACTATTGTATTTACAAAGGTAAAGAGAAAATTGTATGCAGGCAAAATAAAAAAGGATTCATTATATATTAGGGAAACTATTATTAGAATAATTCCTAACTTCTTGTCAGAAACACTGAAAGCCAGAAGACAATGTATCATTTTCACCTTAGCCACTGACAACAGCAACAAGAAACACTAGGCAAGGCAGATTCTACATCCAATAAAAAATACAGTTTAATCTTTACGGAATGTTTTAAATACTATTTTAGCATAATAAAAAATTCAGAGAATTTATTTCCAGCATATATACATGAGAATAAATGCAAACAAAAATAGAAAAATATTTAGAAAAGAGTCTAGTAAATCTGACAACTTAGATTATATGGAAAATTTCCTTAAAATGTGCAATTTACCAAAAATGACACAAGAATCAACAGAAAATCCAAATAATTCTTATATTGAAGAAATTGAATTTAATGAACATTTGATCTCAAAAGAAAATAGACCATATTTTAATTATTTAATTCTTAAACAATACAATTCCTGTGTACAAGACATTCATCATGAGGAACTATTCTAAACTCATTTTTTGATGACAGCAAACACTAACGTCTGACAAGATCACTTTAAGAAAGCAAACAGAGGAATATTCTTCAGAGCAAATAGATCTCAACCCAAATATTCCTAAAGATTTGGAGAAGGATCAAAGGAGAAGGAAGAGTTATAATGGAGAAGATAGGATGTAACAAATGAGTATAACTGCTGAATTATAATATTGGCATTTCTTTTAGCCTATAGTTGCTTCGAGCAGTTAGAAGGACAAACCTGAAATTGTGGAACTGTAGCCCACACCAAACTTTGGAATCTGTTCTATAACTACATCTGAAAATGTACTTTGAAGTGTATTACTTTTTTTATATATATGATATATTCCCCAATTAAAAAAGCATTAAAAAGTAAATCTCATAAAATAAGCCCCAAAATTTTTGGTATGGATCATACACTTAAGCATGAATCAAAAAGTATAAATTATCTAAAACAATACCTGGGGAATTTTTTTAACCATTTGATAAGCAAAATATAGAGCACACAAAAAAGACTAATCATAATGTAACCAAGAAAACAGGATTTAAGAGATGATTTTGATTACTGAATCACTATATAAATATCCCTTTTTGTTTTCTGGCATATTAGAGTAGATAAAGAAATAACTGAAATCTCTAAATTGTAATCCAGCTGCCTTGATCTCTGATAATAGCTGTATGGCCCTTATCTTCTGCCCCTGTGATTACAAAAATCTTGTGACTTTCATCTGTGTCTAGTTATCCAGTTTTTCAATTTAAGAGTCTTATAATGACTAATACAGCCCATATTTTTGCTAATGAAGGGTCTTGGTTCTAACTAGAGCCAATCCACCCCAAGTCCCACATTATCTTGACGACTAAGACTGGATCTAACCAAAGTGGGTCCACCTTACTTGTGCAGTAGCTTCGACTTTAATCTCCAAGTCACTTATATCTCACTCAGCCATTTTCTTTCATGTATTCTGTGATTTAGCATATAATAAAACTGCTCATGCTCAATAATCAGAATACCTCTAATTACATCATCTGGGGCCATAGTGCTCAACCCAAATCCTGTCCACATTTTCTCTAATAAAACTACCTGAATTATTGCAATTCTGGGAGACAGATTTTGGACAGTTGGGTTGTCAGCTCTCCTACTATATGCCTAGTAATAAAATCTTTCTCTCTTTGAAACTCTGGTGTCTCAGGAATTGGTGATTAGGCATATTGGGCAGACGAATCCATGGCATTTGTCAGGTAACAATAAGAGGGAAATAAAGAATAAATTAGATTTTCCTTTATTATAAATCTCTGCTTGTCCATATGAACTGTTAAGTAAATGGAAACTCAAGAGACAGTGCAGAAGACAATATCTGCAATAACATTAAAAAAACAATATATTTTAAAAGCATGCACCTTTTTCATATAAATAAAAAATAAAATAAAAGTTAGAAGGGAAAAAAAGTAACCATTCAAATGAGTAAATGACTTAGACATACACTGATGTACCTATACATGATGGAACAAAGGAAGATATAAAATGAAGTTATGAATGGCTAGTATGTAAATTACTACTCATCAAGAAAGTGAAAATTAAAACTCCAAAAGAATCTCACTCACATGCACTATAATAGCTAACATTAAAAAGTTAGGATATAGAGTTATAAATTTAAAAACACCTATTACAAGATTCAGCAAAATCAATTGTAAGTGTTTTTACCCAAAGGAAGTGAAAACATAAGTCCAAAAAAGACTTTTGCAGTCATGTTCTTAGGCACATTATGTATAAAAGCCAATGACTGGGAATAGTTTAATAGGAAAATGGAAAAATAAATAAATATTCATATAACAAATACTACTTTGTCAATTTTAAATAATGAAATTGATATCTGGAACAGTATTGATGGATTTCAGAAACATCATGTTCAGCTAAAAAAAAAGTCAGACAAAAGACCTACTTATGAATCATTCCATTTAAATGAGCCTCCTACACAACTACTTAATATATGGTGATACAAATAAAAGCAATGATTGCCTATGAGCAGGAGAGATTACCTGGAATGGCAAATGAGGTAATTTTCTGAGGTTAAGTAAACATAATGTTATCCAAATTTAGTGTAAGTTAGTAGGATGTTTATATACCTTCAAAACATATTGAATTGCACATTTAAGCTCTTTTCAGTTAGTGTATGTAAATTTTACCCAGAAACTGTAAAATATCTAAAGAAATAATTCTTAGTAATTAGACACTAGTTATGTATTCATTTTATTCATTGAAATTTCAATCCCCTTTGTTATGATATAACCCACATATTTTATGAGTATTCAATTATCAATGCTCTAAGCAAATGTTCTTGTTTGCTAGCTGCTGAAATGCAATATACCAGAAACAGAACAGCTTTCAAAATGGGGAATTTAATAAGTTGGTAGTTTATAGTTCTAAGGCTGAGAAAATGTCCCATTTAAAAGGAGCCTATAGAAATGTCCAATCAAAGGCATCCAGAGAAACACCCTGGTTCAAGAAGGCTGATGAAGTTCAGGGTTTCTCTCTCAAATGAGAAGGCACATGGTGAACACAGTCAGAGTTTCTCTCTCAGCTGGAAGGGTACTTGGTGAACACAGTCAGGGTTCCTCTCTCATCTGGAAGGGTACATGGCAAACATGGCGTCATCTGCTAGCTTCTCTTCTGGCTTCCTGTTTCATGAGGCTCCCCTGGAGGCGTTTTCCTTCATCATCTCCAAAGTGCTGGCTAATGGACTCTCTGCTTCATGGTGCTGCAGCATTCTCTGCTCTCTACGTACCTCTCCAAAATGTTTCCCCTTTTATAGGACTCCAGAAACTTATCAAGACCCACCCAAATGGGTGGAGACATGTTGTCACCTAATCCAGTTTAACAACCCCTATTGATTAAATCACATCTCCAGGGAGATAATCTCATTACAGTTTCAAACATGCAACATTGAATAGAGATATTTACCTTTATGAAATAGGATTTTGATTAAAACATGGCTTTTCTAGAGTATATACATCCTTCAAACCAGCACAGCAAAGAATGTATTTTAGGCTGTTTTCCGTAATATTTACCTCCTCCCAACTCATTCTTCAGACTTTATCCAGGATGACTTATTATTTTAGGAATTTTAATATTATTAAACTACTGCTATATTTAGTATTTTAGACTATGAAATTTGTTTAGTCCATGCTTAGTCCTTAGAACATATTTTATAATCCTTACCATTACTTTCCTTTAAAATATGTAGATTATGGCATAATATAAATTATATATTATATTATATTCATATAATATAATATGAAAAAGTTTGAAGACAGCAGGTGCCCTTAGATGTCCTAACCACTTATCTGGGTATCCAGGAATACTTATGCTAGAAAACAAGCAAAGAGTAGCGTGTAAGTATTCTACCATTCATGTATTGCTAAAGGGAACATTAACTACCAGGAACTAATCCTGGGCAATTTATTTACTTAGTGGTAAATTTCCCTTCAGTCTAATATCCTTAACACAATTGTAAATTTTTGAGCATAACCAAAAATCATAATAGGTTTATAAAAATATCAATTTAAAAGCAGCTGATTTTGAATTTCTTTAGTTGGTCATGGTTGTGACGTATATAGAGGCAGCCTTTAGAAAAGTAATTTTGATTGTAGTGTCTGGCACTTTATTTTGCTTTGTTAAAGCTTCTGGAAGGCAATATACCAGAAATGGGTTGGTTTATAACAATTGGAATTTATTAACATATAATTTATAAATTCAAGGCTGTGGAAATGTCTAAATTAAGGCATGAAAAGGAAGACATCTTCTTTGAAGAAGGGTTGCTTGCATGCAGAGTTCCACTGTCAGACAGCAAGTCGCATGGCCAGTGTCACTGGTTCTTCTGTCCCATGTTTTATTGCTTTCAGCTTCTGATTCAGTGGTTCCTCTCTGAGCTTCTATGGGTCTTCTTTTAGCTTCTCCAGGTCTTTATTCTATGCTTTTCTCTTAATTTCATCTCTTAGCTTCTGTACAAATTCTGTCCTCTTATAAAGGACTCCAGCGAATGGATTAAGACACACCCTTGTTCAAGCCTGAGCTGATATTATCTAATCCAAAGGCCCCACCTACACTAGGTCTGCATTTACAGGAATAAATTTAAAGAATATGACCTTTTCTAGTGTACATGGTCTTCAAACTACCACACACTTAAAGAAAAAGAAAAAAAAGTAGTTGTCTTGTGACTTCTAACATTATAAATTGCACACATTTTGCAGCCTAAGCAAATTTTGCCTCTCAGCAACTTTATCCTTTAACCATCAAGTATACCTAGACACAGCACCCTAGAAAGGTTTGATGGGGCCAGGTTTGAGGACATACAGAATGTGATGTTCCCAGTGCCTCAAAATTAACCTTGATAATGTTTATAATAGATTTAGATTTATTTGACATTTTTATGACTGACACTTGGTCATCCTGTCTAAATGCAGTATGTTATCTTGATCTGTATATATAAGAAGCATTGTAAGAAGGTAAAAAAGAAAAGGAACTGTGTATGCATATCAATATAAATACATATGTGCACAAATACCTATACGTATATCACCTATTGTAGACACAGCTCTAGCCCTGCTAAGAGGAAGATTATAAAGTAATAGAAGGTCTTGCTCTATTTCTTATATTTTATGTCCTTCTTGGCCAAGCTGCAGCAGAACATTCAACTGCCTTTAATGACTTTCATTGCTCCCTCTTATTTTCTAGGTTAATGTCATATTGAATGAGCTAATGGCATAAAATGTTCTAATAGTTCACATACATTTCATATAAGAGGTAGAATATTTTACTTTATTTGCATATAATTTTTCACCAGTGAATTGGCTGCAGCATTTTGATGTTTTGAAATTTCTCAATTTAATTGAGAAGGTTAAAATTGGAAAAATGCTATTTTCCAATGGAAGGTTGTGGTTATAAAAGAGTTCACCTCCTACCACCTTTAATGATTGCAGGATATGTTCTACAATTGGATAGGCAGTGGTAGAGAAGTTTTGATTTTGATCTGCTACCACTTTGCTTTTATAAAATCTATGATAACTATACCAAGATAAGAGTACCCATCAATTATAGTAAATGCAGGTCCATGAAATGTGTAGTATTTAATTCTTAACCAACATCAAGTTTTTCTGCTCTGAGTTGCATGAACCACATCTCCAAGTACACATTATAGAAGCAAAATTCAATTAAATCACTTTCTAAGAATTCCAAAACCTGTAAGTTCAATTTATTTAATTAAAGAATATTTACCTGAAACAAGAAATGATGTCATTTCTCAGTATACAATTTTGAATCATATGTATTTTTCCCTAGGCACAATAATATATTAGAATATTTTAAATAAAGAACATTTGTTAAAGTAAGAACAATAAATAAAAAGAAGGAAGCAATAGTGTTCACATAGTCAGGTCTTAAGGAAAAATAGTGCTGATTTCTCAAGCTTTCCTCCTGGAAATTAGAACATTGTCAATTGGGCTATAGTTCATGATATAGCTCAGCTTTTAGGGCCCCATAATCTTGTTGTTCCTTTCAGATCAGTGAAGTTACACTAGCGTGTTAAATTGGTTTCCTTAGTGCAGAGCCTGAACAGGTTATTTCTGTGGGAGTTTTATATTAAAGAAACACTCTCAGGAGAAAGGGATGGAGAGAAGCAGGACAGGGCAGGGGAGGAGGCTGGGCAAGGATGTTGTCTAGACTAGGGAATAGCTTCAGCCTAGTGCCACCACTTTGCTTTTATAAATCTGTGGTAAGTATTCTAAGTTACGAGGGACCACTAATTATAAATGCAAGGACTTGAAGCATGTATTGTTCAATTCTTAGCAGATATCAAGTTTTTTTTGTTTTTTTTTTTACCTAGAATCTTGTAAAATGAGGAAGTATTTGTTTGGTTAGGTGAGAGGGGAAAAATTCAGGCGAAAGAACCAAATATGACAGCCAACTGATATGGGAGGGAGCCTGCAATTAATTATAGTGAAAATAATGACAGGATATAAAAAAGATGGGAAATTATTAGCTTTATGTAAGCAAACATAATGCATATTCATCTTGCCATGTCTTAAACATTTTCTCATTTTACTTAAACCCTGATGACATCATCCACCATTTATTTTTCATCTTTTTCAGTGTAATACTTATCTTTCATAGCTTCTGTGACACTGTGCTCTACTACTTCTTGATGGCTCCCTCTTTAAACACTCTTCTTCACCCACATTTCTCCTGTAGGATATGCCTTCTACCCATGTCAGCATCAATGTGCTTCTTAGAACAAAACCCATCTCTTCAGCCACCACAACTGCTCCAATCTTTGGTATCAGAGATCCAACTTGACATACTGTCAAGGAAGTCTAGTAAGCATGTGAAACTTACAGTATCTTAAAGTTAGTGTTAATACCACCAACATCCCAACATTTTATCCCCCTCTCCACCAGATTTGATTGTTTCCTAATCTTCCTATTCTCAGTAAATTATATCTGATTCTGGCAGATACACAGAACAAAAGCAAAACAAAACTACAAATCATCAACTTTTCCCCTTAAACCCCTTATTCAATCTATCAGCCAAGTATTTCAGTTTTATATCTAAAATACATCTTAAAGCCATCTGCCTACTTCTCTTTGCACTACTATCACTCTACTTCTACTCTACTCTGTTGTCATTTCTTTCCTGTTCATTTGAGACACCTAATGAACCTTACTGCTTCTACTGACAGATCCTGTAATCCATTTTAAAACATAAATCAGACCATATTATCTCCTTAATTAAATTCTTCAGGGAAATCCTTATTATGGATTGAATTGTGTCACCCCAAAAAAAGAAATGTTCAAATCCTAACCCCTGGCCCCATGAAGGTGACCCCATTTGGATAAAATAATCTTTGGATGTATTTTTTGCTAACAGGAGTTCCAAATGAATCAGGGTGGGATTTACTACAAGATGACTGGTATCCTTATATGCAGAATAAATTTAGTACAGTTAGTAGGACCCAGAAATAGATGGCCATGTAATGAAAGCAGAGACTGATTTAAACCAGAAGCCAAAGAACATCATGGATTTCTGGTCACTGGAAGAACCCTGCATTCTTTAGTGGAAACATGACCCTGTGGACAACTTGGTTATGACTTTTAGCTTCTGGGAATGTGAAACAATACATTTCTGTTTTCTAAACCAATTATTCTTTTGTACTTTGTTATAAAATTAAAACAATCCCATTACAATTAGAATAAAATCTAATGTTCCAACCATGAACCTTCATAATCCAGTACCTGAATATTTTCCTAACATTATCACTTACCATGTTCCCACAATTCACTAACATGTAGACACAACAGACTCACTGTCCTTTTATGCTTTCCCGTATCACATCATACCTTTGCATTTATAGATGCATTCTTCTAATGTTTAGCTTCATTTATAATTTATCAGTATCAGAAAATATTTTGCTTACATTGTTCTTTTTCTTTTTCCTATTACTCCCCTTCTCATACTATGATGTCTTCAAAGGTCATAACTATGACTATCTTGTATAGCTGAGCAAGTTTAGCACTTAATGACATTTGTTTAATTAACAAGTATAATTTTGAAAACCTCTCAAAGGTTAGTATCAATAACTCATTGCTTTTTATTATGACACTCAAAACCGCCTATTTACATGAATCATCTAAGGTGAGTAATAGCAGAGATTAAATGTTGCATCATATTTCCTTTGTTTTCTTTATACCAGGGTTTGTATCATCACAAAAAATAGTGTCAATATTCCCTCAAGTGTTTAACACTTAGCCTGTGATCATTTTATTAGGTAGGTCTTGAAAGTATTTCTCAGTTCTTTACTCAGTCTCCTTCACTAATTGGGAGGTAATTTTCAGCTTAAGACACCCCATAGGATTGGAAAAGATAAGCAAAGAATACTTCATTAACAATCTGCAATATTATGCTATGAAAAAAGAAGTAGATTTTTATGTTTCCTTGGAAAGTACATTAACAGTACAATTGAATCTTTGCATTAGGTTTCTAAGTAAGAATTGTAATTCACACAGGGCTACTTTCTTTTTGAGAACACTTTCTAATCTTCAAACAAGGAAGTCATCCTTCATTTTAATGTTGGCATATTTGATGCATTAATATGTAAGACATGGAGCTTAGATTTCCTGTTGAAGTCCTGTTACATCCCTTAGTTCTCTCAGGAGATACCTGTCTTGAAAATGAAGTCAAGATAGACAAATGACAACTCGAAAGACAGTTGTGTGTGTTTGTTGTGCTTTCAATGAAAGACAAATACTAGATATACCAACATTTAAGCTAAGAACATAAAGAAACCTCTTTTCAAGTAATAAGACAAAGGATAACATTGCAAAATTAAGTAAGGAAAAATTATTTGAACATTCATATGTTAATAACAAACTTACAAAGATAAAACCACCTTTTGAAATGCTTTCTGTAAAGTCTTAGTGTTAAAAAAAAATAAGAATTGCTTGAGCTGCAGGAAATTCAATTTGAGACAGACACTGTGGGAATGATCTCATCCAACTTTCCAACAAGGATATCAATCACTGTTTTTTCCCTGCCATCAGTGCTGTTTCCCTTACTTCCAGCTGTTCATTTGGTAAGTTAGTTGACTTTCATTGCTTATGATTAACTTGTGCTTTATTCTTCAATGTTTTTAAGACCTTTAAAAAGGTCTTTAAGGAGTGGAAAAAAATACTGTATTGTCAATAATATTTAACCTGATTAATCAACAATCAGGATAGTTAGGAGACCAAGGCTCACACCTACTTAAATAAGAATTGCTTAAATCAGGGATATTAAATTTATTATAAAATATCATATATATTTTCACACTTTTAATTTTATTTTATAAAAATCAATTGTGCTTTCCTTCATGGATTCATTGCCTAAAACTAGCTATAAAAGAAAGACCGAACCCTATAGTTTGTTCTTTAATATTGCAGTGTCTGTGAAAGTACTTCATATTTCAATAGGTTTTTATGAGACACTATGCATTAACTTCCAATGATAGAGACCGTTTGCTTACAAGCATGGTGTTTCATAATACTGAATTATTGAATATGATTTAGCTTGAATTTTTCATTTCCTGGATATTGACAAAAATATTTCTGATATTTAAAAATATTAATATAGTACCTATATTTTACCATGTTATGTATCAAAAATAATCATATTCCCAAATTAACAACATGATTATATAACACTACTCATATTTTTTTAAAAGAGGCTTATGTTTCTTTAAATGTAAATATTTTCTCTACATGTTAAATATAATCCTTTTCAATATCCTACTAAGAAAAATTATTCCTTATATAACTTTTCATTGAAGTTTTCCTTTCAGGATTAAGATATTTTTCAGTTATATTAAATGAAAATTAAAAAAATCTTTTATAAAAGTGAATTTAGCATTTTATCTATGTGAGTGAAATGATATATCATTTATTTTAATTAGAGAAGTTGTGGGTTTACAGAAAAATAATGCATAAAATGCAGGGTTCTCCTATGTCACACTATTATTAAAGTCATGCATTAGTGTGACAAATTATTACATGCGATGAAAGCACATTTTTGAATAATACTACTAACTGTCAATGGGTTACCTTAATGCTCACTGTTTCTGTTGTATATTCATAAAAATGAATGAATTTTAAAATTTTATTCTAATAACGTATATACAACCTAAAATAGCCCCTTTATGTACATTCAAATATATAAAAATTGTACTCATTATACTTATGTCATGCTACCATCATTAATGTTATTGTATGTATCACAAGTACATTTCTTTTTATGACTAAATCATATTTCATTGAGTGTATATACCACATTATGTTCATTCATACATTAGTTGATAGGCACTCAGATTGTTTCCATCCTTTGCCATTTATAAATCATGCTGCATGAACAACATTATACAGTTATCAATTCCAGTCCCTACTTTCAATCCCTATTGGCATATACCTTCAAGTTGGATTGCTGGGACATATAATACTTCTACATATAACTTTCAAAGGAACTGCCAAACTGTCTTTCACAACAGTTGCAACATTTTATAACCCCATCAAAAATGAATGGCTTTTCCCATATACAACCTCTCCAACATCTATAATATTTCATTGCTTAAAAAAATAGTAGCCATTCTAGTGGCTGTGAAGTAAGATCTCATTGTGGTTTTGCTTTTCATTTCCCTAACAGCTAATAATTTTGAGCATCTTGTCATGTGCTTTTCGTCCATTTGTATATCTTCTTTGGAGGGATATCTATTTAAGATCTTTTTAATTGGGTTGTTTGTCTTTTTGCTGTTCAGTTGTAACATTTCTTTATGTATTCTGGAAATAAATTACTATCGAGGGCGTGTTTTTACCAATATTGTCTCCCATTATATAGTTTGTCACTTTACTTTCATGATAAAGTCATTTAATACACAAAAGCTTTAATTTTTATGAGATCCAATTTATCATGTTTTTCTTCTGTTTGTGCTTTCAGCGTAAAGGCTAAAAATCATTGCCTAACACCCTGTTGATGTTTCCCAACGTTTTCTTCCAGGACTTTGTTAGTTCTGGCTCTTATATTTAGTCTTAATCCATTTTCATCTAATGTTTGTATATGATGTGAGAGTGAGGTCTGCTTTCATTGTTTTGCATATAGAGATCCAGCTTTCCCAGCATGATTTGTTGAAAATAATTTTCTTTTACAACTGAGGGTGTTCTCGCCATTGTCAATATTGTTGAGGCAAAGAAGACAGGTGGAATTCTTCTGGATCCCAGAGTTTTAAAATAGTTCATTCAGACAGTTTCTGCCTGTGCAAGAGTTTTTCTGGTGGAGGGACTGATTCTTGGAGTTTCCTACTCTATCAACTTTCCACAATCCTCAAGGTAAGTGATATGTAATTTATATTTCAATAATCTGCATGAGATCTGTTCTAGTTTGCTAGCTGTCAGGATGCAACACACCAGAGATGGATTGGCTTTTAATAAAAGAGGATTTATTTCATTAGTTCTTCAGAGGAAAGGCAGCTAGCTTTCAAGTGAGGTTCTTTCTTATGTGGGAAGGCATAGGGTGATCTCTGCTGGCCTTCTCTCCAGGCCTCTGGGGTCCAAAAACTTTCCCCAGATGATTCCTTTCTGCATCTCCAAAGGCCTGGGCTGAGTGGAGTGCTATGATGAGGTATGCTGAGCTGCTTGGGCTGTGATACATTGAGCTTTCTCATTTAAGCACCAGCCAATTAAATCAAACATCATTCACTGCAGCAGGCACGCCTCCTAGCCGACTGCAGATGTAATGAGCAACAGACAAGGGTCATGTGCCATTGGCTCATGTCCACAGCAATAGATCTAGGCACCTTCACCTGGCCAAGTTGACAACTGAATCTAACTACCACACCATCTTATAATGCCATGTAATATTTATATTGGTGACAAAATTATTTGGACACCAAAATACAGTTGAATATATTTATGAATTTAATTTCGTATATTTATAGACAATGAAATCTGTGAATACTGATATAAATCATAAATATACAGAATTTTGCATAGAATTTTAGAGTGACCAGTGATTCCCATGGGCCTGGTTATGAATTGGGTATTTAAACCTCAATAACTTTTCCTCTAATGGATTTACTTGAGGCTGCTTTAGTACAATTTAATTTGTTCAAAATATAAAGATATTTACTGAAATCATAGGTGAGAAGTTGGGAAAAAAGAATATATCATTTTAATATTCAGTAAAGAGAGAATCATAGAACTTTATATTTACATTTTCAAATAGATTATAGTAAGTTATATGACAAATTCATTTATTCATTAATTGAGCAGGATATATCATAGTAAAGAAGGTAGAATTTCTATATCTACAGAACTCTTCCAAAGCTGAGGTTTTAGAAAAAATATAGTATTTGAATTTTTTAAAATAAAAATTGGTGGAATTGAATAAAAAATATCATGTTTTATAAGAAGCTTCATTGCAGATATTTTTTCAAATATAAAATTAAGTACTAGTGAAAGTATGTAAACGATTAAGAAAAATATCTTTTATAAAAAAATTATTTATTTAATGTGATGAATTCCAAACTCCTGGGCCATATAAGTCCTTGTTTCGATATTTTCTTGTGTTGCATTTAGCTCTATCGATGTTTGTGTTAGTATTTATATGTTATATTATATACACACGCACCTCACACTTACTTTTATGTGATTTTTATTTCAAAATTTGATTTTGAATTAAAAGATAAATACTTATAACTAAAAATAAACTTGGCCACTAGTAATTTTAATTATTTCTCTCCCAGTTATTCATTTTTATTGCTTCCAATAAAAAGTATTTGTGCAATCTCATCTACTAAAATGCCACAGCATACTCTTTTTTAAGAACATTTTTATCATAATGTATTTGTTATAATAAATCTATGAGCACTGTGATGATGATTTTAATTCCATGTTCTAGCCTAGATTACTTTCTTTATTTCCAAATAATAATGGTTGCAGTTTTTGAATGGATTTTCATCTTAAAATAAAACCACTTGAAATTTTAGCTGAGCCACCATGACCTGCCCTGGCTAGGTTGTTTTAATTGAAATCTTACCTACCCAATTCAAGGTGGGTCTTAATTCTTTACTGGAGTCCTATATAAGAGAATAAAAGGAAGACAAATCAAGAGAGAGAGAGTTTAGAGAGAAAAATGCCCAGAGACATTGGAGAGTGTCATTGAATTGCAAGAGAGAAGGACCAACATATACTGTGATGTGCCTTCCCATGTAGCAGAGGAACCCTGTATGCCAGCAGCCTTTGCTCAGAGAAAGTATCTTCCTCTTGATGTCTTGATTTGGACAGTTCCATAGCCTTAAAACTGTAATTTTGTAAATAGTAAATCCCCATTGAGAAGCCCATCCATTTCTGGTGTATCGTATTCTGGAAGCTTTAGCAAACCCAAACATTAATATTCTAGAGAGATCTTTCATTATTTAAGACTAGCTCACGTCTTACAAAAAAAACTACTGAAACCGAAGAAATATAATAGGAATGCATATAGTTACATATTCATGAAGAATTTCAATCTCTACTACAGTATGAAAAAATGATTTAAATATTGGCCCAAATAATACAACTATAATGCAATTACTTTACCTTCATAATTTATAACATTAACTCTCAGATTTATGTATTTCTGAGTACTCAGATGGGGAAGACAGGAGAAATCTCATTATATTCTGTTGCCAATAAAGAAATAGAAAGAAAAACTTTTAAGAAGTAATGCTGAGATCAAAATCTGTGACAATATCACTATGATAATCTATAGTGTTGATTTTCTTATTTTCTCCGTGTCGATTTTCAATATTTTCTCCTAGGCACTTTTAACTCTCACCCTTTGTATTCATCTTACAATATCTTAACCATTCTTGTGCTTCAACTTCCTATAACACAGGAAAAAATGTTTAACATAGTGCTCTTCTGAACGGTTCATTTTCTTTATATTGAATTGTGTTTCGCCATTGTGTGTACTTCCTTTTAAAAACCTTAAATTTTGATTTTTGTTGTTAAAATACATAGTTTTATGTTTTCACAATTGCTTTATTTTACTAACATTCTTTACAATCTTCACAACTAAAGTGACTTTTCAGTGCCTGCAAATAAATGTAACCATTTTATTTAGTTTTGGCTTCCTTATATTCAATTCCATTCAACTCAATATGCACAAAACTGAGTCCAAACTCTGTTCTCTGAAGAATTGTTTTGTAAACTGTGTTGATTATATAATGTAATTATTCTCTATTAATTCATTTGCCTAAGTTTGTAACTTCAAAGCTTTCCTTGATTGCTCTATTGCCTTAAGTTCCTACACCTCAAATTAAACCCTATTTCTTATCATTTTACCTCCCAGATACCTGTCAAGCATGTTCACATCACTCCATCCTCATTGCCACTGCCATATTTCAAAAGAAAATTTCCTAAAAGTTTTCTTTTCTTCTCTTCCTGTTCATCCATTCATTTTACACTTGTTTGAGTGGTCTTTCCAAAACGCAGTTGTGACTTCCTATTACTCTTAACTGTAGTGTAAACTCTGCGACAGAATTGTTAAAACACTACAGCATGTCTCCTTTTACATCCACAGACTTATATCTAACCACACCCTTACTCAAACCTCATGTTTCCAGCTATGAGTAACATCTTCCTGATCGTGAAATATAGAACATTTTGTGTAGTATCTTAATTTTTGCATACATCTTCTCACTCACATAAGATGCTCTTTTATCCTCCTACCCGTCCCTCAATGACTAGAACTGCTTTCTTGTTCTAGCCACAGATCCATCTGTAGTGTTTGTTAAACTTGCTGTGTGTTTACATATTTGTTATCAGCATTGTCTAAAGAAAGAAGAACTTAATGTATAAATATTAGCAGATCTTTTATAGAAATTGATTCACATCACTGACAAGATTGGCAAGTCTGAATTCCATATGCTACAAGCTGGAACTCCAGTGCAGGTGAAGTTGTATTCCGTAGGAAAATCTTCTTGGTTAAAGTAGAGGCAGAAATTCTTTTCCAACTTCTGAAATTCTCTTTTTTGGCTTTCATTATGTACATTAAATAGCATGAAAGTATTCCCCACATTGTTGAATGCGATTTTCTTTGTTGATCGCAATCAGACTTCTATGCAATCAGCTGATTGTAGATTCAGATCCATATAGGAGATACCCCCACAGTAACGATCAGGCCAGTGCTTGCTTGACCAAACAACTGGAACCATAACCTAGCCAAGTTGACACATTAACTTAACCATCATAACATTAAATCTTGTATTTCCCATATGAAATATTTTACAAAATGTCCCGTAACTTTCTGGCTACATTTTATGCCTCCCACTGTCTTTATCAGATGTCAGTGGTACTGTGAATTTTGCTTAACTTTATTTCTGCATTACCTAGTCCAGAGCCTGGTGCACATTTAATACTCAAAATATGTTTATTTGAAAAAATAATATATTAAAAAATAAGTCACACCACATAGGTATGTATGTACCTATATATATATGCATATACATGTATATGAGCTGTTTGGCTACAGTCTGAAGATAAAGACATTGTATCCCATCTAGAAGTCAGTAAAGAATGAAATAATCTCTTATTTTGTTGCAACCTTCCCAAAATTAACCTTCATTTCATTCACAGCAAATAGTGCATAACAGCCACTAATAAAGTGTTACAAAAAAATCAGAGCAATCAGAAAACAGATTAAAAACATCACATATGTAATTCAACACTAATAATACTTAATCATCTTAGTAATGCTACTTCAAGGTCCTATTTTTTGTTTAAATGTTTGTTTTCTCTACATAAAATGTATCATCCATAATTGCAGAGAAGAATTCTATTCATCCATGAGAATTAACACTATTGCATTGATTAACTGCTTGTATTCCTCAATTATAGCTGTAAATGTTGTTTCACTATTAGTTTCCAGAAAATAAAGTATATGGAAAGTAAAACAACAATTTTCAAGCAATGTCTTCAATTATATTTTGTTGGGGTTGCAAACTTATTTTTGTCTTTTTGTAGCTAAATCAATATTTACAATGTAATTAGCTTGATAATAATAATAAATGTCTTCATATGTTTAGTCAGCCATTTAATTGAACTCAAAAGTTACAGCAAATATTTTGTTCCTTGAAACTTATTAAATACTGGGTTTGATTATAATATATAATGGGGGATAAGTTTATTTTGACAATAATGACATAACCTTGTATAAATGATAGTGTTTGAAATTAGTAAAAGGCATATATAGAAATATGATGTAGCCTATAAATGAGAGAGCCTTGCACATCATTACATCAACATTGGCAGTTTTTTTTTTTCCATTAAGAAAGGGGATAATTAGGAAAATAGTAATACAATTTAAACTTTTAATTCCTTCAAACATCAAAAAAGTTTAAGTTTAATAGTAATGTTCTCATGGAATCTTGATTCCTCTTCTAGCTCCAGGAATGAATAAAAATAAATTCTTTTTTTTCACCCAGTTGGTTATCCCTTTAGGTTGACATATGTACTCCTGCTAGTCCATGAAACTCGAGTGATGTCTTTATGGGGGGGACCTCCTCATTTATTTTCTTCTTAGGTGAATAGATTATTTGAACTTCCCAACCTCCAGAATATTTGTTATATAAGTAAGAAATTCTCTTATTGTTTCAGTCATTTTGTTGTTATCATCATAATGTACTTCATTTTACTACCACTGAAGTGATTATTTTAAGAATCACTTGAATATCACATATTATATCAAACTGCTTTGGAGAAATTATTTATTTTAAATTATAATGAATGTGTAGTATTGAGGGAAGTGATAGCTTTGCTGCAAAACATTTAAATGATATATATTTGCATGTATGTGTATATATTTCTTTTCTGAATATCTCTACCTAATCAATCTTTATAAAATTTCTGCACTTAAAAGTTATTTTTATTATATACTTGTATTAGTCAGAGTTCTCTAGGGAAAAAAAAGCCAAGAGGAAATATCTGTAAATATTATGATATTCTTATAAGAATTGTCTTCTGTGCCTGTAGGGATAAGTAAGTCCAAATTCTTCAGGCAGGCCAATGGCTGGGAACTCAAATGACGGTTTTTGATCAATTACACAGGAGAAGCTGACTACCTCAATTAGAGGTGGAAATTCTTCTGACTGCTGATACCGTCACTTCTCCTTTAAAAGCTTCAGCTCATTGGGTGAGATTTCTCTTATTGCTGGATGCAATATCCTTAGCTGAACTTTGTTATAATCAGTCATTGAGGCAATCAACTTACTGATGACGATACCCCATGGAATGTCCACATAATAACAATCGGGCCAATAAGTGCTTAAACAATAAAAAGGGCACCATAACCTGACCAAGATGACACATGAATTTAACCACCACAGTATTCATGAGCACAGGTCGGCTTTAGTTTGACTGATTTTAGCTGGATTCAGCTGGGCTAGTTCAGTTCAGCATTTCTTCATTCAGGTTCCCAGGGCAAGGGAGCACTATTTCCATGGGGTATTTATTCCATTGGCAAGCCCCAGAAAGCCAAAAAATTCTGCCATATGTTTTAAAGCAGTCATATTCTATTAGTCAATGCAAGTCACATGATCAAGTCTAATTTTTCCCTACCAGAAGGCCCTGTAAAGACACATGGGAAATAGCACAGATGTCTAATCATCGGGAGGAAGTAAAGTGTTAGATAGCACAATGATGTTTTTTCTGCCTTTACTTCCAAGGGAAATGAAAATTAACTTACTAAAATGTTCTTGTAGACCTTGACTGACTTTGCTTTTATTCCAGAATTGTAGTTCTCCATTGACTTCTAAAAACATAGTATTGTAACATTTTTTTTTCATGCAGGGATTGAGTTCAAAAGTTTGAGTTATATAGAAACAATATCAATACTATTTAGATGACCAAACCTGAAAAACCAACCATTATTACATTTTTATTAATGATTTTGAAGCTAATATTTCTCCATAAGAATTTATCCAACCTGAACAAGATTTTTAGCTACCATCCCAACTCTTAGAAAAAGGGCCTCTGACATTGAACCTTTGATGATGATGATTCTAGCATCCAAATAATTCACCATCTTCGAGTCTTTTAAAGATAGTAATGAAAACTATTCTGAGATATGTGGATGTTTGCATGTTTTAGAACATCAAACTGTCTAAATTTTACAGTATTGGGCGGGCAAAGGTGGCTCAGTGGCAGAGTTCTCACCTGCCAAGCCAGAGACCTGGGTTTGATTCCCGTAGCCTGCCCATGTCAAAATAAATAAATAAATAAATAAAAGATATACAGTATTTATACGTGAATGAATAAATAATATATTTGTTAAAATAATAAAATTAATTTGCCAATTATATGTGAATATATCCTTAATAATATATCTTTAGTCTTTCTAAAAAAATAAATTGTCTTAACTTACGCATGGTATAATCAGAATAAAGAGACATACATACATTAGTCCACTGGGGAAAGTGTGGATAACTGACTAGGAGATATGTTTGGATAAAAATATAATAATAAACAAGCCAGAGGAATTAGCTTCAAATTCAGGTAAACCCAAAAGAGAAGAGAGAAGCCATGTGCAGCATGAAGAGTGTTGCCACCCTAATGCTCAGTGAGGGTGATGTCTGCATCCCGGCACGTGCAAAAAGGCTGCCATCATGTCTACATTCAAAAAGGGAGAAGCATAGACCCCAGTGTTCTAGGAGAACAGGACTGCTGCCTAAATTCTTGGAAGGGGTGGGACTTCCACTCCATCAGGCTCAGAGGACAAAGCAGTGATCCATAGATGACTTGCAGACTTTGAAATCTAATGGAGCTTGCCCTGCTGGGTTTCAGAATTGTTTATCACTAGTGACTTCTGTTTTCTTTACAATTTCTCTCTTCTGGAATGGGATTGTGTATTGTATGCTTAACTCATCTGTTTATTAGAAGCAGATAACATGTTTTCTAAGCTTCAGAGATCTACGAAAAGAGGAATTGTGTTCCAGGAAAGACCACACACATAAACAATTTTGATGGGACTTTGTATTTATCTTTGTTCTCGTAATAAAATTTTAGGGATGTTGAGATGGGAGGAATATATTTTGCATAAAGGGGGGACATGTCTTTTGGGGTCTAAAGGGAAGGCTGTGCTGATTTAGAGCTATGTAGTCCAGAAAAACATACTCTTAAACTTAAATCATTACCATGGTTGTGAAAGCATTGTAACTAAGATCTCTTCAATATGTTACTTCAGTTAAGTTGTGGCCCAAATGAATCTGTTTGTGCTTTTAAACTGAATTACTGGAGTTCTTTATAAAAAGAGTGAAAGTCAGAAAGAAAAAAAAAATCCAGGAGAATCAGACAGAAATTAAAAGTCAACAGAACCCAGAAGAGAAGAGAGAAGCTGTAATTGAGAATCCAGGATTTAAAGAATAATTTTTATTAGTGAATCATTATATAGATTTTCCTTTTTGCTTTATGGTATATTGGAGTAGACAAAGTGAAATATGTGAAATTTCTCAATTGTAATCCCACTGTCTTGATCTCTGATAATAATTGTATAGCCTGTGTCTTTTGTCCCTGTGATTGTAAAATCCTTGTAATAAACCTTCATTTGCACCCACTTACCCAGTTTTTTAACTTTAGAGACTTGTAACCACTAAGGACATCACTAATATTTATTAATGAAGGGTCTTGGGTCAGCACAAAACTAATCCATTCCAAGTCCAAAGTTGTCTTGGTAACAGAGACTGGATCTAACCAAAATGGGCCCGCCTGACATGCACAGCAGTTGAAACGTTAACCTACAAGTTACCTATACCTCATTATAATACCAAAAATCACACCCATCATCATATTAAGGCTGCCATTTTCTTACATACATTCTGTGACTAAGCATGTAATCAATCCGTGCATTCTCAATAACTGTATCACCCCTAATTACATCATCTGAGGCCACTGTGCTTCTTATCCTAAAACCTGCCCATCTTTTAATTGTATAAAACTATGAGAATTACTGCAGATTGCAGAATGAGATTTTTGGCTGGTAGACCATCTGCTTTCCTGCTACAACCCTAGTAATAAACTTTTCCATTCTTTGAGACCCCAGTGTCTCAGGAATTAGCCATTTGGGCACATTGGGCAAAATAATTCACTGCCTTTGCCTGGTAACACAGCCAGGGGAGATTTCCATGTGACAGAAAAGCCGACAACCTAGGATTCCAGGCAACCATCCACAGAAAGCTAACCTTGATTTTAGACTTCTCCTAGCCTCAAAACAGTGAGCCAACGAATGCTCGTTGTTAAAACAACTCATTGAATGGCATTTGCTTTTATCAATGAACAAACTAAAATATTTTCATAATATTTAAAAAAGTGTTGTTCTCTATGTATATCAGTTTGTGATAGAAACTTTCTGAAATATTGTTTCCTCTGTATATAGGGTCCTGAATAAAAGGACAGTTTCAGAATATATTTTTAATATCTTGCATTTCTCAAAAAGGGAATAGAATTTCAAGCTATTACATTTTGAAAAGACTTATAGATGAGCTATAATGCATTACTGTATATTACAGTCAAAGGACAAGTCTTTTAGAAATTGAAATTAAAAGTGTTTTATTTTACTCAGCAAAAATTATTTTTTTAAGTGTTCACAGGTAGTTAAGCTTGGAGGCAGTTCTACATGGGGAAACATTAAATGGATACATTATTTTTGTAAAAAAAAGGGACTATTTCTCTCCTGTGGTACGTACTATTTGGCTTCTTTGGATTAAGACATCCTCCTCCTCTGTTTTAAAATCCCCATCCTCTAAAACTAATGTAAGAAGATGAATTTATTTTCAGCAGAAACAACTGGAGTGATTTAATGTAACTGTGAGTAAGATGATATTGAAGAGGGAGAAAATTGGTCAAACCCAAAATGTTGTATGAAGTTAGGGCAACTGAAGGAAATATTTTTTTAAAAATAAAATTTGGCAATGTTAGATGTTAGTTCCAGGCAGGGAGGTAGTGTAGTAATAGTAGTTAAGAATGTGAATTCTGGGAATTGGCGGCTTAGTAAGACGCGCGGATCTTAGTTTCTTCTCCAGGACACCTACTAGGGGAGTAGAAACGATACAGAAAGCGCCCAAAGCCACAACAGAGATAAAAAAGACAGCGTACCCCATCCTGGAACGGCTGGCTGGCTGAGAGAAGCAGCTCGGGTGAGATCGCCGAGGCGCGCGGGCCTTACCGGGCGGGGTGGCAAGCGGCCGGAGTTACTCCCTTCCCCCTTCCCGGGCCGGCTGGGAGAATTGGAGAGGCGGTCCCCTGAAACAAAGACGGCTGGCGCCCACACCACGCGCAGCCCCCGGACCAACTGAGAGAATTGGATCGGAAACCCCCAGGCCACGGAGAACGGTGACGGGTGGGGGAGGCCCCTTCCAAACCCGTGACTCCCGGGGAACGTGCACTCTCTCGGGCGGGCCGCTGCCGCTGGCGCCCTCCCGCCACGCTTGTTGCCCAGGGCCGACTAGGAAATTCGGACGGGCTCTTTCCCTGGCTGCAGCGACCAGCAACCCTCCCTGCGTTCGGACCCCGGGCCGGCTCAAGCCGTTTCGGCTAGCGAACCCCCCGGACGGCGAGAGTTTTCCAAAGTTTAAGGTCCCACAGCACCTTTTACTGGTGGGACCCGCAGACAAACGTGTGCCACGAGCGCCACCTGCTGGGCAGGATAAGAAAAACAGAACGCAGAGATTTCACAGAAAAATATTACAACCTTGCTGGGTCCAACACCAAGAGAAATCTGAATAAATGCCCAGACGCCAGCAGCAGAAGATAACTGTCCACGCTCAAAAGATTGAGAATATGGCCCAGTCAAAGGAACAAACCAATAGCTCAAATGAGACACAAGAGCTGAGACAACTAATCCTGAATATACGAACAGAAATGGAAAACCTCTTCAAAAATGAAATCGATAAATTGAGGGAGGACATGAAGAGGACATGGGCTGAACATAAAGAAGAAATAGAAAAACTGAAAAAACAAATCGCAGAACTTATGGAAGTGAAGGATAAAGCAGCAAACATAGAAAAAATAATGGATAGCTACAATGATAGATTTAAAGAGACAGAAGATAGAATTAGTGATTTGGAGGATGGAACATCTGAATCCCAAAAAGAAACAGAAACTATCGGGAAAAGAATGGAAAAATTTGAACAGGGTATCAGGGAACTCAAGGACAATATGAACCGCACAAATATACGTGTTGTGGGTGTCCCAGAAGGAGAAGAGAAGGGAAAAGGAGGAGAAAAACTAATGGAAGAAATTATCACTGAAAATTTCCCAACTCTTATGAAAGACCTAAATTTACAGATCCAAGAAGTGCAGCGCACCCCAAAGAGATTAGACCCAAATAGGCGTTCTCCAAGACACTTACTAGTTAGAATGTCAGAGGTCAAAGAGAAAGAGAAGATCTTGAAAACAGCAAGAGAAAAACAATCCATTACATACAAGGGAAACCCAATAAGACTTTGTGTAGATTTCTCAGCAGAAACCATGGAAGCTAGAAGACAGTGGGATGATATATTTAAAATACTAAAAGAGAAAAACTGGCAACCAAGACTCCTATATCCAGCAAAATTATCCTTCAAAAATGAGGGAGAAATTAAAACATTCTCAGACAAAAAGTCACTGAAAGAATTTGTGACCAAGAGACCAGCTCTGCAAGAAATACTAAAGGGAGCACTAGAGTCATACAAAAAGACAGAAGAGAGAGATATGGAAAAGAGTGTAGAAAGAAGGAAAATCAGATATGATATATATAATACAAAAGGCAAAATGTTAGAGGAAAATTTTATCCAAACAGTAATAACACTAAATGTCAATGGACTGAATTCCCCAATCAAAAGACATAGATTGGCAGAATGGATTAAAAAACAGGATCCTTCTATATGCTGTCTACAGGAAACACATCTTAGACCCAAAGATAAACATAGGTTGAAAGTGAAAGGTTGGGAAAAGATATTTCATGCAAATAACAACCAGAAAAGAGCAGGAGTGGCTATACTAATATCCAACAAATTAGACTTCAAATGTAAAACAGTTAAAAGAGACAAAGAAGGACACTATATACTAATAAAAGGAACAATTAAACAAGAAGACATAACAATCATAAATATTTACGCACCGAATCAGAATGCCCCAAAATACGTGAGGAATATACTGCAAACACTGAAAAGGGAAATAGACTCATATACCATAATAGTTGGAGACTTCAACTCACCACTCTCATCAAGGGACAGAACATCTAGACAGAGGATCAACAAAGAAATAGAGAATCTGAATATTACTATAAATGAACTAGACTTAATAGACATTTATAGGACATTACATCCCACAACAGCAGGATACACCTTTTTCTCAAGTGCTCATGGATCATTCTCAAAGATAGACCATATGCTGGGTCACAAAGCAAGTCTTAACAAATTTAAAAAGATTGAAATCTTACACAACACTTTCTCAGACCATAAAGGAATGATGTTGGAAATCAATAATAGGCAGAGTGCCAGAAAATTCACAAATACGTGGAGGCTCAACAACACACTCCTAAACAACGACTGGGTCAAAGAAGAAATTGCAAGAGAAATTAGCAAATACCTCGAGGCGAATGAAAATGAAAACACAACATATCAAAACTTATGGGACGCAGCAAAGGCAGTGCTAAGAGGGAAATTTATTGCTCTAAATGCCTATATCAGAAAAGAAGAAAAGGCAAAAATTCAGGAATTAACTATCCATTTGGAAGAACTGGAGAAAGAACAGCAAGCTAACCCCAAAGCAAGCAAAAGGAAAGAAATAACAAAGATTAGAGCAGAAATAAATGAAATTGAAAACATGAAAACAATAGAGAAAATCAATAAGGCCAGAAGTTGGTTCTATGAGAAAATCAATAAGATTGATGGGCCCTTAGCAAGATTGACAAAAAGAAGAAGAGAGAGGATGCAAATAAATAAGATCAGACATGGAAGAGGAGACATAACTACTGACCTCACAGAAATAAAGGAGGTAATAACAGGATACTATGAACAACTTTACGCTAATAAATACAACAATTTAGAGGAAATGGACGGGTTCCTGGAAAGACATGAACAACCAACTTTGACTCAAGAAGACATAGATGACCTCAACAAACCAATCACAAGTAAAGAAATTGAATTAGTCATTCAAAAGCTTCCTAAAAAGAAAAGTCCAGAACCAGATGGCTTCACATGTGAATTCTACCAAACGTTCCAGAAAGAATTAGTACCAATTCTCTTCAAACTCTTCAAAAAAATCGAAGTGGAGGGAAAACTACCTAATTCATTCTATGAAGCCAACATCACCCTCATACCAAAACCAGGCAAAGATATTAGAAAAAAAGAAAACTACAGACCAATCTCTCTAATGAATACAGATGCAAAAATCCTCAATAAAATTCTAGCAAATCGTATCCAACAACACATTAAAAGAATTATACATCATGACCAAGTAGGATTCATCCCAGGTATGCAAGGATGGTTCAACATAAGAAAATCAATTAATGTAATACACCATATCAACAAATCAAAACAGAAAAATCACATGATCATCTCAATTGATGCAGAGAAGGCATTCGACAAGATTCAACATCCTTTCCTGTTGAAAACACTTCAAAAGATAGGAATACAAGGGAACTTCCTTAAAATGATAGAGGGAATATATGAAAAACCCACAGCTAATATCATCCTCAATGGGGAAAAATTGAAAACTTTCCCCCTAAGATCAGGAACAAGACAAGGATGTCCACTATCACCACTATTATTCAACATTGTGTTGGAGGTTCTAGCCAGAGCAATTAGACAAGAAAAAGAAATACAAGGCATCAAAATTGGAAAGGAAGAAGTAAAACTATCACTGTTTGCAGACGATATGATACTATACGTCGAAAACCCGGAAAAATCCACAACAAAACTACTAGAGCTAATAAATGAGTACAGCAAAGTAGCAGGTTACAAGATCAACATTCAAAAATCTGTAGCATTTCTATACACTAGTAAGGAACAAGCTGAGGGGGAAATCAAGAAACGAATCCCATTCACAATTGCAACTAAAAGAATAAAATACCTAGGAATAAATTTAACTAAAGAGACAAAAAACCTATATAAAGAAAACTACAAAAAACTGCTAAAAGAAATCACAGAAGACCTAAATAGATGGAAGGGCATACCGTGTTCATGGATTGGAAGACTAAATATAGTTAAGATGTCAATCCTACCTAAATTGATTTACAGATTCAATGCAATACCAATCAAAATCCCAATAACTTATTTTTCAGAAATAGAAAAACCAATAAGCAAATTTATCTGGAAGGGCAGGGTGCCCCGAATTGCTAAAAACATCTTGAGGAAAAAAAACGAAGCTGGAGGTCTCGCGCTGCCTGACTTTAAGGCATATTATGAAGCCACAGTGGTCAAAACAGCATGGTATTGGCATAAAGATAGATATATCGACCAATGGAATCGAATAGAGTACTCAGATATAGACCCTCTCATCTATGGACATTTGATCTTTGATAAGGCAGTCAAGCCAACTCACCTGGGACAGAACAGTCTCTTCAATAAATGGTGCCTAGAGAACTGGATATCCATATGCAAAAGAATGAAAGAAGACCCATCTCTCACACCCTATACAAAAGTTAACTCAAAATGGATCAAAGATCTAAACATTAGGTCTAAGACCACAAAACAGTTAGAGGAAAATGTTGGGAGATATCTTATGGATCTTACAACTGGAGGCGGTTTTATGGACCTTAAACCTAAAGCAAGAGCACTGAAGAAGGAAATAAATAAATGGGAACTCCTCAAAATTAAACACTTTTGTGCATCAAAGAACTTCATCAAGAAAGTAGAAAGACAGCCTTCACAATGGGAGACAATATTTGGAAACGACATATCAGATAAAGGTCTAGTATCCAGAATTTATAAGAGATTGTTCATCTCAACAACAAAAAGACAGCCAACCCAATTACAAAATGGGAAAAAGACTTGAACAGACACCTCTCAGAAGAGGAAATACGGATGGCCAAGAGGCACATGAAGAGATGCTCAATGTCCCTGGCCATTAGAGAAATGCAAATCAAAACCACAATGAGATATCATCTCACACCCACCAGAATGGCCATTATCAACAAAACAGAAAATGACAAGTGCTGGAGAGGATGCGGAGAAAGAGGCACACTTATCCACTGTTGGTGGGAATGTCAAATGGTGCAACCACTGTGGAAGGCAGTTTGGCGGTTCCTCAAAAAGCTGAATATAGAATTGCCATACGACCCAGCAATACCATTGCTAGGTATCTACTCAAAGGACTTAAGGGCAAAGACACAAACGGACATTTGCACACCAATGTTTATAGCAGCATTATTTACAATTGCAAAGAGATGGAAACAGCCAAAATCTCCATCAACAGAAGAGTGGCTAAACAAACTGTGGTATATACATACGATGGAATATTATGCAGCTTTAAGACAAGATAAACTTATGAACCATGTAATAACATGGATGGACCTAGAGAATATTATGCTGAGTGAATCCAGCCAAAAACTAAAGGACAAATACTGTATGGTCCCACTGATGTGAACGGACATTCGAGAATAAACTTGAAATATGTCATTGGTAACAGAGTTCAGCAGGAGTTAGAAACAGGGTAAGACAATGGGTAATTGAAGCTGAAGGGATACAGACTGTGCAACAGGACTAGATACAAAAACTCAAAAATGGACAGCACAATAATACCTAATTGTAAAGTAATCATGTTAAAACACTGAATGAAGCTGCATCTGAGCTATAGGTTTTTGTTTTGTTTTGTGTTGTTTTGTTTTGATTTTACTATTATTACTTTTATTTTTTTCTCTATATTAACATTCTATATCTTTTTCGGTTATGTTGCTAGTTCTTCTAAACCAATGCAAATGTACTAAGAAATGATGATCATGTAGCTATGTGATGATGTTAAGAATTAATGATTGCATGTGTAGAATGGTATGATCTCTAAATGTTGGGTTAATTTCTTTTTTTCTGTTAATTAAAAAAAAAAAGAGAAGGGATAATTGGAGATGAAGGGATACAGACTGTACAACGGGACTGGATATAAAAACTCAGAAATGGACAGCACAATACTACCCAATTGTAATGCAATTATGTTAAAACACTGAATGAAGCTGCATGTGAGGTATAGGTTTTTTGTTTTTGTTTTTTTTGTTTTTTTTTTCTTTCTATTATTGTTTTAATTCTTATTCTGTTGTCTTTTTATTTCTTTTTCTAAATCGATGCAAATGTACTAAGAAATGATGAATATGCAACTATGTGATGTTATTAAGAATTACTGATTGTACATGTACATTGAAATGATTTCTAATTGTTTTGTTAATTCTTTTTTTAATTAATAAAAAAAATAAATAAAATAAAATAAAATTTGCAGAAATATAAGGAGACTGAAGAATCAGAGAAAGTCTGCAGAGTGAATGAAGGATTCGTTATAAATTGGCTATACCTCATTTTTAGTAATAAGCTAGTTAAAATTTTTTATTTCATGCTGATAAAGATAAAATAGGATTAGAGAGACATTTACTAGCATAAGAATATGAGAATACATTTTTCAATGTAGTGTATAAAGACAGTCTAGGGAGATAATTTAAGAAATTAATTGAAGCAAATATAATATTAATGAACATAAAATAAATACAAATAAAAATTGAGTGGTTAAAATAAAATAATGTGACGCTTTTTTCTTTGGGATTGTAACAAATTTCCAAAAATAACACATATAGTGCCTGAATCCAACAAAGCTATAATTTAGTCCTTTTGTCACCTACTACATATAAATACATATTAGTAACATAGTGTTGTTGCCCAAAACTATCCACTTCGTCTTATCATAAATGACCATTTACAGATAACACATTTATATCTCTAGTTCATATTTGCTTATCAGATCTCTTGTTATATATCCAAGTTACTACTAGATATATCTAATTTGATATCTCAAAGGCAGATCTAAATCAGCACAATAAAATTAAAAATGGATCTCTTCTAGCATTTCATGTCTCAGTAAAGGACATTGCTACATGAGCCATCAGTGTGTCACCTTTAACACCTCTCTCTCTTTAATCCCAATATTTATGTAATAACACATCAATAGTCAGTCATCTGCATTCAAATTAGAAGCCACTGTTTCCACCTGCATACTAAATATCATCTCTTCTAGATGGTGCATGGGCACTGATCCAATAATTGCCTTTTCTTTTTCACTTTTCTCCGAATTATTATCATCAACATAACATATCTTCTTATCGCTCTATTCTAAAACATTTCCTAGTTTAGGTACTGTAATAATATGAATCCTATTGTAGTCCTATTCCCCTGAAAGAGATGATTATTTGTGAAGTGCTCAATTTATTTCCTCCCATTCTTAAATTTATTTTTTTCTTTTTTGGATGCTGTATGGTGGGGGTCATATTTCATTATTTTTCCATGTGACTATCCCCTGCAGCACCACTTGTTGAATATTTTGTTTGTTTCCTTTGTTTGTTTGGGAAGTGCATAGGCCAGGAATCCAACCCAGATCTCCCACATGGCAGGCAAGAATTCTACCATTGACCTACCTTTGCATCCCTCTCCCATTCTTTCTTGAAGAATTTCAATGAGACTTTTCTCTTCCATTTCCTTAAAATTGTTCCTATCAAGGTCCCCATGGCCCTCCCTATTGCTTCATCTAGTGGCCATTTCCAAGGCCATGTCTTACTCAGTATCAGAAAAATTTGAAAGAAATGACCACATCCTTGCTTGAAACATTCCCATTACTGACAATTGCTTGCTTTGTTTTTTGTTTCCTATCTCTCTGGCCACTTCTTTTCTGTGTCCTTGACTGGAATTTTCTTAAGGCATGCATGTAAATGTTGTACTTTTTTGAACTCTTTTTTAAATCTGTTCGCTAATAACATAGGTGATTTAATCCTGTTCCATTGATTTTGAATATCAATATACTGATGACTTCTTAAATTCTATCTCCAAACTAGCTCTTTCCTCTGAGCTCCAGATTAATACCAACAATGGCCTTTCCAACATCTGAAGTGGATAGTTAGTCAGCACCTCAAACCTGCTCAGAGAAGTGCCCTCCACATTCACTGAACATGATCAATTCCTTTAATTAAATATTTTCCTGCAGCTATGTCCTTCATTCTATTTTTTTAAAAAATCTTCCCAAGTATAATGTAATACTACCTGGATCTTTCTGCTACTTTCATACCAGAAATTTGAATCAATTAGAACATTTGCAGCCACATAGTAGATGATAAATAATTACTTGTAAAATGAATTCATTATCATTTTACTGGTCACATAAAGAATAATACAAGAAATTCACTTTTTATTTCCATATAAGGACATGGTAATCAAAAATTTTTTTAAAGAAATTATTATCAACTATTTGTTTAGGATAAATTGAAATTGATATGGTATCTACAATTTGGTTGTTTAATTTTGCATTGATAGATTAATGTCTATAAGTAGGGTATAGTATAATTTCAAAAGTTTTTATTACTATAGAACAATTTATATAGTAAACATTTTTTAAAAATGTTTTTCTACATAAGCAGGAAATATATAAAAGGCAATACATTTTATGTTGTGATTGCATTAAATTTAGACACCAAAAATATTTCATCCAAGTGAAATAATTTAAGTTCAGTATATTAAAATGACTGCCCATGGTCATATGAAGTGCTTATGACAAGACAGAGACTAGAACTCATGATAATTTGCTCCTAAATTAAAGAATCTATTGAGAGGTAAAATCTAATGACTTTTAGAATGGTCCTTTTATAATATGTTAGTTGAGAAACCAAAAATCACAGATAAAGATAATGTCAATTTTAAAAAGTATTCATAATTATAAATATAATGTATGTCTACAAAGAAATTTAGCAGATATCTGTACTTGTCTATACAAATATCCTTTCATTCATTCTTTCTTAATTGTAATAACCCTCTATTACATGATATTGTAGTATTCTCAACTAACAGACTGTACTTCTTAGTCTCCCTGCCACTTTTTGGGTCCTTGTGCCTGATTCTGGCTTCGTTTAATAGGACTTCTAGAAATAGTCTCTAATCAGACAAAGTCCTTACTCTTCCTTCTGCATTAGTTTGTTTCTCACCTTCTGTATTAGTTTGTTTCTCAACTTGTGTAT